>NC_080192.1:38827945-40077945 GCF_030028045.1 Hippopotamus amphibius kiboko | reverse complement strand
GTCCCTCTTATGAGAACAAACACTGCCATTGCCCTATGAGGCTGGGAAACCTGAGACAGCCGCTCTCGTTCCAGAAGGTGGTTTTTGTTTTCAGTGAGATAGCCATCATATTTTAGCCAGACATTCAACAACCATAGAGACTTGACAGTGATTCTTCCCTTCTCCCTCTTCAAATGCTCATGGTCGGCTTCATTCGGTCACCTCCTCTCGAGGTCGGCTCCTAAGCAGCAGATCGGGGGCTCGTGGGCAGCAGCTCGCTCCGTTTCCCTCCATCCCCGCCTCCTCTCCAGGGACCGTGTGCGGAAGCCCGTGTGTGCATCTGCCTGTAGGAACAATCAGGACTTTCCGCTGTCATTCAATGCTTTCTGCTTCTCGCAGCCAAAAAGCTGGGCAGCTTGGCGTACTCTCCAGCCACGAGCCCAGATGTCCAGCTGGGATACAGTTTCCTTTCCAGTCTCCCTGCTAGAGCTGTATTCATTTACAGCTGCAAATAAAAGACTTATCTGGAGGGCCTATTTTGTCCTTATGGTTTGCTGTCGCAGTCATGTTTGGGAGATACAGTGTAGGAGCCAGGGGCAACCAGTAAAAATCTAAAATTGTTTTCCGTTTCACTTGGAGGGGATGAGACAGGTCCTCCGTGTGGCTCGGGGCCTTGTGTTTCCTGGGTCTGCTTCCTCCATGCATCATTGCCTCCATCGATGTCTCTTTTTCTTCCTTCAGATGAATATGCTAATGAGACTCCAAGAAGCAGCCAATTGCTCGGGCGCACAGAGCTGCGACAGTGACAGCACCAGCCACCATGAAGACGTTTTGGATTCATCTCTTGAATCTACCCTCTAGAGGGTGAAAAAAATTTAGGGGAAAAGACTATGCTTAAAAAAAAAAAAAAAAAAAAAAGTTTAAAAAGTAAGGTATTTTCACTAAACCACTGCCAGTATGAAAGCACCCTGTCCAGGGCCCTGACCCAGAGTCGTGGCCTCCAAGGAGGCAGCAGAACTAAGTCTGAACCGCCAAGATGCTACATTGACGTGGAAGCATAACTTGCTTTTCTTTCTAGGCCTTTTTATATCCGTGGAGTGATGCAAGGCTCCATTACTCAACTGGAAAGGACCCTAATGACAGGGCAACTGAATAGATTGCACATGGGATAGCCAAACCGGACTTTCTGTTTTTCCTCTTTAAAAGTTTACAATGCAGACCTTTTTTGTTGTTGTTGTTCCTTCCTTTGGTTTCCTCTGGGGGCTGTTCTCCCCAAGCAGGGTCCATTCTTCTGATCCATCCAAACTCCTTTGTGCCACATGGTGCTGGTCACGGAGCCCCAGCAGTGTTTGTGTTGTGTGCTCACCCCATTCCAAAATGAAGAGGCCAGGCCTCCGCAAGCACAAAGGGAATTGTGCAACCCCCAGGGAAACACTGCTGTGGCAAGCTGGAGAAGTGCCAGTGTCATTCTCGACTGCCATGATCACAGGATGTGCTCCACCCACTTCTTAGTGTCTGAGTCACAGGTTTGATAAGGTTGTTTTTACCACCGTGGTCTTTTTTAAACCACCTGCCCATTCCCTTAAAAAGAGTTTTATACCAATTATCAGTCAATACTGACAAAAGGCTTTTTTAGGGCTTCATTTGTTTGAGCCTTGTCAGTGAAAAGAAGGAACATTTCCTATGGTGCTGTCTCACTGCCTTAAAACCGATTTCTACAACAGTTTAACAGTTGGTTTAAATCCTAAACCATTGGTAATTTCCACTGTCCTTTCATTTACAACAGCAGTTAATGCAGTAGCCTCATCTCTCTCTATTTTTTGTGTTTGTTTTTGAAGAAATGGATAGGAGAAAGATCAGTATTTTTACCTTGTTGAATAGATTGCTTTGCCTATCCTCCAAAATACTCAAGTAACCCAGAAACCCTCTTCGACTGTCACTTAAAAGCTGAGCCATGTGGCTAAATTCCATCCAGTTCCAGGGGAAAGAGTTTCAGAAGGCGGGAGATTGCGAATTCTTATCCAGCAGAGCTGGAAGCACTAGATGCAGCGTGAGCACAACTATTCGGCTTTTCTCCCCTATTCTTTTTTTTTTTTTTAATTATTATGAATTTTGAGCATGTTGTTTTGATGGGTATTGTTGTACATGAGAAATTCAGCATTCGAGAACACTGATGCAGTGAAATCACTGTGGATGAGAAAGCGTTTATACTGTAAAAGAAGGTTAGATTTGCACAGTCTACTGGGTAGGTATTGTAAATAATCATCTTAAAAAACTTGCACAAATGGAAACAAACACACACACACACAAATTGTATTTTATCCTGTGGGTGTCAAGAGATGTTTCACTTGCTGAGATTTCCTGTACGTTGCAAATGCAAAGCGCAGACCCTCAACGCTGTTATTCTCTGGTGTGTTTGTCCTGTGTTTACAGTTGTGATGACCATGCGGGAGCTATCAGTGCTAGAGCGCGCATGCTTCAACGCTGTCCATGAAGCCAGTCCATTTTTGGAAAAGTGAAAATGTCTGAAAGTGCGTCTGTCATGGCAGGCTTTCAAGAGAGTACATATGTGAAAACTGATGGGAGTGACTGGAGAAATTCCCACCACCCACAGAGGACAGGTTTGAAATGTATCAACCCAAGGGCTAGGCCATGGTGTGGACTTGTTCCATGCGTGTGGAAATGTGCTACTTTCAGGACGTGCCAATTGGTGCTACTCTCTGTGACCACCCAGGGGTCAGTTGCTATAGAACAATAACACCATGAGACATCTGTGCAGTTGTCAGAGTGTCACGCGGTCTGTAGGTCCTCCACGGTGCTATTGCCCTAAGGGAAATCAGAACTGAATTTATGCACGTAGAATGGTCACCCTGACTTCGAAGCCTCAAACATGGATCACATCTGTGGTGAAACATCGATATCTGTAGCTGGATGAGTGACGAGTGGCCCTTGTATAATATGTGATCTAAGAAAATTGCTAATCTTTCCCTGCCATTTTGAGAAACACAGTCCAAACATGATCATAAACAAATTCCTGCAATACATCCCAGTAGGTCCGCCTAGTTTACAACTTAAACTAGTTTGTGAAACATTTGTCTGTATACATTTTATATTTTGTACATTTTTGATGTAACATATCATGTAAATAGAAACAGTGAAATAAATCATCTGAAAAGTTTTGTAGTCTTTGTAAAGCCCCGACAACAAGTACTTGGTGTCAGTGGACTTAACTGGGTGATGTATTTTCTATTGGTTGACTGTTCCTCTAGCTTGTAAACCAGCTTGCATATATTTTTTTGCAAATGTGCACCCTGTATCTGTCTAAATTATTACTTTGCCATTAAAGTGGAATTATTTATTGACAACAAGGTGTGGTGTCTGTATATGGAGAAAATTGAATAATTATGCACCAGAAGTATCAAGCTTTAAAATTGCTTACACTGTTACTATGCCATGAGTAGGGATGTGTGAATTTTTATTTTACATACCTCGTAGAAAGCACCTCATAGCTTTTAAGTAAGTAAATAAATTGAAGACATTAGGTATATCTTTTGAAATGAAAGTTATTTATTCAGTCAATATTTTAGAAAGCTCTGACTAGTCTACCTAAATGATTATAAAATAAGCATTAATATAAAATAAAATGTTGATATTTACTTAATTATATCAACTCATTAAATGTTTCTTTGTTTTTATTGCATTAACTCTTTTTTTTGACCTTTTAGCTCTAAGGATGCTTTTAATGTAGAAGAATTTTTTCTGGTGGTGGTTTATTTTTAATAGAGATTATAAAAAGAAAAGGACCCCCCCCTTTAAAATGGGAATTTTTTTTCAAAGCACCTCAGTCTCCAACCCCAGTAATTGGAATGTTTATTTGGGTACACTAAGTAGGGTTTTAATTCTAAAAACAGGAAGATTAGAACAGCTATTAAGCAAAAAAAAAAAAAAAAAACAGTTTTAAAATGGGTCGAGCATCCATAATGGATTAAAATTGGTATACTTGTTCCTTCACAGTTTAGAAGTTTGGGAAATTTCCACAATTCATCTTTTGCAGATAAACACTGAATTAATACAAAACCTGAACATAATTCTGACACATGCAACATCAGGCTGCGTAAGTGTGAATCCCAGCCCATCATTCTCTATGTGACCTTGGCCAGTTTACTCATACTCTTTATGCCTCGTTTCCTCACATATCAAATGATGATCAGGGTAATATCCACCTCTTGCAATTACTGTGTTGTTCAAGGGTCAACAGTATTTTAAAACATTTTTTTAAGAATGCAACTTTTAACTCAATTTTCTTATTTATAACATGGGGATGGTAAGAGTACCTACCTCATAGGGCTATTGAGAGTATTGAGTTTAGATCTATAAAGCACTTAAAACAGCGCCTGGCACTCAGGAAACCGAAATAACATCAGTAGTGTAACAAATTCAGGATTCAATTTGTAAATGTATTCATGGTAATATTAAAGTCTTATGAAAAGTACAGCTTTCATCCAGTTTCCTAATCTGTAAAATGGGATAGTTATAGTATCTACTTATAAGATTGCTTTGAAGCAATTTATTTATTTTATTTTAGAATTGCTTTGAAGCAAAATTATTTATTTTAGGTATTCTCTATTTCTTATTTTTATTTCTAATTTTATTGGGTATAGTTGATTTACAATGTTTCATGTGTACAGCAAAGTGATTCTGTTATACACATACATATGTTCATTCTTTTTCAGATTCTTTACCCATATAGGTTATTATAGAATATTGAATAGAGTTCCCTGTGCAGTACAGTAGGTCCATGTTGGTTATCTATTTTATATTAATATATAGAAATGTGTGTATGTTAAACCCAAGCTCCTAATTTATCCCTCCCCCCCAGTGTTTCCACTTTGATAACCATAAGTTCATTTTTGAAATCTGTGAGTCTTTCTGTTTTATAAATATGTTCATTTATATCTTTTTTAAAATTAGATTCCACATATGAGTGATGTCATGTGATATTTGTCTTTGTTTGACTTACTTCATTCAGTATGATAATCTCTAGGTCCATCCATGTTGCTGCAAATGGCATTATTTCATTCTTTTTTATGGCTCAGTAATATTCCATTGTGTGTATATATACACACACACCCCACATCTTCTTTATCCATTCCTCTGTCAATGGACATTTCGATGGCTTCCATGTCTTGGCTATTGTAAATAGCACTGAAGTGAACATTGGGGTGCATGTGTCTTTTTGAAGTATAGTTTTCTCCAGATATATGCCCAGAAGTGGGATTGCTGGATCATTTGATAGCTCTATTTTTAGTTTTTTAAGGAACCTCCATACTGTTCTCCATAGTGGTTGTACTAATTTACATTCCCACCAGCAGTGTAGGAGGGTTCTGTTTCCTCCACACTCTCTCCAGCATTTATTGTGTGTAAACTTTTTAATGATGACCATTCTGACCAGTATAAGGTGATAACCTCATTGTACTTTTGATTTGATAATTAGTGATGTTGAGCATCTTTTCATGTGAGTTTTGGGAAGATGGAATATTTTAAAATACATGAAACACTCAGAAAAGTCTGTCATATCTTAAGTGCTATATGTTAGCTATTATTATTATTATTCAACAAATGTTTATTATATACCTAATACGTGCCAGGTAAATTTCTTAGGCATCAGAATCATTGAGACTCAGGCCACGAACCTAAGGGACTTACAAGTAGTACAACTGGGTCTCTGTTTCTTATTTTGATGGGTACCTAAGTTTTCTACTAGAGAGTGACCAGTGAGAAGTCCAATGAATAGTAGCTAAAAGATACTCAGACACTGATAGAATCAACAATACCAATGAATTATGTTTAAATTTGGAGAAATTCAAATACCTTTATTTCAGGCTTTTGGACTTTCATATTGAAAAAAAAAAAAAAACTTTATTTTTATAAGAAATAAGCCACCTTAAAAAATGTCTAAATCTATGTCTTTGATCAGTTGAGACATTTAAAAAGCTTCAGTGGTGTTTTGCCTTGGTGGGGGTGACCAACTAATAGGTAAAATATTGCATTACTGAATTCAATATTATTTTTAGTTCAGAGGAGATGATTTGGATAAGTAACCATTGGAGGCTCTCTTCTCCACGTGAAGTATACATTATCTCTTAGTTACCTAGGAGTTCATCAGCAAGAAAACGTCTTTATACACGTTAAACATAGCACATTCTGAAGCAGAATCTTTTTAGAGAAAAATGAAAGTTCTCAAGTTGTTTTCCATAAAATTGTAAAAACATCTATAAACCTTTTATTTATCACTGGAATTTTTAAGTTTACCTGAATATTCTAGACTAGCATGGTAGAGCTGAAGTTGGTGAACAACTGCGTAAATAATTTTTGCAGTAATTATATATTAAAGTGAAAATATTTTCAGTATATTGGGTTATATTAACTGTAATATTAAAATTAACTCATCTGATTATTTTTCCTTTTCTAATTTTACAATTAAATATGTTACTCATATTTGTGACTCACTTGGTATTTCTATTCCTGTTGGATAACAGTGGTATAGAAAGATGGATCTTTATAAAATGTAAATGTGATCACCTACCTCCCTCATCTCTCTCTTTTTTTTAAAGAAACACTACTTTTTTTTAATTAACTAGTTTATTTGTTTATTGTCTGCATTGAGTCTTCATTGCTGCATGTGGGCTTTCTCTAGTTGTGGTAGGCGGGGGCTACTCTTCATTGCGGTGGCTTCTCTTATTGCGGAGCGGGCTCAGTAGTTGCAACTCTAGAGCACAGGCTCAGTAGTTGTGGCGCACGGGCTTAGTTGCTCCACAGCATGTGGGATCTTCCCGGACCAGGGCTCAAACCCGTGTCCCCTGCACTGGCAGGTGGATTCTTAACCACCGTTCCACCAGAGAAGCCCATTCTTCAATCTCTTTCGCATTTTGTTTTTAGGAATAAGGTTCAAATATCAAAGGACAATTCTTTGCTCAATCTGGGTTTTGCTTGTCCCTTGACTTCCTTTTTCATCATGTCCACTGCCCCCATTTAGGTTCTGTTCTCTACATTAGCCTAATTGTAGAACCTAAAAGTAATTGTTGAAACATTAAAAGCTTTTCAGACAATTTAGCCAAGAGCATGCGTCAACCTTTTAGTATAATCTTGATGTGTGGAAAAAACTTCTGGTAGGCCAATTTAAAGGTATCTCTCCTAGTAGAGAGACATTGATAGAAAATATAGATTAGACAAAAAAGAAAAAATACTTGCCATCCCTGTGACTGTCAGGTGGATGGGTGAGAAGATGGTTTCCCAAGTCAAATATTAATACCGTAATTAGGCAACTATTGAAAATTACTAAACATTTGTCAGTGTTATAATTTATTTAAAGACGATTACTAATTTTATCAAGTAATAACATTTTGTCCCAGGCCGGGTTAAGAAAAATATTTCTTTTACTGTAACTTACTTCCTTTTACCCCAAGGTCCTTATACATGCTCACATGCCGTTACCTAAGACAAGCCTTTTTGATCTCTCAGACTAGGTCAAGAATCTGAGTTATTTGCTTTTCTAGATCTACATATATATTGTGTCTCACTTATCATGTTAAATTTCAGGGCCTAGAATATAGTGCACTCTCAATAAACATGTATTGGATACAAATATTTCTGAACATGGAGACAGCCTCTGAGCTTGAGCTTGTTAAACAAAAGCATTAAATTTGAGAAGAACCACTTTGACAGGTGGAACTCCCTGAGAAGTCAGATTCATAATTAGAATGCTGCTTAGTGACCATAGAAGGGGGAGAATAACCTGAGGATCTGTGTCATCCTGTGTGAAGTACTGCCTCGCGCTTGAGATTTTTACTTGTCCCTTTAAATGTAATGTGTTACATACTTTCTACCAAGTTTCCTTTTTTCTTTCTGCTTTTCAAGTTCTTTGAAGATGCCTTAGTTATATATAGTGCAATTTAAATGTGTGGATTTTTTAGGGGAAGAGAGAAAATGCACCAAGCAGTTGGAAATGTAATTCTGGAGCCTAGAAGACAGATGGGGGCTGGAAAGAGCAAAATAGGAATCCTGAGCTTAGAAATGAGAAGTGATGTGAATTTCATTTGGGGCTGTTTCCCCACAAGAAAGATCTTAACCAAGTAGGAAAGACAGAAGAGAGCTTGAGAGCTGTGGTGGACATCTTTACAGTTCATTTGGCTTTTATTTTTCAAGCACTATGCCTATTTAATGTAATGTGCCCATTTAATGTGACATTTATAAAGGAGGGGTATAATGTAAGGGGGAAAAACCCCATTGAATTCAGTCAGAAAATCTGTATCCTAGTCATGTTTTGTGATTTTTGCAGGAAGAATCAACTATTCTATCATCAGTGTTCATCTAGATTTTATACCCTAAAGATGGTGACAGATAATGAAATGCACCCAATGTAAATGAAGTCATTCTATACAAATCTTTTTGTGATTCAAATAATGTGTCTCTGTAAGTTCCTAGAGGACCATATTCACAGGAAATAGTAGAAAGTCTAGAAGTTTAGTCATAGCCTAACTAAGAGCACTTGAGTGCTTATGAGTATCTGAGTATTTTCAGTAGTTGATAGTATTTTGAGTCTGGTTTGGTCCTAACTTGGTGTTCTGAGTGGAGGCAGCTGAGTATAAGCTGATTTTAGAGGGTGGTATTCAAGGTATAGAAGCTGGACCAAATTCTCTGTAGACCCTGTGAATGTGGTAGAATGATCATTGGCCTAACATCAGTATCTCTTTGAGGGTGAGCTACCTAGTTCCCGGGCAAATGGCTTTCTTGGTAAGCTTTACATTCCCTAGTCCAGCCCTTTCACAGGTTACTGTGGAATGTAGGTACTGGGCACTCTTTAGCCAGTTGGTGGGATAGAGACTCGGACAATGATGGGACAGTGCTCCCCAGAAACTTGGTGTGGGTTGAACTTCTGAGGCCAAGAGCGAGCACAATAGACAGCCAAAGTCAGGCTCATGGTGGATGGAGATAAATCCTCCAGTCTGACCACTGCATAAAAGCTAGAGGAGAGCCTGTGCCAGTATCAGTGGTTTCTCAGAGGAGGGAAGTTCACCTGGACCCTGTGCTCACTTGTGAGGCTTCTTACTCTGGACTATTACAGCCCTTCTGGTAGAAATATAATGGGAGCCACACATGCCATTTTACTAAAAGTAAAAAGAAACAGGTAAAATTAATTATAATGTACACACTTTATGATCTCAATATATCAAAAATATTATCATTTCAATATATAAAGAAGCTAAAATACTTTTTAATAAGATTTTAAATATTTTGCATTTTTTTCCTTTTTTTTTGTACCAAGTCTGTGAAATCCAGCATGTGTTGTACACTTACTGCACATCTCAATTTGGAGACTAAGTTTTCAGAAGAACTTAATCTGTACTCAGATTTCAAAAATTTACAGTTAAAAAGATTCACAAGGTAAGCTGTTCCAAACATAAACATAATTGAGTATCTGTTGTAAATTTAAATTTTAGATAATTACCATTTAAGTTAAAAATTGAGTCCCTAAATTGCTACAACCTGCAAGTACTAAATCACTGCAAGTGGACAGTGGCTGCTCCTGAGTAAGACAGCCCAGCCCCACCCGGCAACGCACTTTCTCAGATCAGAGGCAGAACTTCTTCCAGGAACAAATGCCAGCAAGGGGCTTTGAGTTGAAACTTTTCCAACTTATTCAGAGACCCAGCCTGGTTTTTCCCTTCACATGCAGGTGCTGGGTAACAATAGTTTATTGTAACTATGTCAGTGACCTGTTGAGTGAAAACCATGGAGACCTTAATAAATATGTCCATTTCTTGCCGGGACATCTCATTTCATATATATATAATGTATGTATATATGTACATGTATATGTAGTAATTATATAATAACTATATTGTATGTATATAATTAAATATATGTCTTTATATCTTTATATATATATATCTCCATATATTTACGTCTTCTTAATCCCAGGACAAAAATTGTCTACTCATCCTACACTTGGATAAAAAAGGACCTCTCCTCAAAGAGAGACAAAAGTTCTTTTTCTGGCAGGAAAGAATTCTCCAGATTAAAAAAAAAAAAAAAGAAAAGAAAAAAATTAGCCTCCAAAGACATTTTAAATAGCAGAATGACTCCCAGAGCAAGATCAGAACTTCAATGAATGCAACCCTGTCAATAATATTAACATATATAAATATAAAAGAGAATGTTTTAAGATTGGAGGTAGTAGAATAAGAGAGAAATACCTACAAATACACTAAAAATGGACACATACTAACTATGAGATAGAAGAAACAGATTAAAGCAGTGCTTTTCCTGATCTGGATAAAATATCCCTCAGGGCTAGCCACCTACCTTTTTGCCCACATTCACTGTTTAACAATCAACACTGTAATTATCTGGCTTTCTAAAAATACCCAAACCTATAAACATATTTCTCAGATATAACGTTTTTTGCTTTCTTTTTCTTATGTATTAAAATTCAGTGAATATTTCTTCCCAAGACCTGAAACTTCATATTTCCTTGACTATACATGGTTTGTTTGTTTGTTTTTTAAGATCTGCTACTAGAAATTTAGTTCATCTGCAGAAGCCACAGGGCTGACTATAGATAACACACTGTAAGATGTCCCCTTGTGAATGTAGCACAGTAATTAGCCTTTTTAAAAAATAGTATGCCCCTTAGCTGTTTGCTTTTTTCAGCATCAACCAAGAGTTTTATTAACTGGCTTGAGAAAAGGATGTCTATTATACTGGAGCACACTCAGAAGTTGGAAATGATTAATAGCCCAAACACACATTAGGATTTAAGTAAAATGAATGAGTTATCCCATCAAATAAAATTATATGTAGTACTAATGTTATCTTAATTGCAAACCTGAAAGTAAAATTTCTATATGCCATTAGCACAAAACAATAGTGGAAGAAAGTTTTCAGGTGAACCAGCTGGCGTGGTAACTACATGAGAGCAATTCCTGCATTATTCCTTGCAGGACACCATGGATTTGCAGTATGCTCTGGAAATTTCCTTCTCACAGAATGATTTACAGAAGATATGCAGGACCTCCAGAGAACTAGAAACTAGATCAAGTGCAAACAGAGGAAAACATTTTACCAGCCAGGCAAATATTGATACTGCCAGAAGCCGGCCTGCAGTTACTGTGTGACTATTAATTTCAAAGAAAGGTCAAGTTGCAGATCAGGTCTCAACACTACTAAGGCAAAAATGTAATCCGAGTTTGAACATATCATAGGTAAATAATGTAAACAATTTTAAATCATTTCCATTTATTGGGAAATCAACCCATGTTAATTTGAAGAAAAAAAGATTTTGTGGGCAAACAGTTGTAACTTATAACATTAGCAATATCATAGAAATCTATCTACAGGGTAGTGGAGGTCTACAATTTTTAGAAGGTCTACAAAAATATTTACATTTCTCTTCAGATAGAACAAGGGACCTAAACTGAAGGAAAAGTGGAATCCCAGAATCAACACTACTTACTGTTCAATCAAAGGGAACAATTTAGTTAAATAGATGCCTTATTTAGTATGTATGGAACACTAATTGGAAAATTCCAAAAGAAACAACACTGATACTGTGATAGCTTTGTTTTTTGCATACTTTAGCATTTCTAAACAGATATTAAGAATCATCTGTGGCCTCTGAAGACATTTGTTTTATCTATTGAACATCCATTATCTTATGACTGCACTGAGTATACAAATTGCTCATTTTCAAGACATATTAAGTGCTAACGAAAGGATAACATTTCTCTGCTCCCTACATTTTGGCCTTAGGCAATAGGGGATAGATGTTGCACCTGGGAAGAGCTGCTGATGGACTTTCTCCCCATCTCCACCCCAAGGTAAGCGCCTTGTACAAACAATGGCCTAGTATTCTGGAAAGGAGGGGAGGGGTGACGTGGCCGAGTCAGAGTCCCAACAAGCCGTGTTTGTAAAAATCTCACGTAAAGATGATTATCCAGGTTTCCGCCAGGTTTTCTCCAGGGTCCTAATCTGCTCTTAAAAGCTCTACCCCTTTCTTGAACCCGCCCAAAGTGGGAGTACTTATGTGTGTGAATGGTAATCCACGCAGCTGGTCACATTTATCTGCCAAAGAGGGCAGACTGGGCTCAAATCTGCTTGGGTGCAGATCCAGTTCACCAGCTTTTATGCAGTAAGCATCCCTGGGCAGAGTCTCTGCAAGCAGTGGGAGGAGATTTTGGAAAGATATTGAAGTTCCCCAGCTTCTCTACCTGCAACCGCATGGGTCCAGCTGTCTTCTGTCTTCAAACTGGCATTTATGTGTGTGATGGTGAAGAGGGTAGCTAGAAAATCTCGATAGCATCTTTAATAGAATCCATACCTGTCTACTTCTAACTATAACCGAAAGATTGAACAAGAAAAGGTAGATAGTAAAGGACTTGAAGCCAGCTGGGTATCATGTCTTCTTAGTTGTTTCTGTTCTTAGAATTCTATTCATACTACAGTGCCTTGAACACAATAGGTGTTCAATTAAGGATGCTGAATAGATAAGGAGAGTCTTGTAAGGGCTGAAAGAAAAGGTACTTATAAATTAATGATTTTTATATTTAAAAAAAACTTTAGCCAAAGAACGTTATTATGGGGACCATGAAATGAGAATAAATTTATTTACAGGGCCACTTGGAATAATCTTCCAAAATTTGTTTACCACAAGAGAAACTACCTCTTATGGAATTTCTGAACTTACCTGTATTTACTGTTTGCTATTCAAGTTAGAGAATGTTTGGGAATGCAAATTTTTGCCACCTGGTTTAGAGATATGTCCTCAATCAAGAATAAATGGAGCACATCTGTGGATGCATTCAATAAATAGTTTTAAGAAAGTAATCATTCCCAATTTATTTTTAGAAAAAAATGTAACAGAAAATATCCTTCTTCTTGATTTACCTCTAGGACCTCAAAGCAACAAATGCAGAAAACATCCACAAAGCCAATAAACTGTCTCTGTTAATGTGCTTATATATTTCATCACCTTATGCTTTCACCCATTATCCAAAATGTGGATCATTTGCATTTGCATTTCAAGTCAAAAGATTATTTCCTTTAAGGATGCTTTTAAGTGATAACCATAAGAAGCACACTGTATAGTTTGTTACATTAGAAGATGGGAAAACACTTCCATCTGAACCCATTCACCTCTCCTAAGTTATAACAGAGGCTGCAAACTAATACCTTCTTGACTGATATGTACTGAGTGACCTACCAATGATTTTTTAAAAATTGTAATTTCTTACTGTATTAGTTTTCTGTTGCTGGGTAACAAACAACCATGTAGTGACCTAAAGCCACACCCATTTATTGTCTCATAGTCTGTAAGTCAGAAGTCAGGCTGGACTCAGTGGGGTTCTCTGCTCAGGGTCTCACAAGACCAAGAGGAAAGTGTGGGCTAAGATGAGCCCCTCCTCGAAAGATCTGAGAAAGAATTTGCTTCTATGCTCTTTCAGGTTGTTGGCCGAATTCAGTTCCTGCGGTTGTGGGACTAAAGTCCCTGTTTTCTTTTTTTTCTTTTTTTTTCCCATAAATAAATAAATTTATTTTATTGGCTGTGTTGAGTCCTTTTTTGCTGTGCATGGGCTTTCTTTTAGTTGCTGTGAGTGGGGTTACTCTTCGTTGTGGTGCACGGGCTCCTCATTGCCATGGCTTCTCTTGTTGCGGAGCACAGGCTCTAGGCGCATGGGCTTCAGTAGTTGCAGCACATGGGCTCAATAGTTGTGGTTCACGGGCTCTAAAGCGCAGGCTCAATAGTTGTGGTGCACAGGCTTAGCCGCTCCACGGCATGTGGGATCTTCCTGGAGCAGGGATTGAACCCGTGTTCCCTGCATTGACAGGCGGATTCTTAACCACGGCACCACCTAGGAAGTCGAAAGTCCCTGTTTTCTTGCTGGGACCACTCTCAGCTCCTACAGGCTTCCTAGTTCTTGGACGTGCCTTCCATAGCGCCAAAGCCAGCAAAGGCCTATCATATCTACCCTTCCGCTTTCCCTCTCTGATTGCCATGTCATTAGATTAGGTCAACCTAGATAATCAACCTTTTGCCCCATAACATGAAAGTCATGGAAGAAATATCTCATCACATTAATAGATCCCATTCACATTCAAAGGGGATGGGATGATACAATATACAGAAGGTCACTGGGAGTCGTTGGTAGCATCATGCCTACCACACTTACCACCATTTAAACACCAGGTTACTTCACATAGATATCTAGAAATCTGGTTTCTCTTAAAATGAGGATTTGCAGCAACATTGGGCCACATTCCACCATTACAATTGGCTAGACCTGGCGAGTGACAGCCCCTTTCAGAAGAGCATTCACCAGTCCCCCACTTTCACTCTGTACATATTTCTGTCTTCAACAACTGCATTACACAATAAACAATACTGCAACACAACCTTCCTGACAGAGTGCATGTTCATATCTCTTCAAACCTAAATTTATCCAGGAAACTCATCTCAATGATATCTGCACTTTGAAGATGACAAGATAATCTCAAACTGGCACTGATGTTCCTTTGCCTCTCAAGACTGATTCTTGTAATAACATTTCAATAAACTTAGTCATTCTGAGCATGTACCATCTTTTGGTCTGATAAGTGAATAATAGTGCACAAATTAAATGCTACCACTGCGTTAGCCCATGCAAAAGACACAAATGTACTCTCAGTGGACAAATGTATTCCTGTGTAATCATGCCAGCAGCAGAAAATGGAATCTGTCATAAAAAATTAATCATCCAAGAGTCAGACCATGTTCACACAGTTCTGCACTAAATTTCATTTTCCTTTTTCTTCAGCTGAGAGTCTAAATAAACACTTACGAAACAGTGTGAAAGATCACATTGTTCATCAGAGTTGGATTCTACAGCCTCAGAATTCAGATGTCTGAAACCATGGCAGTTGGGAGACGCAATGCTTCTCCTGCACTGGTTTCTCTGTGCTCACACCCTCATTCAATTAGGTTTTCCAGTTTCAGAAGACGCAGAGTACAGAGAGGTGGTGCGAAGCCTTCTGGCTGCTTGTTTTGGGGAGAATATGGGAGGGGAGTCTGGAGGTGATAAGGGTTCAAGTAATGGAATTAGCTAAAAGTTGTTGTGGGCTAGATTGTGGAGGTGCTACTTGTCAGGGTAGGATGTTTAGAAATTATCCTACAGCAGCCAGGGAATCTAATTTAGGGCAACAGCAGAGTACAGTAGTTAGAAGTCAGCTTTCGGAGCCAGACTGTGTGGGTTCAAATCCCACCTCTGCTGCCACTTTCTAGCTCTATGACCTGGGGTGAATTATTTTTATACTTTGTCTTCAAATCTTAATGTAAAATGGGGATAATAATGAAGACGTGTTAATGTATTTACAGCATTTAGAACAGTGCCTGATCCTAGTAACAACCCAGGGTAAGTTAGCCATCACTGTTTCTCTAACAGCCCGTGTTGGGGCTAACGTTGAGATAAAAAAAGGAAACAGTAAACCCCAAATAAAACTTATTGGAAGATAACAAACAGAATTTTTATCCTTTTAAATATGTATATCAGATTCCTCCAGGTTGCCAGGAAGAGGCACACTTGAGTTGCCTCACTCAGTTAATTAGACTTTATTTTAAACCTATTTTGCTTCTTTCTGCCTCAGGTCTAATGTTTATGCAAGGCGTACTGTGCTTCATCTCTTCGCGTCTGTTCTCTCTCCTAACTTATTTTCTTGCTAAGTGTTTCACATTTAAATTTAAAAGAAAGGCTGTGAGTAGTTTTCCCAATCACCAGTAAGCCTGGCACTCTCAGCTGTGCCTAGCATGGCAGAGAAAACACTTGTAAACCTGTGTTTTCCCCTACTGCTTGCTTGCAAAGGTAGGTTGCGGATAAATACGTGTATTATTTCACAGTCTCTTCTGCTTGTAAGGTCATTGGTGCTTCAGGTTGTGGTGATGAAGAGTCTGTGGGAGAAAAGACAGAAGGGACAACAGCTTTACTGCCAAACTTTTCAACAATAGCAATGAGGAAAGAATAGCTAATTTACTCAGGGGTCGTTGACTCAAAGAAAGGCTTTTGTGAAAGTAACATATTGTAGGTGGAGTGGGAGAAGGGGAGAAAGCAGGGCATGGGACCGCATAGAAGAGGGAAAGAGTTCTGTCAGAATAATGAGAGGCTCGGGAGTGTTTCATGATAATTAGAGAATAGAAGAACACAGGGAATTTAGTAAGAATTCTTGTTGACTGTGTACATGGATCCTCTTTTTTTGCTCTTTAAGAGATTAGGCAAAGATTGGAAACATCATTTGAGCCATGCTTCTTTGACTCTGAAACTTGCCTAGCCTAACCGTGTGGGACACAGTTTAAATAGGATTAGACGAGGGACCAGCGGGGGGGGGGTTGGGCAGGCCCGTCACTCTGAGGCTCCCCGGAAGGGGGCGGTTTAATTGGATTATTCAGTACAGCAATGGATCCTGGAATTCCAAACACCACGCTGATTCTAACATAAAAATATTCTATATTTATATTATGCTTCTTTGTGAGCATAACAAATTTAATTACTTGAGAAAGGACTTTTTTCAAAATATGAAATTACAAAGTAACATTTGGCAACTAACAAATAGATGTTTTAAATGCATACCTTTGAAATCAACAAAAATTGAGCTAGATACTTGCATTTGTTTTCTAAACGTGCCCTCCAGAGATCATGTGTTCAAATGTGTAGATGCTCTAGGCAGTAGCGAGCTGTGATTAAAATATCTGGTCCAGACAAAGATTGAAACAAACTCAGATGCAGGTTTTTCCACTTATTAGCTCCATTGCTTTAGATAAGTGAACTTATCTTTAAATTATAAACACAAAATCTTTGATATTCTTCCCTTCAAGAGTTGCAGGCCAATTCCCCTCCTGTTGAGCTTCTGAACGTAGTGACTTAGTTCTCATCACTAGATTAAAGAGACAGTGACGTGTTTGGATTTAGAGAGTAGGCCTTAAAAAGCACTTCAGCCTGCTCTCTTGGACTGCATGCTCTAGAGAAACCCAGCTGCCATGGGTGAGAACACAGAAAGCTGCCCTGCAGTGAGGTCCATTTGGTTGTGAAGCCAAGGCCTTGTGCCAACAACCTTGTGAGTGAGCCATTTGACAGTTAATCCTTCCGCCCACCAAGCCTTCAGATGACTGCAGCCCTCACAAACATCTTCACTACAGCTTCATGAGACCCTGAACCAGAGCCACCCAGCTCAGCTGCTCCCCGGTTCCTGACACATGGAAACTGTGAACAAAAAAATGCTTATTGTTTTAAGTTACTAAACTGTGTGGGTAATTTTGTTCTACAGAAGTTGTTTTGGCAATATTTGGAAAGCCAGCATTTGACAGGGGTTCCGAAAAAAAGTACAGCTGTCCTGGCCATTAGAGTAGTTTCTTGTCACATGTGGCTATTTAAATTTGAATTAGTTAAAATTAAATAAAATTTAATATTCAGTTGACCAGTCACATTAGCTACATTTCAAGTAACTCTATAGCCACATGGGACTATTGTATTGAATAGTGCAGATATAGAACATTTTCAGTATCACAAAAATTGCAATTAGTGTTTCTCTAGAGCAATGAGGCTCAGCTTGAAACCTGCAAGGACTTAGGAAAACATGGATACATTTTGCGATCTTTATTTGAATTTAAATATTTGAGACATTTGGCATGATGATTATTTAAAAAAAAAACGCATTCTGGATTATTTGGACAACTGTCTTAAAACCAGATATTGCTACTTGATTTCTGTTCGTGATTTAAGACCTTGAATTTGGATGTTTATAATGGAATTCCAACCAGGCAGTACTACTCTAAATATTGAGGGCTATTGATAAAAGAACAGAGTTAAAGTCTCTGCATAAATAATGGGCATTTAAGATGTCTGTGATGTCAACCCATGGTGTGAAACATGCTGACTGAAAGTTCAGTCATGGGAAACCAGTTTATTCAACACAACACACTGAGCAGTCAGATTTACTTTAAGCAAAACAGCATCCTCTACAGGTGAAATTTATGCTCTTAATTTGACTATTATTGATTATATAATTTTGTTTGTATTTGTAATTATCTTTGACCTTGTAAATGGATAGTGGCTATATGTGCAAATATTATAGTGTTATACTTATCCATGGTCGTCACATGGTAAAAAATTGTGATCATACTGAGATTCCATGATATTTTCCTCCTTTAAAAATGTACCTACATGACTCAGATTTGGAAAACAAAAATCCTAGAGATATTCCAACCATCTCGATTTGCAATTCTTAATTTCTGTGTATCTGAGTTTAAATTCTTGAGTAAAGGATCCTGACTGGTTCAGCTTGAATCATGTATCCCCACTTCTCCAGTGAGCTATGAATAGGATGGCAGTTTCACACTAGTTAAATATTTCTCTCAGGCCAAATCCTATTAATTGAGGTACTTTACAAAGAAGAAAAGCGAGGGAGATACCCCCAAGTTGCCATCTACAATGCTATTAACCGTTAGAAATGAGAATCATGCCTGGAAAAGAAGTCTAGTTTTCCTTTCAGTTAGCAGACTTACATTGTACCTGAGCCGTCACAGAAAAGAATGCCTAAGCCTGAATGCCCCTCTGGGAGTACCTTTTTCTGCACAGTAACCAGCCCATGAGGGAAGGAAATATTTTTAAATGGGGAACCTCTCCCTGCACTTCACAGCATGTCCAGTAGGTGGCCCTGCCTACGCTTTTGCAAATGCCTGTGAATACAAGTGCTTCTTTGATGATGCGTTTCATTAGCTCTGTGAGACACCTAACTACTTGCAGAGAACAGGCTTCTAAAGAGAGAAAGGCTTTTGATGAATGCAGTAGAATTATATTAAGTTATCGGCATACCTTTTGTTATGTTGATTGTGTCCTGGTTTTTATTTGAACTGGATGAAAAATAAAAAGGACTGAATTTCTCCCTCAGCTATGCTCTGCAATTCTTTCCAGCAGCTCACAGAGCTAGGTCAACCCTTGCTGGGTAAAACAGATTGGCCTTGGAGCATGCTGTTTTCTCCAGTGTCCTCTTTTCCTGTGCCGTGGAGTGGCCTTGAGAAATGCCTCTCCCTGTTATTGATGGGGGCAACCGAACTGCCTCTAGAAACTGCCAATCTTAATTCACTGCTCTTGCTTCCTCCTCTCCTCCCTCAAATCTATTCGCAAAAGCCTTCTGTCATCTCCTGCCATTCTGCCTTGTCACCTCCCCAGGTTCCTGCATTCTTCACCCTTGCTTTGTGTGTTTCTCTTTCTTTAATTATACTTACACCCACATCTATTTTTCATTTAGCCTTCTGAGAAGTCTCTCCAGGTTTTTCCTCCTGAAGGTGTTGCAATTGGCTTTTTTATTAAGTGCTATTGACTACCCATTGGTGGCATCCATTTAGATGGTAATGTTTTCTTTGTGATATGTTTATTCAAAGAGGGAACAGGGCCCACCTTCATAGGTCTGAAAGGAGGACGTTCCCATTTTCTTACAGAATTATTTCCTGAAACTCAGAATAAATCAGATCTTGAAATGCGTCCTGTTTCCCGTAGGAACAGTTTTATGACTGGGGAAGTCACATAGGTGATAGCAGAAGCTTAGTTATGTAAAACACATTTGGGTCACATTCACGTTCCTAACAATTCTATGAGTTAGAGCAAATGCATCTGATTCTTTAAGGACCGCAGTAAGAAATGAAGTGAAATGAAATCTTACTATGTGTTATGTACTATTAGCTCTCATTTCAGTTTTTTTTAATGATATTTTGTATGTGAGTCTCAACACTAGAATAGAAACAGTGGATTAGGTTCAGGTACTTGGTATAATGCCTTCTACCTCCATAATAATTTAAAACAGTAAAGTTAGATGGAAATGCTCTAAGTAGGCACACTTGAATCATGCTTGTTTCTAGTACAAAGATGTCTCATATTCCTTAAAATATTGTCAACAACTAAACTCTGCACACTGAGTGGAAAAAAGCAGAAAGATGAATTTATAGCAACGGTTTCAACCTACAAGCTAAGAAATTCAAAGCTATAAGTTCTGAGTTGCTCAGACTAGGGAGTTTTTATGGGACACATGTGGAAGTTATTTGGCTTTTTCAGCTGATTGGTTGCCCGGTGGTGTCCTTCCTTGTTTGGATCTGGGTAGCTGAGTCAGGGAAGTAAGGAAGTCCAGAGATGGTGTAAACAGACTTGGCGTTTGGGGACTGGCTGGCAACCTCTGCTGATTTCTGAGAAGCACTGTAAATTCCTGCAACTTACGCTAGGTAAAGTTAACCTTCATTATCTTTAATGCACCTGCATTGCATTAAAATGGTCAACCCCATTTTGTCCCAGACATAAGCAACTGTGTTTTAGTTTGGTTCAGTAACGTTAAAAAATAAAATTCTACCCATGTGTAGAACTAGGTCACTGGGCATGAAGGATCTATTGAAATTTTTTTTTTTTTTTTTTTGGTTGTATTTGGTCTTTGTTGCAGTACGTGGGCACTTTGCTTATGGAACACAGGATTCTCTCTGATTGTGGCCTTCGGGTTTCCTCTCTCTAATTGTGGCGTGCAGGCTCCAGGGCACGTAGGCTCTCTAGTTGAGGTGCACAGGCTCAGTAGTTGTGGTGCATGGGCTTAGTTGCTCCGCGACATGTGGGATCGACCAGGGATCGAACCTGTGTCCCCTGCATTATAGGACGGATTCTTTAGCACCGGACCACCAGGGAAGTCCCTATTGAAATTTTATATTATTAAAAAAACAAAATTCAACGGAGAAAATTTAAGAATCTTGTTGGCTTTGTTCAGTGATTCATGAATGGGGCAGCATGCAATCTAGCAGATAGAAAGGAGCCCTGAGGAGCCGTACAAAATGAAGGACTGACAGGTGGAAGGGAGCAGGAATGAGAAGGTTATACTAGACGAAAGATCAAGTTGGTTATTGCCAGGTCAGTTCCTTTAGGGCATGGCAGGAGACTCTCCAGCAGCTTCACTAACCAGTGCCGATCAGGTGATTCCTAATTGACTGGCTTAAGATTCTGTTTCTGGAAGAGCAGGAACTGTAATTAAATCAAGTCTCTGGCGACATTGGGCTTAGCATAAGCAACTCCATTTTGTGCCTATTGTCTTTTTAACAATATGCTTGCCGAAATAAACATCAATTAAAATCACCAAATAATATTTTTATTGACATTTTGGATTACAGCACTTATTTTAAAGGGCCATATCTTTTGATTGTTGACTCATTTTTAATAAAGTATTCAAAGGAGTTTGTACAGATAATTTCCCCATAGTTAATGTTCACAGTCCTTTTATTGACCTTTAAGTGGCATTCACATCTGTGATCATGCTTTTCAAAACAATATCTGAAAGGCTGGATATACCAGTAAAGTATTTTAATATTTAATGTGAGTTCTTAGCATGCCTTTTGGCGATGAGTATACTTTTACATTTTGTAGTTAAATTGACAATCAATTTATTAGAGTTCCAAATTCAAAAATCATGTTTTCCTTAGGCTTTTAAGCTATTTTTCACAAATTTTATCTTGTCACTTATAAATCTAATAAATTCTATTTGAGAAAGAACAGTCACCTTTACTCTTTTACTTATTCTTTAATTAAATTTGATTAGCTCAAGTCTAATGGTTTAAACTCTTTTAAACAATCGATTCCTTGAGCAACTTCGTTAATTAAATCCCCTTGAATATTTTAAACAGGATTTATAATTTTAATATCTTCAGTTTTTAAGCACCAACCTGAAAAACTCTTGGTGTTTGAAGATTCCAAAAATGGTTTACCTGCTCCTTGCCTGAGTTTGAAACCTATTTATTTATTTTTTAGCTGATTAATTTAACACTTTTCTAGTGCTTACTCTCTCAAGCTGCTCTGTCCCATAGTCAAGAAGATCTTTTATTCCCAAGGTTACCAGGTAAACAGTTCACTCCTCTTCCCCTGGAGGGGAGGGGATGGGACAGGGGAGTTATGTACTGGAGCACCTGCAGATGAGAAGGTGAGATCAAAAGAAATATTTTCCCTCACTCACCCAGCAAACATACACACACACTCAAAACCTCTGGTCATGTATTCCTGTTACCATCTGGGCTTAACCATTAAAACTATGCTCAGACAGGGCTCTGACTGTCTCCATCAGTGGAGGACATCAGAGTATGACCTGTCCAAGAAAAATTGTACCTGATGGTAGAGGAAAGGATGACTTTATTCAAGACTATTACAATAGGAGTTAAGACTATTGCAAGAAGGAAGAGAGTGAGCTAAATTTCACTGAAACAACAGGTGAGCGCTGGGGCAAGCTAGAGGGAAATGCTTGAGGACTTTTGGTGGAATCAATCAAAGTGATTAAGCCCTCTGAGGTTGCTAATTGGTGCGTATTATGAAGTTAGGCTCCTAATTTTCTCACAGAGACTGGGAGATTGAGGCTCCATATCTCTTCCTTTCTTTACAAAATTCATTTTATTAAAGTATAGTTGGCTTGCAATGTTGTGTTAATTTCTGCTGTACAGCAAAGTGATTCAGTTATAATATAGTTCCCTGTGCTGTACAGTAGAACTTTGTTGTTTATTCATTCTATATATAGTAGTTTGTATCTGCTAATCCCAAACTCCCAGTTCATCCCTCTCCCACACCCCATCCCCCTTGGCAGCCACAAGTCTGTTCTCTATGTCTGTGAGTCAGTTTCTGTTTCATAGATAAGTTCATTTGTGTCACATTTTAGATTCCACATATAAGTGATACCATATGGTGTTTGTCTCTCTCTTTCTGACTTGCTTGACTCAGTATGATCATCTCTAGGTCCATCCATGTTGCTGCAGATGGCATTATCTCATTTTTTTTTTTAATGGCTGAGTAGTGTTCCATTGTGTATATGTACAACATCTTCTTTATTCATCCATCTGTTGATGGACATTTAGGTTGTTTCCATGTCTTACCTATTGTACACAGTGCTGCTATGAACATAGGGGCACATGTA
Source organism: Hippopotamus amphibius kiboko (assembly GCF_030028045.1). NCBI lineage: Eukaryota > Metazoa > Chordata > Mammalia > Artiodactyla > Hippopotamidae > Hippopotamus > Hippopotamus amphibius. The sequence continues at coordinate 40,054,965 of NC_080192.1, read as the reverse complement.
TCTTTTCGAATTATAGGTTTATCCAGATATATGCCCAGGAGTGGGATTGCTGGATCATATGGCAACTCTATTTTTAGTTTTTTGAGGAAACTCCATACTGCTTTCCATAGTGGCTGTACCAATTTACATTCCCACTAACAGTGTAGGAGGGTTCCCTTTCCTCCCCACCTTCTCCATCATTTGTTATTTGTAGACTTTTTAATGATGGCCATTCTGACCAGTGTGAGGTGATACCTTATTGTAGTTTTGATCTGTATTTCTCTAATAATTAGTGATGTTGAGAATCTTTTCCTGTGAGGCTCTTTCTTGATGATTACATTTCAAAGGGATGGCTCTCCATAGGTCCCTGAGGAAAAAAAAAATTCTGGTTTGTAGAAGATTTATATCTAAAAGGGTCAGAGAAGGGATTAAGTAAATGCTCTAAGAAAAGGGATATCAGAGGCCTATAGTTAGGAAGAAAACTGTCTAAAAATTAGTTAAGCTGAGGGGTAAGACCTCAGGTGGGTGGTGTCAGTTTTCACCTATAAAGCTCAGAATTGGTTAAAAACAGTAGCCCAATAAATCAAATGTGAGTCACTCTGTACCCAGGGAGAAAGAATGAGGAAGAGGCAGCTATTCTCTTGTCCAGGCTAATATTTAGGGGTGCCTGAGAGCTGTTTGTGTAATAGATCACCTTAGACCTATTCTAATCTCTAATATACTTAAAGTTTTTATTACATCTTTCTGCTTCTTCCTCCCATCTCTCAAATACTACTTCATCCTTTTCTAGGAGGTGCTTAAAGAAGGTAATAACGGAAGTGTACATTGATACTTGTTATTCTGATATGTTTAGTGAGCATTATAAAGGGTGGAATTTTGTTTCTTGATTGAAATGTAATATTACAAATTAAGTTACTAAGATCTATGTTCTGAAGAAGAGACAAATTCACATTAAGAAAAATTCATACCTAGAGAGTTTAGTCTTTTTGAAAAAAACTTTCTGCAGCAGGCTTCTTCATGATATACTGAGCTTTTGTACCAATCTGCAATTTAATTTTTCAGTTCTTAGATGGCAGCTAAACCTACTGAGGGCAGAGTTACTAGTTTTGATTTAATAAAAGCAGTGAGCCTTGTATGGAAGGTGAGAAGATGTGGACGCTTTTCATAAGGGAGGAAATTAAATTTTCAAATTCTGATTGATTCTGGAATCCACAATTTTGGGGCTAAGTTGATAAGATACTTTACCTGAAGAAAAGCTGAGTTTGATAAATACAAATGTAAGTATATGCTAATTGAAAAAAGTTAGAAAGTGTTAGAAATCAATTCATTTTGTAAGTGCACTGATAAAGGAGGTACTGCAAAGGGATTTATGTAAATATAATGAATTAAAGCATTTATCTTGCAAACTTGATAAACAGTAGTAGGCACTTTAGAAGGTGAAAATAATTAGTTCCTCAGCTCCCATGTGAGCCCAAATCATTGTTACAATTATATTTGTTTATTACTTCAAAATGACTTTTTATTTCAGTGCAACACAGATTTAGAAACCTATAATCACATCAATTTTTTCCTAATAATTTTTGTTTGTTTTTAATGTAGGAATGAATCATCTTTCATAATGTTATTGATCTTTTATCCCTCTTGCCTTAAGAAGACACAGTAGCACTGAAAGTTATCTTCTTGCAGACAGAATCATTTTAGAGATAACCACTCCTCTCCCTAGCCCCTCTCTAATGTATTATTTAAATTTCACTCTGTGGTTTTATTTTTATTTTTTTTAGAATGAACATAAGACCTTGTCATTCCCCATCTTAAAAATCTTCCAGTGCCTCACAATTATCCAGCATAAAGTTTCCATCAGGCAACTTACAACTCCTAATTAATCCAAAATCATCCTACACTAATTGCCCCCACCTTGAACTATGCATTCAATCAGATGAACTCTCATGTGCCCTGAAACATGTTGTCTATGTTACTGAACATAGTTTATTTCATCCAGGATGTAGTTGTATCTTTACTCTTCTTTTCTGCCCTCAGACCTTCAGATCCTGGGTGGAAAATCATGGTGTTCACCATACTTAAGCATGTCGGTCCAGTAGTGTACCAGTTAGGATAATTTAGGGTCTGCTGCAGTAATAAGTACTGTAAAATATTAGAGTCTTAACACAAAAGTTTCTTTCTTATTTGGTGAATAACACTAATGACTGTAAAACAGATGGGGTCTAGCACATATATACTGACTAGAAACCAGGGGATTGGTTGACTAATAATTCATAGAGAAACCAGAACAGAATGTCAAGGAGGAATAAATTTTCCTCTACCATTCTAGGTTCTTCTGGCTGGTCTAAGAATTAAATTGACATAAGACATTAACAGGAGAAAATCAAACAAAAGTTTAATAACACGTATACATGGAAGAGACCCAGGAAAACTGGAGTAAATCACCAAAATGGCCAAAGCCCTTACCTTAAATACCATCCGCAGCTAAAGACGGTGGGGGGAAAGCACAGTAAATAAGGATAAGGTTGTTGTGCAGAAAATTAAAGGTTTCAAGGAACTGTTACAACCCAAGGAAAGAATTTTAGGAGTTATTCTAGGCTTAGGCTTCTAGGCAGCTCTAGACTGCATGTTGAAAACAATGTGAATTATGCTCAGTAGAAACAAATAAAGAAACATCCTTGTTCCTCTGCCTATCAACACAGGAAGATGTGTTATCAGAGAAAACAGGAAATTAAACATAGGAACCATCCAATATCTTTGCTTGGCTAGATTCACCAGACCAAAATGATTTCACCAAATAAGATTTGTTGCTTGGTCTAGAAATATTTGTGCATGATTAAAAATTCTCAGTGTAGATGGCATATCTCCAGGTGCTAGAAACAGGAGGATACATACAGCATAGCCCTCACCTTCAAGATACCACAAAAGTACTGGAGAAGGCAGCTATCTGAAGATAACTTTTAGACAAAGCAGACTGCTATGATTAACATAAGAAAGGTACAATAATAGCACTGTGGAAGAGAAGGTTTAAATTACACTGGATTAATAAAGAGTTTAAATTAATGGTTTCTGGGTCTGGACCATCATTTCTTTTTGCTGTTGTTACTGTTATTAAGCTAAAATGCACACTTTTAAATTAAAAGCCTATAATTTATTCAGATTGTTGTTTTTTATTAATTTTATTTATTTAAATTTTATTTAAAATTTTATTTATTTATTTATTTATTTATTTATTTATTGGCTGTGTTGAGTCTTCGTTGCTACGCATGGGCTTTCTCTAGTTGCAGACAACGGGGGCTACTCTTCATTGCGGTGTGCGGTTTTCTCATTGTGGTGGCTTCTCTTGTTGCAGAGCATGGGCTCTAGGCATATGGGCTTCAGTAGTTGTGGCATGTGGGCTTAATAGTTATGGCTCGCAGGCTCTAGAGCTCAGGCTCAGTAGTTGTGGTGCACGGGCTTAGTTGCTCCGAGGCATGTGGGATCTTCCTGGGCCAGGGATCAAACCTGTGTCCCCTGCATTGGCAGGCGGATTCTTAACCACTGTGCCACCAGGGAAGCCTCAGATTGTTATTCTTTCATCAAAGAATATTCGTACAAGTATTATAGCCCGTATGTAATACTGTATTTGCTTGCTTATCTGTCTTCCTGCCAATGTATGAGATCCTAGTGGATGTATTCTCTTTTGTCTATAGGTATATAATTTTCAAATGAATAAATAAATGTTTGAGTGAAAAAGAGGGTAAGAAGCGTGGATAAATTTCAGTTTTCTCACAATTTTGCCTCGTTCTGAATCTAGTCCTAACTATCACTGAATATATTTATATTCTGATACAGACTCACATCAGAATCAGGGAATATTTGTTGGAAACTCATAGAGGTAGAAGGTTTTCAACTTCATGTTGTTGTTAATTAATGCTCTTTAATTCTGGTGGAAACAGATAGAAAGGTTTGAGGGGGCCACAGTAGATGGCAAAAGATGCAGAGACAGGAGTGAAAAGAAAAATAAGACAGAAAGTTGGGCTTGAAGACTCTCAATGAGAAAAGCAAAGACCTTCCAATCTGACATCATTCCTGGGTTTATATAGCATAGTGCAGAAGAGGCTCCCAGGTGTAGTCAGACAGAAGTCAAGTCATGGCATGTTAAAGCTGGGTAAAAGTTATTATTAAAAGTCAACCTTGTCTTCTATTACCACTTCTTTTATTGACATCCTTGTATTTAATTAAGAATTTCCCTGATTTTCAAAGCTTGTTTTAATTCTTAAGACAGCAGTTTGTGAGCATTTTATATTAAAGGAAAGAAAAAAAGAAAGCTCACATAAGAACCCACCTTAATTCTTGCCCTGTCACTGGGTTCATCAGACCTATTTTTTTAGATTCCATTTATATGGGTTAGCATACGGTATTCGTTTTTCTCTTTCGCAAGAACAAAGATGCAGATGTAGAGAATGGATTTGAGGACACTGGGTGGGGGACAAAGGGGAAGCTGGGACGAAGTGAGAGAGTAGCATTGACATATATACACTACCAAACATAAAATAGATAGCTAGTGGGAAGCTGCTGCATAACACAGGGAGATCAACTTGATGATGGGTGATGACTTAGAGGGCTGGAATAGGGAGGGTGGGAAGGAGTTGCGGGAGGGAGGGGATATGGGGATATATGTGTAAATACAGCTGATTCACTTTGCTGCACAGCAAAAACTGTCACAACAGCGTAAAGCAATTATACTCCAACAAAGAGCTTAGGGAAAAGAAAAAAGAACCCACCTTAAATTTTTTCATTAATAAATTTTCCACTTGTATATGGAAACCACTAAACCCTGAAAAGAATTTAAAAGTCTGTCCTACAAACTAGCCAATGTCAGTTATATTTCTTTGACTACAAGCAAACAGAACTTGATTTTGGTGTCTTGAACAACAACAAAATATTTATTGGGTAGCTGTGGGCAGCAGTGTATACACTCAAAGGGAAAGTTGAACATCCAGGACTCTTAAAGGATAAATCATAGGAAACAATTAGATTTATTTTGGACCTTGCTGTTGGAATAAATCAAAAGTCCCATCATTTTTGTTTTAAACCTTTTATTTTGAAATAATTTTAGACTTACAGAAAATTTGTAAAAATAGCACAGAATTTCTATCCTCTTAACCACATTGCAACTGCTAATACAACAGAACTAAAGACCTTGTTTGAATTCGACCTGTTTTCCACTAATTTTTTCTGCCTGTTCCAGAAGTCCATCCAGGATCCCATTTTTGCTTTTAAATTTTATTTCTCCTTAGCCTCCTGCAGTTCGTAATAGTTCCTCAGTCTTTCCTTATGTTTCATAACAGTTGTTTCTTGTCCTTCTTGATCTTGACACTCCTGAAGGCTATTGATCAACGACTTTGTCAAATCTTCAGTTTATGGATGTCTAAAGTTTTCTTATGATTGAACTGAGGTTATGCATTTTTACAAGAATACCACAGAAATGATATTGTGTCTTTCTCAATGCATCATATCATGGGGTTCATGATATTGAGACGTTTGCTTACTGGGGATGTTGACCTTGATGACTTGTTTAAGGTGACTTCTGCCAGATTTCTCCACTGTAAATTTACTATCTTTTCCTTTGTAATAATGAATATCTTTGGGTGTTACTTTGACACTGTGCAAATCTGCTTTCTCTTCAAATGTTTAATCAAAAATTTTAGCATCTATCTGTTGATCTTGTCTGCAACAGCCATTGCTGTGGTGTTTGCCAATGGAGATTTTATATTTCCCTGGTTTTTGTTTTTTGGGGGGTTTTTTTGTTTTGCTTTTTTTGTTGGTTTTTTTGGCTGCATTGGGTCTTTCTTGCTGAGCGCGGGGTTTCTCTAGTTGTGGTGAGCAGGGGCTACTCTTCATTGTGGTGCACAGGCTTCTCAGTGTGGTGGCTTCTTCCCCTGTACATTTTTAATTGGAAGATTGTATTAAAGAGCTATCTTTTCTTCCCTAAGCATTTATTTAGTTGATTGTTTATTTGTATCACTAGGGACTCATGAATATTTAAATTTTATGGGTTATAACAATACTGTTTTGTTTTTTTTTTTTTGGCCATTAGGCATTCCTAGTTTTGGCCATTAGCAATTCCTTCAGATTGGTGCCTGTTTTTGACAAGGCTCCATCTATTTTTTTGAATACTTTCACACTATCTGATACTACATAATTTTCTGTTTTATATTTCACTGCTGCAATCCTGGAATCAACTGTTTCTCTGAGGATCCCTGGTTCTTTTTACTGGACAATAGTGCTTAGAAACAAAATCTGGGCACTGTGTGTTCTCATTGCTAGTGGGATGGCATTGCTTTTGGTCCTATTTTCAGACAGGGGTAGGGAATATATATATACACAGACACACACATATATATACACACACAGATATATGTATACTAATTCAGGCATACTCAAATATCTATATTTAGGTATCCATCTCCTTGTATATGTATTAAAATCATGAATTTTCACTGAGATGTTGAATTCCAGTCTAATAACAAGTGTTCATTTTTAGATTTCTTCCTTTGCTTCTTTTGAGCATCTTACTCCAACAATGAGAAACCTGGCCCCTATTATCTACCGTATGTTTACCTATTTGTTTAAATCTAGTATACACATAAATAGCTTCTGAACTCCTAACTTATATCCCTGTGAGAAAGATTTTTATCAATTAGACAACAACACTTATGTATAGTTTTTTGGTCATGCTGTATCTGGTTTACACACTGTTTTCCAAAGTTACCTAGGTTAATTTTTCTCTTCCCTATCACAGATGAATGTGGTTACTATTCGTTTGTAATACATTTAGAGTTCATCTGTTAGTTGTTAGTGTTTATATTTCTGTTTTGGGCTCTTACCCATTTAGGTTGGTTTTATTGGTTTTTGTTTGTGTTTTGTTTTTCCTTTTTTGAGTATGTGAGATATTTCTATGGGCCTCTGGTCAGAGCTATGCAAAAAACAACATACTCAGAGAAGCATCACTCCCTCCTGGTCCTGCTACCTTGTTCCCATTTCCCACTTCTTATGACACTTTTTACCAGTCCTCATAGGTAACCTGTTGTTTTTAATTTGTGGTTTATCCTTTCAGTATTTATTTTGCACAGATGAACAGATACGTGTGTATTTTCTTATATTCCTTTTCTTTCTTAAGTGAAGTTTGCATACTCTTTTGTGCTTTGTTTTTTTTCACTTAACAGTATATTTTTGAAATCATTCCATATCAGTTCATGAGTATATTCCTAATTCTTTCATTACAGCTGCATAAGATTCCATTGTATAGATATGCTAGAGTTTACACAACCACTTTCCTAAGTATGAATATGTAGGTTGTTTCAATATTAAGTGATTACAAACAATGCTGCAATGCATGGCCTTATGCATATGTACTTCTGTATTATTAGAAGTGTATTTTGCGGGTAGATTCCTAAAAGTGTGATTGTTGGTTTGAAAGACATGTGCATATATACTTTTGTTAGGCATTGCTAATTTCACTTTGGAAGGGCTATATCTATTTGCATTTCTATCAGCAATGTATGAGAGTGTTTTTTTCCTCATAGTCTCACCAACAGAATGTTCTGCTGTATTTTAAAATTTTTTCCAGTCTCTGATCGATCAAAAATGACATCTTAGCATTATCTTACTTTGAAATTCTCTCATTATGAGTGAGCTTGAACATTTTCTCCCTATTTGAGAAGTTTTTATTAATTTATTTTTTTGAGAATTGTCTGTTTATTTTTTTTTTGACATTTTTATTGGTTTTTTTTCCCCTTAATTTTAAGCTTTGTTTTTTGGTTGTTGTTTGTTTTTTAATATGCTAGGGATATTAGCCATCTGTCTGTGGTGTATGTTATGAACAGTTTTTCCTAATTGGTTAGTTTCCTTTAGAGTTTGTTTATGGTGGTTTTTTAATGCAAATTAAAAAAAATATTTTTAAACTTACCTTTTTCTTATTGTCTCTGAATTTTGAGTCATAGTTAGAAAGACTTTCTCTATGATGAAGTTAAAGAGGAATTCATCTGTGTCTTATCTTATTTGTGGTTTGATTTTTTTCATTTAGGCTTCTAATCCATTTGGAGTTTATTTTTATTTAGGTGTGAGATATGGGTCCAATTTTATCTTTTTTTTCCCCCCAGATGGCTTCTCAGTTGACCCACCACCATTTATTTAAGAACATCCATCTTTACCCAGGGATTTGGAATGCTGTCTTTGTCATATTCTAAGTTTCTGTGTACATTTGCATCCAATTACAGACTTTCTATTCTAATTCACTAATCCATTTATCCATGAATGCAGCAGTACTACACTCTTAACAACAGAGACGCTATACAGTATGTTTTAATGCCTACTAGGGCTAGTTCTTTCTTCATAAGTTTTCTTTGGCCATTTTTTTCATGCTATTTTTGCATAATTGTTTTTCCATATGAACTTTAATAGCAGTTTGTCTAACTGCAAAAAAGCTTGTTTGCATTTTTATTAGAATTGTATTTATATATTAACTGAGGGAAAGCTGACATCTTCATGTCAAGGGATTCTATCCAAGAAGAGCAAATGTCTATTTCAAGTCTATTTTTGTGACTTTTGGATTGTTTTATAATTTTCCTCACAGAGATTTTATACATTCTATGTTAAATCTATTCCCATATATTCTATCTTTTTAAGTGAGATTTTTAAATGGGTTTTTCTCTACCTTTATGTCCTTTAACTGTTTATTATGTTTCTATGAAGACTATTGATTTTTGTATGTTAATGTTATAGTTTGTTACTTCACCAAATTATTGTTGTTTGAGTTAGTTTATCATTGGATTCTCTGATGATGGTCAGATATACTGTCATATCATTTTCAAATAAAGATAATATTACTCCTTTATCCATTCTTATTCTCTTGTCAACTTCTCTTGTCTAATTGTCTTGATTGATATTTCTAGAACAATATCAACTAGTGAAAGGGATAGTTGAAATGCATGTAGTATTTACCCTTTAAATAAGATAATAGCTTAAGGAGTAAGTTACACACATACACACATATGTTAAGAAAATATCTATGCCTCAGTTCTTATTTTCTTGAGGTTTCTTTTTTTTTTTTTTTAAGCAATAGGTGGGTGTTGAATTTTGTCAAAGATATTTTCAGCACATCTGAAGATAATCATAATATTCCCCTTAGATTTAATGATATGGTGTATGATATTAATAGATTTCCTAATATTAAACTAACCTTACATTCTGGAAATAAATCCCAGTATATTATTTTTTTAATATGGTGCTGGATTCTGCTTACTAATGTTTTGTTTAAAAAATTTTCACCAGTATTTATGACTGTAATTAGTCTTTAATTTTCTTCCCTTGTACTCTTTCTAGTTTATTTTTTAATTTTTTAAGAACTTTTATTGAGATACAATTGGTATACAATAAAGTGCATATATTTAAAGTGTACAATTTGATATTTTTTTTCTTATTAATAATGTATATATGGCAATCCCAATCTCCCAATTCATCCCACTCTTTCTAGTTTAAATAAGATTATTATTCTTGCTTCATAAGGGAAAGTAGGAAGTTTTTCTCCCTCTTCAATGCTCTGTAATAACTTTAGACTATCAGGACTATCTGGTCTTTGGAAATTTGGTAAAATTCCTCTGTAAAAACCTCTAGACCTGGTGCTTTTTTTATCAGTTTGTTTAAAGAAATTTTTTTCTATTTCTTCTAAAAAATGTGTCTGTTTCAACTTTCAGATTTGGATGGGTTCAATAGTGGAGTTTTATTTTGTGATCCAACTAGAATATCTTCTTTGTTTTAGTAGGTGAATGTTTTAAGCTGAATTTTGTTCCCCCGAAATTCATATTGAAGACCTAAACTCCATTGTATAGAATGGGATTGGATATGAAGATAGGGCCTTTAAGGAAAAGATTAAGTTAAAATGAGCCTGCAGGGGTGGGCCTTCATCTAATCCTGCTGTGTCCTTATAATAAGATGAGATTAGAACATGAAGAAAGACACCAGGGATGCACATGTAGAGAGGAAAGACCATGTGAGAACATAGAGAGAAGGCAGCCACCTGCAAGCCAAGGTCAAAATGAACCAAACCTGCTGACACCTTCATCTTGGATTTCTAGCCTCCAGGAGTAAAAGAAAGTAAATTTCTGTTTTATAAGTAACCTAGTCTTGGTGTTTTGTTATGGCAGTCCTAGCAAACTAATACAGTGAATTAAGACCATTCACAATTATTTTTGTGACTGATATGTTTGGTCTCAATTCTATATGATGTGTATAGTTTTCTCATTACATGTCTTGCTCTATGAGATTCTATGTAAGTGGCATATAGTTTGCTCTTTTATTTAAAGAAAAAAAGGGGGCGTATATAGGAAGATCTGTATTTTTGTCTAGTGGTAACAGTGAACCTAGTGGTAATCTTTGGAATGTTCTTTGCTTAACACTTTACCACCAAATTTATCAATTTTCATTTTATTTTGTAAGTATCCTTTAGCACCCATATATTGCCTGTACAACAAGAAACTTTTTATATTTTCCTCTTTTTCCCTCTCTTCCCTTCCCATTTTCAGTTGCAATATTTCTCATTTGTCACAATATATAACAGTTGGGTATTAGTCTTCCATTTTCACCTCCAACATTATTTTAGACTGATGTGTATATTCCCTTTTTTTTTTTTTTTGGCTGTGCTGTGTGGCACATAGGATCTTAGTTCCCTGACCAGGGATCAAACCCATGCCCCCTGCATTGGAAGTGTGGAGTCTTAACCACTGGACTACCAGGGAAGTCTCTTATAGTCCTGCATTTTAAAGTGCTTGCATTCAGTCCTTTTGCTAAAGTTTTCCTCATTATTATTTGGTTGGATAAAGCTCATCCTTTTGTTGGCAGAGGCCAGCAATCTTTTTCTGTTAAAGGCCAGATAATAAAAATTGAGGGCTGTGTAGACCAGTAGGCTACAAAGTGTTTCTATCACAGCAACTCTACTTTATTACAGTGTGACAGTAGCCATAGGTAGCTCAAAAAGTGCTAACATATACAGAACTTCCTAAGTTCTTGTATATTGAAAATTGTTCATTGGCTTTGTTTTACACCCTTGCTGTTTTGAAGGACAGTTTGGCTGGATACAAAACCTTTGGTTCATATATTCTTTTTTTTTTTAAATGAAGTCCCACTGTTGCTTTGCTTTTTATGTTTTGAAAAGTCAGATATCTTTATATAACATTTTGCCTGCATGTCTTGAGGTTCTTATCTTCATCTTTGAAACTGAATAGTTTTAGCTAGGATATGTCTCAGAATCGATTGATGTGGGTTCACTTTTCCAGGTAATTTTTTGAGTTCTTTCAGTGTGTATATTTGGGTCTCTTTTTATATTTCTGGAAAGTTTTCTGGGATTAGAGTTTTGAATATTAACTCTGGTCCATTGTGGTTTTTTCTTTTTCAGTGACTCTGATTATACGTATGTTATTCCTTCTTTGCCTGTCTTCCATTCCACTGCTTTCCTTCAGACCCTTTTCATTTCCTTCTTTATGTCATTTTCATTCTCTTGGTTGTTTTCCTGTATTTCTTGAATGTACCTTTAAATTTTCATTTGAGTCTATTCTCCCTTGAGTATTTTAATGCATTGTTTTATTTACTCTTTACAAGGACTTAAATGTTAAGGTGCTAAACTAATATCCACATTTTGCACATGAGAAACATGAGATTTTATGCACTGAATAAACTATAGACCTGATTAAAGGGAAGTTCATGAAATAGAATCCAGGATTGTTGAGTCCTAGTGAACAACTTTTGCATACCAATATGCCATGCTCCATGTTAGTACAGAGCAGAAGGGTCAGCATAATAGAGTCATTGTATATGTGTCTGCAGACACTAGAATGTGAGCTCCAATATCTAGAACAGAGGCTGGCACCATAGTAGATATTTGAAAATTGTTGCTAAGTTAATATTGAATGAGTCATGTCCACATTGAAACTGCAAAACACCTGATCTTCAGGACATGGAAGAACAGCTGGAGATTGCAAGCTGACAGTTCTTGTGACGGTTGATGTCAGTACTGACCAGCAAACCACTTCCAAACTTCCCTACTCTCCTGACACCCAGTTTTTTTTCACTTCCCTTCATCTTTATCCCATCTGCCCTAATAGGCACATCTCTCTCTGCCAAATGGTTACTAAAGCTCTGTTGGAAACTTGGGGGTAAGACTAAGAGCACTAACTAGATAAGTGGTTTGTGATGTGCTCACATAGATTGTTTTGAATCTTTATTAGACAGACAGGAAACTCTCCTAAAAAGATCCTGAGGATTAGACCCTGTAGCAAAAGCCATCTAAAATTAGCTGAGGATTTATCTATACTCTTAAAGAACAGAAGACATGTTTGGGGAGGAGGAGGTAGAAATAACTAAATAATTGAGGGACATAAGTTTTACAGATTTCTACTCCCCTCTCCATTTTTAAAGCTCTCCTTAATTATACAGAACTATGTGGCAACTCTCCTGTCTTTAAATTTGCTTCTTATCACTTATTTGGTCACTTACTTGTCCTCTGATTACTGGGGAAAGTATGCAATGGGAAATGTAGGTGCTTTATGCAGTGAGATAATACAGTGAAATATTGAGTGTGAAGTTCCTTGTACACAATTCTTCCCTTAGTCAGTCAGAGCATGCATATTGCCTGGAGAATAAGACTGTTGTGGCAGGAATGCAAAGAGAAAGAGACAAGTTTCAGTGTTTGACTTCCAAATTGGCAGTCAACATCAGAAATGATACTCAGCACCAGGAGACTGCTGAAAGCTCTCAGTCTCCTGTGCCAGGAAGCAAAGAGGGAGACAAGCCAAGGCTTGTGGGCCATTGGTGCCACTTGAGCAAGCTCATTGTGTTCCTGGTGCTGGGAGCCTCATTAGCAGTTCTTGTCAATGCCAGGGGAGTTTTCATCAAAAATTGCTGCCTGAATTTGTTCAGGTGATGCCCACCTGTGCTCAGAGACTTTGCTGATATTTATTTAAATGACTTCCTATAGACCACTCTCCCCTCTGCTTTTCTTCCCTTTCCCAGTCCCTTTCACAATCACCTAGAATCTTTGTAAGACAAATCTTCAAAAATAGAATGCAGTGGGCAATAAAATGCAGAGAGAATAATGTTGTGAAGAGAATGTCCATGGTGCATTACTTGGAGGAGATCAAGCAATGGTGAAACTCTCAACTGTTATATTGGAGGACTTTTTAATACTTTTAGGTGAAAACAGACATTCTGGGGAGGCTGGCTCTTCAAATTATGAGAATCTAGAATAGAGAAAATTTTGAGTGTGTAAGTGTGATTGGGTAAGAGTAAAGAGAGAAGTTGAAAAAGAATTATAACACTGTCATGAAGTTGTTCCAATAGCTGGTATAAATTCCAGTTCAATTCAGTTTCAAAGGCCAGAGAATCAGGAGAGTCAATGTCTCACCTCAAGCTGTTGGATCAGAGTAGAGCACTCTTACTGAGTTCCTTCTCAGTCTTTTGTTCTATTCATATCTTCAATTGATTTGAGGAGGGCCACCCACATTAGGAAGGGCAATCTGCTGTACTCCATCTACTCACTTAAATGTTCATCTCATTAAAAAGCACACTCAGAGACACACCCAGAATAATGTTCAACCAAGCATCTGGCCATCCTGGCCTCTTTTTTTTTTTAAACTTTAAAATTATGTATGATATACAGCGTTGGAGTGCCGAGACCAGCTCGGCAACTCGGGGCGAATGACGGATGCCACAAAACATAAAGAAACACAAAGACAGACTTAAGAGAAAGATGGGACCAGGGGACTCAAGACCTCTAGGATCAAGAGCCCTGCTGATTTATCCCACGTTGCTTTTATTGAGCTCTCAGCATTCAGGAAGTAAGGTAGCATAAGGTTCCCATGCTCCCAGTTACCTCCTACAATCAATGTTTTCTTTGAAGTAACCAATTTTCTCCTTGTACAAAGGGCCTCACATGATTGGGGGCAGCGGTCTTTGCAAGAACAGCAAGACAATCAGTGTGTGCGCAAGCAGCTTTCTAACTTGCGCTGACCCGGCTTTCCTAAGTCTGCACCACTTGCTCCTCCACTGCACAAGCAGGACATCCTGCCCCCAGGTGCTCAGCCCACGTACTTTAACTACTTTTAGCCATATTTTCTGTTACATTCTCAAGGCTTCAGAAAAACATCTGCATGTTTTCCCACATTGGAGATTGTGGGAATGGAGAGGAGAGACCACATTCTTCTCAGTATTAATAAATTCTTTTTTTTTTTAAGAACTTTTATTGAGATATAATTCACACAATAAACTGAGTATATTTAAAGTGTACAATCTGATTTTTTTTTCTTATTAGTGATGTATATATGGCAATCCCAATCTCCGCATTCATCCCATCCCCCACCCTCCAGCTTTCCCCCCTTGGTGTCCATATGTTTGTTCTCTACATCTGTGTCTCTATGTCTGCCCTGCAAACCGGTTGACCTGTACCATTTTTCTATACTCCGCTTCCATGCTTCAATGTACGTGAATTGTGTACTTTATTTATTTTTTTCATTTTTTGGGGGTACACCAGGTTCAATCATCTGTTTTTATACACATATCCCTGTATTTCCTCCCTTCCTTGACTCCCCCCCCCTCGAGTCCCCCCCAACCTCCCCGCCCCAGTCCTCTAAGGCATCTTCCATCCTCGAGTTGGACTCCCTTTGTTATACAACAACTTCCCACTGACTATTTTACAGTTGGTAGTATATATATGTCTGTGCTACTCTCTTGCTTCGTCTCAGTTTCCCCTTCACCCCCCACCCCCTCCCATACCTCGAGTTCTCCAGTCCATTCTCTGTATCTGCGTCCTTGTTCTTGTCACTGAGTTCATCAGTACCATTTTTAGATTCCGTATATGTGAGTTAGCATACAATATTTGTCCTTCTCTTTCTGACTTACTTCACTCTGTATGACAGATTGTAGTTCTATCCACCTCATGACATATAGCTCCATCTCATCCCTTTTTATAGCTGAGTAATATTCCATGGTATATATATGCCACATCTTCTGTATCCATTCATTTGTTGATGGGCATTTAGGTTGCTTCCATGTCCTGGCTATTGTAAATAGTGCTGCAATAAACATTATGGTACAAGTTTCTTTTGGGATTATGGTTTTCTTTGGGTATATGCCCAGGAGTGGGATTACTGGATCATATGGTAGTTCTATTTGTAGTTTTTGAAGGAACCTCCAAATTGTTTTCCATAGTGGCTGTACCAACTTACAGTCCCACCAACAGTGCAGGAGAGTTCCCTTTTCTCCACACCCTCTCCAACATTTGTTGTTTCCAGACTTTGTGATGATGGCCATTCTGATTGGTGTGAGGTGATACCTCATTGTGGCTTTGACTTGCATTTCTCTGATGATGAGTGATGTTGAGCATCTTTTCATGTGTTTGTTGGCCATCTGTATGTCTTCTTTGGAGAAATGTCTATTTAGGTCTTCCGCCCATTTGTGGATTGGGTTGTTTGCTTTTTTGGTATTAAGCTTCATGAGCTGCTTGTATATTTTGGAGGTTAATCCTTTGTCCGTTGTTTCATAGGCAATTATTTTTTCCCATTCTGAGGGTTGCCTTTTAGTCTTGTTTATGGTTTCTTTCACTGTGCAAAAGCTTTTAAGTTTCATGAGGTCCCATTCGTTTATTCTTGATTTTATTTCCATGATTCTAGGAGGTGGGTCCAAAAGGATCTTGCTTTGATGGATGTCATAGAGTGTTCTGCCTATGTTTTCCTCTAGGAGTTCTATAGTGTCTGGCCTTACATATAGGTCTTTAATCCATTTGGAGTTTATTTTTGTGGATGGTGTTAGGAAGTGTTCTAATTTCATCCTTTTCCATGTTGCTGTCCAATTTTCCCAGCACCACTTATTGAAGAGGCTGTCTTTTTTCCATTGTATATTCATGCCTCCTTTGTCAAAGATAAGGTGCCCATATGTGTTTGGGCTTACTTCTGAGCTCTCTATTCTAGTCCATTGATCTTCCTTTCTATTTTTGTGCCAGTACCATACTGTCTTGATCACTATGGCCTTGTAGTATAGTTTGAAGTCAGGAAGCCTGATTCCACCAACTCCATTTTTCCTTCTCAAGATTGCTTTGGCTATTTGGGGTCTTTTGCGTTTCCATACAAATCGTAAGATTTCTTGCTCTAGTTCTGTGAAAAACGCCATTGGTAATTTGATTGGGATTGCATTGAATCTGTAAATTGCTTTGGGTAGTACAGACATTTTCAAGATGTTGATTCTTCCAATCCAGGAACATGGTATGTCCCTCCATCTGTTTGTGTCGTCTTTGATTTCTTTCATCAATGTCTTAAAGTTTTCTGCATACAGATCTTTTGCCTCCTTAGGCAGGTTTATTTCTAGGTATTTGATTCTTTTGGTTGCAATGGTGAATGGGAGAGTTTCCTTAATTTCTCTTTCTGCTCTTCCGTTGTTAGTGTATAGGAATGCAAGAGATTTCTGTGCATTAATTTTGTATCCTGCTACTTTACTAAACTCATCAATTAGTGCTAGCAGTTTTCTGGTGGAGTCTTTAGGGTTTTCTATATATAATATCATGTCATCTGCAAAGAGTGACAATTTTACTTCTTCTTTTCCAATTTGGATTCCTTTAATTTCTTTTTCTTCTCTGATTGCTGTGGCTAACACTTCCAAAACTATGTTGAATAACAGTGGTGAGAGTGGACACCCTTGTCTTGTTCCTGTTCTTAGAGGGAATTCTTCCAGTTTTTCTCCATTGAGAACAATGTTGGCTTTTGGTTTGTCATATATGGCTTTTATTATGTTGAGGTAATTTCCTTCTATGCCCATTTTCTGGAGAGCTTTGATCATAAATGGATGTTGAACTTTGTCAAAAGCTTTTTCTGCATCTATTGAAATGATCATATGGTTTTTATCCTTCAATTTGTTGATATGATGCATCACGTTGATTGATTTGTGTATATTGAAGAATCCTTGCATCCCAGGGATAAACCCCACTTGATCGTGGTGTATGGTTTTTTTAATGTGCTGTTGGAGTCTGTTAGCTAGTATTTTGTTGAGGATTTTTGCATCTATATTCATCAGTGATATTGGTCTGTAGTTTTCTTTTTTTGTGACATCTTTGCCTGGTTTTGGTATCAGGGTGATGGTAGCCTCGTAGAATGAGTTTGGGAGTGTGCTGCCTTCTGCAATATTTTGGAAGAGTTTGAGAAGGATAGGTGTTAACTCTTCTCGAAATGTTTGATAGAATTTGCCCATGAACCCATCTGGTCCTGGGCTTTTGTGTGTTGGGAGATTTTTAATCACTGCCTCAATTTCCGTACTTGTGATTGGTCTGTTCATGGTTTCTATTTCTTCCTGGTTCAGTCTTGGAAGATTGTATTTGTCTAAGAATGTATCCATTTCTTCCAGGTTATCCAATTGATTGGCATATAGTTGCTTGTAGTAGTCTCTCATGATGTTTTGTATTTCTGAGGTGTCCGTTGTGACTTCTCCTTTTTCATTTCTAAGTCTGTTGATTTGCATCTTCTCCCTTTTTTTCTTGATGAGTCTGGCTAATGGCTTATCAATTTTGTTAATCTTCTCAAAGAACCAGCTTTTAGTTTTATTTATTTTTCTTATGGTTTCTTTCCTTTCTTTTTCATTTATTTCTGCTCTGATCTTTATGATTTCTCTCCTTCTGCTCACTTTGGGGTTTCTTTGTTCTTCTTTCTCTAGTTGTTTGAGGTGTAAGGTTAGGTTGTTTATTCGATCATTTTCTTGTTTCTTAAGGTAGGACTGTATTGCTATAAAATTCCCTCTTAGAACTGCTTTTGCTGCGTCCCATAGGTTTTGGGTTGTGTTTTCGTTGTCATTTGTTTCTAGATATTTTTTGATTTCCTCTTTGATTTCTTTAGTGATTCCTTGGTTGTTTAAGAGTGAATTGTTTAGCCTCCATGTGTTTGTCTTTTTTGCAGTTTTTTTCCTGTAATTGATATCTAGTCTCATGGCATTGTGATCTGAGAAGATGTTTGATATGATTTCAATTTTCTTGAATTTGCTGAGGTTTGATTTTTGACCCAAGATGTGATCTATCCTGGAAAATGTTCCGTGTGCACTTGAGAAGAAAGTGTAGTCTGTCATTTTTGGATGGAATGTCCTATAAATATCAATTAAGTCGAGATGGTCTAATGTGTCATTTAAAGCTTGTGTGTCTTTATTTATTTTCTGTTTGGGTGATCTGTCCATTGATGTAAGTGGGGTGTTCAAGTCTCCCACTATTATTGTGTTACTGTCGATGTCCCCTTTTAGGGCTGTTAGCATTTGCCTTATGTATTGAGGTGCTCCTATGTTGGGGGCATAGATATTTACCATTGTGATATGTTCTTCTTGAATGGATCCCTTGATCATTATGTAGTGTCCTTCCTTGTCTCTTTTAATAGTCTTTACTTTCAAGTCTAATTTGTCTGGTATGAGTATTGCTACTCCAGCTTTCTTTTGACTTCCATTTGCATGGAGTATCTTTTTCCATCCCTTTCCTTTCAGTCTATATGTATCCCTTGGTCTGAAGTGGGTTTCTTGTAGGCAGCATATAGAAGGGTCTTGTTTTTGTATCCATTCAGCCAGTCTGTGTCTTTTGGTTGGAGCATTGAATCCATTTACATTTAAAGTGATTATTGATGTGTGTTCCAGTTACCATTTTCTTCATTATTTTGGGTTTGTATTTGTAGGTGTTTTCCTTTTCTTGTGTGTCCTCCTTAGAGAAGTTCCTTTAGCACTTGTTGTAAGGCTGATTTGGTGGTGCTGAATTCTCTTAACTTTTGCTTGTCTGGAAAGCTTTTGATTTCTCCCTCAAATCTGAATGAGATTCTTGCTGGGTAGAGTATTCTTGGCTGTAGGTTTCTCTCTTTCAGGACTTTCCATGTATCCTGCCATTCCCTTCTGGCCTGCAGAGTTTCTGTAGAAAGGTCAGCTGTTATCCTGATGGGTTTTCCCTTATATGTTGTTTGTTGCTTTTCTCTTGCTGCTTTTAATATTTTTTCTTTGTGTTTAATTGTCATTAGTTTGATTAATATGTGTCTTGGTGTATTTCTCCTTGGGTTTATTCTGTATGGGACTCTCTGTGCTTCTTGGACTTGGTTAATTATTTCCTTTCCCATGTTGGGGAAGTTTTCCACTAGAACCTCTTCAAATATTTTCTCAGACCCTTTCCTGTTTTCTTCTTCTTCTGGGATGCCTATAATTCGAATGTTGGTACGCTTAATGTTATCACTGAGGTCTCTGAGACTGTCTTCTAATCTTTTTATTCTTTTTTTCTTTTTCCTGCTCTGTGGCGTTTATTTCCCCCATTTTATCTTCCAACTCACTTATTCGTTCTTCTGCCTCAGTCATTCTGCTGGTTATAGCATCTAGAGTATTTTTAATTTCAGTTATTTTGTTATCCATTGCTGTTTGTTTTTCTGAGTTCTTATGAACTGTTTCTTGTACTTTCTCTATTTTGTTATCGAGATTTTGTATCATTTTTACTATCATTACTCTAAATTCTTTTTCAGGCATTTTTCCTATTTCCTCCTCATTTATTTGGTCTTGTGGGTTTTTTTCCTGCTCCTTTGCCTGCATGGTGTTTCTTTGTTTCCTCATGGTTGTCCAAGCTTTTGGGGTTGCTTGTCCTGGTGATAGAGGTGTTTATAGAAGACTGTCCAAGCCTCAGACTAATGTCCAAGTATTGGATTAAATGAATATTAAGTGTAGGAAACACATACATGTATAAGACACACAATTACTGAATCCGTTAGGACATAAGGCTCTAGAAAGACCTGACAGAACCCCAGTGTGCTCTCAGATATTCAAAGAGAAACCCAACAGAAATTGACAACTGAAACAGAACAAATCAGAGACAAAAGCAAAAGCAAACAAACAAACAAATAACACCTTACACATACAAACATTAATCCAGGGAGATTTTGTAAGCTAGGATCAAATATAGAAAAGAGCCAGAGTACCACCAGAGAGAATGGAGATTCTCAGAATGTAATTAGACAACTGTACTAAGAACTAAGATAAAGACAGAAGCCTAATATTAAATACCAAGGCAGTGCGTCATCTGGAGAATAGAGCAAGGAGTCTGAGCAGACCGATAGTGTTGCTTATAAGTATGTTAAGATAAAATAAACTTAAAATGGCTGGAAGAAAGGGGAACAGAAGCGCGTAATGTGGTTGGAAATATGCAAATAAAAAGAAAGGAATAGAAATGTATAAAAGATAGGGATGAAAGGAAAGTATGAGAGATATATTGTCCGTACTACCAAAAACTTAGCTAGATATACAAGTATATAAAAAGGCAAAAAAAAAAAAAAAAAAAAGAATAAAAAATATCATTAAAAAATTATGTTATAAAACTTGTAGATCCCTTAGGGCTAAGATTGTATTTAATAAAGAAAAAAAAAAGAGAGAGAAAAAGAAAAAGAAAAAAAAAAAATCCAGAGCTGATCCCAGAATGGACCAGTTCAATAGGTATTGATACTACTATTTCTGTTTCCTTAGCGTCTCAGCTGTAAGTGTCCTTCTCCTTGCCTTGGGTTTTTTTGCATTATTTTGTGACCAGCAGAGGTTCCTTTATTGTTCGTCTGTAAGCCTCGGTGTGTGGGGAGGGAGAGGGTACAATAGTGGCTCCTTCTCCTGGGAGTGAGTGAGCAGTGGCGCACTGTTGTTTCAGTCGGGCTTGGAGGTGCCTGTTGCAGAGGGACGCTGGTGGCTCAGGCGTACACAGAAAGTCTTAGAGTTGGGCCTCTCTCGGGTTTTTTTTTTGTTGCTGTTGTTTTTTTTTTTTTTCTCTGCAGCCTCCCTGCTGCTGGCCTTGCAAGGGGTTTTAATCTAGCCCCGCCCGAGCGCCTGAGGGTGCTTGTTATCCCTGAGCACCTTAGGTGGCCCAGGGGCGTCTCTCCACTGCCTGTTGCAGAGGTGCCAAAAGAGAGAGAGAGGCTATGCGGGTGGCTCCTCCCCCCTCCCCCCCCCCCCCCCCCGCCCGTGAGCCTGCAGCCTCCAGCTGCCATCATGGCCGGGCAGCTCTCAGGGACGGGCACTCCTCTCCGCGGACCTCCTCCCTCCTGTCCTCTCCGTGCGTCACCGTACCGGCAACAATGTTTCTCACCCTGAACCAGCTCTCCGGTTCCCACGCTCCCGCTCCTGGACCCTCCGTTCAGCCGCGGATCGATGTCTCCGTCCGGGAACCAGTATTAATAAATTCTAAAGCTCTTAATGCAACTTTATGTAAAGTATAAAGGTTTGGTAGGTTTAAGGTGTGTTTTGACAAACTTTTATTTCATAGAATTATATATCTTTCAAATCAGATGCAAAAGATAAGTATTTTGGTTGTTTAGGTTGTTAAAAAATTTGCTTACATTAAAATGGGTAAAACTAAATGCTAGTGAAAATCTTAAAAAAAAAATTTGGCACATAAAATTAACCATCAGTCTACCTCTTTTCAAGTTGGTACCCGTGCATATCTCCTTAAACCATACTTAATCTCCAAATGAAGACAAGGTCATAAATCTGACTAACATGATACAACTATCCTATATACTGCAATCTGCTTTACTCAGTCTACTGATTCAAACATCAATCTCATTCAAAGACACCCTCACAGACACATCCAGAATTATGTTTGACCAAATATGTGAGCACCCATGGCCTTAGCAAGTTGACACATAAAATTAAGCATCACAGATATATATAATAAACCCTCTGGATATAGTAAACCAAAATGGGGGTTGGGGACTGCAAGGGAAGATGCTCAAAACTAAAGGTTTCTACTTTTCCTTCTGTAATCATTTTGTTGGGACTTCTGAAAGAGAGATTAGTTCAAGATGGGGAGGATTAGGGTAAATCCTGTCAGGAGAAAAAGTGAAAGAAGAAAAATATGTCCTTCTATTTCTTTTTTATTTTTTTATGAGAACATGATGATATAAGTACAGAATATCTGTAACAGAGAACACAAGTCATGCAAGCTTTAGTTTGAAGTAGCAGAGGAAGAAAAAAAATTGTATCACTTTAAGGGCTGGCACAGAACTGCTTCTAGGGAGAGGAGAGTCATGTTTGGTTATAAATATGAGGGTGAGGCCCTTTGGGCTTGAGCAGATGGTTTGTGATAAAACAGAGGGTTAGCTAAACACTTCTGTAGCAGAAATTATCTGAACCTTGGGTGGGAGCTACGGGTGAATGAGCTTGGTTTGAGGAGAAATGTGGGCAGCAACATGGTGCAAGACTAAAATCCTAATAGGAAAAATGGTCACTACAAATTCAAGGAGTTTTAAGGCCAGAGGTGTCTAATAGTCAATGTTAAGTCATTATCCTGCTGTGCAGCCAAGCAAACCTACCTCTCTCCTTGTTATTTCTAAATTCTTAAGTCAAATCTGAAATACACATCACCCTGGGTTGGAGGAATTTGAGAGAATTAATTGAGTGTGTGACTCAATGGGCCAGTGGGGTATAAAACAAAGGATTGCACACATAGGAGGAATAACTTGTGATGGAGAGTGAGAATTAAGCTGAAATGACATGGAGAAACATGGGTTTGCCTGCCATGTCTTTGCCCAAATAATCATAGGGGATTTAAGGAGTTCAAGCCAATTTCATGCAAATATTAAGGATATGGCCACCACAGCCAGGTGGAGAAATTAAGTATATCCAGATGTTTGAATTACAGGGTAACAGGTAACTTTTGTACTTCTTTCTTTGGCGTTCAAAAAAATCGTTGCCCTATATTGGAAGCCATACCTGGGGTTAACGTCAAAAGGATTATGCAGTCACGCATTGGATATTTTGATCCACATTTGTCCTTTGGTTCTTTCGCCTTGAAAACTAAGCTCTAGCACATTTGCTCTGGGTTGTTTTTTCTTCCTTTCTGTGGCTCTGTGTACATGCTGTTGCTTTTATATTCACACTCAGTGGTGTGTTCTCTGAAACCTATATCAATCAGAGCCTTTCGAAACAGAGCTGATGTGGAGAAGATCTGGAGGTCCACTCTGGAGTCTCACTTTGAGATGGGCTTGGAAATCAAACAACAGATGCAAACTGTGTTATTAATCAAAATAGGCTCAAAGAACATTTGCCTGGCAGCACTGCAGAGAGCAGTAATGAAATTAAATAAGTGCCTATGGGTAGTTACGTATGAAAAAATATTTCTTTACTTGTACAAGGACAGATAAATGGTGACGCGCATTAGGATTTGAAAGGCCCTTTGGAGGAAGGCTATCAGAATCGCCCTTTACAGAGCCCAGGTGGTTGTCAGAGTCTTCCACACCTCCTAATGTCTCCTCTGCTGTGCCTGCCAGGACTGTCATTCACATCTCATAAAATAAGTTGAGTCAGAATCTCTTCATTGCTTCGAATTGGAGGCTAAAAATTCTTACAGGGAGTGGCACCTGGAAACAGGAAACAAGTATTATGCCTAGGATTTGGAACAGAGCTGAGTCTTGGCTCTTTAAGTCTCATTGGTTCATTTGTTTGGCGAACAGATTCCTTACTAATTCATCATAGGTGCTCACTACTGAGTGATAGAAACACAATTTAGATTCGTATCCTTACATAAAGCAACTTTCCATTTAAAATGACAGAGAAGGTACACATATAGTCAAAAGTGCCACAAGTCAGGAGTGCTAGATGTTATGAGAATATTATTAAGTATATTATTTTCACCACTGCCCCTATCGTGTTTTTCAGGTACTGAAATGGATGAGGCACTATAGATTTAAGAGGTCTATACTTGCTGTCTCCAATCTTTCCCTCTTACTCATCCCTCAGCCCACTGTAATCTGACATTCATCCTCACCAACTTCTAAGGAATGTGTTTTGCAAGCATCATCAGTGGCCTCCTAATGCTAAAAATTTCCATAGATCTTAAGTCTTCAAGCAACTTGACTTTCATGCCTTCACTTCCTTCTTTATTTTCTGTTCAGTATTTAGAAGGTGCACCAATTCTTCCATCAAGGAGTTGATTTCACCCTCAGCTTCCAAGATGGGCCTCTTCTGTTTTCCCCCGTGACACTGGCTTCTCTTTTCCAGGTCTCTTCCTCTGCCTACACCATCCATGAAAGTGATGCTTTTATCTTGGCATCCTTTCCTCTTCTCTTTTCTACTCCCTTTTCCTTGAAAATCCTACATAGCTTCTTCTAACAGCTTTATGTTGTGGACTCCTAGATTTCTATCTTTAGTTACAATATTTTTTGTGCTCTCTATTTCTAAATTCCCAGTGAGCAAATCCACCTGGATATTTCTCAGGCATCTCAAACTCCTAGTTCTGAAATTGAATTCATTAAACTCCTTCTACATACACTTGCTATCTGCCCAAATCAACCCTCATCCTATTTTCTTTATTTCAGAATGGTTCTACCATAATGATATTCAATGGCTAAGCCAGAAATGTAGGGGTCACCCTTCCCTTCTTCTGCTGCTTGACACTTACCAGCTTCGTGATATCATCTGATCCCACCATATCCTCTTCATCTACAGATTTAATTATGGACCTCATTGTATTTTACTTACATTATTAAAATAGCTTCCTAATGAGTCTTTCCATTTTTCAGCCTCTCTGCCAATCCATCCTTCACACTGCTAGAAGAATTCTCTCTGAATAATTCCAGGTAGTTGAAGACAATGGTGGCTTCCTATGGTTGTATTTCCTAATATTTCTTCCAAAAACAATATGGATCATCACAGAGAAAAAAATAAAACAATACCTTCAGCATAATTTAGAGACAGAATAATAAAATTCATATGAATTCTGAGACAGATCTGAAACAGCAAAATCCAGCCTGTGGTCTCTCATGCTACCATCCAGCACCTCCTAGAGCAAGGCCTTGCAGTAAGAAAAGGGGGCCTGGAATGGTTCTGGGAGAGAGAAGATGAGAGCTAGATTTGGCCTAGAGTTGATTCAAACCTACTGCCAGAAAGACTAAGCCACACTAGGAGATCTGGAAATACTCTGATCAGAGCACAGACAACAGGAATGAGTTTGAAAGTATGTTGGATTTGAAGAGGCAGTCTTTGAAAGGCATAGCTTCTGGGGGAAGAAAGGGACAAAGGTAGGGGAGAAGAGCCACTTGGAATTAGGTTTTTGGGGCTGCTATCACAAAATACCATAAACTGTGTGACTTATTAACAAGAAATATTTATTTTTCACTGTTCTGAAGGCTGGAAGTCTGAGATCAGGGTTGCAGCATGGTCTGGTGAAGGCCTTCTTCCAGGCCCTTTTCTTGTTTTATCCGCACGTGGTAAAAGAGTCAAGGGAGCTCTCTCCCGTTTCTTTTATGAGGACACTAAGTCCACATATGAGGGCTCCACCCTCATGACCTAATCACCTCCCAAAGGCCCCCACCTCCTAATACCATCACCATGGGGGTAAGATTTTAACATATGAAGTTTGGAGGGGACGCAGTTGGTCCATAGGAACTTGTGTGCATTTTTTTTCCAGATAAAACATCTATCCTTTTCATCAGATTTTCAAAAACATCCATCAGCCAAAACAGTTTAAGAAATTTTGCTTTTGATAGAGATAGGGAAAGTCTGTCAAGATATGTCAGTACCTTGGGAAAAGGACTGTTAAATACAAAAACACCATATGTGCTTTGGAAGGAAGTGCACGAGTGGGAGCATTTATTTCATACAGTCAGACAAAGAATAAACATACCCACACTAATTAGACTAAAGGTATATCAGTGAGGACTGATAGTGTAGACATTACCTGATAAAGCCTGGATTATTCTGTCTGGAGAATGATGAACAATTAGGAAATAATTTTAAGATACAAGAAAATAATTAAACAGAGAAATGATATATTTCTGAGTTAGAGCAAATGGTGGAAGTCTGAGAGTGAGACATTGTATTTCATGTACAAAAAATGTATAACAGTATTGGCTATTGGACTATAGTCACATAGACAGACTTTGGGCAATTTGCAATATTTTATGAGGTATTAAAATTTACCCAATAGATGAATCAAATGTAGCATATTTGTTTTCAGATTTCTGTTTACTCATTCTGCTCCATGTGGAAAGTTCTTACTGATCTTACAGCGTGGTGGTAAAATAATTATTATTTAACAACGATATTGTACAGATACTAGAAGCTTGACTGTGGCTTTTCTGTATCTAATTTCATTATTACCATTTTCAGAGCTAACATTGGCTCCGTGTTTCTTGTCGTGCTATGAAGTTACATACATTACCATATTTAATCCTTAACAAAAGTCCTTATGTAACATATGCTATTATTATACCAGTCTTAGGGAAAGGAAATTGAAGCTGGTAACAGTTAACTCACTCCCCATAAGGTGGCACACACCTAGTCTGTGTGATATTGAAATCCATTTTGCTGCTAGGTTTCTAGCAGAATGTTTCCGTTTTAGTTTCAAGAGAACATTAAAGGAGAGAATTAGCATTGAGAGAACATGGCACCATCTTTTCCCTAGAAACAGTGATTCAGGATGATGTATCCTCTAAAAAGAAATAAAGAACATTGACTATGATTTGCATCAAACCTCAAAAACATTGCAAAGTAGCAGGACAGAAGAGTCCTAGAGAAAAATGCAAAGAAAAGGAGAAAAATAGAGACTTAGAGAAAAAGGGATAAAAGGAAAGGCTGGAGAATATAGAAAAAGAAAAGTCAGGGAACAGAGACTAGAGACATCTAAGGAAGAACACTGCTGCTTCCCCTTCACTTTCCACCCACAGAAGCGCTTGTGCTGAACTGTGTGAAAATCTGTGAAGTACGAGAAAGAGCCCACAGTCTATTATCATTTTTTTTTACGAAAGTTATTCTAGAATTCAAGGAAACTATTTTCCTCCCTTATATATTTAGTTTTCTGCAGTTTCCCAGTTTTGAATTTTCTATTTAGTAAATTTTTGTTCATTTATAAGCCCTCCAAAGGATAAATTTTAACTGCTGGCTTAAATGGGTTTTCTTTCATATTTTGTGTATGACTTTTAAAAATCATTTCCTTTAAAATTTAATCGGTACCAAATAGAATAAAACAACTTACATATTCCAGAATTAAGGATAATTTCCTTTTTAATGAGTTTTAAATAATAGAACCTAATGTCCCTGGCAAGTGGCTAATAGTAATAATGGTAGCTTCTGGGTGCTGACAGTGGATCTGGCTCTGTGCTAAGAATTTAACATGGATTAACTCGTTTAATCTGCACAGCAATCCTGTGAGGAACATCGTGGCAGAGACTGCAGGCTGCTTAGCAGTCTAATTTTCTTTTTCCTTTTTTGCACCCAGATTTTATCTAAAGTAACAAGCCTACCTGGTAGCTTCATGCAGCCGTGTGACCATGTTCTGGCCAATGAGATGTGCACAGAACTGTTGTGTGGACCTTAGGTTGTCGGGAGATGCTTTCCTTTTGAGCCCACCCTCTGCCCCCACCTTCTCTTTTTTGCGGTCTGGAATGCAGATGTGATGCCTGATGACTCAAGCAGCCAGCATGGACTGCGGTGGCCTGGGGATGGAGGCCAGTACCGAGCGTGGGGAGCAGCAGGACGGAAGGATCCTCGGCTCTGGGTGACTTCCTGGCGCCACCCTACCATAAGCTTTGGACTGCTTCTATCTGTACTTCCTCTATCAGAGAGCTTTATCCACATGCGCTTAAGCCACTGTTATTTTGGATAGCCGATTATATGCTATTCCATAGCATTCTTAACTGGTACGCAGGTATTATCTCAATTTTATGAATGACGAATCTTATGGTTTAACCATGTTAGGTAACTTTTACAGTATTTGATTCAAATTGGGGCCTGGCTGACTCTAGAACCCAACAATTCACTACCAGCTTAATATTGATAGAGAATTTCATTGAGAATATCCAAGTCATGTAACATGCAACATAATTCTTTCCAAAGCAGCAATCGTAATTCATATAGGAGTAGAGACCATAGGGAGTCAAGTGAAGGTCATGAATTCCTTTCGCAAGGAAGTCAGACTTATTTCGACAGTTTGTTGGTGCCTCTGGCTACTCCACAGCTCCTGCCCCATGCTGTTCAATAATCATACAGGAAGCTGGATTAGGGTGTGTACAACTGCTCACCACCAGTGAGAGACAACAGAGAGGACTGTCCATGAGACACTGCATATGTGTGTGCGCGCATAGAAACATCTGTATTCTAGACCTGTCAATGAGTTTACCTGCTACAATCCACTTTCCTTCTTGTATATCCTTCCTGACCACAGCCACAGCCATTTACTTCAAGAGCCTCCCTGCTCCATTCCCCCTCCAGAGTCCAATTGCATCAGTGGCAGCAGCAAATGTTAGCCAAACCCTCCATGGACCAGGCTGAGTCAATCAGATTCTCCACTTTAACGAGAGAGATCATGGGCTACCTGTAATAGCCTAACGGTTGTGTAATTTCCAGATTTGAAGTCATCTATATTTTGGGTCTCTGCAAAACTTAGAAATAGGCAAAAGAAACTGCCTTGGTAGAAGGATAAAGCAGACACATCAAAAGAAGGGGTTTAGATAACACACAATTGTACTAACTGAAAGTACATAGCATCACTTGCCTGGTTACCTTCTGCATAAACTACCATGTTTATGATGATAAAAAAAATAACGCCATGTTTTCTTTATTGATTTGGTCCCATATGTTTCTATTCCTGCTAACAAAGGAAACATAGAGAATGTATATAAAATAGATGCTTATGTAAACAGAAGGGAAAAGCCATAGATGTAGGAAAGTAGAAATTGCATCATGTGAAATAATAGCGCACATTCAGTTCATTCATTGCTATAGGTTTAAAATGAGTGTAATTATGATTCTTATGATAACATTACATCAAACTTCTATTTTCACCAGCAGTTTTAATAAATGGTAAAGTTCAAATTGAAGAATAGTGTTGATTTTCTTCACTGACTTTTTTTTTTTTAACCCAAGGAGGGTATGAGGGTTAACATTGTCAGAAATAAGCAGAGAAAACTTATGGGAAATGATGTTTTATAGAAAGCTCATTTGGGTGACTGGCATGTCCATGAGAATCTCCTGATTGAGGAAAATAATGGTTTAAAAACCTTCTGTGCAACCTATCAACTCTAATGCAAATTTCCATTATATTTTATGAATTCATTTAGATGTAAATTATAAATAATAAACAATCATAAACAAGTCATGGTGGCAGACAGGGAACAAACAGGTTTGTGTCTAGCACTTTGGAAGAAGGGTTTGCCTAGAACTATTTAAGCGAAGAGACGCCACACCATTGCTTTCCTTGAAATCGTGCTTCATAGGTAGCAGATGGCACCACATCAATAGCTGATCAGAGAATAGCACTTGGCATTCTATCCTCTGGGTGGGAGGAAAAGAATGTTTAAATTTTAAGGGAAAAAAACCTCAGCTCATGAGCAAGATTGGCATACAAATACGGAGAAAAGTGTTAAGGAAAAGAGTCACTTTCTTTCCATTCAATATCCAGAAAAGTGGTGAATAAAAATGTTGGTCAGAGCTCAAGTCAAATGATAATTTCATGTGAGCTTATTTCCTTAGGACTGGTTGTTCAATTTCAAATCACTGGTACTGCTAGGGATACATCCCCGCCTTCCTTGGGTGAACCTCCAGGACTGTTTCTTTACGCGACTTGGTGTGCGGTAGAAACATCAAGGGCCGAGGAGACAACTGGTGCCCAGCCCCATCCACTAGCTGTTTGCTGTGGTGTCATAGGTCACCAGGAGAAAAATCGCACTGTCTCTTCCCTCTGTTATCCTCTTCTCATATCTCGGGCTGTTCATGCTGACTTGATGTGGACCAGGTCTCTCAGGTGTGTTGCATGGATGCCACATCTTCCTTTTGTCACGTGCCTAGATCTGAATTCTCCCACCTGTGCACCACTGGAGTTGATTGCCAGACATCAGATACAGAGGAGAACATTCAGAGATACTGAGTGATAGGTAGCCTGTGGACTTGCTCACTCTGTGTGTGTGTGCGTGTGTGTGTGTGTATGTGAGAGAGAGAGAGAGAGAAAGCGCATGAGCGGGAGAGAGAGATTAATTGAGTTACTGCTAAAGGCTGATGTTAGTTGATGTTAAGACTAGAAGTTAGCAAACTCCAACAGTTTCTATAAGAACCTTGAGTTTATGAAGGTGTCTATGGTGCATTAGCACAGACTTCATGAAGAAAACATTCATTACCTCTGGCAAAATGCAAGCATAAATCAGATTTCCAATCTAAGAAATGTGGTAAGCAGCCAGACATTTGTCTGTAAAAGTGAAAATGGGATATTCATCATGAAACAAGATCAGGTGGAATAAATGGGCAAGAGATACGTGTGTGTGCGCGCACGCATGCGTGCACTCATGTAACTGTTGCTCTTCCCTTTCCCTCAGAAAAGCTTTCACAATAAAACTTCAAAAGCTGTTGACTCTGTAGGCAGGAGATCAGGATGGAGGAAGGAAGCTCAAATGATTTGAACTGGTAGTCAAAATGGGGGTCTAGGGCCAGCCCTGTTAAGATTTTTAGCCCTTGTTGGGGTACTAGAAACAATGTTTGCCGTTTGGAAGTTGAATCTGCGCTGCTTGTAGGTCTTCTATTAATTGCCTCAGTTATGAGAACTGAGCCCATCTGTAGTTAAGAAAGGTAATAGAAACACTGTGAAAGTACCCGGAGTTGCATTTTATGTGGGATTGGGTTCTAAAGGTAGAATTTCAAGTGAAATTCTCATATATTCACATTTAGGCAAAAGTAGCCATGATTTTTGTATCAGTCAACTTAAACTATGGTGTCTGGAAGTAGTAAACAGCCCCCAAATTTCAGCAGCTTAAGCACAAGGTTTATTTCTTTCTCATGGTAATTGTTGGCTAGAGTTACTTTCAGATTGGCTCCACTTGCCATCTCCATTCTGGGATCCAGACTGCAGGAGCGCTCCTCTCGGGGAGTACCATACCTGCGGTAGACGGTAAAGGAGCAAAGGGGAAACCATTTGATGGCTCTTCAAATTTATGTTCAGTTAAGGAAAGTTTTATCCTGCTCACATTCCACTGTCCCAAGCAAGTCACATGGCCAAGCATCAAGTCCGTGCCAGTGGGAGGTACTCTTCTTCCACTGGGAAAGAAGGCACGGCAAGTCATATGCAATGGGGGGTGGTTGGGGGCAGGGTGCATACAATGCTACTATTGGGAGTGTAGAAAATAACAGGAAAAAAATTAAAATCTGCCACACAAATAGGAGCAACAATATAATCTAGCACAATGTCACTTAAGGAGGTGTCACAGTGGTAGTATACATATGACGTCTTAGTGTGGAGGTGGTGTAAGCAGCCTTAGCTCCTCTATACGTGCAGCTGATGAGGCAGTTGTATTTGAGGAGGGGGAGCATGGGTTCTCACACAAGAATCACCCTTTCTTCTGGGAGAGGTGCACATGTGGGGGAGGCAATTGGGAACTGAGACTGAGTTTGAAGATGTATAATTCCTACTTTATACTGACCCCAGGGATAATCTCTGTTGATTGGAGCAGCAGCAGAAGTTTTCCACAGTATTAAAATTGCTGTTTCTTTTCCTCTCTCTCTTTTAGTGTCAGTTGTATATGTGTGAATTCACAAAACTTAAATATTTGTATAATGAAACTCCGCTACAGTTGGGAGGCTATGCAAGTGTGTCTCCATAGGTGTGTCAACTGTAACAGTTACGATCTCTTCCTACTTGACCTAGACCTGCAGAGCACAGAATGGTGTTTGCTATTTCTAATGGCTCAAAACATACTTCTGCAATCTTACATTCTGTTCTGTGGTATCGTTTAGAGTTTAAAAGCATGAACTCTAGAGCCAGCGTGCTTAGTTCCAGTTCTGATTTTTACTTACTATGTATTTCTTAAACTTTTTATGCCTCATTTTTCTCACCTGCAAAATGGAGATAATAATAGTTCCTATTATGTAACACTTATTAAGGGTTAAGTGAATTTATACACACACACATTATTACTTGTTACAGTGCTTGGGATACATTAAGGAATCATAAATATCAGACATTATTACCATTACTATTCCGGATACATGTCTCTATTTCAGATCCAATCATTTAGATTTGTGCTTGGCATCTAGTAAGTAATCAATATATATTTGTTGAAAAAAATGCATAAACCCCACTCTTTTTTTTTAAAGCTCTTTATTGGAGTATAATTGCTTTACACTGTTGTGCCAGTTTTTGCTGTACAACAAAGTGAATCATCTGTATTTATACATATATCCCCATATCCCCTCCCTCCTGTGACTCTCTCCCTCCCTCCCTCGCTATCCCATCCCTCTAAGTCATTGCCCATCATCAAGTTGATCTCCCTGATAAACCCCACTCTTGGTCCAGGTTATGACTTCTCTATTTTGCTGTTTCTTAAGCCAGAAATATAGTACTCACCCTTGAAATCTCCTTCTTTGTTCTCCAATGCCATCTACTTTTCCTCTACAAATAAATATTTTTGTCTATTTCCGCTCCCACTAAATTGGTGCATCATCTTCTCCCTGGACTAAGGGAAAAGTCTCCTTCATGGTCTCTGCTTCCTCCTTTGCCCCTCCAATCAATTCTCCATACAGCAAGGAGGGAGGTTTTCTTAAAGAGGTAGATACTGTAATAGCATTCGCCTTGCTTAAAACCCTCAATGATCCCCTATCTTTTTCCAAAACCCTCAGTATCTCTGACAAAGCTCTGCTTGATCCAGCCCCTACCAGCTTCCTGTCATGCTTTTCTTTCCCCTCACTTCCTCCACATTAGTCACAGTGACTTTTATTCCATTTCTCAAGTTCTGTCTACTGCATCTTCTCAGTCTTCACGACCAATATTCTCTTTGGCTGGATCACTGTTGCTTTATCTTTTCGACCTGTCCCCTCGCTAGCCCCTTGGTAGTCATTTAGAAAGACAGATTAAAAGTCAGTTCCTGAGAAAAGCCTTCCATGTTTACCAGGTAAGATGCCCTTGTTCAACTCCATTGGATACGTCTTATAATTTTCTTCTCTAGCACTTATGCAAGAAATGTGCATCTTAGTAGTTTTTGAAACTTATTGGATAGATGAGTGTGGCTATTTTTTGCCATGATTTAAAGTACCTACAAGGGGAGAAGGAGGCCTTCAAAATCCACTTTAAAACCTCCCCCCTGCCCCCTGGGTATAAAGCTCTTTGATAGACACCCCATGAGAGTTTGTCTTGAATAGTGCAGGAGTCTTCAAAACAAATATTTGCTGGAGTCCCAGATGTAACAATTCAAAATCAATCTTCTAGTACAGCAGTTTGAAGACAATTAAGACCTGGTAGTAAGCACAAGTAATTTCTAAATAGGCATTTTCTCCTCTCCTGTTAGTGCTCATGTGCTCAGTAGCAAGAGACAAAACAGATTTAACCTAGAAGAATTACAGCATCTCCTGGGCTTAGCACTGGATTATGAAAGGAATCCTCTGGGTACATTTTGAATTGTATAAGAAATTGACTGGAAAAAACTTTTGGCAGACTATCTCTAGGTCCTGAGCTGCATTAAGCTCCTTTAACAGTTAGCATGAAATTTTTCATAAGCTTCTTGCAAGATATGCACTTGTATTAATCAATATTCATTAATATAATTTATGAGTGTTTTGTATATGCCTGCATTTTGTTTCTTAAAGCAAGAGCCCATTCCTCAGGTTTAACAGCTAATAATATTTTAATAATGCATGCTAGAAATATAGTATGAACTGGCATGGACGAATGCTTATATTTTCTTTTCCTACCCCACCCCTTTTTTTTCAAATTTATTTTGAACCAGTGGAAACATCAAAAAATATTTTTCACTATACCTGCAAATATGGGAAACATGGGTCTCAAATGAAGTTCTTTCCCAAAACAGAAGTAGCAGTGAACAAACTTTTTAACTTCTGAGAAATTACTATGTGCCAAGACATAGCAGTAAGAAAAAGACAAAAATACCAGAAAATTATATCTTTAAGGCATGACCCTTCAAGTTCTCAAGTATAGTTTACCGCAGGCAGGCTGACAAGTTAGCCATTTTAGGACACATGCAGCTGACACTTGGTAAAGAGGTTTCATATCCAAACTATATTGCCCTTTTCTTTGAAAATTATTTTCCCCAGTATTTGCTTCTTCTGTTGAAAGACCCTCAGCATATACGTCCTCCCTGCTCCCTTAAATAGAATATTTAGTTGATCTACTTTCTAAGTACACAAGTAGACTGTTCTTGGGAAAGCAAGTGACTAAAGCCTGTAACATCTTTAATTGGTGCTAAAATCCAAACAGCTGTCTTTCTGCAGATAGCCTGGGCCCCAAGAACATAACTAATGCAATGCTCAGGCTTTGTTCAGAGCAGCCTCCCGCACTCTATCCTGGGAGCTAAGATTTGCACGCTTCCCCCAAAGTAACTTCCTCTTTTAGAAATAAAAATATGTGTGAGAAGCTTCTAATATAAAATGCCCATCTTGTTTCCTGAACTGAATTCAGTCTTGGCTGAAATAGTTGTTCTTGAGTTTGTATCACAAGCCGGTGGAAGACAGAGTTTAGCCCTTAAGCCCAACAAGATTTCAGAAGTGTGAATACTTACTGTCTTGTTACCTTCCTTTTTGTTGTACAATGATCATAAGGAAACTCTTCCTAGTATGCATTGTTTTTCTCTGCGTTTTGAGAGGCAAAGAATGCTTTTTAAGCTATTATATAAACCATGTTATGGTTGTCTCTAAGTGTTAAACCACGTTGATTTAGAAAAGGGGGTCTCATCGAATCGTAGGATCTAGAACAGTTTATTCCATCTGGCTGTCCTGAAGTGAGACTATAGTTTACTGCACTGGACTGTTATAAAGATCTTTAGTGAGATGGTTTTAACCATTTCAGCCTCCACCCCTACATGGCCTGAGGATCAGTAGAATCTTCTCCATCTGAAAGCTTTTTTTTTTTTTTTAAGAAATGCAAATTATCTGACCTAAGGAATCTCTGGTGGTTGGCTAGAAGGTATGTTTTAACAAGGCTTCCTGGTGATTGTCTTGTCTGCTTAAGTTTGGGGAACACTGAGCTATACCATCCATCAGCTGTACACT
The DNA here is from genome assembly GCF_030028045.1 of Hippopotamus amphibius kiboko. Lineage (NCBI taxonomy): Eukaryota > Metazoa > Chordata > Mammalia > Artiodactyla > Hippopotamidae > Hippopotamus > Hippopotamus amphibius. The sequence continues at coordinate 40,019,952 of NC_080192.1, read as the reverse complement.
GTGGATGGTTAAGAGTGTAGACTGTGGGGTTTAGACTGCCTGAATTCATATCCTGTTTGGGAATCTTACTAAACTGTGTCAACTTGGGTAAATTCCTCTTCATACTCTATGTTTCTCATCTGTAAAAATGAGATGTTAAAAACACCTAAACCCATAGATTTACTCTTAGAATTAAAGGAGTTAATACATATAAAACACATGGAATTACTCTTGGTACATACATAGGAAGCCCTTGTAATAGTACTCATTATTAGAAACATTTTATTGTGTGCAATTATTTGGCAACATTTTTGTGTTCACCAACATTTATAGGGAACCCAAAGTGAAAATAAACCTTTGCCAAAAACCCAAAGAAATCAGAGGATTTTTGAAGAATGAAAAATGTTTTGTCCTTGTTTATTCCAGTCAAGAATTGCTTTTCTTCTGCATGTCCTGAAGTTCATCTGAATCGGAAAAAAAGAAAAAGGAATGTAAGAGAAAACATGTATAATGTTATAGACTTAATTTTGGGAGTCAGAATAAGTTTGAGTACAAGTTCTACAATTTTTTAGTTGTGAGACTTTATTGATATTTTTTTCTTTGTAGGAAGTGCCTTTTGTATCCTAAGAAATATTTGTTTAGCTTCTAGGATGCGAAGATTTTCTCCTATGTTTTCTTCTAATAACTTTGTAGTTACAGTTTTTTTTTAAATCTGTAATCCATTTCAGTTAATTTCTGTATGTAGGTTGATATAAGGGTTAATGTTCATTATTTTTTTTTATGAATATGTAACTCTTCTAGCACAACTTGTTGAAAAGCCTGTCTTTTCCACACTGAATTTCTCCTCTTCTCCACTTGACTGTTTGTGCAGTTCTCTTTCCGAATTCTTTGTTCTGATCATCTATACATCTACTTTACACGAGCATCACCCAGCTTTATAGTAAGTTTTGAAAATCAGTAATATAACTCTTCTAATTTTGGAGAAATTGTAACATGGTTTATGGCTATTCTATAAACTTTGTATTTCCATGTAAATTTCAGAATCAAGCATCTCAATTTCTACCAGAAAAGCTGCTGAGATTGCTGGGATTTGATTGAGTTTACTTTGACTCAGTAGATCAAGTTGGGAAGAATTAATATCTTAATATTCTTTTTCTCCTAGTCCATAAACAAGACAAATTTCTTCATTTACTTAGGTCATCCCTGATTCTGTCACCAATGTTTTATATTTATCGAGGTGCATCTCTTTTACATATCTTGTTAAATGTTCCTCTTTGTATTTAATATTTGAGACACTTTGCCGATGGTAATTTTTAAATTTCATTTTCCAAATGTTTGTTGCTAATTTATACAAACACAAAACTTTACCTACCAAAATCATTTATTAGTTCTAGTAGCTTTTTGTAGATTCCTTAGGATTTTCTATAAGTCCAAAAATGTCACCTATGAAAAGATAATTTTACTTTTTTTCTTTCTAGTACATAGTTTTTCCTTGGTTTACTGCACTGGCTGGGACTTCCAATACAAAGATTAATGAAATAGCAAATGGGTGTTCTTGTGCCCTTGTTTTCTCACCTTAGGGCAAAATATTTTGTTTTTCTTTATTAAGCGTGATGCTAGGTCTAAATTTTTTTTTTCTCTTTATCAATTTAAAGGGGTTATCTTCTGCTCTTAGTAGAGAGTTTTCATCATGAATTAGTGTTAAATTTTTTAACATGTTTTTTCTACACTGATTGAGATGGTCATAGTTTTTCCCTTGTATGTTGTAAACATGGGGAATAACATTCACTGATTTCCCAATGTAAAACTAACCTTGCATTTCTAGGTGTCAACTGAAAAAAATGCTCAAATGTGAGAGCTGTGAGTTAAGTTTTATTTAGGGCAAAATGAGGACTATAACCCGGGAGGCAGCCTCTCAGATAGCTCTGAGGATCTGCTCTGAAGAGGTGGTGGGGAAGGTCAGTGTTATATATGTCTTTAGTGAAGCGGGTACCTGCAGTCAAGCACCCATTTGGGCAGAGGCTGGCTGCTAGTCACAGGAGCAAATGTCTCTGTTCATGGTTTTAGGGCTTTTCTAGGTATGAGAAGATGCAAGAGTTTGGGCTCATAAACTCTTCTCCTGAAAATATTTAACTGTCTTAAGGCCTGTTCTGCCAGTTTTTCTCAGAGTGCAGAGTGCCTCCTACCTGATCTCCACCCTGAATTGCTTTCAGGGTGTGCTGAAGGTCAGTGACTGCAGTGACTAGAGAGGTAACCCTTGTGCAGGCAGATGGCAAGTGACAATTTCTATTTGGCTTGGGATAAACCAAACTTGTTTGTTGTATGCTTTTTACTGGTCCTGGCGTGTGCCAATGTGTACTAAAATGTTATGGATTGCCAAAATGTTCTGCTATGATGTATCTTTTTATTAAATTTTGGTAACTAAAAAAGGTGAACTTTCTCTTTTGTAAGAAAAGAATTTTTCAAGAAGCTGCAATCAAAAGCCAAGCAAAATGAAAAGTGACAGCAAATTTTGTAAAGTAACCATTACCGATTTATTCTCTCCTGAGATATATCTATTCCCTTTGCTCTTTTAGAAAATCATTTCAAAACTTGGGATCTATCATTTGTTGTAGGCATGTAACTTTCACCTTAACTCATAACTAATTGAGACAATCCATGTAAGCCACGGTAACTGATAACCACCAAGTTTAGAGAAGGGATCATATATATATATATATATATATATATATCCCTATATATTAAAATTTATGTATATATATTTTAATCACAGCATAGTTATTTATTTTTTACGTGGGGTATAGTTGATTTGTAATATTTTATAAGCTTCAGGTGTACAACATAGTGATTTATAATTTTTAAAGGTCCTTTTCCACTTATCATTATTATAAAATATTGGCTATATTCCCTGTGCTGTAAAATATATCCTTGTAGCTTATTTATTTTACACATAACAGTTTGTACCTCTTGATCCCCTAGTCCCACCTTGTTTCTTCCCCGAGGAGGGTTATATACTTACGCTGTGAAGTATTTGTAAGTTGATGACTAGCAGTGTGATTTAAGAGAAAAATATAATTTGGGCACATTACTGATTAATTTGGTATACTAGTATATTTACAACTAGATATTGATATTAACTGGCATATTGATACTAAGTAGCATTAACTATTTCTTCAAGTTTCATTTGGAAAAGTAAAGATAAAGCTATCATGTATAGCTTTGCCCAAACAATTAAGAAAGAAATAAAACAACAAATTCTTAATAGATCAAAGTAGAGAACTGAGCTATGCAATATTCCCCCAAATACCTCACTTTAGATAAATGTCAGTTAATCCATATGCTGTTATAGAATTTCTGATTTCCACATTTACTATATCAACCATATTTCTCTTGGCCATAAAAAAAAAATGCTTAAAAGAACTAAATTGTTAGCCTTAAATAAGTAACGTTAATCTAGTAAGACTTGTTCTATTTTGTCATTATAAAATTTTTGATTCAGAGCATCATAAATTCCAACTGTCTGTAGGTAATATTGTGCTTATTGTAAGTACCATGAAAGAGTGACTGGGCTTTTCTTTTCACTGTGATTTCTCCATCACCTAGTACAGTGTCTGGCATGTAATGGAAGTATATTTATTTAAAAATGAGTGAAAACTCTATTTTCTTTTTAAAACCAGGAAATCCTCATTTGGCAAATTACAGCTTCCCAGCATGTCTCTCAATCTCCATAATTCTATTTTTTAACATTTATATTTCAAGGACATGCAAGCAAAGTATAGATAATACTATGATGAATACCCATGGGTCTACCCTCAAGACTATGAAATAAAGCATTACAGATATAGTTGAAACTGAACTAACTATGGTACTGAATATTTTTAATTTTATTCATTAAAAAGATAGTTTTATTAAATATACAAGCACACATAAGTAATATATAAGCGTTATTTTGCTTGATTTGAATACTTAAAAATTATATAATGGGTATCAAATTATACAGCCCTCAAGCAACTTATTTTTTCCCCCTCAACATTATATTTGTGAGCTTTATCAGTGTTTATAAGCATAGCTCTAATTTATTAATTTTTACAGCTATATACCATTTCATTGTGCTGGTAAAGGCAATCATGTAATTCCTAAATGAGATTCCCTCCAATCCTTAATATCACCATTATCACCATCAGCATCATCCTTCTCCTGCTCATCTTGGTATGATGCATAAACCAACTTGAAGTATCTGTGATAGATTGTCACAAAATGACCCCCAATGAACGACACTTCTCTGTACTCATACTCTTGTGTAATCTGCTCCTATACTGAATCTGGCCAAGATATTAGCTTGGTTTAAGCTATAGAATGTTGTAGATACAATGGTGTCTGAGTTCAAATGCCCAAACTGCATGAAACTTTGCAGTTGTTGCTTTTTGCCCCTTTGAAATTCCTGAAATGCAATGTAAAAAAGCTTGAGTTACCCTACTGAGAAGTCCACACAGAGAGAAAGATTCCAGGGAATGAAAGCCTGGGATGGGAGAGAGTTCTTGGAGGATGAATGTGTACAAGCAGAGAGGCCCCAACCATCCCTGATAAGGAACTGGACTTGTGAGTGAGGACATCTTCTTCATCCCAAACGAAAGCCGTACTAGCAAGCCAGGCTGAGGCGTATGTGAAATAGACAAGCCAACCCATCTGAGAGCTCTGTCCAGTCAATTCACAGAATCATGAGAATTAATAAACCATTGTTTTCCTTTCACTAAGCTGGGAGGTAGTTTGTCTTATAGCAATAGAAAACTCTTACAATGATAATGGTGAGATTGTTTTATTGGCTTTAAAGAAAATACTTCTAATGTTTTACTTTAAAGCATAGTGTTTTCTGTAGTTTTTTGGCAGGTACCCTCTAACAAGTTAAGAAAGTTTCCATTTCACCACAGTTTTCAAAAACTTTATTATTTTTTTTTTGAGTCCCTTTCCCATATCTGTTGTAATGATGCTTCTTTTTTCTTTCATCTCTTAGCATAGTTACATTTTCAAATATTAAATAATCTTTGCATGTCAAAGGTAAATTAAATTTTGTGATATTTTCACGTACATTGCTACATTCTCTTTGCCGGTGTTTTATTTAGGATTATTACATCTATGCATGAACATAATTGCATTATTTTTCTTTCTTCAGTTGTTCATATCTAGTTGTTTATATCTAGTCTTGTATTAAGGTTTTATCATCTTCATACAATGATTGTAAATACAGGCATCCTTTGTTATTAATATCTAATATATACCTGGAACTATGTTGGACAGAAGATATTTGCATATTATATGTCTATTATGTGTACCATATTTTTAATATAAATTTATTTATTTATTTATTTATTGGTTGTGTTGGGTCTTCGTTGCTGCACATGGGCTTTCTCTAGTTGCGGTGAGCAGGGGCTACTCTTTGTTCTGGTGCATGGGCTCCTCATTGCCATGGCTTCTCTTGTTGCAGAACATGGGCTCTAGGCATGTGGGCTTCAGTAGTTGCAGCACATGGGCTCAATAGTTGTGGCACATGGGCTTAGTTGCTCTGTGGCATGTGGGATCTTCCTGGAGCAAGGATCGAAACTGTGTCCCCTGCATTGGCAGGCAGATTCTTAACCACTGCGCAACCTAGGAAGCCCTACGTGTACCATTTTTAAATGGTACAAAAAATGCATTCTCGGACCATCCAAAGCCCTTATCAAGTTTCTCCACATATGACTAAAACTTTCTTAATACAGGGCTTTTCTTATAATAGACGGCATCTAAAACCATTTATTCAGTTATTTTCACTGTTAAATAATGACAGTATCAGATGCAAATGATATTTGTAATGTGTACATCCAAAGAATATATTCTATCATATCAAAATAATCAGTGAAATAGTAGGTTGAAAGTACTAACTTTAGCTGGACCCAGTTGCTTAGCATAAGCAAACTGCAGTGCCCAGGGAATACATGAGAACATGTAGTGATTATGTAGAGTCTTTTAAAATAACAGGAGATTAAAATGCTACCCTTAGGAAACAATCCAGGGTAGCCTGAAGCCACATTGCCTTCTGTGGCCCTGGGTAGGGTACAAATTCAACATTTTTCCTGGTATATAAATGTAGATTTTTCATAGAGGATTTTGACTCAGATAATGAATTTGGGCAAAAATTTGCAGTTTATCATATTGAACATTCGTATCAAGAAAGGTTGTGTCATGAGGTATACTTGTAAAGCTTTAGCTTGTTTCACAAAGTTTTAACATGTGGCATCTTCACATTTGAATATTTTAAACTTATTCTAATTTCTATTATTTTTTGTTTTATGAGTTATTTAGAAGTGCTTTTTAAATATTTCAGCTGTTTCTTCTTATTTTTAAAATCATCTATTGCAGTGCTTTACCATTAAGAATGTGTTCTGCATGTTACCTGTCTTTTGGTATTTGTTTCAAACTCATTGTTTGATGCTTGATAATGTGTTTGTAAGTATATCATGTGAGTTTGAAACATTGTATAGTCTTTAATCTTGGCATGCATGGATCTATACATGTATCATCATACCAAATTTGTTAATCGATATGTTCAAATCTTCTATATTCTTATTGACTATCTGCTGAATATTCCAATTACTGGAAGAGATGTGCAGATTTTTAAAATTTCCCCCGATGGTAATAGAATTTTTAATTTCTCCAGATAATTGTCTCAATTGTATTCTGAGATGTGTTCTTAAGTGCATGCTGATTTTAAATTTTTATATTTTTCTAAGTATTATTTTTATTATTATGTAGAGAACATTATTTTTTCTCTTAATTGTGTTTTATACCTTAAAGCATATTGTGCTTAGCCATGCTAACTCTCTTTGAGTTAACATTTTCATGGTATTTTAATATCCTTTTTCAAGTTTTGCATCTTATTCATTTTACCATCCAGTCCTCCTCATTGGTCATAATTAGGTTCTAAATGCTTTCCCTTAGTTAATTTCTTTTCTCTCTGGGAATTTTAATTTTCAGCAAAGCTAATATAGAACTTGTCAGACAGTGTTTTGAGTCAAAGGATTCTCTCAACTTACTGCTAAGTCTTGCTTCTGAGGACGTTTCTTATTCCGCATTTGGTGGCCCTAATCCTGATTTTACCCCTCAGCAGAACCCTAACTCTAACACTAACCCTAATGATCATCCATTCTCTAGCTCTGAAGCAAAATCTCATGGATTAATTATTGCCATTTAAAAAAAAGAGTTACCTCTCAGACGTTCTTAAGTAATCTATACCTCTCAGAATCTTGGTTTTCTAGGTGGACATAAAACTATGTTACCCTTCTTCCCTTTCTTAGTAGGTCTATTTGCCCTTCTAACACTGTATTCTCCCCTTGCAAAAGTCTACCAAGTCTACAAAAATCGTCTACAAATTAATTTTGTTTTTTTCTTAAAATTTAAAATTCTCATTACTTGGGACCTGCCCAATGACATGTTTTTGCATTTGAGGTGCTCAGTGCATTTGGGATTATATTGACTGGTTCAGGGTCCAATTGTTTTCTCATATGACTCACGGACACCACCCACAGTGTTTTCCTTCTTTCAAAGTTATAGCTACTGTTTTCCATAGTAAATTGATTTACATATTTATCTCCATGTTTTTCTCCTCCCTCATTACATTTAGTTTCAATTCCTCTTGATTAGTTTATCTAGCCTCAAGGCAAACACATTCTCCAAGGGAAAAGAAGTACTTGAGCTTGACAAAGCTTAGAAAATAAGATGAAAATAAGGAAGGCATTCTAGGCAAAATGAATGGTGCAGAGGTAGAAACATAATATGTGACTAGGGAACATTATATGGGTAATTATGGGATTTCCGAAAGAAAACAGTGTAAGTTTAGGTAGAAATGGTTGTTACAGGGTATAAAAATAGTCTTGAATTTTAAGTTGAAACATTTCATTTATCCTATGGATTTTTAAATTTCATCTGAAGTTGTTGAGCAGTGTTGCTCAAAATGACATATTAAATAGATTACTGTGGAAATGACATGTCAAAGAACATGGGAGATAGAGATCAAATACACAGATTTGCATAAAAATCTGAACTGCAATTTAGAGAAAATGGACAAGAAGTGAGAGATTTAAGAGATACTGGGAAATGGATAAAAATGAAGTGAGACAGATATAAAGGAAGTGACTTTGGTAAGATTTTTTTAGCATCTTAACTTTGAGAAAAACTGTCACTGATACACATAGGAAGTTACATAGGAAAAGTAATTGCAGAATGAAGAATGAATTTTGTTACCCGTGGGGAATTAGAGGCACTTTCAAGTAGCCTTGGATAAGTCTGTTAAATGGTCCTTTATGCTTGATAGAGTTACAGAGACACAGTCAGGGTCTTCTGCATTAGGGAGCACAGAAGTGTGATAGTTTAAGAGGGATGCTATATCATGACTTTTTCAGTTGCAAGTGATAGAAACCTAACTCGAATTAGTTTAAACAATAAACATTTATTGGGAGAGTACTGGTGTAGCTCATACAATGAAGGAACAACTTTGCTGTAGAGGAAGGACTTGCTGCCCAGCCACATAGGAGCCAGTACTATGGCACTGGCTTTTGAGAAAATGCAACGCTTTATCACAAGGTCGACTCACAAGGAGACAGGAGGCATGGCTCAAATCTGTCCGCCCTACCTGAGGTTCCATCAAACGTTTATGAGTCAGAGGGGGAGGGTTGGTATGCTGGAGTGCTGGTGGGCAGGTTTGGACTGGAGGGCTCTGGAACTTGGCCCTTTATGGGAAGATACGGTTAAAAGGCTTCAAAACCACATCTTCTTGGATAACGGACCCTTTGCTTCTAAAAGGATTCCAACATTCAGGTTCCCATCATGCCCTGGTCCTTTGATTGTGTAGAGGGAAAAAGCTTTCATTCTGAGTGTTCTTTGAGGTCGAAATTTTCTTCTCTGCCTATGCTCCAGTTGTAGGACTTGCAGTTTTGCTCTGCTGTCTCTGAAACAAAAAACTCAGTATCTCATTAGAAACAGGATAGGGCCAGATTGGCCTGGTTCTGTGGTTACAACTTCAGGACTTGGGCGGTTCTAGGGGCTTGAGGAATAGCGCTGGGGCTTGGCGACAACCAGAACTCTTTCTGTCCCTCTGTCTTTCCATGCTTGTCTCCCTTTGGTCCTGTTTTCTTCTGTGGTAGACAAACTTTTCACTTTTACACACATTTGCTGAACAACTTCGGAATCACATCCTCAGAGAATTTTTCTAAAGAGGAGCTGCTAGTTCCATAAAGTCTGATCTGGGAAAAGTCTCTGGTTGATTTGGTTTGAATCATGAATCCATTCCTAGGTCACTCAGTGTGGTCAGTGGCAAGGGACACTCTGGCTAAGATCCATGTCTTGGACAGTGTTGGGGCCCAGGGTAGGCTACCCCAAATGTGCCTCAATGGCATATTGATTATTTTGAATTAAAGGTACTGAAGAAATTTGAAATACTCTGATTCTACTTTCTGTCTCCCTAAAATCAGGGAAGAAATCTCTCGTGTGAAGGGTGTGTTCCCTGCATCTGGAGGTAGAAGGACACCTTTATTGCCAAATAGGGAATTTGAGGCCAAAAGGCCTAAATAAACAAAACTTGCTACTTTTAAAATTTACTACCGCAAACCCAAACTCTGTTTAGATGCTTCACTAATTGGGCACCCAAAACCCAAGTTTCTTTGTTCTATCAATTCCACACAAGTTTATTGTCTCTTTCTAAAAAGTATCAAAGCTGCCTACTTTGGCAACTTCTTAGGTTCTGTTTCTAGGGACCTCCATGCCCATGAATTAAAATTTGTTTCTTTCTCTCCTGTTCATCTGTCTGGTGTCAATTTTATTATTGGCTCAGCCACAAGAGCTGGAGAGAGAAATCTCCACCCCTCCCCCCCAACAATAGGCAGATGGGATGTGTCGCTAGAAGTGTTGGAAGAAAATGTATCTGTAGAGAAAAGCAACTACAGTTTTGACTAAGATGGCTCACCTTGGACCTCCCAATTTTATGGTAGAATAATGATTAAAAGAGATTTACATCTGTATAACTGTGCTGGATATTAATTCTAATGCATGTTACACTAGTTGACTGGCAACCTCATCAATGATGATTAAAAACAAAATGAAAAACTGAGCTAACACTGAAGTAAAAAAAAAAACTGAACTAAGTGGCTATATGCTGTGTCTTGTAGTGAATTTATATGTCTCTCAACCAAGTAAGGATATCATCAAAGGCATTGTCTTCCTTTGAAATAATTAGGATCAAACGATGAGACATCAAAGGAGAGGTTTCAGGATGAGCCAAAGAAAGTCTGCTTCAGGAAAAAAAACTGCTTGGTATATGTACCATTAGAATAGGATGAAGTTAAAAGCATGAAGGCAATAATCCATCAACCTGTGACAGCCTGACTCTGAACAAGTCAGAAAGCCAATGATGTTGTAAGTTGGGCTCATCTGTAACAAAAGCCATGAGGCAACTGATGTCTAGAGAAAGAAGAAGTCATGAAGAAGACTAAAGGCAGCCAGGAGCAAAATAGAAAAAAGGAAGCATGTGGAGAAAGAGAGAAACAAATGGAGCTGTTGAGTTACCATTACGGCCGGGCAGAGGATGTTTAAGTTAATTGAAGTGTTGCTGGAGCTGTTTTTAGACATCAGCATCTCAACTCCTCCATGAAATCTGACTGTGTGGCAGTTGGGACTACTTCTGTTAGTTTTTACTTTCCCATGTGTATATCCTTAGGATGGACCTCTACTTACTGAAACAATCTCTCCCTATCTCTGTTCTTTAAAACCTTAAGAATACTCATTTTACGTATCATCTTTCAGGCAAATCTTTAGAGAGAATGGATTCCTAATAAAATCTATGGGTTTTTCAGCACTGTATCCTTGATTAATGTGTGTATGTGTTTGCATATTGTTGAGATTTGAGCAGCAAGTTGAATTAAACTGAATTTATTTTCCAAATGATTTCTCTAGTTTAACAAGAACGTGCTGGAACATATGATTTGGAGATAATATATAGCATAATTTTTAGAGCTATGGACTTTTAGGTCAAATAGACTTGGCTTTCAATTGTGAAAGAGTTCTTCTGTCTATGTCCTCAAGCAGGTTTTCTAAGCATGAATTTTATTTTTATTTATTTATTTATTTGCCCACAGGGCATGTGAGACCTTAGTTCCTTGACCAGGGATCAAACCTGTGCCCCCTGCAGTGGAAGCGCAACATCTGAACCACTAGACCACCAGGGAAGTCCCAACTTTTAACATTTTTTAAGTGGAGACAATAATAGTGGGTCTCTTAGGGCTGTTTTGAAGATTAAGTAAGACAGTATGTTTTCAGTAGAATTATCATCGCATAGTGTCCAAGAATGTTAGCTATTAATTATCATTCAACTAGCATGTTAGCTATTATTACCTCACATTAAATTATTGGTCTGGAATTAATAAAATTAACTTTTGCAGATACTAATGTCCCATTATATATTTGAATAGGTTGTTCAGATAATTGCCCTGATATGCTAAAACACTTGTATGATAGGCTGGCAGCTCAGAAAACAAACATGAGAAAAGAATGGTATTCTTTCAAGACCCTTGACTGCTCTAAACATACATAATGATCTTTGCATTACTTATTCTATTTAGTGGTAAATTAATTAAGGAAAAAAGAATTTCTTCCAACATGCTGGGGTTTGGGAAGTCTAAGAAACAATACTATCAATTCCCTACCTGGAGTTCTGAACAGCTGAGATATAGGACAAAAGAATAAAGCAGTATCATTGATAATACTGATGTTGCAGACAGTGGCTTATGTCTGCAGGAAGGTGAAATGTCTAATACAGAATCACAGAATTATATAGACCCGCCCATAGGCAAGCCTAGCTCTGGGGCCAGGCCTTTGTGCTTAGGGTCAGAGCATAGAGAAGCACAGCAGAATGTCTTTCCTGCAAACACCCTGGCTCCAAAGAGAACGATAAGGGGACTCCCCAGTTTTTCATTGCAAAATCACCCGTCATTTTAGGTCATTATTTATAACTTGGGAAAATTGAGTGAGGGAACAGAGAAAGGCTAGGAACATTAGCTTAGCAGAGTCCCCTCCATGTGAAAGAGAATACCAAGAGAGTGAAAGAGGAGCCTCCCCCAAATAAAATACATTTATTTAATCTGTTTTAGTCTTATCATTTTTTTCTAACTACTCCGTCTTATCTTGTATTCTTGACATGAGTAATTGCCAGAAAATATCATAGTATTATTTTTAAATAAGCCTCAAGGACTCAAAGGGTTAAGATTTTTTTTCATATTTTCAAAACATGCATAATTCAGTATATAGGTTGGTGACAGAAATTTTCACATATTGAGGTATTGGAAAGTCATTCTGGCTTATACATGATCTAACTCAAATTTTATTCTAAAACAGCCTGTTTGTGGCTTGTCAAACATATATTGTGCATGTGCTTTAATTATTAAGGAGTGTATTGACCAGAAGTAAAAATATTCATGTTACAAATGAAGATTCAGTGCTTTCCCGCCTGGGATGCCAATGCTAGTACTCCTTAAATGGTAAGACTCCCTTCCCAGGTGTCAGGGCCATACTGACCGTTGTGTACATGCTGGTCTGTTTTTTAAAACCTTGAAATGATGCGTCCCTGACTTGTTTGATGTTATTTTTCTAACAAAATATAAAACTGTACTGAAAACCGTGCTTCTCCAGAGTGTTTCTTCAGAGTTATCTGAGAGGTTGTCTTCTGGGCTATAATCCTGTTTGGCTCAAATAAAACTCTTTTCTATTCTTATCATAGATTGTTTATTGATTATTTACAATTATTGAATAAATTATTACAAATTATTGAATAAATTATTAATTTCTATGGACAAGATAAGTGGAAAAGTAGATCATTGATTAAAAGAGAGGATGGTTGTGTCAAGTAGACTTTGGAGAAATAAAGAAAACAGCATCAAAACATAACAGCCTTGGACTGTCCACTCTGGAGGAAGGTGCTAGAGTGAGCCAGGCCAGAGGGCACTGCTGAGTTCTGCTGTGCTTCTGCGTGGACAGGATCAAGGGAAGAGTTACACCCAGATTCTGGGGAGTAAAGTACAGATGGCTGAGTTGGAGAGAGATTCTTAGTTCTGGATTTTCCTCCTTAGGAAATCGATTTAAATCTGATAAACTTCAGAGCAACATTTTCTTACCAAAAGCTGCCAAAATGTCTCTAAGGCCAAGACTTCACCAGGGGCTACATGCTAACAGACATCTGGATGGGTCATGATTTGCACTCAGAACATGTGATGTGGTGTAGAAATTTATGAGGGAATCATTGATTCTTGGTTGAGAGGTAATATTTTAGTACAGGGTGGTATTCATGCAATGGCAAGTGGCTAACAACTATTTCCTCTTCTTTGATTATGATAGTTTTAGATTCAGAAAAGCTTGTTGCCTCTTTCACCTAACAAGCGCTGCCCTTTTTTTTTTTTTTTTTTTTTTATAACTTGTGAAAAATGTGATTGGATGGTGAGATCTCAGCTGAAGGAGGCCTGGCTTCAAGAGAATAGCCTCTGTGATGTGGAGTTTCCATCTCAGACAATTGTAGGAAATGTTAACAGGTGAGCCTGTGTACTAGTGGTTAATACTATAATTGCTCCCAGCCGTAATGGTTTAAGCTTCAATTCCCTTCCAGCAGATTCAAATTGAAATGTCAAATTCAAGGAGAGGTAAATGGAAAAGTTCTAAAGGGTAGAATACATGAATTAAAATCTGAATTAAAGTCCTGCAAGAAATAATAGGGTATTGTGTTTTATGTAGTGAATTTTTTATTCTCAAATTTTTTTTCAGTGACAGTGAAATTGTTAGGTAATTGCTGTATTCTAACAGAATTATATTGCTTCCCAAGAAATTGTCTGGTGCTTATTACAGAGGGAAATGTGACCACTCTAGAAAAGAAACACTACTAGAAAACACTAAATCTTTAAGAGAACTAGAGGAAAAGTTTTGAAAGTCGTTTCTTTTTTTTTTCATTTTATTTTTTTTTGAGGTACACCAAGTTCAATCATCTGTATTTATACACATATCCCCATATTCCCTCCCTCCCTTGACTCCCCCCCACCCTCCCTGTCCCAGTCCTCTAAGGCATCATCCATCCTCGAGTTGAACTCCCTTTGTTATACAGCAACTTCCCACTGGCTATCTATTTTAGTTGGTGGTATATATATGTCTATGTTACTCTCTCACTTTGTCTCAGCTTCCCCTTCACCCCTGCCCCCCGCAAACCTCGAGTTCTCCAGTCCATTCTCTGCATCTGCTTCCTTGTTCTTGTCTTGTCACTGAGTTCATCAGTACCATTTTTAGATTCTGTATATATGAGTTTGCATACAATATTTGTCTTTCTCTTTCTGACTTACTTCACTCTGTATAACAGACTCTAGGTCTATCCACCTCATTACATATAGCTCCATCTCATTCCTTTTTATAGCTGAGTAATATTCCATTGTATATATATGCCACATCTTCTTTATCCATTCATTTGTTGATGCGCCTTTAGGTTGTTTCCATGTCCTGGCTATTGTAAAGAGTGCTGCAATAAACATTATGGTACATGTTTCTTTTGGGATTATGGTTTTCTCTGGGAATACGCCTGGTAGTGGGATTACTAGATCATATGGTAGTTTATTTTTAGTTTTTTAAGGAACCTGCAAACTGTTTTCCATAGTGGCTGTACCCACTTACATTCCCACCAACAGTGCAGGAGAGTTCCCTTTTCTCCACACCCTCTCCAACATTTGTTGTTTCTAGATTTTGTGATGATGGCCATTCTGATTGGTGTGAGGTGATACCTCATTGTGGCTTTGACTTGCATTTCTCTGATGATGAGTGATGTTGAGCATCTTTTCATGTGTTTGTTGGCCATCCGAAAGTCATTTCTTAAAAAAAGAAGTGGTTTTCACTTGCATCTTGCTTTGCTGCTGCATTCAGGCTTCTAGTTTTTTGGTGTGACTCATGGTCTTTATTTTAGAGATATACTGTTTACATATAGATGAGAGGCAGGGAATTTTCTTGGCAGAGCTGTTTTTAAACTGCATGGATGCTGAGAATTATTATGTGGGTTTTCCTCAAACTACTTCTGATGATGTTAAATATTTCTTTCTTTTTTTCTCCGAATCCAATGAGCCTTCCATAATGAGTAAAATCTGGTACAGAAGGGGCTCTCCCATAAACCTAATGAGGGCCTGGGGAAGTATTTGTTATGCATCATTTCTGGTTTATATGGAAGAATATTAGATACTAATTTCCTATGTAACAATTATTTAATCATGGAATAGTTACTATTATTTCACTTTGAGAATTTAAAGTTCCTACCTTCTAAAACGTCAGTCTTTAGGCCCACAAAGTTGTATTGAAATTAATGGGGTCAGGTGAGGTGGCTACTTAGTAATACACAGAACTTGCCTATTTTTTGTATATAAAGTATTCTACCTGATCCAACTTTTCGTTCATGTTGGTTGAGAAGATATTTAGCACTCAGCCCTCTATCCTTTAAAGTTGAGAGGGCCTTCATTTGGAAAATTAAACAAACAAACATAACCACATTACTGTGCTATCTTGGCTGCCAGGGAGGCAATTCTTATACAGAAGATACTGATTTAGACTTGTTTTATGCTGTGAATCTTCCAAGAGTAATGACTTAATAAACCCAAATAGAAGGCTGAGGTAGGGGGGTGGGTTAGCAACCTCTCCTTGGTGTGCCTGCCTGCCTGCCTGCCTGCCTGCCTGCCTGCTTTCCTTCCCTCCCTCCTTCCTTCCTTCATCAAGGTCTTAAGTTATTTTTATTTTCAAAGATAGAAAAAGAGTCCAAGAGATGGAGATCAAAATACTACAGCCTAATTACTAATAAACTGAATTGGAAAATGTATTTCAGATATGTAGCTCCAATCAGGCTTCCTAAGATTTTTCCTTCAGAATAAAATCCATAGACTCAGAAATGCAGTCATTTCCCCTTGACAGAAGCAGAGCCTGCTTTCAGAAAGCAGAGAAAGCATGCATCTTGAGGCAGAACTGCTGGCAAGAGATATAGGAGCAGGGATTGACAGGCTCAATTTCTAACTCCTAATTAACCACTTAGATAAATCACCCCTCCTCCTGGGGAAGGAGAGAGAGGCCTCCATAATCTCAACACTTTTCTCTGCTACGTTGTACATCCTCCTCCCTTTGCAGGAAAAGTATGGGATAGAGAACTGGCTCCAGCTCCCCCATGTCTGCCCTCTCCACAGTATTTGTTCTGGGCAGATAATTTGCCAAGTGTTGGGAGATACACACAGCTAGAAAATTCAAATTCCTTGGCCCTAAAACAATCTCATGTAGGAGGGAAACTGATACCTAAAGTGCTAAGTGTAAAAGAGACATAAAATTGTTATACCTTCTGGCCTAGATCTTAGGAGGAACATCAAGGTAAGGAGAGCTTTAAGCTGGGCTTTGAAAGGTAAGTAGGATTTAGTCAGAAAGAGATGGATGAAAAGGCAGTAAAAATTAGGAACAAACATATAGTGATGAAAAACCAGAGAATGATAGCTGGACTAGAAAAAAAATGGATGCAAGGCATTCCGAAGAAAAAAGGAATTAGTTAAGTTATGCAACAGAGATGGAGAGAATAAGAATATACACACAAAAGAGTGGGTTTTAGAAGCTTAGTATTTCTGGATTTAATATTCTTGATTCAAATATTTAAGAACTACTCCCAACATTTCACAACTTTTAAATGGGACTAATTCTGCCTCATAGGCTTGTTCTGAGGTTCATATGTACTGATGCATGTGACACCACTTAAAATAAATATTAATGGTATAGCCTGGGAACTTGGGCTCAGGTCACTTAGCTAAAGACCAAGCCCGGAATTCACTTCCAAAATAATGGTTGGTGTAAAAGTGGTCATTCCCAGAAGTTTGGGATGAATCAATTTCAAAATTTGAAATAGTCTATTATCCTCAAGCAAGAAAGTTAGGATCTTTAACTCGATGATGGGTGATACCTTAGAGGGCCAGGACAGGGAGGGTGGGGGGGAGTTGCGGGAGGGAGGGGATTTGGGGATATGTGTATAAATACAGCTAATTCACTTTGGTGTACCTCAAAAACTGGTACAAGAGTGTAAAGCAATTATATTCCAGTAAAGAGCTTAAAAAAAAAAAGGCATTCTTTTTGACAATAATCAGATTACAGTGCATATTATAAATGAGAGTCACTTGTATTCCATCATGATAAGTAAATCAGAGAACAGAAAAGAACGTATACATTCTTAAGAACAGCAAAGAATACATACCTATTTTCCTTTTTTGTTTGTTTTTACAAGTGGTTTTTTAAAAATAAATTTATTTATTTTAAAAAAAGAAGAAAAAAAAAAGTTAGGCTCTTGTTTCCTCAAAAGCTCTGAGCATATACTGAGTCCTACTCCCTTTGCAAAATTTTAAATTGTCCATATAAGAAAGAAAAAACCACACCATGTTAAACTTTCTTTAGTTATTGAACTCTTTAATTTTGTTTCAGTCTCAAGCCCTTACCTTTGTGGGGGAGCAAAATTTGCCACCCCAAAGTGTGTCTCTTTGGCCTGGAATTAATTTAGGCTGATTATTTTTAAGGCCCAAAAGACTCAGGAAGAAATTTGGACCTTCTCCCTAACTGCCCAAAGAAGTGTAGATGGAAGTCCTGTTCTAAGAAGGGAGCTACCACCATAGATAACTATAGTATGAACTAAGTGTGGAAACAGGAGGAACCCAGCAAAGTCTATTGCTTAAAATTCTTTTCTGTGTCCCATTGTCTCTGCAGGGCCCAGCAAACATTTGCTTACCAAAAATATTTCTTTTCCATCTCCATGTAAATTGCCTTCCTCCCCTTTGAAGTCCCAAACCACTATCCCCAACATCCTTTTTTGTCTTTAGCTGAAGAAGATACTTAAGGTGAAGGTTGTGGACATTTTGGCAAGTTACCCACTTCTCCTAGGTCTCTGCCATGTATACGTGCTACTAAGTTTTTGTTTGATTTTCTCCTGTCAACCTGTTTCACATCAATTTAATTCTTAGACCAGCCAGAGGAACCTTCTTCCCTGGTCATTTCTGCGTGGAGTATTTTAACTTCTGCATGACTAGCTCCTACTCACTGTTCATGTCACAACTCCAATCATGCTTTCTTGTATACCACTTTAGAATAGTTGCTCTAAACTACTAAAAAAATGACTTTTCTCCTGCTTTAGATGTGGTATTACAGCATCATGTTTTATTTTCATTCAGAGCACTTATGAAAAATATCTTCTTTGTCAACTTACATATTTTCTGTCTTCTTCCTCTAGATGAAAGTTTCTTGGGGTTAGGCAATGTTTCTGTCACTGTACACTTACTCCACTCTTAGCAAACAGAAGAATGCCTATGAATCAACATTATCAATAGGCTGTTGGATGAGTGAATGAATGAATGAATATATAATTGGGCCATCTATTTGAAGAACTGACAGGCATAAATCCTAAACCTTGGCCAATTTTGGTACCAATAAATTAATCTTTAATATGCTCTTATGAAAAATATGAAGCAAGTATACAATGTATATGGCTCGTTTTTTTCATACAAGGATGTTGAAGTAAACAGAAAGGGAAAAATACATTTCTGTTGTTCTCTTTTTTTTAATATGAATTTATTTATTTATTTATTTATTTATCTATTTATTTATTGGCTGCATTGGACTGCGCCCGGGCTTTCATTAGTTGCGGTGAACAAGGATACTCTTTCTTGCAGTACACGGACTTCTCAGTGCAGTGCACGGACTTCTCAGTGCAGTGCCTTCTCTTGTTGCGGAGCACGGGCTCTAGGCTCGTGGGCTTCAGGAGTTGTGGCTCGCAAGCTCTAGAGTGCAGGCTCAGTAGCTGTGGCGCGTGGGCTTTGTTGCTCCATGGCATGTGGGATCTTCCCGGGCGAGGGATTGAATCTGTGTCTTCTGCATTGGCAGGCGGATTCTTAACTACTGTGCCACCAGGGAAGTCCCTGTTGTTCTCTTTTGTGATTTCCATTTTTGTCTGCTTTGACATAGGTTGTTCCTAGGGTGTATATATATAGAATGGGTGGGTCGATGGCTATCAAGGAGTACCTGGCCAACCAATGAGTTGCTTTCTTAACATGATGCTACATACCCAGTGAGGAGAATGGTTGCTGTAGTAACCACATTCCTTGATTCACCAGGGTACTCCTGCTATCTTGTGCCCAGGCGGTAGAGCATTGTCCTCTGAGAACGCTATCAGAGAATAGATAGAAATAAAGGAAAAACAACAAGCATACAAAAAGCTAGCACTGAGCTTTTAAAAATTTTATTCTAGTGTTTCATCTCTTGAAACAGTTGTGAAAAACTTGATAACTTTGAATAGAGCTGTTAAGTCTGTATTACATATCTACGAGTATCCCAGCTCCTATGGTAGTAGGATCATATCCTTTTGAGGAAAACACGGGTTTGAAAAATCTGAGTGACCTAGCATTGTTAGCTATTTTGTTCGGCATTTTGAATTTTACAATAGGTATTAGTTTTGAAAAGTCCAAACACCTGAACTGATCCTACACAGGTCAGTTCACAATCACTGTCAGTTTCGTGTTGCTGCTTCCACTTACTGAGGAATTGAAGACAATAATTGTGATTCTAAAGCTTCAGGGAAAAAGCATTTGAAGCTATACTTCCCATCCGAATGCAAAAATGGCAATTTTTTTTTTTCTGTTTTAACAAAGCTTATTTTTAGGAAACATAAATAGTGTAGTAATTTTAAGATATTTTCTGATGCCTGAAGTAGATGTTTTTTTCTTTTTTTGGCCACTATATCTCAAGACTAAAGTTTTTTGGGTAGCTAATAATGTTTGTTCTAAATTCTCACACGTAATGTTTGTACTCTCTCAAAATGTTGAGCTATCCTGATATGTCATGATGTGAATTCACATGTCTCAGAAAAAATTATTATTTTTACAATACTATAATCTGTTACATTTGACCCTTGAAAAATGCAGGGCTAGTGCCATGACCCTTCACACAGTGGAAAATCCATGACTCATGTATAGTCAGCCATTCATAAATACGCAGCTCCTCCCTATCTGTGCTTCCATATCCATGGAGGAGTCAGGCAGCCTTGGACCGTGAAGCACTGTAGGATTTACTATTGAGAAAAAAGCCACTTCTAAGTGGACACGTGCATTTCAAAGCTGTGTTGTTTAAGGGTCAACTGCATATGTATATTGGTAGGAAGAATGTGTGTTGCAAGGAAGAGAAAAAGGTTTTTCATGTTAGGATGGGGAGTTTTGAATTTGATTTTCAGTTCAGAGAACACCAAAATATTTTTGCTTGAAGTATAAGCAAGAAGGGTACAACATAGAATTTTAAATGTTTTAAGAGCCATAAAATATACACACAAAAAATGAGAAATATGTTTTTGGCCAATGCAATTTTATAAATTGGTGATTTCATTATAAGGGTTTAATTGAGCATTATGTGTTATTTCACATTTACTGTGCTTCTGTAACAAAAAGGAGGATGAGAAAGCATGGTTACAAAAGAGAAGAAATTTATTTCATTCATAGAACTTAATTACAAAATGATTGCTACATCCAAGTTTACTGAAAGCTAAAGTCAGCTTTTAGTTGTTCATACTTTAGATCCATGATAATCTTTTAAATCAATAGGCACTGAATTCCTAAGCAAGTAGGGTTTGCTGGGAAATGCAATTTGGATGAGATGCCTGGAAATCAATGTGCCAGCATTAAACCAGGTCTCATCTCTCTTTCCTTAGGTTTGTTTTATTTTCTCTTTTTCTGAACTTGTGGTTTTTCCCTTTAGCTTATGATTTCACTGTATTGCACTTTCCTTTCTTTGAGGAAACAATATTATTATTAGAAAAAACATTGCTATGTGCATCGAACATTCCTCACTCAGTCATGTAAGCTTGAGGATGTCCACCTGCTCTCAGCTTTCAAACTGTGTTTGCTTCACTGCTTTCTCTCTCTTTCACAAAGCCCCTTGTGCCAGAGTACAGCCCCAAGATGGGAGGTTTGAAAGAGCTAATCATGAATCATAGTAGTTAGAATAGCTTTGGAATCAACCGATGAAAACATACAAGCAGTACCTTAGGGTTACTGTAGAAAACAAGAAATGGTCTTCGAAGATCTGGTTTGACGTTTAGGTCCCTACCTAGATTGGTAACAAAGCAATCAGTAGAGCTAGAGGATGAAAAAAAGGAAAAGGAAAATCTGCCCATGAAATCTTGACAACTTCAGGAAAGAAATTTTGCATTTCCTTTCAGTGTTCATGGAAAGGATTCTTGACTTGCTCAAAGGCTGGCTGTTATTTTACAGTTCATTAATCATTGAGTGTTAAAGGGCTGTGGAGGAGCAGAAGGAAGCTGGGGTCAGCCAGCCAGTAGACAGCCCATAATAATGACAGGTGGCAGAGGTCTTCAGCTGAGGGCGGCCAGCCCAGGCACAGTGACTGTGATGATTAGTCACTATAACCGACTGGGCTTGACGTGCCCTCTGCTTTCAAAGAAAGCAGTGCTGAAACTCTCAAGTCCGCTGATGTAATTATGTAATGCAAATAACCTATTTTTCTAGATTTTTCAAAGTAATAAAAGCTGAGACGGAATGAAGAGATAATGACTAAATCAAAATGTACAAGAATGTTTTCTCTCTTTAAATAATTGCCAGTTGATCTACAAAAACATTGCTGGTTTGGCAGAATAAGTCTCACTTGTTCAATATTAAACATACACTCACAATTATTGTTACCATGGGGTTTTTTTTTTAGTTGCCTTCCAATTCTTTACTTTCTTTTGTTCCTCCCTTAACTTAATCTGCAGACCTTGGCAATAATCATTGTATACCCTTGATTCGCAGAGTTCTTATGGTCACAAATCCTGACTATAAATGCAGAACAAATTGTACTGTAGCTTGATCAATGTAATAGTTGAATGCTGCTTACAAACATGATTTAAAAACATCTTGCACTTTCTTTGCAAAAGCCTTGTAACAAACACATTTCTTCTTTCAGAGAGAAATTATTTATAAGTGCCTAGAATTGAATGCCTTTCAAATAGTAATCAGATATTTTCTGATATCTGACAGTTTTATTGAAAGGATTGGCGATAGTTTTTATGTTTTAAAATTTCACTCACTGCTAATTTCTATTGTTCTGTATCTTTAAAGAGCAGTATAATATATTATAGAAAACTCAGTATTACACATATTTAAATTGAGATTTCATTAATTTAGAATGTATTGTCTTTCATATAGCACCTAGCATGAAGCTTAATTTTGCATTTCATGATTAGAAGCTTTGCTAAACAAAATGAATTGTGCAAAGATAATTGCCAGGAAAATGCTTTAAAAGAATTAAAATATAATAATGAATGTTGTTTTTAGACACATGAAATTTGGAAGCTTTTGTTTACTTATGAATAATTGAATTCCTAATTATAAACCATTTTTCTACGTATTCTATATACCTATAATGAACAATGCTAACCTTTTATAGTCATTCAATATGCTTGAAAGTTATGATTTTTTGATATATACTAAAATTCTAGTTTCCCTTCTTTGGATTAATCTTTTTCCTCGTTGAGCCTGCAATAAATAAGTCTATTTTTGTTTTTAATTTATTTTTTTTTTTGAGGTACACCAAGTTCAATCATCTGTATTTATACACATATCCCCGTATTCCCTCCCTTCCTCGACTCCCCCCCACCCTCCCTGTCCCAGTCCTCTAAGGCATCATCCATTCTCGAGTAAGTCTATTTTGAACCACATTTAAAATTTATTTTGATGTGCGTCTTCCCTAAGGGAATTTGTGTAACTATGGCAGTGATAGGATATATTGTCTGGACTTTGCTTTCTAATTGTCCTTATATAATACCATACAGTTCCTACGGGATTGGATTTTAGTCAGTATCAAGTCAGATCTTCTCTCTGATGGACTGATGGCCCCCAAAATGTACAGGGAGGAAAAATCTGGTAAAAAGGAATCTTCAAAATTCAAAACTACAGAGATACAAGGAGAATCTTAATAAGCCTGGAGAGATGCAGATTTTTCACAAAGGGGATGAGCATTACATTGACCATAAAGTGGTACGTAGACTGACCCTGGGCAAAGCTGGTCAGTAGAATCAAGCTGCTTCCAGATAAAAGTATCTTGTTTACTAGAATTCTTGATTGGATGAGCTTTGGCTTTTTTTTTCAGGGCTCCCCTTTGCCTCTCCTTCATCTCTCTGACAACTATTCAAATTGCTGACATCTTGGTTAAATCTTATATAACTGACTGTAGCAAGTGCTCATGTCTTCCAAATTCTGCCTGGAGCAATACAGAAACCCAGCAGACAAATTATGGGTGAATAAGGGGAGACTTACTACATTTCTAAAAGGTTTCACCTCAGGATTTCTTTAAAAATTATGCTTTCCAATGCAATTGAAATAATTCAATTAACTTAAAAAAGGACTTTCAGAAAGATATCCATATTTAGTTTTGGTTAATTCTTGTCATGTAGCTGTTAGCACAGTGGTGATGTTTTGAAATATGTTAAAACTAAAGGAGAGCCTTCCAAGTCTTCTCAATGTTTGTAATTTGTCAGAAATAGAAATTTCATGGAATTGTTTAAAAGTATTTATAGAGTATCTACCAAGTGATTTATTCTGCACTGGCAGAATACAGAATAAAAAAATACACACTAAACATTTGGCTTCTTGATGTATTTGTTAACATCAGTATATAAACATTTATTAATATAAATGTACATTTATTAAAATATATGTGTCAATAATTAAAGCAAAAGGCAAAATATGAGGATCATAAATACGAGCCTAGGAATTTAAAAATGCAGATGAGAATTATTTATCTTTGAAAATAAATATGAAAAATCATTGAAAATCCACAGGACTGCAGATGTGTACATGTGAAACCTAAAAAGATAACGCAGTGGAGATTTTAAGTGTCCTAAAAAGTAATAAATTAATGTTGACTTTTGGCAAATTTATAGAACAGATTATTAAAATTTTTTTTCATATCAGTTAAGATTATGTTTGGCTGCAAGAAACAGAAATCTGACTACTGTTACTCAATCTAACAGCTCTAACAGCACTTTTTTTTTTTTTTTTTTGCAAAAGAAGCTAGTCCAGACATTTACGCTGACTCGATGATGTCAGCAGTGACCTGAGTCCTTCTCTCATCCTTCATTTGTGTCTTTCTTCCTCATACTCTTTAGATTATTGCTCTACTTCCAAGCATATCATGTCTGTAAAAGATGTTTGCCAGGTAACTGGGTCCCTTTCTATCAGGAAAACAAAAGCAGAAGTCATCTTCTGTTTGCATCTCGTTAGCCAGGACTACATCACATAGCCACCCTCCACGTACACATCATTGCTTTTCACCAAGTGCTAATAATTTCCCATGTTTAAACCTCTGCTTTGTCTTGACCAAACTTTAGTCAGGCTCCTCTCGTTCCCAGAAGGCTCAGAACATCAGCTTGCCTCCAAGCCTAAACTAGCACTACAATGCAGAACACACCCACCTATCAGCTTATGCTGAGAAATGGTGGACACAAGACTGTCCCTGTCCACCCTTGCAGAACATAGACTGCTTACTTCCTCTTTTTTGCTGACTTGCTCTTACTCATTTCTTACCCCCTCCTTATAAAAGAAAACCCTTTTTCTGTTTGATTTGGAGATTTTGATTTCTGAGGTTGAAGAGCTCTCCCTATTGCAATAGTTTGTCTTCTAAATAAAATCTCTTTTTACCTAGTCCACATTTGTTTCTGTTTGACACTTCAGTCTCTGGTTTTAGGGGATAAGGAGAAAGGGGAGTATTGGTATTGGGTATTAGGTCATGTAAAGTGTCTGTGAAAACTTGTAAGCACTTGGCAGTATTTAAGCAGAAGCTGGCCTATTTACCAGCATTGTTATGTAAGGAAATCATTTATTCATTGGGAATAAGCTTGGCCTAGATGATCTGAATGTTCTCTCCAAATCTAGCAGAGTGTGATTCTAAGCATGGTTCACACAAACCCTCAAATCAGCTTTCAGGCAGAGTTCATATCTAATTTTAATCAATTGGGAAAACATTTAGAGACAATAAAATTTAAATTGGACTTTAATCACGTGTAGAATTTTGATAGTTGAGACAATAGCAGTACACATTTAGGCAGGAAAACACTCAGGATTTGTGGTTCATTGCCATGTAGCTGTCTGGAATCCTGTATTTACCCACCAATGATTTCCCAACTCCCAGCTTCTGTGAGGAGAACAACAAAATTCAAGGTTCCCATATATGTTGATACTTGACCCCAGAAGATACATTCTTTGGTTAAAAAAAAAAATACAAACTTTATCGTTCACATTTTAAAGTCTTGGTGAGAGAATAAAACCAGTATGCAATTTTCTTTCCTCTTGGTTCAAGAAAGCAGTGTGGTAAAACTATATCTCAAGCTTATCGAAAGTAATTTAAATCATCCCAAAGTGTCAAATATATAATAATGTTTGGAAATAAAATGTAAAAAAAATCCTTCAATAATTCTCATGGAAAAAATAATCCTGTTTTATGGGTACTCTGAAAGGTGTTAGTACAACTTTCAGACAGAAAATACATATAATTCAGTGTCAGCAGAAATGAATGCAATACTTATGAGTAAGACAGAGGCTAAGAAAAATACATTGATAAAACTTGAAAAACATTATTTTCCACAAAACTCACCTCACTTTGCTTCATAAACACTTTTCAATCACATTAGCTTGTTTCTTTCTGAATGAGTGAAAAAAAATTATCACAATTTTATCATATACTCATCTTGATACTATATGTTGACATAACCATTTTAATAAAAAAGGGGGCAGGGACTTCCCTGATGATCTGGTGGTTAAGACTTCACCTTCCAATACAGGGGGTGAGGGTTTGATCCCTGGTTGGGGAGCTAAGAGCCCACAGGCCTCACAGCCAAAAAACCAAAACATAAAACAGAAGCAACCTGGTAACAAATTCAATAAAGACTTTAAAAATGGTCCACATCAAAAATAAATGGGGGGGGGGGCAGAAAATCATTTTGAAATTTTTTATCTAAGATTTTAATCCTACTGTAAAATTCTCTACATACTTTTAAATACACTTTAATATTTCCTAGTCTCAAGCAGCAAATATTTTTAGGCAGACACCCAACATGAAATATTTCTGTCTTGGTTCTAGGAATAGAATACTTGTGTCAGATTTTACTTATTAAATAGCTTGAGAAAGAAATTTATAGCATTGATTCAGGAAGTAAAATATATATTTCTCTGCAGAAATATGAAGCTCCTTTTATTGATTTGTCTTTGTTTTGAAGAGAAAAATTAAAAAATATGTATATGTTACATTAGTTACATTAGTAACATGTAACTAATGTAACAAATGCCAGATGCCCACCATACAGAAAATTGTCCAATACTGACATGTGAAAGTTTTGCTCTCTGTATAAATATGTATCTGATATATCCCCTCACTTATTCATCTTTTTGTGTTCTTCAAGATTTTGTAATTTTTCCTTGCAGGCCTCACACAATTTTTATTAGATTTACTCCTAGTAGGTTCTAAAAATAAATATAGTTTTCATTGCTGTTGTGAATGTTTACATTTGACATAGCATTTTCTAATTTGTTATTGCTTATTTATAAAAATTCTAATGATTTTAGTATGTTGTTTTCGCATTCAGCAAATTTACTAAACTCTTCACTAGACTGAATGATGTCTAGCATTGTCTCGGATTTTCTATGTAAATAACAACTATTTTGTGACTTAAAAAATTGTGTATACTTCATATTACTTATTATAATATTGGCCAGAATATCTAGTGCAATATTCAATAAATGAATAATAATAAAAGACTTGTTTTATTTCTGATTTTAGTACAAATGACCTCACATTTTACTTTTAATATAATATTCCTATAGATTTCCTTTGGACTTTATTAGGTAAAAATGTTCCCTTTGAGTCTCAAGTGGCTAAGAATTTTTCAAATGATTTTTTTCTGCACCTATTTTTTTCTTCATCATATAACCTTTCAAGTTTAACAGATGTTTTATATCAAACTACTGATTAAAAAAAGTTTCCAGAATAAACTTTTTTGGCATTTTTGAGTTCTTTTTAAGTATGCTATTGGGTTGAATTTGATTTCCATGTTTTCTTTTTATTTCTCCATGTATTTTTACCTTTTTTTTTTTTTTTTTTTTTTTATTATTATTTTATTTTATTTTTTTGGGGGGTACACCAGGTTCAATCAACTGTTTTTATACACATATCCCCATATTCCCTCCCTTCCTTGACGCCCCCCCCTCGATTCCCCCCCACCCTCCCTGCCCCAGTCCTCTAAGGCATCTTCCATCCTCGAGTTGGACTCCCTTTGTTATACAACAACTTCCCACTGACTATTTTACAGTTGGTAGTATATATATGTCTGTACTACTCTCCCGCTTCTTCTCAGTTTCCCCTTCACCCCCCGCCCCCTCCCATACCTCGAGTTCTCCAGTCCATTCCCTGTATCTGCTTCCCTGTTCTTGTCACTGAGTTCATCAGTACCATTTTTAGATTCCGTATATGTGAGTTAGCATACAATATTTGTCTTTCTCTTTCTGACTTACTTCACTCTGTATGACAGATTGTAGTTCTATCCACCTCATTACATATAGCTCCATCTCATCCCTTTTTATAGCTGAGTAATATTCCATTGTATATATATGCCACATCTTCTGTATCCATTCATTTGTTGATGGGCATTTAGGTTGCTTCCATGTCCTGGCTATTGTAAAGAGTGCTGCAATAAACATTATGGTACAAGTTTCTTTTGGGATTATGGTTTTCTTTGGGTATATGCCCAGGAGTGGGATTACTGGATCATATGGTAGTTCTATTTGTAGTTTTTTAAGGAACCTCCAAATTGTTTTCCATAGTGGCTGTACCAACTTACAGTCCCACCAACAGTGCAGGAGAGTTCCCTTTTCTCCACACCCTCTCCAACATTTGTTGTTTCCAGACTTTGTGATGATGGCCATTCTGATTGGTGTGAGGTGATACCTCATTGTGGCTTTGACTTGCATTTCTCTGATGATGAGTGATGTTGAGCATCTTTTCATGTGTTTGTTGGCCATCTGTATGTCTTCTTTGGAGAAATGTCTATTTAGGTCTTCTGCCCATTTGTGGATTGGGTTATTTGCTTTTTTGGTATGAAGCTGCATGAGCTGCTTGTATATTTTGGAGGTTAATCCTTTGTCCGTTGTTTCATAGGCAATTATTTTTTCCCATTCTGAGGGTTGCCTTTTAGTCTTGTTTATGGTTTCTTTTGCTGTGCAAAAGCTTTTAAGTTTCATGAGGTCCCATTCGTTTATTCTTGATTTTATTTCCATGATTCTAGGAGGTGGGTCAAAAAGGATGTTGCTTTGATGTATGTCAAAGAGTGTTCTGCCTATGTTTTCCTCGAGGAGTTTGATAGTGTCTGGCCTTACATGTAGGTCTTTAATCCATTTGGAGTTGATTTTTGTGTATGGTGTTAGGAAGTGTTCTAATTTCATTCTTTTACATGTTGCTGTCCAATTTTCCCAGCACCACTTATTGAAGAGGCTGTCTTTTTTCCATTGTATACTCGTGCCTCCTTTGTCAAAGATAAGGTGCCCATATGTGTTTGGGCTTACTTGTGAGTTCTCTATTCTGTTCCATTGATCTTCCTTTCTATTTTTGTGCCAGTACCATACTGTCTTGATCACTATGGCCTTGTAGTATAGTTTGAAGTCAGGAAGCCTGATTCCACCCACTCCATTTTTCCTTCTCAAGATTGCTTTGGCTATTCGGGGTCTTTTGCGTTTCCATACAAATAGTAAGATTTCTTGCTCTAGTTCTGTGAAAAATGCCATTGGTAATCTGATCGGGATTGCATTAAATCTGTAAATTGCTTTGGGTAGTACAGTCATTTTCACGATGTTGATTCTTCCAATCCAGGAACATGGTATATCCCTCCATCTGTTTATGTCATCTTTGATTTCTTTCATCAATGTCTTAAAGTTTTCTGCATACAGATCTTTTGCCTCCTTAGGCAGGTTTATTCCTAGGTATTTTATTCTTTTGGTTGCAATGGTGAATGGGAGAGTTTCCTTAATTTCTCTTTCTGCTCTTCCGTTGTTAGTGTATAGGAATGCAAGAGATTTCTGTGCATTAATTTTGTATCCTGCTACTTTACTAAACTCATCAATGAGTGCTAGCAGTTTTCTGGTAGAGTCTTTAGGGTTTTCTATATATAGTATCATGTCATCTGCAAAGAGTGATAATTTTACTTCTTCTTTTCCAATTTGGATTCCTTTAATTTCTTTTTCTTCTCTGATTGCTGTGGCTAACACTTCCAAAACTATGTTGAATAACAGTGGTGAGAGTGGACACCCTTGTCTTGTTCCTGTTCTTAGAGGGAATTCTTCCAGTTTTTCTCCATTGAGAACAATGTTGGCTTTTGGTTTGTCATATATGGCTTTTATTATGTTGAGGTAATTTCCTTCTATGCCCATTTTCTGGAGAGCTTTTATCATAAATGGATGTTGAACTTTGTCAAAAGCTTTTTCTGCATCTATTGAAATGATCATATGGTTTTTATCCTTCAATTTGTTGATATGATGTATCACGTTGATTGATTTGCGTATATTGAAGAATCCTTGCATCCCAGGGATAAACCCCACTTGATCGTGGTGTATGATTTTTTTAATGTGCTGTTGCAGTCTGTTAGCTAGTATTTTGTTGAGGATTTTTGCATCTATATTCATCAGTGATATTGGTCTGTAGTTTTCTTTTTTTGTGACCTCTTTGCCTGGTTTTGGTATCAGGGTGATGGTAGCCTCGTAGAATGAGTTTGGGAGTGCTCCGCCTTCTGCAATATTTTGGAAGAGTTTGAGAAGGATAGGTGTTAACTCTTCTCGAAATGTTTGATAGAATTCGCCTGTGAATCCATCTGGTCCTGGGCTTTTGTTTGTTGGGAGATTTTTAATCACTGCCTCAATTTCTGTACTTGTGATTGGTCTGTTCATGGTTTCTATTTCTTCCTGGTTCAGTCTTGGAAGATTGTATTTTTCTAAGAATGTATCCATTTCTTCCAGGTTATCCAATTGATTGGCATATAGTTGCTTGTAGTAGTCTCTCATGATGTTTTGTATTTCTGAGGTGTCCGTTGTGACTTCTCCTTTTTCATTTCTAAGTCTGTTGATTTGCATCTTCTCCCTTTTTTTCTTGATGAGTCTGGCTAATGGTTTATCAATTTTGTTAATCTTCTCAAAGAACCAGCTTTTAGTTTTATTTATTTTTCTTATGGTTTCTTTCCTTTCTTTTTCATTTATTTCTGCTCTGATCTTTACGATTTCTTTCCTTCTGCTCACTTTGGGGTTTCTTTGTTCTTCTTTCTCTAGTTGTTTGAGGTGTAAGGTTAGGTTGTTTATTCGATCATTTTCTTGTTTCTTAAGGTAGGACTGTATTGCTATAAACTTCCCTCTTAGAACTGCTTTTGCTGCGTCCCATAGGTTTTGGGTTGTTGTGTTTTCGTTGTCATTTGTTTCTAGATACTTTTTGATTTCCTCTTTGATGTCTGTAGTGATTCCTTGGTTGTTTAATAGTGAATTGTTTAGCCTCCATGTGTTTGTATTTTTTGCAGTTTTTTTCCTGTAATTGATATCTAGTCTCATGGCGTTGTGGTCTGAGAAGATGCTTGATATGATTTCAATTTTCTTGAATTTGCTGAGGTTTGATTTGTGACCCAAGATGTGATCTATCCTGGAAAATGTTCCGTGTGCACTTGAGAAGAACGTGTAGTCTGTCGTTTTTGGATGGAATGTCCTATAAATATCAATTAAGTCGAGATGGTCTAATGTGTCATTTAAAGCTTGTGTGTCTTTATTTATTTTCTGTTTGGATGATCTGTCCATTGATGTAAGTGGGGTGTTCAAGTCTCCCACTATTATTGTGTTACTGTCGATGTCCCCTTTTATAGCTGTTAGCATTTGCCTTATGTATTGAGGTGCTCCTATATTGGGGGCATAGATATTTACCATTGTGATATGTTCTTCTTGGATGGATCCCTTGATCATTATGTAGTGCCCTTCCTTGTCTCTTTTAATAGTCTTTACTTTCAAGTCTAATTTGTCTGATATGAGTATTGCTACTCCAGCTTTCTTTTGACTTCCATTTGCATGGAATATCTTTTTCCATCCCTTCACTTTCAGTCTATATGTATCCCTTGGTCTGAAGTGGGTTTCTTGTAGGCAGCATATAGAAGGGTCTTGTTTTTGTATCCATTCAGCCAGTCTGTGTCTTTTGGTTGGAGCATTTAATCCATTTACATTTAAAGTGATTATTGACATGTGTGTTCCAATTACCATTTTCTTAATTGTTTTGGGTTTGTATTTGTAGGTGTTTTCCTTTTCTTGTGTTTCCTACTTAGAGAAGTTCCTTTAGCACTTGTTGTAAGGCTGGTTTGGTGGTGCTGAATTCTCTTAACTTTTGCTTGTCTGGAAAGCTTTTGATTTCTCCCTCAAATCTGAATGAGATTCTTGCTGGGTAGAGTATTCTTGGCTGTAGGTGTCTCTCTTTCAGGACTTTCAGTATATCCTGCCATTCCCTTCTGGCCTGCAGAGTTTCTGTAGAAAGGTCAGCTGTTATCCTGATGGGTTTTCCCTTATATGTTGTTTGTTGCTTTTCTCTTGCTGCTTTTAATATTTTTTCTTTGTGTTGAATTGTCGTTAGTTTGATTAATATGTGTCTTGGTGTATTTCTCCTTGGGTTTATTCTGTATGGGACTCTCTGTGCTTCTTGGACTTGGTTCATTATTTCCTTTCCCATGTTGGGGAAGTTTTCCACTATAACCTCTTCAAATATTTTCACAGACCCTTTCTTGTTTTCTTCTTCTTCTGGGATGCCTATAATTCGAATGTTGGTATGCTTAATGTTATCACTGAGGTCTCTGAGGCTGTCTTCTAGTCTTTTTATTTTTTTATCTTTTTCCTGCTCTGTGGCGTTTATTTCTTCCATTCTATCTTCCAACTCACTTATTCGTTCTTCTGCCTCAGTCATTCTGCTGGTTAGAGCATCTAGAGTATTTTTAATTTCAGTTATTTTGTTATCCATTGCTGTTTGTTTTTCTGAGTTCTTATGAACTGTTTCTTGTACTTTCTCTAATTTGTTATCGAGATTTTGTATCATTTTTACTATCATTACTCTAAATTCTTTTTCAGGCATTTTTCCTATTTCCTCCTCATTTATTTGGTCTTGTGGGTTTTTTTCCTGCTCCTTTGCCTGCATGGTGTTTCTTTGTTTCCTCATGATTGTCCAAGCTTTTGGGGTTGCTTGTCCTGGTGATAGAGGTGTTTATAGAAGACTGTCCAAGCCTCAGACTAATGTCCAAGTATTGGATTAGACGAATATTCAGTCTAGGAAACACATACATGTATAAGACACACAATTATTGAATCCGTTAGGACATAAGGCTCTAGAAAGACCTGACAGAACCCCAGTGTGCTATCAGATATTCAGAGAG
This sequence comes from Hippopotamus amphibius kiboko, assembly GCF_030028045.1. NCBI lineage: Eukaryota > Metazoa > Chordata > Mammalia > Artiodactyla > Hippopotamidae > Hippopotamus > Hippopotamus amphibius. The sequence continues at coordinate 39,987,413 of NC_080192.1, read as the reverse complement.
AAACCCAGCAGAAATTGACAACTGAAACAGAACAAATCAGAGACAAAAGCAAAAGCAAACAAACAACAAATAACACCCTACACATACAAACATCAATCCAGGGAGATTTTGTAAGCTAGGATCAAATATAGAAATGAGCTGGAGTACCACCAGAGAGAATGGAGATTCTCAGAATGTAATTAGACAACTGTACTAAGAACTAAGATAAAGACAAAAGCCTAATATTAATACCAAGGCAGTGCATCATCTGGAGAATAGAGCAAGGAGTCTGAGCAGACCGATAGTGTTGCTTATAAGTATGTTAAGATAAAATACACTTAAAATGGCTGGAAGAAAGGGGAACAGAAGAGCGTAATGTGGTTGGAAATATGCAAAGAAAAAGAAAGGAATAGAAGTGTATAAAAGAAAGGGATGAAAGGAAAGTATGAAAGATATTTTGTCCGTACTACCAAAAACTTAGCTAGATATAGAAGTATTTTAAAAGGCAAAAAAAAAAAAAAAAAAAAAAAAAGAGTAAAAAATATCCTTATAAAATTATGTTGTAAAACTTGTAGATCCCTTAGGGCTAAGATCGTATTTAATAAATCAAAAAAAAAAAAAAAAAAAAGAGAGAAAGGAAAAAAAAAAAAAAATCCAGAACTGATCCCCGAATGGACCAGTTCAATAGGTATTGATACTACTATTTCTGTTTCCTTAGCGTCTCAGCTGTAAGTGTCCTTTTCCTTGCCTTGGGTTTTTTTTTTTTTTTGCGTTATTCTGTGACCAGCAGAGGTTCCTTTATTGTTCGTCTGTAAGCCTCGGTGTGTGGGAGGGAGAGGGTGCAATAGTGGCTCCTTCTCCTGGGAGGGAGTGAGCAGTGGCGCACTGTTGCTTCAGTCAGGCTTGGAGGTGCCTGTTGCAGAGGGCGCTGGTGGCTCAGGCGTACACAGAAAGTCTTAGAGTTGGGCCTCTCTCGGGGTTTTTTCTTTTTGATGCTGGTTTTTTTTTTTTTTTTTTTTCTCTCGGCAGCCTCCCTGCTGCTGGCGTTGCAAGGAGTTTTAATCTAGCCCCGCCCGAGCGCCTGAGGGTGCTTGTTATCCCTGAGGGCCTTATGTGGCCCCGCAGGGCGTCTCTCCGCTGCCTGTTGCAGAGGCGCAGAAAGAGAGAGAGAGGCTATGCGCGCGGCTCCTCCCCCCCCCCCCCCCCCCCCCCCCCCCCGCCCAGGAGCCTGCAGCCTCCAGCCGCCATCATGGCCGGGCAGCTCTCAGGGATCGGCACTCCTCTCCGCGGACCTCCTCCCTCCTGTCCTCTCGGTCCGTCACCCTACCGGCAACGTTTCTCCCCCTGAACCAGCTCTCCGGTTCCCACGCTCCCGCTCCTGGACCCTCCGTTCAGCCGCGGATCGATGTCTCGGTCCGGGAACGCTGAGCTGCGCTGCGGACCCTCCGTATGTTTCTCACTCCCTCCCGTCTGCCACAGCTCCGCCGCTTCACCCTCTTTGAGCCCCCGTAGATGCCTCCCTACCGGCTATGTCAGGTTCTCCGCAGCCCTTTCCGGTGTCCGAGGCCGTCTGCTGGTGTTCAGCTGGTTCTCTGTGGGAATGACTGTGTCCTTCCGTGCATTCCCAATGCATCTGTGGAGAGGGATGCACTCCACGTCTCTCTACTTCGCCGCCATCTTTTTCTCCCCTCTCCATGTATTTTTAAGGATGAGATTTAACTATAATTTAATTTTATGCCATTGCCTAATTTCCATATGTATTACATTAGATTCATAAAATGAGTAAGATAGCTTTTTAAAGAATTTTTTAATCTCTAAAATGTTTTTGAAATATAGGAATTACTTATACTTTAAAGGTCCAGTAAAACTTAACTCTGCAATGATATGGATTGAATGACAATTTTAGACAAGTTTTTTTTTTTTTTTTTTTTTTTTTTTCATCTGATTACATTTTAATGGCTACTGGCCTATTCAGTTTTTCTACTTATGAAGTCAAGTTTCGTAACGTATTTTTTATACAAAATTGCTCATTTCATCTATCTTTTTAAATGTATTGGCATAAAGTGGTTTATAATGTTCTCTTATGATCACAAAACCATCTCTAATGTACTATCGCCATACTGCCCGTTTAAGAAATACTGTTTGTTTGTATCCTTCTTTTTTGTTTTATTTTTACTATTACATACTTTTTTCTTTATCAGTCTTGCTAGAGGACCCACATTGAAGCCTGTGACACATATAATTCTCCTAGTCACAATAATCATTTCAGGAATGGACATATTGGGAGGAAGAAATTTTCCCCTGCTCTTCTAGGTTCTTCTGGCTAGTCTGAGAATTAAGTTGATGTGACAGATTAATCGGAGAAAATCAAACAACAGTTTAATAACCTGTATACATGGGAGAGACCCAGAAAAACTGAGTAACTCACCAAAATGGCTGAAGCCCTCCCCTTAAATACCATCTTCTGCTAAAGACGAAAGATGTTGGGGCTAATGGTTTGGGACTTCAAAGGGGAGGAAGGCAATTCACGTGGGGATGGAAAAGCAAAATGGTTGGTAAACAAATGTTTGCCAGGCCAAGCAGAGACAGTGGAACACAGAGAGGAATTTTAAGCAGTAGACTTTGTTAGGTTCCTCCCTGTTTACACACCAAGGTGATACTATAGTTAATCTATGGTGACAGCTCCCTTCCTGGAACAGGTCCTCTGTCTATATTCTTTAGGCAGTTAGGGGGAAGGTCAGAGTTTCTTCCGGAGTCTTTTGGGCCTTGATTGTTTTCAGCTGGGAATAATCCTCATGCTGAAGAGATACTTTGGGGTGGCAAATTTTGCTCCCCTACAAACACATGCCCTAATATATAATAGTCATAAAGGGGGAAGAGTTTTCTGGAGCTTTTGGAAAATGTGGTCTTTTCCTTAAGAGACAGATACAAAAAGAGGTGGTTTCTTCCATCTGAGCACTTCTGAGCACAGATGTGTGGCCCCAAACTGCTCTAACCCGATTCGTATTACCTAATAAGAAATGGCACTCAAACAGGATGAAAGAGTCAGGCATGATTCAGGGGGATTTGACCTCAGCTACTGCATTAAATCAACAGTCCACCTCTGAACTCAGATAAATGCGTAAGAAAAATCCTTCAGTGTTTAAGCCACTTTGAGGTAGGTTTTTACTTACTGAAATCCTAACTGTTTCATCTCTATTATATCCTTTCTTCTATGTCCTTTAGGTTTGCTCTCTTTTTCTTTCTTGTACTTCTTTGGCAGAGTGTCCACATAGCTGCCTATACCATAAATGTGTGTTCAAAAGTTGGTCAGTAAATGTTTTTCACAAGAATGAAGAAAGCCTTCACTTTTCCTTCTTCCTAACTGCTACATATTTGTCAGTTCTCAGTCAACATCTCTGTTCATCTTGCCCAGCACCACCACTATAGATGGCCATCAGAATCTCTACTTTGGCTGACTGCAGACTCCTTGACTCCAGCAAAACCATCCTTCCTCCTGTTACACACTCTGTAGCTAGACAAATTGTCCTAAAATGTAAATCTCTGTTTACCAGTTTTCTACTTAAAATTCTATAAATACTGAATTATCAGGGAATTTGGTTGCAAATAAAAGAAACCAACTCTGGCTACGTTACACAGAAATGGAATTTTTTTGAAGAGTTTTGGAGAATTCACACCATTAATGCTCAAAACATAAAACAAGAGGAAGACAAGGTACAGCTAAGATTATGTTACAGACACAGTCTGTTCTAATTGACTAAATTTTGACCCCTTTAGGACCCTAGCTTCCCAGAGTTTTAGAGAGGAAATATCTGTCTGCCTTCTTTTTGGGAACTCTTTACCAAAAGGAAGGTTGTTCATATAGCAGTGGTTCTCAAGTTTTCTAGTCCAAACGCCACAACATGGCTCATAAAAGAAATACATTGAGCTGCCCGGGTTTTTATTTTTGGGGAATGTTCTTCTTCTTCTGGCTAACTCCATTCAACCTGCCATTCTCAGCTTAGAATCTGCTTCCTCCACTCAAAGCTATCCCTTATCCCTCATGTCCACGTTGGGTGTTCTCATAGAACAGACTGTACCTAAAATGTCTTCTTATTTTAGATGTAATTCGACATCTCCTTCTCTTGACTTTATATTCTCTTCTATTTTTGCCTTGCACATAAAATGATGCATGGCACAAACAGACACGCAATAAACATGTACAGAATAAACAATACATGGGTAAACATTCAATGGAATTTCTAGGAAATGCTTTGGTATTCACCAATATTATCTTTCCCCTTTCTTTTCTTTGTCTCTTTCTTAAGGCACAGTTTAATTTGAGATCCATTTGCCAATAAGACTTGGATTCTGATGTACTGGAGGTGAACATGGGGTAGGAATTTTGACAACCTTTGATGCTTTTTTTCTACAATAATAATTTCATTCCAGTAATACCTCTTAGGATTTCATTTTCCATCTAGCCAGAAGTCCTATTGTGAGCCCCAGGGTGTAGCTGGGGCATGTAATACTCTGCAGAGTGTGACAGCCTTTGTTATCTGAGATTGGAGCTTATTTTCTATGTGCTGGTGGAGGCTCATGTTAATTGTGTATGAATTTCCTTAGATTTATCATCCTGAGCCTAACATGCGCTGCCTGCTGGTTTTATAAATGATGGTCTTATTTTCAACTTACTTGGTGACAATTCAAGCTTTATATTTTCTATAGAAAATGAACTGAGATATTTCTTACTCAAAAATTATCATTTTCAAAGTGGAGCTTTCAACTATAACTTTGAGAGGCAGGCTATATAGTGAAAAATTAAGTCGTCTGTTCATTCAGCCAATCTTTCTTTAATATGCAGGTATTGGGCACCTACTAGGTTTTAAGGACTGCAACATGCACAAATAATACCAAGATAAATAAGATTCAGTTCCTTCTTTAAAGGAATTTACAATGAAAGTGAGGGATACAGGCAAACCATTTATCCTAAAACAAACAAACAAACAAACGAATCAATGAGGGACATCATTGATGTCCAAACACCAAGAGAGACATCCCTGGGAAAAGACAAAAGTAGCAATTTTGTGTCCTTGATAGTGAAGGAGGGATAGCAAACAACAAGACTTAATTGAACACTGTCTTTTGAGGTTCCTTAGGTTTTGATGCAAAAGAGGTCAGATGTAGAGAGTTGGTTAAAAAAAGTATCAGTTTTACTTTACCCATGGAAATCAGACCAAAATTGTGAAAGTTTTACTCAGAGGTAACTAAAAAACATAAAATATTTAAATTTATAGTGACTAAGGACATAATTTCTAAAGTAATTCAGTAATTATATGTATATTACTTTAGAACCATTAGGCATTACACTGAGGAATTACGGAATATACAGTTTCCTGAGAAGGACTAAAGATCCATGTTTTCCTGATTTAAAAAAGGATGGGATAAAAAATAAATAAAAGTTTGGCTTGTGTTAATAGACACATTAAGCAGAGAATGACATGAGCTAGGAAGCAATTTTTAAAGTATGCTAATTTTAGGGTACAATTTTAGGATGTGCAAACAACATTTAAATGTCAAATATTCTGACTATTTATTCAATGTTAATTTAATCACATTTGCCATAAATGCTGTATTATTATTTATCTATAATTCATCCTTCCTTCCCCCTCCCTGCTGTGATTCATTGTGGCCCTGGTGAACTTCCATGCCCATTGACTTTGGGGTTGGACATATGACTTCCTTTGGCAATGGAATGAAATGAGTGCAGTGAGAATGTACCAACTCTGATCTGAAACCTCAAGAAATGTTAAATGGTTTCGCTCACGCTTTTTGGAGATTCTTCCACCCATAAATGAGAAACACTTGCCCTGGGTATTTGGTGGGCTAGAATGAGAAATACATGGTCCGGAACCTAATCTTCCATCTGAAATAGAGCTTTCCCAGCCAACCTATAGGCATGTTAAGCATGAAATAAATGCTTATTGTTTTAATCTATGGAGATTTGGGGGTAGTTATACAGCATATGTCAGCAGAAACCTGACAAATGCAGATAGTTAACTCACTGTCTCTTAAATCTATCTTTGCATGAGGATGATGAAGGAAAGAAATTAAACTGGTGCATTCTCTGTGCTAGAAACTACTTTAGGTATATAATACATATTATCTTATTTATAGTATAGATCAATGATTAAAATCTTAATTCCAAGCTTGATCACTTACTGCCTGTGTGTCTTTGGGAAAGTTACTTAATACCTTGGTGTCTAGTTTCCCTGCTGATAAATAGGAAAAATAAACGAATCTATCGCATTAGTGCTTTTATAATTCATATGAGATTTAAAAAGACAATAAAAACAATTGTGAGCTACATAATAAGTACTCACCAAATATTAGCTACTGTTACATTAATACTCTTTATCACAGGCCAATGAGGCAAATTTTGTTAAATCAGTTTTAAAGATTAAACAAAGAGCATAAGTAATATTAACTAATCTTGCAAGGTTTTAAACTCAGGTTTGCTTAATTATAAAGTTTGTACTTATTACATAGACTTGTGAGTTAGAAATCTCTTTCCCCTATAGATCCTACATTTAATAAAAATCTATTAAGGCTTGTTTTGTTGTTATTTAATGCCAGGTTTCTTTTTTGGCAAATGTATCTAATTATTTCAATATGCTCTAAAATATATGGGAAAAAAACTAAAAAGATGAGGAATAATTCCTATGAGAAAATGTAAAAGGAAATAATGTTTCATCTGAGGGAAAAAAAGGGGAAGAGGGAAATGTGAATTCTCTTTCTAATTATATAGAGCATTTTAACAACTTTTTTGTTTTTTAAATATACAAAGGTAAAGAGTGTCATAAACTCCAGTATACTCATAACCCAACTTTAACAACGAATGTTTTCAAGGCTTATTAAAATTCAGAAGCTAATCATAAGATGTAATAAAACAATTAATTGCACTTTGCTATGGATATAAAAAAGTAATTTCGTTATCTATTGCTATATAACAAATTGCCTCAGACCTTAGTGACATAAAACAACGAACTTTTGTCATCTTACGGTTCCTTCTGGGTCTAGGATCTGAGCACAACTTAGTTGGGTGCCTGTACCTCAAAGTCTCTCCTGAAGCTTCAGTCAGGCTGTCTGTCCTTTTTGGTCTCATCTGAAGGCTCAAGTGGGGGCAGATTTACTTCCAAATTCAGTAACATGGTTGTTGGGAGGATTGAGTTCCTTACAGAATTCAGTTGTTTGATGGCTTGTTAACAGGAGACTTTCTGCATTTCAGGTGGCAGGATTACATTCCTTAACATTTACTGGCCAGAGAACTTCTTTGTTTCCTTGCTGTGTGGTTCTCACCATAGGGTAGCTCACAATGTAACAACACATTGTGAACAAATGGGTGAGAGAAGGAGAGAGAACAAGTACCCGAGGTGGAAGCCATAGTCTTTCCTACAACCTAATCTAAGAAACAAAATTCTTGTTACTTTTGCTGTACTTTCTTTGTTAGAAGTAAATAAATGAGTCTAGCCCACACTCAAGGGACACAAGTGTGGGAAGACCAGGAAGCAGGATGTTGGCAGCCATCTTGGAGGCTGCTTCCCACAGGTTGGGTATAACTTTAAAATCTAAGATGTCCAAGACAACAGGTCTATAAATACAAGCAACAGGCATTAATGAAAAATTCTTCTCTGACTTATATGGTAACTGTGTGATTGGCAGGTGGCAACAGTGTTCTAGGCATGGTTATGGAATCTACATTCTCAAAGCTCTTTAAGTGCATATCACTGTCTTAAATCAATCAGATCAGTGTTTTTCAATCAGTGATCTATAAAATCCTTGGGTGTTTAGAAATTTTCAGGGTTCTCTACTTTTAGAACTATGGTTTCTAAATCTATCTTTAATTGGGAAATTCAAACAGTTAAATCTAAAAAAATTGTTACATGAATCACTGAATGAGTAAATAAATGAAACTTACTCATTTACCTATTAGGTATGCTGATATTCTGGGTATAATTTAGGAGTCTTTGCTCTGACATTAGTCATATGAAAAAGGAGGTTCTCCTCGAATGAAAACTAATTCTGGTTACTATGTACTCTTACAAATTTTCTGTATTTTTATTTTTTATTTTATTTTTTTAAATTTATTTATTATTTTTTGGGGGGTACACCAAGTTCAATCATCTGTTTTTATACACGTATCCCCATATTCCCTCCCTCCCTCCCTCGACTCCCCCCCACCCTCCCCATCCCAGTCCTCTAAGGCATCATCCATCCTCGAGTTGAACTCCCTTTGTTATACAGCAACTTCCCACTGGCTATCTAGGTACTCTTACAAATTTTCTGTATTTTTAAAAGTTTCCTTCTCTAAAACAAATATTAATTTTCTGTTTGCATTCCTATAAGTTTTCTTTCAAATTATATTGACATTTTGGTTGTATTTGTATGACATGAAGGTTGTCTATGAATTGTGAATGGATAATTTCTTTCAGGTCTCAGTTATGTTTTCCCAATGATTGATGACATTGTGAAGTTAGGTTTTTACTTTCCAGTGCAAAATCAATTTTTCAACTAGAGTAACCTGCAACTGTAATGAGTTTGGAAAAATCTTTTCTGGTTTCATGCTGAGATTCCATTAGCTGCATTTAGAGATTGCTATGTACACAGATGCACAGTACCAGTGGAATGCTGTGTTTCTGTAGTTGCCCCAAACCATTCAGTGGCATAAAGTTTGAATGAGTGTCCTAAAATTACAGCCTTTGGAGAGCCTTAAAAGCCTGGGAACAAATGGTGTCGTGTCAATTAATGTAGATGTCTTCAAATCTGGGATTTTATTTCTCCAGAGTAAACGTTTTACTTGGGAAACTTCCAGAAATAATAGGCTTTTAGTACCCAGTGAATTCTCCAACTAAAAATGTTCCTAAAATGTCTATGTTGAGAGGAAGCTAACTAATTCTTCATTGTTTTTTTGGATGTTCAACAATGCCAAAGCAAAATACATGTATTGCATTTCATAAACTAGAAGGAAATTAGTATTAAATTTTATTTGCAAGTTGCAATATTTTAGCACTGATATTTTATTCACATCACCATATTCTTTAGTGTGAATTAGTTCATTTAAAAGATATTTGAAGCTGAATCAGTCAAGGGTTTTACTAGTAGCATTGATGGGAAAGTTTATAATTCCCATAAGAGAAAATTTAATAATTGAAATCTCAAATCTCTGTAGTCATGAGAAGTGCATCTAACATGTTTTTTTTTTCCATCTCTTTTTAAGGCTGTCTTTGCATCCTCATGACACTGATATGTGTTTAAAAGCAAAATAACTTATTTGATCATTTAATCCTCTTGTTTACATAATGACAAAATAATCCACTGATTTTTTTTTACACAAAATTTCTTGAAATCACCAGTATTCTCCATCCCATATGGTATTTACAGACTTAGAATGTTTAAAAAAATTGTTCTGAAGTCGACAAAAGGGAAGTCAATTTAGTACCTCTGGGGGAAAAATAAATGTAGTGCGAAGCATGCAACGTGAAGGAAAACTTGTGAAGAAATAATGTTAAAATATCCAGAGGTGAGAGCAGAGAGAAAATTCTATATGACCTTGAATTATCCATCCAACTGAAGCAGGGCTGCGCAAAATGCCACTGAGTTTTCCCACTAGATACAACTCCATCATATTACCTATTAGGGAGGTGACAGAATTTCTACGTATGTTGCCCTTGTGAGAAACCCCCTAGCGTATTAAATTTCGTCCTGGACAACTCAATACTAGAGAAATAGAAAAACTGAGGGGGGTTTTAAGAAAAACAACACATTATATGAAATATCTTAGGATCATAGGGCTGAAAGGGACCCAGAAAGGTCATCTAATCTCCCAGTCTGCCTATGGGCATGATTGCATTTGAACCACTGAATCTCCTTTGAGAAACGAAATTGTACAGCATTTCTACTGTTTTAATATTTTGGTTGTGTATTCATACACTTACCCTAAAATTATTAAACTATACCCTTTTTGTAAACTTTTTTTTTTAATTGCAGTGAAGTGAACAGATTTTAGATTTAAAGCTCCATGAGTTTTTACAAATAAATATAGTGGGACTACAACCCAAATCAAAATAAAATAACAGATTCTTAGCATTACAGAAGCCTTCCTCAATTCCCTACTATTCATTCCCCCCCGCCCCCTCAAACACACTGAAAGTAACTACCGTTCTTATTTATATACCTATTAATTAGTTTTCCTATTTTTGAACTTAATATAAACACAATTATATATGTTGCTCTTTGTTTCTGGGCCTTTTTGTTCAATATTACATAATTCAGCTTTGGCTAAAGTAATTATTTTTTGTTCTGTCATATTCCACTGGATGAATATAGGTACAATTTATTTATTCATGCTACTGTTGATGAATATTCTTTATTCATTTTATTATGGATAAAGTTGTTTTGGGCATTTCTGTGTGTAATATTTGGTAAAGCTATGTGTATATTTCTGTTTGGGAAATACCGAGGAGAGGGATGCTAGAGCATGTGTATGATTAAATTCAGTAGTATCATCAGACTCTCGATTCATATCTTCATTACCAGTGTATAAGAATTTCTGTTCTTTCACAATCTTACCAATACTCCGCCTTGTAAGGTATTTTAAAATGTAGCCATTCTGGTAGTGTATAAAGATATCTCGTTGAGGTTCTAACTTGCACTTTCTTGATTACTAATGAAGGTAAGTACCCTTTCATATCTTTATTGGATATTTTGATATATTCTTTTTAAATACCTCTTCATGACTTCTGTATTTTTAATTGTGCAGTGAGAAAAAAACATATGTATATGAGCATGTGTGTGGGTTACTCCATGGCAGCCAATTAAAAAAGAAAACAAAGAAAGAGAATGTAGGATTACAGGAAGATGCATTTATTGGGAAGGCCTGAAATTAATGTCCCTTCTCCACACCTTCTGTTGGTCAAAATTTTATTTGGCTACAGGAGTTCCATTAACTATAAGATGTTGTAATCTTGTTGATTAGCCAGGATTTAGAGACTATAAGTTTGAACACCTAGTCAATCTCTGGCACATGCTAAAAAAATACTCTATAGAAAAGTTTTTAGCAAGCAAGGCATCTCAGTATCATAATTAAGTCAGCCTATCTTGACTGTCTCTCTATTAGAATGCAAAGCTATGTCTCTGCTTACCATTTATTTCTGATTTTGATTTTATGTATATATGTGTGTGTATATATGTTTATGTGTATATATATATACACACGTATATGATGAATTAATTTCATCTAACTTTTTGTTAAATTGAATTCATGTCATATAAATTCTTGTTATATTGATTTCTCAGCCTTTTATAGAATCCCAGAGTTGAAAAAGACCACAGAGGTCATCTGGTCCAATCCTCATCCAATGCATAAATCCCCTCCAGCTGGTTAAACTCATTTTTAATTCCAAAGCTATTCTCCAAGCTTCTAGTCATTTCATCAGCAAACTTAATTAACAGGGACTCTATTCAATGTATTGACTCATGAGGCCAGCTTAACAAAATTAATAAATATATAATTTGGCTGACTGCACAGTGAGGTGAAAGATTTTGGAGTAATGTGCATTACTTCAGTGCCTGTAATTCCTTTCATAACATTATCAAGCAATATTAGATAATCCTAAATTCACTTTGCTGTGAAAAAAAAAATCTGTCTAGTAACAACAGTGTGCTATTGGGAGATCAAAAATATCGTGCTTTTAAGTAAAATGTGCTGGATGGGCAAAGTAATGTTTCAGATGAACCACAGGAAGCAAAGAACATTTAATTCAGTATCTTTACGAAGTTTTCCTTGAAAAATGTATCTTTTTTTGAAAAGCTACCATGGGCTTCCTAGGTGGCGCAGTGGTTAAGAATCCGCCTGCCAATGCAGGGGACACGGGTTTGATCCCTGCTCTAGGAAGATCCCACATGCCACGGAGCAACAAAGCCCGTGCGCCACAACTATTGAGCCCATGTGCTGCAACTGCTGAAGCCCACAAGCCTAGAGCCTGTGCTCCGCAACAAGAGAAGCCACAGCAATGAGGAACCTGCGCACCACAACGAAGAGTAGCCCCCACTCACCACAACTAAAGAAAGCCCATGCACAGCAAAAAAAGACCCAACACAGCCAATTAAATAAATTAATTAATTAATTAAAAAAAAAAGAAAAAAGTTACCATGACTATGGACCAAGCTGCCAATCTTAAGTATCACTGTTTATATAAACTGCAATATGAAAACTATTGATATTTCCTGGGCTTGTGCAGTTCACAGACGTTTGATCCTAACCTGTATATTTATGTACAAAACTCAACAGAGTAAAGTTAAAAATTTGAATTTGTATTATGTAGCATTTGAAACTTAAGTAACGTAACAAAGATGCCATTGGAAATACCTCATCCCCAGTTATAAGGCAAACTGGGTAACTTTATCTCATATTGACAAAAAGTACTTCCTTTTTCATTAGCAACATGTGTTTTCATAGGTCACAGCATAACCAGTGAAGATTTCTGACTGATCAGCTGCATGTTAAAACTTGTTTTCCTAAAAAAGAGGCACAATAGAACCCACACTATGATTGATAAGTTATGTTACCTAAGGAGCAGATTATGATAATGATAAAAATTGTATCAACTTTTAAATTTCTTGTTGTTAGAGTACATTTTTGATGGCTTCAGAATGACTTTTGCAGCCACAAAAGATTATTCAGAGGTCAACTATGGTTTTTATTTTTTTTTTAATTAATTAATTTATTTTTTGAGGGGGGTACACCAGGTTCAATCATCTGTTTTTATACACATATCCCCGTATTCCCTCCCTTCCTTGACTCCCCCCCGCCTCGAGTCCCCCCCACCCTCCCTGCCCCAGTCCTCTAAGGCATCTTCCATCCTCGAGTTGGACTCCCTTTGTTATACAATAACTTCCCACTGACTATTTTACAGTTGGTAGTATATATATGTCTGTGCTACTCTCTCGCTTCGTCTCAGTTTCCCCTTCACCCCCCGCCCCCTCCCATACCTCGAGTTCTCCAGTCCATTCTCTGTATCTACATCCTTGTTTTTAAAATATATATTTGATTATTAAAGAAGCTAGATCTTAAAATTTTAAACTTAGTTTACAAATATTTTTATTCTGCTTGCAAGTCTAACAAATGCGAACAATCACTTGTAAGAGGATTTTTGATTAATATGTAGTCTCTTTCCTAAACGTGTAAAATTAAATCCCTTTAAATATTTTAAATTGTAATTATAAATTTTAAAATATTAAATATCTTCTTTATGTACTTCAGTTATCTAAGAGATAAATCTTCTAATCCATTACAATTAATTTAGGAGGGTCTCCACAAGGAATTTTTTTAGGGTTACCTTCTTAGCTAACAAATATTGCTTAGCAACCAGAGATCTAATTCAGGAATACAACTTAAAGATGCTCAGAACCAGGGTGATTCGGGTTTTTGGTTTGTTTTTTTTTTTTTTCATTCTTCTGACAGCTCTAATGAAGCCCCTTCTTATAGCCATTTACCACAGACTCCAAAATTTGAAGAGAACATTGGTTAGGTAGCACAAAAAAGAAGGTTTGAGCCTTACCATTGCCTAGGTCAGGTTAGAGTCTATAATCCTTCATGAGGTGATTATGCCACTGATTGGATATAATGTATTTTCTAGTATATTCAACTCTGAATTCTGTTTGTATTTTCTTTCTTATCTGTTAGGATCATTTATAACAGGTAATAAAATAGTATCTTACTGAATTTTAAATATTTTTCCCTGGTATATTTGTGCCTCATAATCCCAACTTTTAAAGTCATTCTGCTGAATTATAAAATTAAACATTTTGTATTAATTTTACATACAGCCATCTGATCTACTAATTTCATATTGTATGCCTCAAGGTTGGAGTAAGGACGGGTTAGAGAGTAAGGGTGAAGAAATGAAGTCACTCTTGATCACCAAACATCTCCCAGTTATATTCTTAGATTTCCCTGGTATTTTATCTCTCTTGTTGTTCCAGGTATATCTTGCAAGGATATTCTTAAAGTAGTATGAGTTTTCTACCAAGAGCAGTAGTAGCTAGAACACATCCATACAATATACTCACACTCTCCTTGTTTTTTCAGGGAAGGCATCATACCAATGTTCAGTCTGAGTAAAGAGACCAAAGAAGCACAAAGGACTGTATTCTATGCAGCTAGTTCTCAAGTGAACTGGCTTCATCTAAGGGCAGATTTCAGAGCACCCGTAGTCACGCTTCTTAAAGTAGAGTACCTTCCAGATGACAACTCATGCAAGTAGGTCAATGAGTTTTCACAGCTGTAGGATAACATATTTCAAAGCATATTTCAATTCAATGCCAAATTTCCCTGAATATTTAGAGAAAAATATTTTTGAACGTATATACTCTTTAACAGTATGTTAATGCACACTCATATTTACTACATCAGCCAATCTCATAGATGTGTTTTGACAGTGAGTTCTTTTGTAACACTAGGGAATTTCATGGGATAGTTTTATCAATGTGAATAGGGTATACTATTTTAGAATAAGCAACATATGCCAATGTATGGCATGCATGTGCTGTAATAATTGAAGTTATTGAGGATGACATTGCAAGTCTCTTGAAAATTTTATTTATCACCTTATAAACCAGTTTAATTTTTGTTTTCACTTTAATTACTTAAAAGAAAAAACCTTGACTTTCAAAAATCCACTCATTCTCCTGCTGCAATTATTATAGATCAGATCTTTTGGTTACATGTTGTATTGCTTAGTTCCACTTTCTCGGTGACAGTTCCAAATAGTCTAATGTGATTTAGTCGCGTTGATAATTTGCCATTTTACTATACCTTATTTTAAAAACATGTGTTAACTTGAAACAATAATTTAGGAATTAAGAAACTAAAGAACATTAGAAGTATGAGAATGAATTTGCTAAAATTTATAACCCAATACAAAAAGTTCAAAGGAACATTAAATTATTAAGACAATAGCAAAGAAGATACTATCATTCTAATCATAACATGAGACTTGATGGTAGGTGGTGATGAACAGTCAAGAAAGAATAGGATGTACTTACACGCTTATTTAAAATATGATTACAAGAAATGAAATGTCACCCCCTGAGCAAAAATTATGTAAATTCACCTCTTTTTTGTAGTAATAATCATAGCATAATAATCATGAATTTAAATGAAAATCACCAGAAGATTTTACAGAGAAAAGAAGAAAAGTGTTATTTATAGGGTACAATAAAATAATAACTTGATCAAAATAGCAAGTAAAAATTGCTTGAATCTTATTTCAAGGTCAGCTTTAGAACTGCCTAAGGAGGTTAAGTTCTCAACTAGTATATGAGTTTGCCTTCTTAGGTAGTTATTATTGTAATTATTATTAACCTATTATAGAAATGGACAAAAATGTTTGGGTTAAAAAGAGGCAGCAAAACTAAAAAAATAAAAAGAAATAGAGTCCTTATTAAATAATGCTATCTAATTACAATTTAAATGTAGTGAAAAACATGTCAGTACAAATGGTTGAGAGACTGTGGTGATTCTGAATCTTTATTTTACAGTTGGATTACACTATTAATATAAATTATTTGTCCATTTCATTTGTCTTTGATATATTTATATTTTTATGATGATATCTGTGAAAACATGAAAATTTGAAGAATGATGGATAACAAATTACATAATGAAAAAAGACAGTATAAAGATGATATTGATTCTTCTTTTTTTTAAGGGTTTTTTTTGTTTGTTTTGATGTGTACCATTTTTAAAGCCTTTATTGACTCTGTATTGCTTCTGGGTTTTTGTTTGTTTGTTTGTTTTGATGTTTTGGTTTTTTTGGCTGTGAGTCCTGTGGGATCTTAGCTCCCTGACCAGGGATCGAACCCACACGCCCTGCACTGAAAGGCGAACGCTTATCCACTAGACTGCCAGAAAAGTCCCTCACATTGGTTCTTTAAAAAGTTTATTTACTAAAAAAAAAAATTGTCAAATTTGCATGAAAAAAGACTGGAATGGTATCTAATGTTAAGGTCATTGTACATCTTCTTTACTTTTCTTCTTCAAAATTGGCTATTCTTTTCTCTCTTCACTTCATTTTAATAATCAGTTTGTCAAATGTCACCAAAAAATCTGTCTGAATTTTTAATTGAAATTTCATTGAAATTATATATATATTTGAAGGAAATTGATATCTTTACATTACTGAGACTTCCAATTCATGAAAATCCCTCCAACTATTTTTGCATTCTTTAATATCTCTCAAAAACATTTTGTAGTTTTATGTATAAGCTGATTTTCTGTATTTTCCTTTCTTTTACTGTCTATGCTTTAATCTAAACATATTCTACTAACTTTTCTATCTCCAACTAGTCTTCTCTTTAGCTGTGTCTAATCTGCTGTGAATTCCAGCTATTGCATTATTTTTGATATTTATTGTATTCTTCAGTTCTATGTTTTCCATAGTTTGCGGTGTAATTCTTCTTCATAGATCCTGGTTATGCTGATATTAACCATATTAATCCCCCAAATTTTCTTTAATATATTAATGATAGCTGTCTCAAAGTCAAAGCCTAATATCTCTAATATCAGAATCTCCAGTAGATTTTTTTTAACTCTTGATTGTGGTAATTAATGTGTCAAATGTGATGTAGTCTATTGCTGTGTCAGGTTATTTTTGATTGCATGCTGAAAATTATATATGAAAAATTATAGATATAATTTGAATCTTTTGAAGATGTTATTTTTCTTCATTGAGGATTTCCTCTTGCCCATAGCCAGATTTAGACTAGAAAAAGATCATTTAAGTCCATCACAGATTACATTGGCTTTCTGTCATTGAGAAGATCATTTCTGATTCTCTATTAATTCTTTCGTGTAGCTATTCAAGCATCCCAATTGAAAATATGAGAATGTCACCAGGTTCCCTCCTCATTGATAGACTCTAACCACCTTTTTTTCCTTTCTTTCTAGGCTTTTGAAACTACTGAAAGCTACTCAGTGGCTCATCCATCACTGACTAACAGTCAAATGCTGCCAGGACAAAAAATGTACTGAATGGCAGACTGTCCTTCTGCACTTCTCATCAAGATCTTGGGTATTAGTTTGGGTACCTTAGTAGCTCTCTCATTTCTTCATACAGATGTTTTTAATGTATATTATCCATCTTTTCCTATTGTTATTGGTGAAAAGATTGGTCTGGTACAAACTAGTTCATTATATCCAGAATTAAAATTGGCACTCTTAACTCTTCATTTAAGAAAAACTTCAAGGAGTGTTTACATGAGACAGTCAACATTATTAATCAATGGTTCCTAGACACTCAGCAATTTTATGTAACTTATCTCCTTACAAGAAGATGTACATCAAAATTTCCAGTATTGGTGACCTGTGTTACCAATAATACTCCGGGCATTTTTCAGTAATACTCTGGGCATTCCTCCTGTGTGATCATATTAATCTCTTGGCATTTTTTTCCCCACATACTAGATTTTATTGTGTTTAAGATAGTGTCAATTTTAAGAAATAAAATGCTATATATATTAATTTAAAGAAAAAACGCTCAGTTATAATTATGTCAAAATTTTAAAATGCTTCCTGATTGCTTCAAAATTGCCAAAATGTTAATATGAAACTATATGAACCATAAAACTATATATAGTTTCATAAATAAGAAAAACAGTTTTTTTAAATTAAACTTGAGATTTCAAAATATTGGAAAACAAAGAAATAAAAAATTGCCTATCATAAAAATCTGATACATAATGTGGGTTTTTCTCAATTCAGTCATATTTTTGGAGTTGATAGATGAACTAAAAAGTATCATTAATTAATGAAGAAGGTATGAAATTTAAAAATTCTTTCATGATAATTAATGTAAAACATTTCTGTTTTAAAATAAATACACAAACAAATGTAATAGGATACAAAATTTTTTACTGTTATTTTATTTTTTTAAATTTATTTATTTATTTATGGTTTTGGCTGCATTGGATTTTCATTGCTGCGTGCAGGCTTTCTCTAGGTGTGGCAAGTGGGGACTACTCTTTGTTGCAGTGCGTGGACTTCTCAGTGCAATGGCATCTCTTGTTGTAGGGCATGGGTTCTAGACATGCGGGCTTCAGTAGTTGCAGCACGTGGGCTCAGTTGTTGTGGCACGTGGGCCCTAGAGCGCCTGGGCTTCAGTAGTTGTGGTGTGCAGGCTCAGTAGTTGTGGTACATGGGCTTAGTTGCTCCGTGGCATGTGGGATCTTCCTGGGCCAGTTATTGAACCCATGTCCCCTACATTGGCAGGTGGATCCTTAACCACTGGTACAAAATTTTTTAAACATGACACACCAAAAGTTTTTTTGTGAAGGACTGAGAATTACTGATTATGAGTAATGGGTAAATTTTGGATCCTTTTAGAAATTCTTTAAACTAGTGATCCTTTAATATATATCAAGCATTGGCCAATTAAATGTTATTATTATTCCCCAGTGAAGGAAAACTTGTCTGAATGAATGAGATATTATAAGCATGCATATATCATTTTAGTTCATGATTTTCATTAATTCAGCATGTATTCAGTACCACTGCGCCAAGCAGTATAATGAGTGCTGACATTACAGTTCTCACTATATTAGCTGGTGCTAGTGCTCCCAAAGTATGTAACACGTAATAAGGAGAGAATCAAGGAGTTAATATGCCATTTTAAAAATCACATGATGAAGAGTATTACGGCAAAAGAAAACAAGAGGATAAGGGTATAATTCCATAGAAGATGCTCTAGTTCTCCACTGGAAGGTTAAATTCACTGGGCAGATATGCTAGGTTTCCAGTGCTCTAATCTCGTGAAAGCACAGAGATATGAGGAAGCATGGCCTATTTTGTCTGAGATTGTTTGGTCTGGCTAAAGGATTAGAAGGTTTGAGAGAGAGAACTAGAAATTAGCATTAGAGGGACAATCACAAGCCAGCTTAGGTTGTATGACCTTGTCGAGGGATTGAGAATTCACCAGGTAGACTTAGTGGGGCTATTAAAGAAGTGTAGCAAGGGGTGATCATATACATGATTGGATATGGCAGGTGTTTTCCAAGATCTGTTGATAGTAGAATTTGGCCCATGTGGCAGCAGTCCTTTGTTCAAAGAAAGGCATTGCTGAAAATGTGTCATCCTCATCACCTTTGGCTTCATTATGAGAGCTAGCATGAATTAAGGGCTTCATAAGTGCCAGGTATAGTTCCATGTGTTTTACACGTAAGAACCCATTTGTTCTGCATAACAATCCAGTGGAGTAGCCCCCACTCCTTCTTTTCCCACTTAACAGATGAGGACAGACTGCAAGAAATTACATAACTTGTCCACATTCACACAGTTTGAAAATGTTGAATATGACAGTCAAGTGACATTATAACTCCAGAGCGTGAATTCACAGCCTGTCCTTTAAGCACACACTTGCTACTCAATGGAAGTCCACTAAGCAGCATCACTGAGGTCTTCTGGAAGCTGTGGGAAATACAAAATTTCAGGCCCCACCCAGACTTGCATTTTAACAAAATCTACAGGTGATTTACATGCACTTGAAAGTTTGAGAAACATGGCACACTGCTTCTGCACCCAAGGCTCTTTTTGAAGAAGATCTTTCTGGGATAATAGACCGAAGGTACCCTTTGTTCCTATGGACTTTGTTCTAGTTTTTCAGTCATAGCCGGAGATTACACCTAAGTAATATCACTAAATCTGGGTGAAAATTGGAAAACTCACTTTGGATATTTTGCCTGCACAGTAAAAATGGTTGTCATGTGTCTGCCTTATCCATTTAAGTAGGAGCACCAGATGTGGAGGTGAAACAGGCTCAAAAGATACATCATGAAAAAAAATATAGCACTAGTGTGCTTCCCAAAGGACAAGTATTACTGGATGTGAGACGGAAATTTTTAGTCGGTACCTGAATATGATGTTACACAGCAATGATTGAGAACATAACTCCATTTTCAATTCACTCTCAATCCTCTGATCAGCTCAGATCAAGCACTTTTGAGACTATTTCTCTTAACACTTTCCTACTACTGTCCCTTTTAAAAAGAGAGAGAAATAGCTTTGGGCAGGTAATAATAACAAAGTGGGATTTTTACCACTGTTTTAGTTTTCTTGCATTTTTATTTATAATCATTTTATCTTTATGGTTTTAAAGGATGATAGATTTGAAACTCCCTTTAAGATAAAATTTAAGTAAAAATCTGTCCATTTTAAATAAAGTAATTAAGACGGTAAGAATATAGTTGACACGTGGTTATGGCAAACCCTGTGATGGATGTGTGTTAATACTGAGGATTAAGACCACTGATGTACAGGGAAATCAGTGTTAAAATGTTACAAAAAAAAAAAAAAACAACTAAACACATGTAGCCATGACAAAACTTATTCTCAAAGAGTTTTAAGCAAAGGTTAAGAATCATTTCAATTCACAGTCTCTTTTATTTTCCTTGTCTAGAGTGTGGTATTATCTGAATGTCCTTCGAGGAGGGCAAAGGGTCTGGGTCCCCCTGTGACTCACCACTCTTCCCTCCAAGTAAGATGACACCTGACTGGAAGGAGGAATACGATGCAGTTGGTTGAGTTAGGAACACATATTTCCTTTTGACAGGAGCACAGATTTTTTCCCTTTCTGGGAGGATCCCTAAAGACAGTAGCTAGTAGCTACCCAGCTCACTTCTACCACATCCTGACCTTGTTCCTTTTGGAGGAGGACCAAGAAATTCCGGGATGAGATGAAGAGTAAGATACATCATATGAGAGATCCTTATGTAGAAAAAGTGCTATACAAATATTGGTGAGGCATGTTATTATTATTTTAAGGAGAAACTCATCTTCCCCATATATAGGTACCAAATGGAATAAGGGAAAATTTAGACTCCAATTTACAATCTTTTTTTTTTCATCCAAAGCTTATTTAAATAACAACTAACTCCTTCTCAGAGCCACTAAGATCTATAAATCACAATATTTTTTAATGCTGAGGAAAAGAAAAGATTACCTCTAAGTGCTTCAAATCCCAGCAGTGTTTTTAATGAACAAGCTTGTTTTTAATCAATACTTAAGCTGTGGGGGTTTTATTTTTTATTTTTTTATGCTGTTGCTTTTAGATTTCTCTGCTTACAAAGAGAAAATAACAAATGCCATGCTTGGAAAAAGGAAGTGACTTTGATGCCGCAAATCAATAAGAAGCATTGTTCAGCTAAGCATGACAGATAAAAGTGAAAACAAATGCCGTTTCCCAAGCTTAGAAGAAGTCACCATTATGAGGCATCATCTGCAGGTGGACACCGGAAAAGGTAGCTTTTGAGCCTGGAGCTTTAGGATGTTTGCAGAAATCTTTTCAGGTTAATATGAGTCAAGTGTAACACATTCCAGAACATTAAACCTGTCTTTAATTGTTAATCTCTTTTATTTGTAGACCATTTTATTTTGTGCAGAGTGCCTTTACCTCACATTATATCGTTTAAATCTCACAACATTTCTGACAGGCAGGCAGAGTAGGGTTTTATTATTCTCATCCCACAGACGGAAACTTGGAGATTCAAAGATATTAAACAATTAGCCTAAGGTCATGCGAACTGGTATATGGTAGAGCACAATGGGTGCATAATTCATGTAGTGTGTGAGGGGAGAGAATCTGTTTTTATTTCCTAGCCAAAATGTTCTCAATGGATATATTGAAGAGAAGGGGTTCAGTATCAAATATGAAAGTAATGAGATGCAAATTAGATTCTTTAAGTCAATGTAATCTTTGTTAATTTATTCAACTAATATTTATCGTGTGCTGACTGCATGCTAGATGTAGTTCTGATGTTGAGAACAGGGCAAAATCCAAGATAGTAGCAGTCCCTGAGTTTGAGAAATTTACAGTCTGACAAATTATAGTTAAGCATTTCCTTTGAACATTTATACCCAGTTTTCCTATTGAGTAATTTAGCATTGTACATTCAAATTTAAAGTGAATAAAATTTGACAGAGAAATTCTACTTTTAAGAATTTATCATAAAGGGTGGCCAAGATGGTGGTATAGGAGGAACCCGAGCTCACCTTCTCCCATGTACACACCATAATTACAACTATTTAAAGAGTAGCTGTATGATAATGACCTAAAGACCAGCAGAAAAGATGACAGCTAAACGTATAAAAAAGGAACCACAATTAGACAGGAGGGTCAGGAATGTGATAGAGTCAAGACCCACATTCTTGAGTAGGCAACCCACAAATGCGAGGATAATCATAATTGTGGAGGAGACCTCTGAGTGATCTGAGAGTTATTTTATTTTATTTTTTATGAAGAATTACACGTTCATAGCCGAGTGGATCTATCGGCCCACGTCCTGGCTGGAGAGTCCCAGAATCCCAACACCCTTCTTTATTTCATCCCATATCTGCCCCCTTCAGTCCAAGCTGGAAGTATTTCTGCTTAAGTGACTGATTGGATCCATGGGTTACATGTCTAATCTCTCCAGCAAAAGTTTGTACAGTCAGACCTTGGCCCTGTTTCAGATCACACTATCTGAAGAGGCTGAAAAATTTCCAAATCATGAAGTTCACTTTTGCTTAACAGTTGCCTTTAAATTTTATCTATTTCTCTCACATTTGCTATAAGCAGCAAGAAGAAACCAGGTTACATCTTCAACACTTTGCTAGGAAGCCTCCTAGATAATTATTTAAGCTTATTGCTTAAAGTTCCACTTTTCACTCAACAGCAGAAAATAATTCAGCCAAGATTTTTGACACTTTACAAAAGAACACATATTTTGAAGTGTGGCCAAGATGGATTCAGAAACACATAATGAATATGTTCCTAGAAATGTGCAATCTCCCATGACTGAATCTGGAAGAAATACATAATATGAATTCACCAATTAACAGTGATGAAATTGAATCAGAAGGAAAAAACTCCCAACAAACAAGAGTCCAGGACCAGACAGCTTCACTGAGGAATACTACCAAATATTTTAAAGAAGAGTTAACACCTCTCCTTGTCAAACTATTCCAAAAAACTTGAAGAAGAAGGAATACTTCTTAACTCATTCTATAAGGCCAACATTATCCTGATACTAAAACCAGGCAAAGATAACACACACACACAATTACAGGCCAATATACTGATGAACATAGACGCAAAAATGCTTAACAAAATATTAGCAAACTGAATTCAGCAATACATTAAAAGGGTCATTCATCAAGATCTAGTGGGATTTATCCAAGGGATGCCAGGATGGTCCAATATTCACAAATGCGATATGCCACATTAACCTTTGAAGAATAAAAATCATGTGATCATTTCAATAGATGCAGAAAAAGCTTTTGACAAAATTCAACATTCATTTATGATAAAAACTTTCAACAAAGTGAATGTAAAGGGAACATACCTCCACATAATAAAGGCTATGTATGACAAGCTCACAGCTAACATCATTCTCAATGATGAAAACCTGAAAGCATTTTTTCTTTCAGGAAAAAGACAAGGAACAAGACAAGCATGTCCATTCTCAGTACTTTTATTCAACATAGCATTTGAAGTCCTAGTGACAGCAATCCAACAAGAAAAATGAAGTTATCCAAATTGAAAAAGAATAAGTAAAACTGTCACTGTTTGCAAATGACATGATACTATATGTAAAAAATCCTAAAGATGGCACTAAAAACCTATTACAACTAATAAATGAATTCAGTAAGTTTCAGGACACAAAATTAAAGAAATCTGTTGAATTTCTGTATACTAACAACAAACTATCAGAAAGAGAAATTAAGAAACAATCCCATTTACAACTGCATAAAAAAAAAATACCTAGGAATAAATCTAACCAAGAAGGTAAAAGACCTGTACTTGGATAACTATAAGGCATTGATAAAAGAAGTTGAAGACAACACAAACAAATGGAAAGATATACTATGTCATGAATTGGAAGTTATTACTATTAAAATGACAATGCTCCCCAAGGCAACCTACAGATTTAATGCAATCCCTATCAAATATCAATGGTATTTTTCATAGAACTAGAACAAATAACTCTAAAATTTGTATGGAAACCTAGAATAGCCAAAACAATCTTGAGAAAAAGAACAAAGCTGGGGGTATCACACTCCCTGATTTCAAACTCTACTACAAAGGTACAGTAATCAAGACAGCATGGTGCTGACGCAAAAACAGACACTCAGATCAACGGAACATAACAGAGAGCCCAGAAATAAACCCATGCTTATATGCTCAATCTATGACAAAGGAGGCAAGACTATGCAATGGGGAAAGCGAGCCTTTTCAATAAATGGTGCTGGGAAAGCTGGACAGCTACATGCAAAAAAATCAAGCTGGACTACTTTCTTATACCATGTACAAAAATAAACTCAAACTGTATTAAAGACTTAAATGTAAGACCTGAAACCACAAAACTCTTAGAAGAAAACCTAGGCAGTATGCTCTTTGACATCACTCTTAGCAATATTTTTTTGGCTCTGTCTCCTCAGGCAAGGTTATAAAGGCAAAAATAAACAAATGGGATTACACCAAACTAAAAAGATTTTCAACAGTGAGGGAAATTATCAACAGAACAAAAAGGCCACCTACTGAATGGGAGAAGATATTTGCTAATGATATATCCAATAAGAAGTTAATATTAAAAATATACAAAGAACTCATACAACTCAACGTCAAAGAAACAAACAACCCAATAAAAAATGGGTAGAGGACCTGAATAGACATTTTTCCAAAGAAGACATACAGATGGCCAGCAGACACATGAAAAGATGCTCAATATCACTCATCATCAGGAAATGCACAACCACAATGAGAAATCACCTCACATCTGTCACAATGGATTTTTTTCAAAAAGACAACAAATAAGTAATAGCAAGGATGTGAGGAAAGAGAACCCTGTGCATTGTTGATAGGAATGTAAACTGATACAGTCACTATGGAAAACAGTATGGAGGTTCCTCAAAAAAAAAAAAAAAAAACAACTACCAAGTGATCCAGCAACTCCATTTCTGAGTATTTTCCTAAAGAAAATAAAAACACTAATTTGAAAAGATATATTTACCCCTATGTTTACTGTAGCATTATTTACAGTAGCCAAGAAATGGAAGCAACTTAAGTGCCCATTGATAAATGAATGGGAAAGGAAGATATCTCACACACACACACACACACACACACACACACACACACACACACAAATGTTACTCTGACTGAAAAAGAATGAAACCTTGCCATTTGTGACAACATGTTTGGACCTAGACAGCACTATGCTAAGTGAAATAAATCAGAGAAAGAAATACTATATTATCACTTATATGTGGAATCTAAAAAACAAAACAAATGAGTAAACATAGCAAAACAAATGAATAAACATAGCAAAACAGACTTGTAGACCCAGAAAACAAACTGGTGGTTGCCAGACAGGAGGGGTGGAGGAATGAGTGAAATTGGTGAGGAAAATTAAGAGGTATAAACTTCCAGTTATAAAATAAGTCATAGAGTGTACACCATAACAAATATAGTCAATAATGTTGTAATAACTTTGTATTGTGACAGATGATAACTAGACTAGTCTTGGTGATCATTTTGTAATATATAAGAATATCAAATCACTGGGTTGTGTACCTGAAAATAACATGTATTATAAATCAGTTATACTTCTGTTAAACAAAATTTATCATGAAGGATATCAGACACACATGCAATGCATACATGGAAGTTCTCAGAGATTTATAGTAATTAAAACTGAAAATAATGTATGTTTATCAGTGCAGGAATAAATATACTGTGATATATCCACACAA
Organism: Hippopotamus amphibius kiboko; assembly: GCF_030028045.1. Lineage (NCBI taxonomy): Eukaryota > Metazoa > Chordata > Mammalia > Artiodactyla > Hippopotamidae > Hippopotamus > Hippopotamus amphibius. The sequence goes on along the minus strand of NC_080192.1, from coordinate 39,961,612 downwards.
GGGGTTATTATTTAACTATTTTAAATAATTATGTTGATTGATAGTTACAGATATTGAAAGCTGCCCATAACATATTATTACTTTTAATAAACAAGTTACAGATTGTATTGTTTGATCAAATCTATATAATGTTATTAGTGTGTAAACTTGAAATCTTTTCTGAAAAAATAGTCAAATGATAGTTATTTTATCTTTGAATGTTTAGATTTCTGCTATTTTTACTTTGTTTTTAAGCTTTTTCTATTGTTTCATTTTTAAAAAAGCATGTTTTATTTTATCATTAAAATTATTGCCTTTTATTTTAAAATAATTCATTAAAAATCAATTATTTAAAGAACATACAATCTTATATATAATGAAATGTGTTAGGGAAATTGTGATATGTACCTTATGATTTGAATGTGTAGGATCTTTTGTTTGTATTGCCTTGTTCCATTTTTCAGATTATCTTTTTACCTGAACTGCTCCATTTGGAGTCTGGTAGATTATAGCATATATCTGGAGGCCTATATTGGTATCATTCTTTTATGTGGACTTGGTTATTCCTTGGACCGCAGAATATTCTCTTCTTATGGTTAGTTTCCTACCATCAAAATTTTCTAAAAGAAATAAGGGCAGCTTCTTTTTCAACCACTATTAAAACCGTGCTAAAACCTGTGTGAAGACTTTTGATTTAGCAGTTCAGTTTATATTTCTTTTTGGGTAGAATTTTTCCACAGATGAGCAATTATTCTTCCTAAACTCCATCTAAGAGGATACAATTTCTTCCACTTTCTAAAACCTGATCTTAACTTACACAGTAAAAATGCCAGTTTTGCTTCGTCTGAGATGAATGCAGAAAAGAAGGTAATCTGTTTATTTAATGCTTTGATTTATATGATTTAGATTCCTTGAAGCTTTCATTCCCCCTTTGGGAGACTTTGAGTTTGAGAAAGAAGTTCTAAATTTTATTCAGTAGAAACTTCTGTAAATTCTTATGTATTGTGTTTAGATTGTAAAAGTTGAAGGCTCTGCCGTTCTTGATATAAATGAACAGATTCTCTTACTGACATGGTACAATACAGCACTAAAGATTATCTACTATATCAATGCCAGGGACTTGAAAAGGGGGATGTAAATAAAATTGGAGAAGTCATAACTTTGGGCTCCCAACCTCAGAATTCTGGTCAGTAAACCCTTTAATCTCTGTGTTGAGAAGAGTCATGATAATACTGAGGGGAAAATAAATGTGTGGTCTGAATTGCCAACTCCTAATGCAACGAGTGATGCCCATTTTGTATTTTGACTTGGTCCAAAAGGTCTACATTTTGAGGTTGGCTTCTCCACTCAGTACATATGCCTTAAGTGGGAACCAGCAATCATCATTTGCCTTGATCAGAGCCATGTAATTACCTTATTATCAATACAGTGACATTCCTAACATTTTCTACACAGGGATGGTGACATTGACTCATTAATGGTGGCTACTGGAGCTGTGATGAGAAAGATGCTGAAGTCCAACACAAGCTTATTGGCAGAGTGCTAAACTCCAACAGTGGTGTCTGCCATCTGCAAAAATATCCTACATTTGCCCTCTGTTGAAGCTGCCAACTGGCACTCTACATTTTGAAAGTTTACACAAACCAGGATTCTCTGCTGGTTTATATGAGAAATCCTTAAGAATGAAAATATTAGTGAAAATTCTTATTTTAGGAAGAAAAACAGAGGCAGTTCGCAGTGGTAAGAGAAGGGAACTCCAACCCAGGTCCATCTACTCTGTGTGACTTGAACAAGTTATTATGATTCTGTGCTGTTTCTTCATTGGTAAATGGGAATGGTACTTGTCTTTCCTCAGAAGGTTGTTAGGAGGCTATTTGCCGACCTTTCGCTCTAATGTGTACTTTGCTACACATTATATCTAGTTGTAAGTGAATAAACTAAGTTCTAATGGATAAGTTGTAGTGGATAAACTAGTTCTAATGAATTAAAAGTTTAGTGATAAAGTGGATTTTAGTGGTGCAGCAAGGGTGGCAAATGGTCTCTTACCATTAGGCCAGAATTGTTGCTCTTTGACACTTATGGTCAAAATTATATTAATATCATCTCAGTAGCAATGAACACAACTAGCGTTAGATCTGGGTTACCAGGGCTCATTGGGGAAATGGCCAATTCTAGGACTTGGTCAGTAAATATACAAGATGAGCCTGGAGCATCTTGTAATTTCAGAAGTAGTACTACCACAAACAGAATGTGACGGAAATATGATGCAGGAATCAACTGAAAGAGCTTCCAATAGCCAAAGCTGGAACAATTTGACCAGCTAGTACTGGATTTTCATCCAAAGCATTAATTAATATATATGAGTTCATACTTACATAAATAAATGAATAAATAAGTAAATGGAGAATAGACAAATCTCCCACTTCAAAAAATTCTGAATAATTTATGTAGATACCTTTATGTGAAGGAGGTGGAGTATAACTCCCCACTCCTTAAGTGTGGGCCATACACAGGGACTTCCTTCCAAAGAGTTAGTGTGGAAAGAGGAGAAAAGAGTAATTCTACAATGGAGAGGCATGACAAACACTACCTCAGTCAGGTGATCAAGGTTAACATCCACAGGGACATTTTACAAAAACCCTGACAGTACTCTGCAAAATTATCAAGGTCATCAAAAATAAGGAAAGTCTGAGAAACTTAAAGAAACTTGTTTAAGCAAGAAGAGCTTAAGGAGACATCCTAACTACATATAATGTGCCACCTTGGATAGAATCCTGGGACTAAGGCCATTTGGGAACAACTAAGGAAACCTGAATAAAGTAGATGCTTTAGTCAATAATAGTGTATCATTATTCATTCATTAATTATAAGAAATGTATCATACTTATATTCCTAGTAGGGGAAACTGAGGGTGAGGTATATGGAAACTCTTTGCACCATCTTTGCAATTTTTCTTTAATCCAAAACTATCCTAAAAGTAAAAGTTATTTTAAAAGTATATTAATAGGAATATATCTTCCTCATGTAGCTACAACAGGGTTCGTCACAATAAAATTGTTCTTTGGGGAGTAAGGTGAGAAATAGGATAAGAAAACCAATGAAAGCCAGGAGTAAAATTCTCCCATTCTCTTCCCTACAAGCTAGACCAAAATCCACTCCTTTCTCTCTTTCTTTTACAGAGGAAGGAAAGACTGAGAAAAGAATGCCTGTTTCTATCTTCAGAGACAGCAAGAATTAGGTACGGATATTTACCAAACATTTGAAATTGAAAAATTTAAGGCAATAGCAGGTAGGACCCGATTTCTTTTTCTATAGAAATGTACAATAAAATCTAAGGAGAAAAGAGGGGGTTAGAGAGAACTTTTGGAAGTAAAGGGCAGGAACAGAATAAGCAACACACCCAAATGACACCACAGGATAAAGGAGAGAGTGAGGTAGTGAGGTCTAGCTCTGGGTGCGGTATAATATCCTGCACTCCTCCTCCTGCAAAAACCTCTACGGCTTAGGCGAATTGCCTATGTCCTCGAGTAAAGAAATGCATAAAATTTCATAGAGTCCTGTGTGTTTTCAGTTCAGATAGCAATGACCCTTGAAGTGATAACCTTGCCCATACAAACCTGTTTACATAATGGACATCCCAGGCTGTTGGTTGCTATTGCTGATCATGAGGTGTCTCTACTCAAGATGATGCAACTGAAGACATTGCAAGTTTGATTCCTGGTCCTCCAAGGATACTTGGACACTTTCTGGGTCAGGAAAAAAACAGCTTATCAGATAATTTTCTCTAAGAAGAAAAAAAAATTAAGAACACTTAATACCTTATTGTCCTTTACTAGTAGTTCAAATAGTTCCTTGATTATTTAAATGGCAGCATGTCCTCATCACCCCAATAGTAAAAGTGAGCTGACTAGAAAGTAAGCAGCATATACCCAAAACCTGTTCTGCACACTCAAGGACACGGAAACCCTTGGAGGTGCAAGCGTTTGTCTTTAGAACAGTGTGGGGCTGAGTCACCTCTCCTGCCCAGCAGTCTGGCAGCGGGACTTGGCTTGTAGGTGACAGTTGGAGAAAGAAATATAGATGTTCAAGTTTTATGTAATGTGTTGAGTTTCCTCTCTCTTTCACTCAGAAGCCTAGGTGTTCCTTTTTTGTTTGATTCTTTCAGGTTGCAAAGAAAAGGGATATATAATGGAGGCCTATTATAAGGATATGTAGGAGGAAAGGGCAGCTTTTGCCTTTGAAGCAGGTCTTATGGAGACTGGATTGACATTTGGAAGCTGGAAGATTGTTCAGGGGAACTCACTGATTCCTCAGAAGCAGGCATTTTTGCATGGTGTTCTAGTGCTCTACGATTTGGGTGACTTTTTTGGGTTCTCCCCATCTCTCTGCTTCTAAGATGCTGGGATCTATAAATACTTTTTTCACTACTCATCACTCTAGCTCAGGGGTCCCCACCCTGCTGTTAGAGACCGGGCTGCACTGCATTACCACCTGAACCATCCCTCCCTGCCTCCCCAATCCCCCCAATCCATGGAAAAATTGTCTTCTACAAAAGCAGTCCCAGGTGCCGAAAAGGTTGGGGACTACTGCCTAGCTTATGTTTCTCATAGCAATTGCTTTCTCAAGGTTTTTGTAACTATTATCCAAGTCTCTCTGCATGCCTTAGAGTTACAGGAGAATCTGGTTCGTTTGGAACTTCATCATCTGGTTCAAGGAATACCCGTTGGGCAGGGGTTTCTGTCACAGTAGACCAGTGGCTGTCCAATACTTTGGTAAAGTCAAGGGGCATTGCCAACATGCTTGTGGAAAACTGGACAGTGAGGGCTAGCCATTCAAAATAATTCAGCTGAAGAAATTCCAGACTGATTCCTGGCCCTTTAGAGAAAACTTAGAGATAGACAGTAGGTCAGAAAATGAAGGTCAGAAAATGCATCTTTTAGGTGCAGTCGACTTTGGTTACAGGGGAGGGCACAGCTATCTATGGTCCTGGATGCCACTTGTGCAGGCAGAAGGCAGCAGTGGACATGAACATTTTCTTCAAGGTGGCCTGTGTGCATAGCAGACATTTGGGTTCTTTGTTTTTCTTCCATTGCTTCCCAAACTAGAAATAATTCAATAATACAATAATGAAATGTTTATAAAGTTTGTTGAAAATGAGGGCCCAGCTGTGTTTACAAGGGAATTTTGTGGTAGGTTGTACAAGGAAACTTGAAAACCACATATACCTTGGAAATAAAAGTGGTAGAACAGACTAAGGACCCCGGGCATGTGAGGTAAGTGTGGCTGGCAAGAGGCACCCAGTGAGAAGCAAGTGGTTTTCTCCTTTCTTCTTAACTTGGATTATTTTTTTCCTATAGTTTAGTTGTATCCCTTTCACTCATTCTTTTTTTGCCACTGGTGTTAATCAGTGGTCTCCCTTACCTCTGTGGTAGTTCCCCAGGAAGTTGTTAAGGCTTCTAAACAGAGCACTGTGGTCTATTTCTATCATTTAATTTCTTTTCTTTTCCACCTGATGACTTTATTTATTTTTTGAGGTACACCAAAATGAATCAGCTGTATTTATATATATATATATCCCCATATCCCCTCCCTCCCGTGACTCCCTCCTACCCTCCCTGTCCTGGCCCTCTAAAGCATCACCCATCATCAAGTTGATCTCCGTTTGTTATACAGCAACTTCCCACTAGCTATCTATTTAACATTTGGTAGTGTATCTACGTCTATGCTACTCTCTCACTTCATCCCAGCTTCCCCTTCGCCCCCCACCCCAGCCCCATGTCCTCAAGTCCATTCTCTACATCTGCATCTCCACTCTTGCCCTGTCACTGGGTTCATCAGTACCATTTTTTCAGACTTCATATATATGAGTTAGCATACAGTATTTGTTTTTCTCTTTCTGGCTTACTTTGCTCTGTATGACAGTCTCTAGTTCTATCCACCTCATTACATACAGTTCAATTTCATTTTTTTTATGTCTGAGGAATATTCCATTGTATATATGTGCCACATCTTCTTTATCCATTCATCTGTTGATGGGCATTTAGGTTGCTTCCATATCCTGGCTATTGTAAATAGTGCTGCAATGAACATTATGGTATATGTTTCTTTTCGGATTATGGTCTTCTCTGGGTATATGCCCAGGAGTGGGATTACTGGATCATATGGTAGTTGCATTTTTAGTTTTTTAAGGAAACTCCAAACTGTTTTCCATAGTGGCTGTACCAGCTTACATTCCCACCAACAGTGCAGGAGAGTTCCCTTTTCTCCATACCCTCTCCAACATTTGTTGTTTCCAGATTTTGTGATGATGGTCATTCTGACTGGTGTGAGGTGATACCTCATTGTGGCTTTGACTTGCATTTCTCTGATGATTAGTGATGTTGAGCATCTTTTCTTGTGTTTCTTGGCCATCTGTATGTCTTCTTTGGAAAAATGTCTATTCAGGTCCTCTACCCATTTGTGGATTGGGTTATTTGCTTTTTTGGTATTAAGCTGCATGTGCTGCTTGTATATTTTGGAGATTGATCCTTTGTCCGTTGCTTCATTGGCGAGTATTTTCTCCCATTCTGAGGGTTGCCTTCTTGTCTTGTTTATGGTTTCTTTCACTGTGCAAAAGCTTTTAAGTTTCATGAGGTCCCATTTGTTTATTCTTGATTTTATTTCCATGATTCTAGGAGGTGGGTCAAAAGGGATCTTGCTTTGATGGATGTCATAGAGTGTTCTGCCTATGTTTTCCTCTAGGAATTTTATAGTGTCTGGCCTTACATTTAGGTCTGTGATCCATTTTGAGTTTATTTTTGTGTATAGTGTTAGGAAGTGTTCTAATTTCATTCTTTCACATGTAGCTGTCCAATTTTCCCAGTACCACTTATTGAAGGGGCTTTTTTCCATTGTATATTCTTGCCTCCTTTGTCAAAGATAAGCTGCCTATATGTGCTTGGGTTTACCTCTGAGTTCTCTATTCTGTTCCATTGATCTTCCTTTCTATTTTTGTGCCAGTACCATACTGTCTTGATCACTATGGCCTTGTACTATAGTTTGAAGTCAGGAAGCCTAATTCCACCAACTCCATCTTTCCTTCTCAAGATTGCTTTGGCTATTCAGGGTCTTTTGCGTTTCCATACAAATCGTAAGATTTCTTGCTCTAGTTCTGTGAAAAATGCCATTGGTAATTTGATCGGGATTGCATTGAATGTGTAAATTGCTTTGGGTAGTACAGACATTTTCACGATGTTGATTCTTCCAATCCAGGAACATGGTATGTCCCTCCATCTGTTTGTGTCATCTTTGATTTCTTTCATCAATGTCTTAAAGTTTTCTGCATACAGGTCTTTTGCCTCCTTAGGCAGGTTTATTCCTAGGTATTTTATTCTTTTTGTTGCAATGGTGAATGGGAGAGTTTCCTTGATTTCTCTTTCTGCTTTTTTGTGGTTAGTGTATAGGAATGCAAGAGATTTCTGTGCATTAATTTTGTATCCTGCTACTTTACTAAATTCATCAATTAGAGCTAGCAGTTTTCTGGTAGAGTCTTTCGGGTATTCTATGTATAATATCATGTCATCTGCAAAGAGTGACAATTTGACTTCTTCTTTTCCAATTTGGATTCCTTTTGTTTCTTTTTCTTCTCTGATTGCTGTGACTAAAACTTCCAAAAGTCTGTTGAATAATAATGGTGAGAGTGGACACCCTTGTCTTGTTCCTGTTCTTAGAGGGAATTCTTTCAGTTTTTCCCCATTGAGAACGATGTTGGCTTTTGGTTTTTCATATATGGCTTTTATTATGTTGAGGTAATTTCCTTCTATGCCCATTTTCTGGAGAGTTTTTATCGTAAATGGATGTTGAATTTTGTCAAAAGCTTTTTCTGCATCTATTGAGATGATCATATGGTTTTATCCTTCAGTTTGTTGATATGATGTATCACATTGATTGATTTGCGTATATTGAAGAATCCTTATATTCCAGGGATAAACCCCACTTGATCATGGTGTATGATCTTTTTAATGTGCTGTTGAATTCTGTTAGCTAGTATTTTGTTGAGGATTTTTGCATCTATATTCATCAGTGGTATTGGCCTGTAATGTTCTTCTTTTGTGACATCTTTGCCTGGTTTTGGTATCAGGGTGATGGTGGCCTCGTACAATGAGTTTGGGAGTGTTCCTCCTTCTGCAATATTTTGGAAGAGTTTGAGAAGGATAGGTATTAGCTCTTCTCTAAATGTTTGCTAGAATTCGCCCGTGAATCTATCTGGCCCTGGGCTTTTGTTTGTTGGGAGATTTTTAATCACAGCCTCAATTTCCGTACTTGTGATTGGTCTGTTCATATTTTCTATTTCTTCCTGGTTCAGTCTTGGAGGATTGTACTTTTCTAAGAATTTATCCATTTCTTCCAGGTTATCCAATTGATTGGCATATAGTTGTTTGTAGTAGTCTCTCATGATCTTTTGTATTTCTGTGGTGTCCATTGTTACTTCTCCTTTTTCATTTCTAATTCTGTTGATTTGCATCTTCTCCCTTTGTTTCCTGATAAGTTTGGCTAATGGTTTATCAATTTTTTTTATCTTCTCAAAGAAACAGCTTTAATTTTATTGATCTTTGCTATTGTTTCCTTCATTTCTTTTTCATTTATTTCTTTTTTTAAAAATTTATTTATTTTATTGGCTGTGTTGGGTCTTTTTTGCTGTGCCTGGGCTTTCTTTTTAGTTGTGGTGAGTGGGGGCTACTCTTCGTTGTGGTGTGCGGGCTCCTCGTTACTGTGGCTTCTCTTGTTGCGGAGCATGGGCTCTAGGCACGTGGGCTTCAGTAGTTGCAGCACATGGACTCAATAGTTGTGGCTCACAGGCTCTAAAGCGCAGGCTCAGTAGTTGTGGCACACAGGCTTAGTTGCTTCACGGCATGTGGGATCTTCTTGGAGCAGGGATCGAACCTGTGTCCCCTGCGTTGGCAGGCGGATTCTCAACCACTATGCCACCTAGGAAGCCCCTCATTTATTTCTGATCTGATCTTTATGATTTCTTTCCTTCTGCTCACTTTGGGGTTTTTTGTACTCCTTTCTTTAGTTGTTTTATGTGTAAAGTTAGGTTGTTTATTCGATATTTTTCTTGTTTCTTGAGGTAGGACTGTATTACTATAAACTTCCCTCTTAGAACTGCTTTTGCTGAGTCCCATAGGTTTTGGGTTGTTGTGTTTTCATTGTCATTTGTTTCTAGGTTTTTTTTAATTTACTCTTTGATTTCTTCAGTGATTTCTTGGTTGTTTAATAGCGTATTGTTTAGTCTCCATGTGTTTGTATTTCTTACAGTTTTTTTCCTGTAATTGATATCTAGTCTCATGGCATTGTGGTCAGAGAAAATGCTTGATATAATTCAATTTTCTTGAATTTACCAAGGCTTGGTTTGTGACCCAAGATGTGATCTGTCCTGGAGAATGTTCTGTGTTCACTTGAGAAGAAAGTGTATTCTGTCATTTTTGGATGGAATGTCCTATAAATATCAATTAAGTAGAGAGTGTCTAATGTGTCATTTAAAGCTTGTGTGTCCTTATTTATTTTCTGTTTGGATGATCTGTCCATTGATGTAAGTGGAGTGTTAAAGTCTCCTACTATTATTGTGTTACTGTCGATGTCCCCTTTTATGGCTGTTAGCATTTGCCTTATGTATTGAGGTGCTTCTATGTTGGGTGCATATATATTTACAATTGTTATATCTTCTTCTTGGATTGGTCCCTTGATCATTATGTAGTGTCCTTCCTTGTCTCTTTTAATAGTCTTTACTTTCAAGTCTAATTTGTCTGATATGAGTATTGCTACTCCAGCTTTCTTTTGACTTCCATTTGCATGGAATATCTTCTTCCATCCCTTTCCTTTCAGTCTATATGTATCCCTTGGTCTGAAGTGGGTTTCTTGTAGACAGCATATAGAAGGTTCTTGTTTTTGTATCCATTCAGCCAGTCTGTGTCTTTTGGTTGGAGCATTTAATCCATTTACATTTAAGGTGATTATTGACATGTATGTTCCTATTACCATTTTCTTGATTGTTTTGAGTTTGTTTTTGTAGGTGTTTTCCTTTTCTTGTGTTTCCTACTTAGAGAAGTTCCTTTAGCACTTGTTGTAAGGCTGGTTTGGTGGTGCTGAATTCTCTTAACTTTTGCTTGTCTGGAAAGCTTTTGATTTCTCCCTCAAATCTGAATGAGATTCTTGCTGGGTAGAGTATTCTTGGCTGTAGGTTTTCCTCTCTCAGGACTTTCAATATATCCTGCCACTCCCTTCTGGTCTGCAGAGTTACTGCAGAAAGATCAGCTGTTATCCTTATGTGTTTTCCCTTATATATTATTTGTTGCTTTTCTCTTGCTGCTTTTAATATTTTTTCTTTGTGTTTGTCGTTAGTTTGATTAATATGTGCCTTGGTGTATTTCTCCTTGGATTTATTCTGTATGGGACTTTCTGCACTTCTTGGACTTGATTAATTATTTCCTTTTCCACGTTGGGGATGTTTTCCACTATAACCTCTTCAAATATTTCCTCAGACCCTTTCTTATTTTCTTCTTCTTCTGGGATGCCTATGATTCAAATGTTGGTGCACTTAATGTTGTCACCAAGGTCTCTGAGACTGTCTTTCATTCTTTTTATTCATTTTTCTTTTTTGTGCTCTGTGGCAGTTATTTCCCCCATTCTATCTTCCAACTCACTTATTTGTTCTTCTGCCTCAGTTATTCTGCTGTTTATACCATCTAGAGTATTGTTAATTTTGGTTATTTTGTTATCTATTACTGTTTGTTTGCTCTTTGGTTCTTCTGAGTCCTTATTAACTGTTCCTTGTATTTTCTCTATTTTGTTATTGAGATTTTGGATCATCTTTACTACCATTACTCTGAATTCTTTTTCAGGCAATTTTCCTATTTCCTCTTCGTTTATTTGGTCTTGTGTATTTTTACCTTGTTCCTTCATCTGTGGCATATTTTTTTGTCGTCTCATTCCCCCCCCCCCCCCCACTTTGGATGGGCAGGATTGTGTCCCTGTCCCACTGGGTATTTGGCCTGAGGTTTCAAGGACTGGAGTTTGTAGGCTGTTGAGTATAGCTGGGTCTTGGTGTTGAGGTGAGAACCTCTGGGAGACCTCACTCTGATGAATATTCCCTGGGAACTGGGTTTCCCTTTTAGTCCAATGTTTTGGACTCAGAGCTCCCATCTCAGGAGCTTAGGCCTGACCCCAGGCTTGTGAATCAAGATCCCACAAGCTGTGTGGAGCAGGAAAACAGAAAAAATTTTTTTAAAAAAGTAGGAGAACAGCAGAACAATAGCAAGATAAAAAATATAACAGGAAACTGACAGATGTGTTAGAAAAAATTAAGAAAAAAAGATGGAGCAACAACTGGAAGGTAAAACAACTGCAATAGGCTAAGTGGGGAGCTGGGAAGAAAAAAAAGAAAGAAAAAGAAAAAAAAGAAAAAAAAAAGCCAGAAAATGCCTTGGCTGTGGGGGCTTAGACAAGGGCAGGGGTGTGGGGGGTTGGGGGGGAGGTTAGGCAATGGGCAGGGCCTACTTTTAAAAAAGGCCCTGGGAGTGATGGGGAATGGGGTTTAGGCCCAGTGAGGCAGAGGGGTCCAGGAATGCCTCTGGTCCTGGGAAGAAAGGACCAGGTCAAGGTACCCAGTGGGCTCCCTGGGCCTGAATTGGTGGGGGAAACGCTAGGCACCTCCCCTAGTTCTCCAAACTCAGAGGGTCCCTCCCCCTTGGGTTCTCTTCTTCCTCACCCCCTCTCTCCTATTCCCCTAGGAACCTCACAGCTGCAGGGGGTGCTAGAAGGCAGGAGGCCAGACTCTGACGCCCAACAGGCTTCCCAGGGCCAACTGGGCTAGGGTGATGCCTGCGGCACTTCCCCAGATCTCCCAGTCTGGTAGGGTCCCTGTCTGCCTCTCTTCCTCTCCCCTGCCCCCCACTCTCCTAGGTCCCAAGCAGCTGGAGGGGGCCCTGGAGTGTGAAAGACCAGATCTGTGAGCTAGTGCAGGGGAAATACCTTCTCCACTTCCCTTGATCCCCCAATCCCAGAAGGCCCCCTCCCCTGGATGCCTCTCCTCTTGTCCCCTGCTTTCCTTCTACACCCCTAGGACCAGTGAGTCCTAGAGGGGCCCCCGGAGGACTGAAGACCAGGCCTGGGGGCACAATAGGCCTCCCAGTGCCAAGTGGGTAAGGAGACTTCCTGCAGCATCTCCCCTGATCCTCCAGTCCTGCAATGTTCCCCCCACCGCTGTCTGCCTCTCTTCCTCTTCTCCTCTCCTCCCTCCCTCCCACGCCTGTACGACCCACTGAGCCGGAGAGACGGAGGGACCAGACTTGGGAGCCCAGAACGCCCACCAGGCCCAAGTGGGCAGGGGAAAGTTCCTCTGCATCTCCCCTGCTCCTCTGCTCCTGGAACATCCCACCACCGGTCTGCCTCTCTTCCTCTTCCCTTGCCACGCTCCAAAGTCCCTGGGACCATGGAGGGGACCTGGAGAGTTGGAGACCAGGCCCAGGAGCCCAGCAGGCTTCCCGGGCCAGTGGGCAGCGGAAAGGCCTTCCGCTCCTCCCCCATCCTCTGATCCCAGAGGGTCCCTCCCCACTTCTGCCTCACCTCTTTTCCCCCCACTGCTTCCCTCCTGTACTTTTAGGACCCATGGCCGGGAGGAGCCTTGGAAGGTGGAGGACCCGCCCAGAAGAAATACCCATTGGCACCTCCCCTATTCTTCTGGCCTGGAGAAATCCCATCACCCCCACTGTCTGCCTCTCTCCCTCTCCGCCTCCCCCCCACGCCCCCAGGACCCTCATGCCAGAGGGGGGCCCAGAGAGTGAAGGACCAGGCCCGGGAGCCCAGTTGGCCTCCCTGGTCAAGAGGGCAGGCGAAACACCCTCTCACCATCCTGTCCCCCAGTCTCAAAGCCCCCACCCCCACCTGTCTGCCTCTCCACCTCCTCGCCCCTCCTCCCACCTTCCCACACCCCCAGGACCCAGGCAGCCCAGATGGGGACTTGGAGGGTGGAGGACCCCACTGGGGAACCCAGCAGGCCCCCAAGCCGGGAAGCTCAGCAGGCCTCCTGGCCGGGAGAAACCCACTTGTGGTTTCCCTATCTCCCCAGCCCCCCATGGTCCCTCCAGGCGGGAACCTCCCCCCTCACCCAGCCACCCCCCAGGGGTACTGGTCCCGCTTCCCCTTCCCCACCCCCCTGACTTCCCCCAGGTCCTACCCGGTTGCTCTGGGGTTCCTGTGGTCTGCTTGGGCCTCAGGTCCCCTGTTGGCCTCTTATCATTTAATTTCAATGATTATTATACTACTTTTTTGTAATTGCAATTTTTAAATTTCATGCCCTTCTTTGAGTATGCGTTTGATTGCCTCTGTTTGCACATGTGACTAATACTGTTTGGTGTGCACTGGCAGAAATTTTTGTTGATGTTTTAATTTAAAATCATAGAAATACTTTTCATCCACTATTACATATAATAAATATTGGCATTGGATTAAACTGTGTTGTACAAATATGCCTTCAAAAGAAGGTCCCTGTAATAGAGATTGGTTTCTCTCAGAATTTATATCAAAGAACACCATAGTCCAATCTGAAATTTGAAAGGAACTCACAAGAGAAGCGTCAGAAGTTGTCATTTTCTACCAAACCCCATCTATATTATACTCTGTAAAATCATACATAAAATTTAAAGACACATGAGATGCTATAAGATTCTATAGATACTCAAGGTATTTTGGACTACTTTTTCTTCTTATTTCTCATACTTAAAATTCTAATGCTAAAAATGTATTTGCATATTTTAAAATAAATTTAAAATTATACTGGTGAATTATCTTACACCTTTTAATGATACAGTTTTACTTTTCATCTTGATCTTACTATGGAGACATGAATCTCTTCTTTTTATTTCTCCTGATGATATATTCTATTTCACCACTGCTCAAAGATAATGAAGACCCCAGGCATTGCAGTACCTACTAACCTATTTCTTTAAGTGTGAAGTTGGTAATAATTCTGATTTCAGTTTGAGATGAATACATATATATATATGTTTATATAAAATCCATCAAGTTGCATCACATGAGTTTACTCATGATTGTTTACTGAAAATAGATAATAATTGTTATTGTTACTTTAAAGTTGAGTACTTGGAACGGTGTTAACAATCTCATATTGAACATAAGGGTACTTTCAAAGTCTCAGTGGACATGTTTCAGGTTTTAACTAGACAGAACACTGAAATGCGGACCATTTAAATGGATGGGCTGCTTGAATACTTTTCTTGCTAAAACTGTATTCCTTCTAAAGCTGTTTCTACTAGTACCTTTTATCTCTGACAGCTAATGTTTACTTCGTATCCTCAAGCACTTGACCAGGGGCTAGAAACCATTCTAGGCTCAACTCCACAAAAGCTCTAGTTTTAACATAGGAAACCACTGCCAAGTTTCACCACTTCCCTCTTGGTGATTGCATTCATGCCCTCCTTTCTGTTCCCAGTGCCACCGACCTACTTCAGATCCTTGTACACTTTCTCCTTGGTGTTTCAGTAACTTTCTAGCTGAACTATCCATGCTATCTTAGTCATGGCTGCCAAATTAATGTTCAAAACACATTTTCTGATCACGTCACTTTCTCACACATGAACATTAACTGACTACTAGTCACTTAATTAATGTAGTCATTAATTAAGTCATTTAATTAAATTCAATGACTACTTAATAGTTTAAAGGATATTATAAGTATTTACTAAGTTCAGGAATTGGGCTGAGCCCCGGTAACATAAAGATGAATAAAACAGCATTCTTGCCTACAGACGTTTACAGATTCCTAGGGAACAATTTTATATAGTATTTACTAAGTAGAATTTGCCAGAAATTAAATGCGTACTTTTATAACCATATTGATATGTCTGTATGCATACTGAAACACACGTTACAGAATCACACAGATAGAGCTAGGACGTGTAGAGTGGGTATAAACTTAAGTCCAGTGATTCAGGTATGCAAAAAGAATAACATTGCATTTTATATAAAAATTCAATTTCAATCTGAGCCTTTATTCTACTCACAGGACAGAAATTTAATAAGTTTGGACCCCACCGCCCCTCACTAGACAACCCTGGATAAATCCTGGAAGTTTATGTACTATCTCTGCCATTCACTCCATGAGTCTCCCCCAGATTCCTATGTTGAAACTTGAATCCTAGTGTGATGGCATTTGGAGGAGGGGCCTTTGGGATGTGATTAGCACATGCGGACAGAGCTCTCCTGAACAGGATTAATGCTCTTATAAACGAGACCCAGGGGAAACACCTGGGAATCATGGTTGCCAGACAGGCACCAAGGCCCTTAAGGACAGCTGGGCCATACTGGGGTGTGATCATAACCACCGTTCAAACCTCATTAAAGGCGCAGTTTCCGAAACTGCTGACCCGGGAATACGGCTTGAAGGGTTAGGGGAGGCGCTCTCCGTCAGGTGGGGAGGGCCTCATGATTGACGGCAGGTGCGTGGGTGCGAATTGCGCATGTGCTGGCGTCTGACTCAGCGGTGCAGGCGCCCTGGGAACTGTCGGGAGTTGGGGGCGATGTAGAACCCAACCGGCGACTGGCAGGAGGGCGAGGTGGGTTCTGGAGGCCACACCGGGCTACCAGGGTCCATATATTAAAAAAAGAGAAAGAGAGAGAGATCCCAGGGAGCTCCCACGTGCTTTCTATCACACAGTGAGAAGATGGCCGTCTGTTGAACCAGGAACCAGCTCTCCCCAGACGCTGGCTCTGCCTGTTCCTTCGTGTTGGACTTCCCAGCCTTCAGAAATGTGAGAAAAAATTTTCTTTTGTTTACAAGTCACACAGTCTACAGTGTTTTTGTTATAGCAGCCCGAGGTACTAAGACAGTCCCTGTGGAGGGATGGAATATGGTCTCGCACGTCGCCTGAGTGTGCAGGCAGCCGCGGGGTCGACCTTCATCTTTTCTGGTCCACTCACGTCTATTAAAACATGTTTTATTCCCATCTACTTGGCCATGTCAGGTCTGGTCCCACCTTCCTCCATTTTCTGCTTGTTACTGTAAATTCTAGAGTCTTTTCAGACTGCCTTTCTCAAATATTTTGTTTATGCTTAAAATTCTCTTCTTTCCTCTAAAGTGACTACTAAGCTTTTACAAGTCAAAGCTAAGTGGCTCCTTTTTTGCTTTGCTTTCTGCTTCCTCAGTGAACATTGAACAGCCCAATCAAATGAATAGAAGAGGGGAGAGGGGCAGGGCAGAGTGTAAGGGAAAAAGCCAGAGCTGTGCAGAGGGCAAAAGACAGGATTAACAAGGGGGCATTATTTACTACTTCAAAAATATTCTACCCCTCATAACATGTATGCTAGACATTAGAGGTGTAACCATATGCTGGCCCCTGTGTGCTACAGCAGGAGTCACAACACGTTTATGTCATGTATACCATTTTCCAGAACCATGGGCATGAGTAGCATGTGCGGCAACTCAGGGAGGCCCTCAGGCATTTTCAATAAAGATTGACAGTATTTAGTTATATCTGTCTAATTACATTGAACTCAGTGCTATTTGTTTGGGGCTAATATTCTAGACAGTGTTAAAAAAACATTTTTCAGAAAACCATAATCTGATATGGAACTCTAGCATTTCTTTTTCTTTTCTTTTTTTAATAACTTTTATTGAGATACAGTTAACAGTCAATAAACAGCATATATTTAGAGTGTACAATTTGGTATCCCAGTCTCCCAATTCATCCCCCCAAATCCTCCCCGCTTTCCCCACTTGGTGTCCACGTGTTTCTTCTCTACATCTGTGTCTCCATTTCTGCCTTGCATTTCCTCTTTCTTAGTTGTTAGCATTTGCCTTATGTATTGAAGGGCTCCTATATTGGGGGCATATATATTTATAATTGTTATCTCCTCTTCTTGGATGGATCCCTTGATCTTTATGTAATGGCCTTTCTTGTCTCTTGTAACATTTTTTATTTTAAAGTCTATTTTATCTGATGTGACTATTGCTACTCCAGCTTTCTTTTGATTTTCATTTGCATGGAATATCTTTTTCCATCCCCTCACTTTCCGTCTGTGTGTGTCCCTAGGTCTGAAGTGGGTCTTTTGTAGACAGCATATATACGGGTCTTGTTTTTGTATCCATTCAGCCAGTCTGTGTCTTTTGCTTGGTGCGTTTAGTCCATTTACATTCAAGGTAATTATTGATATGTATGTTCCTATTACCATTTTCTTAATTGTTTTGTTTTTGTTTTTGTAGGTCCTTTTCCTCTCTTACCTTTCCTGTTTAGAGAAGTTCCTTTAGCATTTGTTGTAGGGCTGGTTTGGTGGTGCTGAATTCTCTTAGCTGTTGCTTGTCTGTAAAGCTTTTGATTTCTCCCTCGAATCTGAATGAGATCCTTGCTTGGTAGAGTATTCGTGGTTGTAGATTCTTCCCTTTCATCACTTGAAATATATCGTGCCACTCCCTTCTGGCTTGCAGAGTATCTGCTGAGAAATCAGCTGTTAACCTTATGGGAGTTCCCTGGTATATTATTTGTTGTTTTTCCCTTGTTGCTTTTAATAACATTTCTCTGTCTTTAATTTTTGTCACTTTGACTACTATATGTCTTGGCATGTTTCTCCTTGGGTTTATCCTGCCTGGGACTCTCTGAGCTTCCTGGACCTGGGTAGCTCTTTCCTTTCCCATGTTAGGAAAGTTTTCAACTATAATCTCTTGCAATATTTTCTCTGGTCCTTTCTCTCTTCTCCTTCTGGGACCCCTATAGTGCGAATGTTGGCGCGTTTAACGTTGTCCCAGAGGTCTCTCAGGCTGTCTTCAGTTCTTTTCATTGTTTTTTCCTTATTCTTTTCCCTATCAGTGATTTTCACCATTCTATCTTCCAGGTCACTTATTTGCCCTTCTGCCTCAGTTAATCTGCTATTGGTTCCTTCTAGTGTATTTTTCATTTCAGTTATTGTGTTGTATATCTCTGTTTGTTTGCTCTTTACTTCTTCTAGGTCTTTGGTAAACTTTTCAATCTTTGCATCCGGTCTTTTTTCAAAGTCCTGGATCATCTTCACCATCATTATTCTGAATTCTTTTTCTGGAAGGGTGCCTATCTCCTCTTCATTTAGTTGTTTTTCTGGGGTTTTATCCTGTCCCTTCATCTGGTACAAAGTCTTCTGCTTTTTCATTTTCTCTCTCTTTCTGTGGCTGTGGTTTTCGGTTCCACAAGACGAAATACTGCTGATACTGCTTGATACTGCTGTCTGCCCTCTTGTGGAGGAAGCTATCTAGGAGGCTCCTGCATGCTTCCTGATGGGAGGGACTGATGGTGGGTAGGGCTGGGTGGGCAGAGTTCAGTAAGACTTTAATCCGATTTGGTGGGAGAGCTCAGTAAAACTTTAATCTGCTTGTCTGCTAATGCGTGGGGCTGTGTTCATACCTTGTTGGTTTTGTTTGGCCTGAGGCTACTTAGCCCTGGAGCTTACAGGCTCTTTGGTGGGGCTAATGGTGGGCTCTGGGAGGGTTCACACCAATTAGCACTTCCCAGAACCCCTGCCGCCAGTGCCCCGTCCCCTCATTGAGTCACAGCTGCCCCCCACCTCTGCAGGCACCCCTCCAACACCAGCAGGCAGGTCTGGTTCCGTCTCCTGTGGGGTCACTGCTCTTTCCCCCGGGTCCTGGTGAGCACACTTTTTTGTGTGCCCTCCAAGAGTGGAGTCTCTGTTTCCCCCAGTCCTGTGGAGGTCCTGCAATCAAATCCCACTGGCTTTCAAAGTCTGCTTCTCTGGGGATTCCTCCTCCTGTTGCTGGACTCCCAGGTTGGGAAGCCTGACATGGGGCTCAGAACCCTCACTTTAGTGGGTGGACTTCTGCAATATAACTGTTCTCCAGTTTGTGAGACACCCACCCAGCATTTATGGGATTTGATTTTAATACGATTGCGCCCCTCCTACCGTCTCATTGTGGCTTCTCCTTTGTCTCTGCATGTGGGGTGTCTTTTTTGGTGAGTTCCAGTGTCTTTCTGTTGATGATTGTTCAGCATTTAGTTGTAATTCTGGTGCTCTTGCAAGAGGGAGTGAGTGCATGTCCTCCTACTCTGCCATCTTAATCCTATCCTTGCTAGCATTTCATTTTTAAATGAATATCCACTCTGGTGTATTATAAAATACTTGGCAGTTAACCATGAGACTCTTCAAGATTTTGTTGCTCTATTTTGTTATCGAATCAGCTATCTAAAAATATCTAAAAATAGATGATGATGGTAATAAGAATAATTTTATTTATTGAGTGTTTATTTTGTTCCAGTTTTGGATAAAATTTTATATGTGAATTATGTTACTTAATCCTCACGACCATACTATAATATACGAAATTTTATTATACCCATTTTGTAGATGAAAAATTGAGGTTGAGACAGGTATAATACCTTATCCAAAATTACACAGCTAATTGTCTGAACCTTACCTTAGACTCTGGCACTTATGTCAAGTGTTTTGGAACAGAGTAGGGACAAATTAAAAGAAATATGATGAATTAAGACCTGGGTTTTACATTTTCTTTATCAGTAACCTGGCGTAATGGTGGTATGTGTCTCATAGAATTTTGCATGTTGAGAATAAATAATGTACTTATAGCATTTAGCATGTTGACTAGACCTACAAAAAGCAATAAATGCTAATTATTATTAAATTTTTCATGAAATGATTTAGAAGTAACTATTTGGAATAATAGGTGTGCAAAGGTTTTGCTGAAGCAAATACTATAGTGTAAGCAGAATTGAGACATCGCATCTTGCATCTTACTAGTGACTAGCCATGGAACAGACTGTGGTGCTACTGACTACTGATAGGAGGATCACTTGACTGTCTCTTTACTGTCTAATAAGTTTAGTTATCTCTTTTTTTTCTTCATAACACTCTGTGATCCTTCTTACCACCTGTCTCCCTTTCATCTCTTCCTCCATGCTTCTTAAAATTGTCCAGTAATTTTCCTTTATGTTTTTCTGTGTCATTTACCTCCCTTGCTCTTAGAATTGGCTGTAATATTACATTTAGGAGCCTGCTTTGGAGTTGTATTTCTTATATAGGGTCTTAGGGATTGACCTTTCCAACCAAAATGTTAATTGAGCGATATAATTTTTACAGAAGTAAGATGAAAATAGGTAGAAATGTTCTCCTGCATCCAAAATCCTGAAAATTTAGGAGAAAACATTTTAATTTATTTGTGTATTTTTGCAGTGTGGAGTCACGTTTCTCAAAATTACATTTATGTAAAGATATATTTGATAATGACAGTGACTTGCTAAACGTATTTTATGATGCTACGTCCTTGCAAGCAGGCTCTGGTCCTTGTCCTTGTATTTCCAGTGCCTAGCAGAGTGCACATAGTAGGTGCTTAAAAATTGTTAAAGAATAAATAAATTAACAATAACTAGTTAATTGTTATATAAGTAATATTATATAAGTATAATTATAATAATAATTACAGTTCATGAACCTCTACTCCTTTTTTGGACAATATGCCTGTTGACAGTGTTCAAACTCAGGTCTCATTAATTCTGGGAGACTTATGGACAGAAACACATACACACCTCACAAAAATGGCCCAAACCTAATTTAATCAATAATTTAAATACTTACCTCACTCTGGAAGCCTAACATTGATGATGCTATGCACAAATCTATATGACTTTCTAAAGAAATGGAATGATCCTTTTCAGAACTGCTTTACTCCCTGAAAATGTCCCAGGGATAAAGCCTTAGTGGCATTTTTGTTTGTTTGTTTTTTTGTTTTTTCTGTGCAGGCATGTTTTAACTGGCCTACTTGAAATACTGTTAAGAAGCTTAGGGAATCCACAATTATTGTCTGAGAATTCCATGTTTATATTCTTGGTTATAGCAGAGAGACTTTAAAATTTGACTTATAAAGAAGGACTTCTGAATACCAGATGATTAATATTTTACAAAAACAAGAATCAAATCGAGAAGCAAAGAAATTCATTGCCCTTACTAAAATAAAATGACTAATGTGCAAATATGGGAAAGGTCATTGTATTTGACGCTCGCATTATGTGGAAAGAAATGAGGCTCCTTTTATTATAGTGATTTGCCATGGGACTGAGTTATGAAATCAGTGCATATAATTAAAATGCAGAGTCTCTGAGTCCTGTAGTAACACATTAATGGCTTAATACAACCTAGGACACACACACTTGGCTATTTGTGAACATACTTTACGTTTAGAGAAGAAAAAGGAATTAGCTGTCTATGGACCAGATGAGTAACCTCATAATGAAACATAACTGCTGTGAGACAGTTGACATCACAATATGTTTTGATTTCTTCCTATCTTGTGAAAGATCATTTCATGAGCTTTATCATAGGAGTGTTAATGTAGATGTTTATTAAAGGGAGCATAGAGTAGTATAGTGACCTGACTGATAGATTTAGTCAGAAGACATGAATTCACATTATGGCTTTCTTCCTTCTCCTTCTGATAGAATTGGGAAAATATCAGCTTCCTTCAGCCACTGATTCTTCATCTTCAAGTAGTGGAAACAGTATCTACTCACCTATCACCAAAAATATTTTTAGGCTGAAATTTTTAAAAACAATTGTAAAGTGACATAAAATGTTAGTTAAGCTTCAGGAATAATAGTTTTTTTATTTCAAAGAATTAATAAGTGAGATATTCTTAATGACCACACTGAGATGAGGGTGGATCTGAGGATACTTGCTGTCTTCTTTGTGGCTCTTGCAGGATCTGTCACAGTTCTGAAAGATGTTTGTGCAAATGTGGCTTTAGTTTCAGTTCTTCATTTGACGTGTTCGTTATTTTGTATGTCACTTTTTGAGGGCCGGATTTCCTAAGCATTTTACCATTTAGCTTTAATGCATCTACACAAGAGACTTATGTGTGCTATTTTTGAATGTTTTTAAAGGAACTGTTTGGAATAGTTTTATTCTTTCTATTGATTTTTTTTTTTGGCTCAGTTAATAGGTTGCCACATTACTTAGTCTAAAATTGAATATCCTGTTTGTATATCCGAAGCAGGTAATGGGTAATTATTATCACCTTGATGCTGGCAATATTCACTTGAGAGGAAAAATTACATTGATTCTCTGAGTTGAGTAAAAATACCTTCTACAGAAAATGTTTATGACACTTTCTTCTAGTCTTTTTTAACTCATTATAACTGTCATATCTCAGTTCCACAAAGAAATGAGTTTATAGTTGTATTGAAGGCAGTGTCCCTCCAAGTATTATTTGTTTAGTTATGTAAATCATTTCTATAATTGAGAAGATGTGGTTTGGTTTTAGTTAATGACAATTTTCTAAATATTTTAATGAAATAAGCCTCTCCATGCAGTTCAGATGTAACTAAATTATGTAATGAAATATCTGGAGAAAATGGATTCATCAGTCCTGGGTTATCAGCTATATAACCCTGAGGTGGGGGGGAGTTAGCTAATCTCTCTGACCCTCAGTTTTGTCTTCCATGAAATATTGAGATGAATAATAATACCTAGTTTAGTTACACAGATTTGTGCTTTAGAGCAAATGATGCTCATACATTGTAAAAGGATAAAGTGTTAAATATTACATACACTTTCAAAAATATTAGCAGATATCTTTATCACACTAAAACATCATTTCAATATGGCAGGCTCTTTTCTTGTTGAAATGCCTCTGTTGAAAGAAAGACTACCAATTTCTGATTATCTTTTTTGTTTGCCTGTATTGTATCCTCTTCCTCTGTATCTCTCTGCAGTGTAGCTGTTAGTATCCTTTGGTATCTGATCTGCCCTCTTCCCTCCTTATAGTCCACTGGTTGGAATTTTACTGTAACTCACTAATCCATTTGGCATGACTGTCTCTTGAATCGTATTCCTCGTTTTGGAAAATTGTAATAGCACTCATCCAGTCACTCATGCCAGAAATATTTCTTCTTTAACTTCTATAGTCAGTAGATTACCAAGATTTGTTAAATTCACTGCTCAAATATCTCCCAGATCTCTTTATAGATGCTGTCTTTGTTCAGGTCTCTCTCACTTGGATTGTTGAAAGAGCCACTTAATTTTTGTCTTCAGTCTCACCTCAACCCAAATGAATCCTCCACCATTCTGTTTAAGCGAGCTTTCTCAACTACTTTTTGGACTTTTGTTATCTCATGGTTTGTAATTCCACATGGTTTTTGATGGGTTCCTGTACAGGACAAAGTACAAACTTTGTATTATGGCAAACATTTTTCATACTGTGTTCCCATATGCACCTCACTCCAGGTAAACAGACCTGGTGGGATTTCCCAAAATAGAGTATGAATTCCAAAATTCTCTGCCTTTGTATATGTCCTTTTCTTGAAGTGACCCTTCTCCTTTTCACCCCTTATTGCCTGGGAAAATGCTCACCTCAAAAATAACTTTCTCTCTTGTGTTTTACCTTTGCCAAGACACTACACTCTTTTGTGATTTTATGAAATCCTTCACACTTCAGGACTACAGCCTTTAATAAGATTCCAAACACTTATTTTTCTCACATTTGCGTTCCTCAGTAGGCTGAACTTATTCTTCTCTGGTCTTTTTCTCTACTAAAAAAATGCTCATTAAATGTTTACTGAGAGAATGAATGAATGGTAATACAGTTTAGTTTTTCATTTCTTATCATTTCCGAAATAATAAGGCGAGGAGAAGGAAAGGAAACGGGAAGAAGGCGAGGAGCTGGTGATACGCTGCCATCAGCCTTGACAGAAAGAAACCTCTCTCCGTTTGTTATGTGCTTCGAAAGAGATTGTTTTTGACTTATGTCGTTTGTGACAAGTTAGGGCCTGTCCTCTGTTCCTCTGTTTTGTGTTTAAAGAATATTTGTAGACACCATTGTGTAATGAGTAATATATCACAGTAAGTTTTTCTGAGGCTTCAAATTAGTAAATGGTTTTCTTTTCACGGAAGCATGAAAAACTAGTGATTCTGACAAACAGTATTTCTCATTTCTGAACAATAGATTTCCTTTCTCTAAAGATCTTGTGGGTAAGTTCACAGTTATTACAAACATCAGATAAAAACATATTCTGAAAGAAATATACGTAATACTTTTTTATTTATGCTAGGTTATTTGCCTGTGACATATCTGTTTTTTAAGGCCAAAAACAAACGTCTGAGTAATACAGTAATAAGATTTAAAAGCAGCACATTGTTATCAGAGAACCCTGAAGTACAATGGTGTGCTCATATTCCTGAAGCCCACGATCCATCATGACAGGGAGCTGGTGTATCATATTGTCATGGCAACAGGATGTCTTCTTAGGTTTAAATTTGTTTGTGTTGCAGATCCATAACTTTAAAAGCTTATCCAAAGCTTTTAAAGAACAACTTGTATTGCTTCCATGGTTCACGCTGTATGCTAAAAATTCATGGCTGTTTTGCAAATGGTAATTTGAGTGTTCTTTACTTTTTTTTTTTTTGTCTCTAAAGTGTGCAGTTATCAGACTAAAATGATTATGCCTGAGTGTTTTGTTTTGTCACTTGTGTGGCTTCAATGTAGAACTGTGGGGGTAAAGATTTGCTTCCCTATATTTGCTCTACAGAGACTCTGGATTTAGGCTTTTGGATGTAAACTTGTGTATTCTTTCACTGAGGCAATAATGATGAAAAGCAAACAGCTCTTTTAACCTCCTGAATATTCCAGACTTAATAAGCTTACTGTGTTGTTCCAAAAAGCCAAAACCTTGCAGCACTTGCAGTGTTTTCTGCATGGCAAAGATGCTTCTCTTGCCCAGGGAGTCTCTGTAAACACCGAAGGAAAACAGTGATCAATGGTCCTGTTCGTTGCTTAGCAGAACGTCCTTGACACCCCTCGCATTGCAGCACAAGGCTGACAGCTGGGTTCTTATTTGGAAGCAGGGAACAGAGAATCAGGAGAGTAGGAATCACAAAGGCTGAGAAAGAAAGAGTGAGGGTGGATGGAGGGCGGGGAGAGAGACAGACAGCCAGAGAGAGAGAGAGAGAGAGCAAGCATGAGCTGGAGCTGTTTGTTGGTGTCTTCTTTGCAATTGTTAACCCCTTAGAGTTAGAGATGGAAATTTCCCACATCAGTATGCACTGTATTATCCCCTCCAGTGAAGCAAATTGTTTTTGTAAGTTAGCTTTGTCTTTAAAGAGGCATACAGATAAAGGTTATGAAGTGAATGTGAAATAGAAAAGGCACTCTGTGATGGTGTTAATACTAAATTAAGAGGAAAGGCATCTGCAGATTGAAAAAATTACTACTGGGAACTAAACTCTATTGAGTGTTTTTTTTTCTGTTGCCAGTTATTTGTGTCAGTGTATTGATATATGGGTGGTGAAAAAGACGGGATGCAAGACATTCTGTAGATTTCTCAAGTGGACCTCAGGTGTTTTTGTCTTGTTCCTATTTTTGTTGTTTAAAATTTTTTTTTTTTTTTGGCTTTTTCCTGGATGTAATAAAGATTACAGGAGTTAAAATCTTGGAGTTTTTATGCCCATCAGTTTGCCAAGAAACATGATAACTTTTATAAAGTCAGTTCCATTATTTATAATTTGATTTTACAAAACTCAATTTGTGAGTCTAATTGTAATTAGTATTCATAACTCCTGAAACCCTTAGCCATATGCTTTAGGAAAGAAAATTAGGAGTGTTGTGTTAGATAAGAATAAAGAAGCAACCCTTTGTTTGGTCAGCAAAAATTTCTCCTTCACCTCTATTGTTGGGAAATTGACTAAGCTTCTAACATCCCTGGTGATGATACAGTATGTCTGTTGCAGAAAGAGAGATAATAATATTTTAATATCACATCAAGCCAGATGTTCAAGGGCATGATTTACTCCAGGTTCTGGGTGTATATTGGACATTTTTCTTTTTGTTTGCCCAAGCCTGGGATTATTTATGGCTATTAGAGATACTCAGTAGATCTCTGGTGGCTTGAAAGTGTGGAAACTTGCTGTAAACATCAACTTGTCCTAAGAAAATTGCTTCTGGTAATGGAAAAGTTTTTAAAAAATGTTTTTCTGTTGGGAATAAGTATCTGTTGGTAGTATCTTAATAATATTAAGTATGCATCCTTAGAATATTTTAGAATATATAGAGCCAGGATTTTAGTTGAGATGTGTTGGAGAAAAGGTCCATTTTTGTAAAGTACAGCTGGACGCCTCTCCATTCCATTCCTCTACCCCAGCCCCCTGCCCACACTAAAGCAAGACAAAGCTCAGACTCATTTGAAGGAGAGAGTATCATCACCAGGAAAAGAGTCTTGTTTCACTTCTTCAGTGACTCTATTTGTGAGAATTATTCAATCAAGGTGTAGTTGGTCGAAATGTGCCCCCCTCCTCCCCCTAAAAAAGAGATACATTCGTGTTAAATCCTTGGAAACATTCCTGTTAAATCCTTGGAAACAATGAATGTTACCTTATTTGGAAAAATGATTTTTGCAGATGTGATTAAGTTAAGAATCTTGAGATGAGATCACCCTAGATTATTGGGTGAACCCTAAATCCAATGACAAGTGTCTATACAAGAGAAAGACAGGGAGGTTTCAGGCAAACAGCAGGAAAGATGTGGTGACCATGTAGGCAGAGATTGGAGTGATGCAACCACCAGTCTAGGGATGTCAGCTGCTCCCAGAAGCTGAAAGAGGCAAGGAGCAGAATCTCCCCTAGACCCTCTGGAGGGCAGCTGACCCTGCTGATCCCTTGATTTTAGACTTCTGACCTCCGTCACTGTGAAAGAGTAAGTTTCTGTCTTGTTTGATGATGGTAAGTGTGTGGTAATTTGTTACAGCAGCCACAGGAAACTAATGCACAGAGCATCATGGGACCTGACCCATGTGTGATGGTTGCTGCTTTGCCAGCATCCCTTCTCCCACCCCCGCCCCGTCTCAGCCTGTGCAGAGTCCTAGGCGGGAAGCAACCAGTTAGAAATTGAGAAAGCCATCCTTTCGGCTTTGGCTTTGAGTAAAGCCTGTCTCTTTCTGCAGACATTCTCCTTTGGCTCTCGTGCACCATCCTGCTCCAGATCCACCAACTTTAGCATCATTGGCTTTTGCTTCTAATTTACATCCTCCCTTCTGCCTTCCCTTCTTTAACCTCAGTATTCCAGGTTTTAGGTCAATAAAATGTGTTTCTTCCCAGTAGAATATTGTTTGCGTCTCTTAAACCGTCTAAGGTTTTTTCTTTTGAATCACAGCTTTTGCAACTTCTGGCCTTTTCTCCAAAAAATTCTAGGTTTAACTAAGAATTGATCATGGAGGAATGTCAACCAAATGGAATATATAGAAAAGGGCTGGCTGCCAAACGCAGTCTCTTCTTTTGCTTCTGGTTTTAGTGATCCATGTGTTTTTCTCCCCTTGTAGTTATCAATATCCTTTATGGCTAGCACCTGCCATCCTTCTAAAAATTACAGCAGTCTGAGTGAACAGTAACTAGTGAGTTTGTTTCTTTCTAGCAATTTTAGGTCAAAAGCTGTTGAGAGATCCTGGTCATAGAAAAATAGGAGATCTTTGCTTGTCTTAATAGCAACAAATGTAATTTCTCAAGCATTACATGAAATAATTGACTTAAGAGAGATGGAGTGTTTACTCATGTTTGCTTTCACATCTAGGAGACAGAGATGTTACTCTAATGGCAATGGTTTAAAGGATGGACAAAGGCTATAAACTCTCATGGCTTCATCCTTTGGCATCATGTAATATGTAGAAATGTAATGGCAGGGATTAGACTTTAATATGTGGTAGCTGATAAAACTGATTTTTTTCTAAAACGCATTCTGGTTATGTGTATAGAGCATAGAGCCTAATGGTTAACAATGGACAAAAATTTGATGCTTTCTTTGGTAGCACCAGGTAAAAATCCCTTTTACTAATGATTGTGGTAATTGTGGAACAGCTCTCTTACATAAATAGTTGGAAATTGTTTTAATAATCCGACACTATTCTAAGTTTAAACAGGAATCTGCATAATAATTAAGCTTGTGATCTTTAGAATTAGATAGGATTAAAATTCTGGTTATGAAACATATTCCTAGACTTGTGTGTCATCTGACTTAATTATTTGTACCTTATTTTCCACATTATCATTGGGATGGTTATAATACCTATCAGAAAGAGCTATGAAAATTAAAGGAGGCCGTGCATAGCAAACAGAACAATGGGTGTCACGTAGTTAGAGCTCAGAAAATATGTATTATTGCTACTTCTCTGTATCAAACCTTGGAAATCCTTAACTATACTTTTTAGTATAAACTCAGAGAAGATGAAGAACATGTAAGTTGGTATGAGTTAAGCATTTCCTGCCCTGCTCTTAAGGTCTTGATAATAATTTAGGGAAGCAATAACATCTGAAAAAGGAATTGATTAAGATGCAAAGGAAGAGAGGATTTTTACATGAAGTGACAACTAATTTAAAATCTAATACACAAAAATAAGGACTGAATTAAAGTCAACTTAGAAAGCTAATAGCATTAAAGGATGTTTAATCAATGGAGGTCTTGAATTTACAACAGTTGTACTTTACTCCAAGATAAAACAGAAGTGTGATAAAGCAAACAACACTTGCCCATAATTTTTGTTTTTATCTTTGTTTTTATTAAATATTAAGATAATCAGAGATAGGAGAAGGAAGAGAGGAAAGAAAAAGCAATCAGCAGTATTTCAGGGCTTGGCAATGGGGAACAATAGAGATTTAGTCCTCCTAAAAATACTAGAAGGCAAGTACCATTACTCTCACTTTATAAGTAAAGGTGGAGGGAAGGAAAATTTTTCCTGTACCCTCTTGGGTTCTTTTGGCTGCTCTAATTAAATTGACATAAGACAGGTTAATAAGAGAAAAACTAATGTCATACATACGGGTGCCCCACATACATGAGAGTCTTCCAGGCAGTCAGGCAACTGAGGCAACTGAGGCTTATGCCATCCTGAGCTAGGGAGGAGGGGGTAGGGGCCTGGGGCTTCAAAGGAAAGGAAGACAGTTCACAGGAAGAGCAAGGGTTTGGTAAACAAGTGTTTGCCATGCCATGTAGAGATTACAGCACGCGGAGGGGACTTTGAACAAATGGGTCCTACCCCCCCCCCCCCCCCCCACACACACACCAGCCCACACTCTTTGTAGTTATCTCTGGTGATAGTTCTCTTCCTGGACCAGGCTCCCTGTCTCAATTGTTTAGGTAGTTAAGGGGGAGGTAGAAAGCTCTTCTTGAGGCTGTGGGGCCTTGTTTATCTTCAGCTCAAAATACTCCACATGCCAAAGTGGCACAATCTGGGGCAGCCTGCCCTGGACCTCATCAAAGAAATTGAGGCTCAGAGAGGTTAAATAACCTGTCCAACATCTTCAGGTTCTAAGTGGTTAAAAAAAGTGTGGTCCGGAGTTTGAGGTTGAGTTGATAATCAGTCAGTAGGAAATCTGGAGAACAGCTCTCTACCTGGTAGAACTGGCTTCTCTTTTTTTAATGCCTTGAGTTTAGTTATCTTCATGTATTTATTAATGTTCTGAATGGTGTCATGGGGGAGAAAACAATCAGAATATCTGCTTATACAAGAAGAGAAAGAAGATGAAGAGGAACTGTTTTCTCTCCCTCGGATTAAAATTCAAAGTGGATGGGACATCACCTCATCAAGGCTCATCTCTGATGTCCATTCAGATATCCTGTTACTTTGGATAATTTAGGCAAGTAAGCTAGCAGGTCTAGTTTTCACATGAAGCAAGACATTCCAGGCTTTTGAAATCTATGCTCTTAGCAAAAGTTACCGTATTTTAGAGGCAGTAAAACATTAGTTACTAAAAATATACTTAAGAGTGAGAAGATAATTTTAGACTTGCTTCTTGGTATAAACCCCAAAGCCATGGGGTCCTTAAACTGTGGTCCCCATGCCAGCAGAAGCAGAATCTCTTGGAAGCAAGTGAGAAATGCGTATTTTTGGACCCAGCTCTAGAATCAAAATCTCTAGGGGTGGGGCCCAGCAATCTGTGCCTTAACAAGCCTTCCGGGTGATTCTGATGCACATTAAAGTTTGAGAACCACTACCCTAGAGCTGCAAATGAAGGTTCAATAAAGAAAACAAGAAGGGGGGAGATCTACAAATGAGATTGCAGAGGTTTTTCTTTCTAAGGAAGAAAGTGGAACAGTGATAGAAAAACAAAGGAAAAGTCACCTTCAAAAAAAGTCTTTAGGAGATGAAATGACTTAGACACACTCTCAAGGCGCCAAAGGTGGGCGTTTGTCTTCTTGCACCTCATTGCAGAGGAACCCAGAGGCAAGACTCTCACAAAAGGACAGAAATCAAAACACAAAGAGAGTCAAACGAGGCCTCTATGCCCACGTTCTGCTTCCTAATACAAACAGGAACAGAAACCTCAGGAGCTTCCAAGCATTGCGGTGAAGATGGAGATGAGCATAGATTGCTCCCATCTCCAGACCTTGTTCAGGGGTCTCTGAGTCTGTACTGCAGGTGCCTGTACTGGGGTGTATCTGGCCCATGTTCCTGAGGTCTGCCCTCCAGCCTTAAGATGAATGTGCAGGATGTCTGAGGATCATTGCAAGTGTTGCTCCAGTTTGATGGTCTTCAGCAGTTCCTCTGCCCAGTGTGGCTGTGCATATGAGCCTCATTTCTCATTGCTTTGTGAAATATTGTTCAAAGCCACCGTATTTCCATCAGTCAGCATCCATCAGAGCACTCTGAAGTAAATGCCAACCAGTTGTGGTATGAGAGAAGAATATAGGGTTGGCACTGGAGCTCCTGGCATGGTAATGCAGAAATGATAAACTAGAATCATGGAATTAGACACAGTTCTTGAGGTCTAATCCAGACTCTTTGCTTTTCAGATGAGGAAATGTAACCATGGAGAAAGTAAGTGACCAACGCAAGGTTGCACATTAGTGGAGCAAAGACAACTGGTTTTAATTTACTCAGCAAATGTTGATTAAGCATCTACTAAGTGCTAGACAGTAGGTGAACAATGATAAATAAGACAAAGTCCTTGCTCTCAAAATTTTTTGTTGCCTAGTGGATAAGCTAGGTAAGAAAACAAGTGATTATGTGGAATTTAATAATTTTAATGATGAAAATAAGCCTATGGCACTCTGTGATCATGTAAGTGGGGCACCTAAGTCAACTCTGGAGGGTGTTAATGACTGCTGTGGACCAGTGATAGCTCTGTGCTGTCTGTCCCTTTCCTTTTTGAACGGAAGTATCTTTGGCTGTCATCCTATGCTTGTTTCACCATTGTGTGTTGGGTGTGTGGGGAACAGACAAGTGAAGAAGCCTTGCTGGTTCGTAGATATGCAGATTGAGAGGAACTGTCCCCCAGGAATTGTACCTGAGGCTGATTTGACTGAGAGATCCTGGGCTTTAAGTCAGTCTCCTAATGGGATGAGTCTGTGGGACTCTTGGGAGGAGGATGAGTGTATTGCAATGGCCAGAGGGCAGACTGTGGTTAGTAAATTTCAAATGGTCACCACCAAGTCCTTCCCTAGCTGTACGTGCATGCTGGTCTTCACACCAAGATGTGATATCTAATTTTCCTCCTGTTAAATCTGGACTATCCTGTTAAATCTGGTCAATAAGATACTGCAGAAGTGACATTTGGGGACTTGCACAGTTAATTTGCAGGAAAGCTCATCGTTTCCACCTGGGCCTCTGGGAGCATTGTGCTTGGGGTGCTTCCTCTTGGAACCCAGCAGCCATGCTGCAGAAACCCAAGCCATATGGAATGGCAACAATTGACAGCCCTTGCGGAACTCCCTCCCCACAGCCAGAATCAGCTGCCAACCATGTGTGTAAATGATGCTGGACGTTCAGCCTAGGGAAGTCTTTAGATAACTGCAGTTCCAGGCCAACATCTGTCTGCAGCTGCACAAGAGGCCCCAAGTGAGGACGGCCCAGCTCTGCCCAGTCAACCTACAGAACCAGGGGAGATCATAGTGACTTCTTTAGAGCCCTCAAGTTTTGGGATAGTTTGCTATATAGCAACAGATACCTGAAACACTGTCTTACACATAAGGAAGTTCAGGCCTAAAGACCTTAAGTAACTTGCTAGAAGCAACAGAGCAAGTCACAGAGCCTGGACCTGAAGATTTTAAGTCAGATTATTTCATTCCTCTGCATTCCCTCTTACCCATTATATTTTATTTCTTCCCACTGTCAGCAGCTCAGATCCTCACTATATGACCTTGATTGAGCCTGATTCTTTATCTGTTAAATAAGAATAGTAATACACTTAGCTCATAATTTTTTTGTTCCGTTGTGTGTGAGATTAGATGACTTGTCACAGATTATATAACCTGCAAAAAGTTACAACGAGAACTTGAACATAGGATGTTTCTTACTCCTAAATTTGAGTTCTTAATTATTACACAATACTGCTTCCTAAAATTAGTATAATAAAGGCCTAGTGTGCCTTTGCTGTTTCAAGGACATTTTCATAAACTTCAGTATCTAACTGTGGTAAAATTCAGAGGAATCAAAGTTCTTATAGTAGCGGTTGGTAAATGCTTAAACCATCCATGAAGAGAGGCCAAGATTGGGAATCCCCTTAGTGCCTTTTAAAGAAAATAATGGCTTTATTGAGATATAATTAACATCCAGTAAAATTCACCCTTTGAAGTATATAATTCAGTATTTTTTCAAAGAAGTGTGCAACCATCACCACTATCTAATTCCAAAACTTTACCCACCAGAAAAGAAGCCCTGTACCCTTTAGTAGTCGTTCCCTGTTACTCCCTACCCTTAGTCACTTTTTTTAAAAAAGAAAATATTACCGTCTGTATTTCTTCTTCAAAATATTAATAGCTATTTAAGGGCTGTTAGCGTGTAAGTGCCATGAATGTACAGGTTGAATCTGAGTTAGAGCTGTGTCCACCAGAACTGGCACACAGCAGTGCTACTCAACGCATATTTATTGTATGCATGTATGTGTCCTGTAACTGATCTTCCTTACTATGGAAAACAAGCAGATTTTTATAATTCCCCAGAATGAAAGCCTCTGCTGAAACCCTAATTAGAAACGGGTTTCTCTCCTATAGTATGTACAAAAGCCCAAATGACACCCTCGCTTCCCTACCATTGTGTAATATGCATCAGTAGTTACCCCAGGCCTATAGATTTCTTGTTCCTTCACTAGTAAACCCATGTTGGGGTTAGAAACGACAAAGGAGATGGGGTTTTCTATACTGTAACCAGCACAGATGTTCTTATGGACTAACTGGTGTGTTCCCCCCACCCCATATTTATATGTTAATAGCCCTAACCCCCAGTATGACTGTTTTTGGAGAGGGGGCCTTTAAAAAGGTAGTGCAGGTTAATGAGTTCATAACGGGGGTGGGAGGGTGGGACTAATCCGATAGGACTGCTGTCCTTTTACGAATAAAAGAGACACCAAGGATGCCCATGCACAGAGAAAAGTCCCTGTGAGGACAGTGTGTGTGAGCCATGGTGGCTTCCCTGTATGGCAGGAAATATCCACGATGCAGCATCATCGTTTATCCTGAAGACAAAGACTGAAGTAGCCCTTGTCTTTTTCACTGAGAAGGTCACGGGTTTCCCTCTCTGCTGCTCTGTTATTGCTCATGAATTAAAGGGGGAATATTGCATGCCAATTATTTAAAATATTTTTCATTAAGAAATAACTATTTAATGTGCATCCTAGGATAAGTT
This sequence comes from Hippopotamus amphibius kiboko, assembly GCF_030028045.1. Taxonomy (NCBI): domain Eukaryota; kingdom Metazoa; phylum Chordata; class Mammalia; order Artiodactyla; family Hippopotamidae; genus Hippopotamus; species Hippopotamus amphibius. The sequence continues at coordinate 39,927,989 of NC_080192.1, read as the reverse complement.
TCAGACTGCGTATAATCCATACAACGTGAGGAAGTTTCCTTTTTAATAATGGCATCAAACTTTTTGTAGTACAAAGTGAATTTAAACCTTTAAAAAATAGCCGCAAGTTACTGTGAATAAAGTATACCATCTTTACAATAGAAGCTTTACAGAATTTTGAAACAATAATTTCTCTTAATTGTTAAACTTAGTAAACACTCAGAGCGTACCAGCTTATATAACAAATGCAGAGACAGTAAGAATCTGAAATATATAATAAAGAGGCAGAGTAGGAGACAGAATCATATCGTTGAGGCAAAGAGATTCAAATGGAATTATGATGAGTTGGTGCTGGGCTTATATCTTTTTAGCTGTCAGTGTTTCAACATTTAGTGCGTTATTTTTAGCAAAATAATACAAATTACAGAATGACAAAAGCCATTGTTTATATATAGATCGATAATTCTAGAGACTAACAGGATGAAAAATTATAGCTTTTGTGTACCATTCCTAAAGGTTGCCAACTTTCAAAGGTGCAAAGCATGCTAAAGATGTCTTTTCCTAGGTTCTTTGAAGTAAAATTCTCCTAAAGTTGGAAATAATTGCTATGAAACCCTAGTTCTGATGAGTCATTCTGGTAGAGTGTGCAGTTTGACAATAACAGAAGGAGACCATTTTAAATCCTATCTTGCAAGAAGATATATGAACCCAATTCCCCACTAAGGATACAGGGTTTGAGAGTTCAGATGACTTGATGAGGGTCACCCAATGATAGGAAATAGAGAATTCAGTCTCAGGCATATCTAATCTTAAAGTCAGAACATTTTCCTACTGTACCTGCCATGTGGCCAGAGTGTTCTGAGGCTAGTGAGGGGGGATTGAATTGTTAAAGGGCTCCTGAGTGGAAAATATGCAGCAGGTGTTGAGATTCTTCCTTAATTCATTAGATCTGAGGACAGATTAAACAGCCACCAAAACATAGAAGATATCCACTGTAAAAGCTTATGGTTGTCACTTGAATGATGACTATGTAAACCACCTGCAAAAAAAGCAGTGTATCTCTTTAAGGATGTAAGGAGTGTATCTCTGAAGATTTGTGTATACTGAAAGTGCCCCACATCAAAAGGAGCAGTTCTAATCCATTTAAGTAGACACACCTGATGGAGACGCAGTATCTCCACATCCTTTCTCTCCTCAAGACTCTTTTACTTTGGGGAAGGAATGGGAGGACCTTCAGAGTGGGGACTTCATTTCAGAAGTGGGGTCCCAAACAGTTAAAAAAATTGGTTTTATTTTTTTCTTGACAGCATGGGCCTTATATTGCCAGAGGGCTGGTTAAAGGGAACTGTTGAAGTTTTTAAGGAGTAAAAAGAGAAATTTCAGCATTACAGCTTTACATAAATGCCAAAATAGATGATCAAACATTAATTTTGTTATAGTATGTATAGAGCATGGTGAATGAAGACAGAGTTATGTTTATTGATGGGAAGGGGGATAATTATTGATTTCATCTTTTATTCTGCTCAATGATAAATTCTTATCTATAATCTAGGAATTATAATCTGGAATCTCACAGAGTAAGACATGGCAGATATGGTAAATTCTCCAGCCATAGCTGATTTCCCCCTCTTCTTTACTGACATTTCCCGAACTTGTTCTGGGAGGCAATGTGCCCACTTCAAATATTTGCCTCCTGGAATCCCCATTTAGCTATGGGTAGCCATCCATACAGTTCTGGCAGACATCTACTGGTTGGGGCTTATGGGAGAATCACTGTTACCCTGAATAAGAGGGGAAGACACTGGTAAGTCCCTTTTGTCCTGTTCTGTGTGCGTGGCAGCTGCCTTGCGATGATGAGGATGGTAGGCCCACTCTAAGGCTGGCAAGGCAGAGCCACACAAACATAACACAGAAGCAGGAGTCTGGCATGTGGAGTGGCTATGCCAATCTTAATTTATTCCCTTATTCCCTTCCCAGGCTTATATTTTAGGTGAGAGAGAGAAACCCATTTGATTGAGGCACGTTTTATTATATGGAGTTGAATGCGGTCCCTTAAGTGATTTCTATGTTGATATTTCACAAAATCCCAGTATTGATAATTACCAGCGGCTCTGGATCAACTCAGTAACATTTCATTCAATAATTCACAGAGCTTTTTGTTTTATTTGATGTTTTTATGATAACCTGGTAAAATAAATCAAAATCTACTGTATTTGTAGATATAAAAATGTAGTTCTACAAAAACATAATAGAATTCAAAAGGAGATGTTATCAGCAAGTAGGTACTAATAGTAAAGACAGTGATTTATAATAGCAAATAAATAGCTTAGAGAAACAGTAGAGCTTTTTTTTCTGCATCGTTAGGTAAATATAAGTTATTATGGTTCTGTGGTGAACAACTAACCTATTTACTAAGTACTTACTGCTTCTTACTAATCTACTAAAATATGCCTGAATATTACTTGGAGGGATTGGAAGATAATCTTTCCATTCTAATTTGCATTAGTCAGACTCTTCCTGGATTACCTCCACCCTCTTAGGGTTTTTCAGCTGGGCTTGAGAATTAAACTGGCATAAAACAGAGTAACAGGCAAACAGCATACAGATTTATATTGTTTTACATGACATGGAAGCCTTCATAACGATTGAAGACCCAAAGAAATCGTGAAACCTACTAACTTTTATCTTCGGTTGAACAAAGAGAGGAAAGTGTGGAAAAGTGGCTGAACTGTGTGGGGAACCTGAAGAAACGTAAGAGTGATTTTAAGCAAGGTCTGTACAGAATTCTCTCAGCCTCAACTTCTTGTCCTCAATGATACTACTTTCCTTCTGGTAAAGAGACGGTATTTTTCATATCGGAATTTCATCTCCTGGAAGGAAGGAAGACCAGAGTGCTGTTCTTGTATTTGCTATTTTTCAGGTGTCTTTAACTCAGAATTGTCAGTATGCCAATGCAGGATATTTTGGGGTAACATGCTCCAAAATCCTTCACTGTATAGTTTGTGTGCATATTTGATCATTACGTTTTAAAGAAATGCTGAGAAACTGGACAGAATCCAAAGGAGAGTGACAGTGGCACAATGATTAAAGTACTGAAAAAGTAAGTCTTACAAGGAAAGGTTAAAAGAATTGGCATTTAGCCTAGAGAGGAGTAAGATGATTACTGTGCTCAAATATATGAAGTTTTATGCGTGTGATGCTGTGGTAGACTGAAAAAAAAAGTCATTAGTAACTCTTTGAGATAATTCTTCATTGTGTATTCAATACACATTTCTTGAATGTTACTATGAGTCAGGCCCTGGACTAAGTAAATACGTCATTGTTCTTTTAGAATTTCACAGTATAGGATACTATACTGATATAGGATGAGGAGAGTTGTATTTCTTAGGGTAAAGGCTAAGTTGCTTTATCAATGAGATCCTCAAATATGGTTATTCAAATACTATAGAGTGCAATTATCCAGTCACAGCTGGTGAGGCTGACCTGCTCCAGGAGGTGTTAGGGAAATGGTCCTTCTTCCAGGTCTCTCTCCACTCAAAGGTAGTATGTGGTTGAAACTGGGTCACCACACACCCATGGAAGGTGATAACAAGCCCAAATGGAGGGCATCAGTTTATTTTAGGAAAGTAAGGAGGAGATTGCCATTAAGCTCACTGCCCTTGTTGTGAATTTAGTCATATGACTATATCTAGTTGCAAGGTGAGCTAGGAAATATTGTCTCTAGCTGGGTAGCCATATGCTCAGCTACAATCATATCATTATGGAAGAAGGAGAGAAAGATGTTTTCCAGAGATAATAAATATTAGCATATAAGTATTTCCTGTCTTAAAAATTATGTGGCAGGCATCCTACAGTGCTGCTGGGTAAGTAAAATGAACTTTGCCTGAAGTCCGAACAGTGAGTTGATCTTGTGTATACTACGAGTAAAAGTGTTGGGGTTATTTTTGGCCATTTCTAAGTCTTTTTGGTCTCTGAGGATTTCTATCTGTAGAAGTCTAGAGAATACCTAAAATTTCTTAAATTCTGTAAGTGAAAGATATGGTCAAAGAGTGAATTTGGTCTTGGGTTTCTGTGTTCATCTTCTTGCTATGAGGCTTCTTGTCCTAAGGAAACCTCTTCCCCTAACCATCGTAGGATATTAGAACCAGTTATGTTTTATTCAGCTGTTTTTATAGACAAAGCACGTGGGTCACCATATTCTCTTAACATCTGATAAAGCTCAAGCATAGAATTTTATTGAAGTCTCCCTACAATGGATACACTTTATCTACATTTTCTGTGTTTATTTAAATTTTTTTTTTAATTTCAGCAGAAGTTTAAATGGATATTTTCTGCAAAATCCTATTTGATCCTGACATCATAGGCAGTACATTGGCAAGGTCTTGTATGACTTAATAACATTGTCAGGCTCAGAATTAATTTAGTTCAATTCTTACAGTTCAAATTCAATAAGCATTGTAACAAACAATTTTATAATACATGGAAAGACTTTTTAAATAATCAGTCCAAAAACCAGACTCAAAAACCAGACTCTCAAAAACCCTTCTAATGAAATTGCTTGTAATTTATCCTCAAGAAGGTATTATTTCAAACAGAATAAATCACATCCTGTATCATCCTGTGTTATATTTTTTCCAGAATGATATATATCCCCTATGGCTCCATCTTGTAACAATAATTGGAGATACGAATTCTTTGGGGAAAAAACAACAAAACACTAGTTATTAGATTAGATAAATTAAATACTTATTATTAGATGTATTAGATTAAATAATTAAATCTCATTTTGACTTTCTAAAGCAGTGATTTTTAAAAAAACTATTATATTCACATAATAGACTTTTTGAATGAAATTTAATTTAGTTAATCATTTTTCTAAAACAAAGCTTCCAGTAAACTCAAACAAAATTAGTTTAACTGTTTTTTTGTACAGGTTGGCTAATGGACTAGTCATTTGAGTCAAGATGTTCATACTTGTGGTGTTTACAGTTTAAGCTTATGTATCTTAAAGTCCTAGTTTCACTAACTCCTGTCTAATAAAGTCACAATTTATATAGTCTTAAGGTACTGAGACTCAAATTATATATTACAAACTGATTTAGTCGGTCAGATTTCTGTGGCTAAAATATGGTCTCCTGAAACTTTACATATTCAGAAATTATAGCCTTAGCATTTGCAGGACTATTTTAAATAATCACAGAGGAGGAGAAAACTTAATGTTCTGGGTATAGCTGAAACTATGCACATCGAAAAATTCAACCTACCATTTATGCACAGTTGAAGTAATTCTTTTCAAGTTGTTTGGTTATTTTAAATACAGACATAACAGATTTCTACATAACTGATTCAGATCTGTTACTACGATATCTAGGATATAAAATTGCTGTTCAATTTTTTTCCATCTTTTTGATTTCTTAACATTGCCTAGATTAATGCCAGTATGATTGGAATAAGATTCAGTGTTTTAATACTGGAATTCACTGCTATGAGTAAATATTGCAAGTAACTACTTTCTTGCATTTATGATATTGTAGATAATGGAAATATATTCCAATACAGTGTTGAGGTCAACCATAAAGATGTCTGGAGAGGAACATGGGGACTGACAGTCCCGTCTGGCAGCATCTTAGTAAATCTATTTTGGCAAGGTTGAGGATAGGAGGGAAGGTAGTATTCACTTGTTTGCTTTGTTACCGCCTTTTTCTTTTTCCTGGGGTATTTCTTACCTCTTTAGGTCTCTGACATACTCTCAGTTTTTTTCTGAGGCAAACTTTTCAGCAGAGTTATCTGTAGTAGCTTTTTCTCTCTTTTCTTCCTGACCATCTCCAAAAGACCTGGATGTGGTTCAGATGATTCTTCCATCTGTTTCTTCTCCTAATGCCCTGACCTCGGTCCTCTTCTTTAGACCTATATCTGCCTTTGAACACTAATTACTGCCTGGACCTGGCTCACGTTTGCTTCCCTTCCTCTGACTTGGTGACTGTGCAGTGCTGGTTTCTGTGTAGAGCAGGGAGATCCTGAGAGTTCTCTTCTCACACTCCGTCCGGTCTCATGCTCCCAGATTCCATGTGATTACAGCCCAGTCTATATCAATTCTTTTCTAGGACAAGGCTGGGGCATGTAAAATTATGGGAAAAAAGTGAAAACAGGAAAAAAAAAAAATCAAGTGTAGGGTAGTGGTTAAGTCAGTTATGGTATACTCCTGTATTCCCCCAATTGATAGATGTTTTTTGTTGTTTTTCTTTCTCATTCTTTTGCAGTTACAAAAAAATATTACAATGAATAGTTCCGTAGGTATGTCATATTATATATATGCGTGTAAATTGGCAAAATAAATTCTTGGAAATAGAGATAGATGCATCACACAGTAAATGCATTTTCATCTTAATAGTCATTGTCAAGTGGCCTCCACAGACTTTGCATCATTTTTTGCTCTACCAGTAGTATAGTAAAGGGATTATTTCCTTACAGATTGTCTAACCGAGCTTATTGTAAATTTTAGATTTTTGCCATATCTGTATCTATATAGGTTAAAATTATATCTTGCTATAGTTTATAGTTTGCTGTTCTGTTATTCTGAGAGAGGTTGATGATGCTTTCATATGTTTAAGAGGCTTATTCTTCTAACCTGAAAACACTAGGTTTGTGTTATTTGCCCATTTTTCTATTGGGTGTTGGTTTCTTACTTCTTAATTTTTAGAACTTCTTATATTTTCTTTCTGTGATATTTATTAGGCTTGTTTGTTTGTAATTTGCTTTTCTTAGAGTATTTTTAATCAAGCAAAAATTGAATTTATAGAGCTTTGAATGGCTTGTGGAACCGAGGCCATAATTTGGAAGGCTTTTGGAGCTCCAGTGGCACAGTCAGTGTGCAGCACTTATACAATTGGGAAGGCTCTCTCTACTTCAGGACTTTAGAGATCTGCCCATGTTTTCTTCTAGTGTTTACATGGTCTTGTTTTCCCTCCTAAACTTAGGTTACCATCTGTTCTGTTGCTCTGTAACAATGTGACAATTTTCTTCTGACTTAATTTGGGTTCTTATTAAGAAAGGAGTCAATTCATAGTGTAGAATAAAAACATAATAAAATGGATTTGAGTTAAGAAATATGATTTAAAATCCCTTTAACATTGGAAAAGTAAGGAAAGACTCCAACATGTTACAAAAAATGAAGGAAATTATTTCTTGTTGGTTATTTCTGGATAACTAGTAGGAAAGTAAGTATATCTTTGGAGTCTGTTATAAGACTACTCTCACTGTTTTTTTTCAAGGTGCTGTTGTCTGTGAAAGAAATGGGCATCTATTTTCAGACAACAAAGGACTAGAACACTTTTAACCACCTCCAGGTATATTCCTAGCTCCGCATGGAAGAGAGTGGTTGAGAGCATGGCACACCAAGCACACCTCCCTGCTGGTTAGGTTACTTTGGGAAAGTCACTTACCCCTCAGCATCAGTTTCCTCATAGATGCACTGTAGAAAATCATGTCTTTTCGTAGCACTGAGAGGATTAAATGAGATGAAACAGGCACAGTGCCTGGAACATACATAGTACATATATTATATGTTTAATAAATATCTATAATTAGATATAGAAGTTGGATTTTATTTTAGATGACTCCGTATTTTAAAAAAATATTTTGAAATATTAATAGAAACATATACATTTATGTTAACCAAAAGGAGAGGCCTCATAGGAGCATATGAGAACATGAGTCTTTAAATGTACTGTCTCATTTCCTGATTGAAAATGGCAACTTTGGTCTATTAGATGAGGCCTTGGAGATATTCATTTCTATGGTATTTGGAGAATAACCTTGCAAGAACTCACTAGCTGGTGACAGTAATTCAGTTGGTTCAACATCTTTCTAGTGGAATCTAGAGTAAAAAATACAAAACCCAGGTGATAAATTTTGAAGAAGGCTCTGGTATGGCGGTGTCATGCATTTTAAGTGTACATCAAGCTTTCTGGAGACAGCTAGAGATGAATGTTCAGTGTGTTGGTGTCACATTTTTGGACATGTTCTCAAGGTCTCATTATTTTGTCTCTTCATTCTTACACTTCAGCAGCTAGAAATGATTTTGCTACCTTAAAATCCTGTGATATCTCTTCACCGTAGATTTAGATTTTAAATGCCATTGTCACTTGCTGAATGCATTTGTAAGAAAGGTGCAAATCAGCAAGTCGTTTTCAAGTGTATTTTGGCTAAATTATCTTTATTTAATGAATAGTTCCAAAACAAAAGGCATGGGTGATACTCATTATTCTACTTTTGTTCTTGCTGCCTTGGCAAAGCTGTAGGAGACAATTGGAAGCAATCTATTGTTCTAATTTATGAATAGTAATGAATTTTTGTTACTGTGGCTTCTAGAATTTGGCTTTGTTCAGGCTACTGTTGGAGAGCTAGATCTATGGAAATATAAATGGTATAGTAACAGTGAAAACACCCTCACACATAGACACAGATTATACCTTGTTCAGACAGTGACCAATTATTCTCTGTTGATAGAACATTTGCTTCAGTAGTGGTATTGAAATGTTGAATAACAATAAAAATAACATTCTTAAAATCTCTATATAATTATAAGAGGTTTGTCAGTTATCAGTATTAATAAAGGCAGAATGCACATTCAGCTCTAACATTCATGAGTTGGGTGAAAAACTGCCGTAAGCCTCCCTTTCCTCATGTGTTCAGTGTGGGTAATAGTACCTATCTCCTTAGATGATTATGAGAATAAAATGAGAATATGCATCTCAACCTGTAAGCGCAGTCTGCACTATAGTAAGCACACAATTCTAGTTATTCATGTAAAGACAGAAAAAAAGAATGCATGCTTATTATATAGGCACAGATTCTTACTTTATGCCTCTATATGTGTGCCTTCATGTGAGTTTATTTCAGACATGAAGCTTATTGCCATACTTTGATATTTTATAAATTAGGTGGTTGATTTAATAACAATTATCAAAATAAAAACCATATATAAATTTATATTTACAGCCAGCTTTTTGTTCTGAAAGTCTGTTTTTAAGTCTATTTGTTCAGGGATTCAAGATTTACAAAGGATCGACAAAGGTTACAGTTCTTCCTGCAAGTATAAAAGTGTGATTATATTCTATGGAGCTTTAAAAAATTCATGGCCTTTTATTAATTCTTGCAAATACATGTTCTATACGGCAATTTTATCTAAAACAGGCTACCCACTTTATCAACATTGAAAATCTGTGGAATCAGGTAATGCACCAAAGTTATGTTCTTTGAGCTTATCTTAAGGCTGTGCTATCAAGTAACTTAGCCACTTACCACTTATGGCTATTTAGTTTTAAGTATAAATTAACATTTAATGATAATATTAATTTTTAAAATATTTATTAGCTAAATAATATTAGAAATTTATTGGAATTAGAAATTTCCTTAGCCATACTAGCTAAATTTCCAATCCTCAGTAGTCACATGTGGCAAGTGGTTATTGTATTCAACACGGATGTAGAACATTTTCATCATTGCAGATAACATGGCTAGTGTTATCTCATGGAATCTTAGGATCTACTCCATTACAGATGGAGTAATAGGCTCTGACCTTCTGTGTCTTGAGATATTTTTTATAATTAGACCCTTCTCCAATCTTAAAGTTGAGATTTTGAATGAATTCCCAGCCTTCTCCTGCATTAACATTATACTAACTGGCATCTGGTATGGATGCTGCTACCTTAATTCAGTGATCCTCAATCTTGGCTGCACAATAAAAGCACTTGGGGAGATTTAAAAAATCTAGATCTCCAGGCCACATGCTACATCACAGACCAATTCAGTTAAAACCTCTGGGGAGGGCCAAGCAGACATAAGGATTTTTAATGGCCTCTCAGTGAGTCCAACATCTGGCAAAGTTTGTGACTGTGGATCCTGCCACACATACCTGGTTTTCCTATTTGTAACTCATTTTTCTTATCACTTGGTGATTACGTAGTATTGCAAAGGTCCGCAGGTTTTTCCACACATTGCATGATTTACTCTTTTCCTTTAAGGTAATGCTCCCTATTATTCTTTATGTACATGCAACATTATTTTCTCACAAAGCGCTTCATTTTTTATTACTATTTTCATTCCAAATCAGAAGTCTTCTTTACCAGGAACTTTTCACATTCTCACTGCTTTTGCATTTTTGAAGTGCTGGTGAACATAAGTTCAAAAATACATAAAACCAGCTCTAAACAGGAAAAAATGAAAAAAGAAAAAAAAAGCAGGTTAAAGAAAATAACATAACCTTATGCCACCCTTCTTCCAAATGCTTGTAAAGTCAAGAGTTAAGGTGCTTTGCCCCAGAGACAGCTTTCATACATGCACAAAACTTCTTAATTTAAAAGTTTATAAATGTAGGAGCATCTGTATTGACACCCTTCCAACCAAAGTGATTTTCTAGGAACAAATTTTAAACTACCTGATTATTTCGGGAAGGCTCATGATGCAAAGAAGAGTTTATATTGAGAACTTTAGGCAAATGCTAACATTTTCTTAAAATAACAGGTGAGGAAAATCTGTGGATGGTGATAATTGAGAAATAAACTTGTTACATAGTATTTGAAACCCATGTGCCACTGAAGTTGTATTGATATTTTGTTCATTTACCGAAATAATCCAATATGACAGAAACTGCTAGTTGTTCCCCAATATCTACTCTTCCTTTTTTGCATAGTTATAACACTTTTAGTTGATCATATCAAGATGTTTCAAGAGAGAATGAAAAATAAAAATTTTATATATTTAAAGGACCAAATACTATATATATGTATGTGTGCATGCATATACATATATGCTCTATGTGTGTGTGTGTGTGTGTATATACTCTATACATGTGTGTGTGTAGAGAGAGAGAGCACTTGAGAGCACACACAAATGCTGACTCTTCATAGGGATGAGTGAATACATTAGTTTGAATATTGGTTCATCTCAGTAATCTCAGTAGTAGAGAGCAAAAATAATAGTGTCGTGATCAAAAAGGAATTTTTTCTTTCTCATGTGAAAGCCTAGGAAATTGGCCCAGGCTGGTATGGTAATTCTATAAATATCAAATATCCAGGCTCCTTCTGTTTTGTTGCCCTTTCATCTTTAACAAACAGCTTCCATCTCATGGTACAATATGGGTTTTGCTAGTCAGAAGAAGGGAGAACAAAAGTGGAAAAAAAGAGGCTACATTTTTTCCCTTTATGGCCATGATTTGGAAATTGTCCATGATAACACCATTCATATTTCATTGGCCAGAACTTAGTCACAAGACCATACCTAGCTGTAAGGGAAGATGGGGAGTGTTGTTTTATATCGAGCAGCTTTGTTATTACACAAAAATCCTATTCCTATGTAAGAAGGAAAAAAATGGTTTTGAGAAAATGTTAGTCTGTACAATAAGGCATTCACATATCCAGACACACTCCTCCCTCTTCCTTAGGGATGCTCCACCCAACCCTCTCCTCAAACAAAATACCTACATAATGAACTCAGCTCAAAATCTAGGATTTATGAGGGATATACATTCTTTCTCTTTAGATCTCAAGCCACAGTTTAAAATAAAAGTTTTATCCATGGCCACTTTCAGAGTCTTGCTTTTTGTTAGGAAGAACCCATACAGAGTTAATTAGAAAGGAGAAAACATCGTGCTGCTGTTTAGACATTTTCTAAAAATATTATTGTCCTGCTTGAGTTGCCATTTTATATTCCTCATTAGAAAATGAAAGTTATAAGCAGTAACAGTGAGATACCACTAAGGGTTCAGTTGTCAAATCACATTTACAAAATCCAGAGATCTGACCCTATAGTTCAAAGGAAAAAGAGGTGAAATATGGTAAAGTCTGAGACTAATACAGTATTCTACATCTTTCCTTATAACATTGTATTTACCCTGGTCCAGATTTAATATATGAAGTCTCTAAGTGATGCATGTAGGGCTTTGCTGACACAAAGGGAGGTATGATGGTTATAAAGCTATTCATTTTATTCTCTGTTAATTATGTAGCTGACATGGCATTTTGTAGCTGGTCATGCCTCATAAATAGATAAATTCCAGGTTTGTTATCAGGATAGAATCTGTTAAAAGTATGAAGAAATAAGAATTCTCCATTACCTTTGTACTTGTAACTACTAGTAAGGTGTTTAATTAACGTGTTTACCTAGAGATTTAATCAGGTCGTTATTCCCAAGTAAAGATAGATTACACAAGGTAAAAATGTATAGATCACATAACAAAGTATAAACGTAGGGTGACTCCAAGCTTGATTTAGAGACTTTATTATGACATCAGGGACCCAAGTTCTTTCTTTCGGATCTGCAATTTCAGTGTGTTGACGTTTATCCATAAGTTAGTTTCCTCATGGTCACTGGAAGGCTGCCACAGCTCCAGGTGGGACATCCTCTTTTTATGAAAAACAAAAATGTTTCCCAGGACCCTATCAGCAAACTTAACCTTGGGGTCCCCTTGATAAAGATTCAGTCACTTGCCCATGCTCTATGTGAGAGAGATTGACTACGTGGCATTTTCTGCCTCTGTAAGTGCGGAAAGTAGAATATGCCAACAATGGAGAATAGGATGGAGGGAATGGCTGTTGTTTAAGCAACTGAGTGTCCTCCTCCATACCCTATAAATTTCATTTCTAATTTAAAAAAATATAAAAAGCAAGACTGTTGTGTTTTCTGTAATTCTGCACAAGGCTTCCTAGCCCACAGCTAATTTGCTGTATTGAACTTTGATGAAATCTCATTTAAAACTGCCATTGACTGGAAACATTGAGGGCTACACATGAGAACTCACTCATGGAGTTAACTCAGGAGATCCTTAAACCAAATGAATCTCTAAGCACAGATTAAAAAGCAAGTCCCAGAGATGGCTCAGGGGGATTTTTAGAATAGTGGCGTTATACTGACCCTATTAGTATTCACCATCACTATGAAAAGGTCTCTAATTTAAAAACCTTGCTGATATAATGTATGTCAGCCTACCCACATTATGTGAAAAATAAACTCTAGGTGGTTTTGTCATTGAACAAATTAACCTGGAAATACTTTTAAAACTCACGAAACTGTTATGCTTTAATGGTGATACATACATTTTAAGTAGGTCATATAAAAACATTTGTGCAGTTACCATTTAAAAATACTTTAATCATTTTTTCTTCTTTATTAGTGTTAAAGGACCCCCTGAACAACTAAAGTTCATTATACTCAGTAGTAATTTTGCTCATGTTAAAAGACAAGCTTCGTGACTTTCTCTTCTCTGTAACTGGGCCTCCCAGCTATATAAGGAAATTATGGGATCATTCTGATGGTAACCAATGAGATATAGCTGAAAATCGATATCTAGCATAATAGTAATTCTTTAGCACATCATTTTTTTGGATAAGTTTCCCATATTGATCAAGTTAACCAAGTTAATTCTACATGGTTGCTCTCAAGCACATGATGACTTAGGATTGGGGCAACACTTTTAGTTAATTCCTGAATCCTGCCCTAAGATTGAGGGTTTCTGACAAAGAACTGGAGGGAGAGACAACTCTAGTTAAGGCAGTGACTGGCTTACTGGAGGTGAGAAGGTCCAGCCACCTTAATGTAGCAATCGTGATAGAAATGGAGGACAAGAAACAGTGTAGTGGAGGGAAGGATTTGCTATAAGAAAGGGCGTTAAGTACTGAGCCTTTGAAATATTTGGGAAATGACAGTTGTTAAGATTCAGTGAGAACGTGGGAGAGACCAGTAGTGGATCTGGTTAAAGAGGAATAAGAAGAGATTCAGGAAATGACCTTACTGGTAAGACAAGTATTGTCTGTGGGATATAGAATTGCGAGATGGAAAACTTAAATGATGGACTAAATTAATATTGCCATCCTAGCTTCATTTCATATGCTCATCCTTTTGGTCTTTAAACACCTATTGCACTTTGCTTACGCGTATCTGATTCCTTTAAACCACAATACCTATTCTTGAAGCTTACCTCATAAAAAAAGGAAACCAATTTTTTCACCTGTGGCTGCCTGAGTTCTGAAGTGCTTTCACAGTGCACATCTGACCGTGTTACATCTTTGCATAAATGACCTCATTGGCTTTCCATCGGCCTTATGATAAAGACCAAAATTCAGAAAATGACCTAGAAGGTTCTGTATGACTTAACCCACTGCCTGTCTCCATCACCCTTCTCTCCCTCACTTTCTGTATTTCTGCCCCACTGGCGTCTTTCTGGTTCCTCCAGCACCTACTTCAGGATCTCTGTGCGTGCTCTTTCTTCTCTTCTCTTTTGCCTAGTCCCCTTCTCCAGATTTCAGCTCAAATTTACATCCTCTTTTCATAGCACTTATCAGAATCAGTAATTACGTATTTGTGTGATATTAATGTCTCGCAACCAGCAATGAGCCTATTTCTAGATATCATAAAAGCTTGGACATGTCCAGCAATCAGTAAGGACAGATCCAGGAGAAACTTATTTGCAAGGGGCAGAGAGATCCTTAGAGAAAACTCATCCTAAATAATAGATCCCAGTGGAGCGGGATAAGGCAACACTTCTCTGAAGAGGCACCTCTGAATTACATGGAGGGGGACTGTCTTTAGTTGTGGCATATTCTGGCATACCCTTCTCCAGAGATACCGCCCAGTGGATGCTAACACCATTAAGAGGTTATTTATTGTCAGTGGTGGGAAGATGGTGTATACTTTAGGGCTGTGAAGTGGAAAAGATCCAAAACCTCCTCTCCATTCTGCTATCTCAGCTTCTTATTACACTGAAGACTAGAAAGCAATCAGGAAATAACTTTCACCACATCTACCGTGACATACCTGCACCTGTATCCCTATCCTCCTATTCTCTGCTGTTACTATGAATAAAATGCTCCTGCTCCTGCCTAAGACTAACTCTCCTGTTTGCTCACTTGATCTTAACCCGTCTTACTCACTGAAGAACATTTCTCCATTCATTTCCCCCACTCTGTCCAGTATCTTTATTTTTCCCACTTGACTGACTTAATCACAGACATGAAAACACGCTGATACCAACCATGTTAAAAATGAAACCACAACTTCCTCGATCCAGTATTTATCTCCAGCTGTCCTCCCAATTCTCTGCTCATTTATACAACTCTGAAAAAGTCATCTATACTCTGTCTCAAATTTCCGTCCTCCCATTTTCTCTTGAATCCTCTCCAATTAGCCTTTCATCCACACCACTGCACTAAAACACATCTTATCAATGTCACTGAAGACCTCCAAATTGCTACATCCAGTCAACCTCATCTTATTAAAACCTTGAGGAGAATTCGACACTCGATTACCCTTTTCTTTTCAAAGCAGACTTTTCACACAGCTTCCAGAGCACTATGGTTCCGGTTCCGGTTCTCCTCTCTTACCGACTGTCTCCTTCTGCGTCTGCGCAATTGGGTGCATCTCATTACCCTTGCCTCACGTGCTGCTGTGGCGCAAAGCTCAGTCGTGGCGCTCCCTGCTCTCTAGGGGGATGTCATTGAGTCTCAGGGCCTTAAAAAAACATCTGAAAGACACCAGAGGTTTCCAGATGTATAATTAGAAGCAGATTCATATAACCTGCTAGTCTTTCAACAGGTGCACCTGGTTGGCTAACGCATTTAGTCAGTCAGAAACCAGACCGCTGATGTTCTACTGTCTTCCCCCAACCTGTTCCCACCACAGCAGCCCAGCAGCCACAGAGGGTCCCTTTAATGTGCGGGTCAGGTCACGTCACTCCTCTGCTCAAGGCTTTCCACTGCTTTCTTATCTCACGGAGAGTAAGATCCCACATACTTACAATGGCTTATAGACACCTGTTTTAATCATCTGCACCTTTTACTTTTCTGGCCTTGTAGACCACAGTATTCGAACCATTTTTTCATACGTTCTGTGTTTATTTGGCATGCATTAATCACAGGGCCAATCTGATGGCCAAACTCGTTTATATCTCCCTGTAATCCAGTTTTTGCAGGCACATGAAAATCATATTACAAACCCTCTATACTGAATCCATACTCCTAACCTCCTCTTTTATCTCATACCCCACTTTAGGGTTTCTCCTACCCTGGACGAATCCTGGGCCAGATACCAGGCAACTGCAGACAGCACCGGTGTTCCAGAGTCTGCCAGAATTATTCCAGCGAGCCAGTCCTAAACTGTTCACCCTGCTTTCCTTGTCTTTCCCACAGAAACCCCGCTAAAGGCTGTGTCCCGTGTTTTCTCCTCGCTCACACTCTGCCTAGTGACCAAACCTAGTGCTTCCCTATGTGGCTCTTCCCGTTGTAATGATCCCACCTTGCCCCAGTCTCCTATCGCCCGTAGATAGGTACTTGCTTTAATCTGATTGGAGAGGGGATTGGATACATTAAATGTGAAAGAGAAAAGCCAGTGTAGATAGAAAGATGATATTCGCATTATAAAGGAATGACTAAAAGCAACAAAATAGAGCCAAAAAAGGGAGACAAATAGTCCCCCGTAGGCTCCCCTGAGCTGTCTGATGGAGTGGCAACAGCATCCATTGAGATCCCATGGGACCCAGGTGACACGAAGACACTACAAGTTAACTGGCATTTTCTTTGTTCCAGTATCTTGCAACAGGATATTGAATTGAATTGTGTTCAGAAATATTACATGTGATGAAAGCAAAACTCTAATGGAAGTCCTGACACTACCCTGTGTCCTGAGGGCTTCCTCTCATCAGAGATGCTGGCCTCTCTGACCTAAAGAGAAATGTGAGCTGCTCTGCTACTTTCTTTCAAATATTTATACACTGATTTGCATGTAGTGTTGTACTTTTTACTTTTAGTAGATCGTAGCAAGTTGGTAATCAGTTGATGTCTTCAGTTATTCACCCAGGTATAAAATTTAATTTCTGGATTAATTTTCCTGCCTTTTCTCATGCAAAAATTCTTCTCCAGTTTTAAGAACTTGTGTTGGACCCAGAGATACACATGTTCACTTATTATTTCTACCCGCATATTTTGAACATTTTGAATATTATTCCACCTGATATGTGAACCCTGAGTGAGTCTGTGAATGAATATGGAGAGAGACTTCCTCATGGTCATGCGCCTCAGCTGTTCCTCAGCTGGGTCACTGAAACCTGCAACCGAGGCAAGTGAATGCCATCATCTCATTAGTTAACACCGTGTTTGCAGCCTATGATGTTTCCACACTTGACCTTTAAGAAAATCCATTGAATGGTTCTGCTGTGCCAAGCAATGTTAGATACCATTTTATGGCAGCAAGTATGAAACTATGCATCTATGCTGTTATCCAGTGGATGTTTCTTTTTTTTTTTTTTTTTGGAGTTTTAAAATTATGTAATTTAGAAATTCAAATAGAACTTTAAACACAAAAATCTGATTGACTGAAAAGTGGAACCATCAAATCAATGCTGCAGGTGTTTTTAACCATTGTGTTGTCATGGCCTAGCTATTTCTTTCTTCAACGCTCTGGTTCATTTTCCTCTCCCTACTTTCATTTCCGGATTTGGAGGTTGGTTGGTTTTCTTCCTATCTGCACTCTTCTTCCCTTTAAGTTAATCTGTTATATAGCTGCAGAAGGATCTTTCTGCATCAATGTATTAACAGGTGTGTCCCTCCTAAAAATCCTTTGAAAGTATCCCATTGTCAATGAAATGAAGCTCCATTTCCCTAGCATGGAATCCAAAGCCCTCCCAACTTCATCCCACTGAATTTTGATCTCTCAGTTTTATCCTTCCTCCGTGTTATTTTTTTTGCCCTCAAACCGTGATATTCATTGTTCTTTCTAGAGGACAGTGAACTTTTTTTTTTTTAAACCACTTTGTTTTGCTCAAGCTGTTTTCTCTGCCTAGAAGGCCTGAATCCTTTTCAGCATTTAAAATTAGCACCTCCTTCATGAAGTCTTTCTAAGTACTTCTGGTTGGAATTAGCTTTGTAGAGTTTTTACCTATACCATTTTAATAGCATTGTAACATGCATCAGCTTCAGTGTTCATTTCAGTGGTTTATCACATTTCACAGCAGCCTATATGCTTGAAGTCAAAGACCATTACCAATCCATAGCTATGTCTCTGTAGCACCAGTTTAGAACCTTGGATGTGTAAGGCCGTCAAATATTTATCAAACTGGAATTGATACAGTTATATATTAATATAATGAAGTTTAACAATCTTTCCTTTGTTCATGAGTTTCCGTATGTTTGTTTTATTATTTATTTTTCCTCTCTTTGGAACAGCCTGGCTAGGAATGAGTACCTACATCTCCCTGACAGGCCTTGTGTCAGCATTTTCTCACAGAGATCTAATTTTGAACATTTAACGTCTCAGTCTGGTGTAGTATTGAGTAATACTACATTTTAATGCACAGATCATAAGAATCTTAGTAATTAATGATAAATGAATAAGTAGGAGCACAGTACCCCGCAGGTGATAGCATCACTTTTAAGTTTCCTCCTTTTGGTCTTGGTTTCCTCTTCCATAACATGATGTGGGTGATCCCTACCGTCATTTCTGACCTGTCCATCCTGTTTTCATAGTGTTGTCCATGAGGACCCAGTCCAGTTTTACCACTTTGGTTTTCATATTTGAAAGTTGATTATTAAAATTAAGTAAGCCGTCTCTGGTAGCAGCATTGCATTCATTAGAGAGACAATCACATTACCAGCCGTCAGCCCCCTTCTGCAGGAGGACAACAGATGGCCTCTCAGGTAGGAGCACATCCATCCTGAGTGCACAGGCCAGCTTGCAAGCATTGCCTCTCATCTGCCTAGAGAACCAAATGAAATGGAGGATGTGAAACTGCTTAGTAAGGTCTAAAGCAATAGTCACATCTAGGGGATCATTCTTATTAGTGCTGTCACCAGCTTTCTAGTGTGATTATAAGGCCATGACATTTTTGTTTTAAGCAAGTTTACTAGCAATTATACATCTGAATGAGTTTTAGTCTCTTCAGATAATATTTGAGAAGTTATCCACTTAACGCCGTGATGTGGCTGTAGCACTCAAACATGGTTTAGAATCCATTCAAAAATAGAGACTCATTGATTATGGGCTTACTGTGATTTTAAAGAAAACTAGTTGTTCATATGGCATCCTTGCACACACAAAAGCTATGTAATGCTAAATACATAATTTTGGACAACTAGACCTTTAATAAAGAATGAAGGAGAGATGGGGAACTTAACTTTACATAAGGGAGACTAGTTAACATTTTTTACCTTCTGCTTTGATGCAATAAGAACTAATTATACAGTACCACCTGTGAACTATTCTCACCAAAAATTTTAACCTGAGTCTTACCAGCATCTAAATAATGAAATAAAAGATATACACAGGGGAGAGGGACATTACATGGTAAGGTGGTAGAGTTAATAATCTATAATTTAGGAATTACTATATGGCTAGTAACTCAGTTTCTTTGACCAATCACAGGGACTATGAAAAAAAAAGAGGACCTGGGAATTATCATAGATTGAAATAGATTTAAGTGACAGATCAATCAAGTGCAAAATGTTGAACTTATTTGGACTCCAGACAAATCAACTATTAAAAGACATTTATGAGACAAATAAGGACAGTTAAACACTGATGGGATATTTGATAATACTAATAAATTAATTTTACTTTGAATTTACATGTGAAAATGGTTTTGTGGTTATATTACAAAAAGGAATATATTTATTCCTTTAGAAATATTTACTAGAGAAATGTTATAATTACTGCAGAATTTGCCTTCATATGCTGTAATGGTGCAGAGTGAAAGAAGAAAGTAAGAGACGAAATGAGAATGACAGAATGTTGTAATTGATGAAGCTGAGTTATAGGTGAATTGGTGTTAACTACATCCTTTCCTCTAATTTTGTGCATAATTGGAAACTCATAGTAAAAAGTTTAAAATAAAAGCATAAAGTAGACATATAAAGAGGAGTGAGAATATTTCTGGGCCTCACAACACCCCAGCTTATAGAAGATAGTCCAGCTGCTGTCCTGCCCTCAGGTTACACAAGATATCCTCAGACTCCTCTTTCTTTAAATTAAATTGGCACTGAGATTCTATTTGCAATTGAGATCCCTAATACATCGAGCTAGCTGAAAAGAATGCTAATGAATTAGCCTCCTTAGTAGTCATATTAGAGAACTAAAAATGTTTCAGTCTACTTTAAAAATACCCTGTGAAAGATGGGCTTTATATAGATGTATAAACTGCTTCCATTCAAGTGTCAGTCATTTTCTTAGATGAAGATTCCTGGGCTATGTATTCAGCATATTTACAATCCTAAATACAGTTAAATAAAATTGGGACTATTGAAGTAACACTAAGAAAAAAAAAAAAAAGAAAATGGGCTAGAAATACTCAAAGCAGCGATTCTCAACCGAGAAGAATTTTGCCCCAGGGAAGACATTTTGCAGTGTCTGCAGACAGTTTTGATTATCACCACTCCGGGGAGGGGGCAAGAGGGGCCAGGGAGGTGCTGCTGGTGTCTAATGAGTAAAGGCCACGGATGCTGCTGGACATCCTACGATGCACAGGACAGCCTCCCTCCCTCCTCCTCCATATACAACCAGAGATTATCCTAATTTATTCAGAATAGCCTTAGTGCTGAAACCATGATGTTACAGGTGAGGCAGTCAGATACTCCTAGAATTTCTTTTATTTTAGCACTCTTAATGTATTTAGCACTACTTACATTATCTACATCATACATGAAAATATAGAAAAGATTTTTGTTTTTAATTAAACTTGGGAAACAGATACGTGTAACTGAAAAAAATCTATCAATAATGATTGCTTTCTAGCAAATCAAAAAATTTTCTTTCAAATTTTATCTTTTTACACATTTGGAGTCACTACTTCTCTGCTAGCTTGATGACCTATAAATAGTAATTTTACTACCTGTCAAAGTTATAGGTAATTTCTGTATCATTTTCAGCTGATCTAGAACATGATTTATATAAAAGTGAAAATATGTTGAAATTTTATTTCATTTTGCAATCGAGACAAACACTGTATTAATATAAAAGTTGCTTGAAAAGTTATCTCTTATTGTAATAATAGTATAATGTTCATTTATACTTAATATAGAAAATGTACTATTAAGAAAGCAGCTTCTTGTCTCTGTGGAGCCTCAGTGTTTTATTTAAAAGCCAATATGTTTTTTAGATATTAAAACAAAAGGAAAAGAAGAACTAATATTTTCTCCCTAATTACCTGTTATTATATAAATAATATGTGTGACCTTTTAGTGGGATGGGAAGTGCTATTACTTAAACTATTTAAAAAAATAATTTATAAAAATATGCCATGGCATTTTAAAGATATACCTAAAAATACCTTACCCTTAATTTTCTTGTAATTGTTTTTCCAAACTGCTTTGCAGACATTCTTGTAGACATCTGGTTGTATATGAGTATGGCCTCATATTTTAGTTATATATTTTGTAAACGTTATTGCTAGATTTTAGTTTTTTTAATCCCATCTGTCTTTTCTGGTCAACAGTTGAGTTTAGTTCATTTAATTTTTTTATAAATGGTATATTAATATTTGCAATTTCTTCTACCATCTCACTTGTACTTCCTGTTTTCCCTTCCTTTAGGTATTTCCTCATTATTTATTGCCTTCTTTTCTTTTTAAATTTTTCGTTTTAAATTCTATTTTAGTTTTAAATTATATTTTCTCCCATTAATTTTGGAAGTACACTCCCTATTCCTGTTATTTTTTCATCATAGTTTTCACATGTATGCTTAAAATCTGATGTTAATATCTCTATGATGTTCTTGAACCTTGGAAAGTTTTACAATCATCCCCACCAGTCTTAATGTCATTCATTACAGAATTGTAATTCTGTTCTTTTTTAACCACAATCTGGCTGGCTTAAGTAACAGAAATTTGTTGTCTCACAGTTTTGGAGCCTAGGTGTCCAGAATCAAGATGTCAGTAGGGTTGGTTCTTTCTGAGGGCTGGGAGAGAAGAGTCTGTTTCAGGCCGCTCTCCTTGGCTTATAGATGGCCATCTTCTCCCTATGTTTCTTTGAGTCATCTTCCCTTGGTGTATGTCCCTGTGCCCACATTTCCCCTGTTCATGAAGACTCCAGTCCTATTAGATTAGGGCCCACCCCAGTGACCTCATTTTAACTTGATTACCTCTGTAAAGACCGTATCTCAAAGTGTCGTCACATTCTGAGCTACTAGGGGTTAAGGACTTCAGTATATGAATACCAGGGGTGGGGGGGATACAATTCGACCTATAACACTACCCAAATTTGACATTATTATAATGATGATTATTAATTTTTACTGTCAAGGTTTGTTTAAATTTTTCCATGTTTATCATTTTCTTTGTTCTAATATGAAATGTTGGATTCTAAAATATTTCTGGATATGATTCCTTACTTCCTCAAAACTAGTTATTTTAGGGAGGTTCTATTTGTAATAAACTACCTATCTTTGTCTGGAAACGTCTTTATTTAGCCCTGGCTCTTGGATGATAGTTTATCTGTATACTTGATTCTGGGTTGACAGCTATCTTTTTCAGAAGTTTGAAGGTATTGTTCTACCATCTTTTGGCTTCCTTTGCTGCCGTGGGAAGTCTTGTGTCAGTGCCGTTTTTATTCCTGTGTATTACATCTTTTTCCCATAATTGCTTTGAAATACCCCCTTTTATGAATTTTTACTGTTATAAGTTTAGGTTTTGATTCATTTTTATTTTTATGTACCTAGCTTTGGATTTGTTAAGCTCCCTAAACCTGAAGAAATGCATCTCTATAAATTCTAAAATTTTTTGGACATTATTTCTTCGAAAATTTTGCTTCTCCCCATTTCCTTTTATTTCTCCTCTTTGAACTGGAAGATATTTTTCATTGTCTCTTGTGTCTTTTCATCTTTCTTTTATATTTTCTATGTCTGTTTTTCTATGACTTTGGAAATATTCATTATTTTCTTGTGAAAGCATCTCTGTATTTGTATTTGTTGAATTTTATCCAGTGTAGGAATTTTGTTTGGTAACGTTTCTCAAGCAAATTCATTTTTCAATAAAGTTCCATTTCTAATCTTTCCAGGGCTCAGGACAAGTCTAAAATAGAGGCCTACATATCATATGCGTACATATTTAAATATAATAAATTGTCATTAAATATGTTCTGTGCTCCAATCTTGATAAAGCTTTATAATAATGTGAAAAGCCAAGTTTGAATTTAGAATTCTTTGACTTTTCATATATCTGTGCTAGAATGCGGTGATACAAAGAAAGCCATCTCCTAGCCCCAGTGCTGCTGGCCTGTAGCCTGCTGCCTGCTCCCCTTCTCCATCCACCATTGCACCCCTCCTATAACATAGGGGATTCCCCCACTTGCACGTAGACACGGCACCCGTGCATCCGAGTTCCATCCCTATCCCCATAAACAGCTCTCCCTTAGTCACCCCTCCAGCCTAGGGATGTGAATACCAGTGGTTCAGTCTGCTCTTAGGATGATCAACCCAAGGAAGAGACACAAGAAAAATGTGGGTCACGCTAGGGTCACATGGGCGTGTAATTTGGTTTCCTGTTTACCAGGAACACGGTCTAGAAAAGGAAGGCTAGAGACTCTGGCTGGGTAGGTCCCCTTGAATCCATATTGCTTTTACACTTTGAAGATGGGCATGGCCAGAACAGGATCATTTGAGGCTCTCCTAAGTGCAGGACCCGGACACAGGCCTCTTATGCTTAGGTCTGTGGTCATTATTGCTCTTACATTGCTGAACTATCCATTCCTTACACAATCAGGAGCTTTTCCTGAGCCCATTATTCTATTAAAAGTAACTGCTTGTGGATAAAAAAATACAGCAACCAATATAGCAGATATATATTTAGTCATTTCTCTTTGCTAGGCACCAAGCTAGGCCTTTATTATCTTTCTCCTGGACTATTGGAATGGGTTTCCCTGTCATACCTATTTGTAATTTATCTTCACGCTCTTTATTGACTTCAAGATGAGATTCAGATACTTAGTGTGATTTTCAAAGGCATGTGCAATATCAGCCTTAACCATCTATCCTACCTCAACTCCATATCAGCCCTCCCTTACACCTTCCAGCCTTATCAACGAATTTGTAGTTCCTCACATGTCTATTTCCTAACCCCATCTCTTTCTTTTCTCTGCCGTTTCTGCAGTGCTTTATGTGATTTGTTCTATGAAGCCTTTTCTTGGCAAGCTGGTAGAACTCTTTGTGCCCCCACTGTATGCTGAGGGACTGCTTGTATTGCCTTACGTCTTTGTCCCCCCTCACTGGACATGAGCAGCGTGTCTCCACTGACTGTAGCCTCAGGAGCTTGTACACTGTGAGCTGCACACCACTCGGTAAATAGTGTCTGAACAAGTGAATAAATCAGCAGTTGAATTCTGTCTTGCTGCCTGATTAATTCTAAGGTAGTACATTCCAGGCTGTTCTTTTTCTCTCGATTTGAGTCCACCTTGTAAGGTAGTATAGGGTAGTGCAAGACGTAGGAAAAAACAACTGGTTATAATGGGGGTTGAACTCCTAGGGCTTCTTAATACTATATAGAATTGGCAGTGGCTTTGCAGCTGAGTCAGTTCTTGTGGACTCTTTCTGTGGAATAAGTTTAAGATCCTTGTTCTTTCTCAAATTATTGTGGTTGGTTTATTTGTTTTCCCCAAATTCTCTCTCTCTAATATTAAGAGAAAAAAAAAATCAAACCTATTAGAAAGACCAAAAGAGAGGAGTGTCACCTCTTGCCAGTCTAGCTCAGAAAAAGCTTCAGGCACATCTTCCCAAGAAGAAAACAGTTATAATTGCCTTCAAACCTTCTCCAGAGAAAGTGAGACCAAAGTATAGCTTTTCCATTGTTGTTCCTTTTTTTCTTGTATATGATGTATACCTGTCTGAGTACCTTTGCTGTGTGCTGTGGCCCATGTCATTTCAGTGCAAATGCTAGAAGTCTTAGTTCTTATGGATGAAATCCTATCTAAGAGAAAACAGAATATAAATGATAGCTGTAACTAAAGAAGCTGTAGAATAAGAGAAATATGTTTTCAGTTGCAAGAGTTTGAGGGGCAAAATAAGTAACTCATTTATCTCTTGCTTTCTTTCACTAGATAATAGAACTTACTAGTAAACTCAATACTCAACCAAATATTATATTACATTTTTGTCAGGACACAAAGGACCATTCTGATGGTTTCTTCACTCTGCTTTATAATGACCAATTCTGGACTCTTCTGAAAGGTTTTTTGATGGCTTGGAAGATAGATGCCAGTCACCAGGAGGTCTCCACTGTGAGCTATCACAGGTGCTCTGGCTCCCAGCCCATAAAAGTCAGGAAATAAAACTTGGTTTAGCATCAGAATCTGATACTTAAGGATGCCTGTTACTTGGCTTGAGCAAAATCACAGTCTTTGCAAGCTGAAAGAATGAAAATGTTTACTCAGTTCAGCACTTCTGTATTTTATAAATATGGTTGTAATTGCATCCACATCAACTTTAAGTTTGGAAAATGCCAATGAATCAGAAACACAAGATGTGAATGTTTAATGGTGACTTGCCTACAACACTGTTTGTTAAAGTCCCCCCTTTCATACTTCTGACCTTTCGCCTCCTTCCACTCCCATTCCTGTGGTACAGTGTGTTCTGGCTGTTCTGAGCACTTTCATGTTCTTATGTCTTTGAGTTCAAGAAGCTTTTATTAAGATGTTATGTATGGCACTGTTCTAGATGCTGGTGTTAACAGGATGAACTTGGTATAGGCAGTATTTTTATGGCACTCATGATCTAAAAGACAGGGCAGCTATGAATACAAGCTGTTGCAGTGCCTGTGTTCAGGACAAACTCTAGGTAAGCGTGAGATGTTTAAGGAATCACGCAAGAGTGAGGTAGCAGTGGAATTAAAGGAGGAAACCAATTCCAGATAAAGCAGACGCCATGAACAAAAGTTCGGGCTAGAGTCACATGTTTAGCTTGATTGAGCATCACTCAGAGGTCAAGTACAAGATAAAGAGGAATGGGATTTGAAGAGACCATAGCTTCAAATTACCATACCACTTGCATAGACGGAACTAATGTGGATTACTCTGCAGATCATGTGAGTCAAAGCCTGACTAGGAGCTGAGTCAGCCTGACTCCTTTCTGTGGTGGCCAGAGGGAAGCATAGGTAGGGGTAAAGGAGAAGGTGAACATAAAAGAGAAACATACTTCTAAAACATAATCATATAAATGCCATCTGTTTGGAATTACCCTTTGTCTTTTAGTAAGTGTTCGTAGACAAATCTGTACTTTATGAAATAGCATCTTCTAATAGTAACAATGGTAAATTTGTTATTATACTGTTTTATGTCAAAATGCTGGAGCTATCAGACCAGTGATTACGAGGTGTGATTGAACAGAAGAGAAGTGAAAAGTGGTAAATATGTTAGATGTAGTCCTCATTGCAGGGTGGGGGGAGGTGGAGAAGGAGCGGAGAGTGTTTGTTAGCTTGTCACAACAGGCAGAATAACACCTGATTCCTCTGAAATGGGTTCCCTATGTTATATCTGCTTTGGAAACACTTATTGGAAGTTGAATTTGTTGTTCCTGTGACTAAAACTCTTAATGGCGTATGCTATTTTACTTAAATAAAAGTAATAATAATTAATGAAAAACCCAGAAGCATTAAAGTTCAGTACCAACACCTTCTCTGAAGAGTCAACATATTGCCTCAAACCACATTTTTAAAGTAAAGCTTTGTCTCAGATTCATTTTTGTTTGAACACATGCAAAGCTTGTTCACTGTTGAAATTTTTATCCACTGAGAATCAGTGTTTATTTTCCTCCAGGTTTCATGTAATTCCAAACGGAAATTTTTTTGAAAACTTTAAAAAAGGAAAATAATTAGTTTTTAAAAAAAATGTACATTTATATTTTTTTCTACTGCAAAGCCATATGGAGTACACCCTCAGACCTGTGCTAAGAAAAAGAGAGCTGCTTTTTCCTGTCCTGGTCATGTGCTGGGGATAAATGCAGTCTGAAAAGGATGTAAGTGTGAGCTCAGAGGGATCCTAAGAATTTGAGGTATGGTAATAGGGGTATTATTATTTATTTTGAATAGCAGAGTAGTAGACTGTAGTTCACCCTGCAGGGGGTGAAACCCGCTGAAGCAGATTCCCAGTCATGTGTTAATGCCTCCAGGTGCTTGCATCTCTAAGCTGTTTATCTCTGATTGTGAAAGATTCAGTCTCCAGGTAAAAGCTGATGGGAGAGATTAATTTCCCCTTTCTTCTCTTTCATCCTTGTTGTTTTGTCTTGTATGTAGGAGTAGGTTTGCTTTTTGTTCCTGAAATCATCCTGTAAAACCTGAGATTATCACCAAATGTTAGTCTCTTTTAGAAATCAAGGGTACAGAATTAGACTGATGGATATAGAGCTTAAACTGGCCTTCTAGACAAACAGATTTAAAACTGATGCTTTTGATGCATTAATGAAGGGAGAAGTTAATTTTGTGGGTTTGAATAGCACTTTTATTAGAATAGACCAATAGAAAATATCGGAGGGTATTACAAACAGGGTAAGTTTCGTGTTAAATTTTTCTTTCAGTGATACACACTGATGAATGGAAAAGACTGCTGAATTTTCCCCAGATGCCTGTTCTCCTCTTCTCAAATGATAAGCAATGCATTTTAACTGCATTTCCCAGCTACCTTCTAGCTGTGTGGACATATAACTTTGAAGGGTACCAGAATATGCCTCCACAAAATACGCTTCTTTGGCATATGGATTTATTTTGAGCTAAAGGCCATTGAAAACCAGGAGAGGCACTTCTAACTCATCCACAGAGAAGGCACCCACTTAAATCTGCATAACAAAGCTTAATAAACAGCTCTTGTTTACCATACTTATCGGATCACCTTCCCTTAACTTGCCTCCCCTGCCCAGAAGCCTCAAGCCCCTTTTCCTTTGTTTAGCCTAAAATGGTGTATTTGCCCAAGTTCTAACCAGCCCTTTGGGTTGTTCCTCAGTGGATGTTCCCATGTGTATATGCACAACATGCATGTTAATAAACTTGTTTTTTTCTGCTGTTAATCTGTCTTCGGTCAGTCTAATTTACCAGTAGGTAAACCCAAGATGGGTAGAGGAAAAGGTGGTTTTTTTTGTGTGTTTTTTTGTTTTTCCCTTCCTTACAATCTGATTCTGGCTAAAGGGATAAGAATGGAAGTGCAGTATCCTGCTTTGGGGTTGAGACTTTGAGGGAATGAAATGGGCCCTCTTCCTTCCTCTGACTTCTACTTAGCTAGGAAACAGACATATTAGTGACAGCTGGAGTAGCCAAAACACTCATTAGAAATCACATATTGAGGATGGCTAGACAAGGAAGTTAAATGAGCCTGGACCCCTGATGGTTACGGAGCCTTTGTATCAGCCCTGGACTTCCTTGCTGTCTCCTAGTTAAGAGATAAACATACAGCTCTCCTGCTTAGACTTTTATTATTTCGGTTTCTTTCTGACCATGGTTGAATTGATATTCCAGTTAATACAGACCACGGTATGCAGGAGTGGGACTATAAGAACAGCACCTAAAGATAGCACATGGCTTAGTTATTAGGTGGTGTGGAGTGAAGTGGACTGGAATGCTGTTGGTAATAAGTATGTTGTGACCAGATTCGTATGGCGAGAGCTTGGATGTAAGACCATGTGCCAGTCAAGCCTTTAATACATATTCTTGTTGCCCATTGGGTATTTATTCATTTTAGATTTTTTTTTCTTTAATTTTGCCATATGACAGGTCCTGAGAGGTGAACTCAAGTTAGAACAAGCAAGGAGAGAAAAAAAAAGAGAGAGTGAAGCTCTGGCCAGGTAGGCTTTCTGCCTCTTTGGCCTGCAATCTCAATGGACTGAGAGTCTTAAAATGCAGGGCTTTATTATAAATCAGTTTTGACAGGAAACAAAGGTGTTTGTGCCCAAACGGAGGCAGTGATAAAATGAGCCTCTAAATCAAGAAACTGTCCTAGCAGGAGATAAGGCTGGAGAAACCATTAAGACTACCAGACAATGGGAGCCAGCCCAGGGGGAACATTAGATTAAGGTCCTTGCCTTCCTACTGAAGCCAATTGTTTTCTTTGGCCTTAACGTGGTCACTACTAAATTGAGCAAGAGAGTGATTGACAGGGCACAGAAACAAGTAAACAAAAGACCAGAATTTTGTCTTAGAAGCTAACATACAGATGATAATTTTTTCTTTATTTATTTGCAATCAGATTTGATGGAAATTAAAGAGTCCATGGACCTTCTAAATTTTTTTCACTACATTGTGTTACCAAAGAAATCATGGGCCAGTCTTGTAGAATTCTGTTATAGTTTACCCCTTAAAGCAAGCTTTGTCTCCCTAAACCTGTCCAACCAGCAGGAATCATCCTACCAACATTCTGAAGCTCCCAAGTTGGGAATATTGTCTAATGCCTACTTGATATGTGGCCATGGAGATAATGGACATGTAAAAACCTCCCGGAAGGCAAAGTCAGACATTGGCAGGGTAGTGACCAAGGAAGTACACCCCACAGAGTGGAACCAAGAGCTGCTAGGTAGCTTAACATAGGAAATTATTCCAGTGACATGATAGTAAGTCCAGTTATTGGGGGGCTGTTCTTATTCTTCCCTTTTCAGAACTGAATTTTTTTATTATGTCTGTTTTGTTCTTATTCACCACTTTGTATTAGGTTGGGAGATGGAGACAGTTTTGGCTTATAGACTGTCAATTCATGAGAAGCCACTCCCAGTTTTGATAGATATGCACATCACCCAGAGATGCTAGATTTGAAACAGGATGCA
Organism: Hippopotamus amphibius kiboko; assembly: GCF_030028045.1. Taxonomy (NCBI): domain Eukaryota; kingdom Metazoa; phylum Chordata; class Mammalia; order Artiodactyla; family Hippopotamidae; genus Hippopotamus; species Hippopotamus amphibius. The sequence goes on along the minus strand of NC_080192.1, from coordinate 39,898,247 downwards.
GGACCTAGATGGGACTTTGGGTTGTCTAAGAGCTCTTGGAGAGTGGGAGGGCAGGAACTGTTCTAACTATGAATTTGAAGGAAATTGTGACCTGAATGGGCAATGAGGGCAAAGACTGAAGTAGACTTCAACATCTATTCTCCCTTCCCACTGAAATTCATGCTCCCATTCGCAGTAGAGACTTGATCTTGGCAAGTGGATGCTGATCCAGGGACTACGTTTTCTAGCCCCTGTTGTACCTAGATGGGATCATACAACTACTTGCCAGTGAATGCAAGTCCATGTGACACGTGGAATCTGTCATTTCTTGGCCAAGTTGCTTGAGTAACACGAATACCTTTTGCATCCTTTTTTTTCTCACTAACCCATGACTGGAAAGGACAGTACAATCCCTCTCACACCACAGCAAGGGAATTCACATGTTAAAGGAAGCAGAGCCATCATTCACTATGTCTCTGAACAAGTATCAAACATAAGTGAGAAATAAACTTTTATTGTGTTTGAACTATTTTGCATTTGGAGGGGACTTTCTTTTTTTGTTTTTAAATAGTAGCTAGTGTTGCCCTACCTAACACACCTTTTTACTTATAATAGAATATTATTTTGGCACATGGCTACCCAACTAAAGCCTGTATTTTCCAGTCTCTTTTGCAACTGGATGTGGCTACATGACTAAATCCTGCCTGTGGGGTGTGAACTGAAGTGATTTGTGTAACTTCTGTGGCATGTCCCTTAAGAGAAGAGGTATGTCCTTCTCTTTGCTTTTTCCTTTTTTTCCACTAATTGAGTGTGGGCATGGTGATAGGAAGTGAAACACGCATCTTTGAAAAGAAAAATGGTCTGATCAGGAAGGTGAAACACCAAGATAGAAGGAACCTAGGTCAACATTTCAGGCCTGGGCCTCATATTTGGAATTTTACAGGAGAGGAATGAACTTCTTTCTTACTTAAATCATCATTGTATAACAGGTCTTGGTTAGAGCGTATGAACAGATCGCTTACCTTATGTGTGTACATGTGTGTGATTGACAATAAAATTTATTGGTGCTGTGGGTTGTATGTTTAAAAAGTTAAGTAGACGGTTGCATTGTATTAATTCTTTTAATATTCTTTTACTCTGATATAAGGAAAGGAAAATGAATTTTACTCCATCCATTTCTCCTAAGCATTTTCTTCTTTATGTCTCCTCAGTAGATCAAGGGCTCATGAACTTTGCCTCTCTACAGTAATTATGCTGACATCCTCCCCTAAAAATGATCTCTAGTCAATGTATGGAAGGAAAATTAATTTTCTCTTTACCCTTCTAGGTTCTTGGCTGAGACCTGCCTGCCCCAGCCCCCCATAATAAGACATTAACAAGAGAAAAACAAACAGAACTTTAATAATGTATACCTTCTGTAGGCATGGGAGATACCTAGGAAAACTAAGTAAATCCCTGAAATGGCCCAGATTACCACCTTAAATACCATAATCTCCAGCTAAAGACAAAAGATGTTGGGTGCATTTGTGGGGGAGTGGGGGGGAGGGGAGGCAGTTATGGGAGGTTTCCAGGAAAAGCACTGTAAACCAGGGTATGGTGGTTATGCAGATTTAAGTGTGTGCCTTCTCCATTGATAAGGGTTCCTAGGGATTTGGTCATCCTCTTCCTGGTACAGAAAGGGAGATTTACAAATGGAGATTTCCCTTATAAATGCAAATATTTCTTATAAAAGGGTAACTTTAACTTGGCTTTCAAAGCTTCTCCCTTGTCTGCAGTTTCTTGAAAATTGCTGGTCCAAGATAATCCGTACACCCAAAGGGCATATTTGGGGTTGGCAAACTCTGCTTCCCTTCAGCAGTTATTGCAAAGGCTTGGCTAAGGAGTAAGGTTTCTACCTATTATGCCTAAAGGACTGGGCAGGTATAGTAAGCCATGAAGGGATTCACAGGAAGCCTCAGATGTTCCCTGTAGGTAAGGGTAAGACCCTTGGAAATCCCATTCATTGGAGAGTAAGGTTTAGGACTTTTGAATTTTAAGACAAGTAAGGTTGACTTAATTTTAGCTTATATCAATAAATTGCCCACTCCTTTTTGAATGGGAATGACAAACATTGATAAATAACAAATGAGTAGCATTACGGATGCTTATATATAGCAAATTAAGGTAAAAAATTAACAAAACGAAAAGAAAAATACTTGACTACATGAAGCTATGTTTCTTGGTAATTTATGATTTATTTGTACTTTCCATATAACCCAGTGATTAACTGTCTTATTAAGCAGAGGTCAAATTAATGTGGTTTAGGTTTTTTTTTTAATTATAGTATTAACTATGCAGAGACCAAAGCTTTTTTTTTTTTGGTTTTTCTTTTTAAAATGCAGCAACAGCTCTGAACCTTATGGGAAATAAATATCAAAGACTAACAAAGGATAGGTACACGAGTCTGTAAAATAAGCACACAAATCAGTGCCACTCACTCTTCCACTTTAATATCTTATTTATTTGCCTTCGACCAAAGAAATGTATGTAATAGAGCCTTAAAATCAACACTTTTGTTGACTCACTTGTACATGTGTTTTACTCCTGGGAACCTGGCCAAGTGATTCTTTACAAGGTTGGGCAGCATCCATGGTCTGGTACAAGATCTTGCAGAAGTGAGAACATTCGACTGGGAGATAGGAGACTTCTGTCTTTTGGATCTACCACTAATAAGTTATATGACAGGGAAAACTGTAGCAATATTGGACCCTCATTTCATCATCTCTACAAGGAGGGGCTTCTGCTTGATAATCCTCCAAACTCCTTTGGGTTCAAATTATGACTTAAAGGCAGTAAAATGTAATCAAAAAAGAAAGCGATGCAGCATAACGACAGAACCCTATTTTGAAGGAAAGGAATGTATTTAGATGTGTATGTATTTTTGCTCTGGGGAAAAAACCCAAAGTGTAGGAAGAGGACGTCACACTTATCTTAGAAACAGTCACATTGCTCCCAATTTTTTCAGATTGTTATGGAATCTTGCCTCTTCCTCTCAGCTCGACAGCCAACGACTGTTAGAATTTTATCCCCCAGATGGCAGTGCAGTATTCCAGGTTTAGAATGGTCAGGTCCAGTGCTCTGGAAAAAGGCAAAGCGAACTTGTCCCTGTCACGTTTATGTGCCACATTTCTTCATTTTGGAGGAAATATGCTGTAATTCTGATGTAACAAGACTTGAGTGATCAGTCATTTCAAAGCGAACACAGCAGCCATCCACATTCATGCTTGTGTAGCACCACCATTGTATTTAAGATTTTTGTTTTACATGTTATTTTATCAGAGTTTGGAAACATGTACTAAATGTAATAGGATTAAGTAACTGTTCAGTAGTTCTTTTTAAAAAGCTACAAATGAAGTGGATAGTATCCACCATAACCTTCACTATAAGCTTATTGTACTATTATGGTTGCTGAGACGTGCTTATGAGACATATAAATACAAAGAAACACAATAGCATCATACGGAAAGCATGAAAAAAAAGTCAGGGAAGGGAAAGGGACACATTTCAGTTTTAAGATAAAAAGCCTGCAGAAGCATTTGGATCAGACAATATCTGGTCATTTGTATGATGGTCTAAGAGATTTGAGAGAATCCTTTAAGTTTCTACTATTCATTGGAGAAATTAAATTTTATGGATTTATAGTACAGAAGCAACATTCATTGGTCGTGCCGTGAAAGCAGCAGAAGATAGGAAAGTAAAAATTAAAGAGGTTACGGCAGATCATCTCAAAAGTATTTTGTTTTGATGGGTTGTGGAATGTGGTCACGTTTTTATTTTCTGGAGATTCCTTTACCTTTAGGTTCAGTGAAGTCTTCTGTCCAGTTTTATATTTCCTAGTAAGAAAAAGTATTCATGCCACAGTGATTATGAGTGATAAAATAAGTTTTTCTTTTAACCACAGAATTTAGTTTATTTTATTAAATCTGCTGCTTATGAATTGATTGTCTGCCTATACCAGAAACATCCCAAAGAATCACAGTATGAAATGTTATATACTTCTATATATAGTTTTCTAAACAGTACTATACTTCTCTATGCAGTTCAATTAAGGAAATATACATATATGCACTGTAATATTCTAATCACTGCTTGAAATACAAAGAAAAGTAAGATATATATGCCTGCAGTGAGCTTATATTCTAGTGGGATGATAAGCAAATTGCAAATAACAATGAACAGAGCAGGAATTATAGAAGAGGCAACATGGTAAGAATAGGGGGCTCTGGAGCCAGCATGCTAGGGTTGACATCTTGGCTCTGCCTCCAGTATTTGCATAGCTTTGGAAAGATTAGTTTTCTGGTTTCTTAGTAAAGCAGGTGATTGGATATTTATCCGAAGGAAATGAAAATACCAACTCGAAAAGATATCTGCACCCCCATGTCCATGTAGCATTATTTACAATAGCCAAGATATGGAAACAACCTAAGTGTCCATTGATGATGGATGATTGGATAAAGAAAATGTTACACACACACACACACACACACAGGAGTATTATTCAGCCATAAAATGAAGGAAATCTTGACATTTGTGACAACATGGATGGACCTTGAGGGCATTATGCCAAGTGAAATAAGACAGAAAAAGATAAATACTGCATGATCTCACTTACATGTGGAATCTAAAACAAAACAAAACAAAAACCAGAAAAAGAACTCATAGATACAGAGATTGGTGGTTGCCAGAGGCTGCGGGTGGGGCTGGAGGTGGGCAAAATGTTGAAAGTGGTCAAAAGGTGCAAACTTCCAGTTACAAGTCATGAGGATGTAATGTACAGCATGGTGACTGTAGTTAATACTGTATTGCACATTTGAAAGTTACTACAAGAGTATATCTAGTTCTCATCACAAGAAATTTTTGTAACCATGTTCATTGATATTAACTAGACTTATTTTGGTGATTATTTTGCAATATATACAAATATTGAATCATTATACCATACACCTGAAACTAATATAAGACAGTTATATCTCAATTAAAATTGAAAAGCAGATGATAATAAGAGTTCCTACCTCATAGCATTGTTTTGAAGAAAATGAGTTAATGGAGAAAATGAGTTAATGGAAGTTCTTGGCACCTAGCAAATTCATTAACAGTTTTAAAAAAAAGTCCCAGGGGAGGGAAAGCCGAGTAAAGGGACTAACAGTTGAAATTAGCCTTTAAAGAAACCCTTTAAGGACTGTCAACGATTTGTTGAAGTACAGGGAATGGAAAGGGCACTGCAGCCTAAGACAGCAAGATGCCAAATGTTAGAGGAAGAGCAGGAAGGCAGTTTGGCTGCACGTAGAGTAAGGAAGAAGGGAAATGTATGGAGGACAGTTTGCACTGGACTATTTTGGAGATACTGCTTAATCACAGAATAAGGGCTGGCACTGAAAGTTTTTTTACACAAGACATAGATAGATTGATGCTTATAAACATATTCTGGTAGCACTATGAGAGAGAAATTGAGTGTAAGAGGAACTAGAGACAGGGAGATCGGAGATGAGAAAGGCAACACCATGTAGAAGAATAGGAGTGGACCTTGTCATCGCTTAAGAATCACGATTGGTTGGCTTACCAACTGATTGCAAATTTGCATTATGTACATAAAGGCCCTTTCAGGTACCTGCAGATTTTTACTTGCCTCTCCTATCAGGGTGCAGAATTCTACTCCTTCTCCCATATACCTAGCATTTCAGATACAGAGTTTAAAAATTCTGCTTACAAATAGCTACACTTGTCAACAGGCCTTCTCCCCTGCTCCCTGAACACTCCAGACCCAAACATGGAGGGAACCTCATCATTTCTTCATGTCTGAAGTTTGTTTTGAGGAAGATTGAACTGGTTAGGCTTCTTAGAACAACCTTGTTTTTTCCCACTTAGTTCTTTTTTGATGTTCCATCAGTGATAAACTTGACCTGCCAGCAAGAGTCCTGTTAGATGGAGAAAGGGGAGTGTTTGCCTTCCTCATTTTCTCTTCTCTTATTTCTTTTTTTCTGCCATATTTTCACTTTCTACCTGCCTCTGATCTATTCCTTACAGATGCATGGAGGCACCATCCATTTCTGTCTTTCTGCCTTCTTCCCAAATGTAGTCAACATGTTTTAGCACTTTCCTTTCCTTCTCTCCTCCCACCACTGAAGCCAGAGGGTCTTCATTTAGCTGATGGGCCCTGCTCTGCTGAACACACAATGTGATCTGAAATAAAGCAACAGGCAGTCCAGATGGGATAGTGATGCTTGCTCCCTGTTGCAATTGTGGAAGAAGTACACGAATTACTGAATAGAAACAGTGTGATTTGAACTTTTGAGTCTTTACTAGAATGAGTTCAAGAAGAAGTCTCTGGAGGAAGAGCAATAAATGGCTTTGATATGAAGCCTATATAGGAACTTCCCCAACTCCCAGCTTTGATCAGAAGAAAACTGAAAGAAAGACTTAAAAGTTTTAATTCATGAGGAAAGAGAACCAAGAAATGGCACACTTTCAGGAAGCCAAGCTATTCCATCACATCTTATATCTCATGGTCTCTCTTCTGGGTACTCTGCCTGGTTATTCACTTCAGTGGTTTGGTTTTATTTACTTCTATCTGCATATGACCAAAGGAAGCTGCTCCAAGTTCCTAAATTGACATGTCCTCAGTTCTGGAGGTCAGCTGTGGAGGATGAGAACCTGGTCCAGCAAGAGTGAGCTCCTCAGTCTTGGTCCAATTAACTTAGGCCCTGGAGCCACAAGACATGGCTGATAGGGACTGTATTGGTCATGGTGTGATGCTGATGTGATTAAAAAAAAAATCAGTGGATTTCGAGACTTTGGCTTCTCCTGCAATGTCAGAGTTCTCCATTGGATCTTCTGTAGTGGGGAAGCTAATGGGTGAAGAGAGAGAGCAAGTGGAGGAGCTCATGGAAGGAGTCTGGGGCCAACACTGAAAGAGGCATTCATCACTTCCACACACTTTTCCATCGCCAGGGCCCAGTCACTGGACCCATCTAAATGCAAGGGAGGCTGGGGAAGTCAGTCTACCCATGAGATCAGGAGTAAAGGAAATGGAATTTTCTTTGCCACACGGACCATCCTTGTTGGTCAGCAGAGGAGTTGTTGGAAGAACACTATTGGGTGCTGGGCAAATGCGCCAAAGATGTCTTATATTATGAGACAACCACCTGGCTTTTCCTGGGGCTTCAGCAGTGCCTTGGTCGGCTTGCTCAGTTTCTGCAGCCTAGTTTGAATTACTTGTTTTCAACAGAATGATGTTATTTTCTGACAGTGTTCAAGAGAATTAAAGAAATGACTTTACTTCCTTTCACTGCTACTTACCTAGGTTCTCAGACTGTTTATTGGTAATCTCTATTTCTTTTTAATGTCATCTCTAGGGGAGAAAATTCTATTTCAGCCAAGAGATTTCATTCTGTAATTACATCACAAAGAATCACTTCATAAGGAAGGCACTGACTTTGAATTTCTGTCAGCTTCAATTTAAGTAGATGGAAAACTATGGAATATATACTATAAACAACAATTTTTTTTTAAGCTTTATAACCAAGAAGATTTCAGCTTTTCAAGTCAGCTGGCAAGCCTAGGACCTGCTCATCAATCCTCTGCCTGAATAGTTCCACAAATAAACAGTTTGTTCATAAAACATAAAGGGAATATGATATTTCAGCCAGGAGAGAACAGAGCCGTCTCTCAAAATGAGGTTTTGTTGTTTCAGTACATCAGATTTCCACCCTTCCTCCCCCCAACTATCCTAGCAAGGCTGGCTGCATTCACAATGTGTGCTAAACTTCCAGAAATCTATACTATTCAAACCTTTAAATTACGTCTTCTGTTTAACAGAAATCTGCCAGGGGATGTGCTATGGGAGTGTGGAAGGAATCCTAGCTGTTAAAAACCATGTCAGCCCATCACAGAGATGTGATTTCTGCTATCACTATAATGCCCATATTAAAAATTTAGGAAATGAGCCTTTTCATTTCTGGTTAGCCACTTCTGCAGCTAAAGCCAAAAGAGACCCCTTTGGTATGCACGCTATTGAAGTCCACAGTGCACTGTAGGAGTACAGATCTGCACACTTGCAAGACTATATAGATATTGAATGTGCATGTTTTTATGTAGACAAGAGACTAATCCCTAGATTGTCTTTAAGGAACCCAAATACCGTATCAAGGCAATATACCTAAACTTATGCATTTTCCAAGCCACTTAAAACATCTTAGAATAAATACATCAGATTTCATGGACCAGAGGCGACTGACTGGAGAAAACTTCTTTTATATATATATATATATCTGAAGCTGAAAATCACAGAATGTTTTGTTTTGAATTATAAATAATATGTTTAAAGACACCACAACTTCCCCTATCCCATTTTCTACACCAGAAATCGGGGAAGCATTCTTTATCTCCCACACCTAATTTGGTTATAAAGACTACTTCTGAGTCTGTTTTCTACAGCTCACCTGAATCCATCTGCTTCTCTTCATCTTCACTGCTACTGCCTCATCCAGTCCCCGTCATTTCTCACCCCAGATCCTGCTATTTGCTACTCAAAGTGAGGACCTCAGTTCATCAGCTTCAGCATCACTTGGGAGCTTGTTAGAAATATGGAATCTCAGTCCCCACCTGAACCTGCTAATAAGTAGGCTCTGCATTTTGAGAAGATCCCCAGATGATTTCTATGCATGTTGCATTTTGAGAAACACTGGTATATCTCCTTGCCTCCAGCTTTATTCACCTCCTTTCCATTCTGAACACTGAAACCAGAACAATCCTTATAAAATTCAAATCTGGTCACGTCACTATCTTGCCAAAACCCTTTAATTTCTTCTCCTTGTCTTTTGGCTAAAGAATGAAAGCTTCAAATTAAATTTTGAAGCCCTTACGACCTGGTTCCCGATTACCTCCCTAGCTTCGGCTCTTGGCACTTTCTCTTCTCACACTTATGCTGTAGCCATCTTTGTTCCAAGTGTGATTTAGTTTAAATTTCAGTTTGCTAGGAACCTTAACCTCTGACCCCCTAGGGCTCATCATATCATCATTTCTTACCTTGTCATAATACTCAATATTGTGTTAACTTCTTCAGTGCAAATACTGTACTTCCAAGTAAACCTTAATTTCCATGAGGACAAGGACCACATCTGTCTTGGGCAAAGCAGTATCCCCTGTGCTTAGGACAGCAACTGGCACATGGCAGTTGTGAAAGAGTGACTAAATGAAATAACTTCTCATGAAGATGAATGGGCAGTTTTCCACATCTTTAAGAATAACTGTCTTCTAAAATTATGATGTGCTGTCACAGTGAAGATGGATCAGACTTATTCCGATGGGTTCCGGAGGGCAGGGTGATATGAGCAGGGCCTGCAAATGACTGTACTGCTACATCTTAGCACATTGTTGGCACTAAAATATCTGTTGAAAAAATGAACCACAGCCAGTAAATAAAAGTTTTAGGAAGAGAGAAATTACTAAACAAACAACTTAGGATCATTTACCAGGTGCTAAAAATGGAATTGATTGTTTTGTGAGGGATCTCAGTCTGTATGACCATGTAAAGGCAGGATATGGACTAAACATTCCTACCTTAAAGTGGTTGAAGCAGGTGATCTCCTAGATCCTTTGCAACTCTAAAAATCCATTGCCTTATCCCTTCCTCTGTAAGGGGTAATGGTGTTATCATAAATGCTAGCCTTAATTTCAAAAAATGTGACACATAATTGTTAATGATTGTATCACTAGCTTTATGCAGACACGGGTAGTAAGTTGTTTAATTATTTAGTATAAGCAAAAGGACACTGACACCAAATATTTCTCTCTTTGCTGGTCACTGGTCCTTAAATACCACCATTAGAGAGGCATTCTTTGGAAGATGTTTCTTCTTCAGGTACCAGTGTTATGAATGCATATGTCACAGAAGAGGCAACATATTTGACAGTTATCCGTAATTTCCATCTTTATTTGAAGTCTTTTAGGAGAACGGATTCTTACAATTGCGAGTAAGTGATTGAGGGGATATGGATAGAGTAATAGAACATCAGAGGACTCTGGATATATCTTCAGCTGAAGTAGTTCTCCATCAGAGGCTGCTATTTGATACCTCAGTCTGAATGATATAGTCCTTCGTGTGATTTTTTTTCCTATATCAACTTTTTTTATTCAAAGTATATTTATTGAGTGCCTATTATGTACTACGCACTATTGTAGGTACTTTAGATACATCAGTGAACCCGAGACAAAAACAGATGAAAATACCTGCTGTTGTGAACCTTGCATGGTAGTGAAGTGTGGTCCAAGGACCAACAATTCCAGCATCACCTAGAAGTTTATAAGAAATACAGAATGGAAGTGTCACCCACCTACTAAATCACACCTGGCCCTTTAACAAGCTCCTCAGATTAATCTTATGCATGTTTAAGTTTGAGAGACACTCTTCTCGTGTACCTGTCCTTTATTTTGGAGTATTTTCACATTTTTAAATGACTTCTCTGTCTGTTTACTTGCTTAAAGCCTGTTTGTGCCACTAGGCTGTAAGCTCTATGAGGTCAGGGATTAGTGGGCAAAGATGGAAGAGATGGGAAAATATCAGTAACAACCCTTGTCTGTTATTCAGCTCTGCCAAGGTACAGACTTCTCTTTTCAGCCTCAGCAGCTGATTGGCCTGTTGCCCAGAAGGCAGGGCAAGGGAAACAAACCTCTGCAGAGGAATTAGCTAACATCTCTGAATGCTTCTTTACCTTCTGCTTCAGCTTCATCATCTCTTGTGTTTTTAAAAACTCCCATGAAAAAAATTACTAGCATAAGAGTATTTGTAATAAAGTTTGATGGTACTCATTCCTGTGGATTAAAAAAAAAAATTCCTGTGGTTTGTGGTAACCCTGCCTCTGCTTTTACGCCTGCAAATCCCCATTGACGTTTTCCTTTTCTATTCTAGTTATATAACGTGACTTGGTCTTTTTTAACATGGACAGTAGGCTTTGGTGAATGATAGGATTGCTTCTACATGGTACTTTCTGTAGCCTGTATATAGCAGGGGTTGGAAAACTATGTCCTGTGGGCCGAATCTGACTGATCATCCAGCATCCATTTTGTTGTTGTTTTTATGGAGGAGTGAATTTTTGGAGAATCTTACTCTGCCATTTTCCCAATCTGCTTTTAATCTTATTCAGTGAATGTTTTATTTCAGTTAGTATATTTTTCAGTTCACGGATTTCCACTGCCCTATTTATTTATTTGGCTGTGTTGGGTCCTCGTTGCTGCGTGCGGGCTTTCTCTAGTTGTGGCAAGTGGGGGCTATTCTTCGTTGCAGTGGCTTCTGTTGTTGTGGAGCAAGGGCTCTAGGAGCATGGGCTTCAGTAGTTGCGGCGTGTGGAGTCAGCAGCTGTGGCGCACAGGCTTAGTTGCTCCGAGGCAGGTGGGATCTTCCCAGACTAGGGATCGAACCTGTGTCCCCTGCATTGCAGACAAATTCTCATTCACTGCGCCGCCAGGGAAGTCCCCTCCCATCCATTTTTGAATGACCTGTGAAGAAAGAATTTTTTTACGTTTTTAAATGGTTGAGAAAAAAAATCAAGAGAAGAATATTTCGTGACACATGAAAATATGAAACTCAAATTTCAGTGTCCATAAGTAAAGTTTTATTGGAACTCCAGCCATGCCCATTCATTTGCTATTGTCACTGCCTGATTTCATACTGTAATGGCAGAGTTGAGTAATTGAAACAGAGACCATATGGCCACAAAACCTAAAATATTTACTATCTGCGCTTTCGCCAGTAAAGTTTGCCAACTGCTGCTCTATAGTAGTGTTGTCCAGTAGAAATATAATATGAGCCACATTTGTAGTTTTAACTTTTCTGATAGCCACATTTTAAAAAAGTGAAAAAAACAAAAAAGACCTAAGGGAAATTAGTTTCAAAAATATATTTTACGGAGCCTGATATATCCCAAAGATTATTTCAATGTGTAATCAATCTTAAACGTTATTAATAAGATATTTTGCATTCCTTTTTTTGTACTAAGTCTTCAAAATCCATTGTGCAGTTGCCATTTACAGCACACCTCCATTCAGACCTGCCACATTTCAAGTGCTAATAGGCACATATGGCTAGTGGCTACCATATTAGCCAGTGCAGTTTTAGAGGATGTAGCTAAAAGTTGAGTAACTTATCTTAATTGTAAGTATGGATATAAAGTTGTTATAATATTAAAATTCAGTAATATCCATGATAAGAATATGGCAGAAGGAAATTATACCTCATAGCTTAAAGCACCCCCTTCTGATGTATCAAGGAGGCAAAACCTCATGGGCACATAGGCAATAACATCTGCAAGCCAAGTGTCCAAGCTTCTTGGTCCTCAAGTTTGCATTACAGAGAAATTTTTTTTTTCTAATTTTCTGGAGAGAACAGCAAAACCTTGGTAGGATAGAATTTATTTGCCAGGGGAAAAAAGATGGACTTCGTCTGTGGATTTGGTTTTTTTGAATGCTCTATAGAAATGAATGACAGGAAAAAATTGAGAGATACAGAGAAACTTCATCTAAAAAGTGAAATTGTAGCTTATTACTCAGGGTAATCCATTTTAAACAGACCCCTGAGACGACCACCCATTATTAAAAATACCTTGTTTGAATTAGACTCCCTGAAAATAGGACACTGAGGATATTTTTAATATGGGCCACCGTTTCCAAAGAGAACTGTTTTTGCAACCTCATATAAGGCAGTATGGCTGGCTTTCAGTCTGGAATTTCTTTCATATTTAGCATGCAGAATAGCACCTGACAGCCTTCCAAGTTACTAAAGGAAGGCCTCCATCTTAGTCCTTGCCTTCACTTACCATCTGTTCTTTTTCAAAACTGCAGTGCCTCAGCTGTGCTGTGGAAATTGACAAAGTTAATGGCTTCTAGCTCTGGCTCCTATTTCTGAGCACTAGGTAGCTCCAATTATCTTCCACTCTCTCAATTTCCCCACCTGTTAAATGGGGATGATGATGCTCCAACGATGTGCACAGTGTAAGCAGGGGTTAGAAGTGTTATGTTTCGTCTGCTTGGATGGAAAGAACATGGTGGTGTTTTTAGTGCTGTAGAAAAACCAGAAAATGCCCTTTGCTATTTAGCAACTCATATGCTTCTCCTGCTTTAAAAGATGCAACTTTCCTTAATTAAGTTTGGCAACAAATGGGCATCTCCTTCAGGTAGAACCTGCTTCATAACAAAAATAAAAGGATTTGACAAGGCGCTGGGACAGTTCCCAGTTCAGTGCAGGGCATTAGAGGATAATTCAGTGAAAGGGATATAAGGTCTGAGAAGGCAAGGGATGACTCCTAATTTTATGAAGCAACAAAGCATGTTTGCAGCAGACAAAAGCGAGCCTCAAACAAGAGGATTCTCCCGAGGAAGATGCACTCACACCTGAAGAGGGCTCTAAGCGTTGTTTGACGCGGCCCTATCCTGTGCTGACAAAACGCATTCTTCTGTGTGTTACTCTTTGTGATTCTTCACTTTTATGGCCGTGAGCCCTATGATGGTGTATCATTTCTACAGAGGGCAAGATGTGCCTTATGATGGATGAGAGCTCACACAGTGAGGGAGATTCATCATCTGTTACAGTTGCGTTAGTTGAAGTGACTCTGCCTGTGGCCAGTTGCCTGAAAGTACCCTTTAAAAAATAACCTGGACGTGGCATGACATGCACTTTGTTTCTGGAATGTGGCTGACCCTGCGCTAGGACCTTAGGTAAAAACCACTAACCAAGTGGTCAGCTGAAGTGAGAAGCAAAACTGTGAGAAGGTGACCTGTGATAGTTTGGAACTTTGACTCCCTTCAGGAAAAGAGTAAAATGTGAGTCCTAAGTGCCTGTGAAGCAGGCTGTAGAGCCACTGAATGTGTCATCAAGAGCTGCATTTGGAAATTTCTGAGTTTTATGGCATTGTCAATGAATTTGTCCTCATAGATCTGTCATTAGATAATAACAAGGGATATATATCAGTGTTTTCTACTTCAGTATGTAAGATGTAAACCTACCTCATTTGAGTTCAACAGAACTTAACAGAGTAGCAATATCATAAGCCTAGGAAAAACGCTTCTGGTTGAGGTTGCATTACTCTATTGCTAGGAAGCCTTGAGAAGTTCATTAGCCTCATCTGGGCCTTTCTTTCCTGAACTTTTACATGAATGTACATTGAACCTGGTGAGTTCCAAGGCTGCATGGTCCAGTATGGGAGCCACTGGTCATGTGTGGCTATTGAGCTCTTGAAGTGTAGCTTTTGCAGTTGAGACTAACTTTTGAATTTAATTTTAATTCCTTTAAATTCAGATTTCAAACAAATGCAGTATAAATTTAATATTGGTTACTTACTGAAATGAAATTAGTCCAATACCATATTAAAGTTCATTTCTTTGGGGCAGTGGGATAAATTAGGAGCTTGGGATTAACCTACACACATCACTATATAGAAAATAGATAACCAACAAGGACCTACTGTATAGTACAGGGAACCCTACTCAATATTCTGTAATAATCTACATGGGTAAAGAATATTAAAAAGAATGAGTATGTGTATAACTTAATCACTTTGCTGTACACCTGAAACTAACACAACATTGTAAAGCACCTGTGCTCTAACAAAAATTTTTAAAAAACAACCTACACATGTATAAATATCTGGAAAAATACAAATACACACATACATACACAAAATTCATTTCTCTTGTTTCTTTTTACTTTTTCTTCAACATGGCAACTAGGAAATTTAGAATTGCATATGTGGCTCTTATATTTCTTGTGAACAGTGCTATTCTAGAGAAATAAGTTCTGTTCAAATTCCTACTTCTGTGGACATTTATAAAAATGGCTGTAAATGATCAGTAGAAATATTAATGTTATATTTGTTTTTCCTATAAATATAATTTTTTTTCTTTTTCCCATTTTAAACATTAAAGAGTTTTCATAAGAGGGAATATATATTCTAAATGAACAGGTATAAAAATATCACTTTCCTTAGGACGATAAGCTCTTCATAGCTACTCTTTATCAGTGGCTGCTCTGCAACTCTGGATAGAGGCATTTATCTTAGATTTAACTTTCCTCTTTTTAAGAACATGCTTCAGACACATCTGTTAAAAATTAAAGACTACCTTTAAGAAAGTTACTAAGTATAATAGTCCTCTCTTAGTTGAAGAGTAAAAATGATAAATGTTTGCCAACTTTGTGTCATTTGAAAAGCATACATTTTCTAGATTTTGAAAGAATTGAGATATTTGCTTTTTCTTCATCAACAGGAAGGATCTTGGTGCTCCTAGATCTTTAAGAGCAGTGCCTCGACCTTTCCCGCACAGGCCCTGACATTTAAAGGCCAGGGCAATCAAGCCTGTCTCAGAGGTGAAAACTGCCGGTTCAGGGTTTCATCTGCCAGCTTCTCCTAAGTGCTGTATTCGTGGCTAGGGATTTAAGATCAGCAGGTCATAATTCCCGGAAAGATAGCACAGAAGAAAATGCACTTAGATGGTTCCATGTGGGCTGTATCTTTCCTGAACAACTAAGATTGATACCTAGACTGAGGTCAGGCATGCTTGCCAAATGGCTATACTTATCAATTCAGATATTATTGAAAATACTATTGCCCTATGAAAATGCTTGGCTACACAGTAGTTTGCTGATGTTGTTAGGAAAACATCTTTATTGCAAACATCTTACATTTGATCATCCAAATGGAAAGCTTGTCCCCTTTAGTTCAGAATAGTATACTATATTTTTGAGGGTTGAGGTGACTTATTTTATTTTCTTCAGCATTTTTTCTATGCTTACAAAAACTGGGACTTCAGGTTTTTGTGGCTGCCCTGAACAGTGTCTCATCAGCATCATTCAAAGTTCTCTGTTTTGTCTTCTATCTGGTTTTTGAGTGAGAGAAGCCTAGTTTCTTTTCTGCATACATTTCTTATTTCTAATCATTGTAATTTCAACTGCTTTCCTTGGAGATCAACAAATTTCCTTCACCCTAACTGCTTTTGAAGAGCTTCTGAAGGAAAGCTTATCACCCGACAGTGAAACAGCATTGCTCTAAGTGACTGCTTTTATATCTTTCATTCATGTATATTTCACTTTTGGGGGAAGAGAAAAGGTAGAAATGGCTCATTGAACTGAGAGTGTTTTCAAACTTCTTTTTCTCTGCTTTCTTGGAATGATAATCACTAACAATATCTTTTTTTTAGGTCAGGATGTGTTTTCCTGGCATTATGACTCTCCTCCATTGGCTGTTCTGGCTGATGGCTTGTGTCTGAGGGAGGTGAGCGCAGACTCTCTCTTCAAGGGGGAATCATTTCTCACAGGCAAGTCAAATGACAGACCTTGCAAATAACAATATTGTGTTGATACAGATATGAAAAACAAAGCATAACTGCAGTCACCCATTACTTGCCCAGTGTAGCAGGGCATCTACCATTGTCTTCTTGAAGACTGATCATCAACCATCTAAAGATAGGATGTGATGATTACGGGTGGCCCAGACCATCTTTTTAAATGTAGCATACACTTAAGGCTTCCACGGTGCAGCACAATTAGAGAAAATATCTCAATATTTTTGTTTTCTTAATCTGGTCCAGTTTGCTCTTTTGTTGCCTGGCATTTTATAAAACCTATTGAGCTGGGAAAGCTATCCATATTTTAGTGTAAAAGATGACTTCTCTAATTGCAAATCATTCTCAGAAAGTAGATACTGAAATCTTTGGCATGTTTTTAATAGGAAAGGTGGTATAATAAAACACGTAAATTCCCTTCAGAGGCTACCAAAGCAGCTTATCGGGTATGGCTGTTATCTCTCCTTTCCCTCTCTTCCTCACCCCTCCCTTCCTCTCTGTTTTTTGGGATTTCTGATGCTAATATCATTTCTTGTCCATACCTCATGATTGGGCATGTGAAAGGGTTTAAAATTTTAACACCATTGATGTCAAGGCACCGAGTGACCTCTGTTTAGTTTGGGTAGGCTCTATCAGACATGTTATGTGGCAGTAAATAGAACAAATAATTCTCATAAGTCACGACAAAAGGCCATTAGCAACTACCAAAATGAAGGGAATACTGAGCTGTTTACACTGTAAAATCACTTCTTAGTACCAGCATTTCAAGAACAAAATTAGAAGTGAAACGGGAAACGTGGGCTTTGAACCAAAGAACATTTTCCCTGTTTGATTTTTCTCATTGGACCAGGGACTAATGCTTTTTTGTTGCTGTTTAAAAAAAAAATTTTACGTGCTCCTTACAGGAAGAGGAATAATTACATGTGGTTTCACCAATTATGTTCTTCACTCTTCCTTCTCTGTATGAAAGCATTCTAAAAGGAGAAAGCTCACATTAATACAAAGTCATGGATTAAACTTGGGTGTGATGATTTTATTTAATAGAGTTGGATAAATTCAGGTTATCAAAGGGAATTTTTAAAGCAAAACTATTTCTCTGTGCTGTTACCACAGTACCAGTGATTTGTTCATCTTAAATTAATTCCTTATGATAAATGATCCTATTGAATAAAATTTTTTTGAAGTTCTGATAGTGAATAATGGCGAGTCACTCCGTCAAAACAAATCATCACCTATTTTCAAGGTGTATTAAAAAAAGTATATTGAATGGAATAGTCTAGGTAATTCTGTGGCAACAACTCTAAAATTTTAGTGGCTTACTAGAAATAAAAAGATTTCTTTTTCATGCTATGTGTCCATTTCAAGGCAGCTGTGGTTTTACTTCTCATTATCTTTATTCTAGGATCCTTGATCAAGTAGCCATTTTCTGAACACAGCCAATTGATTGAGTTGACAAAGGCAATAAAGAAAATGCAGACCATTCATTCACTGTTCAGAAGCGATACCCATCACCCCACTCCCATTTCATTGCTCCAAACAAGTCACATGGTCACATTTGTTAAATAGACGTAGCATCCTTCCACAAGGAGGAGCTGTGAAAGGAGGCACCATGTGTGTGTGAATGGTAATAACATCTATGTATAGATTATATATCTTGCTCAGGTAGGGAGATAAGAACTAAAAAAGCTAGTGCCTTTATAGTTTTCCAAACCAATGTCTTTTACTGTTTTTCACCTTAAATACCTAATTGCCTCAACTGCACATGCCAAAAGGAAATCACCATGTTTATATTTCTAAAACCAAAGTCGGAATAAACGAGTATATTATATTCAAATGCTTAGAGTGAAGGAAAAAGCAAGATGAAGTGTGAAGGGAAGGGCAGAATCTGACTGTCCCTCCATTAGAATTAAAATTAGGATCAAGTTGTTATTGGCCAATTTACCAAATAAAGTCTTGGCACATTTCTGTTCCAGATCAGCTAAAAGCTAGGCACAGCTGTTTGTTATAACAGATTTTACTATAGTCCAGTATATTTTGGGGTTAAAATAGATTGTTTACTTAATAACATCTATTTTGAAGAAAAATAAATAGGGGGACAAATTCACAGGAATTTCTGATACTTTGCCATAAATATTTGGTATAATAATTGTGAAAGGGGCTGTGAAGAATTTATATACTTTATAGACATTTCTTAATCAGTCACCAATGATTTTTTTACACAGCTATGCCCAACATTGGGAAATTTTGGAGAAATTAACTCACGTTTGGAGAAACATGTTCTCATACTTCTCTGTTTCCTCATCTGGAAATCACTTCATGTAACTTGGTGTTAACATTGCTAGTCCCAAGTAATCTCTCTGGCTGCTCTCTGGGAAAACTCTCTCTCCAGTTCTGTATTCATAAATTTTCCTCATTTCCTTATCTTCGTGAGATTGGACATAGTGTTCAAGTTGATCAGTTTAGCTCCAATAATATGCTTTTTTACCACTTGATGGAGTGGGGAGCTTTGTTGTATTTCAAAAATTCAGCACTGACAATGGCTGCTATTTTATAATATTTGGTAAATACTAGCATTTGTAAGTACTGGACTTGAAGGTAATTCAGTCCTTAGGTACATGGAAAGAGCTACTGATTGGGGAGAATCTGAGAGGTCCTGAGAATTTGAATTAGAGCCAAAAGAAATTGAAGGGCACAAGGGAATTGAGAAGTTGAGTCACTGTGGACTTCATTTTCTTGCGGTGATATTTGTGTTCCTTTTTATCTTATTATGTATTTATGGAGCATGGCTAGGGTGTTTGGTGATGTATAACAACATATATGAAACTGAAAATAAGTAAGTAAATAAAAAGAATGACACGCCTGCAAATAAACAATGTAGTATGAGGAAAACTGTGCCTCTTTTTATTTACACTTGATTTTTCAAATCTCTATTAAACCATCTTCGTGCAAAATATATGCTGTCATACTCTCTTTCTGGCTTATCTTAACTGCAGTGTTGTGGAAAGGACCGATAACTATTTCCTTTCTCCACAGTGTTCAAGGTTATCAAAGCAGGGCTTTGTCTTATTATCCTCAATTTCAGATTTAGAAGTTGACTCTCATTAGACAGTTGTTTCTTACTTTACATGAAATAAAACTCTGATTTTTAAACCGTGAGACTAGTGTACAACATCTAATCTGTAGTGGCTAATTTGTCTTTAATATAATGGGTGAACATTTTGTGATGTTAAATGTTTTGGTTTAGATTATGTTATTTATAAACAAAAAATCAGATGAGATATCACAATTGAGGTTTAGGTTTAAATAATCAAAGCTGGCTATATAAAGAGGGAGACTTCATAGCTGAGAATGAGGTGTGGATTTTGGTTTATAAAGTCCAACAAATATTGTGGATACTACTCTAAGTATATGAGAGAGACTTAGAATTTTTATCTCATGGATATTGCTATTTTGCTTATCTGTTTGAAACCAAAATTTAATATCAAATTCAGGAAATTAAAGTAAATGTCACTGAGTAAGCATGTGAAGCATAATGTGGTATGGACACTGCATGATTTTTTTAAATTGAAGTACAGTGTATTTATAATACTGTATTAGTTCAGGTGTACAACATTTTTATAGATAATACTTCATTTAAAGTTATAAAATATTGGCTATATTCTCTGTGCTGTATAATATATCCTTGTAGTTTATTTACTTTATATGTAGTAATTTATACCTCTCAACCCCCTTCCCCATCTTGCTCCTCCCTCAACCCCTCTTCTCATTGGTAATCGCTAGTTTGTTTTCTATATCTGTGAATCTGTTTGTTTTGTTAACATTCATTCATTTTATTTTTTAGATTCCACATAATTTGTCTTTCTCTGTCTGACTTACTTCACTAAGCCTAACACCCTCCAGGTCCATCCATGTTGTTGTAAATAGTAAAATTTCACTTTTTTTAATAGCTGAGTAATAATCTGTTGTGTGTATATATATACCATGGTGCTGCTGCAGCTGGTTTTTTTTTTTTTGGCTGCACTGCATGGCCTGTGGGATCTTAGTCACTGACCAGGGATTGAACCCGTGCCTCCTGCAGTGGAAGCATGTAGCCACAACCACTGGACTGCCAGGGAAGTCCCACCGTGCTTCTTTATCTATTCGTCTGTTGCAGGACACTTAGGTTGCTTCTGTATCTTGGCTATTGTAAAGAATGCTGCTATGAACATTGGGGTGCATGCATCTTTTCAAATTAATGTTTTGATTTTCTTCAGATAAATACCCAGGAGGGGAATTGCTGGCTCATATAATAGTTCTAATTTTAGTTTTTTTTGAGGAACCTCCATACTGTTTTCCATAGTGGCTGCACCCACTTACATTCTCACCAATAGTATACAAGGGTCCCTGTTCCTCCATATCCTCACCAACATTTGTTATTTGTGGTCTTTTTGATGCTAGTCATTCTGACAGATGTGAGTTTAGGTATTGCATTGTAGTTTTGATATGCATTTCTCTGATGATTAGCAGTGTTGAGTATCTTTTCATGTACCAGTTGGCCATCTGTATGTCTTCTTTGGAAAAATGTTTATTCAGTACTTCTGTCCATTTTCTTAACTGGTTTTTTTTTTTTTTGATATTGAGTTGTATAAGCTGTATATATATTTTGGATATTAACCCCTTAATCATATCATTGTAATTTTTTCTCTCATTCAGTAGGTTATATTTTTATTTTGCCTATGGTTTCCTTTGCTGTGCAAAAGTTTTAAGTTTATTTTTGCTTTTGTCTCCTTTGCCTTGGGAGACAGATCTAAGAAAATATTGCTACAATTTATGTCAAAGAATGTTCTGCCTATGTTTTCTTACAGGAGTTTTATGGTTTCCAGGCTTTTATTTAGGTCTTTAATAAATTTTTATTAAAAATAAATATTCAAATATTATTTATTCAGATGTTTATTATGGGTATAGTTTTGGGCTCTCTATTCTGTTCATTGATCTGTGTGTCTCTTTTTGTATCAGTACCATGCTCCTTTGATTACTGTAGCTTTATAGTATGATCTGAATTCTGGGAGGGTTACACCTCCACCCTTGTTCTTTTTTCTCAGGGTTGCTTTGGAGATTTGGCTTTTTTTGTGGTTCCATGTAAATTTTAGGATTATTTGTTCTAGTTCTGTGAAAAATGTCATGGTTATTTTGATAAGAATTGCATTTAATCTGTAGGTTTCTTTGGGTAGTATGGCCATTTAAAAATATGAATTCTTCCAATCCATGAACATGGAATATCTTTCTGTTTCTTTGTATTATCTTTATTTCATCAGTATCTTAGAGTCTTCAGAGTATAGATCTTTCAACTCCTTGGTTAACTTTATTCCTAGGTATTTTATTCTTTTTTTATGTAATTTTAAATGGGATTATTCTCTTGCTTTTTCTTTCTGATGGTTTATCATTAGTACATAGAAAATCAACACATTTTTGCATATTAACCTTGTATCCTGCAACTTTACTGAATTTTCTTAGTTCTAATAGTTTTTTGATGGAGACTTAATAGCATTTTCTATATATAGTATCATGTCATCTGCAAATAGTGACAGTTTTACTCCTTTCCTTTCAGTGTGGATGCTTTTATTTCTTGTCTGATTGCTGTGGCTGGGTTGTCCATTACTGTGTTAAATAGAAGTTGTGAGAGTGGGCATCCTTGTCTTGTTGCTGGTTTTAGAGGAAAAGCTGAAAGCTTTTCACCATTGAGTGTGATGTTAGCTGTGGTTTGTCATAAATGGTGTTTATTGTGTTGAGGTATACCAACTTTGATGAGAGTTAGAGTTTTTATTACGAATGGATGTTGAATTTTGTTGAATGCTTTTTCTGCATCTTTTGAGATCATCGTGTGATTTTTATCCTTTGTTTTATTAATATGTTGTATCATATTGATTGATTTGTGGATATTTAACCATTCTTGCATCCCTGGAATAAATCCCACTTGATCATGGTGTATAATCTTTTTTATATATTGTTGAATTTGGTTTGTTAATATTTTGTTGAGGATGTTTACATCTATATTCATCAGAGATATTGGCCTATAATTTTCTTTTTTTGTAGTGTCTTTGTCAGGTTTGGTATCATGGTAATGGTGGACTTAGAATAAATTTGGGAGTCTACCCTCCTCATAAGTTTTTTGGAATCATCTGAGAAGGATAGGTATTAGCTTTTTTTTTACATGTTTGGTAGAATTCCCTCTTTGAAGCTGCCCCATCCTGGACTTCTGTTTGCTGGGAGATTTCTGATTACTAATTCACTTTCATTGCTAGTGATCAGTCTGTTCAGATTGTCTATTTCTTCCTGATTCAGTCTTGGAAGATTGTATGTTTCTAGAAATTTATCCATTTCTACTAGGTTGTGCAATTTGTTGGCATAGAACTGTTCCTAGTGTTCTATTATGATTTTTTTTTTGTAAGTCTGTGATATCGGTTTTATTTTCTCCTTTTTCATTTCTTCTTTTATTTATCTGGGTTCTCTCTCTTTTTCTCTTGGTGAGCCTGGCTTAAATCCTGACCCTTAGGGCTTCTGCTCTGGAACCTTGGGACCTTACCCTGATGTTGATACGGCTTTGACAGCAACTGAGCACAGGCGAAGCCCCAGTTCACACCTGGCTCTGACTCTAGCTACTCCATTTGCAGTCTCACCTCCCACAAGGTGATAGCTGCCAGCACACCTATCTGCAGAAACTGACAAAAATATTTTGATTCAGGAAAATATTTCTAGCAAAGCTATAACTTTGTGCAGGTTCAAATGCTTTCTACCCTATAGAAATGTCCAGATGTGAGAATATAGGCATTTACTTTTATATTGTTGAAAGAGTATATACACATTTTCTTCATGAATGTGCTAAAATAATGCAATCGCTTCATGATAAATAAGAGAAAAAAAATTTCCCAAAGATAATTTAAAAAAATCTGAAAAAATTAGGTTTTTAATCAAGGAAAAGAAATTAGTATGATGGAATTTCAGACTCTTGAAAAAAACTGAATTCACTTTTGTTGCTTTGTAAACATCATTTATATGGTCTGTTTTCTGATACCTGAGTTTCAAACAAGTGTAAATATTTCTCTATATAATTGAAAAGGTATTGTACTTTTACAAGCATATATATGGACCAGTAAGTAGCATTTAAGCCAAGACACAGTATTTCTCTTTTACTTACATAAGATTCTCATTCTGAAGCTTAAGCACTGTTCCAGGGGCTAATGTGTTATATGAGAATGGGAAGTTGCTGTTATACATTGAGGATCAGTTCAGTAATAAGCCTTGCTATTTTTAGCTAGAAAACCCCTCCCAGAAGGCTCCACTTGAACATTACCTCTTCATTGCATCACTCCAGGCCTTTCAGTCGTTTCTTCATCTGTGTCTCTATTCTCCTAGCATTTTATATATGTCTTTATTATATAACTTATACTGTTTATTGTTTATGTGTCTTTCTCTTTCATGATACTGGGAGCTTGTTCATATTTTTAACTCTTTCCTTTCTAAAATTATTTCTTTGCTTCCCAAATTTAATGCTATTAAAACAATTAGGTTCTTTAAAATGGTTAATGAATCATATAGTGGATACTGTTCCTATTATTTAGATATTTTCTAGATATAGTAACATTTTAAGGAAGAGGGTAATTATTATTCCCATTTTAAAGAAGAAGAATCTGAGAGATTTTTATGGACTTATTGAAGGTGTGTTTTATCCAGGTTCACACAGTTAGTAAGTATAGATTTGGGACTCAGATTTACATATTTTGTCCCTAAGGCTTGTCCTCTAAGTAGCTAAAACATGGGAATTCTCAGTTGATGCAAATGTTGATATTTAAGTTGCAAGACATGGGAAAAGGTAAAACGAGAGCTTTAGATAAAACATTAAGACAAATAGAACAGAAGCTAATGAAACATTCAAGGGACTGAAATGATTATGGGGTGGTATGGATTTAGCTATTGTTTTTATTTTATGAGAGGAACATTTCCAAATTTGGGATGAAATTATTAATTGTTTTAATCATTTAATGTACATACCTTCATATTTCTGTAATTAGAAAAAATAATGACCTTTTTTAATAACTTACTTTCTTAACATTCTCTGATATCTTCTCATGTTGAAATATTACTGGATCATAGTTTTAGAAGAAAATGCATTCCTACACTGGGTGATATCTTTGGATGGTGCAAGAGTTTCTAACAGGGAAGAAAATGAGAATTAGTGAAGACCCTGAAAGTATAAGAAAAATTTTATATGTGTATATGTTTGCATATCCATTTTTCTAGGAAGAAGTTTATAGCTTTGATGAGATTTTCAAAGTTGTTCGTGACCATGTAGAGGAAAGAGCTTTGGAATAAGAATTGCTTGAATCCCATTTACAGACTCCTGTATTTAAATTGCTTACCTTATGGGGTCGTTGGGGAAATTTAATGGTATAGCATAAGAACTGGTTTCGGAAGGTATAAAAATACATGCAGTGTATGGTAGTTCTCATCCTCATTCATTGCTTGAGGGATAAAGTCCAAATTTTCAGCTTGGCATTGAAGAATGTGGATGAATTTTATCAAGCTGCCTTTTCTGTCTTCTTTCTCCCATACTCTGTTCTCTAGTCAGACTGTATTATTCACTCTCACAGGAGACCCACATTCTCACTGCTTTGGGTTCTTGTTAATGTTATTCATTCTGCAAAGCCCTTCCTGCCAATTCATCTCTTCTAAATTTTGCCCAGACGTCAAGGCCTGTTTCAAGAGCTACTCCCTCAATGAAACCTTTGCTAATTTCTCCAGGAGGAACTTTTTAAAAAACTTCTCTCAATTCATAGCACTTTGTAATCTCTAATGATTTTTTAATATATTTCATTTAACAAAAGGGATGCGTGTGTATCCTGTAACTTCTCTCTTAGCCTATATGCTCCTTGGATCAAAGACCACATTTTCCTCAACTTTATATGTGCCTAAAACCCAGAATAAGAACTTACAATAAGTTCTCTGGAGTGAATGATACAGAAATTCAAATTCAAGAAATAAAATATTTCCCTTTCTTTCAGAAGAAAATCCAGTGGACCTCGTGTGGCACCTATGTCAGTGTCTGAGCCTACACATGCATACAGTGCCTTAAAATAATTTAAATATGTGTATACTTAAAAAAAAGACATGATAGTATGTTTTATAAAGGTAGTTAACCTTGGCTTCAGAGTAATGAAACGTCCATTAATATCAACTATAGAACTGATAATGTTTTCCTCTTTTTTACTTTTGGCCATTAAAGTGATTCTTTTGTGAAATTACTTTTGTTTCAGAACTGGCTGTCCAGACTGCCTAATCAAATTACCACCCACTCCTTTCCTCACAAAGTACAGCTCCCTGATCTGCTCTGATTCCCAACTCTCTTTGTTTGCAGTAGCTGAGTATTTCAAGAGAAAATGTCCCAGGGAGCACTATTGTAGAATATTAAGAAGAAATATCTTGCCAGTGGGAAGTCATTGCTCTTCTGCCCACTCATAATTCCACAGAGAAAGAACAAACGTTCAAGAATTTTTTCCCCAGTAAAACAGAGGTCTGTAAAAGTATAACCTGTTAATAATCAGTGTTAACTGTGTGTATTGGTTGATGATTTGATACTCTATAGATGCAACAGCTTAGGTGTTGACCTTCTCACTTGTATAAAAGGTCTTCACTCTTTGTAGCTGGAAACTCAACTTTAAGTACATCCCTACTTTCCAGAGGTCAGCATTTGGCAAAGAATTACCTATCATAGTTCTTAATTGCGTTTAGTGTAGTTTTTTTCTCCTTTCACCTAAAATGTTTTTTGAAGGAGAGAGAGAGAGTGCCAAAATTGTGTTGGGAATAGCACTCAATGAATTTAGGTAAAACAAATTTCTTGCCTATGATGAAAGCCATCAATCTCAGGCACATTGAGAAACTAATTTATTGATCATAAAGAACATTGCAAGGGAAAAGATACAAGGAGAGATTAAAGTTATCACAAAACGGCTCTAGAAGTTGGCTTCCCTCTCCCAGTGAGTTGCTGCATATTGTCTTTATCCGTTTATCAAAACACTACACTTGTAACAACAGATGAAACTATAGGACACAGAAAAAAACAGATACAAACACATACACACCACAGAAAAATCCCCAGCAACCTTTTAGTGGGAAATAAAACATTTGATGAGAATTCCTACAAATCTTTAGATTAAAACAATGGTTTGTTTAAAAGAAATGAGATTTTAATAGACCTTGATAAAGTTTGATTTCACCTGCATTAATCAAGTCTGCTCTGTCTGAAAATGTGAAGACTGCACTGAGATATTTTTAGAACCATTTTATCACACATTTCATGCCTTTACAGCATGTAGTTGCTAATTTTCTTAATAAGGTCACCTTTCAGTAAATGGCCTGTGTTTTGAAATTCATGTGGGGGACTTGCCTAAAAATCAGGCCAATTTATGTGAGCTGAGGATCCTTATTTTATCCCATGTGTCTTTCTCATTACAGTATACCCAAATCAGAAGAAGAAAATGGCTTTGGCAGCATTTGGCAGAATAATAAGAATTATTCTTAGTCATTTCTGTCTTTCTCCTTACAGTCCAGTAAAAGAATGACTCATGTAGGAATTAACTTCTTCCCTAGGTTCTTCATATTTAGAGATCTTCAAAGGCAGGGATAATTTCCCCCTTTCACAGCACAACAGCACACGTTCTTCATAGAAAAGAGGCTCAATACAGCTTGTTGACTCGGGGCTGGAGCCCCATGATCAAGTGGGGAAAGATTAAAGAAATGTTCAGACTTTCTTACCTCAAGGGGAGGCAGAGTGAGAAGGTAGGTCCTGTAACCCTAGCTCATGAGGGGGTGGGCTTAGGAATCAAAGGCTCTCTGGCTTGGAGAGCTGGCTAAGTGCATTCCTACATTTTAAGGTCAGCTCTGCCCTAAGATAAGGACTTGGTTATTTTGTTAAAAAGCAGGAGGGACTGGTGATCACTTCCTCTGAATGTCTTGGCACAGCACTTCCTCCACTTGTAATTTTCATCCCCATATGAGTCCCTTGGTAAAAATCCTAAACCTTTTGCCTCTGAACTGTCAAAAAACATATTTCAAGCTGAAGGATGTTAAGGTTTCAAAGATAGTCTCCACTCAAGATAATGAGTGTTCTAGAGTGCTAATTGAAACAGCGGGAGAGAATGGTTACTTTCCAGATATCCCAGGGGAGTCCTGTGTGCCAAGGTGATGGTATAAATAAGCTACATTAATGGACTTTAGTTTCTTAAGCCTCAGACGGAATGCAGAAATTTTAAGAAAACTTTTTTATGCCATGAAAGTTTGATCAACACCATTTATAAATTAATATAAAAAATCTGTTTAACAGATGAAAGAACTCTACCATATGGTAGTACTTCATTTGTTTAGAATCTCTCTGAGGTATAAATACTCTTATTTTGATGCACAAATTTTCTTTGATATGAAATCATTACTTAGTGAATTATTTTGATTTAATTCACATCTTTAATATCTGAGTGATATGCAGAGACTGTTTTGCTTTTAATTAGTTCATTCATGAATTAAATATTTATCGGAAACCTACAAAGAGGACAAAGTGAGGTTGCAAAGGTTAATTAGGCATGAATCCTGATCTCAAGAATTTACAAATCAGTAAAGGGTAAAACACATGTATATAAAACTATAGTGAAAGTAGAAAGTGATAAATACCATACAGCAGTACAAAGTGCTATTAAAATTTCAATGTTTTTGGTCAAAAACTAATGAAAATTCATATCTCCATTTTTTTAACTTGTAAATAAATCTTGCTAGATATAATTGACTATTTGAAGTTAGAAAGTCTGCAATTCCCTCATCCTAAATATCAGTTCTTATCACACAACAATATAGAGAATAACGAAAATTGAAGTGAGTCAGTTGTAACCTCATAACAATAAAAGTAGCAGTAATTGTGCTGAGAGTAACTGGGATCTGCTTAGATAATTGAGGCATTTCTGTATTACATGTTGGGTATGCTAAAACAGTGAATAATAACATTTTGCCATTCGATTTTAAGACACAGATTACAACCCACAAGGCTGAATGATCTTAGTATTTTGAGGAACTGAATTGATTGTCATTATAAGAACAAAAATTAATTTAAAATTATTAGAAATAAAAAAGAACTTACCTGTTATTCCACAGATTGCTAGTATTTCCATTGCTTATAAGGAACATGGTCTTTACCCAGGTTAAAAGAAATTGAATTTCCTTCACTAAAGGCAATTCACACAAAAGAAATTCAACCCCAAAGGGAACTGGCACACAGAGGTGACATTGTGATAGAATAGCATTTAAAGTTAGGGGGCCTGGGTTCAAATCCGAGCTGTGTGGATTGGACAAGCCAACCTACAGATTGAAATCTACAAACCCGCTTCCCAAGGTTGATAACAGTAAACAAAAGGGTGTTGGTAAAAGTACATTGCAAACATTAGTTGTTTTGTATTTATTATTTTTTTCTCTGAAATTCATGTATTGTACATTTGATGTTTATCTTTATACCTAAATGGGGGCTTTTTTTCCACAAAGATAATGCCCTCTGATTGTTGCTGTCTTTACAGGAGGAGAAATCACCTGTCCTCCATCAGTTTTGTTTATCTTCATTAACTAATTCCAGAAGAGAAAGTGTTTGGGGTTCTTGTATATTTTATTAATTTGTTAGGTATGTCATAACAAAGTACCATAGACTATGTAGCTTAAAAACCAGAAATTTTATTATCTTACAGTTCTAGAGGCTGGAAATCCAAGATATATGCTTTCACTATTTGTTTTTTTTTTTGCCAAAAACATTGAAATTTTTATATGGTATTTGTCACTTGATAAACTTCACTATGGTTTTCTTTGCGCATGTGTTATCCTCTACTGACTTGTAGATCCCTTGAGATCAAGATTCATGTCTACATATAAATATATGTAAAATGCTGAGAAGTATTTCTTACTTCAAGACATTCTGTTTTGCTCTTTTAAAGTGGAATTATTGTCCCAAATCACAGTTTCTTTCAATGAGTCAAGAAAAAGAAGGCATCTATTCAAATAGCAAACAAATCAGCAGGCATCTAATGCCAGTCTAGTGCCCTCTGGAGATGCTCTATATTGGCTAGCAGTCTGTTTTCTTCTAACCATATGGTTTTGTGCAGATGATTTAGCACGAAAATAACCTTCTTCAGTGAATAGTGGTGCCGTGTGCAGAAAGCTCACCCTTCCTTTTTTAACCACTCACAGAGGTGTAACCCCCACAGGAAAGGCTCTGTCCTCTAGCAACAGTCAAAAAATGGAGGTTATAGATCTGACAACTCACTGAAATGTCATGGAGAATCATTTTCGAAATAGAAATCTGACATTCCTCTGTATTGAAGTTCCAGACTTCAGCAATGAAACACAAGTTCTCTCTAGATATGTGGGGTTATTATTTCATTTCAACATTTTGTTTAGCATTTTAATATTTGATTCTACTGGTCCATCAAACCAAGGCAAATGATGTAGCTTGGTATTTTTTCTCCTTTTTCTTATCTGTTGTTTGTTTAAAGAATGGAGGCTTGTGGAGGATAAGTACTGAAAGTATTTATTCACTATATTGCCACAGAAAGTATACATGCAATGCTATATGGTCCCAAGTATCCTTCTGGTTTTATCGCATATTCCTGTGAGATTGGGAGAAAATGCAATATTTTCAAACCGTAGAATTTATGTTTATAAAATGGAGGCAGGTAGAGAAAATTATAGTCAATAGCTAAAAAAAGAGATTAAATGTTAGAGCCAACGCTAAAAAGTCAGCCTCTAAGCTGATTTCTAGATAGCAGGTCAAAGATTCTGATTAATATGTGTCATAGTGCCATTCATTCAAGCATTCACCAAGTATGTTTTGTGAGGCATTATTCTACACTCTTGGGGTATATCAACGAAGAAAGCAAAGACCTTTTCCCTCATTGATTTTATACTTAAATAAGAGAAGATCTGCAACAAACAATAACTACAAATACGTAAATGATATAGTTATGTTAGAATGACTAAAGGAAAGAGGAGAACAAGTTAAGGTAAACTGGGCATTAATTGGGCTTTGGGCATTCAGAGTTGAATTTTAAATGAGTGGGCAGGTAGGGCCTCAAAGGCAGTCGTAAGCCATACCATTTTAATTTTTTTATTTTTTTTAATTTATTTTTTTAAATTGTATTTTTTATTGGCTGTGTTGGGTCTTCATTGCTGAATATGGGCTTTCTCAGTTGCAGTGAGCGGGGGCTACTCTTTGTTGTGATGCACAGGCTTCTTATTGCAGTGGCTTCTCTTATTGGGGAGCATGGACTCTAGGTGTGCGGGCTTCAGTAGTTGAGGCATACGGGCTCGATAGTTGTGGCTCCCCAGCTCTAGAGTGCAGGCTCGGTAGTTGTGGTGCACAGGCTTAGTTGCTCTCCAGCACGTGGGATCTTCCCGGACTAGGGCTTGAACCCATGTCCCCTAACATTGCCAGGCGGATTCTTAACCACTGTGCCACCAGGGAGGCCCTTACCATACCATTTTAATAATAGGATAAATAATGCCTAAAATGAATCATTTTCTTATTAATTCTTCTTCCTTAAAAATAAAATTAGTTTTCAGAGTCAGGTATGAAAAGTTTAGCAAAACACATTTAGCATTTAAGCTATTTGATTCCATAGCACATTTCTTTGTACATCTGTTTTATACACGGTTGTGCTTTACTATTGTAGTTTTCCTTTGTCCCTGCCTGAGAAACCTGATTTGAACTAGCTAACTAGTTTCCCATCTCTCTTTCCTAACTTTAAACCTGTGACTCACAGTCCAGTTCTACATCTTCAAACACGAGAAAGTCAGATATTGCAAAATAAAACAAGGCATTTCTTTTTTCTTCCAGGCAACTCTCTCTGTAGTCTTTGTTCATTTCCATCTAGATGCCACGTGACCTAAAAGGAAAAGAAGGCCGAACTTCAAAATAAAAGTTATCACTGGTAATATGCTGTTGAATAATCCCAAGGTGCATATCCTTCCAGGTTAATTTGCTCTTAGCAATGCTGGTGCCACCAATTCAAGGTTTTGTGGCTGGGTCTTAAAGGAAAGTCCCTAAGCCTAGGAAATGTTAGCAGAAGGGCAGAATTGTATTTTTAACGAGAGAAGCAAAGCAAGATAAAGGAGCACAAAGGCAGAGAGGGTACTTTGCAAATATACAATGCTCTATGAAGCTGGCAAAACATTATGAGACATCTAATTTCAGCTGCCAAAGGGGCTCACATTGATTTTTGTGTTCATTGTGTGCACTCTTAGGGTCCTCTAAATGGAGTCTTATTTATTTGGCTCTTCTATAACCTATCTTTCTCAGGGGAGAGTTAATAGTACTTTCTGGTAGGAAAATAGGAGCTTGGTTTAGATTGGAATAGTTGAAAGTCCATTTTGCTTCTGTTTAGATTCAAGGAAATGAAAAGGCTTAGACTTTGTCGAGGTAAAGAAATCAACAGAAATCCAGGAACCCTAAATCACTGCTCTAAATGCATATGTCTTTGTCCTCCTGCTACATGCTTTTGTTAGTATCTGATCCATCTATTTTCAGCCTCCCCAACCCCTGATCACACAGAACTACTTCTGAGAATGAAAGGAATATCATGACTCAGTTAAAAATAGTTCTTTTGTATGAAAGCATTTAAAAGCTGGCCAGAAATTAAACCCAGACCCTGACCAAAAGAATCTGTTTAGAAAATATAATCCGTATTTAGGGATGACTCAGCTGTGTTGTCACAAAATATTCTTTCCCTGAAATACCTTAGCGATAATAGCTTATTAAAACAAGCCATTTTGCTATCCTACTTTCACAATATGACTTAGTTATTCTGATGGTACTTATAAATACAAAAGGTAATTGTTTTCCTCAGGCATTATATTTTCTTTTGTTTTTTATTAAGTCTGTTTGTTGCAGATGGCGGGGTTTTGTCTTTAGAGCTCTTGTAATGGGTTTAGTGAGTTATTTCAACTTCTGACTTGGTGTACAGTGTAATCCCAAATATTACACTTTAGAATCTAATCATGCTTCTACTGGTCTAATAGTGTCTAAAGATAAGACAACATGTCAAGTGATATTTTACAGTTTAACTACACCAAGAGGAGAATAATTTTGTAAAGCTCCAAAAATGATTGGTTTTCTGCAATCAACCAGACCTTTAGATTGGTGGGAGTATGAGCAGCTATTGTGTTTACTAGGTCAGAATGTTGAGTGTGTGAGTACTGATGTATATTCTATATCTGGAACCAGGGCAGTTTGGGAGTTTGCATTGTATCATTCAGATCCCTGAATGTCTGTTTCACACGTTCTGTAGTATAACCCACTTGAGCGGATTCGGAGCAGATTTCATAATAATAGACAGTATAGAGAAGTATCTCAGAGTTCCTTCATTGGTATCCCAGAAATCTTAAAAGGCTGCTAATTTGGGGCAAACAGTCCCAATTTCACAGATACAGTAGGACCTGTTTTAAATGCATAACAATTCTAGAATGTCAGAAGAGACATCTTGGGGATGGCATGCTGGCCCTTTGAACTCAGCAAGGCCTGGGAAGAGGGTGATATACAGAAATCTTGGGAAGGAGAGATAAAATAGATAGTGTGGAAGAAGTCGTAAGTGAAGTCCAATATTCAATGACTGAAAAATAAGCCTGCTTCTCTTTAATGAGGCAAACTTCTGCAGTCTTTACCTCAAAAACTATACTGTATCAGTATCCACGCCTAGAAGAGGACAAAGAACTATCAGTAGCATCCAGATGGTTGGACCATTGTAAGATATCTTTTTCCTCCCTAGCATTTTAAACTGTATATGAAACTTTCTGTTATGACAATAAGGACGATTTCATTTGTGCTTTGCAGAGACGTTTAAGGAAGAAGGTATGGGAACTGATGCACCTACAATGAACGGGTGCTTTTATATGTGTTACCTAATTTCATCCTTAGATTAACACCCTGAGTTAAGTACAGTTTCCTGCAGGTTAGAAATGAGGAATATGAGGCTCAAAATCATATAAATTGACCAGTGACCGACCTAAAAAGCAGTGCAGTTAATCATAACCCTGGTTATAAAACGCATACTCCTTCTACCTCACAGTGCTGTACTGTGCTCAGAACTTGGTTTAGGTTAACTTTTTTATGTCATACAGCAGGCTGTGACAAAGATATCATTGTCTTATTATTACCCTCTATTATCCTCATTGTATAGAAGAAGAAACAATTTGAGGTTTAGAGGAATGGTTCTCAGAACTCACTGACCATCAGAATCACATGAAAAGTTTTTAAAAATCTTGACTCAAGGGATCTACGCCTTTTCCTTTTAAATCAATCTTTACCAAAGCCAAGGGATTTTTAATTTTGCACAACTGTTTCGGTGACTCTAACATACCATTAGGGTTCAGAAAATACTGATCAGTGGACATTTTTAACAGTTGGAAGAGCAGGGGCTTGAACCCTCATCTGTCTATTTTTTACCACCATGTGAAGCTGGGATGTAGGTTAGATTTTTACGTTACCATCACTTTATTGATACTATCTAATTTAATGCTTGCAATATTGCTTTGTGATAAATATTTACCTGCTGGTGCTTAATGGGCAAACATATAATTACATGTATTATTTCTTGTTGCATAACAATTTTACTACAGCTTATCAGCTTAAAATAACACACATAGGGGCTTTCTACTTCCAGGAAGATAGAGTAGTTGTATTTTTTTCTTATCCCTTCTGCTAAGGAAAAGTATGATACCTGGACATTTACATATAAAGCAAGCATCAGACTGAAAGGTGGAGAGAAGACAGACCAGCTTGAGAACACTTTCCCGCTTCATTGCTTGTGGGAAAACAAAATGGTACAGACACTTTGGAAGACCGTTTGGCAGTTTCTTATAAATCTAAACAGACTCTTACTATATGATTCAGCAATTGTGTTCTGTGGTATGTACCTAAAGGAATTGAAAATTTAGGACCACACAGAAACCTGCATAGCAACCTTCTTTACAATTGCCAGAGCTTGAAAGCACCCAAGATGTCCTTCAGAAGGTGAATGGATGAATAAATTGTGGTATATCCAGACAGTGGAATATTATTCAGCACTAAAAGAAAATGTCTTATCAAGCCACGAGGAGACATGAGGGAACCTTAAATGCACATTAGTAAGTGAAAGAAGCCAATGTGAAAAGGTTACATACTGTATGACTGCAACTATATGACATTCTGGAAAACTATGATGACAGACAGTAAAAAAAGATCACTAATCGCCAAGAGCTGTTGGTGGGGGTGGGGGAGGTGGTTAATATGTGGGGCAGTAAGGTGTTTTAGGACAGTGGAAATACATTTTATGATACCACAGTGATTGGTGCATGTCATGAGACATCTGTCCAAATTCATAGCATGCACAACACCAAGAATGAACAGTAATGTAAGCTATAAAGTTTGAGTAATTATGTTGTTGTAGGTTCAGCAGTTGTAATAGCTGGTGGAGGATGTTGACAGTGGTGGAGGCCATGCATGTGTGGGGGCAGGGACTGTATGGGAAATCTCTGTACCATCCCCTCAGTTTTGCTCTGAACCTCAAACGTTTCTGAAAACAGTCTTAAAAGAAATGAGCTTGACCTAAGTCTCACGCCATATATAAGATTAACTCAAAATGGATCACGGGTTTAAATAAACATCAAACTATAAAACTTTGGGGAAAAAAAAACCCATAGGAGGGGCTCTTCAGGATGTAGGGTTAGGCAGGTAGTTTTTAGACTTGGCACCAAAAGCGCAGTCCATAAAGTGAAAAGTAGATAATTTGGACTTCCTCAAAATAAAAAATATTGCTCTGGTTAAGTTTCTGTTAAGAGGATGAAAATCTAAGCCACAGACTGGGAGAAAATATTAGGAAACCGTGTATCTGACACAGGAGTAGCATAAGGAATATATAAAGAACAATCAACATTCAAACAAGCAAACAATCCACAGAAAATTGACAGTGGGCAATTGCAGAATGGAAATAAAGAGACATTTCACTGAAGTGAATACACAGATGACAAGAAAGCACAGGAAAAAATGTTCAACATCATTAGACATTAGGGAATAAAGCCAAAAAGAAATACCACTGCACACCAATCAGACTTTTAAAAAAAAAAGGACCACATTAAATGCTGGTAGGGATGCAAAAAAACCGGATCATGCTTGCATTGCTGGTGGGAATGTAAAGTAGTACAGCCACCCTGGAAAACAATTTGGCAGTTTACTTAAAAAAAAAAAAAAAAAAAAAAACACTAAACATGCAACTACCATACAACCTAGCAGTTGCAATTCTGGGCACCTATCCCAGAAAAATGAAAACTTAGGTCCGCCAAAGCCTGTGCTGAATGTTTATAGCCCCTTTACTTGTAACAGCCCCAAACTGTAAACATTCCAGATGTCCTTCAAGGAGGAATGGTTAAACAAATTGTTGTACTTTCATACCATGGAATCAAGACATGAAACAACCTGGGCGAATCCCCTGGGAATTATGCTGAGTGGAAAAATACAATCAAAAAAGTTTACATAATATGTGATTCTATTTACATAACTTTTTTTTTTTGATGTAGACCATTTTTAAAATCTTTATTGAATTTGTTACAGTATTGCTTCTGTTTTATGTTTTGGATTTTTGGCTGCGAAGCACGTAGGATCTTAGCTCCCCGATCAAGGATCGAACCCTTACCCCCAGCATTGGAAGGCGAAGTCTTAACCACTGGACCACCAAGGACTTCCCTATGTAACATTTTTAAATGACAAAATTATGCAAATGGAAAACGTATTAGTGGTTGTCGAGGGTTAAATAGCAGTTGAAGGTGGAAGGGAAGTGACTGTGGCTGTAATAGGGTAGCATGAGGATTCTGTGGTGATGGACAGTTTTGGTATCTTGACTATGTCATTGTCAGTTTTGTGGTTGAGATACTATAGAGCTTTGCAGAAATGTTTTCATTAGGGAAAACTGGGCAAAGAGTACAGAATATCTGTCAACAGTATTTCATACAGCTATAAGGGAGTCCATAATTATCTCAACATAAAAAGTTTAACAAAATATTCACATTTATTATCTCATTTTCTGTGAGAGGTCTAGGCACGGCTAGTTTAGCCCTCTGCAAGGCTGCAGTCAAAGTGTCAGGCAGGACTGGGTTCTTCTAAAAGCTTGACTTGGCATGAATCTGCTTCACACTCAGGTGGTTATTGGCAGCATCTACTTTTTGTGAATTGTTAGACAGACTAAGGGCTTCAGTTTTTGCTGGCTGTCAGAGGCCACCTTCAGTATCTTGCCATGTTGGTTTACCCAACATGGCCATTTGCTTCCTTAATACCATCAAAGGAGAGAGACTCTTAGCTGGACGGATGTCATAAGCTTATGTAGTAGTATAATCGTGGAAGTGACATCCGATCACATTTTCCGTGTTCTGTTGGGCATTCCCATCACACTTGAGGGGAGGGGTTGCACGAGGTCATGAGTACCAGCAGGCAGGAATGATTGGGGCTCTCCTGAACATATGCTGATACACATTCCTTTCAAAAATCATTGGTTTTGGTTTAATCAGGAGCGTGTTTACTACTTTCTTAAATACTTGGCAGCTATATAATAGGATTTAAAATATTATCAGCTGTGTTCTACATTTATAATAGAAATAGAACTGAAAGAGGCTGGAACATTTTTACCATAGGAATTAAGATAAATTCAAACAGCCTGGGAAATATTACATCTTATTTACATTAGATATTTTTAGACTATATGTTAAATCTTTTAGACTTTTAGAGAACTTGTTATATTGCTGTGTTTGTGACTTAGTAACCCAAAGAGGTTAATGTAATATCCTAAAAGACAACATTACTGTTTATGCTTTGGAAAAAGAATTTTCTATTGCATCTTTGTGGCAAAAATTGTCTTTTCAGGAAGCTTCCTAGTTGCCTTGAAAGGCTTAGAAATCTTTTCAATATAGAAAAAAAATTCCACATGGTATCTTTTGTAGAGTGAATTCATTCAAGTTCCCAGTGACCCAGTAAATATACTCAAAGTACAAATCATCAAGTAATACGTTTTAGATTTTTTGGTAAAAATTCACATTAACTGCTTTTTATATAGTAGAACATTTATTAGAAATATTAAAATATTTCCTTTTTAGAAAATTATGATATGACACGTTCATTCTTCTTGTACTTCTTTTGTGCCCCAAGGTTTCTTAAATATTCCTATGGTACTTCTGAAAATAATTTTCAGATATTTCTTAATTCTGAAATAATGTAGATCATCTGGAAATAATAATGATGACAAAACCATCATCATTATCAGCATTATCATCACATGAATAATATCTGGCTAGGCCTAATCTCTATAACAAAAATTATGTGAGACCAGAAATGAACAACTCCCTCTGCTTTCCCTCTCCTCAAGAAAGAAGAAGAAAAATGTTCTCCTCCCTCTAGCATGTTTGGAAAGAGATTTCTCTTATATTCCTGACGAGTCATTCCCCACATGGCCCTTGCTTCCCTGGTCTAACCGTGCACACGGAAGCTCAGGCTGCTTTGCTCCAAGCTGAGCACTGGCCCCTTTTGCATCATCCCTCATGGTGCAATTAAACCAAGACTGCTGATGGGAACCACCTTGGACTAAAATTTGGGAGGTAATAGGGGCATTTGTCACACATTATTGAACAAAGAACAACTTAAAATTGTGACAGGGTTCGTCAAAGTTTTTTTTAGCTTTCTCTGAGTTGGAGAATGTGTCTTTGACCAATATTCTTATCTGACCTCTGCTCTTTGTCATGATGCTGGGCCTCCATTTGGACCTATCTCCTGTTCCAGCTGCCTGGAGGAGACTCCCAGATGTGTTTCTTTATTCTTCAGAGCACTCTACTGTTCTCCTAGGTCACATCCGAAAGGTCTTGGCTTTCGTAATTTTGAAAGCTCCTATTTAGATGTTTTTACAGAGTAAGAGTAGTTCTCTGCTTAAAAATAATTCTGGTACCTTCCCAAGGCATCTAGCTCAAAGTCTTGGTAGGTTTAAAAAGAACAACTTTTCATGCAGCTTTGTAATAATAACCACTACCATTCACTGAGACATAAAATACTCGTAATTATCATTTATTGAGCTCTTCCAACATGCTATGGACCTTGACCATCCTATGTGTTTCACACTTTATGTATTTTGAGTCATTTAATTCTCCAAATAACTCCATTATTATTCCATTTTACAATATAGTGATTGTGAGAAGGCAGTGTATTTTTTAAAAGCATGTGTATCCCAATACTGCCAGATAAAACTCTAATATCCCAGGGTTTCAAGAGTAGGGAGCTCTCCCATATATGGAGTTTGGTAATTTTCCAGCTAAGTGGGAGCGTCAGGTGATTCTGGCTACAGAATCTTCCAGATTAATCACAAATTAATATACAAACCTGGATTCCTTTGAAGAAAAATATACACTTTTATGATATTATCATCTGTTGTGGTAGCTAGAATAATGCCCCCACCCCCTTGCCCAGATATATACCCCCTAATTCCAGAAACCTATGAATAAATTAGGTTACATGACAAAGGGAAATTAATATCATAGATGGAGTTAAGGTCGCTAATCAACTGACCTTAAAATAGGGAGATAATCCTTGATTATTCCATGGGTCCAATGTCATTACAAGGGTCTTTTAATGTGGAAGAGGGAGAGAGGAGAGTCAGTATCAGAGTGATTTTATGTCATCGAGACTTTACTGGCCATTACTGGCTTTGAAGATGGGAGGAGGACTTGAACCAAGGAGCACAGGCAGCCTCAAGAAAGTAGAAAAGGTGAGAAAATAGAATCTTTCCTCTAGGACCTCCAGAAAGGAAGACCACTCTGCTGATACTTTAATTTAACCTTATGAGAAACATTTTTGGGCTTCTGATTTCCAGAAACGTGAGATAATTCATTTGTATTGCTTTAAGCTGCTAAGTTTGTGGTAATTTGTTACAGCAGCAATAGGAAACTAATACATCTGTTTGACTTTTTATTTTCTCTTATTCCGCTGTTCCCAGTTTGAAAATGATTATGCTTGTGTCATGTGTCAACTGACACATGACATTGACACTAATTCTGTTTCAGTTTTCCTTCTCCTTGACCCTTCCAAGTAGCAGAACTTGTATTTTTGTTTCTTCTTGATCCTAACAAATTTCAATGTCCATTTTATTTCTCATTTAAAAAAACCAACTCAGTCTTCTTTGAAATTTAGGCTTCCATACTTTATATTAGCCAAGGGAAAATAAACTATAGCAATAAAGTGTTCTTTAGATGGCATGAAGCCTAGAGGAGGTGAAACACAAAAATTGAGTGAGAGTTTTTTCAGGTAGAAATTGTCTAGGTCAAGGAGAGGGAGTGGGAGTATAGTTAAGGCAGCCAAGTGCAACAATATGGTCCAAAAAACAAATACTCAAGGTGGAAGATTACTGGAACAGACAATGTAAATGAGGCAGGGATGAGAGATGAGATTGGAAAGGATCATAAGCTAGATTATAAAGGGGTGTGAATATCCTTCTAGGAAATTTGGATTTTACCTTGGAGGCTGTGGGGGGTCTGGGAGAATATTTAACCAAAAAGGAACTTGATCATAGTTGATTTTGGAAAGTAAATGGTGGAGACAAGGCAGTGAATGGAATTACGATACAAGCCTGGAGGCA
This sequence comes from Hippopotamus amphibius kiboko, assembly GCF_030028045.1. Lineage (NCBI taxonomy): Eukaryota > Metazoa > Chordata > Mammalia > Artiodactyla > Hippopotamidae > Hippopotamus > Hippopotamus amphibius. The sequence continues at coordinate 39,858,210 of NC_080192.1, read as the reverse complement.
GGAAAATGAATCAAGAGGATGTTTGGTACACTAGGGAGAGGATAATGCTAGTTACAACATATAGTGGTGGCCCTGGGGGTGGAAAGGAGAGAGATTTGAAAGATATCAAGAAGACAGAATAAGTAGTACCTGTTGACTAAATGTGGGCTGTGAGAATGCAGAAGAAATTATATTGGTGCGTTCACCAATCTAGGGATATAGCAGATTTGAGGTAAAGGTGTCATGTTTGGTTTTGGTTGAGTTTGAGTTGCTCTGAATCATTGTATTAGAAACGTGAATCACTCTCACTTTCTCCTGGATTTTTACTGTATGTTCCTGTTGAGTGTCCTGTTGAGTTTTCAGGACCTAATTCTTACAAGCTGTTAAATGATCAGAGTCTTCCTTTGGCGTGTATTGTCCCAGTCTCTGCTGTGTAATCTGTGATCACGTGCAGACCTCTTTCATCATTTCAAACCCACTTTTGTGACTTGTTAACAAATTAACAAAATCATTGAACATTGGAACATCATAAAGACATAGTGGAAAACCACATGGAGACTTGATATTTAATAAAGAAGTAGTGGTACAAAATGAAAGTTTAAGAAATAACAAAATGAAACAGCTGAAGCAAATATAATAGACAGTGACATCACAAAGCCTGTAAGAGGTCAATATGACATTTGGGACGATTGGTGAAAAGGTTTTATTGACTACTTCAATATTGTGCTTCAGCCATGACAAAAATATATGAATGATTTAATAATGTCAGATCAATGACAATAGAAACTGTTAATCTCAATCTGCTGTCCTGTTTATTGAGCTGAATGGGGCAGTTATTTGCACCTCACAAAGTAAAAATAAATTGCAGTTGGACTTGTTCTAGTATTAAAGGCTTGTTGTTAGTATTTATTGAGGATTACCTACTAACGTCTAGTTCTATGCTGAATATGGTGGAGAAATTAAGAAAAATGTAATATGGGATTCCTGTCCCCAGGGAGCTTACATCTCTCTTAGAGACTAGATTAACAAGTATAAGAAACCATTAAAATTATTAAAGAATTAAAAAAAATCAATTATCTATGTTTAATATATGAAGAATTCAATAAATGCTAGCTAAATTCACTTTTAGTAAATTTTGTTTTATTGTTATGACAGTTCCAGAGGGCAAAACATTATTTACTCCATGGAAGTGGTATAACTCCTTGAAAAAATATTTCCTATATATTGCTTGGAAGTTTGTAAAGAATAAAGATTATTTTTTGTTTAGCTAACCAACCAGTGTATCAGAAGGGTACATCTACTAATTGCAGATTGTGACACTTCTTGCATTTTACTTTTGTGTAAATCAGGACTATCTTGTATAAATGAGAGCAACGTGATACTAATGGAGGTTTGGCGCCTTTGAAAATCTGCCTTTATAAACAGCCCAGAACAATGATTTCCTACAAGGGAGAGCCTGTCTAACATGTTAGTCTGTGCTCTGCAGAGCAGATCCCTTGCATGCCTTAAAAAAGATTGATTTTTGATGTAAAGGCACATTTAATCAGACCTTTGAAAGTTTGAAAAGTGTCTGTGAGGATTTCCTTCTCAGTGGATTGGAAATCTATTAGTATATAGCCAAGAGGTCACTGAATAGCAGAAATAAGATTTTTCAAGAGTTCTGATGCAAAATTTGATGGGACATACCAAAATACTACATTTTTAAAAACATAGCACTGAAGCTCTTCTAACAGAAATAAGACTAACAAAATACGTGCTCGTGAGCGTATTGCTGTGGTCGTGCTTCCTCCATGTTGTGGTAAAAGTTAACCAACCTTGCAGACATTTCAAAAAAGTCTGCGAACTTATTAAAAAAATTACCACCTAGGAAATATTTTAGCAGCATTGGCCATAATATTTAATAATTCTGGCTTCTTCCAAACCCACTATGAAATAAAAGTATGTGCTTTATTGTCTGTCATCTAGTTAAGTTGTATTTCTATACATATGTAAGCCGCGTTCATAATGGTATTTTACCAGCCCACAAGACAGTCTTTTGTACCTTCTTTCATTTGCTTTGATGCTAATTTCTAAAGTGCTGTCCCTATTTTTTACTGTCATTACATTTCCATCAGTTTTCCAGTGCCATCACAGTAAGCTCTTTTTTTTTTCTTTTTTCGTTTTTTAAATAGGCTAGAGGCTGACTCTCTTTTTTCAAATTTATTTATATTTATTATTATTATTTTGGCTGCATTGGGTCTTTGTGGCTGCATGCGGGCTTTATTGCGGAAAGCAGGGCTACTCTTCATTGTGATGTGTGGGCTTCTCATTGCAGTGGCTTCTCTTATTGTGGAGCGTGGGCTCTAAGTGTGCGGGCTTCAGTAGTTGTGGCTTGTGGACTCTAGAACACAGGATCAGTAGTTGTGGTGCACGGGCTTAGTTGCTCTGTGGCATGTGAGAACTTCCCAGGCCAGAAATCAAACCTGTGTCCCTTTCATTGGCAGGCGATTCTTAACCACTGCACCACCAGGGAAGTCCCCGCAGTAAACTCTTAAAAATGCAAACCAAATCCTGTTACCTATTGCTTCAGATCCCTCAACCATCACTGTTACCAGGAGGATGAAATCTAATACCAGAAGCCATGAAATGACTAGGACAATTACTTGGACAAGCAATCAGTGTATGTACACCAGCTGCCATGCTGGCAGCCACACTGGTCCCTCCTACATAGGAGGGGTGGTGCAGCCATCAAAGTGAGATAACAATTGGGAGATGACAGTTTCCAAGGTACATTTTTTATGTACCTATAAATAAAATCTTGCCCAATTTGTTATTTTTATATTGCCTATAATTAGAATATATTTATTTATAATTTATACTCAAATTCAAGAAGAGTTAAGTTTGCTTATGATAACATATTTTACAAAGAACTGTTAAAATAGAGATAAAAGCAAAGATGAGAAATCATATATGACAGAGGATATTACTTCAGTTACCTTTTTGTTAATATACCCGGATTCCTCCCTGTTTCTCCAATCCTGGATATTAACGAGAATGCTACAAGTAGATATGTTTTCCTTCTCATTTTCCAGAACTGGCATCCATTTGTACTTTGTTATTCCTGTTTACTTCTAATTTCCTCTGTGCCAGCTCCTTCCTTTCAAAACTTGGAGTCCACATTCTTCCGTGAATGTGTAAATAAGTGTCATCACTCTCCACAGATACTACCTCTCTTGAGTTTCTCTCTTCTCAAAGTCACTAAACCTCACAATATCAGTAAAAGAGTTCAGTATTCTCAAGGGAGAACCTAGGATTTTTGTCTTTAATAAAATTCACGCACCGTACTTATAGCACGTTCTGTGCTCTTTTGAAGTTACCTACCTACTTTCCAAAGAAGGTTTTAATTCCTCTTTCTGCACTGATTTCAACATTTGTTTCATAGTCCTTTATTCTATCCTGTATTCTGACTTTGTATCTAAGACTTCTAATTGTCTCCCAATTATGCAGACTTCCAATATATAGTTTTTATTTCTTCCTTTCAATAAAAAACCCCATCAGATTTACCAGAAAACAGTCAGCCAGCCAGAGACTATATATCTCAATCTTCCTTGCATCTGGTCAGTGGGCTGTGAGCATAAGAGCTGCCCCACTTCCAGATCAGCTGCTTGCCCTAAGCTTCCCCTTTGCTTCTTGCAGACTGGTTCATGAACCTGATAGAGAATTTGGGCTATTTGGAAAAGGAAAACACCCTAGGGGATGATAGAGGAACAAAATAGAGAGAACTTGAATTTCTGGATTACTTTGTGGAGTTAAGCTGCCTGTAACTTTAGGGAGCAGTATACTTGGGGATCTGTTGTAAAAGCAGCTTAGCCTGTACCCAGCCTAACTGACAGAGCATCTTGATGGCACTTCTGAAATCTCTGAGAACATATTCCTTCTATCCAAAGACTACCATTTCTTTTTCCATCTCAGTCACCCATATACTTTAGTAATCTCTGTACTCCAAGAAGTAAAATATGAAAATCCCCTCTCTAGTTGTGATCTATGCACCTTAATTGTTATATACTTTAACTCTCAGCACCATAATTCTAGACTGACTTGCCTCTTTATCTACCTGGATGCCAGTTTAGGAGGAATATCAAGAGTAGTCAAGGGAGAAAAAATAAGCATCTTTTTGATGAAAAGAGGGAGGAGGTATTTACCAATATCATATGCTGCTGAAAAGTCACATAAGATGAAATTTGCCCATCAGAGGAAGGTTGTAGATGGGTGTAGAAAGTTCAGGGATGTGGTGAGTTTAGTAGTTGGATTACTTTGAGGAATAAGTAGACACAGATGACATCATTAATTTTAGAGATCTGTACATGTAGGGGAAGAGTAAGCAAAAGGTAATAAATCTTACTTACTCTGTATCACATTTCAATCACGAAATTCCCTTACTCTCCTTACTCTTTAACTCTACCTTTGTTTCCCTTGCTTTTCCCTAACACTTATTTTTACCCTATGACCTTGTCTTCCACCTGATTCAGAAGATTTCACTGCTCTCAATTATTTCCTTCTTCTTCACTTAGAAGCGTTCTTCATGTATGTGTCAGCTGAAAAAAATGCACAACCTAAAAGTTGAGAGTTATGTTTTATTAGGCAGACATTCTTAGGACTTCACGTCTGGGAGGTGGGGTCTCAAGTAACCCTGAGAAAACTGCTCCGATGAGGTGATGGGGTAGCTAGGATTATATAGGAGTTTTACAACAAAGGGCAGGTAGTCAGAAGGTGAAAAGATTGTTGTTAACTAAAGAAAACCAGGTATCTCAAGTTAAGGAATTTGGTGCTTTTCTGTGTATAGGAAGATGCAAGAGTCCGGACTCATTGAAATCATTCCTTGAACGTGCACCTCAGCTCTCTGGGGCCAGTATCCTGTGTTTTCACATCCTGAGTTTCCTCAGGGCTCACCGTAGGGAGTGGCTGCAGTCTGATGGCTGCTAGTTGGCAGGTATTCTTTCCTCCTGAGTTTCCTCAGGGCTCACCATCAGGTGGCTGCAGTCGCTGATGCCCGTGACATCTTTGTTTCCTGATACGGCAGGCAGCATTTTCCTTCTCATGTGTATAATCTCACTCTTCATTTCCTTTAGCCCTGAAGAAGCTTCCCTCACTTGTTTGCGCTACAGTCCACAGCTGTAATCGTGATTGCAACCACTTCCTTAGACGTGGAGCAGCTATGCCTCTCTCCATTCCCAGGCTGTCCTTTTATATTGACTCCCTTGTCTTTGCCTGTAATAACAAATTCATGTTTGTAATAACAAATCATGTCTCTTCCTCTTGAATAAAATTCTTACCTCAACGTTGATTGCTTTCAGGCTGCTTTCATCTCCTTTCTTTAGTTACCAAACTTATTGCAAGAAGAGCTTTGACTTGTTGCTTTCTTTTCTCTTACTCTTCTGGAGTGCCATGTGATCTAGCATCTTTTTTTTTTTTTTTTTTTTTTTTAGGATTCCTTTGTTCTGTTGATATTTATTTATTTATTTATTTATTTGCGTTTATGTATTTAGGTATTTTTTTTTGAGGTACACCAAAGTCAGTCAGCTGTATTTATACACATATCCCCATATTCCCTCCCTCCCGCGACTCCCACACACCCTCCGCGTCCCGGCCCTCTAAGGCATCACCCATCATCGAGTTGATCTCCCTTTGTTATACAGCAACTTCTCACTAGCTATCTATTTTACAGTTGGTAGTGTATATATGTCTATGCTACTCTCTCACTTTGTCCCAGCTTCCCCTTCGACCCCACGCCCAACCTTGTGTCCTCCAGTCCATTCTCTGCATCATCTGCATCCTTATTCTTGCCCTGTCACTGGGTTCATCAGTACCATTTTTTTTTTTTAGATTCCGTATATATGAGTTAGCATACAATATTTGTCTTTCTCTTTCTGACTTACTTCACTCTGTATGACAGACTCTAGGTCTATCCACCTCATTACATATAGCTCCATCTCATCCCTTTTTATAGCCGAGTAATATTCCATTGTATATATATGCCACATCTTCTTTATCCATTCATTTGATGATGGGCATTTAGGTTGCTTCCATGTCCTGGCTATTGTAAATAGTGCTGCAATAAACATTACGGTACCTGTTTCTTTTTGGATTATGGTTTTCTCTGGGTATATGCCCAGGAGTGGGATTACTGGATCATATGGTAGTTCCATTTTTAGTTTTTTAGGAACCCCCAAACTGTTTTCCATAGTGGCTGTACCAGCTTACGTTCCCACCAACAGTGCAGGAGAGTTCCCTTTTCTCTACACCCTCTCCAACATTTGTTGTTTCTAGATTTTTTGATGATGGCTGTTCTGACCGGTGTGAGGTGATACCTCATTGTGGCTTTGACTTGCATTTCTCTGATGATTAGTGACGTTGAGCATCTTTTCATGTGTGTGTTGGCCATCTGTATGTCTTCTTTGGAGAAATGTCTATTTAGGTCTTCCGCCCACTTGTGGATTGGGTTATTTTCTTTTTTGGTATTAAGCTTCATGAGCTGCTTGTATATTTTGGAGATTAATCCTTTGTCTGTTGCCTCGTTGGCAAGTATTTTCTCCCATTCTAAGGGTTGCCTTCTTGTCTTGTTTATGGTTTCTTTCACTGTGCAAAAGCTTTTAAGTTTCATTATGATCTGGCATCTTTTCTAACATTGTCTCTCAGAAAATCACAGCGATCTTCTAATCACCAAACAGTGTCGTCTGTCATTGTCTGCTTTATTCGTTCTGTATGCTTTTTTTTCTTTGCCTTTTTGTCCAGTTTTTTTAAACTTTAAACAATTTCTTTGTTGGTAGAAATAATATCTACTTGCCATAAAAATTTTGTAATATGCATAAAGTCATTACAGTGACTCATAACATCAAAAATAATCACCAGTAAGGTTATTATAAATTTCTTTGGTTTTCTTTGTAATCTCTCATTTGATCTATTTTAAAAAATGTTTCCATGGTTTTAGAAATTTTTACTGTGTGTTTTTAAGGTAAAGATATATAAACTTAATTCTCCTAAGTGCATTGTTAAAACACGTTATTTATTTTTATTTAATTATAAGAAATAATGATGTATATTAAATCTGCCAGTGGTATGGTATATCTGTCAGTTATACTTGAATTACTGCAGATACTTTATATATTGTCATTTAATATGGGCCTAATATTCATCCCTGTTACCTTCATTTGTATCATGGATTTCATTTGTAGAGTGTGACTTTGTACATTTGGTAAATCTTAAATTATACATTGTATAATGCTGTTACTCCTGATGTTTTAAAATTCTGTTTGCTTATGTAGATTTGCCTATAATTTTAATTCTATTTGCATACCATTTTATATCATTTCCTTTCGTCCACTTATTCATTAATTCCCTCAAATAATATTTATTTTTGTGTCAATGTTGTCTTATACTAATAATATAATGGTGTATAAGACAGGTCCAGTGCTTACCTTCAGAGGGCTTATAGTCTAGTGGGTGATACAAATAAGTAAATGGATGATTATGGTACAGTTGATAAGCATAGTAATGGGGAAATTCTGTGTGCTTTGAAAACATACAGTGTGTCTCTGAACTAGAATTGGAAGAGTAGGAAAAGGTTTCTAGAATGCGGACAAGGGGAAGAACTCAGAACAACAGGTAGGGAATAGAACAGTAAACATCACACAATTCATGATTACTGTCTCAAACGTGTGAGGAAAGTTGGGCTCTGTACTAAGGACAAAGAGAAACAAACCATGAATCAAAGTCTTTATTTGAAGGAATGAAAAGATGAAAGTGGTGCTGTAGAAAAGATCATTCTGGTCGCATTGTGGAGAAGACTTGGAGAAATGCAAGATCGGATGCTAGGAAGATTGTAGGAGGCTATTCCAGTAATTCAGAAGGGAAGTAATTATGCCCTAAGCCAGGTGGTGGCTCTGGGAATGGGGAGAACTAAAACAGTTGAGAGAGATGTAGGAGGAAGAATTTTATCTAAATGGAGATTTTGTTAGTGGTTGAATATATGAGTCTGGAGCTTAGGAAAGAGACCTAAGCCGGAGACCAAAATTTGAGAGTCATAAGCATGTGTGGTAGATATTCATTGCAGCCCTGTGGCTGGCTGGGTAAGCACGTCCAAGGAAAGTGCATATAGCACAGAGGCTCTAAGATAAAATCCCAGGGAGTGGCAACATCAAAGGATTTAACGCAGTGAAACTCAAGGCAGAGAGAGGGAGTGGAGGTGGTGAGGCGAGTTGAAGATTCCTAGGGCTGAGAGAATGCTCAGGGAAAGAGCGGAGAATGTATGTTTTAAAACAACAAATTATTCCTTTTTTTTTTTTTTTTGGTTTCTTTTCAATCCTATTTATTTTTGAAATCTCAAGTAACGTTATTCTTAAAAAGAATATATTAACAAGGAGTGACGTTTTCAGGCTATCCAGCGGAGGTAGGTGGGTTTTTAAGAGGTGCGCGCTAGAGCAGCCTTGGCCAGAGAAGTTTGAAGTAGGGAGTGCAGGGCTGCATCATCAATAGGAGATGAAGAAATATTTGAAGGCAGAGTTTGGCTGTGAAGAGAGGAGAGTGGTACTGAGCTAATTGAAAGGGGAAGCAGGATTGAATCAGGGAGGTTTCCTCTTAAAATGGGAAACTAGAGAATGTATAACTAGTGAAAAGAAGGATTCAGGAGAGGGAAATAAAGTATAATTTAGAAGACAAGTCACTGAGAAAGAAAAATGGGGATGTCAGAGATATGTGAACGTTGTCTTTAGGCAAAAGTTGTAACACTTCTTCCACTGAAACTGGAGGGAAGGAAGAATGATTAAATTATACACAGGTTTTTGGATTTGGTGAAGCTTAGAACTAAATTTCACTCCTCCATTTTATCTTAGAATTCTACCTTTTTGTAGAGAAATTGAAATAATTTTCATTGTTTTAAACCCGTGATGTTTTATTAATTTTATTTAGGTATGCCTGTGTATATATATGTGTATGTTTATATATATATGTATGAATATATGTCCGTATGAACATATGTATTTATGAATGTATGTGTTTATGAATGTATGTATGATTTTGTGTGAGTGTGTTTGGTATGAATGTGTATATTTTGTTTGCATGTGTTTAGGTTCCAGACAGCATAGTTTGGAGGTTAAGGGTAATCTCTAACCAGGACCATGTGCTTCTAATCCTGGCCTCACCATATACTAGTTGTGTGACCTTGGGCAAGTTACCTCACTTCCTCAAACTTTAATTTTCTGTCTGCTATGATGCAAATACCAATAGTGTATATTTCGTGTGGTAATTTTAAGAGTTAATTATCTTATCTGTGAAATAAGCCAAAAACACAGAGCAGAGCATGTAATAAAATACTCTCTGTTTGTTATAGTTGTTATTTAAAATTTTTACCTTTTCTGTATTTTACATTTTCCTTTTATTTACTTTTGCTTCCTTTTATATATTTTTGTTTTGTGAAGACTCCATTGTTTTTTATATTTTGTACGTATTTTGAAATTAGTACCTTATTTCTAATCCAAATTTTAAAAATCTGTTCTGTCTATCTACCTATCTACCTACCTGCTCACCTTATTTTCCATGTTGAATGAAGACTCTTTAGTGCTTTGGAGTATAGGAATTTAAAGCTTCTGTTATGTTCAACCTTAGCCTGGTTTTAGGTGATATATTCATTTAAAAAAATGTTAAAAATCTCTTTAAATAAGAACTGTGCATGCCTAATATTTTGCAAACACATTTGCCACATTTTCAGTTATTTCTATGTGAATATTTTCTGTGTGTTTAACTCTTTTCAGTGCCCATCACCAGACTTTTCTCCCACAATTTGCCATGCTTGAACTTGTTTGCTACATTCGTCAGTCACTTATGAATCTTTTCAGAGAAATTTTCCAAAATCATGGTCTATTTTATGACACTTTATGCAGGTATTACCTTTACATTGGAAGAGCAGCTAGGCAGAATGTGGAAATTATGGGTCTTAATCTTTCCCTTCAACCTCTAGGGATATTCGTAATTCATGCTTTGGCATTTGGTGTTTGAAAGGAGCGTCGGGCCGTCTTGTTTATTGCTTTTGCTGTGTTTGATGTATTCTTTATGCTTAGAATTTGCCAGTGTCATCAAGCTATTTTGTTGTTGTTGTTGTGTTGCTTTTGTTATTAATTTGCTTGGAACATGACTGGTCTCTCAGTCTCAAAACAGAGACTTTTAAAAACTGGGTAATTTTCTAGAATTCCTCTTTGATTATTGTTTACAGTCTACTTACTCTGCTTTCTTTTTGGAAACCTCTCTTACGTAGGCTGCATTTGCATTTGCCTTGTCATTTTTCTCGTTTTCCTTCTCAGTGTACCCTCTCTGCCCTTTTCCTCTGGATTCCTCAGTATTTTCTGAGTCCTGCCCTGTAAGTCACTAATTAAATTTTCTGCAATGTCAGGCCTGCTAATTACTGATTCAGACTAAAGTGTTTGTTTTTTAATTCAGTAAGTGTGCTGTTTATCAACGGTTTTTCCTCATCTTTGTCATCTGTTTCTATTTCACAGGGGCAACGTTTCACTGATTTGTTTTTCTTTCTCCTATTTTTTAAGGATAATGTGAATCTATTGAGTCAGATACTGTTCTTGGACTGAAATGTTTTCTCATATGCTTCTTACTTTTTTTAGGTTAAATATCTTTAAAAAAATAAATGTACATTTCATATAGTTCTGCAATTTTTGTAAATTATAGTCTTACAGTTATATATTGCTCTGGGTTTTGTGGCAAATGTCACAATTCTCCAACCATATCCTTCATAGAGGATCCCCTCAAGTTGCCAGTGCTTCAGTCTTCCTCCTGAAAATCTTGACAGAGTGTCTTACTTTTCACATTAAATTAGCATGTCCAAACTAGACTAAGAATCATCTTCTTCTGAAGTCCCACAGCAATTATGTTATCATTCTGCCAGTTATCCAGGGTTAATAGACATATCTTTCACTTTTCTTCTTTTTTACCCTTTTTAAAAGGCAGGGTTCCCAGTTCCACAGTATTTCTTGTGGTGTTTCCTTTTCACGTATGCTACTGCTTCTCGTGTTATACATTTACAACTTTAGTAACTCCTTGGTCTTGTCCTACTTCAAAGCAACCTGAGCAATATTATCAGGTTGTTCTTCTGAATGCTCAACTCTAGGATGTGTTTCTTCATAAGTTTTCAGGTACTGAAATAAGCAGTGAGACAGACCACCCTATAGAACAAATGGGAATTGGCCATAAGCTTGGTATGCAACTCTTAAGCTGGTCCAAAGATTATCCAGAGTACCCAAGGTTCACTAAATGAAGATTGAGAGAGGGTGGAGAGGAAAGCTGTAATGTGAACCTTGGTTCCAACTATCATAGGGAGAGCTGGGGATGCTTTTCCTTCACCTAAAGTAAAGAAAAGGGGGGGAGTCTTAAGACCACTCCAATATTTTGACAGGCATCTTCTGCAATTTTGCAGAGACAGAGTGGGCAGAGAGTTGACTCCTGCTTTCAGAATTTTAAAAGCGGGAAAAAATGACTGGGTAACTATTCTAATAGCTAGAGCAAAGAAGCCGTTTTTGCTGTGGCAAAGAATGATGAATGCTTGAGTGTTTTCCCTGAGCTACAGGTAGGTCAGGAACTAAAGGCAGTCTATGGGAATCTTCTTAGATCTTGTGTAAAGGGTTGCCTGTGGGAGCAAAAGGATATCAGTTTCTGGAATCTGGATGATTTGAGTTGTGGAGAAAGTAATTGGGCACTCAGAATAGAGATTCTTTTGTATGGGTTTAGGGAACCACAGGTGAAAGATAGGCAGTGATTGAGCAAATTTCTGAAAGCCCATGAAAATGCTAATGAGGGTGAGGGTCTGCTCTCCAGAGCTGCCAGGCCCAGTGAGTGCAGCTCCGGACAGCAAGGTCTGTCCTCTCTTCTCCTCTGCTCTGCCCTTCCTGGGTCTAACTCTACTATGATCAGAAACTAGTATTTTCCAACTTGGAAAAGAAAGAGAGGAGCTCAACCATGCTCCTTCCTTTTCTGTCAGCTCCCTCTTCTTCTATGCCTCACCTCCCCACAGTGGGTCTTTTAGGTGGAAGGATAGGGTACATGTCAATCTTAAATCACATTGGACTTGATATTTTACTTATAAAATCAAGATAGTAACTTTGATTTAAATTGCCCGTTTCCTTCGAATGATCAAAAGAATCATAAGATTGAGTTTTCATTTGGTAGGAAAGAAACAACCAAATACATTCCAAAAACAATGGGAGACTAAAATAAAATTGTTTTAGGATCACATCTATGAGTCATACTTGTCCAGTGTACCAGTTACATAAAGAAATTGTAAGAACTTATCTGTGTTTGAGAGCTATTCTCCACATGCTGAAAGAATAATAATCTGAAGTGGGAGAGATGAGTCAGGGAGACCATCCCTTCCTGTCTAAGTATTCTTTATCATCTGCATCTTCTTTATCAAGGTACCACCTCAGACATTAAGTCACTGCTGATTCCTTCCACTGCATTTACCATGCAATCAAAGCTGATCACTCATTAATGCATTCCGTAGATATTGGGTACCTGCAGTGTTTCAGATATTGATCTGATGCTTGGAATGCATCAAGAAATGAAACAGGTAAAAGTCCCTACCCACATGGGGTTTACATTCTAGATGATAGAAATGAACAGCACATGTGATACCTAGTAATGTTCACAGTACACCAGAAGTTAATAAATACAATAGAATAAAGAAAACATTAGAGTAGGGCAAAAAAATTTGAAAAATATGGGTTGGAGATGGTATCTCAACTTTGAATAAGGGAGTCATTAGGCCTCCTTTTGAAGATGAGATTTGAACCAAGTCTTGTGGGAGGTGAGAGGGTTAGCCATGCGGGTATTTGGAGGAAAGAGCGTTCCAGAGCCTTAGTGTGGGATTGCATCTGGTGATTTCTGAAACAGCAAGCAGTCCTATGTGGCTTGTTGGAGAGGAAGAAAACTTTCCTGTACTCTTCTAGGTTCTTTTGGCTGGTCCAAGAGTTAAATTGACATGACACAGATTAACAAGAGAAAACCAAGTTCAATTTTGTACGTATGGGGGTCCCACATACATGAGAGGTTAGAGGTAGGAAGGTAAAGTGAGGTGTGTATGCCATCCTGAGCTAAGGAATGGAATAGGAGTCTGGGGCTTCCAAAGGCAGGGCGTCATCCACAAGAAGATAAGAAGAGCAGATGTTTGGTAATTAGGTGTTTGCGCTGCCACATAAATGGGGCCACTGAGGTAAAATTCATCTCAGGTAATAACTTTTTCCTGGGAAAAAATCCCCAATTTAAATTCTTCTATGTAGTTAAGGGAGGGGAGGTGGTTTCTCTTGAACCCATAAGGTCTCAGTTGCCTTTAGCTGACAATAATCCTCATGCAAAAGCAACACATTTTGCGGAAGCTTGCTCTGAAGCCCTACAGGCTGAACAGGGTGAGTTAGGGGGAATAGTAGTAGGAGATGAGGTCAAAGATGTAATAGCAGCCAAAATGTGTAGAGCCTTGAAGCTCATTGCAAGGACTTTGACATTTATATTGAGTGAGGCAAGAAAGAGCTAAGCAGAGGAGTGACATACTCTGGCTCATATTCTAAAAGAGTTTTTCCTTTCATCTTCTGTAGCCTTTTATTTATTTTTATTTATTTATTTTTACTAGTCACAGCACTTTTCCCATAGCTGAGCTTTTGCAGTGTTGTTATTTGTGTATGTTTCCTCTTTTAAATTACAAAGTCACCAATGAAAGAGTCTAGGGCTTACTCAACTTTGTATTACGTATCGTGACTAGCCAGTACTTTGCATATAAATAATACTCAACCTGCGTTTGTTAGAATATGGCTTTTTAAGATACTGATGTTGTTTGTCAGTCGAAGAATTGTTTCATCAGTTAGAATATCTGATTATCCTGGGCTCATTATTCTCTTATGCCAAATAGCATAAAAGTGAATTTTCTATATATTTGACTATAGCATGGAAATTTGGTCATTCTGTTCTATCCTGTTATACTCTGTAATAGCAGATGGTTCTTTCAGGTTTTGAATCAGAACTGGATTTGATTTTTTTTTTTAAATTTGTTGTCTTCTGTCTTAGTGTTCTGGGTTCCCTATAGGATCTGAGCTTCCTGAATATCTTGTTCATTGTTGAATGTTTAGTGTCTAGTTCACTGTTTGACACATAGTTAAGTAATCCTAGACATTGTTGAACAAATACATAAAGAATGAAAGTAGTGTCACATTATCGTAACATTCTTTACAACTATAAGGGATCATCCAATTGAATGTGAATCATCCAAGTTTATTTCCATATGTCTCATGGCTAGAGGCAGACTTCTAGAGTAAATCATAACATTTACATTACTTTGAAAGAAAATAAAAAAGAATGAATGAAAGAAGAAGTAAGGAAGAGAAAGGAAGGAAGGGAAGAGAAAATGAAGGAAAGCAGGGAAGGAAGGAGAAAAGAGAGAGAGATGGAAGGGAGAGAAAGAGGGACAGAGGGAGGAAGGTGAAGGGAAGCAGGATTTGCCACCTCAAAATATGCCTTTTTGGCATAAGGATTATTTTAAACTGGGTATTTTTTAAAAACAGCAGACTTGGGAGAAGCTCTGAGAAGCAAGTAGAAGACGTTTATAAGAGACATTTACATTTATAAGGGAACCTTCCCTTTGCAAGGGTGTCTCCCTCTTGGTCCCAGGGAGAGAAGGGCAACTAAATCTCTAGGATCTCTTCTCATGGAGAAGGCATGGACTTCAGTCTACCTCACAATCGTACCCTTGTTTATTGTGCTCTGCCTGATCACCTCCCATTAGCAGACCTTCTCTCACCTCCTAACCCCCTCCCCCAACATCTTTCTTTTGTCCTTAGCTGAAGATGGTATTTAAGGTGGTGGTGTGGGCCATTTCAGGAGTTAGTCAGCTCTCCTTGTTCTCTCCCTTATAAACAGGAGGTATACATGTAATTAAATTTTTGTTCCTTTTTCTCCTGTTAGTATGTCTTTTTATCACGAGGGGGCTCAGCTAAAAACCTAGAAGAGTAGAGGGAAAATCATTTTTCCTTCTCCACACATTAAGGAAGGGGAGAAGGAGGATGGCAGATTCCTCACTGCTGCTGAGGCTATTTCTCTCTCCGTCTCCTTGTTTCTCAGCTCGCCCCTAGCATACACTGTGTTCCACACTGCTTTGTGCCTCATCATTTTTACTGTTTGAGCAATGAAAGGTACATTATGATATAATACTTCTGACTTGCTTGACATGGAGTGATCAAGAAAAAAAAAAATCCATTCCTCAGTGGGATTTTTATTCTGTAATAAAGAATAAAAAACTATAGCTTCTTGTCAAGGAACTGGTGAGATTTACCTAGCCTTTTTTTAACATATTAGGCAGCAAGCATGCAGAACACAGCAGCCAGGAACCTGGTGATGAATGTAGCTGACGGTGGAGATCAACTCCAGTGAACTCACTTCATTGTAGAATGCTTCTAGACCAGAACGGAATAGATACTTTCTGTGTTTTTTTACCCAGTCAGCTTGCTGTGTGCACGATGAATGCAGGTTTAGATAGATTCATTATATCATTTGGAATGTTCTGATCCAGAGAGGTCCAAATTTAAAATTTGAACAGTGCAGGTTCATATGACTCTCAGAGATGGCAAGGCACTATTTCTAAGGGAGATAAAAGCCATACTTCATGAAATCAGATATTCTAGGTCCCTGACCATTAAATCTCCTTACATAAAGCAAGGTACCAGGGCCATTATTTCGATTGTAATGGAAAACGTAGGATTTCCAAAAACATCAAAGAACTGAAATCTTCTCCTGCCGACATCTCACACAGTCTTGTAAGGTGTCAAAAACATGTTATCTGTGGTTCTTTTCAGAATCTCACATGATAAATATAGCATCAGCTTTGTGCAGGAGGTAAGGAAGGAGTCCTGCAGCAAGGCATGAGAGAGTGGTAGAAACATCGAGGTGAGCAGAACTGCTTTTCCCGGCAAAGTGCAATTCAACCTTTTTGAACTAAATTATCCAGACATTCACTGTTTCCTCTGTTATGTGTATAGTAACATTAAAAAGAAAATAGAAAAGAAAAGAAAATAACAAAATGAGCCTTTTGCTAAGACTTTATCAGCAGTTTTGTTGACGTGAATCACAATTTCTTTTCATAATGTGATCCAGTTGTTGCAAGAAATGGTCTGAATGATTTTTTCTGTATTTTGCTCAAACTCTGTTACTGGCAACACTTACCTGACCATATTGGATTTATTAAGACACCAGCTTCTTTTATGTCCTGTCATTGTATCAGATGTCAAGTAGACAGGTTCTCATAGGTTAGAGCATTTATCTTGGAATTAGACAACCTGGATTCCAAGGCTGAGTTAAATTCTGACATGTCCTACCACCCTCTTTTGATTTGACTTTGATAAATCATTAATTGTTCTTATCATCAGCTTTGCCATCTGTAAAATGAGGGTAAGGATAAAACTATCTTTAACAGTTGTTATAAATATTGAAGAGAAAGTGAATGTAAAAAAAATGACCTACATATGTGTAGGGTGATGCTACTGTTACCGAGTGGCCAAATCTTAAGCCCATATTATTTGCGATTGTGCAGAGGTTACCATTTTTTCCCCTGTTTACTCTTAAAATAGATCATTGCTGTAGTGGGTTGACTACGGCCTCCAAAAAAATATATGCCCAAGTCATAATTCCTGGAATTGTGAATGTGACCGTATTTGGAAAAGGGTCTTTGTAGATGTAATTAAGTGAAGGATCTTGAGATGACACCAACCTGGGTTTGGGTTAGGCTGTACATACAATGACAGGTGTGCTCGTAAGAGAAAGCTAGAGGGAGCCTGGAGATGCAGAGATAGAAAAGGAGAAAGCAGAATACGGAGGCAGAGATTGGAGTTACGTAGCCATTACCTGAGAAGTGCCAGGGATAACTGACAGCCACTGGAAGCTAAAAGAGGAGCAGGGGAGGAAGTGTCCCTCAAATCCTCGGAAGGAAGCAGCTCTGCAGGCACCTTGATCTCAAACTTCTGGCCTCCAGCATCTTGAGAGAATAAATTTCTGTGGTTTTAAGCCACCCAGTTTGTGGTGATTTGTTGCATGGTAGCCCTAGCAAACTAATACCATGTCCATGATGGTGTTAGAATAACCAGCCTGGACTGTTTCTGAGCTTAATGAATGAACTCTGGATTCAAAGTTAATTTTAATTAGGAAAAAAAAAGACTCCAAGATGCTTTTCAAAGTACATTCCATTTTATGCCAAAGGCTATGAATCCATTTGAGTGAATTATGTCATCATGGATATTCTGAAATTTGTTCTTGTTTTTTCAAAGGTCAAGTAAGCTAAGCTTCAATTCTACAAGTTGCCTTTAACATTTGAAGTACAAAGTTATACTCTGTTGTTGCAGTTTAAGCAAAAATTATTTGAAGGAATTTAAGTTCTGTTTACAACCCCTTCTAGAGTAAACAATCCATATGTCCATAGTTTCATTTTTGGTAAGCATAGGTATTCCAAACATTATTTTATATACTTGGCATTATTTGCAAAAATAATTTTTAAAATCACATTCTTCAGATCACATTACCTTAGTAATAGACTTAATTATTAAATGTAATTTGTTAGAGATTTAACGTTTAATTTTTAAAATATTTAATACATATTAATAAGTAAAATTGTGACCTATTCACATTTCTTGATATATTTTTTCATAAAATGAAGGCGAAAAATACTTTCTACATCTTCTATAACAAACCATGCTCCTGATTGTCTTTACTCTTGGAAAAAACTAATAAATTTATTAGGTAGAAAAAGTAGAAGGGAATTAGCTCTTTTACTAATCTCTCTTTTTTTTTTTTTTTTTTGGTTTGTTTTCTTCTTAACTTGTACAAACGGCTCTTGCTGACCATCTCATTTATTTTTAGCTCCTTATGAAATTAGGAGGAATACAGGTGGGAGAGATTTGTAAACATAGCACGCAGACATTCAGCAAAAACATTACAAAAGTTCCTTGCTCTTCTTCTGGATCAGAGGGGGTTTTGTGAATGAATCACGTACAGGTAAAGAAAGGTTCTCAAAGATTCCTGAAAATGGATCTGTTTGAATCTTGTCAACTGCGAGGAGCTCTAAGGAGGATGCTCAGTCCTGTCCTTGGGCCTGTCCTCTTCTTGTGTTTAACAAGAAGCATTAGGCCAGGGATTCCTGACCTTTTTTGTACCGTGTACCCCTTTGGCAGTCTGAAGAGGCCTATGGATCCCTACTCTGACTTATGCTTTTTGTTTAACTTTTTATTTAAAAATAATTGTAGACTCACAGGAAGTTGCAAAAATAATGCAGTCTGTTAATCCTTCACCCTGCTTTCCTCAGTGGTGGCATCTTATGTAACTGCAGCACAACACTAAAACCAGGAAATTGACATTGGTACAATACTGTTAACTAGAGTGCAGAACTTATTTGATTGTCATAGGTTTTACTTGCAGTCATCTGTGTGTCTGCATATGTATTTGTCTGTGTATCACATTTTCGTCCAGCATGGTTGAGATTGTTGACTTTGAATTATTCTCATACTTCATTTCTCATATCAGATCTAAACGTATCATCCTGCTATGCCTTCTGCTCTATATTGTCATAATATCTTGCTAACAGCATCTTTATAATTGTCTCAGATCTGTAAATGCTGATAAAAAGTTATTGAGAAAATGATAAGAGAAAGTAAAAAAGTAAAACATAGATCAAATATTCAGCCTGCCTGTATGTATGGAACACTTGGTGTACAAAGAATTTTTTGCTTAGAAACTAGGAGATTGTCTTCCAAAGAAGAAAAATTCAACTCCCATGACAAAAGCCATTAGAAATAATTTTCCAAAGAGGAGAGGAGAGTATTAAAAGTTTATTGTAAGAATCTTTTATTCTTTTCATACTGTTTAGACGTTTAGAAGTTGAGGAATATTACTTTGATTGAACACTTGAATTTAAGACCCAATTTTGGCTCTATGGCCTGAGGTAAATCACTTAACCTCTTACAGTCTCAGTTTATACAGCGGCAGAAGAGGAAACCAGATGCTTTAAAAATAATATGACCAGAAAATAGTTTTTTTTCATAAGCTACGACAGGTCTATCCTCAGCAAAAGCAGAAAATAAGGAACATTCTCTTGGGATTACCTGTCCCATTGCATTGTACCACTTTGAATGGATGCTTTTACGGAACTTTTTTTTTTCTCTTTTCTTTTGTTAGGGTTTAGTTGATATACAATATTATATAAGTTTCAGGGGTACAACACAGTGATTAACAGTTTTTAAAGGTTATATTCCATTTATAGTTATTACAAAATTTTGGCTCTATTCCCTGTGTTGGACAATGTATTTCTTGCTGTTCTTACATCCCTCCTTTAGATGTCCTGCCATTGTACCCTGTTATCTAGTTGGCCTCTTTTTGAAGAATGGTGTGTCCCAAATAATAGTTGATTGCAGACGTCTCTATTCCTTTAACCAAAAATGATCACCCAGCCACTTTGGGAAACACTTCCTCAGTCTTTATCCTCTAGCATCAGAATGTTTCTATTGTATGTAACTCTCCCACCAGACCTCCTTTTAGGAGAAGATATCTGATAAACCTGTCTAATTTATTCCAATATGGAGGGGGTAGGGTAATGTTTTTACATATAGCTAAATTACTTACTTTTTAAAAAAATCATACACTTCCTAGAGAAAATGTCTTAATGACAAACTTGTCTTCCATAATTGTATTCTGTAAAATATGACCTGCAGGACTTTGGCTGTACAAGAAAGCCCTATCGTACAAGAGAGTCTGTTTGTAGGCCATTTACATTATTCTACCGCTTTTATTTGTGCATATCAATCTATCTTTTTCCATGTAGTTTTCATCTTAGAAAACATTTCACTCTCATTTTTGACATTAAAAAAAAAATCTGATTCCATTTGATTTTTCAGCTAACAGAAACCTGCTTTCCTGTCTGCGGAGGGGTAGAAAGAGACAAATCAGACATTTTCATCGTGGCAGTTCTTATTCCCTTTCTTAGCTTTCCCAGGAGCTAGTGTTGTCACTGCTTGATTGGTGACATGCTTGATTGAGGACTGAGCCTCTCCCACATTTTATATACCATTTCTGAGTTCTGCATCAGATAGACTGATCTGACATCTATCATAGTGGCCTCCTGTCAGCACCTCCACTACGTTATCACTGTAACACTTATACATACTTTATATCCTATCATTCTCACAGCTATAATGATCTTCTGAAAATTTGACTTTCCAGCCTCAGCATAGACACTCTGGCTCCTGATAGAAAGGACTATAATTGTTGTGACAACCAGAATGTACACAAGATCATCCTCAACTCTTTAGCTATAAGACACCCTATATTGATCTGACACTTTATCTTTCTTCCATTATCTCCCCAGTTTCGCAGACCATTCTTGAGAGCTATATACATGGCAGGTAACATTATTCTTTACAGCCTCTTGGAGGCATAGAGAAATTAAATGACTCACTTATCATACAGCAGATCTGGAACGAGTCAGTTTTCCTGTGTTCAAAACAAGGAGTTTTAACTGTAATATCTTCTAATGCCCCATCTCATATGAGACAAGTCATACCTTACATATGAAAGTAAATTTCAGCTTCCAAAACACTCATGCCGTGTCAACGTAATATGTTCTACAACTCCATCAAGAATATGCCTCTACTCAAAATCTACTAGCGGGTCCTCATTTTTTTTTTTCCAGATTATTCTACGCTAAACCCTGACATGATCTGCTCCCTTCTCCCTAATTTGCACATTGCCTACTACTTTTACCCTCAGTCACTCTGTGCCTACCCTGCCACTGGCCTGATGTTTTTCAAACATACTGGGGCACATTTCAACCTCAGGGCTGCTGTACTGGCTGTTCCCTCTGCCTGAATTGCTCTTCTCCAGGATATTAACCCCTCAGATAGTCACATGTTTCCTTCTCAGTGAGTCCTACATTGTTGAGCACTTCTTTTAAAATTATAACCCCCTCCCCCACGTCAATCCTTCTCACCTTGCTTTATTTTTTTCCATTGCACTGATGATCTTGAATATACTATGTTATTTACTTATTTGATATATTTATTGTCTGTTATCCGTATCCCTCAGCTAGAAGTTAAACTCCTCAGTGGTAAGAGGTTTTGTTTTTGTTTGCTGATGTATCCACGGCACCTAGTAGGGCTCGATAAATGTAGGCTGAATTAAGAAACACACTCTGCCAGACTGTCTGTAGGTTTGCAGATGCCAGCTCCCCTTAGAACTCAGCCTTGGGATACTGTCTGTATTTCCCAAGGTAGAAGGTTAATAACCTTGGGGCTTCCCCAGAGGCGATAGTGCCAGAACAACAAGTTCACTTTTGCAGCTTGAGGGAAATCCAATTTAAAAAGCCACCATATTCTATAATAGAATATAGCTTGATAAAAGATTTTGAAAATAATTTAAAAGCTTCCTGGTCAGCCTTACTTTTATCAGCTGATATATCTTTATACTGTAGCTTTCCTTTTCAGCTTGGAAATTGTAAAATGCTTTTTTTGCCCCGACTCTAAGTCTGAGGAAAACAGTGTCTAAATGCTATTTCTCTTAAGATGGAGTGAATAAGCTATGGAGAGACTTCACTTGCAGCATTCTAATTTTTACACTTCTCACTAACTCAAAGGATTGTCTAAATTCATGGGACTAGTTTGCAAATATCCAGTGTTCTCCAGTTAGGCATGTATATAGACAAATGCCTTTGCTTGCGTGCACTCTGTGTGTGTGTGTGTGTGTGTGTGTGTGTGTGTGTGTGTATGCATATTTGGTGAATTTGTCACTTAGGACTTTAGTATTTGTTTCAGTGCCTGGAAGAGCATTTTGATTGTTTTCATCCTGCAACGGTGCAGTCTGTTCAGAGAGGTGTTGCTTCACTTCTCATGCAGGATGTAATGCTCAGGGTTCACTTACCATCACAGAGCAGCATTTCTAATCAGCCTAAACAGTGATTACTTCAAAACATATGGGTGTACCTCAAAAAAACAACAAAAAAACATATGGGAAATCTTTTAAGGACTCTTGGCTTCTTCTTTTAAGAGAAACATAGGAGAGAAAAGATGGCCACTTAGATGTTATCCTAACCAGCTGCATCCGAAGGATTCCTCTCCCTTTCATCAGTTTACACATTGTTTTCCTTACGATGTCTCCCAGAGACAAAGGGAACTTATTTCAGCTGAATTGCCCAGAGGAGATGTTAATTGAGGGCAGTGGTATTGTGTAGCAATTCACTGGCTCTGTCATCTGTTCATATTTGTTGATTTACATGAAAATGAGAAATGGAAAGGTGCGTTTGTGAATAAGCACTTACACTTTTTCAAATTTGCGTTGGGCACTGAAAATGGAGGTGAGGAAGTCAAAGAATTACACACACACACACACACACACATGCACACAAACAAAAAGCACAGGCATGTCTCAGAAGGACTATCTTGTCCAATAAATGACATGCTAATTTTCTCTCTGAGTATTACATTTTTGTTCTCCCTGAAGTTTATCATCAAATAAATGATAACGGCCACTTACTCATTCCAGTGTTTCATGAAGCCTGAGAACAAATACATCTCTCTCTCTTTTTTTAGCTAAGCTTAAAAGAAAATTGACTGTGTTTCAAGATATGTATCAAATGGAGGAACAGTGCACTATCTAGTGCAACCATTAGGTGCTCTTTCAAGCTATTTCTCAACAAAACTCATTTTCTTGAAAAGTCAGGTTAAATTAGTTAAATCACAATAAGGAGAATGTCTGCAGTATTAAAGTCAATTGTAGTGATTCTGAAGCGTTTTTACAAGTGGAGTAAATTAGGATCTGGCCCCTAAAACATGACATTTCGGAGCTGAGCTAACAAAGTCTCCTTCCTGTGTAGTGTCTGAATGTGCAAAGTGACCCCACACTCTGGAGGTGGGGGTGGGGAAGTTTCAGAGAGAGCAGTCCTTTCCTATAGTGCATGAAAATAAAGATGATCCTTTGTTTTTAAGTAAGGATGGGCAAACTTCCTCCATAGAGGGCCAGATAGGAAATATTTTAGGCTTTGCTGACTGTATGGTGTCTCACAATTACTCAACTCTATCAAAACTATACTGTGGAGGCTGTGTTCCAATAGAATATTATTTGTGGACATTGAAACGTGTACTTCTTCAAACATCATAATATCCTCCCTTTTAATTTTTTTTTTGGCTATTCAAAAACGTACAAATAATTCTTAGCTCACTAATTGTATAAAACCCAAGATTTAGACCAGGAGCTGAGCCCTGGGTTGCTGACACCTGTTCTAGGGCAACAAGTAAGATGTGCAAAGACTAATGATGGAGATCTATACATTTTTAAACTCAACTGGACATGGGTTGGGTTTTTAAAAAATCGGATTCATATGGACACTCTATCTTACTGCTAGTCAGTGGCCCAAAAATAATAGTAAGAAAGAATTCTTGCCTCTTGTGGATTACTTTAAGCCCTGATGACCATGAAATCAGCTCTTAATATACAGAGGAACTGTCCTCAATACATATCAGAAGTTTTAGTTACACATCCCTCTTACAGGAAGTAAAAGTACAGTTTCCTGTATTCATGCCCCTCACTTCAAATGTAATCTCTTTCTCCACCTCTATAACAGCAGTTTTCATTATTATTTAGTGTTTACTATGTGCTAGGCACCATGGTAAACACTTCAGAGATGTCATCTTATTTAATCCTCACAACCCTTTATGAGTGTTCGTAATTCTCGCTCCAGAAGTGATGAAACTGAGTCTTGGGTTACATAAAGTGCTGGAAACCACAGTGCTAGCACAGTGTGGGTCTGGATTATGAAATAGGACTTTCTACTTCCAAAACCCACTATTATGCTTTTTTTTTCCCTACAGCTATCGGCACAATATTAGCATATCTATAGGTCTCTAAGGACCCTTCAGGTCCTCAGACTGTGAAAGTCTAAAGACGCATTTCATTTTTGAAGAATGATTAACTAATGTATTAATTTAAAAATTTGATTTCTACTGTGTAATAGACACTAGGGCTGGTCGGATAAATGAATATGATCCCTGTCCCAAGGGATTGATCATTCTAGCAGAAGAGAGAGATAAATATAATTCTCTGCTCCAGCAAAGGTTGTTGTAGAAAGTAGAGATAGAAATGTAGATTCATGAGTGATTAATTTAACTGAGAAGAATGGAGGACTCTGGGGATGTTTCACAGAGTTAATGAGATTGAGCAGGACCTTGTAAGAATGGAGCATGAATGAATGATTTCTGCCCACTAGATTGATTTGTTTATAGCTGTAGTTTCTAATATTCCATAGTTAAGGCAGCACTTAGAGCTGTAGTATTTGTTTCAATTCTTCTGTAAGAAATGGATTGATTTCTGGGTGTGCATTTTAGAGAATAAGCTAATTTTTTTTCTGCCCAAATAAGTTAAAACACCAAAAGCTTTCCAAACCAGATTAGATATTAACTCTCTTTGGAAGATATTAATTAGAACATCAAATGAGTAATTACTTATATTTCTGAAAAGCACCATAAACTATAATGGAAAGAATAAGAAGGCTAAAAATGAAGTCCATTGGTACTTTCTTCATGAATTTGATCATTTATTCCAGCAAATATTTATCATAGTAAGTTCCTGTTAGCTGCTCCTGACAGTTTGGGGTGATGAAGATGTAGTGGTGAATAAAAAATATCCCTGATTTCGGGAGCTTACATTCTAGGATAAGCTAAATGACAATATGTAAAACATGAAATATGAATTTAAAGAATAAAAAGTGTTCTGAAAAGTTAAAAAAAACAAACTATGGGAATGAGATAGTGAACTAGAAGGAGAGGAGCACTTTTGATAGGATCGCCAGAGAAGGCTGTTCTGAGGAAATGATATTTCAGCTGAGATTTCAGTGGATTTAAAAACTCAAGTACGGGAAGCCTGGGTCACGGTTATGTCAAATACAAGGGAAGGAGCTTGGTGGTGTCTTCCAGAATCAGAGAGAAGGCCTGTTTAGTGGAATATACTTACTAAAAGCAAGGGAGATAGTTATGAACTAAGGTGGAAGGCAATATTAATCTTTATCATTATGTTAAGTAGTTTTGATTTTATTTTAATTGCACTAGGAAGTTATTGAAGGGTTTCAGGCAGTGATGTGATACCTGATTTATAATTTATTAACTTTGTCATTGAATGGAAAAATGAAATGTAGTGAGCAAATGTGGAAGTCTATTGTAGGTGACTATTAATTCGCATTATGAGTAGAAATGCTTTGTACCAATTGTCTGAAGAAATAATGGTAGTAATTTTTATGCTCCTAAAGCAATCAAAATGTTGAATTTGGGGGTAAAGAGAATTGGCCAATTTGCAAATAAATTTGCTTATTGGCAAATGCAGTTTGCACATGAGGGCTGTGAGCATTTGCAAGAAGATGGACCTATATCTATCATAAATGAAACCTCACTGACATGTTTGTTGAAGCCAGTTATCAAGATTCTAGTCAAAATCTGTTTTAAAAATATTTGTTGGATGTCTCATTTGGACAAAACACTTTCTTTGGGCCAGGAAGAATATGGAACCGCTTACTATGTAATCCCTGTCTTTAAGATGTGCATGATGCTGGCAAATTTTCCAATTCTTTTCTCAATAAATACAACATTTTAGCTGGCCAGCTCTAATTAATGGTCCGTTTCCAATAATGTCTTTTGCTGTGCTGAGTGTCACTTTAGTGCACTCTCTCAAGACTCTTCACTCTGCCAGTTAAAGGTGTTTTGACAGCCCTTTGTTGCCACAATTCAGGGTTCTTCATAAGTCCTGATCTTACAGTGTCTACTAGCTAAGTGCCTGGTGCATACTTGGTGATCAGAAAATGTTGTGATGAATGATACCAGAGGTTATGTAATAACAGCTGATATGTATTGTGTGCTTATTAAAAGTCCAACACTGTCCAAAATGCTTTTACAACTCTTATTTCATACTTCCTATAGATGAGGAAACCAAGGCACAGAAAATATCAATATAAGTAACTTTCCCAAGTTCTCCCAGCTATTAAACAGAGCAGATATCCAGCCCTGGCAGCTTGACCCAGTAGGCTGCACAGAGCTAGCCTAGGTCTTCTGTCCTTTGTCTCTAAAGTCCTGAGTTGGAAAGAGTTCCTGTCCTTTGAGTTACTAGGGCAAAGGGCAGCCTGCTCTTGACTACCTCTCTGGCCACACTATTTGTTAAAAACCCTTTGCCCTCCAGGTTCCCCCACAGCTGGGCAGGGCCAAGTTCCCTGGATGCAGCCCTGACTCATGCTTTTGTGCCTTAGAACCAGGGTGTGCTTTGTGAGTGTGCTACCTGTGCAGTTGTATGGGGTCCTGCACATAAGAGGGCCTGTGCTGGATTAAATGCTGTGCTATAGTGGTCTCAAAAGTCTTAATAATGTTATTTTTGAATGTGTTTTTTATTAGTGAAGTTCAGAGACAAGGGAGCATGAGCGTGAGTGGAGAGAATTAATACAATATGTGTACCTGACTTGGCTTGTTGCTCTGTTAGCCCATAGGATTTGCGATGGCCCATGAGTGCAGGATTCTGGTGGACCCATAGTGTGTCAAGTTCAGCACAACTCCAAGTAAAGTACTTGTATTAAGTCTACAACTGAGTCACCAGGGACAGAGACAGCCTGAAAGACCATGCTTTCCTATTGAAACTGAATGTGCTTTAAACACAAAAGGAAGACAAAGGCATTGTGAGAAACTCGAAATACCAAGGGATCTGATCCTATCATGTCCTTCGTTGTTTGTGTTACTTCCCTGTATTAGCCAGCTATTTATGCTGAAATTGATGACATAGACGGAAAGGGAAAGATAGGGCAACCCATAGTTCCTTTGTCCTTCAATCTTTCTCTTTCCTCAGTAAGTCTGAGTTAGACTGTGTGCATATCAAAGAATGCAATAAAAAATGGTTGAGTTAGATCTTTGCAGCACTTGCATTGCTCTGCTAAGAACAAAATATATATGCACATACAAGCTACGGAATCCAAATTGTATAAGTCAGTGATTTTATGTACGAGTTAAATGCTCTTACATTTTCATTTAAAACTGATATTGCAAAAAATAAAGATGAGGGAGAAGAATCAAGATGGCAGAGTAGGAGGACGTGTGCTCATTCCCTCTTGCAAGAGCACCAGAATTACAACTAACTGCTGAACAACCATCGACAGAAAGGCACTGGAACTCACCAAAAAAAACCACTCCACATCCAGAGACAAAGGAGAAGCCTCAGTGAGACGGTAGGAGGGGCACAATCGCGTTAAAATCAAATCCCATAAATGCTGCCTGGGTGAGTCACAAGCTGGAGAACAGTTATACCGCCATAAGTCCTGAGGGTTCTGAGCCCCACATCAGGCTTCCTAACCTGGGGGTCCAGCAACGGGAGGAGGAATCCCCAGAGAAACAGACTTTGAAAGCTAGTGGGATTTGATTGCAGGACCTCCACAGGACTGGGGGAAATGGAGACTCCACTCTTGGAGGGCACACAAAAAAGTGTGCCCAGGGGGAAGGAGCAGTGACCCCATAAGAGACTGAACCAGACCTACCTGCTGGTGTTGGAGGGTTGCCTGCAGAGGTGGGGGGCAGCTGTGGCTCACCAAGGAGACAGGGACACTGGCAGCAGGGGTTCTGAGAAGTGCTCACTAGCCTGAGCCCTTCCAGAGTCCACCATTAGCTCCACCAAAGAGCCTGTAAGCTCCAGGGCTGTGTCGCCTCAGGCCAAACGACCAGCAGGGTGGGAACACAGCCCCACCCACTGGCAGACAAGCAGCTTAAAGTGTCACTGAGCTCCACCCACCAAATCAGATTAAAGTTTTACTGAGCTCCACCCACCCAGGCCAACCCACCATCAGTCCCTCCCATCAGGAAGCACCCAGGAGCCTCCTAGACAGCTTCCTCCACAAGAGGGCAGACAGCAGAATCAAGCAGTATCAGCAGTATTTCATCTTGTGGAATTGAAAATCACAGCCACAGAAAGACAGAGAAAATGAAAAGGCAAAAGACTTTGTACCAGATGAAGGGACAAGATAAAACCTCAGAAACACAACTAAATGAAGAGGAGATAGGCACTCTTCCAGAAAAAGAATTCAGAATAATGATGGTGAAGATGATCCAGGACTTTGAAAAAAGACTGGATGCAAAGATGGAAAAGTTGCAAGAAAAGTTTACCAAAGACCTAGAAGAATTAAAGAACAAACAAACAGAGATATGCAACACAATAATTGAAATGAAAAATGCACTAGAAGGAACTAAGAGCAGATTAACTGAGGCAGAAGGGCGAATAAGTGACATGAAAGACAAAATGGTGATAATCACTGATGTGGCAAAGAGTAAGGAAGAAAGAATGAAAAAAACTGAAGACAGCCTGAGAGACCTCTGGGACAATGTTAAATGCACCAACATTCACATTATAGGGGTCCCAGAAGGAGAAGAGAGAGAGAAAGTACCTGAGAAAATACTGGAAGAGATTATAGTTGAAAACTTCCCTAACATGGGAAAGGAAATAGCCACTCCAGTCCAGGAAGCTCAGGGAGTCCCAGGCAGGATAAACCCAAGGAGAAGCACACCAAGACATATATAGTCAAACTGACAAAAATTAAAAACAGAGAAAAGTTATTAAAAGCAACAAGGGAAAAATGACAAATAACATACAGGGGAACTCCCATCAGGTTAACAGCTGATTTCTCAGCAGAAACTCTACAAGCCAGAAGGGAGTGGCACGATATATTTCAAGTGATGAAAGGGAAGAACCTACAACCAAGAATACTCTACCCATCAAGAATCTCATTCAGATTTGATGGAGAAATCAAAAACTTTACAGACAAGCAACAGCTAAGAGAATTCAGCACCACCAAACCAGCCCTACAACAAATGCTAAAGGAACTTCTCTAAGCGGGAAACATAAGAGAAGAAAAGGACCTACAAAAACAAACCCAAAACAATTAAGAAAATGGTAATAGGAAGATACATATCAATAATCACCTTGAATGTAAATGGACTAAATGCCCCAACCAAAAGACACAGACTGGCTGAATGGATACAAAAACAAGACCCATATATATGCTGTCTCCAAGAGACCCACTTCAGACCTAGGGACACATACAGACTGAAAGCGAGGGGGTGGAAAAAGATATTCCACGCAAATGGAAATCAAAAGAAAGCTGGAGTAGCAAAACTCATATCAGATAAAATAGACTTTCAAATAAAAAATGTTACAAGAGACAACAAAGGACACTGCATAAAGATTGAGGGATCAATCCAAGAAGAAGAGATAACAATTATAAATATATGTGCACCCAATATAGGAGCACCTGAATACATAAGGCAAATGCTAACAACCTTGAAAGAGGAAATTGACAGTAACACAATCATAGTGGGGGACTTTAACACCCCACTTACACCAATGGACAGATCATCCACACAGAAAATTAATGAGGAAACACAAGCTTTAAATGACACAATAAATCAGCTTGATTTAATAGATATCTATAGGACATTACATCCAAAAACAGCAGCTTACACATTCTTCTCAAGTGCACATGGGACATTCTCCAGGATAGATCACATTTTGGGTCATAAATCAAGCCTTGGTAAATTGAAGAAAATTGAAATCGTATCAGGCATATTTTCTGACCACAGTGCTATGAGATAAGAAATCAATTACTGGAAAAACACTGTAAAAAACACAAACACATGGAGGCTAAACAACAGGCTACTAAATAACCAACAGATCACTGAAGATATCAAAGAGGAAATCAAAAAATACCTAGAGACAAATGACAATGAAAACACAACGATCCAGAACCTATGGGATGCAGCAAAGGCAGTTCTAGGAGGGAAGTTTATAGCAATACAATCCTACCTCAAGAAACAAGAAACATCCCAAATAAACAATCTAACCTTACAGCTAAAGAAACTAGAGAAAGAAGAGCAAACAAAACCCAAAGTGAGTAGATGGAGAGAAATCATAAAGATCAGAGCAGAAATAAATGAAATAGAGACAAAGAAAACAATAGCAAAAATCAATAAAACTAAAAGCTGGTTCTTTGAGAAGATAAATAAAATCGATAAATCTCTAGCAAGACTCATCAAGAAAAAGAGGGAGAGGACTCAAATCAATAAAATTAGAAAGGAAACAGAAGAAGTTACAATGGACACTGCAGAAATAAAAAGCACCATAAGAGACTACTACAAGCAAGTATATGCCAATAAAATGGACAACCTGGATGAAATGGACAGATTCTTAGAAAAGTATACCCTTCCAAGACTGAATCAGGAAGAAATAGAAAATATGAACAGACCAATCATGAGTAATGAAATTGAAATTGTGATTAAAAATCTCCCAACAAACAAAAGTCCAGGACCAGATGCCTTCCCAGGTGAATTTTATCAAACATTTAGAGAAGAGCTAACACCCATCCTTCTCAAACTCTTCCAAAAAATTACAGAGGAAGGAACAATCCCAAACTCAGTTTATGAAGCCACCATCACCCTGATACCAAAACCAAACAAAGATACTACAAAAAAAGAAAATTATGGAGCAATATCACTGATGAATTTAGATGCATAAATCCTCAATAAAACAGTAGCCATCAGAATCCAGCAACACATTAAAAGGATCATCCACCATGATCAAGTGGGGTTTATCCCTGGAATGCAAGGATTCTTAAATATACGCAAATAAATCAATGTGATACACCACATTAACAAACTGAAGGATAAATACCACATGATCATCTCAACAGATGCAGAAAAAGCTTTTGACAAAATTCAACTCCCATTTATGATAAAAACTCTCCAGAAGGTGGGCATAGAGGGAACCTACCTCAACATAATAAAGGCCATATATGACAAACCCATAGCAAACATCCTTCTCAATGGTGAAAAACTGCAAGCATTCCCTCTAAGATCAGGAACAAGACAAGGATGTCCACTCTCGCCACTACTATTCAACATAGTTTTGGAAGTCCTTGCCATAGCAATCAGAGAAGAAAAAGAAATGAAAGGAATCCAAATTGCAAAAGAAGTAAAACTGTCACTGTTTGCAGGTGATATGATACTATACATAGAAAATCCTAAAGATGCCACCAGAAAACTACTCGAGCTAATCAATGAATTTGGTAAAGTTGCAGGATACAAAATTAACACAGAGAAATCTCTTGCATTTCTATACACTAACAATGAAAGATCAGAAAGAGAAATTGAGGAAACAATCCCATTCACCATTGCAACAAAAAGAATAAAATACCTAGGAATAAACCTAACCAAGGAGGTAAAAGACCTGTACTCAGAAAACTATAAAACACTCATGAAAGAAATCAAAGCAGACACAAACAGATGGAGGGACATACCATATTCTTGGACTAGAAGAATCAACATTATGAAAATGACTATACTCCCGAAAGCAATTTATAGATTCACTGCAATCCCCATCAAATTACCAATGGCATTTTTCACAGAACTAGAACAAGAAATTTTACGATTTGTATGGAAATGCAAAAGACCCCGAATAGCCAAAGCAATCTTGAGAAGGAAAGATGGAGTTGGTGGAATGAGGCTTCCTGACTTGAGGCTATACTACAAGGCTACAGTGCTCAAGACAGTATGGTACTGGCACAAAAACAGAAATATAGATCAATGGAACAGGATAGAAAACCCAGAGATAAACTATGGTCAACTAATCTATGACAAAGGAGGCAAGGATGTACAATGGAGAAAAGGCAGCCTCTTCAATAAGTGGTGCTGGGAAAACTGGACAGCTACATGGAAAAGAATGAAATTAGAACACTTCCTAACACCATACACAAAACTAAACTCAAAATGGATAAAAGACCTAAATATAAGGCCAGACACTATAAAACTCCTAGAGGAAAACATAGGAAGAAGACTCTTTGACGTAAATAACAGCAAGATCTTTTTTGATCCACCCCCTAGAATAATGGAAATAAAAACGAAAATAAATAAGTGGGACCTAATGAAACTTCAAAGCTTCTGCACAGCAAAGGAAAGTATAAGCAAGACGAAAAGACAAGCCTCAGAATGGGAAAAAATATTTGCAAATGAATGTACAGGTAAAGGATTAATCTCCAAAATATATAAACAGTTCATGCAGCTCAAAATCTAAAAAACAAACAACCCAATCAAAAAATGGGCAGAAGACCTAAATAGGCATTTCTCCAAAGAAGACATACGGATGGTCAAGAAGCACGTGAAAAGCTGTTCAGCATCACTAATTATAAGAGAAATGCAAATCAAAACTACAATTAGGTATCACCCTACACCGGTTAGAATGGGCCTCATCAGAAAATCTACAAACAGTAAATGCTGGAGAGGGTGTGCAGGAAAGGGAACGCTCTTATACTGTTGGTGGGCATGTAAATTGATACAGCCACTATGGAGAACAGTATGGAGGTTCCTTGCAAAACTAAAATTAGAACTACCATATGACCCAGCAATCCCACTTCTGGGCATATACCCAGAGAACACCATCATTCAAAAAGACACATGCACTCCAGTGTTCATTGCAGCACTGTTTACAATAGCCAGGACATGGAAGCAACCTCAATGTCCATCAGCAGATGAATGGATAAAGAAAATGTGGTACATACATACAATGGAATATTACTCAGCTGTAAAAAGCAATAAAACTGAGACATGTGTAGAGACATGGATGGACCTAGAGACTGTCACACAGAGTGACGTGAGTCAGAAAGAGAAAAAGAAATATCGTATATTTACACATATATGTGGACTATAGAAAAATCGTACAAATCAGCCGGTTTGCAAGGCAAAAATAGAGACACAGATGTAGAGAACAAACATATTGACACCTAATTGGAAAGTGGGGAGGGTTGGGGGGAAACGAATTGGGAGACTGGGATACCAAATTGTACACTCTAAATATATGCAGTTTATTGTAAAAAATAAACAAAAAGTTAAAAAAAAAAAAGCCGACGCACAGCAAAAAAGACCCAACACAGCCAATAAAATAAACAAATAAATAAATTTATTAAAAAAAAAATAAAGATGAATGGCACAGCTGATGTTCATAATTTAAAATTTTAACTTTACTTAGAATGACATTAAATAGCAAATAATAAACATGATGACCAGTGGGAGAGAGACTATGGAAGAAAGGAAATAGTTTGTATTTTAGTACCTTTAACATCACTTTCCTCCCTGCTTTTCGAACAAAGGGCCCAATGCCATGTTTTCATTTTTCGCTAGGTCCCACAAATTACGTAGCTCTACTTAACACATACTGTTCGTACAGTCAGCAAGCCAGCCTTCCCTGGCCCACCTGACAGATAGCTAAGCAAACTTCAGAGCTATCTCAAATGATACCTCCTCAGTGATTTCTTCTCTGTTTGACAAAATAGGTGTTTCATTTTCTGTGAACTCACAATAACCAGTACCTCCTTATTTGTTCATTTATGCCACAAATACGTGTTGCCTACTATGTGCCAGGCACTGTTCTCTGTGCATTTTATACCTTTCTTAGTGGCAGTGTCCTTTTTTTGTTTGCCTTTTTATATTTCCTGCTAAATATAATGTCCTTGTAGATAAATACTATGTTTTGCAGTCATCAATTTGTTTATTCATTTAAAATACTGTTAAGGGCCTACTATATATCAGCCACTAGGCTTCATTCATGTTTTTTTTTTTATCCCCTGGCACAGCATTGTGTGAACAGAAATTGATAATAACTAAATATTTTGTAGGAAACCAAATGGATGAAATAAACAGGAGCCATCAATGTAGCTGAATAAAACTCAATCATCGTGAGCTTGAGTGGAAAGAATAAACCTAAAGTAATGTATTTAACCATGATGATTTTATCAGTTATCTTTCGTCTACATTTCTTAGTTCAATGCCAGAGACTTCAGATAGGCTTCTGATGAGTTCCATCAGTTACCTCTGAGTCATCAAATGGCAAACTTGAAACAGCAGTATTAGAATCCTGGATGGTAGTGTCTGTCTGTCAGCAGAGAAACCCATCCTGCTGCCCTTGAAGGTCGCTGAAAGAGATGCGGGCAAAGGGCAAATAATAGCAAGATACCCAAGAAGTTATTAATACATAAGAAGGGAACAGTTTTTTTTAATTAAAAAAATGTCCTTAGGACATCCTGGAGCATAATTTCAGGCAAGAGAGCGTAGACGTGAAGTGTGGGGGAGAACAGCAGTGTACGCAGTGAGTCAATTTGCACCACCAGAACAGGAACCATTTTTTTCCCTTGTCTTTTGGATCAGAGTGTCCAACAATGGATGAAAAGAGGCAGAACCACAGGCATCAAGTTGCCTTGAATTCAGGCACTGTGATTACAACCCAGAGAGATTTTTTTACTTTCTTCATGGGAGAACTATTGGGGGAAGAAAAAAAAGCAAAGTGAAGCAAAGTGAGGTGAAGTGTGGAGAGGAATGGATGATGGAAGGTGAGTCTAAAGAGTTATGCTGATGTCAGACTGTAGAGCCTCTTACATGGTGTTGCTAAAATATTTACTTGTATTCTGAAGTCCAGGAAGGAGTTATCAGAGGGTTTTAAATACAGTAAGTCCCCTCCATATGCACCTTCAAGTTGCAAACTTTCGAAGATGCTGACGTGCATCCCATCAACGTCAGGCGTGAGTGAATTGCAGCTCGCCCTCCGTCTCCTGTTGCTGACAGTCCTTCAGCTCTACCATCTCCCACCTCCTCTCCCTCCTCTAGTCAGTAACTCTTCTTGCCTGTTCACTCGATGCTGGCCCCTGTATGCCAGCTGTTGTACTGTACTACTGTAGTTTTCAAGGTACTGTACTGTAAGGTTAAAAATAATTTCTTTATTTTTTGTTTATTTTTTATATATTATTTGTGTGAAAAGTATTGTAAACCTTTTACAGTGCAGTAGTATGTAGCTGATTGTGTTCGTTGGGTACTAGGCTAACTTTGTTGGACTTGTTTGAACAAATTGGATTTACAGACATGCTCCTGGGACAGAACTCGTTTGTTTATAGGGGACTTACTCTAGTCGAATTAAGTGATTATGTTAGCAGAAGAGCAGAGTGATGGAGTACAGTTTTAGAGCTGAATGAGTTTTAAGTGAGCCAAGTGGAACATGTTGGGAATAGCATTTTAAGTAAAGTGAACAGTAAGTACAGCTAAGAAACTGCAAGGTGGGTTAAGTGGCTGAAATGGAGAGATTAAAGGGGAGATCTGTAAAAATAAAATATAAAAAAATTTAAAATATAAAAATCATGGAAGTGGTCCAGAGGAACCAGATCACTAAAGAGCTCATAAGTTGTGGTTGGGACTTTGATTTTTATTCTAATTGCAGTGGGAAACCATTGGAATGTTTTGAATGGTTGAACGGCATGTCTGTTTTCTCTTTAAGAAGAATCAGTTTGACTATTCTGCATAGACTCAAAAGTAGTATCAGAGAAGTTGGTGAGATGCTAAGAGACAGTAATGGCTTGTTATCAAGATTTTCATCACAGAAAGTGGTGATAAATAGTAAGATTATAAATATATATTGAAAGTAAACCGCACAGTATTTATTGATGATTAAATGTGGAATCTAAGAGAAAAAAGAGAAGGTGAGTATAGTAGCAAAGCTGTGAGCAGTCAGGTGAATGTCCGGGCTGGGTTGAAAATGGGTGGAGCCCTGGAGTATGGGCAAGTTGCTGGTGGGGGAGTAATGGAAAATCTCAGTTTTCTACATGTTAAGTTAGAAATGTATGTTAGACAACCCAGTAGAGAAGTCAACTGGGCAGTTGTATGTGATTTGCATTGGAGATGAAACTATAGATAAAGGATCAATTAGAGAATGTTATGGGAAAAGAACACACACAAACACACATATGCATACTCAACAAGAATTAAGGTATTTTAAGCCTATTAGGTACCCAGAATGGGCTTGTACTTAAATTGTATTATTTAATCCCCATCATACCTCTGTAGGGGAAAGTAGTATCCCCACGTTACAGACAGGGAAACTGAGATGCAGGGAAGTTAAAACGATCAAGTGGTGGATTTGTTATTCCAAAACCTGTGTTTCTATCGTGACACCTAATTACCTTCTCAACAATGAAGCAATAAGGAATTATGGTATACAGCTGGCGATAAAATGAGACGTGACAACCAGAAACAACGAACAAGTTACAAGTTTTGGAAACTCACCCATTCTCACGGGACTGTATTCAGAGTATGAAACCATGCAGGGGTATGTGGAATAAAGATGGGTTATTCTGGATTTTCCCTGCAAATGTTTGCCCTGACTGCAGTCAGTACTTTCCAACTTCTTAATGGTGCTTTCTTTTCAAGAATAGAGCAATAATTAGTGTAGACCAAAAATAAAAAAAAAGAAGGGCATAACATAGATTATGTGGCTCAAAATTAGGTCCTTTATCTTTTCATAGAAGTCTGCTCATTTAGTAGTTGGATATTTGTGATACTACTTGATTAATTTCTGCCCCTTCTATCATACCTTAAATTCTCTGAGGACAGACTCTTTTTCTGCTTTAACCACAATTATAACCCCAGCTGCAGCACAGTGTCTGATATATTTTAAGCACTTATGTGATGTTCATTGAGTGAACTAGTGAGGAAATAAAAGACTGTGGCAGAATTCATGTAGATTTCATGGAGCAGCCTGACTCTGCCTTTCTCTGGGATGGTCTTTGCTTATGCCGGAAGACCATGTTTCCAATATGCTACGATGAGATTCAAGGCAGTGACCAGAAGATAACTGAGAATAAATTTTAATTTGGTGATTGGGAAGGATAGTGTTTTTAGAAACAAATTTAACAAATTTAATAAGCTCTTCGTGCATATTCTTTTCTTCATTTAGCACCATAAGCTAGACTTCTTCATTTTGTATTCCCCTTTCCTAAAAGAGAACTTGGTTCAAGCCTCCCAGGATATTCTTAGTAAACATATGTTATATGAATGAGTAAACCTTGATAGGATTATGTACTGATTTAAAACTCTGAAAAGTACAAAAGCTGCAGTGATATAAGTTAAAGTAAACGCAGCTGCTATCATGGGGTATATGTTAGTTTTTATATTGCTCTTTACCTTGTAATGGCAAGCTGAGGGCTTAGGTATTCAGGGACTTCTTTTGACCTGCCTAAACCTTTGATGTGTGAAATTCTCAGAGCCATAACATAAAGCAAAAGTTTGAATATAAGTTATTCAAAGAAAGAATGTAACTGTGATAGGACAGCATGGGCCTTGCAGAATTTTTTAGTGAAGTGAAAAAAGGCTTTTCAAAGCCCAGCAGTCGCTACTATGTATTTGACCCAGTGTTTCAGCCTGCGGTTTCAGATGTTGTGCAAACTCGGATAGAATATACCACCACCAAAAGAACAGTGTTCTCTTCCTAAACCTTGCCTCTTGCTGATAATATATGAAGTGTAAAATAGCAAAGAAAATTTTAGGCTGAGACTTCACCTTCAAAAGACAAAACATGTGGGTTGCTTCTTAGCAGGAGTGAAACATACACATTTCAGTGGGAAAACGGGAATTCAGAGGTCACAATTGCTGTGGAACACATTTCAAGGTGAAATCGATATCAAAATGATCATTAAAGGTACCACGGAGGGCACAGAGGGCCAGAGCAATAATGCTTCAGGACTCTGAAAGAAGAGGTGAGAAGGAAAAGCTTTCTGTCTGCCAGGTAAATGTGCTTTTATTTTTTAAAAAGCTTATCCTCAAGGATAAAGCACCATACTCTAACAGATGCAAAAATGCTTTTTAATAAAAATTCCTGAAAGGGATATAGAAATACAGATATCCCTTCTCTTATCAAGTAGTATGATTCCAGCACATATTTGTTAGGGCGACGTCATGATTGATGAGGTCGATTTCATGTGGGGCATTGGAGAGTCAGGGGGAGGAATTAAGTATGTCAGGCAAGACTCTGACTTGGGCAACTGGTTAATTGGTGATGCCATTCACTGAATTAGGCAAGACAGGAAAATGAATTGATTCTGGTGAAGGATGAGGCTTTCTTTTGGACACAGTCTGGTTGGGGTATTTGTTTTGTTCTCTATTGAATTACCAGTGCTTAGCAGAGACCTGGTACCTAGCAGTTGCTACGTAAATATTTGTCCAATGAATGAATGAATAGCATAAATGGAACCGTTAAAGATAGAGTTGGAGAGAGTTGGGTTGGAGACATAGATTTGAGGAGCATCAGTACTTAGATGGTAATTCATGGGAATTTAAAAAGAATGAGCATAAACAGAAGTTTAAAGAGTGAATGACAGTCTTTCAAAGTAACGTATGTTTTCCTACCGGCAACAGATTACTTATGTGTAGTCCCTAGAGTGGGGTAGACATCTTTTAGGCCTTCATCCAGGTGTAGGACTTTTTGGAAACAGTACCAGTGAGAACAAGAGAATATGCTTGGAGTCAGTCTCGTGCCCTGAATGAAGGGCAAGGAATAGGAAGAAGCAAGAGAACAAGGTAAACTTTAGGAGCTCCTGTCGGTAGTGTGCTCTTAAAGCTTTCGCAGCCAAGTCATTTAATCACCGTATGAACGTTGTGGGGGGAAGGAGGGCAGATACTAAGCTGGCATTCACCATCTATGTCTGTTGTAATTGGCCACATCTATGTCTCTTTTGTCTGTTGTTCTGTGGTGACTGATTGGAACTTGTACTTTACTAATTTCTAACTATTTTGACTATCTCCATTGGAGGTAGGAATTGTCAGTCATATTTCACAAACAAGAAAAATGAGGCTCAGGGTGTGAAAGCCCAAGATCACAACACTTACAGTTATTTCAGCGGAAATGCAAATCTGCTGGACATTTATACAGTCAAAGCCCAGAAGCTTCCCTCAACTTCTTTCCTGGAGCTTCCAGCTCCATGTTTCGCCCATCCCCAATGGTGGAGAAGAAACTTGTGTGCTGAGGGCCCAGAACTCTCTCTATGTGGACTGCGGTCTCTTTCATGCTCACCTCCTAGATGAAGATATATTAATGGGCCAGTGGTTGTTTCTAGCTGAAACTCCCCATGAAACAACCATGGGTATTGCCTGTTTCTGTGCAGATTTTTGGAGTCTTGCTTCATCCTGGCTGGTCCACCCTCTTACTTTAGCTTTTAAGTCATTGAATCTAAAGAACGTGACTGAAACTCACCTCCTTTGCTCTGCTTTATTCTGCCTCCTTATGGTTGCCCTCAAACCAACACAAAACACATTTTCAATACAGTTTTCTCACAAGACAGAATATATCTTATGTAACTAATAATTACAAAGTAGACTCTTGCTGTCTGTGCTCTTTGAATGGAGTCTAGATGTGATAAGTTTTAAGTATGTAGACAATCATGAAAGTGGTGTGTCAGTAAAATACTGAGTAGCACAGCTAAATTGGGTCCTGGAATTACTCTCACAGAGAATGTTCAGAAACAGATGACAGCTACTTAAAGGGAGTCATTTAGGTAATTTAAATTGCTTGCATATTGTGTATAAAACATTCTGTCTTCTTTAATAATGAGCAACAAGTTGAAAGACTCAATGGAATAGGTAAAACTGAAAAAATCCATTTCCAAAGAATCATTTGATAAACTTCATCTAAAATTTACATTTTATATTTAGTATTCTTAAAAATAAGCAGAAATTTTTGAATTAGTTTTGTTCTAAAAATTACAATTTGTTTAAAATACCTTTTGCTGAAACTTCTTTCAAGCTGTAATTAAGGATTTTTTTAAACAAAAATCAAATCACAGAAACCCTTTAGATATTGTTTTCAAGGGCTCATAGGAATAACTTTTTTAAAAGTTTCTGCTGAAAAATACTGTAATGGCAATAACAGTATCCCAAACTCACAATTTTAATTAACATTGCATTAATTAGCAGCACATAGATTAAAATCCAAGAATATGTATGCTTGTATGTTTATGAGAGGGGGTATTAGTGCAGGTTTCTCAGTGTTTTCATAGTTTTAATTATTTCAGAGAGATTTAGCATCTACTGATTTGGATCTTATGAGCCCGGAGACTATCTGGAGAAAGTGTGAGTTATAGCCTGAAAATATCTCTAACATCAGGCCTAGTTGTGCGTATAAATGCTAATTTTAGGGGCAGTGGAAGGTAGGAGCTCCAGAGTTAGCATCAACTCCTCTGTGTCTCTCCCCTTCTACACCCAGTCATTTAGATGCCCAGTAGATTCTACCAGATAAATGATTCTGCTTTTACTTCTCCTGAACTCTATCAGTTTAATCCAGGCCATTATCTTTTGTTTTGACTCTGTTATCAGCCTCACCTCATCCTGATTCTTCAGTCCACTACTAGCGTGACTTCTGTT
The DNA here is from genome assembly GCF_030028045.1 of Hippopotamus amphibius kiboko. Classification (NCBI taxonomy): domain Eukaryota; kingdom Metazoa; phylum Chordata; class Mammalia; order Artiodactyla; family Hippopotamidae; genus Hippopotamus; species Hippopotamus amphibius. Next base: position 39,817,897 of record NC_080192.1, on the reverse strand, counting down.
GTATATGTTTTGTTTGTCTTTGATATGAAGCATTCAGTTCCCCATTTTTTGGTCTTTTTGAAGGCACCACATTCCCCTCACCACTGGATTGTTTTTAGGTGGGCATTTGGCCAGTCTCGATCAGACATCCTCTCTCTGCGGTGGCCTCTCAATTCCCAGCACAGTGATTTGTTCAGGGATGGGAATGTAAGCCAAGATGGTGCAGTCAGATTGACTCCTGGAATGTGTAGTATAAGCTACAGAAGAAATACTCTTATTTCGCTCAGAGTAGATCCTGGGAGGATGAGACCCTGGAGCAGCTGGTAGCAGTCTAGCCACTTGAAAGAACCTTGAGATCTAGAAGGGAGCTATGGGAAATTGATACTGTTTCCTTTTGAATTATTATCTGGAAAGACTAGGGCTCCAACTCTCTGGCAGTTTTCTTGCCACCAGGTGGCGCCTGCGGTAAAAGCAGCAGGGAGGAAAACAGATGTCTGAGCAGGAGTCTTGGGGGCACAGTTTGACATCCTGGTTCAACCAGCTATGGAAGCTACTCCCTTGAGACAGTTTTCTTTGAGATTTCTATCCCTTGCAACCAAATATTCCTAGCTGATCTGTCTTTAGACTAAGAATAAACAACTTAGCAGGGCATTCAAATCCCTTCACAATGAGGCTTCAGTCATTCAGTATCATCTTTCTCTGCTCAGTAGCTGCACAACCCACTGCTTAGGCAGGCTGCGCTTCGCACCAGTTTTCCATCCTTTAATATTTGTCTTTGTGTGCTTGGTAAACGCCTATCTTCTGACCAGCTCAAATATCACCTCTTCCAATAGCATATTTTCCCAAACTCCCCAAGGAGAAATGACTCTCTTCTTTTGATTCCCAAAGTTTTGGCTCGTATTTCTATTATTGTGCTTAAAATTCATCTGTTTCTTGTTGTTCTCTTCTACTTATAGCTCCATTATTGCAAAGGTAACACCTTATTTATTTTCACATCTCTGCTGCCTAGTACAGTAACTGGGAAAGCTCAGTATGGTGTTCTAAAGGTGGGTGGTGAATAAGTAGGAAAAAAAAAAAGTCCAAAATATTCAAACTTACTATCTTACTTTTGGAATTTTGCCATTGAATGCCCTGTTAAAATGCAAGTGAGATCCTGAAGAATATACATTTAGCAATTCATAGCCTTCTGGATTTATTTTAAAAATTTGTCATCTGTTTTAGCTAATTGAGCCCTGGTCCTCCCCAAACTTGATCATCAGAATCATCAGGGAAGCTAATTCAAACACTGGGCCTTACTGCCAGACGTTTGGATTCAGCATATCTAGGATGGGGCCAGATCTGTGTGTATTTAAAAAAAATACCTAGATGATTCTGATTCTCAGATGTGTTGATGAAATAGCACTCTGACACATTTAGAAAATGGCACTTTAAATTGGGAAGCTTAGACAGTGGAGTAGAGAGGATCAAGAAAATCTTGAGACATCAGTTGACTTGTAGTGGGGGAGGGTTGCAGGGAGTTAGCACTTGGCACTTAGAGGAAGAGCAATGAGAATCAGGAGGAGAAAAACAAGATGGAATTGGTGTCAAAGACAAGACTTATTTACTTCTCATTTTTATTCCATTAATAGATTTTGATTTTGCAAAGAACAGTCTTTTTCATGTATTTTCAAAATATAAAATCATCAGTTTGTGCTTGAGTTTAGAGAAGTCATTTATAATTTTACTTAACTTGCTTAGCATTGTCTCATATATGTTATTAACTAAGCTGATCATGTATTTGATCAGTAGAACACTTGAAGTTGTTTTCGTTTGTTTGTTTTTGATTTTTACTGCATTTGTAACCTAGAATCTGTATTATAAAAGACCCTGAAGGTTATAGCAATGCTATCAGAGTAGTGAGAAGAAAAGTCACTGAGTCCCTAATAATCTGTTGTTAGCTTCAGACCTGAGAACGTTTTGTGAATTAGGTTAAATGTGCTAACATTTGGAAAAAACCAGAGGATTAACTTTTAATCTCATTAGTTCTGCAAATGGCTAAGAAGTAATGTCCAGCTCCTAAAAATAGATCAGTTTCTTTTCCCTGAAGGCTTGAAATGGCACGCTTATTATGTCTGCACTTAGAACTTTTCTTCCTTTGATTTTCATTTATGTTTATGTTTTCTCTTGCCTCTTTAAAACCTCTCTGAAATTGCCTGAACAACTCTTTCTTCTTCTTCTTTTTGTTTTTGGCTGCACTGCACAGCTTGTAAGAGCCGGATCTTAGTTCTCTGACCGTGAAAGCGTGGAGTCCTAACCACTGGACCACAAGGGAACTCCCCTGAACAACTCTTATATAGAAATACTGGCAAAAGCAAATGTGAGCTCTCACATCTGCGGGCCCCATCTTTGAAAGCAATGTTAAAATGGTGTTCATGTTTGACTTAGCTATCTTTTGGGGGAAAATAATTATTCTTTCTAAATATATAAAAAATTGCCCATGACTTAGAGTTTGGCAGAATTAAAAGACAAAAATTTAAACAATTAATTGTCAGGAGACTGTGCCTTATGACTAAGGAAGTTCACAGTTGAGAATAAATTGGCGTATTAAATAAACTTAAAAGAAAGTGTAGGCTGTTCAGGAAAATAAATGCCGTATACAAGCTCATTTTCACTTATACTGGGAGTTACACCCATTTAAGTGACTTTTAGACCAATATTATAAAAATGTTAGAATAATTGAAAACTATTTAACTATCAAGTTTGCTTACATAATACTTTCTGAAGCTATAATTACTGATTTATGATTTATATTTAAGTAGTAGGAAAACTTCTAAATTGCAAAGTAAGCCAGTTTTGACCCAGCATTCTCTTACCCCATATTGTAGTTATTTAGTACAATTTTCTTTTTTTCCCCAACTTTATTGAGATATAATTGACATTTAACATTGTGTAAGTTAAAGGTGTACAACATGATCATTTGAAATGCATATACAATGTGAAATGATTACCACAGTAAGCTTAGTTACTTCCATCACTTTTCATAGTAATTTGTGTGTGTCTGTGTATGTATGTGTGTGTTAAGAACAATCGAGATCTACTGTCCTAATAAATTCCAAGTATACAATATAGTATTGTTAACTGTGGTCACCATGCTGTACATTAGGTCCCCAGAACTTATTAATGTTATAACTGAAAGTTTATACCCTTTGACCAACATCCCCCCATTTTCCCCACCCCCCAGCTCCTCACAACCACCAATCTACTCCTTGTAGATGAATTTGGTCTTTTTAGATTCCATATATAGTAAGATCATGTAGTGTTTGTCTTTCTCTGTCGCACTTGTCTCACCTAGCATAATGTCTTCAAGGGCTGTCCACATTGTTGCAAATGGTGCAATTTCCTTCTATTTCATGACTGAGTAGTATTCTATTGTATATATCTACCACATTTTATTTATCCATTCATTCACTCAATACTTGGGTTGTTCCCAGGTCTTGGCTATTTTAAATAATGCTGCAGCAATTATGGGAGTGCAGATCTCTCTTCAACAGAGTGATTTCATTTCCTTCAAATGTATACTCAGAAGTGGAATTGCTGGAGCATGTGATAGTTCTATTTTTTCATTTGTTGGAGAATCTCCATACTGTGTTCCATAATGGTTGTACAGATTTACATTCCCATCTGTAGTGCACAAGTGTTCCCCTTTCTCCACACCCTCACCAATACTTGTATGGATGGATACACTCTCTCATATCTTTGATAATAGCTAATCTAAATAACAGGTTTCAAGTGATATCTCATTGCAGTTTTGATTTGCATTTTCCTGATGATTAATGGTGTTGAGCACTTTTTATTGTATCTTTTGGACATCTGTATGTTTCATTAAAAAATGTCTATTTAGGTCTTTTGCCCATTTTAAATCAGGTCAATTGGGGGTTTTTTGCTATTAAGTTGTATACGTTCTTTATATATTTTGGGTATTAACCCATATTAGGTGTGTGATTTGCAAATATTTCAGTGGTTTCAGTTATGTCTCTTCCTTCACTTATAATTTTTAAATTTGAGTTATTGCTCTTTTTTCTTGGTTAGTCTAGCTAAAGTTTTGTCAGGTTTATCTTTTCAAAAAACCCAACTCTGTTTCATTGATTTTTTTTCTATTGTCTTTTCTAGTCTATATTTCATTTAATTTTCTCTGAGCTTTACTGTTTCCTTCTTTCTGCTATCCCTGGACTTTATTCTTCTTTTTCTAGTTCTTTGAGGTATAAAGTTAGGATGTTTGAGTTATTTTTTTCTTACCATAGGCATTTATCACTATAACCTTTCCTCTTAAAACTGCTTTTGCAGTATTCCATAAGCTTTAGTATGTTGTGTTTCTGTTTTCTTTTGTCTCAATATACTTTCTGATTTACTTTTTGATTTCTTCTTTGACCTATTGGTTAATCATTCAGGAGTGCATTGTTTAATTTCCATGTATTTGTGAATTTTCCTCCTGCTCTTGATTTCTAATTTCATACCATTGTGTTCATTGTGATATGCAGTCAGTCTTAAATTTGTTCAGACTTTCTTTGTGGCCCAACATATGATCTATTCTGGAGAATGTTCCATGTGTGCTTAAGAAGAATGTGTATTCTGGTTCTGTTGAATGGAATGTTCTGTATATGTCTGTTAGGTCTATTCAGTTTATAGAGTTATGTAAGTCCATTGTTTCTTTATTTAGGATTTTCTGTCTGGATGATCTTTCCAATGTTAAAAGTAGGGTAATGATTCCCCTACTATTATTGTATTGCTGTTTATTTCTCCCTTTAGTTCTGTTAATATTTGCTTTAAATGAAGCTGTTGTTGAGTCTGCAGTGGGATCAGTGGTTGGCAGGCTTGTTACAAGGGGTTTGGGATCACCTGGATCCTGTATGGTCTCTAGATGAATGGGACTACCTCCAGGACCTTGTTCATCAGGGTGGCCCTGGGACAAGGATTCATTTCCAGGTCTTCAGTTGGATCCTTAGACAGCAGAGCAGTGCACAGACAGGTGGTATCCTGATGGGTAGCTGGGAGGGTTCCCTTGTCAGGTCACTGGATATGTTCCTGAATAGGCTAGACTGGATCCATATGATGGTTGAGAGGGCCTGGAACTGATTCTCAGGGCTACTTTGGTTCCGCAGCCAGGGCTGAGGTCTGCACACCCTGCTATGGAGGCACAGATGGGCTCATCTCCCGCTAGATCCTTGGGCAGGCAGCAGTGCACCCTGACCGTGACTGTGTGGGACTGTAACCAAGTTAGAGGGTTGTTTTAGGATCTGTAGTCAGACCTAGGTTGGCCGACTTACTTCCAAAGGCACAGGCAAGCATGTCTCCTCATGGGTCTGTGAAAGCCTGACTAAATGTGGACTACCTGTGGACCACAGCTGGGAGAGGTTTAAGCTGCTTCACAGATCCATTTTAGGAGTTGCTGTTGGACTGAAGTTGGCTGTCCTGCCTCTGGGGTCACCAACAGTCACATTTCCCAGAATACTCTGGGCCAGCAGGACTGTTTGTGAATGGGGGCTGGAACCGCTGGAGTAGAGTATAGGGCACTTTCAGGATCTCTAGGGGTCCACCAGGTTTCTCACCAGGTCTCTGTGCCAGTGGGACTACTCATGGTCTGAGGCATATAGCTTTCAATCATATGCCAAATTGAAATAATGAGTTTTCTCTCTTTTTTTCCCTACACATTTACTGTGCTACACCCAGGCCTGTATAATCCAGTTTAGTTTGAAGAGGGAGTTTAAATCTTTATTTTCTAGTTAAATGGATGGTATTTCTAGTTAAGTGGATGAATAAATGAGTGCATGAATGAAATGAAGACCACAAAACAGTTATGGAAATACTGATGGCTGCTCTTTTATGACAGTCCATAAAAGGACTAGAGTACTGATCAATGGAGCTCTTAAATTGCTCTTTTGGTAAAGCAAAAATTTAACCCTTGTGCTGAAAGCCTAACGGAAGCTGTATTTCTCTTGGACTCTGCCTTTGATATCAAGCCTGTTGGGCCCACGTGATGAACTTAAATTGATTACATCTAAGATGGTATATGTTAAATCGTGAAAACACTGCCCTTCAGAGAATATTATAAATTATTTTTAGGATAGAAATCAGGTTATTTGAAGAGGAGAGAATGAGAGAAAAAGAGAGCAAGAGAAGGAGAGAGTACTTCAGTGGAGCAAAGGCCTTTGGAAAAGGATGTTAAGAAAAAATATACATATATAACTAAGAAAAAATACATAACTAGGTCCATCATACCTCTGTGGCCATAATTGTGGTTATATCTGTGTTTCAGATGTTTTATTTTCTTTGTTTCTGTTTTTGTATTTAATTAGTTCTCTGTTTTGCTTTTGTGATCAGTGAAAAAGTTGAATCAAAAATATTTTGAATGAAAATATCTTATGTTTGGTAAATAGTTAATAGTAAAGGCCTGATGGTTAACAAGTTCTGTCCTGTATTTAGTACACTCTCTCTTTTAATTTTAACTACAGATATGAGAGTAGGAATAGGAAGGAAAAAAATTATTTGCAGCATTTCACCTGAAGAGTGATTGTGTGCCCTTACTCTTTATGTAAACTAAATATAAATGGTTGATGTAACATATTTCCCACCTAGTTGTGACTCTAGGAAACAAAGCTTAAGGAAACATTTCCTCAGTTGTGTTCAGTGGAACATTAATATCCTGAAAGTTTGTTAATAGACATTCCTTAGAACAAGGGTTTTATAATCAAATGAATTTGCGAAGCTTGAAGTTAAACAAAATTAAACAGGCCAGTAGTTTCTAAGAGCCATTTCATGTAATAAAGTGCCTTGTGATTCTCCAGGAAGAGATACAATGTATAATGTTTCATGAACTTTCACCAAGAATTCTCATTAATGCTTGTTATAGTACAATTTAGGGAAAAATATGATGGAAGATTTCTGCAAATACTTTCAAGCAGGGTGAAATATTTTGCGATGGTTGATTATCTCTAATATTGCTTTTAAATTGTTTTGGTTCACCTCTTCAAATTTATTTGGAAGGAGAGGATCAAGATGGCGGAGTAAGAGAACATGCGCTCACTCCCTCTTGCAAGAGCAGCAGAATTACAACTAACTGCTGAACAATCATCGACAGAAAGACACTGGAACTTACCAAAAAAGACACCCCACATCCAGAGACAAAGGAGAAGCTGCACTGAGACGGGAGGAGGGGTGCAATCGCATTAAAATCAAATCCCATAAATGTTGGGTGGGTGACTCACAAGCTGAAGAACAGTTACACCACAGAAGTCCACGCACTAAAGTGAAGGTTCTGAGCCCCATGTCAGGATTCCCAACCTGGGGGTTCAGCAACGGGAATAGGAATCCCCAGATAAGCAGATTTTGAAAGCCAGCGGGATTTGATTGCAGGACCTCCATAGCACTGGGGAAAACAGAGACTCCACTCTTGGAGGGCACACAAAAAGTGTGCTCACCAGGACCCAGGGGGAAGGAGCAGTGACCCCTTAGGAGACTGAACCAGACCTACCTGCTGGTGTTGGAGGGTTGCCTGCAGAGGTGGGGGGGCAGCTGTGGCTCACCAAGGAGACGGGGACACTGGCAGCAGGGGTTCTGGGAAATGCCCATTGGTGTGAACCCTCCCAGAGTCCGCCATTAGCTCCACCAAGGAGCCTGTAAGCTGCAGTGCTGGGTAGCCTCAGGCCAAACAACCAACAAGGTGTGAACACAGCCCCACCCACTGGCAGACAAGAAAATAAAGATTTACTGAGCTCCGCCCACCCAGCCCAACCCAACATCAATCCCTTCCATCAGGAAGCACGCATGAGCCTCCTAGATAGCTTCCTCCACAAGAGGGCAGACAGCAGAATCAAGCAGTATCAGCAGTATTTCATCTTGTGGAACTGAAAACCACAGCCACAGAAAGACAGAGAAGATGAAAAGGCAAAAGACTTTGTACCAGATGAAGGGACAAGATAAAACCTCAGAAACACAACTAAATGAAGAGGATATAGGCATCCTTCCAGAAAAAGAATTCAGAATAATGATGGTGAAGATGATCCAGAACTTTGAAAAAAGACTGAATGCAAAGATCAAAAAGTTGCAAGAAAAGTTTACCAAAGACCTAGAAGAACCAAAGAACAAACAAACAGAGATATGCAACACAATAATTGAAATGAAAAATGCACTAGAAGGAACTAAGAGCAGATTAACTGAGGCAGAAGGACGAATAAGTGACATGAAAGACAAAATGGTGATAATCACTGATGTGGCAAAGAGTAAGGAAGAAAGAATGAAAAGAACTGAAGACAGCCTAAGAGACCTCTGGGACAATGTTAAACGCACCAACATTCTCATTATAGGGGTCCCAGAAGGAGAAGAGAGAGAGAAAGTACCTGAAAAAATACTGGAAGAGATTATAGTTGAAAACTTCCCTAACATGGGAAAGGAAATAGCCACTCCAGTCCAGGAAGCTCAGAGAGTCCCAGGCAGGATAAACCCAAGGAGAAGCACGCCAAGACATATATAGTCAAACTGACAAAAATTAAAAATGGAGAAAAGTTGTTAAAAGCAACAAGGGAAAAATGACAAATAACATACAAGGGAACTCCCATCAGGTTAACAGCTGATTTCTCAGCAGAAACTCTACAAGCCAGAAGGGAGTGGCATGATATATTCAGAGTGATAAATGGGAAGAACCTACAACCCAGAATACTCTACCCAGCAAGAATCTCATTCAGATTTGATGGAGAAATCAAAAACTTTACAGACAAGCAACAGCTAAGAGAATTCAGCACCACCAAACCAGCCCTACTACAAATGCTAAAGGAACTAATCTAAGCGGGAAGCATAAGAGAAGAAAAGGACCTACAAAAACAAAAACAAAACAGTTAAGAAAATGGTACTAGGAACATACATATCAATAATTACCTTGAATGTAAATGGACTAAATGCCCCAACCAAAAGACACAGACTGGCTGAATGGATACAAAAACAAGACCCATATATATGCTGTCTCCAAGAGACCCACTTCAGACCTAGGGACACATACAGACTGCAAGTGAGGGAATGGAAAAAGATATTCCATGCAAATGGAAGCCAAAAGAAAGCTGGAGTAGTGATACTCATATCAGATAAAATAGACTTTAAAATAAAAAGTGTTACAAGAGACAAGAAAGGACACTACATAAAGATCAAGGGATCAATGCAAGAAGAAGAGATAACAATTATAAATATATACGCGCCCAATATAGGAGCACCTCAATACATAAGGCAAATGCTAACAACTGTGAAAGAAGATATCGACAGTAACACAATCATAGTGGGGGACTTTAACACCCTACTTACACCAATGGACAGATCATCCAGACAGAAAATTAATGAGGAAACACAAGCTTTAAATGACACAATAAATCAGCTGGATTTAATAGATATCTATAGGATATTCCATCCAAAAACAGCAGATTACACGTTCTTCTCAAGACACATGGAACATCCTCCAGGATAGATCACATTTTGGGTCATAAATCAAGCCTTGGTAAATTCAAGAAAATTGAAATCATATCAGACAACTTTTCTGACCACAATGCTATGAGATTAGAAATCAATTACAGGAAAAAAAGTATGAAAAACACAAACACATGGAGGCTAAATAATACACTACTAAATAACCAAGAGATCACTGAAGACATCAAAGAGGAAATCAAAAAATACCTAGAAACAAATGACAATGAAAACACAACAATCCAGAACCTATGGGATGCAGCAGAAGCAGTTCTAGGAGGGAAGATTATAGCAATACAATCCTACCTAAAGAAACAAGAAAAACCCCAAATAAACAATCTAACCTTACACCTAAAGAAACTAGAGAAAGAAGAGCAAACAAAACCCAAAGTGAGTAGATGGAGAGAAATCATAAAGATCAGAGCAGAAATAAATGAAATAGAGACAAAGAAAACAATAGCAAAAATCAATAAAAGTAAAAGCTGGTTCTTTGAGAAGATAAATAAAATCAATAAACCTCTAGCAAGAGTCATGAAGAAAAAGAGGGAGAGGACTCAAATCAATAAAATTAGAAAGGAAACAGGAGAAGTTACAGCAGACACTGCAGAAATAAAAAGCACCATAAGAGACTACTACAAGCAAGTATATGCCAATAAAATGGACAACCTGGAGGAAGTGGACAGATTTTTAGAAAAGTATACCCTTCCAAGACTGAATCAGGAAGAAATAGAAAATATGAACAGACCAATCATGAGTAATGAAATTGAAACCATGATTAAAAATCTCCCAGCAAACAGAAGTCCAGGACCAGATGGATTCAGACGTGAATTTTGTCAGACATTTAGAGAAGAGCTAACACCCAACGTTCTCAAGCTCTTCCAAGACATTGAAGAGGAAGCAACGCTCCCAAACTCAGTTTATGAGGCCACTATCACCCTGATACCAAAACCAGACAAAGATACTACAAAAAAAGAAAACTACAGACCAATATCACTGATGAATTTAGATGCAAAAATCCTCAACAAAAGAGTAGCCATCAGAATCCAGCAACACATTAAAAGGATCATCCACCATGATCAAGTGGGGTTTATCCCTGGGATGCAAGGATTCTTCAATATACGCAAATAAATCAATGTGATACACCATATTAATAAATTGAAGGATTAAAAACCACATGATCATCTCAATAGATGCAGAAAAAGCTTTTGACAAAATTCAACACCCATTTATGATAAAAACTCTCCAGAAGGTGGGCATAGAGGGAACCTACCTCAACATGAACAAGGCCATATACAACAAACCCACAGAAAACATCCTTCTCAATGGTGAAAAACTGCAAGCATTCCCTCTAAGATCAGGAACAAGACAAGGATGTCCACTCTCGCCACTACTATTCGACATAGTTTTGGAAGTCCTTGCCATAGCAATCAGAGAAGAAAAAGAAATGAAAGGAATCCAAATTGCAAAAGAAGAAGTAAAACTGTCACTGTTTGCAGGTGATATGATACTATACATAGAAAATCCTAAAGATGCCACCAGAAAACTACTCGAGCTAATCAATGAATTTGGTAAAGTTGCAGGATACAAAATTAACACAGAGAAATCTCTTGCATTTCTATACACTAACAATGAAAGATCAGAAAGAGAAATTAAGCAAACAATCCCATTCACCATTGCAACAAAAAGAATAAAATACTTAGGAATAAACCTAACCAAGGAGGTAAAAGACTTGTATTCAGAAAACTACAAGACACTCATGAAAGAAATCAAAGAAGACACAAATAGATGGAGGTACATAACATGTTCTTGCATTGGAGGAATCAACATTGTGAAAATGACTATACTACCCAAAGCAATTTACAGATTCACTGCAATCCCTATCAAATTACCAATGGCATTTTTCACAGAACTAGAACAAGAAATGTTATGATTTGTTTGGAAACGCAAAAGACCCCGAATAGCCAAAGCAATCTTGAGAAGGAAAGATGGAGTTGGGGGAATGAGGCTTCCTGACTTGAGGCTATACTACAAGGCTACAGTGATCAAGACAGTATTGTACTGGCACCAAAACAGAAATATAGATCAATGGAACAGGATAGAAAGCCCAGAGATAAACTACGGTCAACTAATCTATGACAAAGGAGGCAAGGATATACAATGGAGAAAAGGCAGCCTCTTCAATAAGTGGTGCTGGGAAAACTGGACAGCTACATGTAAAAGAATGAAATTAGAACACTCCTTAACACCATACACAAAAATCAACTCCAGATGGATTAAAGACCTAAATGTAAGGCCAGACACTACAAAACTCCTAGAGGAATACATAAGAAGAACACTCTTTGACGTTAATAACAGCAAGATATTTTTTAATCCACCCCTAGAGTAATGGAAATAAAAACAAAAATAAATAAGTGGGACCTAGTGAAACTTCAAAGCTTGTGCACAACAAAGGAAACTATAAGCAAGATGAAAAGACAAGCCTCAGAATGGGAAAAAATATTTGCAAATGAATCAACAGATAAAGGATTAATCTCCGAAATATATAAACAGTTCATGCAGCTCAAAATCTAAAAAACAAACAACCCAATCAAAAAATGGGCAGAAGACCTAAATAGGCATTTCTCCAAAGAAGACATACAGATGGCCAAGAGGCACATGAAAAGCTGCTCAACATCACTAATTATAAGAGAAGTGCAAATCAAAACTACAATTAGGTATCACCTCACACCAGTTAGAATGGGCCTCATCAGAAAATCTACAAACAGTAAATGCTGGAGAGGGTGTGCAGAAAAGGGAATGCTCTTGCTCTGTTGGTGGGCATGTAAATTGATACAGCCACTATGGAGAGCAGTATGGAGGTTCCTTGCAAAACTAAAAACAGAACTACCATATGACCCAGCAATCCCACTCCTGGGCATATACCCAGGGAATGCCATAATTCAGAAAGACACATGCACTCCAGTGTTCATTACAGCACTGTTTACAATAGCCAGGACATGGAAGCAACCTCAATGTCCATCAAGAGATGAATGGATAAGAAAGTTGTGGTATGTATATATAATGGAATATTACTTAGCTATAAAAAGCAATGAAACTGGGACATGTGTAGAGACATGGATGGACCTAGAGACTGTCATACAGAGTGAAGTGAGTCAGAAATTGAAAAACAGATATCGTATATTAACAGGTATATGTGGAATATAGAAAAATGGTACAAATCAACTTATTTGCAAGGCCTAAATAGAGACACAGATGTAGAGAACAAACATATGGACAGCAAGTGGGGAAAGCGGGGAGGGTTGGGAGGGAATGAATGTGGAGATTGGGATACCAAACTGTACACTCTAAATATATGCAATTTATTGTCTGTTAACTGTATCTCAATAAAAGTTTTTTAAAAAAATGTATTTATATCCTCAAGCATAAAATTATCTTCCATTGCTTTTTATTTTTGAAAAATATTTTAATTTTTTACATAGTAAATGAAAATTATTATATTTATGTCTTTACAAGCATTGCTACATATGTGTAAAAGTGTATTTGAAATAAACTTTTTAGTGAAATAAAAAAATTTGTTAAAATGAAAAATCCTCCGGATAAATAACATACTTTATGAATTTACTTAAGAAATCTGATTAGAACTATTAACAGTGAAAATTGATGATAGGAAATTACAAATCAAAATTTATCTTTAGCAAAACATCATTATAAAAGGACAGTATAGAGTTATAGAAAAAATAGTGAGACAAGAGGTAGTTTTAAAGTACTCAAGGGCTGTTTGAAATCTTGCTCTCATTAATTTTTTTTTAATTTTTAAATTTAAGTGTAGTTGATTTACAGTATTTTATTAGTTTTAGGTGTACAGCAAAGTGAATTGAGTGTTTGTGTGTGTGTGTGTACACATATATATATATATTTTCTGGTTATTTTCCGTTAAACGTTATTATATGATATTGAAATAGTTCCTTGTGCTATGCAATAAATCCTTGCTGCTTATCTGTTTTATATATAGTAGTTTGTATCTGTTCATCCCATACTCCTAATTTATCCCTCCACCATCGTTTTCCCCATTGGTAACCATAAATTTGTTTTCTATATCTGTGAGTATGTTTCTGTTTTGTGTATAGACTCATTTGTATTATTTCTTAGCTTCTGCATATAATTGATATCATGTAATATTTGTCTTTGTCTGAATTAGTTCATTTAGCATGATATTCTCCAGGTCCATCTGTGTTGCTGCAAATGGCAATATTTCTTTCTTTTTATAGCTGAGTAATATTCCATTATGTGTGTGCACATGTTTTTTTGTCATTTGTGGTTCCCTATAAATTTTAGAGTTATTCTAGTTTAGTGAAAAATATCATGGATATTTTGATAGTGACCACGTTAAATCTGTAGATTGCTTTGGATAGTATTGACATTTTAAGAATATTAATTCTTCCAATCCAAGAGCATAGGATATAAAATTTAAAATTCTTTGAATCATCTTCAGTTTCCTTTATCAATAGATTTTTGTGTATAGGTTTTTCACCTTCTTTGTTAAATTTATTCCTAGGTGTTGTGTTTTATTTTTTTATGTGATTTTAATTGGGATTTTTTTTTTACTTTCTGATATTTCATTTTAGTGTACAGAAATGCAAAAGATTTTTGTGTATTAATCTTGTATACTGTTACCTTGCTGAATTAATTTATTAATTCTAATAGTTTTTGTGTGTAGTCTTTAGTGTTCTCTATATAGAGTATCATGTCATCTGCAAATAATGACAGTTTTACCTCTTCCCTTCCAATTTGAGTACATTTTATTTCTTGTTTGATTTCTTTGGCTAGGATTTCCAATACTGTGTTGAATAGAAGTGGTTAAAGTAGGCATCCTTGTCTTGTTTCAGAATTTATTGGGAAGACTTTCAACTTTTTAATGTTGAGTATTATCTTGGCTGTGGGTTTGTCATAAATGGGTTTTATTATGTTGATATGTTACCTCTGTACCCACTTTCGTGAGAGTGTTTATCATGAGTGAATGTTGAATTTTGTTAAATGCTTTTTCTGTGTCTTTTGAGGTTATTGTGGTTTCTGTCTCTCCTATTTTAATGTGGTATAACACATTGATTAATTCACATATTTTGAACCATCTTTGTGACCCTGGAATTAATCCAAGTTGATTATGGTGTATGATCCTTTTCAGGTATCCTCTGATTCAGTTTGCTCATATTTTTTTGTGGATTTTTGGATCTATATTCATCAAAGGCATTGGCCTGTAATTTCCTTTTGGTTTTTTTTGTGTGTTATCTGTATGGTTTTTATATCTTAGTGATGTTGGCTTCACAGAATGAATTTGGAAGTGTTTCTTTCTCTTCAGTCTTTTGGAAAAGTTTGAGAAGGATATGTATAAATTCTTATTTGTATGTTTGGTAGAATTCCACAGTGAAGCCATCTGGTCCTGGACTTTTGTTTGCAGAGAGTTTTTTAAATTACAGGTTTTATTTCCCTTCTAAGATCAGTCTCTTCAAATTATCTGTTTATTCTTTACTCAGTTTTGTCAGGCTTTATGTTTCTAGAAACTTGTCCATTTCTTCTAGGTTGTCCAATTTGTTGGCATATAACTGTTCATAGTATTCTCTTACAATTATTTTGTATTTCTCTGTTATCAGTTATTTCTCCTCCTTCATTTCTTATTTTGTTTGTTTGGGTCCTCTCTTCTTCTTGGTGAGCCTGGCTATAGGTTTGTTGATTTTGTTTATTCGATCACAAAACCAACTGTTGGTTTCATTGATCTTTTCCTTTTTATCTCTTATTTATTTCCTCTCTGATCTTATTATTATCTTCCTATTGTGGACTTTGAGTTTTGTTTGGGAGAGAACACTCCCAAATTCATTCTATGAAGTTAACATCATCAAGATACAAAAAACAGACACATATTATATAAAAAAAAATTACAGGCTCTTTTTTAATTCTTTTGGGTTATAGGGTAGCTTGTTTGTTTCAGATTTTTCTTGTTTCTTGAAAAAGGCCTATATTGCTATGAACTTCCTTCTTTGAACCGCTTTTGCTGCATCCCCTAGATTTTGTATGGTTGTGTTTTCATTGTTGTTTGTTTTGAAGTATTTTTTAAATTTCCTTTTTAATTTCATCGTTGACTCATTGGAGTTTTAGTAGCATGTTGCTTAGTCTCCATGCATTCATTTCATCCCCATTTTTCTTTCTGTGTTTGCTTCCTAGTTTCATGCCATTGTGGTCAGAAAAGATGCTTGAAATAATTTCTAGCCTCTTGAATTTGTTGAGGTTTGTTTTGTGACCTAGTATGTGGTCTGGCCTAGAGGGTGTTCTATGTGTGCTTGAAAGCTTGTGTATTCTTTTGCTGAATATGGTGTCCTGTAGATAGATGGTCTGTTGTGTCATGTAGGAACACTGTTGCCTTATTGATTTTGTGTCTGGAAGATCTGTCCATTTATATCAATGGGGTGACAGTGGGGGGGGTCTCCTACTGTTTTTGTATTCCCATCAATTTCTCCCTTTATGTCTGTTAGTGTTTGTTTTATGTATTTAGGTACTCCTATATTGGGTGTATGTATTTTAACAAATGTAATATCCTCTTACTGTATTGATCCCTTTATCATTGTATAATGCCTTTCTTTATTTTTCTTTATGGACTTTGTTTTAAAGTCTATTTTGTCTAATATAAGTATTGCCACTTTCGCTTTTTTGTCATTTCCATTTGCTTGAAATACCTTTTTCTCCCCTCACTTTCAGTCTGTGTGTATCTTTTACCCCAAACTGCGTCACTGGTAGGCAGCATTTTGTAGATTTTTGTTTTTTTAATCTAATCTGCCACTCTCTGTCTTTTGATTGGAGCATTTAGTCCTTTGACATTTAAAGTAAGTATTGTGGGACTTCCCCAGTGGCACAGTGGTTAAGAATATGCCTGCCAGTGCAGGGGACACAGGTTCAATCCCTGATCTGGGAAGATCCCACATGCTGCGGAGCAAGTAAGCCCATTTGCCACAACTACTGAGCCTGTGCTCGAGAGCCCTTGAGCCACAGCTGCTGAGCCCATGTGCTGCAACTACTGAAGCCCATGTGCCTAGAGCCTGTGCTCTGCAACAAGAGAAGCCACTGCACTGAGAAGCCTGTGAACCTCAGTGAAGAGTAGCTCTTGCTCTATGCAACTAGAGAAAAGCCCATGTGCAACAATGAAGACCCAACACAATCAATCAATCAATAAAATGCTTGTTAAAAAAAATGGGCAGAGCAGCTGAGTAGATGTTAAAAAAAATAAAATTAAGTATTAATATTTATATACTTATTGCCATTTTAAATCTTGTTTTCCAGTTGATTTTTTTAATTCTTCTTTGTTCCTTTCCTCTTTGTTTTTCCTTTTGTGGTTTGATGTTTTTCTTTTGTATTATGCTTGAGTTCCTTTCTTTTTGGTTTTTGTAAATCTATTATATGTTTTTGATTTGTGGTTACCCTGATTTTTTAAGTATGTTGACCCACAACTATACTTACTTTTAGACTGATGGTCATGTAAGTTAAAACACATTCTAAAAAATTTATACTTTTTTACTCCCCTCCCCAACATTTTGTTTTTTTGATGTCCTGTTTTACATCTTTATGTTTCTCATTTTGCTCTTCATTGTAGTTATAACCACTTTTACAGAATTTTTTAAATTGTTTTTTCATCTATATATACCTCATTTAAGTGATCTTCAGTCCTTTTATATATTTGCCTTTGCTATTGAGATTTTCCCTTTTCTATAGATTCTTCTTTCTTTTCTATTTAGAGATGGCTTTTCAATATTTCTCTTCAGCCCTTTTAGGGGTGAAGTCTGCTTCCCAGTTGTTGGAGTAGAAGCCCTGAGGGTTGGGTCTGGTAGGGCTTCATTGCCCTTGAGTACGTGCTGTATCCCAAAGGAAGTGAGTCCTGAAGCAAGTGAGGTCCCTGTGGTCACAGTGAACCAGTGTGCCACCTGTGCAGGCATACGTGGTTCTGCCCAGAAATAGCCCAAGGTTGCATACCTTTCTTCATTGTGTTTATTCCATACCTAGTGCTTGGCTGTATTGTCACGTGGGCTGATGCTAGAGGCTGGGGTACTGTGGCTGCAGGAATTGAGGTGGTTGTGCTGCCACCAGGCACCTTGGCTGCCTCTGTGTCAGGCCTCTCCCAGGACCTGTCTGCCCCAAATCTGGCTCCAAGTTGTGGTGTGAGGTGGGTGGAAGTACTCCTGCCAGGGCATGAACCACTCAGTACTCCTCCCCAGGAGTGGTCTGCCTGAGACATGCGTTTCCCTTTCTGTGGTGCCATTCAGTATGCGTGCCAACCGTGTTGCTCTTGGACCTGCCCCCACTCTGTGAGTACCGACAATGGACTCTGAGGTTTGACCCAGGCTGCAGCCAGGCCCTTTGGGCCGTCTCCGTGCAGCTATATTGAGTCCTCACCCAGGGCCCATCTGCTGGAGATTCAGCACCTAGTCAACGCACGTACTAGTAGGCTGATCTGGTGTGTGATTCAGACTGGGTAGTGCAGCAAGGTGGCAGCCATCAGCACCAGTCTAGCTCCTTGATTGCTAGCAAGCCAGCATGTGTGCACTCTCGTGATCAGAGTCCAGCCTCCTATAGCCCCTCTGTCTGTCCCAGCAGACCTCTCAGCAGGCAAGGGGACTCCCCAGGGTGAGGGCCTGCCTGTGTGGACCTTCCCTCCACAGATTCCTCCCAGGGGTGCCAGTCCTGTCCTGATGCCTGTTTTTTATTCCTGTCCTACCCAGTTACACGGAAATCTTTTTGCAGCACTAGTTGTATAAGAGATCTTCTGCCAGTTTCCACTTGATTTTCGGTGAGAATTTTTCCGCATGTAGATGTATTTTTGATGTCTTTGTGGGGGGTTGTGAGTTCCACGTCCTCCTACTCCGCCATCTTGATCCTCCTCCACTTTCTTGTTATTTTTGAGAAATTGAACTACTGTATCCTTTTTACAAGAAAGATAACTTGTCACAAACTGTATTTTCTCACAGTAAGAAATAATCAGAACAGTTATTTCTTAGCTTATTTTTGATTATAAAATGTCCAGGCATATGAAAAGACATAAAAATGATATAATGAATACCTGTGAAAGTACTAGCTTTAAGAAATGAAATATTACATTAAAGCTGAGTTTCTCTAGTCCCCCTCACCCCCACACTCCTCATACTATCTCCGAAAGGTGGCATCTCTTGAATTTCAAAACTTCACATACAATTTTTTATATTTTTACTCTATGAATGTTTTATGTGACTGGTACAATTTTGCATGTGTCCATTTGTACTCTCATTTTCCCCCTCAGTAGTTTGCTTGTGAGTTCTACATTAATGCTTTCAAGGCCACCATGATAAAAAATACTTGGGGCAAGTGGCAAACATAACTTCCTGATACAGGAGTCTTATATTGGTTAAGGCTTAATTTGTAGCTTAATATGTGATAAATAATCATAAATGTCCCATTTGTTCCTGAAACATCTGTATTCTCCAATTTTTGAATGCTGCTTTATGTATATCATACATAGGTGTATGTTTTTTTCCCTATTGATTCAGTCTTCTATAAACTTACACATTTACTTTGTCTACTGATCTATTAAGTCCTAAGAAAGATATTTAAAAATTTTCTGCATCCAGGTATGTACAGTGTCCTTATTTATTAGCTTTGTTAATTTCTCTGTAATTCTTTCACTTTTTGCTTTACATCCTTGTTAGTTTGTATTATTAAGTACAAAGTGATTTAGAATTCTTAACACCGTTAGTGTAGTAGTCTTCCTGATTAATTAAACTATTTAATTGTTATATTACATCATCCCATTTTATCTTTAGCAGTGTCTTTTTTTTTTTTAAAGTTTGTCTATTTTGCTTGATTGTAATATAGCTATACCAAATTTTCACGAACTTGATAGTATTTATGGGTCCTTTTGTTTTATATTTTATATAGCTAGGAAAATTTAACACAATCTGAAAATACATATTTTTAACTGATAAATTACTTTATTGTGTTTATGAATGTATTTGTACTTATTTTTAATAGATACACAGCTTTCAATTTATCCTGCTTTTTCTTTTTCTTTTTTTTTAATATTAGAGAGACTTCTTTTGGAGTGTTTGAGATATTTTTAAATTATATGTTTTTCTGTGGTGATTTGGAAGTTGTACCTTGATTCCGTTCTTTAGCAGCCACCCTTACACATTTAATGTGCATATTTAACAAAAACTAGAGTTAATCTATATCCCTGTGCTCCTTCTGAATAATATAGTATGCTTTGACTTCCATTACTTTCTTTCAGTTTCCAAAGAACTGTTTTCCAGTGCTTTAATTCCACAAGAGCAATTTTGATTTTTATCATCTAAATTATCATCAATTCTGTTGCATTATGTGGTTATTGTTTGCTTAGATTCACCTGCACATTTCTGATTTTCTTTGATCACTATTACTTCTTGCATCTCACTTTTTCCTTTTTGGTTCACTCTTCTTCCAGAAGTTCCTTTATTCAAGGTCTGTCGATGGTTAATGGCCAGGTTTTGTTTTTCTGAAATGTCTTGATTTTACCTCCTTTCTAGATTAACAGTTATTTTCATTCAGAACCGTGTAGCACTATTCCATTCTCTTCTAGCTTCTATTATTACTCTCGAAAAGTTTGCTTCAGTCTACTTGTTTCTATGATATATCTAGACAGTGACAGAGAAAATTAACCATCGAGTCCCTGAGTCATCTTGCACTTAAGAAGCTGTGACTCATGCCCAGTTCTCTGTCTGTTATAGAGAAGTCACTGCTACCTCGTTCCCCTGAAACCCATGGATTTAAAAGTGACTTAATCCCAAGAGTGCTGGAAAATTTTATTAGTAGTTCTTCTCAGTTTCAACTTTACCTCTTGCTTCCCATGCCACCCCCTTCATCGACAGAGAGTTAAGTATCTTTAGATCAAAAAGCTCAGAGCAGTTCAGGTATAGTCTCTCCATTGGCCATTAGATTGGGAGTGAGCATCCCTTTGAAAACCTGACAGGCCACAAAGATGCCTTGGTTTTTTGGCTACGAGAGGAACCTGGAAAATAACCCATCTTTTTTGCTTAGGGTGTGATTCACTAATGGTTTTAAGAGAAGGCAGAGCTAGGCTAAGATGACCCTTGAGCCATTTGAAAGAGCTAGATATGCAATAGTGAGGTTTGAGAACCACATGAAGGAAATGATTGGGCTTCTCTATGTGCAAGATACTAATGACTTAGGCATTTACTTTCTGAATCATTAGGGCATGTTAGAGTCAGTGCAGGTTAGAGAAGATAGTAATGCTGCAATTTCTCATGACTACAGAAGTGGGTAAAGAGTACATACCTAAATTAATAACAAGACGATTTTGAACCTAGACCCCTCAAAATTCCATATGTTGTTTTTAAAACAATGTGTATAAAGGGAGAGCATGCATGGAGATGACTTGGGGCATCTTACAACTTCTCTTTTTTGTCTGTCTATCTTTTTCTGGCTCTCAAGTGGTTAAGTTGATACTTGGATTCTTTTCTCAGTAACACACGCTATTCATGGAATCCATGTGGTTTCCAAGTTGTTCATATACTACATGAAATAGTAGGTGCATTCACCCTACTACACACAGGTACAGGGTAACACAACCTCACAGGGAAGCCTCTTCTCCTTGAAAGCGGAGAAGGCGAGCTGGACACCAAGTGGGAGTCTCCACAGATGGGTTAACTTTATGTTGCTTAGTTACAGTCTGCTTCCTACTTCTGCCATTAACCTCATTTTCTCTTTCATGAGAGTGGTAGTTCTGGTCATCAGTCACAGTGTCCTAGCAAGACCTTTCTGCAGCATTCCTCATCCCTGGCCAACCACAATGTCTTATGTATCTTTTCTCCTCCCTTGCTGACACAAAAGACACCAGCTTTACATTTCTTGGTGAGGCGTTCATCTGTTTCTTGGGTTCCCTGTGTGTTGCTTCTCTTTAACTTGAGCCTTTGTCTAAACCGAGCAACCATTTTCTTCCCATTACCTGGACCAGAGTTTACCATGTATTAACCAGTCGCTTTTTCTTCCCAGACTGTCATTTTCACCTGTCCAGTAAGAATTTTCCAATCTCCGTCACCTCATATTTTTTTAAATTGCTTGCCTTTGTTTGTTTATTGAATTGTTTGGAGAGGGGAGAAGAAAGGACTGATTCAGTAATTTCTATAATCAGTCATTTTTTTATTTGTTTTCCATGATGTTTGCCAATTGTATTATTGTTATCTGAAACATTTGAGTCTCAAAATCTTCATCAGTGGTTTAAATAAACAGAGTCATTCTCTGAGAGAAAAACTTCTTTAACCCAAAACTGCATGAAATGATATTGAAAAATGACCTGCCAGCTCTCTGAGTAGGGGAATGCGTGAGAGTTTTATCATGAACATCAAGAAGGAGGAATGGAATTTAGGCCTGCTGTCAAGACAGTGTCAAGGTCAATTAAAGCAGCTGATTAAATGGAGGCATTTTATATAGCCTGTATCAATAAATATAGTAGATATTGATGTAGACTTAAGAGATCTGAAATGGAATTCTTGAGGATTTAAAAATACATCTTAAAACATTTCTTTTTCTTCCCCTTCTCTGAGCACCCAATTGAAATTTTGTAGCACATTTGCAAAGTAAAAATGGAATTGCATGAATTATGCACGGTGCTCTTAACTGCACATAGTCTCTGTCACTGGAACTATTGTCACCTACCCCCACATCTTGTCTCTCCATCCAAAAAGGAGACTATTTATGTTCTTAGACATGCCATACTGAAGTATAGGGAAGAAATACGCAGAATATCCAACTCCCTGCATCCCAAACTGAAGCACTAAAATTGCACATTGAATGTGTTGTTCAGACAAAAACCACTAACTTCCCTTTGATTTTTACAGTAGTTTATGCTGTCTGGAAATTATGGGCTGGCATTTCAAAGTAACAT
Source organism: Hippopotamus amphibius kiboko (assembly GCF_030028045.1). Lineage (NCBI taxonomy): Eukaryota > Metazoa > Chordata > Mammalia > Artiodactyla > Hippopotamidae > Hippopotamus > Hippopotamus amphibius. Next base: position 39,795,489 of record NC_080192.1, on the reverse strand, counting down.
TTTAAAAGAGGAGAATGGATATTTTAGAAGAATATTTCTTTTGGCATACACTCTGTCAGAATGAATTTTTTTTTTTTCAAATGATGATGATCCCCGTATACTGGGTTTTATCTTTGAAGGCAGAAGAGAATAGATGGAAAATGGCATGTGACTTAAATACATCTTTCTGTATCTTAACGTCCAACTATTTCTTCATAGAATGTCCTGTGAAGGAATAATTTTACTGCTACGTAGAATTGTCTGAAGATGAGAGGCGGTTTCAGTAAGAAAAGCAGAGAGTAAACAAAGCTAACATACGAAACGTGAGTGCCATGGAGCCTGAATAGGACACAACATGGATAAACTGATTTGTTCTACTCATTAAGTTACATTGAAGTTGGAGAAGTTTGTAGGACTTTGATGTACACGGAGGTGAAAGTGGTGTGTGTTTTTATCAAACTGAATACTGATTGTTCAAAGCTCTGAAGGTGAATAATGGTAATGCAGCAGAGTAGTTAGAAGAGTGAGAGCTTCTCGTCCCAACTCTGTCATTTGCTAGTTACGTGCAGCCAACTGACTTAATCTCTTATTTCCCACATCTGTCTGTCACAGAGTAATTGTTTATTATATGAAGAATGAGAAGTAAATAAATCATTATCAAAGTTAAACAAAATGAAAGAACTCAGCACAATGGCTGGCATCCATATATTAAGTTCTCAGTAAATGCTACTTATTATTTTCATATATCATTATTATATGACAAAAAGATTGTCATACGAGCAACAGCCAAATTCTTCTTTTAAACTTTTCCAAATTTTTATAGTAAATTAATACTCATCATAACTTCATAGATGAAAATTACCATAAACTTGAAGAAACTGTTGAAAAATTACTTTTTAACATTCTTATATTTTCTCAACACTGCTGTATCCAGTTCCCTGATTATTCATAAGGTTTGAGCACTTCTTCCGAAAGTAAGTACTTGTCAGTCCTCCTAATGGCCTCCAAGGAGGGAGATGTCAAGAAATTCATCTGAAGCCTATTTTGGTGTTTAAACCTGCTGAGCCTGTGTCTCTACAGTTTGACATTCGGTGGAAGCAATAAATGATGATCACATCATCAGGAAATCAGATCCACTTCTCAAAACATTGCAGTGACCCATTCCTTTCATACTTCTGTATGAGGAGATTCATGTACTCAGAATGGGGGTGCGTGTGTGTGTGCACGCATGTATGTTCAGAATGCCAGGTCTGGATCTGCCAGTGGTCTGCAGTGGCATCGTCTCATGGAGTAGCCATGTGTTTGTAGAATTGTACTAACCTTACCTTTTAGCCAAATAACACAATGCATTTTATCTATGTCTTACCACGTCCAACATGTCCAGTACTTTGCCTTATTTGATTGCATATGAATATGAGAAACTTATCTGAAAGGCATGTCTTTTTTCTGAGAGCTTTTTACTTGTAAGAATATATTATACTACTTAATTTGTCGAACATGCTACTTAGCCTTTCATTTATTTCCATCTGTACCCACTAAAATATGTGTATATATTTATAAAATATAACAACAGTCACTTGCTAAATACCAGGCAACCTTCTAAGTGCTTTATGTATGATAACTCATTCCATTAATTTCTATCACAACCTTATGATTTAAGTACTAATTGCTGTTATACAGAAGAGGAAATTTTGGCAAAGAGAGATTGTGATTTACTCAAAGACACGTAGCTAGGTGTGTAAAATTGATAGACAACAAGGACATACTGTATAGCACAGGGCATAATAGCCACCATCTTATAATAGGCCACAATGGAGTAATCTGCAAAAATACTGAATCACTATGCTGTACACCTGAAACCAACACAACATTGCAAATCAGGTATACTTCAATTAAAAAAAAAAAAAAAGACACATAGCTAGTAAATGATTGAGTCAGGAATCAAACCCAGGCTGCATGTTAGAAAGGCATATCTTTAACTGGATAAAAAGTTCTTCTATTCTAGATTTTAAACTCTCCCTGGGTTGGTCAGGACTTATGATGAGAAGTATGAGAGATCAATTCCAACAAGATTAAGGACAGAAGAAATTGATGAGAAAGTACAGGACAGAAAGACGGAGCTGATGCAATCAGGCTCCCTGACTTCAAACTATACTACAAAGCTACAGTGATCAAGACACTATGGTACTGGCACAAAAACAGAAATATAGATCAATGCAACAGAATAGAGCACCCAGAGATAAACCCATGCACATATGTGCACCTTATCTTTGACAAAGGAGGCAAGAATATACAATGGAAAAAAAAACAGCCTCTTCAGTAAGTGGTGCTGGGAAAACTGGACAGCTACATGTAAAAGAATGAAATTAGAACACTTCCTAACACCATACACAAAAATAAACTCAAAATGGATTAAAGACCTAAATGTAAGGCCAGACACTTTATAAAACTCTTAGAGGAAAACATAGGCAGAACACTCTATGACATACATAGATCCTTTTTGACTCATCTCCTAGAAAAATGGAAATAAAATCAAGAATAAACAAATGGGACCTCATGAAACTTAGAAGCTTTTGCACAGTGAAAGAAACCATAAACAAGACAAGAAGACAACCCTCAGAATGGGAGAAAATACTTGCCAACGAGCAACCGACAAAGGATTAATCTCCAAAATATACAAGCAGGTCATGCAGCTTAATACCAAAAAAGCAAATAACCCAGTCCACAAATGGGCTGAAGACATAAATAGACATTTCTCCAAAGAAGATATGCAGGTGGCCAACAAACACATGAAAAGATGCTCAACATCACTAATCATTAGAGAAATGCAAGTCAAAGCCACAATGAGGTATCACCTCACACTGGTCAGAATGGCCATCATCAAAAAATCTGGAAATAATAAATGCTGGAGAGGGTGCAGCGAAAAGGGAACCCTCCTGCACTGTTGGTGGGAATGTAAGTTGGTACAGCCACTATGGAAAACAATTTGGAGGTTCCTTAAAAAACTACAAATAGAAGTACCATATGACCCGGTAATCCCACTCTTGGGCATATACCCTGAGAAAACCATAATCCAAAAAGAAACATGTACCACAGTGTTCATTGCAGCACTATTTACAGTAGCCAGGACATGGAAGCAACCTAAATGCCCATCAACAAATGAATGGATATAGAAGATGTGGCACATATGTACAGTGAAATATTACTCAGCCATAAAAAGGAATGAAATTGTGCTATTTGTAGTGAGGTGGGTGGACCTAGAGTCTGTCATACAAAGCGAGGTAAGCTAGAAAGAGAAAAACAAATACCATATGCTAACTCATATATATGGAATCTAAAAAATGGTACTGATGAACCCAGTGGCAGGGCAAGAATAAAGATGCAGATGTAGAGAACGCACTTGAGGACTCGGGTGGGGGGTGGGGGAAGGGGAAGCTGGGACGAAGTGAGAGAGTAGCATAGACATATATACACTACCAAATGTAAAATAGATAGCTAGTGGGAAGCTGCTGCATAACAGAGAGAGATCAACTTGATGATGGGTGATGACTTAGAGGGCCAGGATAGGGAGGGTGGGAGGAAGTTGTGGGACAGAGGGGCTATGGGGATATATGTATAAATACAGCTGATTCACTGTTGTACAGCAAAAACTGGCACAACAGTGTAAAGCAATTCTATTCCAATAAAGAGCTTAAATAAGAAAAAGAAAGTACAAGACAGAGATTCCTCATGAACCTGAAGGTAGGGTTCAGATCTCAAAAAGAGGGACTGTCTGACCTTGAAAAATCTTGTAGTTTATCTCTGTATATCTCTCTGTATGATTTCACACTCAAGGGTGAACTACTTCGATTTCTCGGCCTATGTGGTTTGTGGAAGATGGCTCATTTACATCTGCATATCCACATTTAAAGGATTGAAAAAAGTTGGGTAACTTTGAACTTACTTTACAAGTCTATAGTCTCAGAGGAGAGAAACTCAGAGAAGGTTGCGTCAGATATACAGTAAGCGTTTAATAAAGTTTGGACATAGAGGTAAGGTTATGTACTGTAAACATGATTTCCTAGTTGCTTCCCTTTTGTGTGTTTGAGGAGATAAATTATGATAATAAGTTAGGCTGATACCATAGTGGAATTCTCCTACTCTCCTTTCACATTCCAGTGTCTCGAGAGGAGCTCTGTGTCTGAGACATTACAGGAGGTGTGGTACTCATTTCATATCCACTCTGACCTCCCCCTCCCCCAGGTTTTCCTCGTATTTATGCCTTGATCTCTTGCCATAGTTATTTTCTGACATTTTTTTTTTGGTGACCTCTTCCAGAATTAACTGTGATTACTTTGAATCATATTTCTGCATTCTGTTGGTAGTACATTTGTACCTGAATATGCTGCAATTCATAATTTTAGTAAGGTACTATTCTAGTATCTACAAGATTCATAAATACTATCATTGGCTCTGCTTTTAGTGTATTACTCAGTATATTGTCCTGAATAGATATACATATACTGACGCTATAACTCACCAGGTGGTACCTTTTAAACTTATCACACAAAAGCCAAGACATAATAAAAATCAGTGTGTGTGTCTGTGTCTTTAATGGGAGATTAAAGTGGCATAGTGATTTGTGGGAGCTATCAAGCATGGAAGAAATGTCTCTTTCTTCAAGTATATGTACTGCTGACAGAAATAGGGGGAAAAAGAACCTGTACCCACATCTGTTAGGATCTTGAAGGTTCTGCATAGGTTTTAAAATGTATAAGAATCAACTGAAATGAACACAATCATCTATTGTAATGCCTATTTGGGCACAGTTTTAGAAGTTTGAGGTTTTCATGCCTAGAGTTCTATTCATTTGCTTGGCACACTATTTTCCTAGACTATGAAAAGGTTCCTACTGTTTTCTTCAATCAGCTCCCTATTTAATAGGAGCTGGCAGTCAACGTGCAGCTTGAGCTAGTGAGACTCCCAAGAGGACTCTTAAGGAGATCTGTTGCTAATCTCCATTCCCTCATTTTCCTGAAGATTCAGTCCCCTTCCCCACATCTCACTCTTAGCAAATGATTTTACTTACAGCTCTCTCGAGGAGATGAAACTTATCTGACATGGGTTGCATCATCTTTAGTCTGTGTTCTTGCTCTCATTACTTCCTACTCTGCTGAGACATCACTCCATCAAATATTCTAAACTTAAATCTTTTCTTCCTTTTGCCAATTAACATGAATAGACTCCCACTATTCTAAAAGACACTCCCTAATATCTTTGTATGGTGACATATTTTAACTAGATTTATTATGGTGATCAATTTGAAATGTATAGAAATATCAAATCACTGTGTTGTTGAACAGGAACTGATGTAGTGTTATAGGTCAATTATACTTCAAAAACCAACTCCTAGAAAAAGAGATCAGGTTTGTGTTACCAGAAGCAGGGGTGGGGTGGAGGGGCCATGAGGGGAGGAGGAATTGGGTGATTGGATAAAGGCAGTCAAAAGGTACGAACTTCCAGCAGTAAGATAAATAAGTACTAGGGATACAGTGTACAACAAGATAAATATAATTAGCACTGCTTTATGTTACATATGAAAGTTAAGAGAGAAAATCCTGAGTTCTCATCACAAGAAAAAAATGTTATTTACTTTTCTATTTCTTTAATTTTGTACCTGTGTGAAATGATGGATATTCACTAACTGTGACTGTCACTACATGACGTATATAAATCAGATCGTTATGCTATATACCTGAAACTTACATAGTGCGATATGTCAGTTATATCTCAATAAAACTGGAAGTGAGTAAATAAATGAATAAATAAATAAGATGTTCCCATCTGATCCCTTAAGTTTCTACTCTGCCTTTTCTCCTCCCTTCTTCACCAGACATCCTAACTTAAATATCTACACTTACTGCCCCCACTTCCGCACTACCCGCATGTTAATTGGGCCCTTACAATCCAACTTTTACACACTCTACTTTTAATTTGTTTTTATCAGGTAACTATCATACTTATGGAAATTACTATCATAATTTTCCAGTGCTTAGGACATATATAAGATGCATCTCAATTTTTAAAAAAAATTATTTATTAGTTTTTTTGGATGAATTGGGTCTTTGTTGCTTCATAAGGGCTTTCTCTAGTTGCGGTGAGAGGGGGCTACCCTTCCTTGCAATGTGCGGGCTTATCAGTGTGGTGGCGTCTCTTGTTGCGGAACTTGGCTCTAGGTGCGCAGGCTTCAGTAGTTGTGGCTCACGGGCTCTAGAGCGCAGGCTCAGTAGTTGTGGCTAAGCATGGGCTTAGTTGCTCCATGGCATGTGGGATTTTCCTGGACCAGGGGTCGAACCTGTGTCCCCTGCATTGGCAAGCAGATTCTTAAGCACTGTGCCACCAGGGAAGTCCCAAGATGTATCTCAATTTTACAAAAATTTAGTTTTAGAAAAAAATAACTACTTTCCATAAGTAATTTAAAAATGTGTTGAGAATAAAATTATTATTTTACTAACTTAATTACAATTTATTGTAAAATAAAATCCAATAAGAAATAAAAATTTCTGCCTAAATTGTAAGTCTATTATCACAATAAACAATTATAAATACAAATAACTGAAAACAAATATAATGAAAGCAAATAATATTGATAAACAGCAGGGTTGTAATACATAAACTGAAAAAGACCTGAGAGAATTAAAACTTTTCCACTCTGTCCCTTGCATGCCTTTGTTACCTGCAGCTGTTCCTCCCAACCCGCTATTGAACTTGACCTTATTAATTGTTTCTTTCACCTTCTTGATAAATCAAATTTTCAAAACCATGGCTGTTAAAATACAAGAACAATTTCTCTGTCTTTAAAACCAATTTTGACCCACTATTCCTGAAACTAGCTGAAATTTAGATAAATCCCCTGCTAAAAAGTATAGAAATTCTGCATTTTTCCCCAAAGATAATCACTGGCCTTCTGAATAAAGGCTTATAATTAATGGTGATCTGTTTGATCCCCCCCACCCCCAAACAGTCAGGTTTTTTTTTATGATATCTTCTGTGGACTCAAAGCAGAGAGAGGTGAGAAGGTCTATGTTTTTGGTGTCATATCCAAGAAATCATTGCCCAGACCAATGTCAAGAAGCTTTTCTTTTATATTTTCTTCTAGGAGTCTTACAGTTTGAGATCTTACATTCAAGTCTTTAATCAATTTTGAGTTGATTTTTGTGTAAAATAAGTGTTCAGTGTAATTTTTTTGGATGTGGATATCCAATTTTTCCAACACTGTTTATTGAAGAGAGACTATCCTTTTCCCATTTTGTATTCTTCGTACCCTTGTCCAAATTCAGCTGATCACATGTGCATGTATTTGTTTCTGGGTTCTCTATTCTGTTGCATTGATCTATATGTCTTTTTAAAATGCGAATACCATACTACTTTGATTACTTTAGCTTGGTAATATATTTTTAAATTAGGACATATGATGCCTCCAACTTTGTTCTTCTTATTCAAAAGTACTTTGACTATTCGTGATATTTGTGGTTCCCTATGAATTTTAGGATTCTTTTATCTGTTTTTGTAAAAATATGCCATTGGGATCCTGAGAGAGATTGTATTAAATCTGTAGATTTATTTGGGTAGTATCGATATTTTAACTGTATTATTTCTTCCAATCCATGAACACAGAATGTCTGTTTATTTGTATCTGCTTTATTTTCTTTTATCAGTGTTTTATAGTTTTCAGTGTACAAATCTTTCACCTCCTTATTTAAACTTATTCATAAGTACTCTGCTTTTTGATGCTATTGTAAATGGAATTATTTACATAATTTTCTTTTTGGATAGTTCATTGTTAGTGAATAGAAGTGCAGCTGATTTTTGTCTGCTGATTTTGTATCCTCTGACTTTTCTGAATCTATTTATTAGTTCTGGTGGTTTTTTTTTTTTTTTTGGTTGAAGTATTCGACTTCTTCTACATATAAAATTATTTCATCTTAAAACAGACAGATATAAGTTAACTTCTTCCTTTGTGATTTGAGTGTCTCTTACTTCTTTTTTCTTGCCTAATTGCTCAGATAGGACTTCCAATATTATGTTGTAAGAAGTAGCAAGAGTGGGCATCTTGCCTTGTTACAGATCTAAGAGGAAAATCTTAGTTTTTGGCTACTGGGTATAATGCTAACTGTAGGCTTTTAATATATACATTTTATTGTGTTGAAGCAAGTTCCTTCTATACCTAATTTGAGAGTTTTTATCATGAAAGTGTGTTGAATTCTGTCAGTTGATTTTTCTGCATCTGTTGATATGGCAGGTGATTTTTATTCTTTGTTCTGTTCATGTGGTGTGTCACATTGATTAATTGGTATATATTGAACTATCCTTGCATCACAAGGACAGATCCCATTTGATCATTATGATCTTTTTAATGTGCTGTTGAATTAAGTTTGCTCATATTTTGCTGATGATATTTACAACTATGTTCATCAGGGATATTGGCCTATAGTTTTCTTATGTTGACTTTGTATGGTTTTGTTATCAGGGTGATACTGGCCTCATAAAATAAGTTTGAATGTTTTCTCTCTTATATTTTTTGGAGGAGTTTAGAAAGGATTGCTATTAATTCTTCTTTAAATGTTTGATAGAATTCATTTGTGATGCCATGTGGTCCTGGTCATTTCTTTTTTGAGAGTTTTTTGATTACTGATTCAGTCTCCTTATTGGTCATATTGGTTATTCATCTGTTTAAGCTTTATATATCTTTTTGATTTAGACTTGATAGTACGTATGTTTTTAGAAATTTACCCATATCTTCTAGGTCATTTGGAATATAATTGTTCATAACAGTCCCTTATATTTTTAATTTCTGTGGCATCGGTTGTAATATATTGTTTTCCATTTCTGATGTTATTTATCTTCTCTTTTTTCTTAGTTAATTTAGCTAAAGTTTGTTGATTTTGTTTATCTTTTCCAAGAACCAGCTTGTAGTTTTGTCAATTTTTTCTTGTTTTTCTGTTCTCATTTGATCTATTTCAGCTCTAACCTGTATTATTTACTTCCTTCTGCTATTTGTCCTTTTTCTAGTTTTTTGAGGTATAAATATATGTTGTTTGAGATCTTTCTTCGTCTTTTAAATGTAGACATTTATCATTACAAACCTCCTTCTAAATACTGTTTTTACTGCATCATCTGTTTTTATTATGTTGTGTTTGCATTGTTATTTGTTTTCAGTTATTTTCTAATTGCCCTTTGGACTTTTCTCTTTGACCTAATGGTTGTTCAAGAATGTATTTAACTTCCACATATTTGTGAATTTTTCCTTTTTCATAATTAATTTTTAGACAGTTTTGCTGGATCTAGTAGGCTTCATTGGGACTTTGTTTCCTTCAGCACATTGAGTGTATTATCCCAATCTTTCCTGGCCTGCAAGATTTCTGCTGAAAATTTTACTTATAGTCTTATAAGATGCCCTAGTATATGGTGAATCACTTTTTTCTCACTATTTTCCAAATTCCCTATTTGTCTTTGATTTTGACAATTTAATTATATTTTCTTTTGATATAGAACTCTTTACGTTCAACATTTTTGCAGTTCTGTGGGTTTCAAGAATCTGGATGCCCATTTTCCTCCTCAGATTTGGGAAGTTTTCAGCCATTATTTTTTTAAATAAACTTTTCACCCTTTTGTCTTTCTTTTCTGCTTCTGGGACTCCCATGATGTGGTTCTCTTTGATGGTAACTTATAAGGTCTGTGGGCTTTCTTTATTATTTTTCTTTCTTTTTCTTTATGTCTCTCCAACTAGATAATATCAGATGACTTGTCTTTAGTTTGATATTTCTTTCTTCTGGTTGATAGAGTCTACTTCTGCTGATCTCTAGTGAATATTTCAATGGTAGTCATTGTGTTCTTCAGATCCAGAATTTCTATTTCATTCTTTTTTATGGTCGCGATCTCTTTGTTGAACTGCTCATTTTTAAGATATAGATTTTCTGATTTCTTTTAGTGTCTGTTTGTGTTTTTTGTGTTCATTAAGATAATTATTTGAATTTTTATCAGGCAATTTGATCTTTATTTCTTTAAGGTCAGTTACTAGAGTTTTATTTTGTTTCTTTCATGGTGACATGTTTCCCTGCCTTTTCATGATCCTTGTCGCTTATATTGCATTTGTACATTTAAGGAAGTACTCACCTCTTTCAGTCTTTACAAACTGGGTTTGGCAGGTAAATTTCATCAGCCCAGCCTGAGATTTTGGGCAGGCCAACTGGTGGAGTCTGTGAGTGGGTCGGCCTGGGGCCAGGGTCCGTGAGCAGGTTGGCTTGAGGTTTTTATAATTTGAAATGTACTAAATTCTGTTGCCTTTTGTTTTACTCTAATACTTATCTTGGAGTCCCTTTCTGAGAGTATGAAGTATCTACAATATTTTCCCTATGTGAAGGAAATAGAAATGAAACAGAATTTATTCTTATTATTTTTATTATGCAATATTTGATACATACAGAAGAATATATTCTATTAAAGATATTATCTACTCAGGTACATAGGAAAAATAAAATGTGTTGGTCAATTTTGAATACAACCTCATAGGTTGCTTCATGGAATTCCTTTATGGGCATGTACAAATCTGGGTTCTAAAAATCAGACACATTATATGTGTATAAAAAACAGATGATTGAACTTGGTGTACCCCCCAAAAATAATAAATAAATAAATTTTAAAAATTTTAAAAAAGCAAAAAGCAAAAAAAAAAAAAAAAAACAGATTTCATGAACCTTGGCTACTTTTGACTCTATACAATTATAAAATAAGGCAAATGGTTAGGAATTTTGTATATCACTAAATTCATTTAATTTTTTTAATGTAACAATTCTACCTATCAAATTATATGAACAACTCATGATCTTTCTTGGCATCGAGCAGGCTTCTTTTGAATTCTTGTTTCCAAAGTGTTATGAAAAATTGTCAGTGACTTTGTGGGCCAGTAGCGCAGAGGATGTATTGGAATGTGTTTTTGCCTGAACTTGTTTTTAATAAAGTCTTTAGGAGATGTCCCTTACTTCCCAAAAGAATGCAGAGAAATATTTTGCGTGTATTTGATGATAAAATGAAACATGATCCCCTGTACACTGTAGGGAGCAGTAAAAAGGTGGTCATAAAATGTTTTCTTCTTTCAAATATATGTTTTTAATTTAAGTTCTTTGTTGATTTTTGTTATATTTGTAATTTGTTAGGTGTTTCTTTGTAAGCCTATTTCCATACATTTAAAGCTTTACAAGAAAATGAATTCCAATAAAGTACAATTCCAATATTTTAAAATAGTTATATATTTTGTTATATTAGTAATACATTTATTTATTGCAGAGTTACTCAAATACAATTCAATAACAAATATTTTATTACTCAGATAACTGCAAATGTCTGTATTAATAAGATTGTCAGTCTTACACTTGGAGAAAGTATATTGATAATGTCTTTATTTCATTGTTAGTTGTTAATGAGCTGGGGGGAATGGGAACCTTTGGGTAAATCCTAAAGCCCTGTAAGTCCCTGTAAGTTATCGAAGACAAAAGAAAGGAGAAATATAAAGTTACTGGCTTCCATTTTTCCTGCTCTAACACTTTGGAATGCCTAGCTCCAATTATCATCTCTTTGGAGAAAAAATCCAATCAAAACTCAACTTCCTCAGTTTTAGGGTGAGAATAAAAGGCTTATGAATACTAACAGGGAGTTTTTCCATCTTCCAACTAACTGTTTTGCTTTGATTTGTCTTAGATAGTATGTGCACATTATAGATACTAAGTTAAATAAATATTGATTTGATTTTTGAATGAGTTGAACTTTATTATATTTTCTATTTACTCTTAAATTTTTTTGAGAAGAAAATTTGAAATTTTTTTGTTTTGCTTCCTGAAGGAACTTATCTTCCTGTAATCCTTGGGACAACCTCTTGAAGCTCACCACTTTTACTTCCTTACCATTTATTTCCAGTTGAAGCAAAACCTTGTATTTCATCACTACTTGCTTCCTGGTTAAATTTGAGGTGATCTAACTATGCATGTTTTCTTAATTTCAAAGGAGAAGCTTTTTTTTCAGTACACAGGTATCATTTATAAAATCAATCAGGTAAAATTAGAGTGGAATATAAACATTAAACTCCATGGATTATGCGTTCCAAGTTTAAAAGCTGTGTGCTTCAGTTGGATCTGCTGGGGATAACTATTTCATATGAATCTTCTGTATACAACTGGCTCTTGAACAACATGGGTTTGAACTGTGCAGGTCCACTTACACACAGGTTTTTTGGTTTTTGTTTTTTTTTTTCAATAAATAGGTATTACGGTACTACACGGTCTGTGATTGGTTGAATCTGTAGATGCAGAACCAAGGGTCAAAGGGTAAAGTTATAGGCAGATTTTTCCGTGGAGGTTGGCACCCCTAACCCCTTTGTTGTTCAAGGGTCAATTGTACTTCATACAAGACATGGGACAGATTGGTTTTCTTAGCATAGAACTTCACAAAGTTTTTTCTTTCTCCAACAGGAAAGAAAGAGATCATTAAAATTTTCATAATAAGTTGGTTCAATTAAATTGATTAATATTGTTTACAACTTAACTTCTATCCTTGTTGTATTAATCATAAAGTTCTTATTAAACTCCTCAAGGGAACAATATATATTTTAATATTTATGTGAAACATGAACTTAATAAACAAGATTTAGGCTTTCCTGCATTCAGGTAATCATTTTCTTAATGTAAATAAATGTAAAAAAAGCACTTCTATAGATCTTGGAGAATAAGTCATTACAGATCATCCGGGATACGAAACTTTCTAAGTTGCTTCCGTAAAATACTTCCCACAGAAGTATCTTTCTTTCACATCCTAGTCTTAGGTGACACCAACATACTTCTTTTGGGATAAAGACAAGGATTTCTTGGACATTTGGGGAATTATTATTAAGATAAATATACTATTTATGTAGAGGAAACAGAAGCAACTTTATATAATTATATAAAAAATGAATGTTGAATTGGACCTTAACATTATGCACAAACCTGGTTTTCCTTTTTAAAAAATATACAAAGAATGGGAGGCAGTAGAATGAAAATGGTCAAATTGTGTGGAGGCAGCTCTAACCCACGGGGAAATTAAATAGAGCACGTGTATGAAGGTTTACATCTTATGTAAAAAGAAGAAGAGGATTCCTCCCTTTTCAACACGTAAACGTGTTTGGCCCAAGGCAAGGCAAGAGAATTACACACTTAGACTTTTTCCTCGTAAACAAAGGTCTTACTGTTTCACCTCTATAGCAATTTTCTAGGCTATGTTTTGAACTATTTTTGAAATGGAAAAGAAAGATTTCTGATGTAGCTCTGAAAGCAGGAGAATCATTTTTTTTTGCAATAAGCATGCTATATTATCAGTTTAGTGCAAAGCTTGGAGAAACTTTAGTGGTCACTTCTTAATGCAGAGGGGAGAAAGTTCTCTTAAGTCTGCACCAGTAAACACTATTTTCAACATTTATAGGGATCATCAGTAATTCATAAGTCTTCAGGCGATACTTGAATCAGGAATGGATGTTTCATCTTTTTCTGTTATGTTACTTTAGTTGGATATTTTTGGAATGGTTCATGTTATTAACTCTCTGTTCATCAAATCATTGTTCTTGTGAAGTTTTCCTCTAATAGAAATGTCACTTTGTTTTTCTATTCCATTAGATGAACAGTCATCGCAGCTAATCAGAAAGCAACTATTGTGTGTCTGTTGTACATCACATGAACTCAGGTATGAATCCCAAACAATACCTTTTTAATGTATAAGAGAGACAATACAAAAGATCCTGAGGAAATTTGCAGAAATGTAAGATAGTCTATGCAAATTATGCAAGTTCTGTCTATTTTTAAGTGCTGTATTATGTGATATAAATGTATGACCATATGTTACAAAATCAAAATCAGGACCCATGTTCCAATAAATTATTTTTGCTTTATTATTCAGTGGTGGAAGCTGTCTGAGGAAGGTAGTGTAAGTGCTGTATAATAGAAAATTTTCAGGATATTTTAATGGCTTATGGGGATAGCAGATATTTGCAATTAAATTTGTCCCCAAAAACCTGATATATAAACATACTTGGATATTCAAATATAACAAAGACTAATGAAAAATCAGAACCTTGCTATTCAGGACTTTATATTCATGGGCCATCATAAAAGATGCTGTTCTCATTTGTCCTGTGTTAGTGAAAAATTTATCATGGATCACTGTTTGAGAAGCTGGTGTAGGAAGTAATCCAATAAGACTTTTTAGACATAGTGAGCTGGATTTCTCAAGCAAATTGGATTTTGGTAAATAGAGGAAGGAACAGAAGACATTTCAGGACAGGGGATGATGTGTTTGAAGAAGTAGAGTACAGGAAGAATGTAGCTCTTTTGTAGAACTGTGATAAATGTGGAACCATTTAAGTAAAAAATACGTGTTGTTGGTTAGTGAACATGAGGAATCAGTGAAATGAATCAGGATTATGGAAGGCTTGGAAAACCAAAGTCTAGGCATCATAGATTACCTGGGTTATTTATACATTCCTATTGCAGTAAAGCATAGAATCGAATATAAGATGATTATGAAGACTTTATATTCCTTTAAAAGTTTTTTAGTGATTGGTATATTTCATGATGACTATAGTTTGATACTGTTCTAAAATTTGAGTTCCTTTTTTTTCCTGATCACTTAAAACACATAGAAACAACTTCTCTTCCTTCTCTTTCTCCTGATCCTCTTCATCCTCCTCTCCTAACTCTGTCTCTGTTTATCTCTCTCTACACACACACGAGTACATATACACATATATAGTAATCAAATTTGATTGATTATAAGAAAATCAGTTACTTAGTTACTTTCAATGTTTCTTTTGTTTTTCCTCTGATACTGTAATTTTCGCCCTTGCTCTTATGTCTGAAGACTGTTTTTGAATAATAGAACAAAAAACAAATCCCACCCTAATTATTGGAAGGTGGTGGAAGGAAATTAATATGTGTGATGTGAAAACTACTTGATAATCACTGATCTGATTGCCTTACATGCACACATCCATTTAATCTTCTAATCAACCACATTGAGGAAGAATTATCTCCATATTACAGATAAGAATATTAAAAATCAAAGAGGTTAATCAGTTTGCCTAAGAGTATTCAGTAGGTATATGTCAGAGGCCGAACTTGAACCCAGATCTTTCTGGCTCCAAAACCCTTGTTCACTTCTTTCTACAGCTCTTAAGTTGAACAAAATAGTGCCACCATACGGTCAATGATCTATAAGATTAGAATTTCATTAATCTGTTGGAAATAATTCAGAGAAGTGTTTTTGTTTTACCTTTTAATTATGGACCATGAAACAGTCACTTGTCAATTGTTTTAATGAAAAAAAGATCTGCAGTAATTGATTAGAGTCTTTTTTTGTTCATAAGAAGCTAAGTCAAAAACCATGGCGCTCATGACTTCTGTTTGTAGTTAACAGAGAAACCACAGGCAATTTTCCTGATGATAAAAAGTGAAAGCAAGGGTCTGGTAGGAAAAATAGTTAGCAAAATAGAATTGGCTGTCTTCTCTTTATGACTCTCTTCTATCCATATTCTTCTTCTAATTCTGTTGTTATCTGAACAGAGGAAGGTACGAGCAGAAAAATCGCAGTCAAATCACATGCTGAACTTTAACTATGGTAACCTGATCAGTGAATTTCCTTTATAATCAATGCCTCCCTCATCTACTTTATCCCTTTCTATGTATCAGACACTTCTAACTACCTGATAGTTTATTAAGGAAAAGAAAAAAAGCTAAGCTTTTCACAGCTCTTTTGTTCTATGCAGTAATTATCATTCTTGCCTCATTCACCTACCCTAATTACTTCCATTGCTTTTGTTAGAGAAATAATATCTGCTAGCATTTGTTTAGCCCTCAACTACCTGTGAGGCTGTACTTGAAGTACATTACAGGTAATAGCTTACTTATTCCTCATACTTAACCCTGCAAGGCTTGTGTTCTTTTGTCATCCCCATTTTACAGATACCTGAGGCATAAACTGGCTATAGAGTAGGGATTTGAACCTGAGCACTCTGACTACAGAGGCCAAACACTTAAACCCTACCTTGTACTATTCAGTCTTAGTAAGAAACTTAACCTGTGCCACTTCCATTATTGGTGATATGTGTACAGTATTTTCTAACTTTCACAATTGTCAGGATTAAATTAGATAACTTATTAAGATGATTATCATGGTGCCTGACACAAAGCATTTATTATATGTTTTATTTATACTATTATATTTATGTAATTATATATTAGGCTTAATTATATGTTAAATATAAATAAAATATGATATGACTAATATATTTATTATCTTTATGATCATTGTGACATGCCTGTTTCCTTCTGCTACAGGTACAGGGTAGAATTTGTTATTTATCTTTGTGCCTAAAGTGCATAGTCCAGTACCTGAAATATAGCAGCTGGTTAACACATGTTTGTTGAACCAATTAGAAATGTACAAATTACTTAATTAGTGTCATGTGTTTTTAAAGGTAGTTTCAAAATTATGCCTTCCATATTATAAATTCTTGTGGAATGAAATAATTTGATGCCCCTTAAAGTTTCATAAGATAGGATATACAATATGTCCTTTAATGAGGGGTAAAGAATGGTAAATTTGGATCATTAAATTAATTGATACATATTGTATGATAGAATATTACTCAGCCATAAAAAAAGAATGAAATAATGCCATTTGCAGCAACATGGATGGACCTAGAGATTATCATACTAAATGAAGTAAGTAAGCAGAGAAAGACAAATATTGTATGATATCATTTATATGTGGAATCTAAAATATGACGCAAATGAAATTATTTACAAAACAGAAATAGACCCACAGACATAGAAAACAAACTTATGGTTATAAAAAGGGAAGGGGGGAGAGGGATAAATTAGGACTTTGAGATTAACATATATATACTACTTAATATAAAATAATCAACGAAGATCTACTGTATATCACAGGGAACTATACTCACTATTTTGTAATAACCTGTAAGGGAAAATAATCTGAAAAAGAATATGTATATAACTGAATATATATATAAAACTGAATCACTTTGCTGTACACCTGAAACTAACACAACATTGTAAATCAACTGTACTTAAATAAAAAAAAATGTTGCCACATGTGAAGAAGGCCACTTGAAATCAGCCTTGGAAATAGAAAGCACACAAATAAACAAACAGAAGTGGAAGGATGCATTTTATAAACAGTACAGAACAATTCAGATCTTTGAAGGAAGAGAAGTAGAAGTATCTACCCATTTTCCAGGGATATGTGGCATTTCCTACTTCAAATCACTGTTGACAGTCTAGGTCAGAGATTACATAAGTAGTGAGAATGCTAAGAAATAAAATTAAGGAGCAAATTTGCTAGTGAAAATTAGATTATTTACAATAATCAGAGTATGCCAGTCAGGATTTAGGGAAATAGACATTGTGGAATAAAATAAGAACAGGTCTCTTACACGAGGTGAATTAGAGTGAACACAGCTTTATAGTCAATATGGAATGTGTTCCTGTGTTTCATTGCTAAGTCTCATGATTCCTTTTGATTTAGTTCAGTTAATCCATTTCAAGTTTGTGTGAAAGGTGGACCCTAGCAGGATTACAGTGGAGTCGCAAGGAGAAGGAGGCTTTAATTGTAAAGTGTATAAGAACATCTAGGATTGAAAGAATTCATCAAATTTAAAAGTGATTACTGAAGTGTATTATTTGTGTTACATTGTTAAATAATATTCAGTGTCCATTTTATTATGGACCTCACAGACACCTTTTATGAAAAATAATTATCACAAACATACCTGACTCTTTCTTCCTTCCCTCAACTTTCTGCCCTCTCTCTCTCTCAAATATTTTGTTATGAACACTGCCATGTACAACAAGCAATAATTCTACAGAGGATATTGGAACAATTTTAGTACTTCGAACAAAACAGTGTGTTATATACTCATCTTTCTTAAAAGTAAACTTTAAAGAACGTACAAAGCCCCAGGAAACATACATAGAGACTCAATTTCACAGCTGTTGAACAAGTATTTATATTTAATCACATCTTTCAATGTGAATCCCAGTATTTGTCGGAAGGCACAAGAATCTGTCAATAGAGCATACTAATAAATCCTTGATGCCCTGAAAAAATCTTATATTTTTATTTTCCTAAACTGTGTTTAGACTGGTCAGGAATATATGATTCATTCATCCTTCGCATTCACTTTTTACCAACAGGGACAACATCTTCAGATACATAGGTAAAGTATACTTATTAAGAACACATCATGGAATGGATACCACAAAAACCAGAGTCAGGAACACAGGGGAAGAGATTATAACTCTGTGTCATGACTTTGATTAGTATAGCTTCTAGTGCAAGGACTGGTTTTTCTATCCAGTTAGGCTTTTCAAAGAATAAAAGTATAAGAATTCTAGAAACCCTTAGAGAAAACACTGCAGATCAGATAGCTTAACCTGAACATGAAAGACACTCCCTTCATGGAAATAAGAAAAACAGGTCTTATCTAGAAAGATCTAGAAATATCAAGAAAAAGGATGGAGGAGGATATAGGAACATATTGCCATGATACTAGCAGGTATGCATAAAGTGTGAAAGAAGAGATACTGGAGTCACAGAATTAGTGGAAGGACATGCAAGAATCCTGGCCGTAGCATTGCCTGTAACTCCTGCTATCTTAAGAAATCTTCCCCATTCTACCTTATACCCCATTCTACCTTATGTTCAGTGCTTTCTACACATCCTGTGGTCAAGTTAAGAACAAATAAAATGGTTCACAATACAGACTTGAGGGACAGCTAGAAAAGTTCCTCTGACTTAAAATCCTTCTGCTGTAATTCTGTCTTCAGAGATCCAGTTCTTTTGGGTTATTGAGCAAACTCCTTTAACATGCAATACTGTTGGGAAGAACATGTAATAATAATAAGGTGGATTCACATTTGTGTAGCTTTCCAGTTTGCAAAAAGCACTTTCTCACTTTCAGATTATTTAATGCAACAGTTCTGGTTTATTATTTTCACTTTGTAGGTGAGGCAAGAGACCAGAATGACTAAATAACTTCTCCAGAGTCATGCCAGGACCACACAGTAGAACCAGGACAAAAATACAGGATATACATTATTAAAGGTATTTGTCCTTTTATCAGTTTATTCAGGAAATGCTTGTTTAATATCAACCACTAGGCCTTGTGATAGGCACTGGGATACCATAGAAAATAGGATATGCATAGTATCCTAAAAAGTCATACAGCCATGCTGTAGGGAAGAATATGTGTTAAAGTAAAAGCCATTTTTCTCATTAGAAGAAGAAAGAAGAAAAAAAAGAGAGAGAGAAGGTGGGGGGGTGGAAAATGAAGTTGAGTTTTATCACTTATCAGGAAGGAAAGGAAATTGAAAGAAGGTAAAACTAGATTTTCAACATAAAGGTTTTTGAAAAATATCCAGCATCCTGTCCCATCTCTTTGTTGAAACCCTAGGTCAAAGTGATAGAAATCCCAGAGAAGATTAGGGAGTTCACAGAATAAAACAGACTCTGCCTCGTTTCCCAGGGAGTAGCCTGAAAGACAACAAACATTGTAGAGAAACCCTAGATCTGCTTGGGGCCTGAAAATAAGGGTATCCCTGCTGATGGAAGAGTGACATACTCCTGATTTCGCCATGGTGTGGAGTCTTTAAAAATAGACAGCAAATAGCTCCGGATCGAGACAAAAATGATGCTGTGACTACAGGCCATATTGAAACAGCATAGTAACAATAGGTGGTGTCTCATAATAGTATTGACCAGAAGAGATGATTTGTGCTTTAATGGAAACCAGGAAATACATATGCCAGCATTTGGGCCAGATTTCTCCCCTATCCATGGTTCACATCAAGATGATGCGTTGCCTTTATTTAGCACAATTAACTCTTTCACAGTATGGCAGAATTCAAGAGTTATGTTTAACAGGGAAAAAATTAAATTTGATTTTTGCTCAACTAATTGAACCACTATATTAAAATTGATAACAAATAACAAACATCATAATACTTAATGTTGAAACACTAAAAAACATTTTTCAGTATATTCAGCAATGAAACAAGGATGTCTGCTATCACTAAAATTATTCAATACTGTTCTGGAAGTTCTATAAAATGCCATAAAAATGCAATAGAAATGACCCACCTCCCACCCCCCCCCCCTTTATCACTGCAGATAAAACCAGTTATCTCATAGAAAACTAAAAATAATTAACTGAAAAGCTTTTAGAAGTTGTAAAATAGTCCCCTAACTGGCTGGTTACAAAATACACATAGAAGGATCAATGTATGTCCCAGTATTCAAAAGAACACGATTAAAGACTTAAATATAAATAGCAAAGCTAAAAAAATTAGGTAACAACATTGAAGAAAAAATCTTTATGAGTTTTAGTAGATAAATCCTGAAATGAAACTACTTATGTTTTTCTTTGGACGTTTAATACGTTTTTATTTAATCATATATTTTAATCATGTATCAATCTGTCTAATTGTATGTTGATTTTAGACTGATATATGACTAAATTAAAATAGACACATGTTATCATTAGGTAGATCAACATATATGATTAAATAAAAACAAATGTGTTCAAACACAAATATACCAGGTGAGAATGTGTGTGGTATACACAACAAAGTATTGGTATTCAGAGCCACCCGCTTCGACTGCTTACCAGCTGTGTGACTTTGGAAAAGTCCTTCAACCTCTCTAGGCTCAGTCTTCTTATTTTGTAAAATAAAAATAGAACCTACCTCATATACTCGGTATAAAGATTTATTAAGTTCATATTTATAAAGTTCTTAGAAGAGTATCCGGCACATAGTAACTACCATGTGTGTTTGTTAAACAGCTCAGAAAGTGATGAAGAACTCACTAAAAAAATGACAAATCATTCCTTTGAAAGGTCATATGAATAGCTAATAAAAATATAAGAAGATATTTGACTTCAACTAGTAATAAGAAAAATGCAAGGCAAAAATCCATCAGACTGACAAAAAATTTTAAATGTATAATTATTAAATGTCTCAAAGAAAAAAAATAAATTGGAATCAATTTTTGAAGTTTCTTTTTCAATTTAAACTAATACAAAATCTTTCTATCTTGAGGAAATATTGATGCAGTAAAAAATAAAGTGTAAAAAGATACACATAGCACTACAAACTGTAAGAGCAAAAAAGTGAAAATGACTTCAATGTCCAACGGCAAAATATAAAATGGTATAGCCCTGATATGAAATACTATGCAGGGGTTAAAAAAGAATAAAGCAAAAAATATGATATGTGTATTTAATTATATATAACATACTCTAGGAAAAGCAGGTAATAAAAATGCTTAAATTATCTAAAAGAAAAACCTCAACAAACAATACTATAAGCATTCTGTGACAACTTTAATATTTTAATACACAAAATATAGGTAAATTATAACAATAATACTTATTTCTGGGGGGATGCATTCTTAACATCAATAACATTAGGAATTAATGAGAAAAAAAATCAAGTAAAAAACTGTGTAAAATGTCACAGATTAATGCAAAAGAAGACTTGAATAAATCAAGAGCCATACTATAATTTTTGGATTGAAGACTTAACACTAAAAATAGACTTCCTCCTCTAAAGTAATGCTATCTTAGAATGGCAATGTTAATTTTGACTTTGCAAAATATTTATTAAGTTTATGTGTAAAAATCAGGAAGAAAAATCACTAAGAAAAATATTCCAAAGGAAAATTCAGCTGGAGAGCTTATATTGTCAGATATTAACATATATAATAAATACATGATAATTGAAACGTGTACCACAAATGTAAAAGGGAGCATTGTATTGTCTGTAAATGTCTGTATTAGTTATCTGTTGCTGCTGTAACAAATTACCAATAGTTAGTGGCTTAAAAAAACCACAAATTTATTATCTTACTGATTTAGGAGTCTAGTTTTGCTGGACTAAAATCAAGATATTGGCCTACTGGGCTCCTTCTGGAGAATCTAGGGGAGAATTTATTTCCTTGTCTTTTCCAGTTCCTGGTGTCTGTCTGCATTCCTTGGCTCTTGGCCCCTTCCTTCATCTTCAAAGCAAGCAACTTTAAAGCTACATGACATCACTATGGCACTCTGCTTTCATGCTTATAGCTTCTCTGACTTTTAAGGAATCTTATAATTACATTGGACCCACCTGGATAATCCAGGATAATAGTCCATTCCAATGCCTTGTGCTTTATTTAATCACATATGCAAAGTCCCTTTTGCCTTGTCTGAGATTCCAGGGATTAGGTTATGGACATCTTTGGGGGGCCATTATTCTGCCTACCAAATGGCACATGACAATTTATGTAAAAATAAATATAAACATGATTATGAAATATATGTTTAAGGTGAAACATATGGAATATGTATTTGCCACCACCCCTGTTAAGATAAGGAACATTTATCTCACCCTCGAAAGTCTGTTATACACCATTTCAGTCACTCCTGTTCCCCTTCCACAGGCAATCACTGATATTGTCTGTCACTATATATTTGATCTGCCTTTTCTAGAATTCCATATAAATGGAATCATAGAGCATGTACCCTCTTTCTGTAGCTGTTGTCTTTCATTGGGCATAATGTTTTTATAGTTTAACCATTGTTGTGTTCATAAGTACCCTGGTCATTTTTATTTCTGAGTAGTATTTCATGATAGGGATTTACCATTTGGTTTACTTGTAGATACAGGCAGAATTCTAAAAATGGCTCCCAATGACCGTCACTCTTGTATAATTAACCCCCACCTGAGTGTGGGTGGAACCTGTGTATATGATGAGATATCACTCCTTCAATTATATAATATTATATGGCACAGGGGATTATTCCGCATAGGCTGAAATGAAGCATGAGAGCCGCTTAAAAGAAGAGGATTTTCTCTGGCTGACTGCAGAACAGAATTTAGAGATTCAAAACATGAGAAGGTTTACTTGCCACTTCTGGCTTTAAAGATGGAATGGGTACATGCCGTGGAATGTGGATAGCCTTTAGAAATTGAGAGGGACCCTGCATCAATAGCTAGCTCATGAAAACTTCAGTCTTAGAACTACAAGAAACTGAATTTTGTCAACAAACTGAATGATCTTACAAGAAAATTCTTACCCAGAGCCTTCAAATAAGAACTCAGTCTGACCATCACCTTGATTTTGGCCTTCTGAGACCCTAAGCAAATAATTTAGTGGCATCTGCCCAGACTTCCGACCTACAGAGCTATAAGCCAATATAGAGGGTGTTTTTTTAAACCACTGAGTGTTTTGTAATTTGTTACCATAGAAAACTGCCTGTTAATGGACATGCGAGTTGCTCTCAGTTTGGGCTATTATGAAGAAAGCTACAGTGGACATTCATATTAAAATCTTTGTGTAGATGTGTTTTCATTTGTGTTGCATACATGTGTAGAAATGGGATTGCGGAGTCAGTTGGTAGTGTTTTTATTTTTTGGTTTTGTTTTTGTTTTAATAAAATACTGCCAACTGTTTTCAAAAGTGGTTGTATTATTTTATATCCCCATCTGGAATGTAAGAGAGTTCCAGTTGTTCCACATCAGTGACAATACCATGTATTATCAGTCTTTTTAATTTTAGACTTTTTTGTAGGTGTGTGGTACGATCATCATGAAATCATTACTGTAAATCATTATTCTGAGTATCTTTTCATGTGCTTATTAGACATTTGTTCTTATATTATTAAGTCATGAGTTCTTTATACGGTCTGAATATATGACTTTTGTCAGACATATATTTTGAATATAATTTTCCATCCTGCAGCTTGCCTTTTCATTTTTCTAAATGTCTCTCAAAAAGCAGAATTTTAAAATATTATTAGTTTAATTTTTTATTTTTTTAAAGTTGGTTAGTGTTATAGGGTGTCCTGCCTTAGAAACCTACCCTGATATTGGGAAGATTTTCTCCTATGTTTTCTTCAAG
This sequence comes from Hippopotamus amphibius kiboko, assembly GCF_030028045.1. Classification (NCBI taxonomy): domain Eukaryota; kingdom Metazoa; phylum Chordata; class Mammalia; order Artiodactyla; family Hippopotamidae; genus Hippopotamus; species Hippopotamus amphibius. Next base: position 39,771,492 of record NC_080192.1, on the reverse strand, counting down.
AAGTTTATAGTTTTAGATTTTTATATTTTAAATCAGTTACATTTTGTGAAAAACTTTATATTTTCTATCTGGTGTGGTAGGCAGGATTCTAAGATGTCCCCCAAGTTTTCACGTCCCTCTGGCATGCACCCTGTGTAATCCTTGGATTGTGAATTTGATGTGCTTTAATTAATTATTAATTAATAAAAAATAATTTTTATTGGAGTAGAGTTGGTTTACAATGTTGTGTTAGTTTCTGCTGTACAGCAAAGTGAATCAGTTATACATATACATATATCCACTCTTTTTTAGATTATATTCCCATATAGGTCATTACAGAGTATTGAATAGAGTTCCCTGTGCTTTACAGTAGGTCCTTATTAGTTACCTATTTTATGTATAGTAGTGTGTATAGGTCAATCTTAATCTCCCAGTTTATCCCTACTGCCTTTCCCACTTGGTAACCATACATTTGTTTTCTGCATTTATGACTCTATTTCTGCTTTGTAAATAGGTTCATTTGTACCATTTTGTAAGATCCCACATATAAGCAATATCATGGTATTTGTCTTTCTCTCTCTGACTTACTTCCCTCAGTATGACAGTCTCTAGGTCCATCCATGTTTCTGCAAATGGCATTATTTCATTCTTTTTTATGGCTGAGTAATATTTCATTGTGCATATGTACCATATCTTCTTTATCAATTCCTCTGTCGGTGGACATTTAGGTTGCTTCCATGTCCTGGTTATTGTAAATAGTGCTGCAATGAACATTGTAGTACATGTATCTTTTCGAATTATGGTTTTCTCTGGATATATGTATTAAGTTACGTATATGGTACAGTTGACTTGAAAATAGAGACACTATCCATTGGGATAACCTAATCACATGAGTTCTTTGAAAGCAGAGAGTTTTCTTTCATGGAAGATAAGGAAGGCAGGAATATTCATAGTGTGTGAGGGATTTGCTCTGAGGCAGGTTCTCCTTTGCTGAGTTATAGGCAAGAACATAAGGCAAGAACTAGAGACTGGCCCTTAAGAGCTGAGACTATTATCTTCTTTCTACTTTTCAAACAAAGAAACTGAAACTCCAAAGGATTTAGCAGGCACAGAGCTATTAGAAACACTGATTCAGAATTCAAAATCCTTTATTTCTGACTGTAAATATTGATAGAATGCCATTCCATTTTGCTGCATTGACTTCCAAATGTTTAACCTCTCAACTCTGATGTATAAAACGTAACAATCAAGGTGTAAACATTCCTAAATTATAAGATCAGACTATCACACAGTGCAACAACATACTAAACTAGTACTGGTATACTTAAGAAAGATGAGACAAGAGGGTAGACAGCAGTATCAGCAGTATTTTGTCTTGTAGAGCTGAAAACCACAGCCACAGAAAGATAGAGAAAATGAAAAGGCAGAGGACTTTGTACCAGATGAAGGCACAGGATAAAACCCCAGAAAAACAACTAAATGAAGAGGACATAGGCACCCTTTCAGAAAAAGAATTCAGAATAATGATGGTGAAGATGATCCAGGATTTTGAAAAAAGACTGGATGCAAAGATCGAAAAGTTTACCAAAGACCTAGAAGAATTAAAGAGCAAACAAACAGAGATAATGCAACACAATAACTGAAATGAAAAATACACTAGAAGGAACCAAGAGCAGATTAACTGAGGCAGAAGGGTGAATAAGTGACCTGGAAGACAGAATGGTGATAATCACTGATGCAGAAAAGAATAAAGAAAAAAGAATGAGACGAACTGAAGACAGCCTAAGAGACCTCTGGGACAATGTTAAACACACCAACATTCTCATTATAGGGGTCCCAGAAGGAGAAGAGAGAGAGAAAGTACCTGAGAAAATACTGGAAGAGATTCTAGTTGAAAACTTCCCTAACATGGGAAAGGAAATAGCTACTCAAGTCCAGAAAGCGCAGAGAGTCCCAGGCAGGTTAAACCCAAGGAGAAACACGCCAAGACATATAGTAGTCAAATTGACAAAAATTAAAGACAGAGAAAAGTTATTAAAAGCAACAAGGGAAAAACGACAAATAACATACAAGGGAACTCCCATCAGGTTAACAGCTGATGTCTCAGCAGAAACTCTGCAAGCCAGAAGGGAGTGGCATAATATATTTCAAGTGATGACAGGGAAGACCCTACAACCAAGAATACTCTACCCAGCAAGGATCTCATTCAAATTTGATGGAGAAATCAAAAGCTTTACAGACAAGCGACAGCTGAGAGAATTCAGCACCACCCTACAAGTGCTAAAGGAACTTCTCTAAGCAGGAAACATAAGAGAAGAAAAGGACCTACAAAAACAAAAAGAAAAAAATTAAGAGAATGGTACTAGGAACATACATATCAATAATTACCTTGAATGTAAATGGACTAAATGCCCCAAGCAAAAGACACAGACTGGCTGAATGGATACAAAAACAAGACCCATGTATATATGCTGAAGAGACCCACTTCAGACCTAGGGACACATACAGACTGCAAGTGAGGGGATGGAAAAAGATATTCCATGCAAATGAAAATCAGAAGAAAGCTGGAGTAGCAGTAGTCACATCAGATAAAATAGACTTTAAAATAAAAAATGTTACAAGAGACAAGAAAGGACATTTCATCAAGATCAAGGGATCCATCCAAGAAGAGGAGATAACAATTATAAATATATGTGCACCCGATATAGGAGCCCCTCAATACATAAGGCAAATGCTTACAACTATGAAAGAGGAAATGCAAGGCAGAAATAGAGACACAGATGTAGAGAACAAACACATGGACACCAAGTGGGGAATGCAGGGAGGGTTGGGGGGGAATGAATTGGGAGATTGGGATACCAAATTGTACAGTCTAAATGTATGTTGTTTATTGTCTATTAACTGTATCTCAATAAAAATTCTTAAAAAAAAAAGATGAATAAAAAGAGTCTAGAAACTGTTTCCCAAATTTCAACTCCCCACATTACCACCACCATCTGATGCTACAAATTTCTCCACTGGTTCTGAGTTTCCTGTTAGAAAGGGATAACCAAAGCATTGGAAGCTAGTTACATAGTAATTGACATTCTTTGTTCTTTTCTTTGTGGATAATGTGGAGGTTTTTTTAAACTATAGATTTGGATTCAGTAGTTTGGGGATGGACCTGAGAGTCTGCATTTCTAACAAGCTGTTGGTAATGGAGATACTATTCCACAGAACACATTGAATGCCAAGGAGTTGAGTGTTTTTTTAAAAATCACAGTAGGGAACTCTATAATTTGACAGAGTGCAGGAGTATCCCAGCAAAAGTAGGCCATTCCATGTTCCCAGTGATACAAATATATTAATATATGAATAGCTCCTAAATATTCAAATAATTTATTCAAATAGATTGTTTGAAATTCACCTATTTATTATGTGTAAAAGCCAGTTTCACTAGAATGAAATGCGTAGTGGCAAAAGATGGATTTATAGTTCACTGCGATGGTTGGGGCTTCGGATCATAGGAAACATTATAAAATTAACCTTCAGGAAAACTGATATCTTGTCTCTTATGAGTTACATTTTATTTCTTTTATGTTTAAAAAAAACCCAAAATAGTTGTTCATCTATTTTATGGCTGATTTTTTTTAACTCTTTATTGGAATATATTTGCTTTACACTCTTGTACCAGTCTTTGAGGTACACCAAAGTGAATCAGCTGCATCTGCACATATATTCCCATATCCCCTCCCTCCTACGACTCCCCCCCACCCTTCCCGTCCTGGCCCTCCAAGGCATCACCCATCATCAAGTTGATCTCCTTTTGTTATACAGCAACTTCCCACTAGCCATCTATTTTACAGCTGGTGGTGTAAATATGTCTATGCTACTCTCTCATCTCGTCCCAGCTTCCCCTTTGCCCCTCACCCCAGCTCCGTGTCCTCAAATCCATTCTCTACTTCTGTATCTCCACACCTGCATGTCACTGGGTTCATCAGTACCATTTCTTCAGATTCAGTATATATGTGTCAGCATACAGTATTTGTTTTTCTCTTTCTGGCATACTTCACTCTGTATGACAGACTCTAGGTCTATCCACCTCATGACATATAGTTCAATTTCATTCCTTTTTATGGCTGAGTAATATTCCATTGTATATATGTGCCACATCTTCTTTATCCATTCATCTCTTGATGGGCATTTAGGTTGTTTCCATGTCCTGGCTATTGTAAATAGTGCTGCAATGAACATTATGCTACATGTATCTTTTTGGATCATGGTTTTCTCTGGGTATATGCCCAGGAGTGGGATTACTGGGTCATATGGTACTTCTATTTTTAGTTTTTTAAGGAACCTCTAAACTGTTTTCCATAGTGGCTGTACCAGCTTACGTTCTCACCAACAGTGCAGGAGAGTTGCGTTTTTTCCACACCCTCTCCAACATTTATTTTTCCTAGATTTTGTGATGATGGCCATTCTGACCAGTGTGAGGTGATCCCTCATTGTGGCTTTGACTTGCAATTCTCTAATAATTAGTGATGTTCAGCATCTTTTCATGTGTTTGTTGGCCTTCTTTATGTCTTCTTTGGAGAAATGTCTGTTTAGGTCTTCAGCCCATTTGTGGATTAGGTTTTTTGCTTTTTTGGTATTAAGCTGCATGAGCTGCTTGTATATTTTGGAGATTAATCCTTTGTCCGGTTCTTCGTTGGCAAGTATATTCTCTCACTCTGAGGGTTGTCTTCTTGTCTTGTTTATGGTTTCTTTTGCTGTGCAAAAGCTTTTAAGAGTCATTAGGTACCATTTGTTTATTCTTGATTTTATTTCCATGATTCTAGGAGGTGGGTCAAAAAGGATCTTGCTTTGATGGATGTCATAGAGTGTTCTGCCTATGTTTTCCTCTAGGAGTTTGATAGTGTCTGGCCTTACATGTAGATCTTTAATCCATTTGGAGTTTATTTTTGTGTATGGTGTTAGGAAGTGTTCTAATTTCATTCTTTTACATGTTGCTGTCCAATTTTCCCAGCACCACTTCTTGAAGAGGCTGTCTTTTTTCCATCGTATTTACTTACCTCCTTTGTCAAAGATAAGGTGCCCATATGTGCTTGGGTTTATCTCTGAGTTCTTTATTCTGTTCCATTGATCTTCCTTTCTATTTTTGTGCCAGTACCATACTGTCTTGATCACTGTGGCCTTGTAGTATAGTTTGAAGTCAGGAAGCCTAATTCCACCAACTCCATCTTTCCTTCTCAAGATTGCTTTGGCTATTCGGGGTCTTTTGTGTTTCCATACAAATCGCAAGGTTTCTTGTTCTAGTTCTGTGAAAAGTGCCATTTGTAATTTGATAGGGATTGTGTTGAATCTGTAAATTGCTTTGGGTAAGATAGTCATTTTCACTATGTTGATTCTTCCAATCCAAGAACATGGTATGTCCCTCCATCTGTTTGTGTCGTCTTTGATTTCTTTCATCAGTGTCTTATAGTTCTGCATACAGGTCTTTTACCTCCTTAGGGAGATTTATTCCTAGGTGTTTTATTCTTTTTGTTGCAATGGTAAATGGAAGAGTTTCCTTAATTTCTCTTTCTGTTCTTTCATCGTTAGTGTATAGGAATGCAAGAGATTTCTGCACATTAATTTTGTATCCTGCTACTTTACTAAATTCATCGATTAGTGCTAGCAGTTTTCTGGTAGAGTCTTTAGGGTTTTCTATGTATAGTATCATGTCATCTGCAAAGAGTGACAATTTTACTTCTTCTTTTCCAATTTGGATTCCTTTTATTTCATTTTCTTCCCTGATTGCTGTGGCTAACACTTCCAAAAGTCTGTTGAATAATAATGGTGAGAGTGGACACCTCTGTCTTGTTCCTGTCCTTAGAGGGAATGCTTTCAATTTTTCACCATTTAGGACGATGTTGGCTGCTGGTTTGTCATATGTGGCTTTTATTATGTTGAGGTAATTTCCTCCTATGCCCATTTTCTGGAGAGTTTTTATCATAAATGCATGTTGAATTTTGTCAGAAGCTTTTTCTGCATCAGTTGAGATTATCATATGGTTTTTATCTTTCAGTTTGTTGATATGATGTATCACATTGATTGATTTGCGTATATTGAAGAATCCTTGCATTCCAGGGATAAACCCCACTTGATCATGGTGTATGATCTTTTTAATGTGCTGTTGGATTCTGTTAACTGGTATTTTGTTGAGGATTTTTGCATCTATATTCTTCAGTGATATTGGCCTGTAATGTTCTTTTTTGGTGACATCTTTATCTGGTTTTGGTATCAGGGTGATGGTGGCCTTGTAGAATGAGTTTGGGAGTGTTCTTCCTTCTGCTGTAATTTGAAAGAGTTTGAAAAGGATAGGAGTTAGCTCTTCTTGAAATGTTTGATAGAATTCGCCTGTGAATCCATCTGGCCCTGGGCTTTTGTTTGTTGGGAGATTTTTAATCACAGCCTCAATTTCCGTACTTGTGATTGGTCTGTTCATATTTTCTCTTTCTTCCTGGTTCAATTTTGGAGGATTGCACTTTTCTAAGAATTTATTCATTTCTTCCAGGTTATCCAATTTATTGGCATATGGTTGTTTGTAGTAGTCTCTCATGATGTTTTGCATTTTTGCGGTGTCCATTGTTACTTCTCCTTTTTCATTTCTAATTCTGTTGATTTGAATCTTTTCCTTTTGTTTCCTGATAAGTTTAGCTAATGGTTTATCAATTTTTTTTATCTTCTCAAAGAACCAGCTTAAATTTTATTGATCTTTGCTATTGTTTCCTTCATTTCTTTTTCATTTATTTCTGCTCTGATCTTTATGATTTCTTTCCTTCTGCTCACTTTGGGGTTTTTTTGTTCTTCTTTCTCTAGTTATTTTAGGTGTAAGGTTAGGTTGTTTATTTGATATTTTTCTTGTTTCTTAAGGTAGGACTGTATTACTATAAACTTCCCTCTTAGGTCTGCTTTTGCTCCATCCCATAAGTTTTGGGTAGTTGTGTTTTCATTGTCATTTGTTTCTAGGTTTTTTTTTATTTTCTCTTTGATTTCTTCAGTGATTTCTTGGTTGTTTAATAGCATATTGTTTAGTCTCCATGCGGTTGTATTTCTTACAGTTTTTTTTCATGTAATTGATATCTAGTCTCTTGGCATTGTGCTCAGAGAAAATGCTTGATATGATTTCAGTTTTCTTGAATTTGTCGAGGTTTGATTTGTGACCCAAGATGTGATCTGTCCTGGAGAATGTTCCGTGTGCACTTGAGAAGAAAGTGTATTCTGTCATTTTGGGATGGAATGTTCTATAAATATCAACTAAGTCAGGATGTTCTAATATGTCATTTAAAGCTTGTGTTTCCTTATTTATTTTCTGTTTAGATGATGTGTCCATTGATGTAAGTGGGGTGTTAAAGTCTTCTACTATTATTGTGTTACTGTTGATGTCCCCTTTTATGGCTGTTAGGATTTGCCTTATGTATTGAGGTGCTCCTATGTTGGGTGCATAGATATTTACCATTGTGATATGTTCTTCTTGGATGGATTCCTTGATCATTATGTAGTGTCCTTCCTTGTCTCTTATAATAATAGTCTTTACTTTAAAGTCTAATTTGTCTGAGTATTGCTACTCCAGCTTTCTTTTGACTTCCATTTGCATGGAGTATCTTTTTCCATCCCCTTTCAGTCTGTATGTGTCCCTTGGTCTGAAGTGGGTTTCTTGTAGACAGCATATAGAAGGGTCTTGTTTTTGTATCCATTCAACCAGTCTGTGTCTTTTGGTTGGAGCATTTAATCCATTTACATTTAAGGTGATGATTGACATGTATGTTCCTATTACCATTTTCTTGATTGTTTTGGGTTTGTTTTTGTAGGTCTTTTCCTTCTCTTTTGTTTCCTGCTTAGAAAAGTTCCTTTAGCAATTGTTGTAAGGCTGGTTTGGTGGTGTTGAATTCTCTTAACTTTTGCTTATCTGGAGAGCTTTTGATTTCTCCATTGAATCTCAGTGAGATTCTTGCTGGGTAGAGTATTCTTGGCTGTAGGTTTTTCTCTCTCAGGACGTTCAATATATCCTGCCATTCCCTTCTGGCTTGCAGTTTTTGTAGAAAGATCAGCTGTTATCCTTATAGGTTTTCCCCTATATGTTATTTGCTGCTTTTCTCTTGCTGCTTTTAATATTTTTTCTTTGTGTTTAATTGTCGTTAGTTTGCTTAATATGTGCCTTGGTGTATTTCTCCTTGGGTTTCTTCTGTATGGGACTCTGTGCTTCTTGGACTTGATTAATTATTTCCTCTTCCATGTTGGGGAAGTTTTCCACTATAACTTCTTCAAATATTTTTTCAGATGCTTTCTTTTTTTCTTCCTCTTCTGGGATGCCAACTATTCGAATGTTGGTGCGCTTAATGTTGTCACCAAGGTCTCTGAGACTGTCCTTCATTCTTTTTATTCTTTTTTCTTTTTCCTGCTCTGTGGCAGTTATTTCCCCCATTCTGTCTTCTAAATCAATTAATCGTTCTTCTGCCTCAGTTATTCTGCTGTTTATACCATCTAGATTATTTTTAATTTCCGTTATTTTGTTATCTATTACTGTTTGTTTGCTCTTTAGTTCTTCTGATTCAACTGTTTTTTGTATTTTCTCTATATTGTTATCGAATTTTGGATCATCTTTACTATCATAACTCTGAATTCTTTTTCAGGCAATTTTCCTATTTCCTCTTCATTTATTTGTTGTTGTGTGTTTTTACCTTGTTCCTTCATCTGTGGCATATTTTTTTGTCATCTCATTTCCCCCCCACTTTGGATGGGCGGGATTGTGTTCCTGCTGGGTCTTGGTGTTAAGCTGAGAACCTATGGGAGACCTCATGGTAAAGGATATTTCCTGGGAACTGGGTTTCCCTGTTAGTCCAATGTTTTGGACTCAGAGCTCCCACCTCAGGAGTGCAGGCCTGACACTGGGCCTGTGTATCAAGATCCCACAAGCTGTGTGGAGCAGGGAAAAGGAAAAAAGAAAAAAAGGGTAGGAAAACAGGAGAACAATAGCAAGTCAAAAAATACAATAGTAGGAAACCAACAGATGTGTTAGAAAAAATATAAACAAAATGATGGAGCAACAACTGGATCGTAAAACAACTGCAATATCCTAAGTGAGGGGGTGGGAAGAAAAAAAAAGAAAAAGAAAAAAAAAAAAAAAGCCAGAAAAACCCTTGGCTGTGGGGATGGGGCTTAGACAAGGGTGGTGGAGAGGGGGGGGCGGTGAGTTAGGCAATGGGCAGAGCCTACCCTTAGAGAAGTCCCTGGGGGTGGTGGGGAATGGGTCCAGTGAGGTAGAGGGGCCCAGAAATGCCTCTGATCCTGGGAGCAAAGGACCAGATCAAGGTACCCAGCGGGCTCCCTGGGCCCAAGTTGGTAGGAGAGATGCAAGCACCTCCCCTAGTCCTCCAGTCTTGGAGGATCCCTCCCCCAGGGGTTCTCTTCTTTCCCACCCCCTTTCTCCTACTCCCCTAGAACCCTTACAGCTGCAGGGGGCACTGAAAGGCAGGAGACCAGACTCTGTCGCCCAACAGGCTTCCCAGGGCCAACTGGGCTAGGGTAACACCTGCTGCACTTCCCCAGATCTCCCAGCCTGGTAGGGTCCCTGTCTGCCTCTCTTCCTCTCCCCCGCCCTCCACTCTCCTAGATTCTAAGCAGCTGGAGGGGGCCCAGAGAATGAAGGACCAGCTCCGGGATCCCAGTCAGCATCCCTGGCCAAGAGAGCAGGCAAAATGCCCTCCGGCCTCCCCCATCCCCCAGTCTCAAAGCTCCCACCCCCTCCTGTCCACCTCTCCACCTCCTCGCCCCTCCTCCCTCCTTTCCACACCCCCAGGACCCAGGCTGCCTGGAGGGGGCCTTGGAGGGAGGAGGACCCCGCTGGGGAGCCCAGCAGGCCCCCTGGGCTCCTGGGCCGCAGAAACCCAATCGCGGTTTCCCCGAACTCCCCAGCCCCCAGCCATCCCTCTAGGCAGGAACCTCTCCCCTACCCCAGCCACCCCCCAGGGGCGCCAGTCTGGTCAGGCTTCCCCTTCCCCGCCCCCCTGGCTTCCCCCAGGTCCTACCTGGTTGCTGCGGGGTTCTTGCGGTCTGCTTGGGCCTCAGGTCCCCCGCTGGCCTCCGGTAACTGTTCTATTTGTGGGGAGTCACGATCTCCACGTCTTCTCATGCCGCCCTATGGCTGATTTTTAATGACAGAGAAAATATATTGCTAATTTGTGATATAATTATTTTCTATTTTTTGTGTGTGTGTGATGAGTCAGAAATTAGTTTAGAAGTTCATTAGGCTTTGGTGATAAACTCTATCTCTGGCTCATGCTTTGGTTTTGAAATATAGGTGACACATTTCGTTCTCTCATTCAGTCAGTTGGAAGAAAAAATCAGTCACACTTGAATACTCTTGAGTACCTTTTTGTTTTTTTAGACAAAATGGTATTGAACTTATGCACAAACACAAAAGATTCTTAAAAGTCATAGATTTGTATAATGAGGTATATTTCTCCTTTTGTTGATATATTTATTGGCGTGTATAGGTTTTATGGAAAATGTCCTATGATGTAAGAATATTTTTTAAATAACATCTTCAATAAAAACCTCTTAAAGATTCAGTGGAAATGAACCATAATATTAATTACATTTGCAAACAGAATTTTGTACATTTTTCTCATGAAAGTCAAATTTTGAGTGTCACAAATTGAAGCAGTTTGATTAGTCTCTTTGGGATCGAAAGAGTATATATTATGGGCTCAGGTCATGCTGGGATAGGAACTCTCTCTGGGGAAAAAATTAGTTTGACTTACATGGGAAACTTCATAAAGATGAACTTGTTATTCAAATGAAGATTTTGTCTATTAGCAGTTACTTCATAAAACCAAAATGAGAGTTGTTTACCATGAAATGAAATTTTAGGAGCTAGTTTATAATGTTTATGAAGTAAACAAAGTTATGTACTTTCTCTCATTCTTTCATTTTTCTTTTGTTCTTTGTCATGTTATCTGATTTTCTATTTATATTAATAAAAGAATCAGGATTGCCAGGGACAAAATATATTTTTAAATTGAATTTAAACTTTTGGTCCATTTTATTCTCTTAGGATTTGAATAATCAACATTCCTTTTTTTTTTTTTTATCACAGTTCTCTTGTGCCATGACAGCTGCCATGTCTAAAACAGGCCAGTAGTTTTGTCCAAGTCCTTTGGGAGTTTTCAAGTCTATGCTAAGAGATTATTTCTCTCATCATCAGTAAGAGGCAAGAGAGGCCCTCATGGCAATTTTTCATTAGCCTTATCCTTGGCCTGTCAGTGCACTGTAATTCAGACAACAACAGCTTGAAAGTCAGATTTTTGTGAGTGTCCCATTTATGTACTAGCTGCATGGACTCAGACGATTCTCAAATACTCGGTTTTCTCAATCAACAATAAAAGTAATAATAGTACTTTTCTCTTGGAGCTATGAGGGTGATGAAAAAGGACATATATACAGTTCCTAGCACAATTTCTGACTCATAATGATATCAATAAACATATCTTTATTCTTCCTTTTTTTTTCTATTTTCTTGCTCTCTCAAACTTACGGAGTCCTTACTAAAAGAAATTGTATTAATTGTCAGTATTCTGTACTTGGCAGAAAACTTGGTAGACGTCTTCTCTAACTCCTTGTAAAATACTTCTCATTCTGTATTGAAAGAGAAAAGAAACCTGATCCAGTTTTGAATCATGTTGAAAGAAAAATATTTCATGTTCATGTGCGTGAGGATAAATTCATAAACTTCCTAAAACATTTGCTTTATTTCTGAACGTAATTTTCAAATATTTAAAAGCTTTGAATATTTAAAATTTTGAAAGCTTTCCACTTTCAATCAATTTTATTGATTAAATGCTTCCTAGTTGTTTTGATGTCAACTCACTTCAAATCCTTTCCTGCTACTTCTTTTGACCTAATAGTGGACCTGTGTGAATAATGTTTATTTGGAATACGAAGCATTTGATAATGCTATTTTAATGATAATAAGACATTTTCCTATAGACCATTGGTAGGTAGGCATGAGAACTTTCAGTAGAGCATCTGTAAAATAATAGCAAAGTATTTTGTAGAGGAAAAGCAGGCTAATGATGCGGGTTTTCCTCAAATTAGGGCAAATCAGTGCAAGGGAGGGGAATCTCTTTCATTTACATTTAAGATTTACTTGATATAAGTTCCTGGGCTCACCTGACAGCCAAGAAATGTGGAAAAAAATGAGGAAACTACCCTAGCATACTTTTATTTAAAATGCCATTAGGACCAATCTCTCCATAGATCCTCTAGAAGCACAAAGACAAATTAATGTATTCTGTTAATTCATTCACTCAAAGATATTTACTGAGCCCCAACCTGACCCTTTTGTGATATATCAATATCCCAAACAGACTACAATCCTTGGCCCTATGGAGCTTACATTTTAGAGGAAGATTTGGTTAGACAAGCTAAAAGTATTAGACATAATAAATATATACTTCGCTTAAAGGTGATAAATGCCTTGAAAAAGAAGGGAGGGGGGTAAGAGGGCATTCAAATATTGTGAAAGAGGGTGACCCGCGGATGATGACTTTAAGATTATACTAAACAGTGGACTAGGAGGTCCAAAAATGAGACCAGAACTAGAACACTATTCAAGTACAATGAGAAAATAGTTGCTTAGTATATCAGTCAGAATTCTCAGGGGGAAGATAAGGTAAAAATGTATTAAAGTTTGTTAGGCAGTCCAAAGTATCTTCCAGAGAGCCAAAGATTAGCCAGGAAAAAACCCCCATGTCATATGAACTGCTGCAGAAATCACGGTCGTCCCCAACCTGCACAAATAGCACAGTTCTGAGTCAGCATGGTTGGTACCAATGATGCTAATAATGGCCAGATGACAAGCTTCCATTACTGCTGCTCTCAAAAGGCCTTACTCCTTCACCACATGACTCACTGAAAGGTGAACTCTGCACATGCCTACTTCTTGTTTTTCCTGCTTATCTCGTTAAGAGTCCTCTTGTTTCCACTTGCTGCCTCACACAGGTGTGTCCAATTGACAGAATCTAAGTCACCTGCCTATGTCCTAGCAGCAAGGAAGGCTGGCACAGTGAGTCCTGGGATGGACTTTAGAAGACTCAGGACTCACAGTGTGAGGAATTATCCACCTACCCAAAAGGCATTTGAATGATTTGGGGCTAACCAAACATGACAAGTACACGTTACAGCCAGGAGTCGTTGATTGACTTCTGAGGCATGTCATTTGTATGTTTTACCCTACTCTTAATTATTGATTTTTTTTCTCTCAGATTCATGGGAGTGTAGCTCTGTGTCTTTCAGTTAGCAGGGTTTTGGAACATTTTAGTATTTCAAGCAACATTGATTTTTCTTTCACATAGGAGAAAGACAAAATCAGTTGATATTGTTGATGATAATGGTTTTCACGGTGATTATATTTGAATATGTAGTAAAAGGTGAGAGAAGTTTTCTTAAAGATTACAAGCCAGTTGTAGTTTTAAACTCAAAACTCTAGATTTTGATATGTTGTGGGAAATAGGTACTCTAATTTAGCAATCTGTCTTTTAATATATTTATCCCTTCCTAGAAACATTAAAAAATATATTCCCCTCTCCTTCACACCTGGTAAGATTAGAGGATGATAGAGTGAAATATTATCTTAAAAAGTATATGCAACTATTATGAAAATCACCATTGTAGAATTATATACTATGAACAGCGATGTAGGCATTTTAGTTATGATTTATGAACTATATATATTTTCATTTATGGATGATAATATTTTTCTGCTTAGCTTTTTTCCTCCTTTTGTTAACTTAAATCTAATCTTAACAGTTCTCTTCTATAAAGTATTTACCAAGAGTTCTTAAATACATACATTATTCATTTGAATACTTTACATATATTTATAAAGAAGTCAAGTGCACATAAATAATGGGTTGTGTCATGATGTTTTTTTTTATCTCATTTAAGTAAAATGGAACTGAGCCAAAAACTATCCTGAAATATCTTTCCTGAAAGAAAATATTCAGAAGAGAGTTTTCATTATTTAGGTCAACATTCATGAAAGGCAGGGAGTAGGACCAGAATCATGAGTCAGAATTAGGAGGGTGGTTGGTGTGAATATGTTGAAGAACTGCAGGTAAATGCTGTTGGAGGGAGGAAGCGCATTAAAGAAACTGTTTGGCATAAAGTGAATACACTGAGGGATGGAGTGCACGTTTATTGGAGACAAATTCTCCCTTTGATATCATTTCCAGGCCTGAGACATTTAGGGGCTGCTAAAGTTCCTTGCAGAGTCACCCCTTTACTCTTGGGGTGATTCAGTCCATACACCTGACTGTGATGGAAGAATTCTAGTTGTGGCCTTTGTGAGACTGTAAAGCAAATGGTACTTACTTCCATGTGCTTGTTACTGGGTGTTTCTGTGCACAGCTGGCAGAAAATTGGGCCATGCATGAGTTCCTCTTGAATTAGTCAACCAGACTACAACTTAACCACAATTGAAAGTACTTTGTAACAGTTGCCAAGGATGTTTGGACAAGCCAGGTTTCCACAGCTTCCCACAGGGGAATCCTGATACATTTGTCACTTTCTAAATCAGTCAGTGGCCTTGTTGTTTTGCTAAGTTTCCCAATGGATGGTCTACTCTCCCCCGAGATTCTGGGAGCCTGGCCGAGGGAGCTGGACAGTCTGCAGAAATATGTACCACAGCCAGGATTGTCAAGCTGCATGAGGTCTCCCTTGAGCTAAGAAACTTCAAACACTATCATGATGCAATGCCCTGGACTGTGAGCAGAGGAATTTTCAGCATAGAGCATCGTTGTATGCTTGGCAGTGTAATAGATGCAACATGCAGAGAGATTAATCTGATCATTATCCAAAGAGGAGAACAGAAGGGAGAGCCTGGCCTGGCACACCTTTAACTGTGTCAAACACAACAACAAAGTAAAACAACAGCAATCTCTTTGGAACATACTTTATTCTTTTCAGTGCTTTCTCACACGTATTAGCTCATTTGACTGTAACAACCTTGCATGACTTGAGACAGTGTGGTATGTGCCTGAGCCCAGGATTGGGAATCCTAAAATGTGGAGCCAAGCCACCATTAAACCTGTGTGTCATTAGCATCTCAGTGGCATTGCATCCAAGGTAATGTGAGGATAAATGAAATGATGACTGAGCCAGTACTTTGTAAATGGTCTGCAGATATAAGGTATTGATATTATCGTTGAAGTGGACCATACCCTGGCAAGCAGGGCTGTATACTATTTTTTATCTGACCTAGGGCATCTGTGAAGATTCCCAGAAATGTATGAAGAAGGAAACCCAGTCAAAAACCAGAACCATCTGGTTAAGCAGGGTGAGGATTTGGACTATCCTTATTTGGGCTTTAAAGGAAAAGATGACCCTTGAAACCTGGAGAAATCTAGGACATCCGGGTTATGTAAGCAACTCTGAAATGCAGCAGTTATTTTTGGTCAGATAACACTGGAGGAAAGTTTTTGTAATTCTCTTGTATGTGAAATAAACAGTACGTTTTCAGGTACTGGAAGTGGAATGATACTGTTTATTTGTAGAAGCAGCAGCTATGAGGTAGCAGTTTTGACATGACTGTGAAGCAGTGGACATAAGGGGGGAGAGAGAGAGAGAGAGATTATTATCCAACAGGCAGTAATTTTATTTTCGGACTCCAGTGCAGTTTAGTCTCAATTTCCCATGATGTATTAAATGTGTGGGCATGCATATGCACATACACCACAAACGCAAAACACAAAAATGCTTACTATAGGGCAAGGCTCAGAAATTTGGATGAAATCGTGAAGAGCACTATTGAAGCTGCTCTAATTTTAAATTCCCTCTTGCAGCTGCAGCATCCTGCCCTGTTCTCTGTGAATACAACACATTGATTTAAATAAAAATAGTTATCTGCATCATGCTTCCCTGTACCAGCTGCAGAACTCTCATAAGCCTTTGATTTCCTCTCTATTAGTGGTATAGAAATAAAGTCATTTAAGATGAAAATAGTCAGGCCTCCTATCCCAGTTGCCAGATCCTTGAAGTTCAACCTAATGTCAACTAATGTGACTGGTTCTATATATTCGATATCTTGTAATAATTTATAATGAAAAAGAATCTGAAAAAGGATATATATATGAATATGTAAATATGTATGAATCACTTTGCTGTACACCAGAAACTAACACATTGTAAACCAACTATACTTCAATAAAATTTTTTTTAAAAATTTAAAAAATGTAACTGGTTTTATAGTTAACAGAGGAATAAATCTGGTTCTTTCTGTGAAGTAGAGAGGACAACTTTTTGAACTCTTCTCCCTTGTTCACAGGTTTTGTCCTAGCATTGATTGTAGAATTGATGTCCTTTATAGCAGTTCCTGAACACCCCACGTGTTTTTCTCTTTCTTCTTGTCCTTGTAAACCTTCTCTTTCTCCTGTTTATCACTGGAAAAATCTCTCTTGACAATACTTTTTATCTCTCCCCTGCCCCCTGCCACAGATAGTACACAGAGACAGAAATCCCCTTAGGTGCCCCTCTTTTCTGTTTCTGAGCACTATAAGCCTCTCTAGAGCAACACACAGCCTCATTAAAGCTCCATATGGGCAGAGACCGTTTCTGCATTTCCCCCATCCTGTATCCCTAGCCCACATCACTCGGTAGACCCTTAATAAAAAATAATTGAACAGATGGAAGGCAGGAATGAGTGTATTGCCTGTTTTCTTGCCTAATACCCTGCCTAGTACAAAGCAAGTGCTTAGTAAGAGATGTCTGTTGAAGAAGCACATCCAGTGTGTTAGAGTGGTTTTCCGTGTCTGTGTTGACCATAAAAGGAAGAGAACTGTGAGGGCAGGAGAGAAGATATTCCCTTCATTGTTCTCATTGGCACTAGAATAAACTTAACAGTACCTATGATGGTTAACAACCATCTTGGTTCAAACCTTGTTCACTTAACCCACTTCATCTTTTGCCCCTCACCAGACTTCCGCTCTCTGCCCTACACGCTGCCCACTGCACAACTGCAGACCCAGTGTATCCCACTCTCCCTTTGCCAGGCCATCGCGCATTTTCCCATCTGTGAGAAATTTCATAACCTCTTCACCTTGCTTCCTCAGCCGTCAGGTCTTGGGATTGACATCGCTTTTTCAGAAATCCTTTCCTGATACACCAGGTTGACATTAGGTGAGTTTTTATGTGTTCTTTTTGCATATTGAGCTAACCTTGCTTTCATAGCCATATTTTGTTGCAAATTATGAAATTTCTGGTCCTTTAGACCCCTTTCTACTGGATGACTTTGAGGGTCATTTCATTTAAGATATAAAGCCCAAGATTCTTAAATGTGGAACACAAGGTTTCTAGGGGATCAAACCACTCTTTGCCATTTCAGCCTCATTTCAGCTTTTAAGGTCTTTGGCCATAATGTTCCTTCAGGTTGAAAAATTCTTCTACCTTCCCTGCAAATTCTCATCTTTCAGTCCTCTCTGAGAGCCTCTTCTATTAACCCAGTAACTAGTTCATTCCTAGTTCAAAATATTCATTGCAAAAATGACTTATCGCTGTGCAGCTAACTATAATGACCAACACAAATAAGATGTAAGCATATCATATTTTAGTTAAATCTGTAATGCGTTTACAAAATATTCAGTAACTCTGTGCTTTAAAAAAAAGGTCTAAAACTCTGCAGGTGCATCACAGATATATGTGGACAGTATTTTACTTCTCTCTTGCTTCTCATTAGGTTGTAACAGTTAAGACCTAGAGGTTTGTTGTGTTGTTCTTGTCTCCTTATATCAATGAAATCCTTCAACAAGGATATCAAGGTATTTAAAAGGGAAAATGTTGTTTAGCCCTCTGCAGTGGAGACTGCCTGAGTTTAATGCTCACATCAATAAATAATCACTGCAAGGTTATATTATTCACCTGGACAAATTGTATAAACTAGATACTCATTGTTTTAATTAAGCTCCAGAGGTATTCCAATTAAGACAGCTGTAGAAAGATGTGAAGGGAGAGAAAAATGGAAGTAGGACATTTGAGTGTCTGAGCAAGAAAAAAATATTAGGGGAACTGAACAATCAATTCTATATTATATAATGCAGTCAATTTGAGAAGTCAGATTGCAGGAGCTGGTTTTCTCGATTTTCTATACAGCATCTAGCATACTCTATGCCTTAATGGTCTGAGTCCTCCTTGTGCCCAGAAACCTATATAGGAAGGAATAAGAGCTGCTGAGTAAGCCTGCTGTGCAGATACGTGAAATGTTAGGGATAGGAATTAAAATGTTGCACAGAAGGCACTGGTGAGTCAGTGAAGGGATACGAAAGAGATGAATAACGTGTGATTATTTCATTTGAGGTTTAAGCTGATTGAAGTCAGGGATAATTAATAATGCCTCAAAAAAGGATTTAGAAACATCATGGACTTTGTCTCCTACAGATTAAGAAATGATAATATTAACTATTCAGATCAACCACATATTAAGCTCCTGCTATATGTCAGTTGTTCAACTATAACCTTTCTATATTTTATCTCTAAGCTTCCCATAACTCTATGAGATTCACATCGGTATTATTATTACCATTTCAAATGTTAGGAAATTAGTGACTGCCCTCATGTCATTTACACATTAGATGTCAGAGCTCGAATTTGAACCTAGGACAATTGCACACTACAAACCAGGCAATTTCCTAGCACTTAGCACATATTATTTAATTTATTTATTCTTGGCAACAGTCCTGTTGAGACGGTATCATTATCCTCATTTTGTAGATAATAAAATTGAAACCCAGAAGAGTTCAGTAACTAACGTAAGGCCATATGCCTAGTCAAGGGTGGAACTTGGATTTGAACCCAGCACAGTTTTTTTCAATCCTGTGCACAGTTTTTTTTCTACTAGATTAGTTTTGACTTTGATGTGGTAATTCTGTGCCATACTCTAGTGACTTTGTGGGTGAGGAAGCAAAGAATCATTCTACTTTTACATGAGAGTTATTTATCAGATGGGAAAGTAAACAGGTCCTTGAGAATTGTGGCTGCACAAAATAGGGATTTCTTAAAATCAAGGTCATTCACACAGGCTTACATTTCAATATGATTTGCTGTTTCTGAATTATTTCCATTTAATATCTCTGCATAGCAGACAAGTTGGTGCCAAGAACTAATGGTTCAAGTTGCTGAAATTTGGAATTTATTTTTTGATTGATTAATTTACTATAGCAAAGTCTGGCCTATCCTGACTAAAAAAATCTGCCTTCTTCACAATTCTGCCACTTTCTTGCCTGGTAACAACGGGAAAGTTCTTTCATTTTTCCATATTTCAGTATCCTTGTCTGCAAAAAGGAGGTAATGATAACGCCAATCTTATAGGAGAATTGTGGAATTAAACTAGTTAATATATTTACGATTCTTAGACCAGTGTCAGTACAAAAAAAAAAAAAAAAAAAAAACTCTTCTTTGGCTTCAATCCCCCATTATCTCAGATGCTTATAGATAAAAAAGATGAAACACTTCGTATGGTCTAAGAAGTTAACCAGGCTCTTCAAAGTGGTCATTTCAAAGCCTCTGCTGAATTTTTGGACATGTAAAGGGAAGCCCTGACCTGAGTTGACAGCAAGGGCAGTGAAGAGCTCAACTGCTGTGCATTAGGAAATGGAACTTAGTGTCATTATTGGGTTTTCTCTATTTCATTGTTTTAGTGTTTGCCTTTGATTTTTACTTTATAGTTGCAGTTGTTTTTTGACGTCATGGAATGGAGTTGAGGACAGTGCCATAGCAGAGGGAAAGGAGCATAAATGGTGGTCAGAAATAGGAGCCAGCGAAAAATGCTGTAGAATATCATCTGTAGCCTAACTCTGATATAGTCATAGTTGATCCCAGTGTTATCAGCTAACATCCTGTGATATCATTATCAGCAGCTATTAAAAGGTTTGTTTGTTGGATGAGAGCTCAGAAGAGGAAACAATACCAATGGCATCGCACACCTAGACTCTCCATTCCTCCATCCTTCATCCAGGGGTAGGAGACTCTCATGAGTCTGGCATGCTTCCCCTGGGGATGGATGAAGCTTCTAGACCATGGCTCAGTCTTAGAAGTCTCCATCTTTCTACTCTAGAGGTAGCAGACCTTCAGTGGGTCATGAGAATGGAATGAATACATATGGTCAACCCAAGTAACTCCTGTCCATGATTGTTCAGAATTTTCATTGACCCACTTCCCACCTTTAGCCCAATGACCACCTCTCTCTCCTTCCATCAGAAGATAATGAATTTCTCTTAGGCTGTTTCTTGAAAAACAAAAGATGAGCGTCTCCTACTGGTTCATGTTCTGCTCAGTTCTGACAGAGGAGAAGGGGCTTGACATCCATTAGTTCAATATTTTTTACTTTTTACATAAGGCAGTAAGTTTATTGAAGTAAAATATCCAGTTAGACTGTATTTGTAATCATAAATATATATGTTTTTTAATTTATAAAACATGTGCTCCAAATAGTGGAGCATATTAACATGCTGTTTACTTATTCTAAAGAGAGAAAAGTCACCTGCAAAAGAAACTACATGCTTAGGGTAAAACCTGCTTTACCCTTTTTAGGGGAATATTAGGTAATAAAAAGCATAACTTCAATAAATGTCTTCCTTAATATCATTAAATATTACTCTCGTATCTCTTATCCTCCCTCCTTTCCCCTAAATTTAGTACATGTATAGGTGAAGGTCTTGGATTGCTCATAGGTCATAGCATGGGAATTCTGGCCAATTTAATCTAACTTTCAAGGGACAATTGATAAATGTCTGAAATATTCATTGTTTCATTTAATCTTTATAAGGCCCTGTATAGATGATGAAAGTGAGGCTTAAGGTGGGTTTGGGTATTCCTCTAAAATTTCAAGCTAATGAGGACAGAACTAGAATTTCAGTCCAAGTCTGTGTCCATATAAAGCTCTAATGATTCCTGTGTTAATAGAGTCCCATGATTATATAATTGTTACTATACTAAATAATTATCTCATTTGATCTTCAGTATGACCTTTGGAGTAGGGATCATTACTCCCATTTTAGTGTACTAGGTACTTATTAGATTGTTATAGCTAAGGAAACTTGGGGTCATATGATTATCTTCCTTTTTTTTTTTTATAAATCTTGATGCTACTAAGATCCTAAATGAGCTAATATTGACATCCTCTTGCTTCATGACTGTACTTTTGCTGCTTAAAGCTATATAAAGTTCCACTTTAAATAGGACACAGGAGAAGAAAAGTCATTTTACCCTCACATAAAATTCATATATAACAAGGAAATACCAAGAATCCATTATTGTAAGGATGAATCAAATGCCATCTCTTAAAGGAGTTTTCATTATTGTAGGTGGGTTAGGTGCACAAAATAATGATAAAATTAATTTTGGAATATTGATAAAATAATGGTAAAACTGATGAGTATAATTTAGAAATTTTAAAAAAGTGTTATTGGAATACAGAGAAGAGATTGCTGATTTCTAAAGGGGTGGAATGTGATGGAGAGTAGGAAAAACTGTTCTGAGGACATAGTATTTCAGCAGGTTTTGTGGGTTTTGGATTAATGGTGGATCTACAGGAAGGGCATTACTAGCATAAGATGTGAGCGGATCATAGAAGCAATAAATCAAAGGATCAGAAGCAATATTTTGCTGTAACTGGGAACTGAGATGTATAAAAGGAAGTAATGGGAATAAAATCGGAAAAAAAATAATTTGGGAAATGTTGAAAACCAGGTAAAGACATGTGGGTTTGTTTAGTAGTCAGTGGAGACCTATTGGAAATTTTGAACAAAAGACACATATAGTCAGAAATGAGCTTCAATAATATTAAGCTTACAATAAGATCTAGCATGGATTGGAATGGAGAGATTCTGAATGAGACAAGTTGGGGAACTAGGACAGCATTTTAGGGGAATGATAAAGAGAATCTAAGTAAGTGCAGGATCGACATTGGGACATTTGTAGAGTCATGGATGGACCTCGAGACTGTCATACAGAGTGAAGTGAGTCAGAAAGAGAAAAACAAATATTGTATATAAACACGTACATGCGGAATATAGAAAAATGGTAAAAATCAGCTGGTTTGCAAGGCAGAAATAGAGACACAGATGTAGAAAACAAACATATGGACACCAAGTGGGGAAAGCGGCGGGGGTGAGGGTTGGGGTTGGGGTGGGATGCATTGGGATTGCCATATATACATTACTAATAAGAAAAAAAATAGCAAAAAAAAATGAAGTGATTGAAATAAATAAATAAATGCATGATATGAGAAGGAAATGAGCCTCAGAATCAGATCTAGTTGGACTTGGTCACTAACTAGTAATGGAAGGTAAAGAGAGGAAGGAGTCAAAGATGACTTAATCATAGAATCAGCAGTTGAATTAAGGAAGCCAGAAAAATAAACAGGATTGGGGAGAGAGAACTGAGCTTGGAATATACTGAATCTGTAGCTTAAGTAGAATATCCAAGTGAACAAAAAGCTAAGAGAAATTGGAAATACAGTCTGGGCTATGAATTTCTTTGGGAATGAAACAGAGGTGTGTAAAGGGAAGTAATGGGAATAAAATTGGAAATGTTGAGGAAAACTCTTTTTAGAGTTTTTTAAAATGTATTTTTAGATAAGCCTGCAGTTACAGTTCAATATAAGCTAGGAACAGGAATGTTCAGGACAGAGAAGGAACAGTATTGCTTTAAAATCATTGTATTAGATACCCGATAAATCAAATCTTATTCATGTTCCCATTATTCCTTGACATGTTTAAAAGATTTATATTCTTTTCTATTTCGTTGGATTTATAGTGTGCTTTAGCATAGCATTACCTTGATGTCTGGTTGAAATAAGCTGATGTTTCAGAAATTTAATGAAGATATTAATGACAGAACACAGAAAATTTCTTTTAACTTTTTGTAGTCTCAAAGATTTGAAGGCAGAAAGTAAGGATTACTTGGGAACAACTGCATTTTGGGAATGTTTTCTTTTTGTTTAGGTCTGGCCTTAGGCATGTAAAGTCTTTTAAGTCTTAAATATACCAGGTTCCTCCTACTCTACACATAGTTTTATGGTATAAATATTTTTCTGCATTAGGCAAAAAATGTGGCAGTTTTATCTGGAAATTAACTGAAACATATCTATGTATAAGAGAAATCTAATTCCTTCAAAATATGTTAATTTATTTTCCCTTGGTCACAATGTAGACACATATCTGTAGCATGCATGAAAATGTAAAATCTTATGTCTTGTTCTCTTGACATCATTTGAAACCATGCTGTCTATCCTTTCCCTTTTTTATAGACTTTTTTTTTCTTTCCCTTAACTTCAGTGACATTGACTACTAGTGGTTTTGTTCCTATCACTATGAACTACCTGGTGAACATCTGGTGGACCTCTTTTCACCATACTCAAAGAACGTTGATCAGTTCCCATTGTTTGCTGGTGATTCCCTAATTTCCTACCTTGTGTAGAAATTACCTAGCCATTTTGAGTCTTTCATATGGACATGTCCTGTCCATTCTATATCATAAATACTCTCTGTGCACTCCTCACTGACCCCATTGTTGCTGCTATTATAGACTGTGCTGTTATCATCACTCTGTGGATTGTCGAAATCAACTTCTAATTGACCCTCTTACCCTGTCTCTCATTGTCTACCTTGCTATGCTGAAGAATCTAAGACATACCTTTACCACGCACCCCATTCCTCCAGAGCTTCATCAACATGCCAGTCAAGGCTCTGAACATGCTTGGCACAAACGTTTTTTCACAGCCAACTCAAATCCTCTCCCCACTTATCAGTATGACTCTCAATTGAAGAGAGTGTACCCTGGGCCTCTTGTCTCTGTCCCTTTTTTTATGATCTTCTGTATTCCCAGGACATACTCCCACTCCCTTCTCTGCTTTATAAGCTTGTACCCATTTTTAAAGGCTTAGCACAAATATCACCTCCTGTAGTTTTCCTTGATTCTTCTGTCAGAATAACTTTTTATCTTCATCTGAGTTTCCATAGACCTGTGTATGAACCTCCATTATGAAACTCAGCATGTTGTGCTAGAGGAAATAGTTTTCATACCTGGCTGATTATAGAAAACTGAGAGCTTCTTGCAGGTAGATGTGCCTTATTTGCCTAGTCCTCAGTGCCAACTATAGTTTTAGAAATTAACGGGTTCTCAATAATTGGTTAAATCACTATTTCATCATTTTGAGGGGCATAGAAGAAACAACTGTCTCAAAGGAAGAGTGAAGAAACAGACCCAAGAGGATTAAAAGTTGTTGAACTTGAGTTTTTCTCACAGAAATACGCCTGTAATCGACAGATGTCATTAACAGGGTATGAGGAGTGAAGCGGCAGCCCTTTGGCGTGCAATCTGAACTTGGGGAGGAGGCCCTCTTGCTGTGTGGTGGGGAAACAGGTTTGGTGAACAGCTAGCTAGACTGGACACGTGAGGATAGGAGTGAGAACAGCACGTGAGTATTAGCAGCAGAGAATGGCCTGTAAATTGAGAGCCTAATTGTAAAATAGCTTTACCGAGATTTGGACGTACAGACTGCCCCTAGCCACCCACTGGACAAGGTCAAGCCTTTTTGTACTCACATCTCTCTTCCCTGTAATATCTGTACTCTTATTTCTTCTTCGTTTTTCCTTTCTTGTTCACACTGTTCCTCCAGATTGAAAAAAAAAATGTGTGTGGGGTAGGGAGGGAGGAAGATTAGGGACAACAACTAGTAAGAAAGAGTGTCTTGAGATTTATAAATGCTGTTCTCAGATGCATGCTTATACTTTATTAGAGAAAGTAGTGCTAGTGATACCAGCAAGTAAATTGCAAAATGTCAGTGGTCGGGCACCATGAAGGCCTACTTCTTGCCCATGTAAATTCTAATTGGTAGTTTGAGCATCTTAGGTGAGGAGAGGATGAGTGGGTAGTGGGTGTGTGGGAGGGTCAACATGTAACCTATGTGCAGTACAGGGGGTTTCTGCTCCAAGAGTCATTCAGGAGGCCAAGGTGACAGAGACTCTACTTTCTTGAATCAAATGGATATTTGACTGCACAGTGCAGTCTGTGAAATGATTTCTAGCCGTGTGCCCGGAAGAAAAGGGAATTGGGTTATTGACCATGCAGTCAGTCTCTGCCCACTAAGTGCAAGTGATGCTAGCAGGAGATAGCAAGAAGGAAGTTTTAGCTGTTATATTTATATTCATATCCAATATGTACATAGGCACATATAAAGCAACAGAAGACATTCTGATAGAATATTCTTTAAAAGCATGGCAATAACTAAACATATCCTTTTCGAATGTCTCCATATGACATCATAGGCTGTGCTTCAGTAAATTTGCTTTATAGTCTGGAGGCGTGACTGTAAGATTACATATATGTTGCTTTTGCTCATCTTTCTAAAAAAAAGCTGTGAGAACTTTAAATCACACTTGCCTAAGCATTCAAAAGTAAAGAGATTTGTGGGTGGAAGTGATTTACGTGTCACATAAATAATGTTATTTCTGTTTTGAGGCAACTGGAAACAGTACAAAAAATCAATGCAGACATTCTATTGAGTGAATATGGGAACTTATTGTGGGTACCTACATTGCTGGAGAATTACAGAGTAAATAACATAGATTTGCCTGTTACTAACACAATTTGAGCTGTAATTTCTAAAATAATGAGATGTATTTTACAGAAAAATTAAGTTAAATTTCAAAATAAAAAAGATAGTTTTTGTCTGAGTCTAATGCATAATGTAATGTCAGATTCACTAACCCATTTTTGTCTACAGAGCATCTACACATATGCCATCTTCACACCATCCTCATAATTGCTAAATCTTAATCCTGGGAAATTCATAAACTGTGGCAGGAAGAACCAGCACCCAAGTTTGCAGCTGATGAAACACAAGCCCCCAATTATTTTTCTTAGCATTAAATAGTGACAAATAAGGATTTAGATTAAAACAATTTTCTTTCGTTTGGTCTTAGTCTTTGTCAGCTACTTCTCCACACATCATACACACTTGAACATAATATTATAGGATTTCATGTTTGTTTGTTTCATCTTCACAACAGATCAGCAGTATTATTCAGGGTTCATGTCAGCGGACTGGTGTCCTGTGTGCTCCAGAAATGAAAGATGCTGTCCCTCTAAGTGGACTTCTTCATGCTTTTACTGTTTATGATTCTCTCTGCATTCAGTATGTCAACTTCAAGTTAAATTGTATCCCAAGTAGCACAGTAATTGCATTTAATGCCTGGAGGGGTGAACGTCAATTAGTTACAACTGTTCAAAAGGCTTCTGACTAGCAGGTTACATTTTTCTTGTATGAGGATTTCAGATTGCTTTGAAGACATTTTCAATAACGTCAACAGGTAGCAAACTTTTAAAGGATTTTGCCATTTATCTTTGCCACCATTCCATTAGAGCCCTAGATTGATCTACAGTGTCTAACAAAGCCTGGATGGCCTCTGTGGACTCAAAATTTTATTTCTTTCTCTTCCCTCTGTTTCAGTATTTGTTGAAATTGATAATATAACCATGTGGAGGAAAGAGCTTTAATCACTTACAAGGAAGGGCTCAAAAAGTCAAAGTGATTTACAGCAGCTTCTCAAATTTTCATGTACATACAAAACACCTGGGGATTTTGTGAAAATGCACATTATGATTCAGTCAGTCTGGGGATCACCTTAGATTCTACATTTCTGATAAAATCCCAGGTAATGATGATGTTGCAGATCTACAGATCAAAACTGGAGTGACAAGAAGTAGTATTTCATTGGCCTGCAAGGCTAAAGGTTAGCCACAGGCTAGGACAGATCCATAAATTTAGATCTCTCATTTTCTCATTAGTATATTGTTTAAAAATATAAATGTTGTTAGATATCTCTGGGTCCACCATCATTGCTCAACCTTAACCCTTGGCAGTGAACAGATTCTATTGGGAAGAGCCAGCAGTCCTGGAAACCTGGCCTGAGGAGCTTGCTCTTAAGTTCTGGAGAACAAATGGAGCAAATAAGAAACTTGGCATAATAACTTGCATCGTTGTCTTACTGCAGAGCCTCAAAGAAATGCGGATCTACGGGAACATCCCTGGTATGTTGCAGAGTGTCTGCCATTTATTTATTTCTCAGTAAATGTTGAATGAATATAAGAGTGAAATAATCTCTAATTGTTAAGAGATGTTGATAACTGGTGGCCTACATAGGTTTGAATACGTTTATCTTCCTGCTAGACTTATTTTCCTCTATATAGGTGTGTTAAATAAAAGATATGCTCTCCCTTCAGATAATATGTATGGGCTTGTTGACAGACTCTCACTATGCAAACATATTAGAAATGATGTGTGTTCAGGAAGTAATCCAAAGATGAAATCACCAAATGGAAGATAGGATAACTCAACGTGTAATAAGAAGTAAACAAATGGAAAAAGGTAACAGAGAGAGTGAAGCAATAAGAAGAAATTCCAGCTATTTAAAAAATAGGTAGAAAGCATTGTATCAAAAAAAAAAAAAAAAAAAAGGAAAGAAAAAAAGCATTGTATCTAGCACCAGCTATGCATGGAATGTGTTAAAGAGTAAATGAATAAAGAAGTAGTTATTCTTCTTTCCCCTACCCCCCAAATTGAATGTATCTTTTTAGGGAAGAAATGCATTTTTCTGCAATAGAGAATGCAAAAAATTTTAACCCTAGAAATAATATATGTAGTGTCATGTCTGTTATCTCAGTGCCGAAAATTAGAAATTATGCAGCCACAAGTAGTGTAAAATGGAAACTTTCACTTACAGTAGCATTTGCCTAGGGCTGTCACGTGATGGTCAGAGGAGGTGGAGCGTTCGGTAGGTGATGAGGTCATGAGGGCAGAGCGGTCATAAATCTGATTAATGCCCTTATAAGAGAGACCACTGGTGAGCGCCCTCACTCCTTCCATGTGAGAGGTTGACAGTCTGAAACCAGAAGTGGGCTCTCTCTAGAACCTGACCATCCTGGCACTCTGCTCTTGGACTTCTTAGCCTCTAAGACTGGGAGGAACAAATTGTGTGTAAGCCACATAGTGTGTGGTTTTCTGTTATAGTAGCCCAAACAGACTAAGACACTAGCTACTTTTAAAGCTCTGATGGTCTTTGTTTTATTCTTCA
Organism: Hippopotamus amphibius kiboko; assembly: GCF_030028045.1. Taxonomy (NCBI): domain Eukaryota; kingdom Metazoa; phylum Chordata; class Mammalia; order Artiodactyla; family Hippopotamidae; genus Hippopotamus; species Hippopotamus amphibius. The sequence goes on along the minus strand of NC_080192.1, from coordinate 39,743,365 downwards.
CCAATCACTTAATGGGCCTATTTCCAGGAGGTTGTATATTTGTTAAGGAGGAAAGCATGTTTCAGTTACCAAGTTGACAGTAGTCAGATAGTCCCCTTCTATCCCTGACACAAGATGAATGATGCCCTTAGGACAAATCTGGGAGATATTTTAAGGGTTGTAAAGATGTAAACTTAACTTGAATGGCAGGAATGCACAGCAGATGTTTCCCCATTTTCCTCCAGTTAAACTGTGAATGCTGGTAGAAGAAGGACGTGGGAAATAGGCAGCAAACGATGTGCATGGTGCCAGATGACAGGCCCACATATTCTGGATATGACAGGCTTTTTCTTGACTATGCCATATATATATGAAAATGTTTCCAGACATCATATACATTGTGAGAGATGTTAGATTAGATATATCCATCCATTCATGCATGCATTCATTCATTCATTCAACAAACATGTATTGAGTGCCTGCTGTGTGCAAGCAGTATTCTGTGTTCTTAGGAAATAGCCATAAACAAAAGTGAAAATGCTTGCACTCTATGTTTTTGTGTATAAACAGAAATTTATAAAAATAAGTGAATTGTTATTATACAGTATGATATAGTGAATATAGTCTATGGAGAAAATGTAATCAGAAAAAGGGGCTGAGAAGTGCTGGGAATGTGAGTTGGGGAGAGTTGCAGTTATAAATGAGGGAATCGGAGAAGGTCTGGTTGGGTATCACTGAAGAAGGTGGAGGAGTGAACATATGCAAATCCGAGACCAGAGGTCCAGGTAGATGAAACTGCAGAGAGTTTTGAGATATGAACGTGCCTGGGGTGCTGAGGAAAGGGCAGTGTGGCTGTAGCAGAGTCAGCTAAAGGAAAACCAATAGGAGATGTGGTCAGAGAGGTAAGGTGGGAGCGTGAGGAGCAGATCCTGAAGAAAAATGAATCGGAGAAGGGGCATGGGGGGTGCTTTACCAGTGTGTGCATGTATGGTGGTGCAATTATAAGTCAGGTGGTGATTATATGTAATTTTAAACATTTTGGCTTTAAATTTGAGTGAAGTGGAAGTTTTGGAAGGGTTTTGAGCAGAGGAAAGACATGACCTCATGGTACCACAGAATCAATTTGGTCATTGTGTTAGGAATAAATTAAAATGGACTGATTGTTAAAAATAGAGACCAGAGTATGGAAAAAATCCAGGTGAGAGGAAACTGTAACTTAAACTAAGGGGTTAGCAGTGGAGATGGTGAGAAGCAGTTGGATTCTGGATATATTTTGAAGGTAGAAATGGAGATATTTGCTGATGGACCTAATGTGGGATATGAGAAAATGAGAGAAGTTAATTAAAACTTCAAGATTTGGAGGTTTAGGAAATGGAAGGTCCAGGATGGTGATATAAATTTGGAAGTCATTAGCTTATACAGACAGTGTTTAAAGCCAGGAGACTAGATAAAAATAATCTTGATAAAAAAGAGAAGAGGCTAAAATTCTGCCTTCTGAGATGCTTCAGTATCAATGGGTGGTTAGGAGATGAGCAGGAACCAGTAAAGGAACCTAGAAGGGAGTGTTCACAAGGCAGAAGAACAAATAATTATAGTAATATTCTCGGTGATAAATATTCCCAGTCATATATAGAAGAAACCTCCAGTAATTCAAAAGTGAAAATGTTTTCAGAACTCTGTGTATCAATATACAGATGGAAAAGAAAGATGGAAAGAAATGTTTTCGGAGCTCTATGTATCAATATATAGAATATAGAGAGGAATAGTTAGAAATGTGACGAGATCACCACCATCAGCATTGTTATTAACAACAAAAATGACAAAGCAAGTACCATTTAAGATACAAACTTTATTTAATCTTCACAGAATTATAATTTAATTATTCACACTTTTTATGGAAAATGAAGATGAGAAAGGCAAGTAACATTATCAAGGTCATTCATGTTCAAAGGACTTAAGTGGAAATGGGAGTTACAACTGGAATTCAGACACCAAGTGGAGTAGAAGGGTGTGACATTGAACTTAGCACATGCATTTTAATTAATTTACAATTGTTCAAATAGCATACATTCAGCAGAGTGTTAAATATAAGTACAGTTTAAAGAATGATTAAAAGGCAAATATTAGTATAACCGCCACCAAAGGCATAAAATTGAATATTGTTAGAATTCTGGAAACTTTGCCCCTTCCAGGTCAACACCTTCCTGCTCATCCCAGAGGTAACCACCACCCTGGTTTCTTTATTGTTCTAACTAATTCTTTGTTGTTCTAAGTGATTCTGTGACCTGTGTATGAATCCTTGAACTATATAATTACTTTGCTTACTTTTGAACATTATATAAACAGTGTCACACTCTTGTTAGTATTTTGGGATGAGAACTGCAACCAACTGCATCTAATATAGTTATTAGGACCAAGAACTAAGTGTTGTCAACATGACTTAGATGTTTGTCCCAGGAAATCTTTGCTCAAAAAGGATAAAACCATGAACTAGTGAATAGCACCACTGCTTGCTTAAGAAGATTTGTGCCAAAAAAATGTGAGACAACTGCTTCAAGACAATTCAGGATCGTCACTTTGCTATGTTTAACTAGTCTGGAAGTTTGATGTCACAGACTTTGCAGAATCCAATCAGTTTCCTTACTGGAAAACTTCACATGAAACTACTTGTGCCAAGACCACAAGATTCTATAAATAGCCGTCTTCTGATTCCCACCTTCTGAATCACTGCTAAGACATTGCTGAGATCATGTTTTCCCTTCCTGCAGTGCCTCTGGTAAATTTAGCTTTTCTTTATTAACAGGTTGTCTGATGATGCTTTAGGGAGGTCAGCAAACTTGGGGAACTTTTGGGGGAGTCGCATTGTGATCAGTTCGAGACTTCCTCCTTGCCATGGTGCAGCAGGCTCGACTCAGATAGTGTGCTGCTCAGAGGTGCTCTGAGCTGCCCACTCAGAAATCTGTGGAATTAGTCTCACAGTGAATCTCAGCACTGACTTCTTTTCTTTGAGCTCCAAATGTTAGGTTTGTTTTGTATCCCAGAAAGTAGGATCTTTTAGGGGAGGCTTTTGTTTTCTTGATCAGATTTGAAATCTCTTTCTTTTGGTGGAAACGTATCTTGTGACCGCAAACACTACTGTTTGTTTTGTCTGTCCGTTTCAAATTTAGACTGTAAATCTGTAAGAAACATACTATAGGGAGAATATGGGCCTACGCTGAATAAGTCTGTCCTCAAAACAGATTCTGAGAGGCTCTTCAGGAATCCCTTGGGCACACTTTGCCTTGGGTCAGGTTTTCAGAACCTTAGAAGTACCTTCCTCAATTGTTTTTGTAATTGACCTGTTTAGTTCTGTCTGTTTGGATCTGAGAAATGTATCGGGCTCTTGCTGGGTGATAGTCTGTTGACAGGTATCTGTATGTATGGGCACCACTCTTAATGACTGTTGCAGTTCCCATGGGTTCTTCATATTTAGGCCTTTAACCCACAAGGAACTGGTTTTTCTGTAAAGTGCGAAGTAAATACTTAATTTCATTCTTCTTCCATATGTGTGCATAATTTCCCGGGACGTTTATAGGTGAGTCTGTCTTTTCCCACTGACCTGCAGTGGCATTTCTGTCGTATAGTGTGTCTCTGTATGTGTGGGTCAGTTTCTTGGCTTCCTATCGGTTTCCTCTTGTCTCTTTGTCTAGCACAGGATTATCGACACACCGTTCCAAATATATTTTTATAACGTCTTAATATGTTAGTGCAGTTCATCCCTGTTGGTTTTCTCCTTTGTAAATACCTCGGCTATTTCGGACTCTTTCACTATTTTGTACAGTAAAGAATAACCCGGTCAACTTTGACCCCTCCCCCAAAATAAGGAATTTGTTTAGGACAGCATTGAATCCATAAAATAATATGGGGAGAAGTGAAATTTTTTCAATATTGGGTATTCCTGTTATGAACATGGTAGATCTCTTTATTTACTTAAGTCTTTTAAAATATCTCTCAATTAAATTTTATAATTTTATTTACCAAAATATTATATATACATTTAGATATATTCACAGGTATTTTGCACTTCTGATTACATTATAAATGGTATCTTTAAAAATTTCGTATTTTAAATACTTGCTGATGGTTTATAGGAAAGCAGTAGGTATTTATATTTTTACTTTCTTCCTGTCACCCTAATTTCTTTATTAATTCTAATAATGTACTTGTAAATTATTTTGATAATATAGATCACAACCACAAAATACAGGTACCATCAGTAAACAATGACAGTTTTGTATTTTTTCTCAATCTTTAGTCTGTTTATCCTTTTTGCCCTACTGTGTAGTGAGGACCTCTCAGGTAAATGCTGAATGAAAATGTTGCTGATAGAGTTAATTCTAGTCCTCATATAAAGGGAAAGCTCTCAATATTTCACTGTTAAGTATGATATTTGCTCTAACTATAGTGAAGAAAGTATTTAGCAGGTTAAGGGACGTTCTTTTTATTCAAGTTTGCTAACAGCATTATTTTAAAAGTCATGAATATAAACTTTTATTGACAGATTTTCTCTTCATAATTACACACACACACACACACTCTCTCTCTCTCTCTCTCACCTTGGTATCATCCTCCCTGCTCTTTTTCTGATTCCTACAATCAGTCTATCTATTGGTCTCTACCTTCAAAATGTCCAGAATTTGACTACGTCTCACCATCCCCAGTGCCGCTACCCTTGATGAAGCTGTTATCATCTATCACCTAGTTATTTAAAAAGTCTCCATCCTAATTGGACTCTCTACCTCCACCCTTTTGCAGTCAGAGCAAAATTTTTAATATGTAAATTAATCAGACCACGTGACTTTGTGACTCAAAACCTTCCAATCACTATCCCTCTCACTCAGTATAAGAGCCAGAGTCCTGACTAGGACCGTCAAGGCTCTTCAGATCTCCTCCCACCCCTGCCGCATGTGTCCTCTCTTACTTCCTTCTCTGTTCTCTTCCCTGGTTCTCTAGACTCCAGCACAATGTGTTCTTTCTGTTCCATGGGCATGAGAGGCTTGTTCTTACGTCAGCACTTTGCGCTCATTGGTCTACTACAGAACACTCTTTAGTCTCTCTGCATGTCTGATGGCCTCATTTTCTTCAAGTCTTAACTCACACATCACGTTTTTATTGATGACCTTTCTAAACACTATAACTTAAAATTATACATGTGGCCCATTCGTACCTTTCCCCTTAGTTTTTCCTTAGCACTTATCAATATGCATCATTCCATAAATTTGACATATTTTTTACCTACCTCTGTACAAACTGGAATGGAATCTGCACAAGGGCAAGGCTTTTCATCTGTTTTACCCAATACTATATTTTCAAAGCATAGAACAATGCCTGGGATGTACCATGGTGGGATGAATTAGTTAATTATTGTATTTTTTTCAAATCTATGAAATTCTACTTTAAAAAATATGAAATATCAATTTATATAGTTTCCTATTCCCTGCACGTTCTCACATTGTATTTTATTTTTTAAATCTAGTAAGCATACTGTACTTTGTTCTGTCTGATAATTCCAACATCTAAAATCTTTTTAAGACTTTTAAATCTTTATTTCTATTAGTTCTCAAAGAAAGTATTTCTTTGTGTGCTTAGTTTTTTTTCCATTTTTTATTTTATTTTATTTAAAGTATATAAATTGATTTTTTTCTTATTAGTCATCTATTTTATACATTTTAATGTATATACGGCATTCCCAATTTCCCAATTCATCCCAACCCAAACCCTCCCCCCAACTTTCTCCCCTTGGTGTCCATATGTTTGTTCTCTACATCTGTATCTCTGTTTCTGCCTTGCAAACCAGTTGATCTGTACCATTTTTCTAGATTCTGCAGATATGTGTTAATATACAATATTTGTTTTTCTCTTTCTGACTTACTTCACTCTGTATGACAGTCTCCAGGTCCATCCATGTCTCTACAAATGACTCAATTTCATTCCTTTTTATGGGTGAATAATATTCTGTTGTATATATGTACCACATCTTCATCCATTGATCTGTTGATGGACATTTAGGTTGCTTCCATGACCTGGCTATTGTAAATAGTGCTGCAGTGAACATTGTGGTACATGTTTATTTTTGGATTATGGTTTTCTCTGGGTATATGCCCAGTAGTGGGATCGCTGGGTCATATGGTAGTTCTGTTTTTAGTTTTTCAAGGAACCTCCATACTGTTCTCCATAGCAGCTGTATCAGTTTACATTCCCACCAACAGAGCAAGAGCATTCCCTTTTCTCCGCACCCTCTCCAGTGTTTACTGTTTGTAGATTTTCTGATGAGGCCCATTCTGATCGATGTGAGGTGATACCTCATTGTAGTTTTGATTTGCATTTCTCTTATAATTAGTGATGTTGAGCAGCTTTTCATGTGCCTCTTGGCCATCTGTATGTCTCCTTTGGAGAAATGCCTGTATAGGTCTTCCGCCAATTTTTTGATGGGTTGTTTGTTTTTTTGATATTGAGCTGGATGAACTGTTTATATATCTTGGAGATTAATCCTTTGTCGGTCATATCATTTGCAAATATTTTCTCCCATTCTGAGGGTTGTCTTTTTGTCTTGTTTATAATTTCCTTTGCTATGAAAAAGCTTTTAAGTCTCATTAAGTCCCACTATTTGTTTTTATTTTATTTCCATTATTCTAGGAGGTGGGTCAAAAAAGATCTTGATGCGATTTATGTCACAGTGTTCTTCCTGTGTTTTCCTTTAAGAGCTTTATAGTGTCTGGCCTTACATTTAGGTCCTTAATCCATTTTGAGTTTATTTTTGTGTGTGGTGTTAGGGAGTGTTCTAATTTAATTCTTTTACATATAGCTGTCCAGTTTTCCCAGCACCACTTATTGAAGAGACTGTCTTTTCTCTATTGTATATCCTTGCCTCCTTTGTCATAGATTAGTTGACCATAGGTGTGTGGGTTTATCTCTAGGCTTTCTATCCTGTTCCACTGATCTGTATTTCTGTTTTTGTGCCAGTACCATATTGTCTTGATTACTCTACCTTTGTAATATAGTCTGAAGTCAGGGAGTCTGATTCCTCCAGCTCAGTTTCTTTTTCTCAAGATTGCTTTGGCCATTCGGGGTCTTTTGTGTCTCCATACAAATTTTAGAATTTTTTGTTCTAGTTCTGTAAAAAATGCCATTGATAATTTGATAGGGATTGCATTGAATCTGTAGATCGCTTTGGTTAATATAGTCATTTTCACAATGTTGATTCTTCCAGTCCAGGAACATGCTATATCTCTCCATCTGTTTGTGTCATCCTTCATTTCTTTCATGTATGTCTTATACTTTTCTGAGTACAGGTCTTTTACTTCCTTAGGTAGGTTTATTCCTAGGTATTTTATTCTTTTTGTTGCAGTAGTGAATGGGATTGTTTCCTCAATTTCTCTTTCTGATCTCTCGTTGTTCCTGTATAGGAATGCAAGAGATTTCTGTGTGTTAATTTTGTATCCTGCAACTTTACCAAATTCATTGATGAGCTCAAGTAGTTTTCTGGTGGCATCTTTAGGATTTTCTGTGTATAGTATCATGCCATCTGCGAACAGTGACAGTTTTGCTTCTTTTCCAATTTGGATTCCTTTTATTTCTTTTTCTTCTCTGATAGCTGTGGCCAGAACTTCCAAAACTATGTTGAACAGTAATGGAGAGAGTGGACATCCTTGTCTTATTCTTGATCTTAGAATGCTTTTGTTGAATTTTGTCAGATGCTTTTTCTGAATCTATTGAGATGATCATAAGGTTTTTATTCTTCGGTTTGTTAACACGGTGTGTTACATTGATTGATCTGCGTATATTGAAGAATCCTTGCAACCCAGGGCTAAACCCCACTTGATCATGGTGGATGATCCTTTCAGTGTGTTGTTGGATTCTTTTGGCTAGTATTTTGTTGCGGATTTTTGCATCTAAATTCATCAGTGATATTGGTCTGTGTTTTCTTTTTTTGTAGTATCTTTGTCTGATTTTGGTATCAGGGTGATGGTGGCCTCATAGAATGAGTTTGGGAATGTTTCTTCTGATGAAATTTTTTGGAAGAGCTTGAGAAGGATGAGTGTTAGCTCTTATCTAAATGTTTTCTAGAGTTCATCTGTGAAGCCATCTGGTCCTGGACTTGTGTTTGCTGGAAGATTTTTAATCACGGTTTCAATTTCATTACTTGTGATTGGTCTGTCCATATTCTCTATTTCTTCCTGATTCAGTCTTGGAAGGTTATACCTTTCTAAGGATTTGTCCATTTCTTCCAGATTGTCCATTTTATTGGCATATGGTTGCTTGTGGTAGTCTCTTATGATGCATTTTATTTTTGTGGTGTCCATTGCAACTTCTGGTATTTAATTTCTAATTTTATTGATTTGAGTCCTCTCCCTCTTTATCTTGATGAGTCTGGCTAAAGATTTCAATTTTCTTTATCTTTTCAAAGAACCAGCTTTTAGTTTTATTGATCTTTGCTATTGTTTTCTTTGTTTCTATTTCATTTATTTCTGCTCTGATCTTTATGATGTCTCTCCGTCCACTAACTTTGGGTTTTGTTTGCTCTTCTTTCTCTCATTTCTTTAGATCTAGGTTTAGATTGCTTATTTGGAATTTTTCTTGTTTCTTGAGGTAGGATTGCATTGCTATAATCTTCCCTCTTAGAACTGCTTTTGCTGTATCGCAAAGATTTTGGATCATCATGTTTTCATTGTCATTTGTCTCTAGGTAGTTTTTGATTTCCTCTTTGATTTCTTCAGTGATCTCTTGGTTATTTAGCAGTGTGTGGTTTAGCTTCCATGTGTTTGTGTTTTTTTATGTTTTTTTTCCTGTAATTTATTTCTGATCTCCTAGCAGTGTGATCAGAACAGATGCTTGATACGATTTCAATTTTCTTAAATTTACCATGGCTTGATTTGTGATCCAAGATGTGATCTATCCTGGAGAATGTTCTGTATGCACTTGAGAAGAAAGTGTAATCTGCTGTTTTTGGATGGAATGCCCTATGGCTGTTTCCTTTCCCATGTTAGGGAAGTTTTCGACTGTATATCAATTAAATCTGTCTGGTCTATTGTGTCATTTAAAGATTGTGTTTCTTTATTAATTTTCTGTCTGGATGATCTGTCCAGTGGTGTAAGTGGGGTGTTAAAATCCCCCACTATTATTGTGTTGCTGTCAAATTCTTCTATTATAATTGTTAGCATTTGCCTTATGTATTGAGGTACTCCTATACTGCGTGCATATATATTTACAATTGTTATATCTTCTTGGATTAGGCCCTTGATCATTATGTGGTGTCCTTTCTTGTCTCTTGCAACATTCTTTATTTTAAAGTCTATTTTATCTGATATGAGTATTGCTACTCCAGCTTTATTTTGATTTCCATTTGCATGGAATGTCTTTTTCCATCCCCTCACTTTCAGTCTGTATGTGTCCCTAGGTCTAAAGTGGGTCTCTTGTAGACAGCATATATATGGGTCTTGTTTTTCTATCCATTCAACCAGTCTGTGTCTTTTGGTTGGAGCATTTAATCCATTTACATTCAAGTTAATTATTGATATGTCTGTTCCTATTACCATTTTCTTAATTGTTTTGTTTTTGTTTTTGTAGGTCCTGTTCTTCTCTTGTGTTTTACACTTAGAGAAGTTCCTTTAGCATTTGTGGCAGGGCTGGTTTGGTGGTGCTGAATTCTCTTAGCTGTTGCGAATCTGAATGAGATCCTTGCTGGGTAGAGTATTCCTGGTTGTAGGTTCTTACCTTTCATCACTTTAAATATATCATGCCACTCCCTTCTGACTTGCAGAGTTTCTGCTGAGAAATCAACTGTTAACCTTATGGGAGTTCCCTTGTATGTTATTTGTCATTTTTCCCTTGTTGCATTTAATAATTTTTCTTTGTGTTTAATTTTTGTCAATTTGATTACTATGCATCTTGGTGTGTTTCTCTTTGGGTTTATCCTGCCTGGGACTCTCTGTGCTTCCTGGACTTGGGTGGCTATTTCCTTTCCCATGTTAGGGAAGTTTTTGAGTATAATCTCTTCAAATGTTTTCTCTCTTTCTTCTCCTTCTGGGACCCCTATAATGTGAATGTTGGTGCATTTAACGTTGTCCCAGAGATTTCTTAGGCTTTCTTCATTTCTTTTCATTCTTTTCTCTTTATTCTGTTCTGCGGCCATGATGTCCACAATTCTGTCTTCCAGGTCACTTATCTGTTCTTCTGCCTCAGTTATTCAACTATGGATTCCTTCTCGTGTACTTCTCATTTCAGTTATCTTATTGCTTATCTCTGTTTGTTTGTTCTTTAATTCTTCTTTGTTAAACATTTATTGCATCTTTTTGATCTTTGCATCTATTCTTTATTCAAGGTCCTGGATCATCTTCACACTCATACAACTCAATATCTGAAAAACAATCTGATTAAAAAATGAGTAGAAGACCTGAATAAACATTTTCCCAAAGAAGATATACAGATGGCCAACAGGTACGTAAAAGATAGTCGACATTGTTAATCACCAGAGAAATGCAAATCAAAACCACAATGAAATACCCCATACCTGTCAAAATGGCTATGATCAAAAAATCCGCAGGTAACAAATGTTGCTGAGGATGTGGAGAAAAGGGAACCCTCCTAAGCTGTTGGTAGGAATGTAAATTGATGCAGCCACTGTGGAAAACAGTATGGAGGTTTCTCAAAAAACTAAAACTAGAACTACCATATGACCTAGCAATTCCACTCCTGAATGTATATCCCAAGAAAATGAAAACACTAATTCAAAAAGAAACATGCACCCCATCGTTCATAGCATTGTTTATGGTAGCTAAGATATGGCAAACGTTCACACCGATGATCATAGCAGCATTGTTTACAATAGCCAAGATATGGAAGCAACCTAAGTGTCCATCAGCAGATGACTGGATAAAGAAGAGGTAGTATATACATATGATGGAATATTCCTCAGCCCTAAAAGGAGTGAAATGTTGCCATTAGCAACATCATGGATGGACCTAGAGGGTATTATTGCTTAGTGAAAGAAGTCAGATAGAGAAAAACAAATAGTGTATGTTATCACTTATATGTGGAATCTAAAAATAGAACAAATGGATATAACAAAACAGAAAAAAACTCACAGATGTAGAGAACAAACTAGTGGTTACCAGGGGGGAGAGTGAAGTGGGGAGGGACAAGATGGGGTAGGGAATTAAGAGATACCAACTACTATGTGTAAAATAAATAAGCAACAAGGATATATTGTACAGCAGAGGGAAATATAGACATTATTTTGTAACAACTTTAAATGGAGTGTAATCTATAAAAATATTGAATCACTATGTTGTCTACCTTAAGGTAATAGAATATTGTAAATCAACTATACTTCGATTTAAAAAAAATCACTTCCTCTATGGAGCCTTCCTCAGATGCTCCATTATGGTGAGCTGCCATTTCCTTGGAGCTGTCAAAGTGCTTTGCTCTGTGTCCTGTAACGTATTTATCAGACCATATATCATAATTTGTCTGTGCTATCTAACAGTGTTGAGCTGTACCTCAGAGCAAGGACATGTGTTACCCATATTGTATTTCCTAACATCTAATTTATACCATGTTTCTAACAGATGTTTTTGCTTGAGTTGATGGATATAATAGTTTTTGTATCATAACTTGCTAAAAGTAGCATAGAGACAGAAACATAGCTGAGGAAGTAAGAGGGGGCAGTCAGAGATAATTGGAAATCTTTAGGAGTGCCAGTTCTAGGAAGACCATGGAAGCGAGACTCCAATAACCTCTAGACGAGAGGAAGGGTGTTGGAAATGGCTGCAGACTTTTAGACAAAATTACAAAACAAAATGCATACTTCTCAACTCTGCCCAGGGCAAGCTCTGAAAAGGTTCTGAAATTTAAGTTGCTGTACTTGAATTGTACCCTTTCCAAAAAAGCCATCAAAAACACATTGTAGTAGACCTTACTGAATTTTATTATTTCAGTCTCTTTTATTCTTTTTACTCTCCAGGAGTTTAATTAATGTGCTAGGTTCAATTTTTAAGTGTTCATGCTTCTTACAGTGCTTTTTCCCTTTCTGGTGAAATTTTGCAAAAAAAGGTCTTTACAAAAAAAGGTCTTTACAAATTTTAAAGTAAAAAGCTTACTTTTCTTACTATTAGTTCAAAAACATGTATTTTTTTTTTTTTTAATCAAACCTGAACTTTGTACCAGACCAGTACTAAGCTAAGTCTGACTGTGAAGGGGAAAGATTCACAAAGATGTCAAAATATGGTGTCTGCTCCCAAGGAACTCACAAGGTCGTAGGATAGTAATATTTTTTAAGCATTTTATAGATAAAATACTTTCATTTCTTAAATCTCATTTCACTTTTTTTCTACAACTTATTTCTTACTATTTATTTTTTAACAGGTAAGGAAGCTAAAAGTAAGAGATTAAATGACGATTGTGGTCACAGCTATTAAGGGGAAGAGCATGGACTTGAAAATGGGTTTTCTGACTACAGATCACATCTCCTTTGAACAGCATCCTACTTTGTTCTTTTGCAAGACTCATAATCAAATTGATTAAGCTGGGCCTGTGGAAACTCAGTTTAACATTGGAGACAGGCACATTTCCAGTGTTATTATGGAACTCATGATTTTATATATATATATATATCTCCCCAAAGGGATGATGTACTATAATATTTGAAATTGAGACGAGAAGGAAATTTCCTGAGGGAGTTGATTCTTAAACTGAATTTTGAAGAACAAGTGAGTTCCAACTTGAAAAATATTGGGGAGATTGCCTGCAAGCAGCGAGGACTGAGTCTATATGTGTGCAGAGGTAGGAAGAGACAGAATACATGTGGGGAAATAGAGGTACTGCAGAGAGACTGAAGTAGAGAAAGAAGGAGTGGAAGGTGCTGAGCTAGGAGGCAGGCAGATGTTAGCTTTTAAAGAGGTTGACAAGACTGAAAAGAAATCTGTATTTTTTCTCTTGATGGAGTGGAGACCCCATGGAAGTGTGACATGACCAAGTTAGTATTTTGAGAAGTTCGTTCAGTCAGCACAGTAGATGATTGTTTGGAGGGAGGACAATGATTGTTTGGAGGCCCAGACACAGGGAAGCCATCGCAATCACTCAGGGGAGGAGGAAAGAAAATGTAACACATGAGAATGGTGGTACAAGTGGTAGGGAAAGGACATGGCAGATTAGGCAGGCAAGTATGTATAGAGCTGAAAAGTGATTTTATGGTTGAGGTGGGGAAGAAAGCAGGATCTATGGTAGGTCGCAGGTTTATCGCTTAGAAACCAAATGGATTGTGTTGCTGTGTCCTGAGAGAGAAATTTGGGGCAGGTCTGAAGAAAATATACAGTGAGTTTAAGCTGGCATACGCTGGATGTGATGGATCTCTGAGGCACTCAAGGCGAGATGTCTAGCTCTCATTTGCTGTGGAGAAAGCAGTAGAACCCAGGATTTAGGATTGCAGTCCATGAAGCTAAGGTGACTTACATTTCAAGCCCTGCTTACCACCTACCAGCTGCATGACCTTAGGCAAATTATCTAATATCTTAAAATCTTATGTTCATAACTAGTAAAAAAGGGTTTAAGATAATTAGGTTAAGATTTATTTTGAAGATTAAATGTGATCACATATAATTATTTATGGTCTGTCTTCCCAGCTGAATTGTCTGCTTTCTGAGAATAGAGACTATGTCTCTCTTGTTTAATTCTGTGTCTCAGGACCTGAAACTGTGTTTGGAATGTAGTAGGTACTCAGTGCATATTTAGTGACTTACATGACCAAATGCACAGAGACTCTTCTGTAATTAAGCACTCAATAAAAAGCAGGTATAAGTATCATACAGGAGGTTGGAGCTTAGCAAACATGGTTGGAAAAGAGAATATATGTATGTAATTAAGTCTGGATATGGGTTCACAGTAGCCACTCTATGGAGTTCGTACACAAAATGTATCCCTGAGGAATAGGAGTTTTAAGGAACAGCTGAAAGAAAAGGAATCTCTGCTACCATGACTCTTGACTATGCCCAGCTGTCTTTTTCTGAGCTTATCAAATCTAACACTCTTAATATCAGAGCTGCTCCCGGAGACATCCCTTCATCTGTTAATACCAGACTCCACATGGTGAATTCTCTCATGATGTGCACTGGGCAGTCAAGGGTAGATCCCACTTGCAAACTGATGATCCTCCTTTAGGCGGCCTACTGCCCATCTGTCTTCTGAGTCGCCAGGTTCCACCAGCAACATTCAAGAGTGCCCTTGGCTTTGATGGGGACATTTACAGCACAGACAGGAGTAGCCGCTCCTTCCGTGCATTGCTCTTTAGAGCAAGCTGTAGGTGTTCCCTCTCTCTCTGCATCCATCTCACAACAAACTTCTGTGCTGCTGTTATTAAAACACGAGACAACTGTGACATCTTTAGATGGGAAAGTCTAATTTGTTTCATACTATTCTAGATTTAAGTTTCTAATTAAACTCAGAGAGGTGACAACATTGTGGGTGTGTGAAGTTGTCTTCCTGCCAGCTAAGTGTTTCTCCTTTTTGCTTGTGCAGCAGAGAAGGTTGTGCTGTTCTTTGTTAAAAGGCACGAAAGTTGGCTTTCTATCAACAGCTGGGGTACACTCAACTGTTCTTCAGTCAGATGACAGGAATGTCTTAGGGTCGTTCTTCAGTCACAACCAAAATAGTTTTTTTCTGTGTGTCTGATAGCACCAATAACAGTCACTTTCCAAGCTTCTGTTACATTGCAGAACATGAAGAAGACAAGGAGGGTAAGAATGCAGACCTGTTAAAGAGTTGCTTGTTGTGATCTCAGTACAAAGTGATAGTGGCCTGAACTAAGATGGGGACATTGGGATTAGAGGCAAATGAAGGGATTTAAATATAGACAGAGCTGTGAATTTTATGACTTGGTGCTGGATTGGTGGATGGTAAGCAAGAGGGAGAATCAGTGATGACCCACTCCTGCCCTCAGTAATTGGAAGTACTCCATTTACATGCTCTGTGCACTTTTCCTTTTATGGCAGTCCTAACACCTTGTTATTTCTTGTTCAATTTTATTCTTCACTGCTGGGTTGAAGGAAGGCAGGGGCACCTCTGTCTTGTGTACCACAGCAGCTCTTCAGCAGATGGTGGAATGAATACATGCAATTCTCCAAGATGTGGACCATAGAGGAAGGGGCGGGTTGGAATTGTGTGAAGGAAAGGATAGTTATGGACACGTGTGAAACATTCAGGTGGAGCTGTGTGGTAACAAAACTGAGACAGTAGTGTGGACTCGGGAGAGAGTTCTCTGCTGCGCATTTAAATTAAGGAGCCATCAGCATTTAGATAGTAATTGAAATTATAGAGGCTTTGCAATCTATGGAGAATCTTTAGGGTGAGAGCAGAGGCCGGAACTCTGGGCACACTGGGACTTAAGGATAGATAGAGAAAATCCCACTTCTCTTTAAAGAAGTTAGACTTCTCTCTCTTTTTTTCCCCCTTGTAACAAGAATAACCATTTATTATCTCTTACAGCTTCTGTGGGTCAGAAACTTGGGAGTGGCTCAGCTAGGCAGGTGTGGCCTCAGGTCTCTCATAAGGTTGCAGTCAGATTGGCAGAGGCTGCATCGTCTGAAGACTTGACGGCGGGGGCCGGGGGGAGGATCCCATTTCAAGGCGGCTCCCTCACATGGTTGGCAAGTTGATAGCGGTTGTTGGCTGGAGGTCTTAGTTCCTCTCTCCATGGACCTCTCCACAGAGCTGCCTGAGTATCCTTGTGGCGTGTAGCTGGCTTCCCCCAGAGCGAGCGGCTCAGAGAGAGTGCCAGGTGGAAGCTGTATCCTTTTTATGATAGTCTTGGAAGCCACATAGTGTTCCTTCTGCCACATTCTATTCGTTAAAAGTAAGTCACCAGTGGCCCACATTCAAGGGAAGTTAGAGTTCTCCCTAAAGAAATTTACATCAACTGAGGAATTAAAAGCGAACTTTGGGGTTAGTACCAAAGGTCTCATTGATTACCTTGCTAAGGGCAGGTTCTGTAGGGTTTTGGCAATGAAAATGCATTTGTAACAAATAATCTGGCTTCTGCCACTGTCTGTTTTGTAATGGCTGTTTGCTTTTATGCCAATTTAGAATCCTTGTCTTTCTCTCTTCACCATTGCTCAGAGTCTACGCTTTCAGTACAGAGCTTTCATCAGTTCTATTCATAAGGAGGTATACTTTACTCAAGGGGAGATCTTTTAAAATGCTGCCTCTCTTCTACCTGTGACTGTTTTTTTTTTTCCCTACTGTTGTGTACATTCCTTCTCTATCTGCTCTTTCAAACTTGTGAGAGCACTGTAATGGTTTTCTGAGTTTTTATGAGTTTCTGATAAGTTTGGTAGATAGAAGTGTCCAAGCTGACCCACAGAAGATTCGTATAGCTCTTATGAAACTTTGGTGTGAAATATCACAGGTAGCCTTGACTTGAGAAGCTAAGTGTTTTTCTATCTAAATTTTAATGCTCCCATAGGCGAAGACCACACAAATCCATCTCAGATTGTTTAGGCTAGAGGTAGAGGAATGAGCAAAAGTAATAATTCACCACCACGCCGGTCACATCTGAACTAAAATGAAACGTATCTTCAGTAATTCTGACCTTTAAAACAGTTGTCGTCTACACAGCCATGTTCAAAACAAACTCATCGCCAAATGTTCCGTGTATGCAGCTGGAGAAATTGATGCAAGGAATAATGAAATCCATATCAAAGAGTTAACAAAGCATGGCAGGAGAGTCCAGGCAAAGATTTGCCGGCAAAGATCTTCAAAGAGCAATAATCTTTGCCTTGATACGTAGCAGGTATGCCCATTGGATGAGAATTGAGTCATCTTTTGAGGCCAGCAAAGGGACTTGTTCCTACACTGCTATCAGGGAGCATCGACTCCCCTTAGCTGCCTGGAATATTACTAAATTGAATCCTGGCTGCTGCCATTGTGGCAGATAGAACCTGAATTATTTGTAGGACTTCAATTATCGTGGGCATACCATGGGGCTTGAGGAACAAATTATTTGGCCCCTAATGTTGTAAATTTAATTTTCGTTCTGAACACCTGCTAAAGGACTAACTAAATCATTTGCCAGTGTGAACTATATCACACTGAAAGTTGATAGTGGCTGTATTTATTCTCATTGGAACCATATTTCCCAAGAAGCCTGCCACAGTCTATAGAGCCAGAGATGAATTTCTTAAAGAAGGTTTTATAACAGTTGAATCTTTCCAGGCGAAAGAGAATTGTTAAGTTTTTACAGGTTATACATACTAGTCAGAATATTAATTAAAATGTAGAAAGACTTCAGATTGTTTCTTTATGGTACACTTATCTCACATTTTAAGTCTCTCAGTTGTCAAACCATCATGTGCAATCATTACACTTTTACTCAAAGAAGCCCTGATTGCGTTCTCACCAACAGTCTCCACAAACAAGTCTAATAATTAATAGGTGGGAAGACCAAACTGTCCCCCTGTTGTAAAAGGTAGCACAGAATTAGGGCAGACATAGTTTTGGAAGGAAACTTAGAAACTTTACCTTGCTTTTTCAAGGAAAAATAAAGTTTCTACTTTGCATCTCCTTGATACTTTCCTAAAATAAAAAAATGAGCTACTGAGGCTGAAATTAAAGAAATAAATTATTAATATGTATGTTAATTAATAGTTGCATTAATTCTGCACATCTCTTTGAGCTGTAGAAAAGAGTAAAAACGAATTTCATGCCTCTGGTACCCTCAACGGTATAAATAAATTTGGGAAAAATGTTTCAGGTATATCTTGGAACACCTCATGATGTGTAAAAAAATTTTTTAGTGAAGATAATGGATATAAATCCGATAATGTTGTCAGTATAGTTTAGCATACTTATTTACTTTGGGATATATATGCCAATAAAATCGTATGTTTGGGGAGGAAAAGGAAATATATTTCTAAATTGAAAATGATCTTTAAAGTAATCATTTTGGGAATTACAGACATTTGGTGAATTCCTTTTTGGGAATGCCTTCAGAATCAGACTCACACATGAATTCAAGTTTTATTTTATAGCAATGTATTTGGGACCCTAAAATGTATTACTGTGATGTCACATAGGTTATTCATAGAATTTGTCAAAATTCCTTTTATTGATTTAAACAAATCTGTTAAATTCCGAAAGTACAGTATCCAGTATGGCCTAAATGTATAATACAGAAAACCATCCTCCCCGCCCCCACACACAAACCATTTCTTAAAAAATGATCTAAACTCCAAAGCATGAAGGCTGGGTAAGTCAAACCTAGCTCAGGGCCGACCTGGGTCATTGTCAGTTTTTGGGTTGTCTAATGTACGTCAGTGGGACACAGGAGCAGGACTTCCGTATGGCAGACTGTCTCAAATTCCATCTGTAGAACTGTAACAGCTCTGGAGGTCTACCTACCATGGTGCCAGAGAGCTGGAAGCAGTGAAAGTATTGGCGAGAACATGATTACAATCCTCAGAGGGGAATGTTACGAAGCTCTTGATATGCTGCTAGTTGGGGTTCTCGATATTCACAAACTAAGAAGAGATACCATTATTGTTGTCTGATGAAGGTAGGGACACACAGAAGGAATGGAAATAGGCCTTGAAATATTTTAAAATAATGTGCTTTAGAACCTAAAGATTACTTTGAAAGAGGTGTACAGTGATACAATTTGAATGGAGTTATTTGAATTGGAATCAATCTTCAGACTTAAAAGTTTGCTACTCTGAAGTGCCTTATCATTCATCTGGGTGTATAGCTTCCAGTATGTTGTTAAATAATACAAAATAATACTACCCCCTTTTTAAGATCATAATGCTTATGGTTTTCTGCTTCTCCTGTTTGGATTCTAAATTCTCTGCATGTTCAAATTTGAAATTTTCTCTAGAGAACAATAGGTATGATATGACCCCCAGATCCAAGTTGGGTTTGTAGTATTTCTTATACTATTGGAATACACTATAAGAGCATCACCTGCATGTGCCCTTCTCTGCTTTCTTCACAGTAAAGATTTCTAATGTTTGAGCTACCAAGGTTTTATGTATATTAAAAATATATTCTCCCCCAATAATACTCCAATAGGCCAACTGAGATTAGTTCAACATCCCGTAATTTCTTCCTTATGGCCTTTATTTACTCCCATTAATTGTGTGCATATGTGTCTTCACAACTGATTTTAAGCTCCTTTAAGGGTATGGACCATATTTCATTGAAATTTATATCCTCCACATAATCTAGGGGAGTCTTTTCTATTATTAAAGTCTTTAGGGCATATAAGAATTCATGTGGATCTAAGGACAAAGTACGAAAAAAGAGAAATGTGGGGAGCTTGGGTCACACCTTATGGTTCCACAGAGGCTGCTTTCCTAGGCAACCCACATAAGCAACAGTTGTTTTCCTGAAAGAGCTATGCTACTTATAGCTGCTACTGTGAGTTTACCACAGAGGGGGAGCTCTTAGGAGATGCTCTAAAATTATTGTGGTGAAGTAACAGAAAGCTACCTTATAAGGTCTGTTTGCTATAGCTGAGGGTAAGACTGGTAGTACACTGGGCAGCAAACAAACTGAATTATTGTTCAACTGAGGACCAATAACCAATAGGAGTGATGAGCTGAGAATGTATATGCCGGAGGGACAGCACAGAGGAGTTGCTGGTGTGCACACAACCGCACAAGATTAGGAGCTACTGCAAGGATAGTACCACCCCCATCTTCATCAGCTTAGAGTTTTTCATACCATGAAGGTTGTGGCAAGATGGAGGTGGCAGCACAAATTCCACTCACATTAAAAAAAAAATTTCACTGCATTTTAAATGAAGATTGTGCTAGGATGGAGGTGGGAACATGCATTGTTTATGTTTTAAGCATCTTCAAGCAGAAAGCTGAGATTAGTTACAGTGTTCATACAGAGCAAGAAATAGAAGCACCAGAAAGGATCAAGTGGCATCGACTTTGGAATATGACCAGGTCTTCTGTTTCTGGGGAGAAAGAACAAGACGGAGCTGCTTGAGGAAAATATTTGGAAAGCAAGAAACAGAGACACTACTCTCTATTAGAAATATTTGGTAGTGAAGTGCTTCAAGTTTTGTCTTTATAATTAGCCATCTAACTCCTTAATGGAATTAGAGTACTTAGTTGGTTTCACTGTTTATTTTACATTTTTATTTTTAATTTTCATTTTTCTTAATTTTAATTTTTTAAAAATTTATTTTATTCCAAAGTTTTCTTTTATTTATCTTTAATTTTTCTTGATTTAATTTTAATTTTTTCTTAATTTTAATTTCAATCTCTCTTTAATTTTCAAAACCACTAAACTTTATTTCTTTTGAGAAATTTAGAAAATAGATTGAAAATGGATTATAAAGTTGCTCATTCATGAACAATCAAATATTGTGTTCTTTGCTGAAATGACAGCTTTGGTTAATTAATTATGTCACAGGCATTTACACTTCTGTGGGCAGCACACCATAGCACAGGTTGCTCACATGAGCGGCTTTAAGAATATTCAACACTTAATACTCACATATTATAAGGACTTCAGCTAGTAAAAGAAGTGTTTCTTTTTATTAATTATCATTCCCCCACCCCCTTCCTTTTGCTTATTTCTCTGGAATCTTTGCTCATGTAAACTTAAATGTCCACTTGTTCTCATCAAAGATACTGAACAAATCATTCTCTCTGAAAATTGCATTGTTTCCTAAGCTTCCCATTTCCAATGTATCCCTGAATTCTTCACCCTCTACCCTTGAAACATTCTCTCGCTTTCAGTTTGTGTCAGCAGCTCACCCTGGCTAATCAATCTCTTTTGTCTCTTCTTTTGCAGAAACTGCCACGATAGGAGTAGTGGATACAAGATTTGAGCTTTAATTTCCAGTTCCATGAGCTCTTTGACTGTGTCCTACGGAAACTGTGAGATTTCAGTATCCCATTTTTTAAGCAAGCATTTGTTGTAAATAAGTATGGCAGATGGCCACAACACCTGGGACAATTAAGCCCCAGGGATGGATGAGTGGTTTTCTAAGGTGCGTAGAATTTTCCATCTGTTTAAATGGCACGTTAGGAGTTTAAGCAAGCCAGTGTTGGCTGCCCAGGGTGGGTGCCTTACACATGCCTACTTTTGGGTCCCCCAGGTACTTGCTGGCTGTCCCAGTAAAAATGGGGAGAAAGTAGGAAAATACTTACTCCTTTTTCCAGCTCTCTGGCTGTTGTGAATGGATAACTTAGGCTCCTTTGGGTTTAAGGAATGAGAAACAGTTTTCGTGAAATTCCACTCATATTTTCAACGCATGACTTATTTTGGTTTACTCTGTGGTAGGATATTCCAAAGCCAGAATTAAATGGTAAAGAATAAATTATCCCATTTAAAAGATATGGATGTACCATGTAACAGATTGTGGCTACAAACATTCTGTCAGGCCTTCCCCTCCAAATGCCCCATCGTCCCCTACACCCAAGCAGCCCTCTAATTAATGTGTGATGGAGTCATACCAAATCATTATTAGAAATATATTATTTGGAGCGTAGGTTATTATTTTGAAGGTCCGTTGTTTAGGATGAAGCCACAGAAAATAAGTGAATTAGGCAGGATTTTTGTTTGTTTGTTTTCTGTTTGAGGATGTACAATAAGTTGGCTAGTACAAGGAAGCTCTTACATCCCGGCAAACTTCAGTCACATTGCCATGTAAAGTCATTGCCAAGTGTTCAAAAATGAGTCTGGACTGCTATCCCTATTCACCACCGTTCCGCCTCTGTGACAGATGGTGCTCGCTTTTGCAGGGGACACAGCTGAAACTGCGGTGGAGGTGTCATTCCACTGTTAAGGTTTTGCATTTTGTTGCTCTGAAGAACTCGTATGCCAGAGAGTAGCAGCTTCTTGGTCTTCTCTCCCCATCAGCAGCTGGTGTCCACTTTTCTCCCTATTTCCCCCAGACCATCCACTCTCCAGCATCATTCTGGACTATAACTCTGCCTTTTTTTTCTGAATTTTTTTTTTTTTTTTTTTGGTGAGCATATAGACTTATATGGTTTGCTGATAGTTCCTGAATATGCATTTGCAGCCCTGAATCTCATTGCTTATCTGGCTCCGATATCGGGGCAATCTTATGGAGCTACTTGGAGATCCCTCTGAGTGCTAAGACCTGACCTGTCGAACAGGTGAAGTATTGACCAGACTAGATTTGAACCTGGCTGTGCCACTTGCTATCACTGTAGCTTTAGAGCACATATTTGACCTATGTTATTTGTAAAGTGGAAATATGTATTCTCTAGAAACCTCACAGGGTTCTGAGGATTAAATGAAATCAAATCTTTATGTTTGATGTAGTAAAGGATAAACAATTGTATTCATCACACTGCCAATCTCCTCATCGTTGTAAACTTCCAACACTGGAATTATCCTTAATTTTTCACCCTTTTATCTTCTAAATCAGATCCATCACCATGTTCTGTTAATTAGGGTCCCCCTCTTTCTCTGTGTCCATGGCTACATTTTTTTATTGGTTCAGACCATCATTGTAAACCAGGAGCGCTGCTGTATTTTATATCCAAATTTCTTTACTTTTTTTTTCTATCCCATTTAATATAATTAAATTTTCTTTCAATTTAGCAAACATTACTTTGAACCTCCTATGTGCCGTAGAGATTGTAGGCCATAAAGATTGGTAGGCCATATTGTAAATGGCATTGCTAGACTCCTTGGAAGACACTATTAGTTAGAGCTTGGGCTCTGGAGCCAGACTGCTTGGGTTCAAATCCCAGCTCAACAAGTTATTAGCTATGCAACTTTGCACAAGTTAGCTAATATTTCTTCATTTCAGCTTCCTTGTCTCTAACAAGGCTATAGATAATAATAGTGTCTCATATCATAAGATTATCATAAGAAATAAAGGAAATGGTGCATATAAACATGCCTAACATGCAGAAAGCACTCATAATTATTAATTTTTCTTGTTATCTTCAAATATTTCTTTCAGCATTGGCCTCCCATTTTGAATACCTACAACGACCACCTCTTCAATATAAATTAAATTGAAGCCTCTGCATTTGAGTTTTCCAGTAACTTCCTTTTAATCAATTCTTACCAAATTCTTTGACATCTGCCTAAACACAGGCATTCGGCCTGCATACACACTCACTGATCTCGCCCCTCCATCATCCCTAGATTTCCAGTCACCGACAGGGTTTCTCCACAGTGTAGATTCTCTGTCCCAGTCTAGCCATTGTACTCATTCATGTTTCTTTATTTTTATCTGATGTACTTCTAGATTCAGTGCATTTACCCAAGTCGTTCCTGCTTTTCTCTTTATTTTTTTGCTAATTTCAAACATTCTGCTTTGAATTTGCTTTTCAAGAATCTTTCGCTTACTAAGTGCTCCTAAACGAAGCACTCTTGTATTTGCTCTACCTTTAGAACAATTATGTTCTGTTTGTGCCAGGTTGAATCTTTTACTCCATAAACCTGATTCTTTCTGCTCCAGCCATATTAGTCTCCTACTACTCCTGCTGTTCCTGAAACGTGCTGAGCGTTCATCCATCTTAGGGCCGTTGCACTTGCTTTTCCCTTTAACTGAATATAATGTTTTTCTCTAGACATATGCCTAGTTTATGGTCTTACTTCATTCAGGTCTCTGCTCAGATATCACCACCACAGGGAATCACCCCCATCATCCTTACATGGTTTCATTCTTCTTTGTAGCATTTGCTATGGGGTAGATCTAATATTTATCAATTGTCTTTTTTTTCCTCACTAGGGGGCAAGGCCATTGTCTTGTTTTGTTCCCTGTTCTACCCCCAGCTCCTGACACAGTGTCCTTTATATAGGAGATTCTCAATTAATATCTATTGGATGGATGAATGGATAAATGGTAACCTGACATACCCCACCAAAAATAATTTGAAATACTTAAAATATATGGACAATGTATTTGATTTTATAACATACCACTGTATATTGTGATGTTGATGAAAACATGCTGGTTTTAGGACAAAACTGACTGAAATTTCCAGTTTCTCAGCTATTATCTGAATGAATACCAGTAAATATTTCTCTGAGCCTCAACACCTTTATGTATAAAATATAGAAATACTCATCGTGATGATTATTTTATGTCAACTTGCCTGGGGTATAGTGTCTAGTTGTTTGGTCAAACACTAGTCCAGATGCTGCTGTGAAGGCATGTTTTAGATGTGATTAACATTTAAACAAGTGGACTTGAGTAAAACAGATTATCTTCCATAGTGTGGGTAAACCTCATTCAGTTGAAGGCCTTAAGAGGAATAACTGAGGTTTTCCAAAGGAGAAACACTTCTACCTCGAGACTGTAGGATAGAAACCCTGCCTGGATTTCCAGCCTGTTGGCCTGCTCTGAAGATTTTGGTCTTACCACCCACACAGAATACTGTTTGCCAGTTCCTTTAAATCTCATGTATTCTCATTCTCTAACCCCCCCGCCGCTTCCTCTCTCCCTCCCTGTCTCTCATTTGTATATATTCTCTCTCCCTATGTGTATGTGTGCTTATATACATACATACATACATACATATGTACACATCATATTGGTTCGTTTTCTTGGGAGAACCCTCACTAATAAACCTACTTTGCCTGATTGAAGTTGGGATTGAATGAGGCAGATTGTTTAAAACGCTCAGTAAATAGTACTGATTATTATTACATAGTCAGTACAGTAAATTCTTTTGGCAGGTTATTGTGCCTGCCACATAGTAGGTGCTCAATAAGGATATGATGAAAGAATGAATAAGCAAATGCCAGAAATAAATATTTTCCAGAACAAATATTCCGGAAGACTATAAAAGCTCATATAATTTGATCACCATTAATCATTTCTGAATAGTCTTTTTGGCTGAATGTACAGCACATTGAATTCCCTGTAAAGGTCTAAGGAAGCCTATTCATATTGCAACATCATTCACTGGAAATAAGTCAGTATTTCTTTTGTGATGGCAAAAGTACTGTTTGTGAATGAAAGGAAGTCAAGTGCCAAATCACTTGATGAATCTTCTAGCAGTTTTGAGATAAATCTCATTTTCTACATCTGAAAACACTTCCTAAGGCTGTTTTGAACACTAGTTAGCTAATTGGGACAACGCTCTTTGAAAAAATGCATATATACATACATATCATACAAATGTTAAGTATTTTAGTTCAGGTCGAAATGGGAGGTGGTAAGATATCTTCTAAATGTTGGAGCATTTGGAAATTAAATACACAAATGTGAAGAATATACAAATTCAGATGGGGTTCTAGTGAGAACGTATTCTGTTTCAAAGAACTGAGAAGACTGAAACAGTCACTGTTGAGACTGAACAGATTTCATATATTGTAAAGACATTTTGCAGTGTATGGACTTGGAGGTGCCATTGTATTTGGGGTTTCCCTCAAGGTATCTACTAGAAGGCTGAGACGCATGTGGCAGGGATGGCAGAACAAATACCAGGACCATGATAAGAGTCTTTAGTGCCAACCAACACACTCACCAAAGCCTAGGTTCTAAGAGAGACAGTTAGGGAGAAGATGAGAGAAGGGAATGATTGAAAGATCCAAAATGAGATGCTGGAAACCAAATTGTCGGCCATCAGTTTTGCCCAGCTTCCCAGCCAGATTCTTCCAAAATAAAATGGTGTTTTTTAACTCCATTGACATTCTCACCATGGTGGAAATATCTTGAAATTCAGCAGAAATTTGAATTTCTACGTTGTCAAGTCTCAATGTAGGACAAGTTTCTAATCCAATATCTTTCCAGTGCCCCCTGATTTAATAGTTGGTGGTAAATGTCCCAATGAGAATGTTTTTGTTAATTAGGATAGGAAAATATCCTAAAAATATGAAAATATCTTTACCACTTTTAAATATGCTTGCGTTATAAGCCTACTCACTGGAATAACCAGCTCCTCAAACATCATTAACTACTTATTTAAAAATTCACTTTTAACACTTTTATATTCTATTAAGTTTTATTTCAACAGATGCTGAAATAAGCCTACCAGTTTCATGGGAATTTTAGTGACAAGATAGGGGTATGTCTAGATTTCAGTTCTTTTCTCATTACTTGAATTCAGGCCAGCTACAGGGTATCAGCTTCTATACATGTTCAAGCTGTCAGATTTTTTTTTTTAAAAATGAGTTACATAGATTGGAACATCAATGCATTGGAGATATTTGAGGGAAGGAAAGAGGACAATAAAGGAATAAAAGCGAGTTCGTGGACTTCTAGTAGAATCCTAGATTCCGTAAATGACATAAAATGTCATGTAGCTGTGTGTGGCTAGATAGTGACATTTTGGACATAAATTGAATCCCCTGTTTGAAAGAAGAAGAGAGATTTGTCCTAGAGCAATAAAGGTTGCAAAAAATGAAGTACTGTAAGCTGAACTGTATTTAAAATTTACCATGTATATGTACAAATGAATTACTTTGCTGTACACTTGAAACTAATACAACATTGTAAATTAACTATACTTCAGTAAGAAACATAAGAAATAAAGAGATAAAAGAGAAAAAAATTCACACTACACATTTGTGCTATACGCATTTGGGAGTTGTTCCCCACATCGTCTTGTTGTCAGTGCTTGTTTGACTTGTGGTGGGCACGTGGCGGGGAGGCATCAGGGCACAGCTGAGCGCACACAACACCTGGGAAGCAAGTGGGGGTGGCGGTGGCAGGACAATAACCTGGGTGGCCTTGAAGGGGAAGGGCGTTAAGGGGGATTGAGACTGTTTTTTGTAGCCAGTCACTGGAATTTACTACAGTATGAGGAAGATGCCAGGGACAGCAGAGTGACTTAGGAAGAACCATCCAGGGATCTGTTCTAACCCAAATGATCTATAATCTGAGGGATCCAATCTCTGAATGCTCCCCCAAATATATCATCATTTTTTCACTAAGCAATATGGAATTTGCTACAAATGGCTGTTGTGTTGATACACAGAGATCTAAAGTGCCTCCAATCTGGTAAAACTTCGGTAAGCTTTGAGACACCATTCAGCATGTGTATTTCTTAATAGAAGTAAAATAGTTGCCACTAAAGCTTTCAACAGAGGGGAAGAACTTCCTTGCACAGCTCTTTAGTTTTGTATCTCCAGGTTCCATTGTTCTGTCCATAGCTGTCTCTTGGACCTTTTCAGAAAGCCTTGTCACCAAATTTAAAAATATCTGCCAAATTGGATTTTAAGGAAAACAGTGCATGTCTTTACTGATTTTTTATTGTTTGTTTTCAGTTTTGCTAAATGGCAGATACATCATTATCTGCACAGCTGGACACTGTGCTCTTTCAAATATTTTTCCCTTCTCAGAAATTAAAAATATATATATATTCGCCAAATTATCTTTAACCAAGACACACCCCCCCAAAATAATTTTATTAATTCTTTTTATGCTTCATGGCGACAGATCTAACTTCAGAAACCTGTCACTAAAGGGCTAGATAACCTGGTATTACTTCAGACAGGCAGCCAGCATGTTGGCCACAGGTTTTATTATCC
Organism: Hippopotamus amphibius kiboko; assembly: GCF_030028045.1. Lineage (NCBI taxonomy): Eukaryota > Metazoa > Chordata > Mammalia > Artiodactyla > Hippopotamidae > Hippopotamus > Hippopotamus amphibius. The sequence goes on along the minus strand of NC_080192.1, from coordinate 39,715,879 downwards.
AGATTTGCTCAGCAAAACCCCACGCCAACAGTGGTCATTATGCAGTAAGGCTACGGATATTGTCAGAGAGTATAGAGACCATAAAATCTGTATGCTGTGTGCATAAATTTGCATTTGGAATTAAAGCGGTCTTAACTTCAAGTGGGAAACTGTGACTTTGTGAACTTACTGCTTTTATGTTTGATCTCAGTGGTCATGTCTGGACATTTGAAATTTACAACTGGTTGTGCCACGATAGTTGGGAAGAGTCTGGTAGAAGTGAGAACATTCTTAACAGTTAGCAGGGGACCAAGCTTTAGATGATACACATAAGCACAAATGGACAGAAAAGGTCTCTGCTGTCCTGTTTGTCTCCTTATCCACTGGTACATGAAGCTGAAAATTTAATTTTATATTTTAATCTGGTAGCCACAGTTCAACACTAGCTAGTGGTAGAGAAAGAACTGGACGGCTCTTTCTGACTTACTATTTTGACACCTCTATTATATTGTCTTAATATGATAAACTATAACTACAATAAAGGAAAGAATTTGGAGACAATCCACATTAATTTTACAAGTACTTAGGAGATCTCTCCCTCTCTAACCCCACAAGAGCTGCCTGAGTGATGTTCATGGATACTGAAAATAGCCAATAATTTGTTATTCATACAACTTCGCTTCTGAGAAAAATACATTAGGAAAAGACTTGCTCTGGATTTTTCAGCATGCAAACTCCATCAAATCAGTTCAACATGCAAAAACAATTTAATAAAACACTTAAAGACTTACTTTCCCTGCGTCCAAGGTCATATCTATGTAGAACTGAGGAACTGAAGTTTTTTCAACAGTTATTGATTTTCAGTCATTTTTAACTTACAGCAAGTAATACTGACATGTACTAAATACAACTCTTATTAATCATCAGGATGATTAAAAATAACTTTTCTAAACAGCGCTTTAAATTCCTTTTAATTTTACAATAATAAAATTTTCATTTATTAATTTAACACGTACTTATCTGAAAATAAACTATGCTCCAGGCTTTGTGAAAAGGTTTGAGAATATAAAGATAAATAGCAAAATCCCTTTCCCAAGTTGTTAAAAAAAATCTTAGTGCTTGAAAGGAATTTCAGAGAGCTTTTAATCCATCTTGTCACAATCCTTCACAGTTGCTGTCACATATTTTATGGAAAGTCTGGTGGCAAAAGCCCTGAGGGGGAGAATCAGAGGTCCTGAATTTGAATCCTGGCTTTGTCCTCTGTTTGCTGAGTGACCTTGGGTAAGTCAGTGAAGAGTGAAACTCTTAAATTTTTTTCCTGATGTAGAAAATAGGGACGAGGGATGTGATGATACCTATCACGTAGAGTTATTGTAAGAATGAAATGGGTTGATACCATGTCAAGTGCCTAACAGAGTGGCTTGCATGAAGTCAGCATTATGAATAGTAGCTATTTTCCAGGAGTTAACAGCCAAATTAGACAGCTCATTCTGTTTTTCAACAGTTCTAATTGTCACAAAGTTCTGAAATCTGCCTCCCTGCAAATTCCGAGCATTGGAACTCATTATGCTCACTGGAGCAGATAAGTTTAATTCTTTCTTCCACATGAACACCCTTAAGATATCAGAACACAGTTTCCACCCTTCTTCATTTTTTCCCCGTTGAGCATCTGCGGTGAACTTTTATTGTTACTTAACTATTTTTTTCTTAAGCGTAATGAATATATTAAAACCTTCAAAACCATTTACTCTAGAGTGAGAATCAGTATAGGATGGAACATTTTGTACCGAATTTAAATCTGTTTAGTGATTGAAATCAGAAAATAACCTCTCCTCCAAGTTTAACTTAGAAGATAAACCTCCATAAACCTTCACCAAGGCAATAGTCTCCTACTTTATTTCCAGCCTGCTTACTGAGTCATGTTCTAAATACGAATCTATTTTTCTACTTGTTGCCATAAATAAAACTTCCCAGCTTACTTAGAACAGTGGTTCCAAACTTTCTGATCTCCTAACCCCTTTACACCCTTAACATTCATTGATGATCTCCAAAAGCTTTTGTTTCTGTAGGTCAAATCTATGTGTACTTATTACCATATTAAAAACTACAACTGAGACAACTATTTATTAATTCATTCATACAACGGAATTTATTGTATATTAACACAAATAACATATTTTGATGAAAAGTAATATATTTTCCCAAGCAAAAAAGAAATAGTGAGCAGCGTGGCCTCGCTTAATGTTTTTGTAAATAAAGTTTTAATGTTTAGCTTAATAAAAGTCAACTGTCTGCTTCTGCATTCAACCTTTTGTGATATGTTGTTTTGGTTGAAGTATGTGACAGAAATCATACCTCACAGAGATATGTAGTTGGAAAATGGAGGAATATTTTAATAGTCTTTTTCAGATAATTGTGAATATCCTTCTTTAATATTATACCAAATCAACAAATGGTAGTTTCTTACAGGGTGGTTGAAATGTGTAATCTCAAATGATACCCATGATTTTTTTTTTAACTCTGTTAAATTAAAATCTGTTGGTCTAGCTTACGCTTTAAAAAGGAACTTTTACCCATGTGTGATCTTGTAATATCATGTTTTAGTTATATGAAAAAATTGGTTCACTAGGTTATACAGATATTCCAAAGATTGATGCATTTCACTATATAATATCAAGAAATCACATTCACTGATACCATCCCAAATCTCATTTTTTTTAAAATGTTATATACTGTGATGCTGTTAAATTCATGGTGGCAGATAGAAGTTTTCCAAAATTCTAATTTTCTCTAAAATTTGAATTTTGTCATTGGCAACAAATACTGTTAGTTGTTTACCTTACAATGACAAGTTCACTGTTCATTATCAAGAAAATGTCTGCCAAACAAAATTCATTTTAACATTATGGAACACCCTGAAAGACTCTTGGGGACCATACTTTGAGAACTGCTCAGCTTTTAATGAGATCTCCTACAGGTTGCAGCCTACCTTCCTGCCGTACCATACCTCCAATCTGCTCTGGCCTAATCTAATCTACCATACTTCTCATCTGCTCTGCTCATTTTTTGGTCACGATTCATGAAATCTTTCCTGATTTTTTTGTAATGTATTATTAAAATATTAAGATAATCCCTCCCTTCTTGAGTTTTATAATATATACCTTGTACTTACTTTTAGCATTGACCTTGAATAATAATTTCATTTGTTTTATACCTTTCTCTTCCTTTTAGACAGTTACTCAAGCACTGGGACCCAGTCTTGTTAGTATCTATCTTAGGAAAGAAGTACTAGATCTACCAATTATTAGCTTGAACAAGTTTTTTTAACCACTCTGTGTCTGATTTCTTATCTGTAAAATGGAGTACCATTACTTACTCCAGAGAAATATTGTGAGGACTGAAAGAGAAAATGCATATATCAGCTCAAAATATTATTGTTTGGTCATCATTACTAAATGCTTTTGCTGGATTACCCCATTGATGAGATATTTCCTGTTTTACTATCAAAAGAATTAGTTATAATTGAGTCTGTAATATTGTCTGAGTGTGTGAGGGTTTCTTGTATTTTTTATTTAGGGCCTAAATTCTAGACAGTAATTTATTTGGGTAATTTTTGATCTTTTGTTAATTCCTTTGGGTAAGCAGATATTTTCAGGTGAGATACTTCTGTCACTGTGTTTATTCTGTGAAGCTCCATATTTTAAGCACATGTATGTGGTTCAGGCTTTCACTGATGCAGTCATTCTAGACCTTGTCCTCTACCTGACCCAGAAATCTCTCACATTACTCCTCAGCTCTCATCCCTACTGCTGCCATTTTAGGGTCGATCCTTATCCCTTCTCTCCTGAATTTCCAAATAGTCCCCAGGCTTTCTCACCTGCAATTTAACCTCCATTCTGTTTAGGGAGAGTGCAAATTCTTCATAAAATGCTAATACAACTAAAAACCTGTCTTAGCTACCTGTAACACACAAGATAAAGTTCAAACTCTTTGGAGTGGATATTAAGGCTCTTTATGCTCTCACCTCTTCATTTCTTGCTAAATTGACTTCTCATTCATTCTCTCAGCCCCATCCCACCCCTCATGCACCTGCTGTGTTGAGCAACTTGCAGTTCCTAGAATATGATATATCTATATTTAATGGCGCCAATTTTTTCTATTTCTGGGCTGTCTTTCTAAAAATTACCACTAAGCCTTCCAGACTCAGCTCTTTTCTGCTCTGATGTCATCCTGCTGTGACTTTCTCCTCTCCTAAGTTTGTTTAGGCTCTGTATCCTATGTCATAGCCCACACAGCATTGTGTTACCTCTATTCGTGTTTGTATGTCTTCCTTCATATGCTAAGACACATTTGCAGAACCTAGCAGTCGTATACTCTTCCAAGAGAAACTATTCCCCCTCAGTCCCTGCTGTGTAAAGCTTTTTGATGTGAACCACTAATTCTGTTCTCCTGGCAAGGTTTTCAGACCAGGAATGTTCAAATGACAGGAGGGCAGCTAATCCAAAGGATGCTTTGTGATCTATGACTTAGGACCAGTGACATACCAAGTATGAACATTTGAGCTAGGCTGATCAAGTTCTCTTGCCAAATTGAGTTGGAAAGAACTGAGTCATAACCTGTAGTTAAAAGAATTTCTAGGAGTACTTTTATGAGTCCCTACCTCCATGTCTACTCATCTGCTTCCATCTGTGCACACATACCCTGCCTCACTACCTTTCCCCCAGGTGTGCTAACTGACCATGCAAACTGATACAGCCTTAATGTTCCTCTCAGCTTGACTAAACTTTAGACAAGTTTATTTCTGACTATAGGCTGCTGACCTCCCTTTTCTTAGAGCCTTTGCTTTAGAAAACTTGAAACTGTAAATTTTTTTCCTCTGCCCCTTTGAGATGTAAATTTTCTTTCAGCCTATTGCCAGTTACAACCAAGGGATGACTTTCTCAAGGACCTGGAAGCCATCCCTTTGAAATGAAATCATCAAGAAAAACAGAACTACTGTCCTAGTCTCTGTGAGAGGGTAGGAGCCTAACTTCTTTCAACAAGCACCAATTAGCAAACACAGATGGCCTAATCACATTGACCAACTTCCCCCTTAACTTTACCTAGTACTTTTCCACTAGCTCACCCCAGTGCTTAAAAACTCTCCTGCCTTTTGCTAATGGAGCCGAAATCAGTTCTGTACTGAAGTCCTCTCCCCTTTGCAGTAACTCAAATAATACTTGTCATTTTTAATGTACCAAGTGCAATTTCTGTTTTACATTCCTATAATTTCTTTTTAACACTTCATGTACTGTGCCTGCACATATTATGCATGTAGGAAATGTTTGTTGTGTGGGCAAAATTTCATAAAAGCTAAAAAATTGAGAAGGTAAGAAAGAGGAATAGAAGATAAAGACTTCAGTAAGCAGAGGGAAAATGAAAGAGTATATGCTTAGAGAGCAGACAGAGGGAAGGAAGGGGAGAGGGAGAGACCAAAGCAGAGACCACCTGTGGGCTGCTTCTGTCAGTTTCTGGTTCACATATATATATATTTTATATATATGTATATATACACACGTACACTAGTACAAAGTATCAGAGTATAAATGTATATAGTATGTATATATATAATACACAAGGATATATATATATATTATATAATTAGCATCTAACAGTAAATATATCCTTACAATACACCTGCCTCTTCTTAAATTTAGTTGAGTGATTTTTCTGAATCCCCGATCCTAGCTACTAGATGTGGCCAGTTAGAACTCTTCATTCCTGGGATCTCTTATGCAAAACCCCACCTTTGAATGTGGAGTGCCTAGCATTGTACCTACTGCGTATCAAGCATTCGCGGGCCAGTTTTTAAATAAAAGTATAACTATGTCAAATCTTTTCTACTATCTTCCTAAGTCTTCTGTTTATGAGACTATGGACAACATATATTCTGTGAGATTAAGAAAGAAAAGAGAGTTATTTAATTGTCTTACCTTGGGATAGAAATATTAACTTCAAATACCAGCAGAAACAAATCAAGTTCTCCTGGAGTTGGCAGTTGTTAACTGAGACCCCCACCAATCTCTAGTTGTTAGAAGTCAGACTTGAGGCAACTTAGGAAACCTCTAGACTTACTAATAAAAGAAAAATACATTTATATTTCAAGTTCCAATTTCATTGTTACTTCTTTACATTTTGCCAACATAGAGTGCCTGTTTTACTGGAAAATCCAATCAGAGCTCTCAGAGGAAACAACCAATAAATATGTAGTATAGAGATGCATTTTCCCTTTGTTTGAATTGTTTGAATTTGTTGAATTCCCTCTACCCTTTGGCTTTTTTCCAATTCTGATCCTCCAACCAAACACTCATGTACAGGTGGTTGAACTGTCTTATTGAAAAGTACCATTGAACTTATCGAGGTTACCATTGTCCTCATATGACAGCAGATTTTGTTCCCTTCTCATGTGTATTTTCACTCTAGGAGGCAGAAAGCTGTTCTGCAGAGCTTCACATGCAATCTTTTGCCAGTTTAACTTTGATGAACTCTGTGTCAGTTCACCACGAAACAGGTGCCCCCCCCCCCAATATGGAAGTCTTTCATATACTTCTCTCTTGACCTCCAAAGCAAAGCAGCAGGTATCTAAAGGATTCTTAAGTCCCCCATGCTAATTACTGTAGCAATTTGGTTGAACAGGAAGATAGATTTTATGTTTGTATTTTATTGATCTCTTTCAACTGAACAACTTCCTGTGTGAAATATTTCTTTTCTTTTTTTAAGCAGTCAAGTGAGATGTGAGGAAAGCATCTGTCTTTGACTCTCATTCAGGGCTTCTTAAGGACCAGGTCCCAAGGGATAAGTATCGAATGATTCATGATAAGACTAAAGATACGAAATTTACTTCTTTTTCTAAGGTCTAGATGTCAAAGCCGAATCGAGATTCTTAAAGCAGTCTTCAGCCGTAGAGCTATAAAAAACAATGCTCTCTACCCAATTCTTAGCCGGTTAGGCCTGCCCTAGCTAAATGCTAAATACAAACCAAGCACAGACTACATCAAGAGAAGCCTGAGGGGATGTGTTCTGCAAGGGGGTCAAATACAGCAGTTCAAATCAGTCTCATAGTGTCCTGGTTGCTTAGAAAAGTGTAGTATATTGAGTGTTATGGATGGTCCAGCGGGACTACAATGTGTTTTATTCTGCCTCCATTATGTAAAAGGATTCAGGGAAGGTTGGAAACAAAATACATATAAACCGCCCACTTGGGTGCGTGCACATGCATGCATTTAATCATCTAATGATCTGCTTTCATTTGACAAAAGCAAAACTATTCAGTGTTAAAGATTGCAAGACAAGGCTTGGAACATCATTTATTAATGTTGCAGTGAGATGCTTAAGTATTTCATGCTCTATGGGAAATGTGATCAGATGGCAGCAGTAAAAAATAGGATTTTCCTGATCCTCACTCCAAGATCTGATTTTTCTTACTTGTCTTACTTTAGCTTTCAGTTATATTTAATACTTATTGTTATATATTCACAATTAGATAGGGCCTATAACCTGCTGAGACATGTTCCATCTGTCCTTTCCTAGGAGAATGTCTTGTGACATTTTAAGTAAACTATTTACAAGTTTTTTCCACTTTTCAATCTGGGGAAAAATTATGAGAAATCTGTGGTTTGATTCAAGATTTAGAGAAATACAAAATCTCCTAGAAAACATGGCTTGCTTAAAAGTTTAAAATGTCTTATTCACTGCAATTACTGTTAGGAGGAATTGAATTGAACTGTGATAACTGCTATTTAATAATTATTATTATAAGTTGTACTACTCAGGAAAATATGGTAATCAGGTTTAGAATATGATTTGTGGTCCTGGTTAGTATTGTGGAAAAAACTGGGGAGGCTGGAGCAAGGAGTGAGGTTATAGAGAGTGATATGCAGAAAAATCTTAGGACCATATGTCTGGAAAGCAAAAATATGGTCAATAATTTAAATATTTCTATACCACATATCACACATAAATATATTGATGTCTCTGTTCTATACACTGAAGGAGTGCAATATTGCTGCAGAAAATGAAAAGTCTGCTAAATTCCCTACAGAAGTCAAGTTTTTCTTGATGATGGGTCAATGAATGGTTGAGATAACAGAATTTTTCTGGTGGTTCAGTCAATCTCTGTTAGTCATTTAAAACAGCTTAAAGGAGCTCAGGCTTACTAAGGAAGGTAGGATGGATATGTTCTGGGAGGTATACAACTATGTTATTAGTACTGAAGTAAGTAAACAGTGTGGTCAGAGATATTAAGCACTCTCTCAAAAATGTTCCAGGGCTTCGCATTGCATTTAGAACAGTTGAAACTCCTTGACTGGATCTGTGTCTCCCAAATCACTTCCTATACTTTTCTTTTTGATCAGTTTGCTCCAACTGCATGGGTCTTTTAGGTTCTTGATCATTTCAAGACTTTTCTTAATTTCAGGCTTCTGTCTAGGCTCCTTTCTCTGTCTGGGTTGCTCCTGCTCTGTTCTCTGTGTGGCTTTCTCCTCTCATCCTTCAGGCCTGGCTTAAGTGTTGTAGCCATATTGTAGTTTTCCTTGACCCCTTATCTAAGTGGACTTCCCATGTCAGTTTCTACTCTTTTTCTTTGTGTATTAGCTTCATGAGCACAATTTATCATCATATGCTTATTTATTTATATGTAAATATTCTCCTTTCCCATTCTAAATTGTAAGCTTGATGAGAACCACTATATTAAAAATTCTAATATGTAGTAGGGGCTTAAAAATATTTTAAGAATAAATGTGAAAGAAAGCAAGTGATCAGAAAAAAAAAGAGGGTTGCAGGCCAGTATCACTGATGAACATACAGGCAAATATCCTCAGCAAAATATTAGCAAACTGAATTCAGCAATACAATAAAAGGATCATATGCCATGATCAAATGTGATTTATCTCAGGGATGTAAGTATGGTTTACTATCCACAAATCAATCAGTGTGATACATCACATTAACAAATTGAAGAATCAAAATCACATGATCACCTCAATAGATGCAGAAAAAGCTTTTGACAAAATACCTCATCCATCTATGATAAAAACTCTCAACAGAATGAGTATAGAGGGAATATACCTCAACTTAATAAAGGCCATAGAGGGCAAGCCCATAGCTTACATTGTATTCAGTGGTGAAAAGCTGAAAGCATGTCCTCTAGGAGCAGGGAAAAGACAAGGATAACTACTGTGTCTGCTTTTGTTCAACATAGTATTGGAAGTCCTCGCCACAGTAATCAGACAAGAAAACAAAATACAAGAAATCCAAAATGGAAAGGAAGAAGTAAAACCTATCACTGTTTGCCAATGACTTGATAATATATATAGAAAACCCTAAAGATGCCACCACAAAACTACTAGAACTCAGTAAAGTTGCAGGATACAAAATTAATATACAGAAATCTGTTGCATTTCTATACACTAATAATAAACTATCAGAAAGAGAAATTAAGGAAACAGTCCCATTTAAAATGCCTCAAAAAGAATAAAATACCTAGCAGTAAATCCAGCTAAGGAGGTAAAAGACCTGCACTTGGAAAACTATAAGATACTGATGAACAAAATTGAAGATGACACAGATAGATGGAAAGATATATCATGTTCATGGATTGGAAGTATTAATATGGTTAAAATGACTATACTGCCCAAGGCAGTCTATAGATTAAGTGCAATCAAAATATCAGTGGCATTTTGCATAGAACTAGAGCAAATAGTTCTACAATTTGTATGAAGACGCAAAAGTTCCCAAATAGCCAAAACAATCTTGAGACAGAAGAGCAAAGCTGGAGGTATCACACTCCCTGATTTCAAACTATACTACAGTGCTACAGTAATCAAAACAGTATAGTACTAGCTCAGAAAAAAAAAAAAAAAAAAGACACATGGATCAATGGCACAGAATAGAGAGACCAGAAATGAAACCACACTTATGTGGGCAATTAATCTGTGACAAGGAGGCAATAATATACAACAGGGAAGAGACAACCTCATCAGTAAATTGTGGTGAGAAAACTGGACAGCTCCATGCAAAAGAATCAAGCTGAACTACTTTCTCACATCATGAGCAAAAATAAGTTCAAAATGGATTAAAGATGTAGGATCTGAGACTACAGAAGTTCTAGAAAAAAACATGGGCAGTATGCTCTTTGACATCAGTCTTACTTTTGTATTTTTTGGATATGTTTCTCAGGCAAGGGAAACATAAGCAAAAATAGACTAGTGGGACTACATCAAACTAAAAAGCTTCTACACTGTGAAGCATCAACAAAACAAAAAGGCCACCTAATGAATGGGGGAAGATATTTGCAAATGATATTATCTGATAAGGAGTTAATATCCAAAATATATGAAGAACTCATACTACTCAACATCCAAAAAACAAACAACTCAGTTTAAAAATGGGCAGAGGATCTGAATAGACATTTTTCCAAAGAAGACATACAGATGTCAACAGGCACATAAAAGGTGCTCAACATCGCTAATCATCAAATGCAAATCAAAATGAAAATCAAAACCATGGTGAGATACCACCTCACACCATCGGAATGTCTGTTATCCAAAAAACAACAAATAACAGGTGTTAGGATGTGGAGAAGAGTAAACCCTAGTGCACTATTGGTGGGTTCTAAATTGTAAACCCTAGCCACTACGGAAAACAGTATGGAGATTCCTCAAAAAAGTAAAAATACAACTACCATTTAATCTAGCAATTCCATTCCTGAGTATATATCCTAAGAAAATGAAAACACTAATTAGAAAAGATATATGTACCCTCATGTTCATTGCAGCACTATTTACATAGCCAAGGTATGGACGCAACCTAAGTGCCCATCAACAGACAAAGGGAGAAAGAAGAGATGGTATATGTATATACAGTGGGATATTATTCAGTCATAAAAAAGAATGAAATTTTGCTATTTGAGACAACATGGACGAAAATAGAGGGTATTACACTAAGTGAGATAAGTTAGAGAAAGGCAGATACTGTATGGTTTTAGTTATATGTGGAATCTGAAGAACAAAACAAATGAACAAACATAACAAACCAGAAACAGAGTTATAGATATAGAAAAGAGGTGATTGCCATAGGAGAGAGATGTGGGGGAAGGAAAGAGCCGGAAGGACAATAAGAGGTAAAAAAGTTTCAGTTGCAAAATAAGTGTCACAGTTATGAAATGTACAGTGTGAGGAATATAGTTCCTAAGTGTATCATATCTTAGTATGGTGACAGATTATAGCTGGACTTAATGGTGGTGATCACTTTGAAATGTATAGAAATATCAAATCACAGTATTGTAGGTCAGTTATACTTCACAAACAAAGAAATGAACAAACTTATAGAAAAAACATCAGATTTGTGGTTACCAGAGGCAAAGAGTAGGGAGAGGGGGACTTGGAAAAAAGCAGTTGAAAGGTACAAACTCTCAGCTATAAGATAAATAAATATTAAGAATGTGGTGTACAACATGATAAATATAATTTACACTGCTGTATGTTATATATGAAAGTTGTTAAGAGAGTAAATTCTAAGAGTTCTCATCACAAGGAAAAATATGTTTTTTCTATTTAATTTTTTATCAATATTAGACTGTGGTTACTAAACTTGTGGTAATCATTTCATGATATATGTAAGTCAAATCATTATGCTGTACACCTTAAACTTGTGTAGTGGTGTATGTCGATTATATCTCAATAATACTGGAAGAAAAGTGATCACAAAAATTTTCACAGATATGGTAACATTTTTCTCGTTTATTAACCTCAATCCCATTATTTTTGATAATTTTTTTTCCTCTCTTTGAAGAAAATTCTTCCAGCCAAAGGGAAAGGAACTAGTATCAGGGCTAGCACTAAAACACTAGTAAAGCTCTCAGAAAGATAGACCAATCTATCTTACTATTTATCTACCTCCCTCCCTCCCTGCCTGTATCTCCATTAAGGGTACACTTGTAAGGATATTGAACCATAATCGTCTCTTTCTAATCATTATTGAACAACAAATATTTGTGGAATAATTCCCTGCCACAGGGCAGGAGAGAAAGGGCCCTAATCACTCCAGTCACTTCGAAATAAGTGAAAAGAGAAGAGACCACTTCTACCTGATTATTATTTACATTGTAATCCTTTACCTTTTGAGACTTTCATCCACAACAACCATAATGTGTCCCAGTGTAGGAAATGCGATCCACCAAATCCGTATTTCTTTTAGTGAAACAAGGGGAAGAAGAAGTGGTGAGAAGCCATATTCTTTCTAGAGTATGTCCAGCAACCCTTTTACACTTGAAGAAATGCAGATGGAAAGTGAGTTGTGCTAAACCATGTATCTGTTTGTGCGTTCTGTCTTCAAATCCACTTCTCGTTCCACCAACACAACCGTGTCTGGTATTGCTGTAGAAAATCTGAGTTTGACATAAATATATATAAGAATTTCCAACATAAAAAAGAAACTTAAAATAACTGAAGTGAAATTTTTATTAGGAATATGGTAAGGTAATTATTGCAAGGATTTTTCATTATACGTAAAAATAAAGGAAGGTATGAAAATGCATTTATTACTCCTGAGTCCTTGGTGATTAATGTTTGTGGATTTGACAGATAAGGTCATCTCTTAGACTAGACAAAAATAAACACTAAGTGTGCCAGATATCACTGGTTTCTGTTGTGGACCCCTGACCTCATAAGGCAGGAAATTTCCACACACAGATATTCCACACCTGAAGATAACTGGAAACTTCAGCTTGCTTAGCATTGTGCAGCAAAACATCTAGAATATTGATTTGAAAAAAATCTAGATATTTAGGCGTTATGTATTCTAAATCTCTACTTAAAGTTTACAGAAATTGTGTTTTTCTGATGAATAGATATTTATAAATTCACAATAACATTCTCCCTTTTAAAAGTTGTCTGAAATTTTAGAAAACATAAACAATTATAAAGTTAGCATATCCTAGTTATATAGGGTATGCTCTCGGCATTGTTTTGTGTAAGTTTAGTCTGTTACTTCACTGTCCTTTATATTTTATTATGTAAACCTAAATTACAATTTCCTTGTGCTCCTACTTTTTTTCTCTTTTATAGTAAATGGCCTCATAGTTCTTTGTAAAAATCCAATCATCTCTCTTGTCCATAAAAACCATTTTCTCAGAAGAGGCTATTTGCTTTGAGAGCTCGCATCATTCTTGAAAAATTCTGCTTGTCTCTCCCTTGTGGTTAAAGATAAACTGTTGTACTTCTTGGAAAACAGAACTACTGAAATTCTAGCTTGTAAGTCAAATAGTAGGACACAGTGACTCTGCAACATGAAAGGTCATTTCATCATACCTGATTAGATAGGATATGTAGCATCTGGGTAATTGAAATAAAACCCTAAATAATAAGCCAGTTGAATTTCAGTAAAATTTGGAGAAAATTGTATAAGCTGTACTATATGAAACAAATTAAATTCCATCTTTAAGTGTCCTATGCTTATGTCAGCATAGCTGAAGAATAGGGTTATTTACCAAACTAAAACCCGAAAATGAGTCACAGTGCTAGTTTTAAAAGCCTGCATGTAATTGGAATATAAAGACAGTTGTATAATTTTTAGCAGACACAAAATTTTGTTTCTAGAAATCAGAGGGACCCCTTAGCTACTGAGGTGGCTTTCCTAGAAGCAAAAAAGTGGAAGTGTTTAGAAATTTTTCCTTATGTTTGTTTAAAAACTTGATTAAAAAAAAAATCTTTGTTGGATTATAATTGCTTTACAATGTTGTGTTAATTTCTGCTGTACAACAGAGTGAATCAGCCACATGTATACATATATCCCCATATCCCCTCCCTCTTGAGTCCCCCTCCCACCCTCCCCATCCCACCCCTTTAGGTTGTCACAAAGTACCAAGCTGATCTCCCTGTGCTGTGCAGCAGCTTCCCACTAGCTATCTGTTTTACACATGGTAGTGTATATATGTCAGTATGTCAACTCTCTTACTTCATCCCAGCCTCTCCTTCCCTTCTCCCTGTGTCCTCAAGTCCATTCTCTACGTCTGCATCTCTATTCCTGCCTGCCACTAGGTTCATCCTTACCGTCGTCTAGATCCCATATATATATATGCGTTAACATCTGGCATTTGTAAAAACTTGATGTTATTTTATAAGCAAATTTATAGTTGCTCAAAAGAGGTTAAAAAATTTTTAAAAAAAGAAATAGATTCTGTCTGTTAGAGAAGCATGAGTTGGAATGTACTGAGATTCTCAGGCCTGAAATGGTGAGGGGGAAAGTGCGCAATGCAGATTATCTATGGAAAATGAGAAACCTGGTATCAGAGATCTAGCTATAAGTGGTTGGTTGCCATGGTAGCAAGAAGTAAATGTAGATACTAATGGGGAGCAAAATACCATGTGCTGGTATCAGATAGGAGCAGGGTGTCAGGAGAGAGTTCTGTTTCCCTTCTAATTTGGAAGAAAAAAAGTGCAAAGTGAGGTTGGCTGGGACAGATCATAATGCAGCTGAAACAAATCCAAAGTAGCCAGTGTGTTACTGCAGCTTATGGGGGGAGCCAAGTCTGGGGGAGACTCCTACTCCAGGCTACTAGTGATGGGCCATCCTCTAGAGGGGGGAGAAGGACCAGGGCTGAACAGCTGGATCCCAGGTTTGTTATGCCTCTGGATGTAATACAGATGGTTTCATTTATGAGTATTGTGTACACTATGTGTTTTGTGTCTTTTTAATTTTTTCAAAAGTAGTTATACTTTAAAATTTTAGGACACCAGTGGATGAAAGATGCATCGAAGTAGTAACTTTATTGAGGAAAAAAATATATGTTACTTTTAATACATTATGCATACAACTTGTTTAAGAAACAATAAAATGAAAAATCTGGGATAACATTTATACACGTAACACCATCTAATGCAAAATATAAATTGTGATCTAGATTAGCATCAGTAAACTTCACATACTATGTTTTTTATGTGCTCTTCAGATTCCAGGAACTGTCATCCAAATGGAAATCCTACTACTCTACTCCCTCTCAGAATCCTTCCCCCCTACTCCTCCCTCACATCCCTCATCCAGCCCTGCTCCTTGGTAAAGCATGAAGGGCTTGTGCTTCTTCAAGAATCCTTGGCCTCTTCCCACCTTCTGAAGTTAGAGAATGTAGCTCTTTCTAGGGTGGTTTGCACTTTCCAAAACACCTTTCCCCATGAGAAACTTGTCCTCCTTTGCCCAAAAGCCCTGTGCTCAAATGAAAAATAATGGTGATCCTTTTGGTTTTAATATGGGTGTATAACCAGAGAGGCAGTGACTAATCAAGAGTTTTGCTTTGGCCCACTTTGTCTCACTGTGCCACAAGGGACACATATTAACCATCTGTATAGTCTATGAAATTCTTGCCTTGTACAAAGACACTTAGCCATGCAGGTGAGCATATACACAAACAGTTCCGGTGTGCGATTTGCTTGCTAAAGCCATGAGTACTCTTCTAGGGTTTGTCATCCAAGAGGCAGTCCTTTTTTGAAGTTTGTGCACAAGTGCCACCTAGGCTTGTTAGTAGTGACTCGGTGAGCTGCTGGTCACAAATGGGATACTTCTCCCCAGATATAGTTTGAAGCAAGAATAGACAGACCTGGATACGGATGTTATTATATCTACTGGAATCTGAGTATTTTTCTTCAGCAGCAGTAAAACCAAAATGATAACCATAAATGAATACCATTCATTCAGCATTTACTGTATACTTTCCTCTGTGCTTTATCTGAATGATCTTAAGATCTCATTTAATTCTCAAAATAAACTTGTGAGACCTGTGGTTTGACTCCTTAAGTTTCAGATGAGGCTTAGGAAAACTAAGTACCTCATCCAAGGACAAACTTCTAGTAAGCGGAAGAAACGGGATTCCCTCTGAGGGCTGACTGAGGCCAACAGCAGGAATCTTAATGTTTTGCTGTACTGATGCTTCCAAGTGTTACAAAAGCCAAACTTCTAAGAAGTTTTGCCCTTCAAAAGTGCCAGTGACTAAAAGCACTGTGAGAGTGTTGTAGTCTTAGAAATAATGCATCAGTGAATGTCTGCCTGAGAGATGACACTTGTTAAGAATGGAATAAGGTCAGAAGTCTCCTCAGCCATGTGTATTTATGTATAAAGTTAATGGTAAGGGAAGACCATATCGTCATCTAGATAAATGATGCCCCGCCCCCGGGCAAAATGATTAGCTAAATTCAACTCTGTATCTCTCTATCTTCTATCCTCACCCCCACACACAAACACAAAGCAGAACTAAAAGAAACATAAAATATTTTTGAGCTGGAAATAAAACAATATATGTGTAGGTCACTTTCTGAACTGACCTGTTTCTTTATCTTAATAATACATGGTCTTGATCATTGTATCTTTTATTGTCTTGAAATAGTTTAGTATAAGTCCTCCAATTGTACTTTTATAAATTAATTAATTTATGTATTGGCTGCATTAGATATTCATTGCTGTGCACAGGCTTTCTCTAGTTACAGCAAGTGGGGGGGAGGGGTAATCTTCTTTGTGGTGTGCAGGCTTCTCATTGCGGTGGTGGGCTCAATAGTTGTGGCTCACAGGCTCTAGAGTGCAGCTCAGGAGTTGTGGCGCACGGGCTTATTTGCTCTGTGGCACGTGGGATCTCCCCGGACTAGTGATCAAACCCGTGTCCCCTGCATTGGCAGGTGAATTCTTAACCACTGCGCCACCAGAGAAGTCCCAAGCCCTCCAATTTTGTTCTGCCTTTTAAAATTATTTGGAGCCTTCTAGGTCTTTTACATTCCCAGATAAAATTTAGAATCTTCTCAATTTCTACAAAAATAATTGAATTCCTATTTGAATAGCATTATTTATATATATAAATTTGAGCAGAAATATATTAACAATGTCTTCCAGTCTATCACCGTGATATGCATCTCCATTTATTTATTTCTCTGACCAATCTTTTGTAGATTTCAAAATATAACTGCTGTACATATTTTGTTAATTCATGCTAAATATTAGGTATGTATTGGAATTTTTGCTTATTTATTAAAATTATAAATGGAATTGTAAATAATTGTTTTCTAGCAAATGGAAATACACTTGTTTTTTGGTTATTAACCTGGCATTCTGTGTGCTTTCCAATTTACTTATTGTTTCTAGTAACTTTATGGATGTGCTAGGAGTTTCTTCAAATTTGATAATATTATTTGCAAATTAAGACAGTTTTACTTCTTTCATACAAATCTATATGCCTTTCATTTCTCTCTCTTGCTTTGTTGCACTAGATAAGATCCCCAGAACAGTGTTGAATAGAAATGGTGAGAATAAAACTCCTTTCCTTATTCTTGATTTTAGGGGAAAAGCATTCAGTATTTCACATTTAAATATGATGTTAGCTCTAGGTTTTCATAGGTATCTTTTGTTAGATTGGAGGCGTTTCTTATATTCCTGGTTTATTAAGAAGTTTATCATAAGTGGGTATTGAATTTTATCAAATGAATTTTTTAGTATATGATACTCTTTAGAAAGGTATAAGGCTATTTTTTAGAATGTTTATACAGTAAATTATAGTTATTGGTTTTTGTATGTTAAACAACGTTGTATTCCTGTAATAAACGTATTTGGACATAATGTATTACCCTTTTCATATTTTGCTGAATTCGGTTTGCTAAGTAATTTAAGGGTTTTGCGTCTATGTTCAGGAGGGATATATTGTTCTTTTGATTTTTTTTTTTCATGTAACGTCTTTGACAGATTTTGGCATCAGGATAATGCTGACCTCATAAAATGTATCCCCACTTCTGTTTTCTGGAGGAGTTTGTGTAGATTTAGTACCCTCTTTTCCTTCAGTGTTTGGTAGAAATCACCAGTGAAGACATCTAGGCCTGGGGTTTTTCAGTGTAGGGAGGCTTTTAACTATCAGTCTCATTGTTTAAGAGATACAGGGTCATATAGATTATCTATTTCTTCTTGAATGAATGTTAGTAATTTGTATCTTTTCTCCTTTTTAAATCTTTGTGTGGCTAGAGGTATATTAATTTTATTGCTCTTTCAAAGAAACAAGTTTTGGATTCATTTTTTCAGTTTGTTTTCTGTTTTATTGCTGCTTCTTACTTTCAGTTTACTTTTCTTTTTCTAGATTGTAAATAGGGAAATTAGATTTTAAATCTTAGACCTTTCATATTTTCTGATACAAGTGCTTATTGATGTCAGTTTTTCTCTAGCTGCTCTCTTACCGGAATTAAATACATTTCGATATTTGTGTTCTAATTCACTCAATCTAAAATATTTTTTGAAGCCTAGGTTCAAAACTAGGAATCCTCTTTGATTTCTTCCTTGACTCTAATAACCAATTAGCTTTCAAATCCTGTCAATTCTACTTTTGAAATACTTACTAGTCATAGCGT
This sequence comes from Hippopotamus amphibius kiboko, assembly GCF_030028045.1. Lineage (NCBI taxonomy): Eukaryota > Metazoa > Chordata > Mammalia > Artiodactyla > Hippopotamidae > Hippopotamus > Hippopotamus amphibius. Next base: position 39,697,496 of record NC_080192.1, on the reverse strand, counting down.
CTCCCTACTGCCAATGTCACCACCCTGGTCAAGGCCCAATTATGCTCACCAGTGGTCTCTTGCAACCCCTTTAAATCATTTTTACAGTCAGCAGTTTTTCCCCATTCACTTCATCTTGTCTGTTGATATAAGATGTTTGATATTTAAAAATGAAAACACTTAGCATCTGGTTTGGCAGGGCTATACTTTGATACTGAAGACTTAAAGGCAATTGAATCAGAAACCCCACCTTCTCGGTAATCTGATCACGTTCATTCCCTTTCCCAAAATATTGAAGACTTACTGATTTCTCCTTAAGTAGTCCCAGTTCTTTCTTATAATATTCCCCTTCATGCAGCTCTGGAACCTTTTTATTCCCCGTTAAATGAACTTTATTTTCAAATCTAACATTTGAAAGTACTAGGTAGATAGAGCAAATCGAATCCACTACAAGAAAGATAAACAGACTTTTAGAGACACCATGGTGAGATCTCCTCCCTGCTCTCACCAAACTCTCACACTTCTACCTCCCCTGACCAGAATCAGCCGAGCCCAGCTCAGCCTCTGTGCACACTCCCAACATCTCTTTCATGCTTCATACCAAAAGTCTAGTTTGATTTTGTCCGTGTGTCTGAGGGAGAGAGCACTTAAGACTGCAAACGTGTAACCTCTTTTGAAAAAACTTTGTGTCTTTTTTATAATTGGAAAGTTCTTGAGGAACAAATGATATATGTTGAATCTCTTAGAAAATTATGAATTAATATTTCAAAATTAGGACTTATTGATATAAGGCCTTACCAAACAATTTGGCTCTTTATAAGAAAGAAATTTTCTATTAGTAAATGATGTCTGAAGTTGAGTAGATGGCTGTCTTGGGCAGTCAGTGCTCTCAGTGCCTGGAAGTCTTTAAAAATAAACTTGACTTTAGTGGGTGGGAGTGTTGTAGAAGAGATTTAGCTTTGATTGAAAAGGTAAAACAGATGACTTTGATAACCCTGCCAGATTTTGAAATGTGAAACTTCGTAAGCAGTATATTCTAACCATTGGAGTGCAGGAGTTCATGACAGCTGACTGTTAATATCTGTGCCTAACCAGCTTTGTGTTCAGTGGCATCGTGTTGATGTCTTGAAATCAGCCATGGTGGACATAAAAATCAGCAAATACTTTCCAATCAGGATGTTCCCTCTGATCAGAGGGCCAGTGGTTCAACCATGAAACCAATGCTTTTGACAAAATTCAAGCTTGTAAAATATTTCCATTAATTTAGCTACCTAGCATTTGAGAATTAGAATAAAATGTAGCTTATTTTTCCTATAACATAAAATAAAGTGGGAAAGGGAAAGGACCAGATTAAGTCACTTAGAAGACCTAAACCCTGAAAAGATTATAGTGCCCAGCAATACCAAATCATGAAAATATGTGTAAAGAAATCCAACTAAGGTCTTTTTCATATCCATGCACAGAAAGAACTTTGATACATTTTTTAAATAATCACATTTAAAAAAGATGTGCCTTTGGTTTTTTAGTGACTAAAATATCTGATTGATATTAAAAATTAAAGAATTTAAATCAAAGAATTAAAAATATGTTTAGAAAGGAAGACTGACCCATTTATTTTCCAGTATATGACATGGATAGATGAATGAATGGATGGATGGAAAGGTAGATGGGTGGGTGGAGAGATAGATTGATAGATATTGTGTCTTTTAATTTCATTATTACAATAAATAACACTGTAAAAAAGGTGTTATTTTTCCCTATTTTTGAAGAAAGTCTCAAAGAGCTTAATCATCCTTATCAGTGTTTAGAGCTTTGATTTTATTCCATTTGACTGAATGCAGCTCTTCTTCTCTGTATTGTGTAAGCTCACATTTCATTGGATTTGGCTCCTTATAATCCCTTACCAGGGATTTAATTTTCTATGACATTGTATATACACATGTGACACAAAAAGCCTTCTTGAAGGGAGACACTTTTCTGTATTCATTATTGTTTGGCTGATTCTCTTTTTTAGTTCTGGTTCCATTTATGGTATCTAGAAATATTCAGAATATATTTGTTAAATGAATGAATGGAAGATTAATAGTATTTTTATGTCCTTTCTGCATGATTACTTCATGATAGCACTGTTCTCTTTTTACTATTTGTAGATATATGAAGCAGATCCCCATATATCACCTCATTTTAGTCTCACAAATGAGTAAAGTTGACTCAGCTTGTGAATGGAGGAAAAATACTGTTCTTAAATTTATTGAGTCAATGGCAGAGACAGAATTATAGAGCCAGATGACTTCTTTGTCATGCTCTCCATGGATACTTTTAGTTCTGTGAACCATGAACAATTTCCTTTGAACTTTTGTTAAAACTTGAGTATATAATTTTACATCAAAGTTGTTACTTTAGCAATTAATAAAACAATTAGAATCATATTAACACTTCATTTGAATAAACTCAGATATGCCTATATGCTCAATTTCCTCCATTAATGTAATGGTAGTAGTTTAAAGTTAAGTGCAAATGAGCGAAGAATCCACCATGGGGAAAAGAGGAATTTCAGAAAGGACTTTTTGGAAGCTTGTGATACCAGAGACTTCAAATATCTAAATCGCTATTGGAATTTTTTGAAATAGTTGCTAGATTGATAGTTTCTTCTTTATCTTCTTTTTCATTTCACATCAGTTTTATTTTGAATTGTCATGAAATTTTTGACATGAAATTTGATTACAGTCAACTCTAGCTTATCTGCAAATTGTTTTGTTTACTGTTAAAATTGTTTACTGTCCCTTTCCTTTCACTCCCAGGTTGGGTCCAGGCCTGGTGACAGAAGGTTCTTCTTAGAGATCAGGACAAGGCAAATAAGTGTTCAAACAATAAACACTTTACTAAATCAGTATCTCAAAATCTTTTAAAAGGTAAAATGTTATTATTTCATAAAATTAAACTCATGCAAGTTGGATTGAATAAATACTGGTACATTTACAGAATAGAGTGTTATGTAGACATTTAAAAGAGTGACGCTGACTCAGATAACCTGGAGTGATTTGCAGTTTTCACAAGCTATTGATGAGTGAAAATAGCACACAGAGAGGTGTGATAATTATTTTGAGTATATTCTTATGAATAATGTAAAATATCCCATGCAACTTTATCTATGAGTATATGGCTCTAAGAGTATGGAAAATAGAGATATTTCTATTCGGGTGATTTCAACACATTACCTAGGGCTTCTGGTTAGGATTGTGGTGGAGGGGAGATATGAGGGGATGAAATGGAAGGAAGCAATAAGGAAGAGGAGGCAACTATGTAGAAGAAAAATAGCATAAACACTATATAAATGATCACATTTACATAAAATTTTATGTACTTTCTGTAAGTATATATGTATATTAGAGATAATAGAGATAAACAGATAATACAAAAGAAAGAGTTAGGTCTATACTGATTAGTTAAAAAAAAAAAAAGAGGTGTGAGAATCTTAGCACATGTGAACACTTAACAGTGATTGTCTCACATTTCTATGGGAATGGAAATAGGGGTATATATGTGAGATGACATTTAGCTTTGCCTTTGTATCATTTCGTGTGTATTGTTTAAATCAAGAAATTTAAATATATTCATGCATTCATATATACAGTTATACATACATTATTCATAGAGTCAAAAGAGCAGCTTGGAAGTGATTATTTTTTCTAAGCATTTTTTTCATGCATGGAGTACGTAAACTTAGGACTGGCTGCATTTTGGTATAACATGATTTCTGTTACCAAAGGAAACCTTATTTATATCATAAAGAATACCTATTATTACCTGAACATTTTCTATATCACCTATAATTTTTTCAGTCGTTTGATAGTTTCTTTTTCAGTTGGATGTACTTTTCAAAGCAACTAATTGGTAACACATCCTTTACCAAGCTTTGAAATGATCATCAAATGGAAGAACATGAATATGAGTCATAAAATATTAGTTTTATATTATTGAATGCTCTCTAATTATCTCTGTTCGCTTCTTTGCTGGAAGCATGTTTTTCTCCTTATACGGTCATTAATTTTCACAAGTGTGAATTTAAACCATCTCAAAATTATTTTCTTTTGGTACATCACACTCCCCACCAGCAGGGTTGGCTAATTTGATGATGGTGATGGAAAAAAACTGAATTAGTTTTTGGATAAATACAGAACAATGTATTTAATTTTTAGAGGAATAAATAAAACCTCATATCTATAGTAAGAATGAAAATATACTCTACGTATAGTACTATTCCTCTTTCTTTGGGTATTTAAGAGCTGGTAGATATCATCACATCAAAATAAATATGTGCTAGTTAGTATCAACCAAGGAAAGCAGGTAAAGAATAATTTCTCTTATAAGTAAGAGTATACAGTGTTGTCAGACATTTTTAGCATACAAATCTTTGTATCTTCATAACTAAAAAATTATTGTTCTAGTTTATAAAAGAGTATGAACTCGAGTCTTCTGGTATATACCAAATAGTATGTAATGTATCCATATTAATTCCTAAAAGAGTATAACTTACTAAAATAAAATATAAAATTTAAATAACATTGAATATAAAAATGGTCAAGAGTTTAGATCCATTGTATCATCTTATAATGTACGATATTGCAAAACTAGTTTCCATTTGGGTTTGCCAATTCTGTTTTTATCAATAGCAAGCAATTGTTTCTGTAAATTAATATAATTGTTTAAAATTTCAGGGTCATAAACAGTAATTATAATGAACAATAAATATAATTAGTATTTTGCATGTGGTGCTAAATTAGGAGAGAATCTTAAATAGGAGTGCACAAGTCAATCTTAGAAAATAAGCATAGATATCAATAAAACTGTCAGTGGAGAACTTATGCTAGCTAAGTAGTGTCCCTTATACACTGGAGGTTCCTGGCCTCTCATCACAGGGAGAAGAATTCCTCCCCTTCTTCTTTCCAGTGCTTGTTCTTAGGGGAAAAGGCTCCCTGGTATAGCAAAATGAGTAGGGGCTTGGAAATCAAAGGACCCATCAGTAAGGAAATCCTTGTTAATACTAACTCAGTGGCAGGACTCTTGGCCAAGTCTCAAAATCTGATTGTGTCATTTTGGGGTTCTTTTTGTTTGCCTGTAAAGTGGGAGCAAATAATATCTACTTCGCATGGTTGTTTGGATTATTAAACAATAAACACATAAATATGTTACTTTTCCCATCTTAACTAAGTTCTTCCTCTATTCTGTTTCCACTTCTACAGCTTCCCCATTTCTCTGCTCCATTTTATAGCAACACCCTTGAAAGAGATTTCTATAGTTAGAATCTTCAGTCACTCTCCATTTTCTCTTGAATTCACTCCATGTCTTGTACCCCCTGCACAGAAACTGCTCTTGTCATATCTGCAGTGATGGCCACATTGCTAAATCCAAGTCAGTGTTTGATCTCCATCCTGTCACAGTTGATCTATCCTTTTCCTGGAAGTATTTTTGATTACGTAGCTATGATGACATCAAATTTTTCTGACTTCCTTCCTACATCATAGGCTACATCTTCTTAGTATCTTTTACTATTCCTTCTCATCTCCCCAGTTTCTAAATTTTGTAGTGCCTCCAATCTCAGTTCTTGGACATCTTCTTTATCTACCTAACCTCTTGGTGACCACACCCAGTGACATGGTTTTTGAATGCATTGTACATGCTGACGATTCTGAAGTTTTTTCTTTCTAGTCTGTACTCCCTCCTGAACTCTCCAGACTAGTGTATCCAGCTGCCTTCTAGGCATCTCTAGTTGGGTATTTAATAGATATCTTAAACTTAACCAGGCCAATATTGACCTCCTGATTTCCCCACCCACACTTTCTTTATCTGGAGTTTTCCCCATCTCTGTGTCTATAGCATCCATCCAGCAGTTCAGGCCCCACATCTTAAAGTCATCATTGATACATCCAATCAGCTGGAAATACTTTCAGCCCCAACTTTAAAAATAGCCACAATAAGATATTACTTCCTCTGCTATCACTCTAGTCCAAGCTACCATCTTTCTCTTCTGGATTATTGCTGTAACCTCCCGAGTGGTCTCTCTGTTCCTCTTCTTGTCCTCCAGTGTTTCTTCTCAATCCAGAATAATAATAATTTTTCAAAACTATAAGTCAGATCATCTCTTTGATCTGCCCTGATCCCTCTAATGATTACCATATCATTCAAAGTAAAAAGTAAAGTCCTTAAAATGGTCTTCAAACCCTACGTAATCTGTTCTGACATTAATTTTTGGCAGCCACTTCTTCCCGTTCTCATTTATCTCTAGCCACACTGGCTTCCTTGCTGTTTAGAAAATATCTCGATCAAGTTGCTAATGTAAGACCTCTGTCATCTTGTTTCCATTCCCTAGAATGCTTTTCCTCTAGATTTCAGCAAATTTTTAGCACTTCTCATCTCCTTCCCCAACTTGATTTCTTTTAGTTGCACTCTTCACCCTGTTACACACGGCATCATTTACTTCCCCAACAAGAATGAGCGTGTAGGCTCCATCAGGATAAGGATCCTGGTCTACTTTGTTTACTGCTACATTCTCAGAACAGTGTCCATCATGTAATAAGTGATCAATAAATATTTATTCATGCAATGAATGAGCGAGTAAGAAAGTATTGGGTCGGCCAAAACATTCATTTGGGTTTTTCCATAACATCTTATGAAAAACCCTAATGAACTTTTTTGGCCGACCCAATACTTTGTGAAATATAAAGCATTATAAAAACAGAGGTTGCTGTGTTTTTCCTGGCATGACAGGAAAGTATTAAAATAACTAAGCATCTGTCTGAGCAGAGCAGTCAGCTCTGGAACTCTGGTGAATTGTTTTGGAAGGTGCACAGGTAGGAGGGATGTAGCTACCCTTGCCTACAGTACTTACACTCAGTTATTACATACAGTATACATATCATGTATCTTGTCTACTATATTTGTACTCAGTTAACAGTCTGCTCTGCTATTAGAATATAAGCATTTTGAGAGCAAAGACAATGAAAAACAGGCCGTATCAATGTTGTGTGACAGTGTGTTAGGTATTGGTTTCAGCCATTGTGCCCCTTTGAGTAGAAATATATTAACAAAAAATGTTATGAATTTAAACAGTGGTTAGAATAATCAATCTAAAACAGCACGTTTGAATGTGAGTGAGCTTCCTTAAAAGTTGGTGTTATATTGCTACTTTCTGAAAACTAAACCTTTTTGACAAGGAAACAGCACTGGTTATGACAGAGAATTTGTATAGCCACAGTGCTCTGAGTGACAATGGCAGTGCCCAGAAACCGCAGTCGTATTTTTATTGACTGTTTCTTATTCACTGTTACATGGCTCGAAGCTCTTTGTCAGACATTATGTACCGAATCTTAAATACCTTGGATAAGAGCAAGGGGTAAAGTTTGAGTAACAGGGTTCCTGTTATTTCTTATATTTACTTTGAAAGCCAGAACAGAAAACTTTCCTGGCAGAAGATTAGCTACAACATAATATTCTGAAATACAGTGTGATAAAATTACTGTTTTCAGAATGGGACAGGAAGAAAGGATCCACAGTATTTTCTTCCTTCTCACTGTAACCACAGCAACCTCAATTGTGACTTTGTATTGGAGGCCTTTCATAAGCCACTTAAGCTTCTCATGGGGAAGGAGAAAAGGGGAAAAGTAAACATGATAACATCCCCTCCCTTCATCTCAACACTTAGCATCCGAGTCCTGTACTTCGTGTCTTAGTTCTGTGCTCATATTTACAGGATTATTGCCACTGTCTTCTTACTGTTTTTCCTGATTCCAGGCTCAATCCTTCCCATTTTCCATGATGCTGTCAGATGATTTTCCTAAAACAAGTATGGGTTTGTTTTCCTCTATTTTAAGTCTTAAAATGTCAGTGTAGAACACAGGCCTTCCCCAATCTGAAGGTGATGAGGATGATGAAGATGGTGATAACAGCTGTCATATACTGAGCATCCTATTTACCTAGACACCGTGAAGATATTTTAGATGCCTATTTCATTTAATCTTCACCAGAAGATTACACAGTAATTGTTGTTCTCTTCTAACAAATGAGACTCAGATAAGTTATTTAATATGTTCCAGGTCACCCAGCTAGCACGTGGTTGGTCAGTGCTTTGAGCTTGTCTGACTTCAAAGTTCATGTTTTTTCCTCTGCAATCATACCTTACAGCTTAGCCAATGAACCTACCAGGAGTTCTCCAGATGCTTCTCAAGGTGTATATGCCCCTATGCCTTTGTGCAGTTTGCTTTTACTGTCTAAAATACTCTCTCCCCTTGATCACTTGGAAAGTGATTCATCCATCAAACAACTGACATCTCCTTTTTCTCTGAAGCCCTCTTTAATATCCTTCCTTCTTAGAGGCACTTGGGTAATCAACTCCCTCCAGTGCTTTCAGTGAGTCCTGTATGTAACTCTGTTACACCACCTAAATTATCACGTTAATGATTAAGGTTTGCATATCTGACTCAATTTTTGGACTATGATTTCCCATAGAGCAAGTATCATGAATTATTCTTTAAACATTTTATGCATTCTATAAAAGTGATTTTAAGAAATTCCAAAGCATTGTCATTGAAGTATAAGAAAAATACTTTGGAAACAATTTCATTTTGCATGTTTTGTGCATTGCACCACCTGCTGTTGAGAGATAGTTCTCTGTTTAGTTGTGGAAACCCCTACTTATTTTTTTTTTAATGCACTCACTTGGCATCTCTGAATTCAGTTCTTTGAGGATCAATTTCCCTGATGGTCTTTGCTAGTCAGGGTGCTTCCGTGGTTTTGTTATGTGTACCTACTTTTGCTTGTGTGGCTATTGACAGGCCTGAGATGTGTTGGTCTTCCTTTGGGTGCTGAGGCTCACGTGTAAGTCTCTTCACTGGGAAACAAAAAAAAAAAAGATGGTGCCATTTTAGTTAACACAGAAATTTCCATAAAAACTAAGACAATGAGTCGCCACTACTGAAGACAGCATGTTGCTCATGTGAATGCTATCTTTTAGATAGTCAAGGTAGAAATGAAATGTCGAATACCTCTTCTCAGCTATATGCAGTTGCCTGCTGCTTGCTTAAAAGAATAATGATTTTGGAAGGCACATCCTGGTTCTGTTTTTCTGATTTTCTTGGCTCTCCTTGGTCTAGCTTGGGCATTTCAATTGTCTCTTTTTGGTCAAAAGGAATCTTCAAGTCCCTAATATCTAGGCATACGAAATGAACAAATTTTCCTGCCTTTGTAGTTTGGAGCAGGAATGAATAGATGGAGTTAGGAGGAAAACCATCCTCTGTGATTAGCAAACTTAGACTATGATATCTCTTTTTTGTACCCCAAGCGTAAAAATTCACTCTACGGATACTGAGTAAAGGATAAAATATTTAATGCAGACAATGAGAAGTGCATTCTAGCTATTACTATAAAAAAAGGAAAAAAGAAAAAAAGAAAACTAGAATTTTAAGCTGAACATCTTTTGAAACTATTTGAGGATTACATAGACAGATATTTATAGTTTTGCATATGCCTGCATTCAAGAAATAATTTATATAGTAGTTTATGAGTACTTACTATGAGCCTGACATCATAGTAGGTGCTTTAATTATTACAATAAATAAGATTAATTTCTTCTCTCTACAATATTTGGATTCTAGTTGATGAAACAGATATATACAAAGATAATTATAACACAATGTAGAGACAGTTGAAGTACACTCTCTTCTTATAATGCATATCAATGCTCCCAGAGTAATCTTAAAAAATAAAACATGTTATACTCTAGTTTCAAACCCTTGAATATTTTTCTTTTGTCTAGTGAATAAGAGTCAAACTCATTTTGAGGTTTGCTGTGATCTAGACCCTGAATACTTTGCTAAACTTATTCTTAAAGAACCATCTTTTAACACTCCATGCTTCAGCCATACCAAAGTACTGGGCTTGTAATAACCTTCCCTTCCTCTGAAATTGTGTACAAAATTATCTGATGTGATCGGGATACACACACACACACAAACACACACGTATATACATATATATGTGTATGTACATATAGTACGTACCTATGTGTATGTGTGCAAATATATATGATGTTTGACTTTCCAACTCGATTTTAAATGCTCAGAAAAATAAAACCTATGATTTAGATTTATTCTAGATTTATTCTTTTTTGTGACCTAAGAGTTAACAGTGCTAAACACATGTGAAGTTGTGCTATACAATATTTAGAGTGAAGAACAAAAAAACAACAAAAAGAAAGGAAGAAAAGTTAGTAGAGAACAAAGGTGTGAGAGAGAGTGATGTTTGGCTCCAAAGACTGAGACTCTATACCTGCACATGCTGTCCACTACAGTTGCCACTAATCATGTGGCTATTTAAATATAAATTTAATTAAATAAAATTCAATTACTCAGCCAAACTAGCCATATTCTGTGCCCTTGCTCTCTATATATGACTAGCGCCAACAGTACTGGAAAATGCAGAACATTTCCATCACTGGAAATAGTTCTTTTGGATAGCACTGATACACAGTATATGATCAATGCTGTTCTTACATGCTGATATATTCCAAACTTTCAGAAAACTTCAGATATTTTAAAAGTAAATAACATTTGAGTATCAAGCAGTGTTATAAAGAAACCATGTACAGAAGAGAAGCTTAGTGTGTTGAATTTGCCCTATATTTTTGGTAACTTTATGAAACCTCTCTTTTCTCTGCAGAAAGCCACATTTTAACAGAGGTCCGCTTTCTAATCATATAATATACCTCTTCACACACATGCATGCTTTGATTGTTAAGAGAAGACCTGATAGCCAAAAGAGGATTGTTAGTATTAATCGTTCATAATCTTTTAAGAGGTGTTTGGCTATATAAAATTTAATATATCTTAAAGTTAATGTTGGGGTGACACATTTCTGACATACATACCAAATTTTATATTCATTCTATTAAAATGGGTATTTAACCCATCAAAATAATCTGTTTGTAAACAAATGAAAGGTAAAAATGGACAGCCTGTTAAGACAGAAAGATGATTGTGTTGAGAACATTGAAAAAAAATTTATGTACATTTAGGTGGTTATTCACTAATCTAGTATTTTGGTTTCATCATGTACTCAAAGCTAATAGCTTAATTAAAGAGTTGGCATACTTAGGGGAGGTGACTTTTTTTTTTAATCTTTATTGGAGTATTATTGCTTTACAGTATTGTGTCACTTTCTGCTGTACAACAAAGTGAATCAGCCACATGTATACATATATCCCCATATCCCCTCCCTCTTGAGCCTCCCTCCCAACCTCCCTATCCTACCCCTTTAGGTCTTCACAAAGCATCAGGCTGATCTCCCTGTGCTCTGTAGCAGCTTCCCACTAGCCATCTATTTGACATTTGGTAGTGTGAATATGTCAGTGCTACTCTCTCACTACGTCCTAGTTTCCCCTCCACCCAGTGTCTTCAAGTATGTTTTCTATGTCTGCATCTCTCTTCCTACCCTGCCACTAGGTTCATCAGTACCATTTTTCTAGATTCCATGTGTATGTATTAACATATGGTATCTGTTTTTCTCTTTCTGGCTTACTTCACTCTGTATGACAGACTCTAGGTCCATCCATCTCACTACGAATAGCTCAATTTCATTCCTTTTTATGGCTGAGTAATATTCTATTTTATATATGTGCCACATCTTCTCTACCCATTCATTTGTCAGTGGATATTTAGGTTGCTTCCATGTCCTGGCTATTGTAAACAGTGCTGCAGTGAACATTGTGATACATGTATCTTTTTGAATTATGGTTTTCTCAGGGTATATGTCCAGCAGTGGGATTGCTGGGTCATATGGTAGTTCTATTTTTAGTTTTTAATGAAACCTCCATACTGTTTTCCATAGTGGCTGTATCAATTTACATTCCCATCAATAGTGCAGGAGGGTTCCCTTTTCTCCACACCCTTTCCAGCATTTATTGTTTCTAGATTTTGTGATGATGGCCATTCTGACTGGTGTGAGATGATACCTCACTGTGGCTTTGATTTGCATTTCTCTAATGATTAGTGATGTTGAGCATCTTTTCATGTATCTGTTGTCCATCTTTATGTCTTCCTTGAAGAACTTTTGATAAGAATCACTCAAGACTTGAATCTTAGCAAATGTCCAAACATTTCAAGGGTTTCTCTTCTTACTGAGAAAATAAGATTTGAAATATATGTTAATAAAGTTCATAATCAGGCCATTAGGTGTTAGAAGTACTTCTTTGCAGGGAGTTGTTGTAGATCAAGTTAGAGCAATATTCGTCCTATGTTATTTAGTTGAATATCATTTCAAGGATCATTAATAGAGAAGCGGTGACAGAGTTGAATGTCCTTTTGTTGTGAAAGAAAGGGTAAATTAAAATAGTGTACTTTGAAGCTTTGAAACTGAATTTTAAGAATATAATCCTGCTTATTCTGATAGTTTTGAAATCTGAAGTAGCTGTTAATCATGTCATCCTAAATCAGGTACAGTTTTTAATGCTGAATGTAGCTCTTGTAATTTGTATGTATTATATTTCACATTAGAAAAATGAAAAGGCTAAACGTATATATCTTAAGCATCCAGGTTGACTATCTAGAATTATTTAAGTGACTTTTATTTTGTATTAAGAAAATCATGATGGGTATTTTTTGGGCTGTTGTACAATTTTTATTCCAATTTTAAAGTATTCACAGCAATCTATCTTCCTGTAGTTATTCCCTGTCTCTGAATTAGGAACAGTGGTGGACCTATTTTTTTCCTTCCTTCCGCTCTTTTTCCTTCCTTTCTTTTTATGAAGATTTAGTGAACACCTACTCTGTGCCACAAACTGTGGTAGGTGTAGGGTCATTGGCAGTAAACCAAACAGAGATGTTTTTTATCTTCTTGGAATTTACAGCATGCAACAGGCAAATTAAAAATTTATGGTGAGGTGCCCACATAAGTCTCACATCATATTATATTATAGAGGCAAGTTAATATCACAGTTAACAAGTTACAGCTGCCAGAGGAATCCACTAATACTCTCTAAATGGGACTCTTCACCATATCACTTCATTTGATATTACTTGTAACCAAGAAAAATTTCAAGTCACTTTGCTTTTAAAAAATAAAGGCCTAAATTACCTCCAAAAATGGCCAAAGAGAGGATGGTATGTTTCCATCAAGACTCTCACCTCTGCTTCATCCCCCGCTGACTTCCCACAGGCTGGAGCTGTTCCTGGCCTCAGGATAGAACATCATAAAACCAGAGACGAGAGAAACTTTTTCAGAAACTCTGATCAATCTTTGTAATTCTCATCAGTATAAATTAGGTCAAATACCAATTATTCTGTCAATCCCACTAAAATGCACGGCACAGAAACAAAGAAGGGAAGTCTCTAGAAGTTAGCTGGGCTACTCCTGGCAGATAAAGGAAAAGATGAAAGTTGGGGAGGCAATCCAGACTCATTCTTTTCAGCACACCTTGCAGGATACCGAACATCAAATAACATAAACTGCGCTAACTCTGAAGGTGGGGAAATAAAGGGCAGTGCTTTTATAAAAGGCTTGGTTTCATGGTCCTTCTTCTGTAAGCAAAAGAGAGGTATAAAATATTTTATTACATGCTATCCAGAAAATGTTTTATCATTTTAAAAACGTATTTATTTTTGCTTTCTAATTCCTAGGTGGGCATTGCATGTAGAAAAACTCTGGCATTGAACTGTTAGACGATTTATCACATTCAAAACCAGCTGATCCTACCACCTTTAATGATTGTATGTGTTGTAATATGTGATCCAGTCTCGTCGCCACATCTTGATCAAGACTGGGAATGAGGATTTACAGCCAGTGCTTCCCCTATGGTAAGTAAACAGTATATGTTGGTTGCTATTGACATTACTTTACAGCCAGTGCTTCACCTGTGGTAAGTAAACATGTATTGGTTGCTATTGACATTACTGTTACTGACCTTGTTTGGCCATTCAGTAAACTGCTGGACTTTCACTAATTTCCTTAATAAGTATGTGGTGCAGTTTCTTGATCTCAAAAAAAAAAAAAAAATGAGGCTATTGAGACCCTATTGTGTAACTAAAAGCATTTCAAGGGCACAAATCAAGATAATGTATGTAAAGTCAAGATAATGTATTGATGAACAATACACAAATGTAAGGTAGTCATATTGTCTTTTCATTAATAATAGAGAGCTATCAATTTTGGTTATCAAACATTAGGAAATTTGTTTTGCATATATCAAAGATTATGTATTATAATAGAAGAGTTGATCAAAGTAGTTAACAAATAATTACCTCAAATATCACTCTTATCTGGGAGCTGTCTGTTGCCCTCAATCTAACTCTAAAAGTATTCTCTTGGTAGCTCTGGATGATTAAGGTTGCATTAAATTCAGTGTGTTTTCAGTACAAAATATTCCACTTCAGGTGCACAGAAGCACTCCTTACCTACACAGTAGCCAGGGCCTCAGGAGGTCCGTACTTAGTGATGGAGGGGGCCGGGGGGATTTATTCCCTTTTAGAGCTTCTTCCCAGGTTAGATGCCATATGCCTACTGATATTTGTTTTTGTTTGTTTGTTTGTTTTTGTTTTGTTTTATAAATTTATTTATTTCATTTATTTATTGGCTGCATTGGGTCTTTGTTGCTGCACACGGGCTTTCTGTAGTTGCTGCGAGCGGGGGCTACTCTTCATTGTAGTGTGCAGGCTTCTCATTGTAGTGGCTTCTCTTGTTGTGGAGTACGGACCCTAGGCGCATGAGCTTCAGTAGTTGCAGCACATGGGCTCAGTAGTTGTGGCTCATGGGCTCTAGAGCACAGACTCAATAGTTGTGGTGCACAAGCTTAGTTGCTCCGTGGCATGTGGAATCTTCCCAGGGCGGGGCTCGAACCCGTGTCCCCTGCATTGGCAGGCAGATTCTTTACCACTGCGCCACCTAGGAAGTCCCTGATATTTGAAAATGAGTCTTTTTTTTTTTTTCTTTCTTTCTTTCTTTTTTCTCCCTCCACACAGCTTTTTCTTTTCTGGCATTGAAGTGTTATATTCATTTCCCTAAAGAAGAAACAGGGAAATGAACTGTAACAAATACTGTTTATTTCTGGAATGAACACCCTCAAGTCCTAGAGAATGGCCTGGGATTAGAGAAATCACTGTTATTCTTAAAAGAACTCATCTCTCCACTGAGCAAAGGAGCGGAAAGCACGAAGGCTGTTGTAAACAGCAATTATGATTATAATATAAAATTGCCTTATTGAAGTGGTTTGAGTTCTTTGCAGAGATAACACAGAAGTTTTAACTAAATAAATCCATAGAAATAAAGGTACTTCTAAAAAATATTAAATGAAGAACCTGAGAAAAGGCTAATTTCATGTTCCTTAGATGACAGCTTAGATCAGGTAGTTAATGTTTTTAATTGATCTTTGATGAGAACCCTGAGGCATAAATCCAATTAAGATGTACATGTAGGTGTGTGTAAAATCAAATAAATTTATGCAATATTTTACTAAAATGAAAAGCCTTTCTGGAATTTAAAAATGTGGATGTATAGAAATGAATCTCTTTAGATAACCCGATTATGAATTGCTTAAAATAATTTTGTAATAATACCATTGCTTGTCACGTATGCAGAATGCTAGTCATCTGTGAATAGTTCAGTTATAATTAAAAGTATTCTACTAAAAATTCATCATGAAGATATATCCAAATTAGTAAGCTTTTTTCTTGCTTTTTTTCCCTTGACAGTTGAATTCTTTTCTCTCTCTCAGGTATGAATATAATACCATTAATTTATTTTTAGGGAAATAACTTGTTTAATAGAGAGATGAAGGAATTTAAGGCTTAAAGTTGAAGTACCTGGCCTAATTCAATCAGCTAATGAATATCGCAACCAGGACCAGGTATTCAAACCCCCAGTTTTCTCTTCTCTTCTCTGCCATATGTTACCATGCGTGGAATGAACCTAGAAATAATTTAAGCCAAACTTGCACTCAGCATATGAATGCAGAGTACCAAAGTGTGAAAAAGAGACCACTCTTTCTCTGATTAAACAGAGATTGGCATACCATCACCTGTTTCATTTTTAGATATTTCTAACTAGTTAAGTTTTTTCTGATAATTAAGCTGACAATTAAGCCTTTGGAAAACTTTCATCCATTGCTTCTGCATTTAAGATCTAGTACAAAAAAGAATACATGTTTCTTCTTACAAAAAGTAAAAGTCAGCTCTTATAACACCTTCACCCCCCTCAGCTCAGTATCTTATTTTTCAAGTCAAAACAGTTCCATCAGTCATTCTTTATGCATCAAATGCAGTGGGCTCTCAAGGATAACCTGTTGTTAATTTAAATGAATTGACTTATTTATGGAGTTTTCACCATGATTTAAGTATAATTCTGTAATTGCCCACCTGAAATTTTGCACTTGGAACAACAACAATCCAAAAAAAAAAAAGGAAAGAAAAAGAATCCCACCCCCAAACACAATAAAAACAGAAAGCAAACATAATTCTAATACATTTTGACCAATAAAATTATAGTGAGAATTTAAAAATCTTCCTTGGTTTTGTAGTAAGGTGTATAAGTGCTGTTCTTGCGGATACTTTTGTGACCTTTATTGTACATTTGCCAGATGGCTTGTGTTACAGCGATAGTGTTTTGCCATAGAGCAGGGAGTCTCCAGCTATGAAGTGACCACAGGATTTTGACTTCCTTAAATAAATTAGCTATTTTACATCTAATACCCCTTAATGTTTACTATGTATTAAGCCCTACAGTTAAAGCCTCTTGTTATAAAGAGGCATGTCCCAAAAGGGTAAACCATATTTCTTATCTCTCACAGGAACTAATATTAGAACCTAGCCAGCCTGATTGCCCCAAGTTTCTCCCCCAGTTCATTCTCCATATTGATAATTGGGTTATTTTTAGAGTATACATCTTCTTATATTTTTGCTATAGGTAGAACTTGAGTTCGACTTACTTAAAAAAATAAATAAAATTGAGGGAATTGGTGAGATTATGTAGGGCATTGAATGTCAGGCCAAAGACTGGGAGAAATCATATAGGTAATGGAAAGTCATTAAAAGTTTTAGAACAGGAAACAAAAATGATAAAAATTTTGACCTCCAGAAGGTTATTCTGGCAGTGACTGACAGAAAAAACATCTACAAAAGGTAAACTGGAAGTAAATCAAGTAGAAAAATTTCCCTTTGTTCTCTGCTCTATTACTTACAGACTGGGGCAAATAATGTATATAAAAAAACTTAATCCTCTGCTTTCTAGCCCATGAAACGAGGGTGATTCCACTAATTTACAAAAGCAAATATATGTATCTATGTGATATTTCAAAATAAATGTGTTATCCCTTCAAAGAAAAGATAAAGTAACAAAACTTATGGAGAACGTATAGTAAACTACTGCAGTTCTCAGTATTATTATATAAATATACACATTTCAACATTATGGCTTCTCAAATACTCTTTCAGAAGTAAAAATAATGAAAATGTAAAAATGATATCCACATTAGTACATTGATTAAGATATGTGAGGTTTAACAGGCATAAGCTATTGCTTTGTTGATGGTTAATAGGCAGATGGGAAGTTATAGAGCTGTATGTGAGCATGATAGATAGAAAATAACCAAGATAATGAAACATCAGCTGTACAGCTTTTGTAATTGCCATTCAGTTATTAATCCCATCAGTCTAATTTAAAGCAATATACAACACAGTGACAAAACCAATTCATGGTTACCATGGTAAATTCAAACACATAGAGAAAGCCAGCTGTGAATCACGATTTCAAACATTCAATTATTAACTCAATTGGCTTCGGTTAAAGGACGAACTACTGTATTACACAGGCAATTAATAACTACCGCAGAATAGCCAAGTGTTTTGCACACTTTCTCATTATTATGTATCAGGAAAAACTTTGACAGTATTATCCACATAACATCATCTACCACAAGATCACCAGAACTGCAAGTTCTTATTCTAGGGTAGTGAAATATTTTAATTTATAATATAAATAAAAATGAAGGTGACAAGTATTAACCTATTAGGTTTTAAGCATATTTTATATAGAGGATTATAGCAATTGACAAAAAAAATTACTGTTCTCTTACTTCTGTTAGTCACAGTGAGTACTGTTATGCATGAAGAAACCCATTAGTAAAGTTGAACAACAGAAGTAATTCAAATTTCATGGCTAGATTAGTTAAAAACAAAAAAACAAAACCAAGAATCTCATAAACTTTTATCAATCAATATAAGTTTACTGATTTTCTTAACTTCAAGGTGCCAATATCAATATCACCCAAAACTCTCTCCACACCTCACCCAGTATATGTACGCACGTGTGTGTGTGTGTGTGTGTTTAATGTGGACTCAGGGAACAGAAGAGATGAGGTGAAGATAGTAAGCAATTTTAGAAGGTAAACATCTGGAAGTCCAGAATTTCTGTCCCCTTTGATCACTATTTTATTCCCAGTGAGACACAGAGTGATACAGGATATCTGTCCAATGAATGTAAAGAAAATGGTTTCTGATTAAATAAATGTATTTCTGGAGTAAGTAATAATGCTGGTTTTTTGAGGGGTTGGGATCTCATCCATGACGATAATTTTAAAAGGGCAGTTCCACAGATGTTTTAAGCAAAATAACCTGTTTGCATATTTTGCCAGATCAGTATCATCTGGATGTGTAGGCTCTCAGAGGTGCATTCTATAAAAACCACTTCTCCTTTACATTCACATGTTTAGTTGGTCTTTAGAGTCCACAGTTTAAAGAGATTTTTTAAAATCCCCTACAGAAGGAACAAGAAGTGATCTGGCAACAAACAATGAACTACTCAGTAGTCTGGGTGATCACATCTAATCCTTTTGGTTTCTTTGATTCCTTTGTACATAAAGTATCAAGAAAAAGAACTGATATGTATTCTTGAAATCAGACTTCTGAGTTGTGGTCAAGATTTCAGTGTTCAGGAAGGGCAAATTCCCTTTCAGAATGCCTTTAGAGTGGAAATTTTTAGGTTAGTTTATCAATTTCCTTTTTTTAATGTATGAACACCACTCAAATTTTTCTCATTTTTGGTTGATTCACAATGGGTTTTCCTATCATTTCTAACAATTTTAGAAGTTGTCCATTCATTATTTATTTATATTTTATAACAATTTTTTAAATTAATTTATTTGATTTTTATTTATTGGCTGCGTTGGGTCTTCGTTGCTGCACACGGACTTTCTCTAGTCGCTGTGAGCGGGGGCTACTCTTCATTGTGGTGCGCAGGCTCCTCATTGAAGTGACTTCTCTTGTTGCGGAGCACAGGCCCTAGGCACGTGGGCTTCAATAGTTGCGGCACACGGGCTCAGTAGTTGTGGCTCACGGGCTCTAGAGCACAGGCTCAGTAGTGTGGCTCACGGGTTTAGTTGCTCCACGGCATGTGCAATCTTCCCAGGGCAGGGCTCGAACCCGTGTCCCCTTCATTGGCAGGTGGATTCTTTACCACTGCGCCACCTAGGAAGTCCTGTCCATTCATTATTGATTTAATGAGCAAGGATAGACCACCTCTTCTGTGCCATCACTCAGCTAGATGATACATGTTCAGGAAGAATAAGAAGACCTCATGATCCTAGTCAGAGTAGGTAGACAGTTAAGTGGCATAGAGGGCAATTTAGGGTCCTGATCAGAGAGCGTTGTGGCCTAAGAAAGAATGAAGTGAAGGGTGGATGGTGAGGGCCTGTAAGAGTTGAAGTTGTAAAGTCAGCCAGGCATAGATCATTTTAAAAACCTGTTTTATTTAGATTTTTTCAACAGGCAATGGGGT
This sequence comes from Hippopotamus amphibius kiboko, assembly GCF_030028045.1. NCBI lineage: Eukaryota > Metazoa > Chordata > Mammalia > Artiodactyla > Hippopotamidae > Hippopotamus > Hippopotamus amphibius. Next base: position 39,677,705 of record NC_080192.1, on the reverse strand, counting down.
GCAGAAAATGGCGTGACGACTGGTTTGATGAATGAAAAGTTGGCAACACTGTGGGTGATAAGTGCAAGAGAAAAGACACTAAGAGGCAATTTGACAAATCAGAAGCATAATTTGATAGATAAGCCCCCAAATGATGAGAGCCTGACTTAAGTAGAAGCAGTGGAAATGCAGGAAAGGAGATAACCACGAGAGACGATAAGCTGATATAATTGATAGTACTTGCTCATTCTTGGAGGTTGGTGACAAGGAAAAGTCTGGAAAGAATATAAAATAACTTGGGAGACTGGATGAATAACAGTAGCATTCACTGAAAAGGGGATAACAGAAGAGAAATTAAGCTTTGGAGGAAAAGAAATGATACCGACTTTTGGGCACTAGATTTAAGTTGAAAGTAAAAATTTCCAGGAGGCAGATAAATGTATAGTGTTGCAATTCAAAAGAAGTCTGGGGAGGGATAACACTTGAAAATGATTAGCATAAATAATAACTAAAGCTATGGGAGAAATGAGGTTATACTGGAAGAGTGATGAAATGCCATTCGTTTGTTTTTGCTTGTTTTTGTGGGAAAAGTCAGAAGAAAGTCATATAGAAATGCCATTCATTTATTTACTTTTGTGGGAAAAGTCATGTAGAAAACTTAAGAAAGTTACGTGCCTCACATATTAAGACTGCTCAAGCAAATGACTTTTAAGAAATCTATATAACCAGTAAATAGTTACAGGATGCAGAGAAATTGTTAGGGATATTTGTTCACAAAGTGCCATGCAATTGACTTGTCCCTTCCTTCAGATTTCCTCCTTACTACTTCAGGAGAAACTGAGGGTATCTTCCCCTTATTCTCTGGCTGCAAATTGCAAATGGATTTAAAAGATCAAAAATTTTAAGATGATCACTGAATTACTTTTTTTATATTTGCTTAAAAATGAGATTCTCCATTCTCTACCCTGAGTGTATGGGTTAGAACTCTTCTGCTGCAATGAGTAAGAAACCAAAATCAAAGTAGTTTAAACAGTGGAGAAGTGTATTGACTCGTATTACCAAAAGGCTAGTGATAGGGGGAGGCTTCTTGATCCAGTGATGTAGTGGTATCATCAAGGACAGTGTTTTCCATTTGTATGCTTTAACCTTGGCTTCATCCTGAGATTGGTTCTCTGAATGAGTCCTCATGGTGATAGGATGGCTGCCAGTAGCACACAAGTTACATGCTTCCATGCTTACATCAGAGGTGTAAAAAGAGGGGCTTGCTGCACCTCTCTTTTATGAGCAAGAAAGATCAGTCTCCAGAGCCTCCAGCTAACCTCTGAGGAGAGGTTAGTATCATTGGCCAGTGTTGGACTGCTTGATGGGGATTGCTCTTACACAAATCAGACCCACTGCTAGAGTTGAGGGGTGATGTCAGGTTCAGTCAGCCATATGCGTATTGTGGGAGAGGGTAGAAATGTATACAAATTCAGGATCTGTTAGGACAACACAAAGTGGGGTGGTTGTGTACGTGGTCAATGTCTGCTGCAAGAAGTTTCTGTTCTAAATTGTGAATATTTGTAATGCTAATAGTTTTAGAGAAATGTATCAAGAAAAGTGCTAGGTACTTTATGTAAATTATCACACTTAATTGTCATAACACTATTTAGGTGACTTGATTATATCCATTTTGCAGCTGAAAAAATGGAAGTTTCTAGAGATTATATAATTTACTTGTAGTCCAACAAATGCAGGCCTCAGTTCCAGCTTTGTTTGTCTCCCAAGCTATTTGCTATGACATTTCATTCAAGTGCAAGGGAAACTCTTTATCTTCTGCCTCATTTCCCTTTTGTTGATAAAGATATTGTTTCTTTCCAAACAATTGACCAAGGCCTAATTGGTGACCTCAAATCTTCAGGTGCCTGAGAAATGTCACTCATATAAGAAATCTCCTCTTTCTTATTGTGACTTTCCATCCTAGAGGTCCAGGAGCATAAAGTCACATGTTCAGAAAACAGTGTAGATTCCTGGAGTCTCTTGTACGAAACAGGATATATGCAGCAGTTGTACTGAGAAGCAGACTCAAATATACTTCTCTCACAGCTCCTGCTTTATTAGAGGTGCTCAGAGAGAGGGACAAGCCTGAAACATTCTGCTGGAAATATATTTGTCTCACAAATTAGAACCAGTAAGGTGGATCAGAATTTAAACTCAAGCTGCTTCATGACAGCAAGTCTTCTAGTTTAGCAAAGCTGCTTATGTAGCAGATGTTTAAAGATATGAGATAGCAGAAAAATGTTATTTTTCTTCACTGCCTATACATTAGGCAAAGTGAAGGGAAATCTCTTTTGTATCTGACCTAAAAAAATGAGGATGAGAGAGCTCTGAGAAGTGAACAAAAATGCTATCAAAGCCTTCGTTTGAAGATGCTTGTTATACTCTAATTTAATAAATGGCTAATTTCATTCTTTATAGTACTTGATCAAAAGTCCATATATCAAAAATTTGAATTAAGGAAGTCTTGGTTTTGATCATTTTAATGGGATTTATTGGATAGTGTAGGAAATGAGGAAAATTTCTGTCACTAAGCACAATTCCTAGTTGGGAAGGAAGTAAAATGCAAGATAAACCAGTGTTAGAGAGGAAGATGATTATTTTCTCTTTCAATAAGCCATTTAAATATGATTTATTTTCTAATGGAAACTATGTTCATTTACTTTGAAAACATATTTAGTACAATGCAGGGAGTTATTATCCATAGAATGAGACGTGAATCCTGCCATAAAGTGGCTGATAGTGGTGTAGGGAAATGAGATTTGTATTTAAATAACTAAAATACAATGTAAAGTTGTACGTGCCATAGAAAAGGTGCCAGCAAAAGTATGGTATTGCCAAAGGACAAAGTATTATATCCAGTGGAGTAATCAGGGAAGATTTGGTGGGCGGGTAGTCTTTAAGCTGAATTTGAGGAGTTGGACTTTCAGATAAGAAATGAATCTTCTCTGCAGGAAGTAGTAACATCAAGATGGCAAAATAGGAAAGCAGGGAATATGAGTAGCTACAAGCTGACAGATCAGTCTGGCTGGAGGGGGATTCTGCAAGGCAGTGTCTGGATCCTTGTTTCTTCTTGGGGGAAGAGCCTGACCTTATCTAAGAGTAAAATTTTTCTCGTTTGGGCTTTAAGAGGTAGTGAATATATTCCCAGTCTTAAGTGTTCTCTCCCCCAAGTGTTGGTCTGAAGCATAAAAGGATTGTTGAGAATGGCAGTGAGTCTGAGCTGGGCTCAGCTGAGATGAGACTGGGCCCAGCTGGTTCTAGTCAAGGGAGGTGGAAGTGAAAGAGTTTGGTGGGAGTGAGGTGGAGATCTGGCCATGGTGTCTCCGGAAGCCTATTTATCTTTCTTGTAGTGGATTCCATTTGCTCTATCTACCTAGTACTTTCAAATGTTAGATTTTCAAATATTAGATTTGAAAATAAAGATCATTTGATGGGGAAAAAAAGCCTCCATAGCTGCATGAAGGGAACTTGAATATTACAAGAAAGAAGTGGAACTACTTAGGGAGAAATCAGTGAGTCTTTAATATTTTGGGGAAAGGGAATGAACATCAGATTTCTGAAAAGGTGGGGTTTGTGATTCATTTGCCTTTAATTCTTCAGTATCTAAGTATAGCCCTGCCAAACCAGATGCTTACTAAGTGTTTTCATTTTTAATTATCAGACATCTTATATCAAAGGACAAGATGAAGTGAATGGGGAAAAACTGGTGACTGAAAACATGATTTAAGGGGTTGCAAGAGACTGGTGTAATTGGAACTTGGCTAAGGCAGTGACATTAGCAATGGAGAGAGGCTATGTCTAGTAAATATTTCAAAGGTAGAACTGACAGGATTTGAAAACTGATTGGCTGTTAGTGTCAATGAAGAGATCAAAGAGGATTCCTAGTTTTGAACCTGGGTTTTGAGAATTTGATGATGTAAAGAACATACCTATATAAGGAAGGCAACAGGAATATTTTGAAGAAAGCTGAAAAGATTAGCTTTGAGTATGTGTTTAAGGTGCCAGAGGTATATTTTAAATGTTAATAATAAATAGTTGGACAGGCAAGCCTGACTTTTGCATGAAATAAGGGCTAGAGATGAATCCTGTAGAGGCATTTGAATCATGGTAATCGAGAAAGGAGAGACTAAATAGAATTGAAAGCCAGGGGTGTATTTTTAAGAAATCTTTATTTAGGGGGGTTTGAAGAAAACTTGGAAAAGTTTTTTATAGACATGATTTCAATAAGCTACTTTGTTTTTGACAGTATTAGAAATTAATGAGTTAATAGGAAGCAGAAGTTAGGACTGTAGTTGAACTCTTTCCAGGAAAGAGAAATCCAGATTCAAGCTTAAGCACCAGGATGCAAATCCACAGAAGAGCCATATTTGACCTGTTTATCACTCTCTCTTTATTTTCTTAGACTTAGTAGTTCCTGAATATATAAAGGTATTTGAATTAAATGGATTAAATAGGTTAAAAGTCAGTAATTTATGGTGAAATACTTTTTCTGTTCTTTTGTGTTTGGTTTTTTATTTTGTAATTTTATTGAAGTATAATTGATTTACAATGTTGTGTTTAATTTCTACTGTACAGCAAAGTGACTAAGTTAGATGTATATATTCTTCTTCAAATTCTTTTCCATTATGGTTTATCACAGGCTATTGAATATAGTTTCCTGTGACCTTGTTGCTTATCTATCCTATACATAATAGTTTGCATCTGCTAATTCCAAACTCCCAATCCTTCTGTCCCCCACCCCTCCTCCCCTTTGGCAACCACAGTCTGTTCTCTATGTCTGGGAGTCTGTTTCTGCTTCATAGATAGGTTCCTTTGTGTCATATTTTAGATTCCACATATAAGTGATACCATGTGGTGTTTGTCTTTCTCTTTCTGACTGACTTCGCTTAGTATGATAATCTCTAGTTGCATCCATGCTGCTGCAAATGGCATTATTTCATTCTTTTTAATGGCTGAGTAATATTCCACATCTTCTTTATCCATTCATCTGTTGATGGACATTTAGGTTGTTCCCACGTTTTGGCTATTGTAACATAGTGTTGCTAAGAACAGAGTGGTGCATGTATCTTTTCGAATTATAGTTTTTCTGGGTATGTGCATGAGAGTGGGATTGCTGGATCCTATGACAGCTCTGATTTTAGTTTTTTCAGGAACCTCCATACTGTTTTCCATAGTGGCTGCACCAATTTACATTCCCACCAACAGTGTAAGAGGGTTCCCTTTTCTCCACACCCTGTCTAGCGTTTGCTATTTGTAGACTTTTTAATGATGGCCATTCTGACTGGTGTGAGGTGGTACCTCATTGTGGTTTTGATTTGCATTTCTCTGATAATTAGTGATGTTGAGCATCTTTTCATGTGTTTATTAGCCATCTGTATGTCTTCTTTGGAGAAATGTTTGTGTATTCCTTTTAGTCACAGAATATACTTATTTCAAATTTTGTTATTGATAAATTATCCTTCAAACAAGCAGTATCAATATAAAAATCTTTGTAAATGTATAAAGAACTTGACCACAAATTCTTTGCTTATTGCTATTTTGACAATGAAGATTTAAGTATCCAAACATAACTTTTGTTTTAAGTACTGAAAAAAAAATGCCTTTTTGAAATTTAAAGAAATGAAAAAGTATTTTCTGTAGTGAAAACATGCCAGACTATTTTTCTCCTTCAGTTCTCATCTCCTTATTCCACTAAAATATACATGTTCCTTGAAAGGGTTGGGCTGATTGCTACTGAGTTGGGTATCGCAGGTACGGAATTCTAATAGGAACAACAAACCCACATATGTCCGGGGGACGGTCAGGTAACAAGAAAATATGAAGTTGGCCACATTTAATACAATTGGGATTCTGAACAGGAAGGACCACATACCTAGTATAGCAAAGGCATTCAAATTTAATTTAATTTAATTTAATATGATAGAAATTTTCATATTAATATTCCAAATTCAATGTTATTTAATATATCTTTTTAAATATGCACATCAAAGCGTGAAGGTCTGTGAGACAGAGTCTACCAGCCTGATGCTAGTTTTGACTCAGTTCCTAATGGTGATGCTTAGGGCCCAAATTAGGACTGATTGGATGACTCCCACACTATTCCAGTATCTCTGATCTGGAAGAGCCTTGGTTACTAGAAAGGAGAGAGATTTTAGAGGGCTTCTTCCTTGTCTGCAAAAGGGTAATGGCATCTCCTATGAAAGCCTAGTACTTATCTTATATATTTTATATTTATTAAACAGTATAATGAAAACTGTGTAAGTCTGTTACTCCTTAAGTTATTATTAAAATTCTGTCGGTCGGCAATTAAAGAGGCCCAGATAAGTAAATTGCTCCAAGTTTATATGCAAGTAAATGGCAGAGTAAGCCTCTAACTTAAATTTAATGGAAGCTCTAGTGTCCTTTGTAAGATACCACAGTTATTCCTGTGAGTACCTGAACTGATTTCTAGAGTGCAGTTCTCTGGAGAAATCCAAGACCATATTCCAAGCTCCTCTTGCATTGAGTGTTTAGACATCAGGAAATTAAAAGGCCCGCGTGGTTCAGGCCCTGTCACCTTGGGAATACGTACAACTGACAAATAACTTTTCAGGATAATTCATTACCTCAGTATGGGCACTGGAGTGTTATGCAAAGCTACCAACTAGGAAAAACATGCCACAAATAGTAAGCACTCAACATTTAAACTGTGTATTCCTGTGGAAAGTGAGAAGTAACAACCAAGTTACTAGGAATACAAAAGTAATAATGTGTATCTGAGAATGTCACAGTCCTTTTGAAAGGGCAGTTGTAGAAGTTATGAGAGATTAGTATTTTTCATGGGTAATAAAAATTAAATGAATTCTAACTAGCTCAATAAAACAACCAAAACTTAAATTGGAGAAAATAAACATTTAAATAACTTTAAACATGTCTAACCTCTTATTTATATCATCTCAACAACTGTGTCCCTTCTGTTTATTCCTGCTTTACAAGTTATGTTAAACTATTGATTCTCTGACATCTATAAAATCAGTTTTTTTCTCGCCAAATGTATTCATATCACCTTTATCCTCCTTTTCATCTACATGTACTTCTTATCCTTCCATAGCACTGAAATAAGAGGAATCACAAAGTAGCTGAAATGGTGAGAAGTGGAACCAAAATTCATTTCACTTGTCTTAGACTGGTATGTAATTTTCTTTAGGGCTCACGTCATCCATTTTAAAGTATATACTCATTTAATACTTGATATACATAACAGAGGTATATTTATTCATCATATGCTAACTGCTATAGCACACTATTCCTAAATCTCAGTGATTTAATACAGTAAGGTTGTATTTTCTTTATTGTGTCATAAACTGTTGTGAAATAGTTGTGAGAGGAAAGGCTATTCTCTGTAAGTCATTTAGGGACCTGGGTTCTTTGTGTCCATGGCCACATCACCCTCTGAGGCTTTTGAGTCCTCCAGTAGGTACATTATATCGTCATCAACTTTGGGTGTGATCAATCTTTTTAGTTTTAGCCATGCTACTAAGTTTGGCTTGGTAAAACTCATTGTGGTTTTGATTTGCATTTCTCTAATGACTAATAAGGTTGAGCATCTTCCATGTTTATATATGCCATTCAAATGTCTTCTTAGGTAATATCTCTGTTCAAGTATCATGCCTACTTTTCAGTTGAGTTTTGAGAGGTGGCCCTTTCCTCTGATCTCTTAGTAGCAGCTTTATCTTCTCTAGCACCCTGGACCTGTGCCCCCTGGGTTCATGTTGACAGCAGCAGCCCTGCAGACCTGTGAGCCACATTTAGCATTATTCTTTCATTTTCTTGAAGGAGAACAGGTGTTCACAGCTGAGTGTGAACCCAGCTCTCTTGGCCCATATCCTGCCTGTGGAGTCCCAGAATTCCAACAGCCTTCTTCATTTCATCTCATCTCTGCCCTCTTCTGTCCAAGCCAGCAGTGTTTCTGCTTTAGTGGTTGATTGGATTCATGAGTCGCATGTCTAATTTCTTCAGCAAATGTTTGTACAGTAAGACCTTGGCCCTGTTTCAGATCATACTATCTGAACAGGCTGAGAATTTTCCAAATCATCAAGTTCTGATTTCTTTGCCTAACAGTTCCTTTTAAATTTTATCAATTTTCTCTCACTTTTACTATAAGAAGCAAGGAGAAAACAGGCTGCATTTTCAACACTTTGCTTGGAAATCTTCTGATTATCCAAGTTCATGACTTAAAGTTTCACTTTCTACCCCACAGCAGAAAATAATGCAGCCCAGATTTCTGACACTTTACAGAAGAATAAATATCTTTATGTGTGGCCAAGATGATGAAGTAGAAAAACCCTGAGCTTACCTCCTCCCATGGATTTACCAAGACTGCAACTATTTACTGAGTACTGTCTATGAGAATGACCTGAAGACTAACATAAAAGATTTTCCACAACTAAAGATATTAAGAAGGAACCACAATGAGGTTGATAGGAGCGAACGAGATACAGTTGAGTCAAGGTTCACATCCTCAGGTAGGCGACCCACAAAAGGGAGGATAATCACAGTTACAGAAGTACCCCCCCAAGAGTAAGGGGGTCCTAACCCTAAATCAAGTTCCCCATCCTGGGGGTCCCGCACTGAGAAGACAAGTCCCCAGAACATCTAGCTTTAAAAGCTAGTGGGGCTTGTTTTTGTGAGAGTTGGAGGGCTATGGGAACAGAGATTCTGCTCTTAAAGGATGAACACAAAATTTTGCATGCCATAAGTCCCAGCACAGAGGCAGTAATTTGAAAGGAACCTGGTTCAGACCCACTTGCTGATCTTGCAGAGCCTCCTGGAGAGGCAGTAGTCAACTAGGACTCCTCCTGGAGACATAGATCCTGGCAGCAGCCATTTTGGGGAGCTTATTCTATCACAGAGTCACTGGTGTTTCAGTTGCCATTTTGGAGCCCTTCCTTTAATCTGTTAGCACTGAGGTTCAGCCCTGCCCACCAGTGGGCTGGCAACTGGAAGACAGAGTAGTGAAAATCACCTAAGCTGAAGAGAAAAAAAAAAGATTTAAATGAGGATAGTTTAAGAAACCACTGGGGCAACATCAAGGGTACTCACGTTTGCAGTATAGGGGTCCCATGAGGAGAAGAGAGAGAGAAAGAAGCAGAGAACTTATCTGAAAAAATAATAGCTGAAAACTTACCTGGGAAAGAAAACAGAATTCCAGGTCCAGGAAGCACAGAAAGTCCCAAACAAGATGCACCCTAAGAGGTCTATACCAAGAAACATTATAATTGAAATGGAAAAAATTAGAGAGAGAATCTTAAAAGCTGAAAGATAAAATCCCATAAGAACATGAGCTGATTTTTCAGCAGAAACTTTGCAGGCCAGAAGGGAGTGGTGTGATACATTCAAAGTGATGAAAGGTAAGAACCTGAAACCAGGAATACTCTACCCAGCAAAGGTATCATTCGGGTGAGGAGAGAGAAAGCTTTTGCTTGTCTGTAAAACTCTAAAAGAGTTCAGCAATGCTAAACTGATTTTCCAGGAAATGTTAAAGGGACTTCTCTAAGAGGAAAAGAAAAAGCCACAACTAGAAATATAAGATTTATGAAAGGAAAAATCTCATTGGTAAAGACAAACATATACTAAAAGTGGTAGATCAACCACTTTTAAAGCTAATTGAAGTGTTAAAAGACAAAAGTAGTGAAATCATCAATAGCCACAATAAATAGTTAAAGACACAAAACAAAAATGTAAAATATGCCATCAAAAACATTAAATTTGGGGTGGGTTAGTAAAATGCAGCGATAATAGATTGCATTTGAACTTAAGAAGTCAACTTAAAATAATCTTATATATATCTAGGTTGTTGTATGTGAACCTCATGGTAACCACAAACCAAAACTTATAATAGATACAAACACACAGAAAGAGAAAGGAATCCAAACATAACACTAAAGATACTCATCAAATCACAAGGGAAGAGAGCAAAAGAAGAAAGGAACCAAAAAGAACTAGAAAACAACAAAATTGCAATAAATATACAGCTATCAACAATTACTTTGAATGTGAATGGACTAAATGTTCCAATCAAAAGCCATAGAGTGGCTGAATGGATAAAAAATCAAGACCCATGTATATGCTGCATCAAAAAGAACAAAAAACCTAGGGATGAATGCAGTGCAATCCCTATCAAAATACCAAAAGCATTTTTCATAGAACTAGAGCAAATAAGTCTAAAATTGTATTTAAACATAAAAGACCCCAAATAGCCAAAACAATTTTGAAAAAATAACAAAGCTGGAGGTTTCATACTCTCTGATTTCAAACCATGCTACAAAGCTACAGTAATTAAAACAGTATGGTACTGGCACAAAAATAGACACATAGGTCAATGGCGCAGAATAGAGAGACTAGAAATAAACATACACTTATATTACCAATCAGTCCATGACAAAGGAGGCAGTAATATACAGTGGGGAAAGACTGCTTCTTCAATAAATGGTGCTGGGACTGCTACATGCAAAAGAATAAAACTGGACTACTTTCTCATACTGTGTGCAAAGATAAAGTCAACATGGATGAAAGACTTAAATGTAAGACCGAAAATCATAAAACTTCTAAAAGAAAACATAGGCAGTATGCTCTTTGACATCAGTCTTAGCAATATTTATTTGGCACTGTCTCCTCAGGCAAGGGAAACAAAAATAAACAACTGGGACTAAATCAAACTATAAAGCTTTTGTACAGCAAAGGAAACCATCAACAGAACAAAAAGCCTACCTACTGCATGGAGGAAGATATTTGCAAATGATATATCTGATAAGTGGTTAAAATCCAAAATATAAAGAATTCATACAACTCAACATCAGAAAACAAATAACCTGATTAAAAAGTGGGCAGAGGAATTGAGTAGACATCTTTCCATTGAAGACATACAGATGGCCCACAGACACATGAAAAGATGCTCAACATCACTTATCATCAGGGAATGCGAAGCAAAACCATAACGAGGTATCACCTCACACCTGTCAGAATGGCTGTTATCAAAAAGACAACAAAAAACAGTGTTGGCTAGGATGTTGAGGAAAAGGAATCCTTGAGTGCTATTGGTGGGAATGTAAATTGGTGCAGCTACCATGGAAACAGTACGGAGATTCCTCAAAAAATTAAAGATAGAACTGCTGTATGATTTGGCATCTTCACTTCTGGATATATACCTGAAGAAAACAGAAACACTAATTTGAAAATATTTATGCACTTCAGTGTTCCTTCCAGCCGTATTTTCAATAGCTAAGATGTGGAAGCAACCTAAGTACCCATTGATGAATGAATAAAGAAGAGGTGATATATATACACAATGGAATAGTACTCAGCCATTAAAAAAATAACTTGGTGTATGTGACAACATGGATGGATCTAGAGGGTATTATGCTAAGTGGAGGAAGTCAGACAGAGAATGAGAAATACCACATGATCTCTCTTATATGTGGAATCTAAAAAACGGAACAAACAAAACAAAACAAAAATGGACTGGTTGCCAAAAGGGAGGGGGAAAGAGGTGGGTGGTATAGGTGAAGGGGATTAAGAGGTACAAAACTCCAGTTATGTAGTAGTTAAGTCACAGAGATGTAATATACAGCATAGGGAATAATTATATTGTAATAACTTTGTATGGACACAGATGGTCACTAGATTTATGGTGATCATAATGTTTGAAAATTTCACATTATCATGTAATACACCTGAAGCTAACATAATATTGTACATCAACTGTATTTTAATTTTTAAATTAATATTATATATAAATATACTTATAAAATTAATAAATGTTTCAATTAAATATATATCTTTATATTTAAATATACATATTTGGTACATAAACATCATCATACTGTATATGAATTTCTCTTTTGTTGTCAATACATTTCAAACACACTATTTTAATACACATATACATGTATATAATTCTTTTTAATATTCACATTATTTTTATAACATACTATAAATATGTTATATTTTATAATATTTAGTTTCACATTCTTCTCCATCCTCTAATAGTTGTATAGTCTTAGGGCTAGTTACTTAATTTTTCTGTACCCCAGTTTCCCTATTCAGAAAAAACTGATGATGATAAAATCTCTCTCTCATAGGTTGATTATAAAAATTGAATTATAACCCATGTGAAGCCATTAGAACAATATCTGGCAGATAGTAAGCACTAAATAATTGTTACCTATTATTATTTCTTCTAAGATTCCATGCCAATTCTTATGCCTGTGACCAGAACTCCTGGTCAGGAATCATTCTATTTGGCATTGTTAGGAGTGAGGTATTCCTTTTACGTGGAGTCTCTCTGCTCTTGCTAAGTCCTCATTTACCCTGCACTTTAGGTCATCACTCAGGTGATCATAAAATTTACCACTGTCAATATAGAGAAGCAATTCTGGATTATATAGCTGTCACTTTTCACTGTCCTTGCTGTTTCCCTCTTCATCTGCCAACAGCCAGGCCCGCTCCACATGGCAGCCTCTGAAACTGACAGCCTCCGACACGTTGTCCAGAAATATCTTGCTATAAAGAAGCTCTGCCACATCTTAGTGGCCCTGATAGTAGTCAACCCTGTAATATGACGTCCTAAAAGGTCTTCATCTTCAAAGTAAAAAAAAAAAAAAAATTTAGTTCAAAATGAAAGTATTTTTAACTCAGTTAATTTTTTCTTTTCTTTCTTTTTTTTTTTTTTTGTAGGGAAGGAGTAAAAGATTGACATGAGATCAAAGAGTGTTAGTCGTAAATTCCCAAAAGGTAGTAAACCATTGCTTTGGAGTGCAGGGTGGGATAAAATGTATTCTCATTTAAAATATATTAATAAAAATTGATTAATCATTAAATTTATCAATTTGATTTTTTAATTTTCAACCAAATAAGCTGTCAGTGAAACAGAACTCTGTACCTTGAATCATAATCTGATAATCAGTAATCAAGGTGTGAATTTCTTAAATCATCTCTAGTTCAAATTCTCTAATAAGATCCATTTGGGCAGGCATAGAAAATATGTGATATTTCTTATTTAGTCTCCATTTATAAAATAGCAGTGGTGGTTAACTCTTTGACATAAATTTTGAGAAAAGTGAATTCAAGGGATCGTCTCTCCATTGTATTTGGTATGCTTATACAATTGGCATCTGTTTTTAAGAAATGAGATTTCATTCTATTTTTAAAACTGGGTACAAGTCAATGTAAGGTTAAAGATGCAACACATTCCTTGGCTTTTCGGACAATTTTTTTAGTGAAGTTTGCATTTGAGAAGGTGGCTGCATGAATATGTCTCCCTTCGCCCTGCAGCAGCAGTTAAAAATCCATTCGGAGGTTTTAAGCAAAGTTCACTTGATTGTAGGTCAGTTCCCAGTGGATAAATCACAAAACTGCTTCAAATAATGTACGTGATTTGCTTTCTCCCTGCTGAGGAGAAGCTCTGAACTGAGAAAACATGAAGTAAGAATTGTTTCCTCACCCCTAAGGTTAATGCCCCTGTCACAGCTGAAGTCACCGTCAAGGAAACACAAAGAGGTAGCTTAAAATGCAACTGTTTTCATCAATCTGCCACAGGCGGCAGAAAACAAATGATCGTGCATCCTGTCTTTGCCAGCAGTAGGGCATTTGTTAAAGTACAAAGATAAGAGAAAAGAAGGGATAAGAAATCCCTTGGCAAAGAACGTGAGTGAAATATGCCACCAAAAGCACAGGGCCTTTCAAAAATAGTCTTGTAATCACTGAGGCCCGTTCGGGGGGCAGAGTGTAATGTTTTAGTGAGTGTGTTAGGTGTAAATGTTCCCTTTTAGAGTATTAGGCTATTGACCCCCTGCTGCAAGAATAATCTCTCTCAAGCACAATTTTCATCATGTCATTCCTACTCAAGGACCCTTAGGGCAGAGCGCCCTGGTGCCTACCATATTTAATCCAGACTCTTCAGTTTGGCATCCTCAGTGGTCCTCTCCAACTGATCTTTGCCTCTGTTGCACCAGCAAACAGGCCCTCTTCAATCCATTCAAGTAGATTGGCTTGCTTTTCTCTGTATAACTTTTTTGGTAGGAACTGGCTTTAAGATTCTGCTCATTCTCTTCCAGCTTTGAATGTTCTCATTCCCAAAGGTACACACTCCCACATATACTTCTGTTCCATGTCTCTACAATTCGCTTTGAAATTGGCTTCCCCCAGGAGGTCTCCCCAGACTAACCATCATCCTATTCTGTTAATTTTGATTCTGTGTCCTGCAAGCCATGTATCGTGGCCAAAACAAACAAACAAACAAGCAATACTTCTCATTATCAATATTAAAAAAAAAATTCTGAGTCCAAAAATAGACAATAAACTGTTCCAGTTTGGGGGAATACTTAAATACTAGTTGATTCAAGATCAAAGTGTTGTGTAAGCACAGAAGTAGTTCAGGTAAATTTTTCTGAAAGAAGCAGCCTTATCTTAACCTATATGCACTACATTCAAGATAAACTAGGAACTTCTGGGAAGGAAGAAACAAGATGGAGAATGTCTTTGATATAAAATAATAAAAAACCTCAGTTCTTAAAACCTGTGTTCTTAAAAACCTCAATCTTTGCTTCATGTTAGCACAAACATTTTTTCTTTTATGGGAAGGTTTGCTGGATGCAAGTTTATTCCAGAAATTTGATTTCTCTAAATAAATGCCATGCTAGGTATTGCATGTTATAGAATTATTTAGAATTGACCTGGTGGCCTCAGAAATTAATGTTATGACCCTTCATGGGTCATAAAATTTAGACATATATAATCACCAACTCAATGACCTTTTCTCATTATCTTCAACCTTTCAGCAACTTTCCTGACTTAATCATTTCTTATTCATTAAACTCTCTCTCGCTCCAAGGCACAATATTCCTGGTTCATCCCTTACCTCCCTGACAACATAATGTCTTTTTTCCCCCTTATCATTCCTTGTGAATACAGGGAATTTCTGTGTGTTAGTAATTGCTCATCGCTTTCCTCTCTCTATTCTCCCCCATGTATGTTCTGCAGAAGAGAGGAGTCCTTCTCCCTTTCTTAGCTCATCCTCAGGAGAGGAGAAACTTTTAATGTAACTGATGAGAATTTGAGACATTGCTTGGTTCACATTTAGTATGAGGTGAGGTCACCCCATGTGCAGATTTCCCTTTTGCACTGCCCACTGCCAGCCTTCATGGGATGAACAAATCCTAGACCTTGAGGGCAGATTTCATCCTTTCACATTTCTACCTCTACCTCTTCTGAAAATGAAAAGCACTGAATAAGACAATCCAACATCCACTCTTCAATCCAGTCATCTTGCTTCCCAGTGCTTCTGTGACTCTTTACCTTCTTCATTTCCCAAATTCTTGCTGATGCTGTAGTTGGAGGGCCAAGGCTGTTTTATCCTCAATTGAAGCAGGCCTTCTCCTATCTCTTTTTTCTTCTGCATAGCAGACTCTCTAGGCCATCTTAGCACCAGATTCTTAATGTATAATATGATATAGAAGTTCAGCTGATACGGTTATTATGTTATTGAGAAATAAATTATTTTAGGACAAGGAAAAGCTTACATTAAAAATCAGAGTTTCAGTACAGAGATTTTTAATCTATATGATTGAATAGACTTAATTTTATTAACATAGTTTGATTCTTTTATTTTCTTCCCCCTTAATTTTTTTTGTCATTTGAGACCATTTGGAAGTACTTAAGTCTCATGTGAGCTACAGAGCATAAATATATGTGGTTTTTGTCTTAAATGTTAATTCTAGATATTTAAGTTGATGATTCCATTTTGGAAGCTATATTGTTCATTATATATATGTATATTTATGCACACAGAGGGAGGTTGATTGATTGATTTTAAGGTATTGGCTCATGTGATTATGGAGGCTGGCAAGCCCCAAATCTACAGGGTGGTCCAGCAGGCTGGAGACCCAGGTTACAGTCAATGTGAAGTACAACTACAAAGGCAGTCTGCTGGCAAAACTCCTTTTGGTGGAAAGATAAGTCTTTATTCTATTACAGTCTTCAAGTGATTGGATGAATCCCACCCGCATGGTGGAGGGTAATCTGCTGTACTCAAAGTCCACGAATTTAAATGTTAATCTCATCCAACAGACATCCTTATGGAAACATCCAGAATAAAGTTTGACCAAATATCTGGGCACCATGGCCCAGCTAAGTTGACACATAAAATTAACCATCACAGAAGTCAGAAATTTTCTTCTTTGCCTTATTTTAGACCTTATTAAAAGTTATGGAGGCACATACTCTGAGAAAACTGTAATCCAAAAGAAACATGTACCACAATTTTCATTGCAGCACTGTTTACAATAGCCAGGACATGGAAGCAACCTAAATGCCCATCAACAGATGAATGGATAAAGAAAATGTGGCACATGTATACAATGAAATGTTACTCAGACATAAAAAGGAATGAAATTGAGATATTTGTAGAGAGGTGGATGGACCTAGAGTCTGTCATACACAGCAAAGTAAGCCAGAAAGAGAAAAACAAATACCATATGCTAACTTATATATATGGAATCTAAAAAAATGGTACTGATGAACCCAGTGACAGGGCAAGAGTGGAGATGCAGATGTAGAGAATGGACTTGAGGACATGGGGTGGGGGGTCAAGGGGAAGCTGGAACGAAGTGAGAGAGTAGCATTGACATATATACACTACCAAATATAAAATAGATAGCTAGTGGGAAGCTGCTGTGTAAAACAGGGAGATCAACTTGAGGATGGGTGAGGACTTAGAAGGGTGGGATAGAGAGGGAGGGGATATGGGGATATATGTCTAAATACAGCTGATTCACTTTGGTGTACCTCAAAAACTGGCACAACAGTGTAAAGCAATTATATTCCAATAAAGAGCTTAAAAAAAGTTATGGAGGGAACTGTGTTCAAGGCTTATCTTTTGAATTTGTAGGACTTGACTACAAACTCATGAGTCACAGTCCCCAGCACTGCCACCTCATCACAACCACCACATACACTTAAAGTTGTCTCTGTATTAATAATTCACTGAAGTGTTTTTAATTCTGGGTAATTAACCAGTAAAACAACCTAAGTGTTCATCAGTGGATGGATGGATAAGGAAAATATACACCTATAAAATGGAATATTATTCAGCCACTGAAAAGAAGGTTATTCTGTCATTTTTGACAACATGGATGAATTTTGAGGCTATTATGCAAAGTGAAATAAGTCAGACAGAGAAAGAGAAATACCATATGATCTCACTTTTACGTGGAATCTAAAAAAACCCTGCCAAAACTGAACTCATAAATACAGAGAACAGATTGGTGGTTGCCAAATGGAAGGGGTGGGGTGCATAAAATGAGCTGAAGGTGATCAGAATGTACAAATTTCCAATAATAAAAATAAATTTATTTTTTATATCCTAGGGATGTAATTTACTGCATGAGGACTGTAGTTAATAATACTGCATTGTATATTTCCAATATTACAATGTATATTACAATATACATAGTAAGTTTCCAATAATAAAAATAAATACATTTATATTTTTACATCCTAGGGATGTAATTTACTGCCTGAGGATGATAGTTAATAATACTGCATTGTATATTTGAACGTTGCTAAGAGAGTAAATCTTAAAAGTTCTCATCACAAGAAAAAAGTTTTTAACTGTGTAGTGATAGATGTTGACTACACTTATTGCAGTAATCATTTTGCAATATATACATGCATCAAATCATTATGTTGTACACCTAAAACTAATAGAATGTCATATGATGGTCATATCTCAGTAGAAAACAATAACAGCAAATGTATATTGAGTCCTTGTTAGATTCCATGCACTATTCCAGGTACTGTCTGTAGCAGCCTGTTCTTGTGAAGCTTACATTTTCTTGAGGACCGCACACAAACAGAAATAAATAAATGAACATAATATAAGATAAAGTAGCAATAACTGCTCTGGAGAAAAATAAAGCAGGACATGAGGATAGTAGGGAGAACTATTTTAGACAGGGTGCTCAGGGAAGCCTCTCTGTGAAGGCGAAGCTTATGTTTCAATAGGAACCTAAAGAAATGTTGGGGGAAACTAGGCAGATATCTGGGAGCAGTATGCTCTATTCAGAGGCACTAGCAATTGAGACATCCTGAAATGGTTCTGACTTTCCGTGTTCAAGGAATAGCAGAGGCCAGCTTGATCAGAGAAGTAAATCATAGAGGAGAGGTAAGACATGAGGGCAGAGGTAGCCAGATCATAGTTGGGGACTTCAGGGACACAGGCTGTATAATCAACTACATGGCTATGGGGAATTTATTAATGAGCAGAGAGAAAAGGAATTTTGGATCTTATTGTAAAATATAGTAAAGATGAAGTTTTCCAATGTAAATACATATCTGGGCTAGCCAGATCAGGAAATGTGTGAGGCATGTTGGTGGAAACTCCGGTGACCTGGAGAGTAAAAGCCTTGTCAAAAGAGGGTTTCTTATACCAAGTTCTTGCAGGTTATCATCATGTGGGTAATTCAGCTGACAAGCTTTAAATTTGAGACTTCTGACAAAATGGTTTGGCATGTTAATTATGTGCATTAGGGAAAGAAACATGCATTTATTATATCTCTTCTCTGTGCCAGGCATTGTAAAAGTAGCTTTCATACATGTCTCATTCGGTCTTCACAATTATATTGGAGGTACTTTTCAAAGAATAGAGCCATGTCAGAGGGCAGTTCCTATTTTAAAAAATCGTCAGCTACCATGGCAACAAGTTGGAGGTCTGAACTGACACATGCTCTGTCACACAGTTAGGTCAGTGAAATGGTATATATAAATGAGACTCATCCAGTTATGTCTGAGCCACCATGGTTTGATGGCTGTCAGGTACCAGAGACGTATGCATAAATTTCAAAATTGTTTTCTGAGAACTAGTTAACTATTCTTAACACCTCACAAATATCAAGGTTATAAAATAATTGAGAGCGAGAGAGTTATTTTTTGAAGAATTTCTTGTAAGTTATGCTATGAGCCCCACTCCCAGAAAGAGAAGGGATAAAATTATTGATCCGCCACCAGAAGCCTAGGAGAAAAGAACGGCTTCCTTAGGATTAACTCAGGAAACATTTGTCTCCTGCATCCTCTTTGGAAAATCTCAAAAGCCAGAGATGACTGAGTAATATTCCCTGTATGTATATACCAAATCTTCTTAAATCCATCTTCTGTTTTTGGACATTTGGGTTGTTTCCATATCTTCGCTAGCGCTGCCATGAACGTTGGGGTGCATGCATCTTTTCAAATTAGAGTTTTCATCTTTTCCAGATATATGCCCAGGAGTGGGATTGCTGGATCCTATGTTAGCTCTATTTTTAGTTTTGTAGGGAACCTCATATTGTTTTTCATAGTGGCTGCACAAATTTACATTCCCACCAGCAGTGTAGGAGGGCTCCTTTTCTCCACACCCTCTCTAGCATTTATTATTTGTAGACTTTTTGATGGTAGCCGTTCTGACACATGAGGTGATACACATTGTGGTTTTGATATGCATTTCTCTAATAATTAGCAGTGCTGAGGATCTTTCATGTGCCTGTTGGCCATCTGTATGTCTTCTTTGGAGAAATATCTATTTAGGTTGTCTGCCTTTTTTTTTTCCTTTTTTGATTGGGTTGTTTGCTTTTTGGTATTGAGTTATACAAGGTGTTTGTATGTTTTGAATATGAATCCCTTGTCAGTCGCATCATTTGCAAATTTTTTCTGCCATTCCATAGGTTGTCTTTTCATTTAGTTGATGGTTTCACTTTCTGACAAAACTTTTGAGTTTAATTAGGTCCCATTTGTTTATTTTTGCTTTAATATCTTTTGCCTTGGAAGACCAATCTAAGACAATATTGCTACAATTTATGTCTGAGAATGTTTTGCCTGTGTTTTCTTCTAGGAGATTTATGGTGTCATGCCTCATACTTAGGTCTGTTTTTTTTGAAGGTTATACAGCAAGACATGGGATTACAGGTTTAGTTTGCATTTTAGTTTGTGCATTAACAGAATATTCCATTTCTTCTTCAAAGAACAAATATATTTTGTGTAATTATGTAAAGGTTTTTTTTTTATACATCTTTATTAGAGTATAATTGCTTTACAATGCTGTGTTAGTTTCTGCTGTACAACACTTAGGTCTTTAAACCATTTTGAATTTTTGTTGTGTATGGTGTGAGGGAGTGTCCTAAGTTCATTGATTTACATGAGGCTGTCCAGCTTTTCCAACATGAAGATACTGTCTCTTCTCCATTGCATATTCTTGCCTCCTTTGTTGTAGATTAATTGACTGTAAGTGGGTGGGTTTATTTCTGAGCTCTCTATTCTGTCCCATTGATCTAAATGTCTGTTTTTGTGCCAGTACCGCATTATTTTGATTATTGTAGTCAATACTGTAGTATTGACTGGAATCTGGGAGAATTATGCCTCTAGCTTTGTTCTTTTTCCTCAGGATTGCTATAAAAAAGAACAAAATATTGCCATTTGCAGAAACATGGGTGGACCTAGAGAATATACTAAGCAAGGTAAGTCAGACAGAGAAAGACAAGTATTATATGGTATCACTTATATGTGGCATCTAAAAAAATGATACAAATGAATCTATATACAAAACAGAAACAGATACAGACATAGAAAACAAATTTATGGTTACCAAAGGGGAAAGGGAGGGGGGGAGAGAGAAATTAGGAGTATGGGATTAACAGATACAAACTACAGTACATAAAATAAGTAAGCAACAATGGTTTACTGTATTACACAGGGAATAATATTTAATATCTTATAATTTAGAAAATAATCTGAAATATATATGTAACTGAATCACTTTGCTGTATATCTGAAACTAACATAATATTGTAAATCAACTATACTTCAATTAAAAAAATAAAATGGGAAAAATGACACTTTAAAAAAAGGCTAGAGGTGGCTGATTTGATGGCAGATGTGAAATTGAATTGCTGCTACACTCTTACCAGATTGTGGAAAATGATGCATAAACCAGTTGTAGCTGTGTAAGTGAGCACGGCAGAATGGGTTATATTTGATCCTGCACAAAGAGGAAGAAATCAAACTAACATTGCTAGATATCTACTGACTGTAGAAACACTAAAAAATGAGCTGATAGTACACCACTTGTATCAAAGGAAATGCAGATAATGGCCCCAACAAAGTGGAGGGATATTTGAAGAATATACAAAAATGTTCTGTATGAGAGAATCTGTTTAAACATTGGCCAGGCTCATAGAACCTAAACCCAGCTTATGACATTGGCAGTCAAGTAAGAACTTCACAGCTTATAATTCTACCTTTTCTATTCCTCTACCTGGGAAAGTGCAAACCTCCCTCATGACAATGATGTTAATATGTAGAACAGAACTGAGTGTTTATTATCAGTAATAACTTTAGTAGATGTTAATGGCTATCTTATCATTTCTGGATCAAATCAGTACTATTTAACTCTTTACACATAACTTGTCTTTGTCTAAAGGTAAAAATCCTCTCAAACTCTTCCACAGATGTTCCTTAAACCAGGAGTTGGCGAACTTTTCCCATAAAGGACTAAATAATAACTATTTATATTTTGTAAGCTAAATGGTCTGTCACAACTTCTCAACTTGGCCATTTTTAGTATGAATGCCTCAAAGACAATATATACATGAGTAGGAGTGGCTATGTTCCAACAAACCTTTATTTACAAAAATAGGCAGCAGGTTGGATTTTTCCCATGGGCGATTGTTTACCCATGTTTGCCCTAACTCGTGGAAACCGTTGTATTCCTTAATTTTATATGAGTAGTCTCATTATGATATCCTTGAAATAGTGAGTTGTCCAGTTTCTAAGACAACCAAATATAGCTACTTACATTAGCAGTAACTGAAACCTTAAGTCTGCTTGGCTAAACTATGCTTTTTTTTTTTGACCCATTAGTTCAAGTGCAAGATTTCAAACTTTCTATAAGTATTCTATTTATTTTACCTTTTTCTTACAATATTTTGGTGACCTATGCCACTTTCTATACTTTAATTTACCTGACATTTTTATACTAACTAAACTTGATGTTGTCCTCTCCTTTAATAAATTTCCATTTGAATTAATAATATACCTTTAGATCAATATAACTTTAGATTTCTTATATAAACAATCTTACTGGATCAGTTAGTAGTTAAATATATCTACATGCATGTTTCTGATCTGGTAGGTAGATTAATGGCTGGAAAAGATCTCTATGTCCAGTAAAATCTTTTCATGCCTGAAGATTGGAAGTTTCACTTCAGGTACTTTGTCACATTGGATAGACTGTCTAAAATCAAAGAAGTAAACAGTAGTTATAACAGTGATCTTCAAAAAATAAGCTTAAAATATAAATTTAATTTGTCATTTGTACCATTGCTGTATTTGGCATAAGAATCTAAGGAGGCATTTGATTAATTGATTTTCAGGTTGTGACTCAAAGTAGAACTGTGTATTACATATTTTGGTAAAAGTAAGGGTAAAATTTTATCTCAGAAATACATCAAGCAGTTTATGGCAGTTGAGGAATCAATTATTGACAGAATATTTAAGCAAATGACCAGAGGAGAGGATTATTTCCTCAGAAAGTAGATTTATCATATCATAATAGTAACATAGCCTTGATCCCAAAGAAATAAAAATAGGTAATAAAGCAAATGTAATAAATTGATGAGTTGTCTCTTTGTTTAAAGTGGGGAACAGATCAAGTTGTGGAAAAAAGAAAAAAGATAAGAATAAATACTACTAAAAATGAAAAGTGAAATAAAATTACAAATAGGGTAGAGTAAAAATATTAAAGCAAACATTAGGAAAAACTCTAAACCATTAAATTTTAAAACATATGAAATCTCAAATTTCCTAAAACAAAGAAGTAACTTATGTAATAGTGACTGCAAAAGAAAGTCTGGATATATTTTTAATCATTAAAGAAATTTAGTCAGTTTAATCAGTAGCTAAAAAATCTATGCATCAGATACTATTAATATTAAATTACTGGGCCTGTATTATTTTACAAGTGAATTTTAGCAAATGTGCACAATAGAGACGCCAAACAGTCTACATTAGCTGAAGAGAAGTAATATTCACAAATTCTTCTTATAATTGTGCTGTTGATGACAAGCCAAAACATAAGAAAAGAAAATTATAAGTAAGTATAATTTGTAAAAACATACAAAACTTTGAAATAAGTACTATTAAATTCATTCTGACAATATGTAAAAGAGATTAATGTATCAAACACAGGCAGGTTTGCATCCCAACGATGCAAAAATGTTAGAAAATCTGTCAGTGTAATTCTCCACATTGGTATTGAAACAAATAACAATATGGCCATCTCAACAGACTGGTGAAAAACATTTGATAGAATTTAACACTCATTAATACTAAACATTAATGATAAAAATAATAATAAAATACTATTAAACTGGGAAGAGATTTTAAATTCCTTACTCTGATAAAGGAGAACTACTTAAGACTGAAGAATGTCACTGACAAAATTTACAAGCATTTCCTTTGAAGTTAACAGTAGGGCAGTGAGGTCTGTTGTCTCCATTTTAATTCTATCTGGGATGGAAACTCTGGTGAGCACAAAAATAAAGGTGGAGTAGAGGAGGAGAATAAAAATTACAAATGAAAAAAATTATAATCATCCACGGGTTATATGTTATCACATGAAAGACTCAAAAGAATCTAGAAAGAATATTAGAAATATAGGAATATAGCAG
Source organism: Hippopotamus amphibius kiboko (assembly GCF_030028045.1). Classification (NCBI taxonomy): domain Eukaryota; kingdom Metazoa; phylum Chordata; class Mammalia; order Artiodactyla; family Hippopotamidae; genus Hippopotamus; species Hippopotamus amphibius. The sequence goes on along the minus strand of NC_080192.1, from coordinate 39,653,958 downwards.
GGTGGCTGTTTATAAGATTGGTAAAGAAAAATCAATGGCTTTTCTACATAACTTTTAGAAAATATAATTTGTAAAGTTCACTTACACTAGAAACAAAATATGAAATAACTATAACTAGGCATGAATGCAAATGATGCTTCAGATCTATATGGGAAAAATAACACTTTATTTCAAGTCATTAAAAATAACCTTTTTAAAAAGTAGAGATATACCACATTAATGGATAGCATAACTCATTATCTTAAAGATGACAATTATTTTTTTCAGTGCAATTCAAATGAAAATTCTGAGTGGATTTTTCATGAGTTTGAGAAGCTAAATTTAAAAAAATATATATACATATATATGGAGGAGCATATGGCCAAAAAGAGACAACTCAGTTTTTTTTAATTTAAATTTTATTCTATATTGGAGTATAGTTGATTTATAATATTGTGTAGTTTCAGGTGTATATAGCAAAGTGATTCAACTATGTATAAATACGTATATATATCTCTATTCTTTTTCAGATTATTTTCCCATATAAGTTATTACAGAATATTGGGTAGAGTTCCCTGTGCTATACAGTAGGGCCTTGTTGATTTTCTATTTTATATATAGTAGTATGTATATGTTAATCCCAAACTCCTGATTTATCCCTCTCCCACCTACCTTTCCCGTTTGGTAACCATAAGTTTGTTTTCAAAGTCTGCGAGTCTGTTTCTGTTTTGTAAATAAGTTCATTTGTATAAGTTTTTTCAGATTCCACATATAAGTGAGAATCATATGATACTTGTCTTTCTCTGTATGACTTTCTTCACTTAATATGATAATCTCTAGGTTCATCCATGTTGATGAAGATGGCATTATTTCATTCTTTTTATGGCTGAGTAATATTCCATTGTATATATGTAATTAATAACACATCTTCTTTATCCATTCCTCTGTCAGTGGACGTTTAGGTTACTTCCATGTCTTGGCTGTTGTAAATAATGCTGCTGTGAACATTGGGGTGCGTGTATCTTTCTGAATTATGATTTTCTCTGGAGATATGCCCAGGATTGGGATTGCCGGATCATATGGTAGCTCTATTTTTAGTTTTCAAAGGAACCTCCGTACTGGTCTCCATAATAGTTGTACCAGTTTACATTCCCACCAGCAGCACAGGAGGGTTCCCTTTGCTTCACACCTTCTCCAGCATTTATTGTTTGTAGACTTTTTGATGATGGCCATTCTGACTGGTGTGAGGTGATATCTCATTGTAGTTTTGATTTGCATTTCTCTAATAATTAGCAATGTTGAGCATCTTTTCATATGCTTTTTGGCCATTGTATGTCTTCTTTGGAAAAATTATTTTCTAGATCTGCCCATTTTCTGATTGGGACTTTTTTTTTGATATTGAGCTGCATGAGCTGTTTGTGTATTTTAGAAATTAATCCTTTGTCGGTCACTTCACTTGCAAATATTTTCTTCCATTCTGTGGATTGTCTTTTTGTTTTGTTTATGGTTTCCTTTCCTGTGCAAAAGCTTTTAAGTTTAATTAGGTTCATTTAAAAATTTTTGTTTTTCTTTTTATTACTCTAGAGGTCAATCCAAAAAGATATTGCTGTGATTTATGTCAAAGAGTGTTCTGCCTGTATTTTCCTCTAAGAGTTTTACAGTATCCAGTCTTAAATTTAGGTCCTTAATCCATTTTGAGTTTATTTTTATGTATAGTGTTAGAGAATGTTCTAATTTCATTCTTTTATATGTAGCTGTCCAGTTTTCCCAACATCACTTATTGAAGAGACTGTCTTTTCTCCGTTGTATATTCTTGCCTCCTTTGTAATAGATTAGTAGAACATAGGTGCATGGGTTTATTTCTAGGCTTTCTGTCCTGTTACATTGATCTATATTTCTGTTTTTGTGCCAGTACCATACCATTTTGATGACTGTAGCTTTATAGTATAGTGTAAAGTCAGGGAGCCTGATTCCTCCAGCTCCGTTTTTCTTTCTGAAGATTGTTTTGGCAATTCGGGATCTTTTGTGTCTCCATACAAATTTGAAAATTGTTCGTTCTAGTTCTGTGGAAAATGCCATTGGTGATTTGATAGGAATTGCATTGAATCTGTAGATTGCCTTGGGTAGTATAGTCATTTTGATAATATGGTGTATCCTTCCATCTGTCTGTGTTGTCTTCAGTTTCTTTCATCAGTGTTTTTTAGTTTAGAGTACAGGTCTTTAGCCTCCTTAGGTATATTTATTCCTAAGTATTTTATTCTTTTTGATGTGATGGTAAATAGGATTATTTCCTAAATTTCTGTTTCTGATCTTTCATTGTTAGTGTATGGAAATGCAAGAGATTTCTGTATATTAATCTTGTATCCTGCAACTTTACTGAAATCATTCATGAGCTCTAGTAGTATTCTGGTAGCCCTTTTAGGATTTTCTATGTACAGTATCATGTCATCTGCAAACAGTGATGGTTTAACTTCTTTTCCAATTTGGATTCCTTTTATTTCTTTTTCTTCTCTGATTGCCATGGCTAGAACTTCCAAAACGATTTTTTAAAATTAATTATTTATTTTATTGGCTGTGTTGGGTCTTTTTTGCTGTGTGTGGGCTTTCTTTAGTTGCAGTGAGTGGGGGCTTCTCTTGTTGTGGAGCACGGGCTCTAGGCGTGTGGGCTTCAGTAGTTGCAGCACATGGGCTCAATAGTTGTGGCTCACGAGTTCTAAAGCGCAGGCTCAATAGTTGTGGCACATGGGCTTAGTTGCTCCGTGGCATGTGGGATCTTCCTAGAGCAGGGATCGAACCCGTGTCCCCTGCATTGGGAGGCGGATTCTTAACTACTGCGCCACCTAGGAAGCCCCAAAATGATTTTGAATAAAAGTGGCAGGAGAGGACATCCTTGTCTTGTTTCTAACCTTAGAGGAAATGTTTTTAGCTTTTCACCATTGAGTATGATGTTAGCTATGGGTTTGTCATATATGGCCATTATTATGTTGAGGTAGGTTTCCCCTCTGCCCACTTTCTGGAATTCTTTTTTTTTTTTTTTTTTTACCATAAATGGGTGTTGAATTTTGTCAAAAAAATTTTTTTTGCATCTATTGAGATGATCATATGGTTTTTATTCTTCAGTTTGTTAATGTGGTGTATCACAGATTGATTAGCAGTTATTGAAAAACCTGTGCATCCCTGGGATAAATCCCACTTGGTCATGGTATATGATCCTTTTAATGTACTGTTGGATTTGCTTTGCTAGTATTTTGGTGCATCTATGTTCATCAGTGATATTGGCCTCTAATTTTCTTTTCTTTCATGGTATCTTTATCTGTTTTTGGTATAGGGTGATGGTGGCCTCATAGAATGAGTTTGGGAGTATCAATCTTGAAAAAGAATAAAAGGTGATGAGAACATTTCAGTTACTAAGATTTATTATTATATACTTATAAGTTATCAAGCCATACTATGAGTAAATCATACTTGTACATCTGTGAAAATTCAATTTATGACAGCAGAAGCACTACAGATTAAGAAAAAAGAATGGACTGTTTAGTAAAAAGTGTTTGTTACTCAATTGGTTAATCATATGGAAAAAATACAGTTAGCATCCCACCTTACAACACACACACACACAATTGAGGATTGATTAAAAATATAAGTATGAAAACCAAGATTTGTAAAAATGTATCACACTGGCTTTTGTTAGGAAAGGATTTATTAAGATACAAAAAGCAATAACTGTGAAAGAAAAGACAGTTAAAATTTCTGCATTAATATTAAAAACTTCTTCGGGAAATGTGACACATACAAGGTAGATGCAGGTAAAAGATGATGCAAAATGTATGTCATAGGCTATATGAAAAGCATCTCCAAATTAATAACAAAAAGTCTACTGGAAATGTGGGCAAAAGATACATTTTGATGGACGAGAGAATCCCCAAAACCAAAAATATTATGAAAAGATTATCAGTTGCATTAATATAAAGGGAATTCAAATTGAAATATAGTCATACCTGTTTTTACATCAAACTGGCCACAGTAAATACTCTAGTGATTTAAAAAGGTGGGTGAAGGAAAACTACACTGCCTACAGGAATCTCTCTGAGATAGCCTCCTTTGAGACAACATTGACTATATACTATCTGGTAAATAAAAAAATGAATTTAGCCTATGAAATTCCACTTCTAGATATATACTTTAGAAAACGCTTCACATGAGGAGACAGACATCCACAATAGCAATGTTGTAATAGTCATAAATAGATGTGGCATATTTACATAACACTATGTAGCAGTGCAGATAAATTTCCTAGAGTCACATATATGAGCATTCATGAATTTCACAAACTATATTGAATAAAGCCATCTTTTTTCAGGGATAGTGAGAGAATAAAGTGTGCCTGAGCATTACAGGTAAAAAAAATTTAGATTGGTGTTTCCTTCTGAAGAAGGAGAGTGTGTAATGAGGGGATTACACTCTGTGCTTAAATTGGCTGGTGTGTTCTCGGTATTGTTTATATGTTTTCTATTGCCGGAAAATTTTCAGAGTAGAATGTATAAGAAAGGAGAAAACGCTGCTTAAAATGTTGAATCTTTTTCCTTTATTATCATGTGGCCTACCAGTCTAAGCTATCATTTTGAAATTTTCATCCCCAGAAAAATCTTGGCAGAATTCCTTCTGGATTAGTCACTCCATTACATGGATGTTTAGTTTATGTATCTCTATCCTTACTTCCTAATTCTTGTATTTTTCCAGATTCACAGTACTTCTTGAGAAAATAGTGTGAAAGAGAAAGTGTAATATTTGCTCTACAATAAAAAGAAGTAAAGAGCACTATAAAAATCTCTCAATTGTATCTATGAGTTTCATAGACTAGTGTCAAGAATAGGTTTGAGCTCTGGAAGCAGTTTGGGGCTTTAGAGGGATACTCAGAAGCCTAAAAGTTCTTCCATGATGTTCAGTCATTCGCTGTTATTAAGTGAATTAGGGAATGTGTGTACAGTGCGTCTTATCCTATTTAATTGAGGGTAGTAAGTATATTCAGTGATTAAGCAAGGAATGAAAGTTGGTTTGTGCAGGGATGTGATATGATTTTTTTAAAAATATGTATGTAAAAATACAAACAACTACAAACCATGAAATTAAGAATGAGACATACATGGGCTAAACAAAGGAATTTGGCACTCATATTCTTACTAGTGATCTAGAACGTAATCTAATAATCTAGACTCTGAAAAGGCACTAAGTGTTGCTACATAGGAGAATTGATCAATTGTTACAAAAAACTAGAAAGAATAAAACATAAACAAGCATCTTTGACAGAGTAGGGACAGAAAACTAAAGGTGTAATGAGGAAGAGATTATCCATAGTGTGTGACTCTTAGAAGATGTTGATAAAACTTCTCCTTTGAAATACAACATCCAAGAAATTCTAAGACTGGTGTACAATAAAATGGCAGTATAGGGCCCAACATGGCTTTAAATAATACAGTCAGTGTGTAATCACTGTAGTAGTTCTTGGTGCAACTCAACTATGTTGCATGTGTTCAGGGGCTAGATTGTCAAAAAAAATGTCAAACAGCTGTGAAGAAGTGATACATTTTGCTGCTTGGGAAGCAGAAGCAAAAGAGGATAAAGCCCACTGTGGCACCGGGTAGCATGTTATGGCACATTTATAGGACAACTAATAGGAGCAAACTAACCAATTTGCTTCTAGGAATACAAAGTGAAGGCGATCACACTGCGAGCAAAGAGGCAACGATACAAGTAGTGAGAAGTCCCATAAACCGGATGCAGCTGTATCCCGAAGGGCACTTTTAATGGGAGAACTTTGAAAAGGAATATTCCTTATGCATTTTAACTTGCAGACCAGAAATAATCGTGAACTTTCAATGTGTGCGTATAAATATGTGTATATTTTTTAAAAACCTGGATTAATAACCATAACAAAAGAAAATTAAATAATTAAATTATAATAGAATTTAAGAAGTAGTTATAAATAAGCACCATTTCTTGTGGCAGATTTCTTGCAGAGTATAAGAGAAATACTTTCCTTATAAGTCCCAAAGATTGATTCACCTGAGATGTTTATAAGTTTGCTGTGAAAGCAAAACGTTTGTAAAGTCACCTTAAAACGGTGTAACAGAAAACATTAGAAACTGTGTTTAAATCAAGAATGAAGACAAAATGTGTAACAGGTCAGAGAAGATTTCATGGAGTATAAGTTACTTGAGATGGTCCATGAATGCTTCACAGGACTTGGATGAATGTATTTGAATGGAAAATGTCTTCTGTGCATTAAGGACAGTCCGTGTAAAAGCACAAAGCCAAGAATGTCCCTAGAGTTTGCAGGCAACCCTCAAGAAAGAGGCCTGACTGAGAAAAGTATATTGAAGTTTTAGGAAATGACATTGAATAGCTACAGTGGAGTGAGATTACTGAGAGCTTTGAATTCCTGGATGAGGAATTTCAGTTTTATCTCACACAGGAGGGGCAGATATTCAGCTATATGAACTGTCTTGAGTCGGTTTTTAGTAACATATATCTCTGTTTCGTGTGTTAGGGCTGTTTGAAATGAGAGGTTACAAACTCAAGAGAAATAGGAGATATTTGCATTAACCCACCTAAGTGATTAAACCTAGGCTACTGGTGGGGCCAGTAGTAACAGGAAATTATCAAGTCTATTCACATGCACAGTTATTCTTAAATTTATTCACTCTTTTTTTTTTTTCATTCAGTTCGTATATATTGAATGCTTTCTATGGGCCAAGTTCTACTCTAGGTACCAGAGATACAGGAATGATCAAGTAAATCAAAGAATATGCATCCAGAGACCATGGAAAAACAAAACATAAATAGTTTTATATAGTGTTTTAAAAGTTTTGAAAAAATAAAGTAGAATAGAAGAGAAGGTAAAGTAATGGGCAGAGTGGCTAGCTGAGATTGGGTGTGTGGTTAGGAGCGGTCATTTGAACTGGGTCCTGAATGAAGGGAGGGATGGATGCTGAGCAAAGAGCATCCCAGGTGCAAAGGAAATCATACAGAAACACTGAGCCCGAAGCATTCCTGGTGTGGAGATTCATTACACACAGCAGCATACTAACAGCACTGACCAGTCCAGCTTTAAGGAATCTTTTTTAAAAGTTAGCGTTTCTCCAATTTGTTTGATTCCAAACTGCCTTTGAAATTGTTGGGGCTGTTTTTCCTTAAACAACTATTGGTGTGTTATGCTAGCCATTTCATGTCAAAGTCCCAATCATTTAGCAAGTTCTGTCTTTATTTTTTGTAAGATAAAACATGTGAATGCGAGGGAAAATGTCACTGCTTAGCATACTCTTTGGCTCATAATAGCACATTTGCATTAAGCAAATGGAAATGCCAGGTGTTACTATGGTAGTTCCTGTAGACTAGCTCAGCAATACACATCTTCAGTTCCACTGGCATTGCCACCACACTGTTTCAATAACTCTCAGCTCCTTTTGGAACCACCTCCCCTGTCAGCTTCAGTGTCCTCTGCCACCTTCTGATTTCATCATATTTTACAACCTCTGCTAGAGTCATTGCCTTGGAAAGCACTTTCATCTGGTTTCTTCTCTGATCAAGAACTGGTTCTGTATTGGTTACAGAATAAATTTAAACTTTATCTGATATTCAAGGCTTTTTCCCAGTTGCACTCCAATCTACTCTTTAAAAATCTTATCTCCCACATTAGCCCAGCTTGAAATTTCCTACCCATTACCTGTGCTCAGTGTTCTGCAGCACCTAAAATAAAATCCCCCTCCCCCTGATATAAATCTAATCCGTGTACTCATACTTCAAAGTCCGTTTCAAAGCCTAAAGGACTTTAAGAGTCTTTCATTTTCATCACACAGCTCACAATTCTTTCCCTTCTATCCCAATTTCAATGACATTTGTTGTCTGGACTATTATATATCTCTCACATTAATATATATATAAATACACACACATACACATTCATGTTTTTATAACAAGGTATATATATATTACATTATACATATATATTTTTTCATATTATAATTTTGCTAGTTATGAGATTATATGCATGTATGTCAACTATAACCTGAGCTTCTGAAAGGCAAGAATGATTAACTTCTTTTATTTCGATTAACACCAATAGAATTGTCAGCTCATAATAAATACTCAGCGTATATACTGATTGATTAAACACCTATGTAGAAATTATAAACAAATACAATTCATGAATTTGCTCATATAGTTGTTCTTAGTTGTTGTCATTACACTGTTAGTCAAGATTCAGCTTGTTCCATAATAATTTTCCATTTTCCCCTTGTATTCCACACATACTTTATAAAATGTGTTCTGTATATATTCTTTTTTCTCTCTCCCTACATATACATATTCATTTGCACATATATATACCTATATACATACCACATATGCAAATTCCCTCTCTACATAACAGATATCAGATATGACTTACATATGACAGTGTTGGTTTGACAACTTGATGTCACATTTACAAATGCCACATAGGTTATCATGGATTTTCTTTTCTGAGAATTAAATAGACCAAAGGTTGGCAAATCTGAAATTAACTGGTTTTATAAACAAAGTTTTATTGGAACACAGCCACACCCATTTACTTACATCTTGCGTATAGTTGCTTTCCCCCTAAAAGGAAACGTTGAGTAGTTGTATCGTGGAGCATACGGCACACAAAGTCTAATATATTTGCTAAGGCCCTTTACAGACAAAGTTAGCAAAACTAGAAACAATAAATGCTGGAAAAGGTGTGGAGAAAAGGGAACCCTCCTGCACTGTTGGTAGGAATGTAAGTTGGTACAGCCACTATGGAAAACAGTTTGGAGGTTCCTTAAAAAACTAAAAATGGAACTACCATATGACCCAGCAATCCCACTGCTGGGCATATACCCTGAGAAAACCATAATCCAAAAAGAAACATGTACCACAGTGTTCATTGCAGCACTATTTACAATAGCCAGGATATGGAAGCAACCTAAATGCCCATCAACAGATGGATAGATAAAGAAGGTGTGGCACATATATACAATGGAATATTACTCAGCCATTAAAAGGAATGAAAGTGAGTTATTTGTAGTGAGGTGGATGGACCTAGAGTCTGTCATACAAAGTGAAGTAAGTCAGAAAGAGAAAAACAAATACTGTATACTAACTCATATATATGGAATCTAAAAAAATGGTACTGATGAACCCAGTGGCAGGGCAAGAATAAAGATATAGATGCAGAGAATGGACTTGAGGACACAGGGTGGGGGTGCAGGAGGGAAGGGGAAGCTGGGACGAAGTGAGAGAGTAGCATAGACATATATACACTCCCAACTGTAAAATAGATAGCTAGTGGGAAGCTGCTGCATAACATAGGGAGATAAACTTGATGATGGGTGAGGACTTAGAGGGCAGGGATAGGGAGGGTGGGAGGGAGTTGTGGGAGGGAGGGGATATGGGGATAGATGTATAAATACAGCTGATTTACTTTGGTGTACCTCAAAAACTGGCACAACAGTGTAAAACAATTATATTGCAATAAAGAGCTTAAAAAAGTTAGCTAATACCTGATAAAAAATAAGAGGAATTGTAGGAAATGCGTTTTGTTTGCATAGTTCTCAAGACCCAGCTGTCATAGATCGATTGATATTCTTCTGTTTGACTTCCTCGTTTATTCAGTTGTAATAGGAGTCTGACACCAGACACATAGACCCAAAAGGACATTATTTTCAAATCATCCTCACGTTGCTGGAGGCATTCAGTCTGAGTTATACTGGTCTTGAAAATGTGGAAAATGTTATAAGGAGATCTCAGAAGGTGTAGAAGTTGAGCTTAATCCAGAATTATTTCCTTCCAGAGTTCTTTTGATTATGGAGGGCCTAATTAGCAAGCTAAATCATAACACGAAGAATGTGTTTGCCTTGCAAAATCAAATCAATTGCACAATGTATTCTCCCTGCAGCTGCTACTTCCCATTTTTATAGAAGCAGCTCCATTCCAGCTGTGGATGTGAGCAGCTCTGCCTCCTGCTCATTCACAGTGGAGATGTTTCATACCCATCAACACGGATGCCATCAACCGAGGCTTGGAAGCAAAGTTCCTAAAAAAAAAAAAAAAAAAAGCCAATATTTTGGAACTGAAAAAAAATGAAAATGTACTGTAGGTTTTTGCAAGCCTAAGGAAATATAGTAATATACACTATTACATAATAACATATCAATTTCAAGGTTTATTCTTTTAACTTGTGGTTTAAATTATTATTAATATTTTTCTGCATCCCAAACTGACACATTAAATTACTACTTATGACAAATTCTAAAATATAACATTGAAGAATAATATTTTTTCCCTTTGTAACATAACCTTAAACAATGAAAGAGAGGATAGACCTCATTTTAAAGACAACCAGCATCTTGTTTATAAGTTAGCAAATAAACTCATTTGACAATTTCAATAAATTTCATTGACCTTGTCACATTCAAGCATATATCCTGTGCAGTATCTAAGGTATGGGTTTTGTCTCAGTCTTTTTGGTTTTGCTTAATAAAATGTTGATTTTTTTGCTAAAAATTATGCTTTGCTAAATAAATCTCTGGCAGTTAGTCATGTTCCTATTTTTCTAGTTTTATCAACCATTTTATTGTATTAGTATGGCATTAATTCTGGAATATGGCACACTGATATTAAACAGTCCCAGAACTGTAAGAATATGAATTCTTTCTGAGTAAAAGCAAGACAGAAGAACTGCATGTAGTGAAATGTAAGTGCAGTCACACAGTAGTTTGGATAATGAGTGTAATGTATCCTTGTTCACAGAGCAGAGTTCTGAAATCACTCTCATTAACTTTTCCTGTGTGTTGAGAAGTTAGATGAGAGCTGAGATTTTAACCAAAATTATTTTTCATGCATTAGCACAAGCACATTGTGCATTTTTTATTGTTATGCATTTGCTAATTTGCCGCTCATACTTCTAAATTTCTACTTTTACTGTGGTAAGAGTATATACTTAAGGATATCACAAATTGATTCTGAAAAGGACAAAGGAATAAAAGGAGAACATACAATCACTGTAATCACATAACATTATTTGAAAGTCTAATCAATTTGGAATTTGTACATTAGCATAAAGTTTTTATTTGTGCATCCGACGATTACTTTTGAGCTGACGTATTCATTTAAAACAATTAAAGAGTATTCATGTGGCGTGTCTTAGAATACCGTTAGCATCAGTTGAGGAAGTATTCCTGGTCTTCTGTCCATATTCTGAGTCATGAAGGAAGAGGTGTATATACAAGTAAGAGAAACATTTGATGAGAGTACCTAGGAGTAGGGAAAATCCAGTGGTATTGATTCATATTTCATAAAGTGTATTCCTGTAGTTGCATCACAAAAGTTAAAAATGATACAGTTCCATGGTTAAATAGTTTTTGGAAAACATTCCATGTTATATCCCCTGAAAATTCAGTGTTTATTTGGATATTAGAGGCTTTGAAAAATCCTAATTCAAGAATCCTACTTTTGTTTTTTGTTTTGTTTTGCTTTGCTTTGTTTTAATTTACCTTCATTCTCCAAATTCATTTAATCATAAAATGCTTTTTGTAAGTGACAACTTGATATCAGCTGGAACAAATATTTCAGAAAACATGTTGGGAAACATGGAAATAGGTCTTTGAAAAAACAGGTGAAAACACATGTGGAGGTATGCAAAGATAGTGGGGTACTGGCCAGTCTCTCATCAGATACACTTGTAGCAGATGCCAATTCTAGGTGCACTCAGGTGTTCTCTGGTTAAGAGGTGACCATGGAAAAGAAGATGCTCCGAGGGAGCTGGGAGCATAACAGTGACTCTCAAGCTGCTTCGACGGGTACTATACAACTGGCAGGCACCTTTCGAGGAATGCCCGATTGTCCTCTATGATACTCCAGGAATTTCTGTCAGCTAATAACCACATGCTTCCTAAAGGCAATATCCCTTGTTGAACCTAAAGCCAAGGCCCAACATTATATCATTTAACAGTGAAAACTTTGTATAAGACACACTTCTTCCCAAACCAGGGGTCTTTGGCCCTTTGGTAATTAAATTAAACAAATATTTATGGAGACGACTCACACATGTCCAACCCTGTGTTAAGGCTGAAGATTGAAAAAAAGGAAAATAAAAGCCTCAAAAGAGTAACAGACTAGTGTAAGAAATAGCCATAGGGACAAAAAACCACAATAAAATCTGATAAATGCTGTACTAATGGAATAAAGTGTCATAGGACCACAGGGATGAGGGAGAGAATGCATCCCACATGTGGAAGACAGAGGGAGAAGGTGGCTATAATTTTACAAAGTAGGTGACATTTCACCTGAAGTAATAATAAGTAAAATATTTGATGGAAACTAATAATAAATAAAATTAAATAATTCACTCCATGAAACAAAAAATGGACTAAGAAAGGTTCAGCCTAGTACAGAGCCAAATCTTTAAGTTGGGACACAAACCATTAGGAAAAACTCTCTGAGATCACAACGCCATCTATGTCTAGCTGTAGCCTTGAGCACTAATGGCTGCTGGTATGTTCACTCAGCAAATGTTTTTGAGAATTTACAACGTGAAGGGCATACTTATTAAGTACTAGGCATACATTTGTAAACAAGACACAAACCCCAGGCTTAAGATTCTGAAAGTATAATGCAAAAAATGCAAATAGGCAATTAAAGTAAGCATTTTTTAAATGTATGCAAAATGCTGCCTGATTTGGTAGGTCAGATCATTGTGTTTATGAGGAGTTTACTATGCAGGGATAGAGTGGTGAACAAAACATCAAAACATTCTGGTCATTGCCCCTAGGAATTTATAGTCATAGATAAACTTTGATAAGGCTCTAATTCCAGTTGAGGGTATATGTGTATATATATAAAAGTATATGTAAGTGTGTATATATATATATAATTTATATATAAATTAATTTATATAATAAATATATATATATTTACATATAAATAAATTTATTGATTTCATATATAAATTATATATATATTATATAACATTTTAAGTCATCTCCTTTGTAAAGTAATCCAGTGGTGAGTCTCAATTGCTGTATAGCAAGTGGTGCAGCTTCAAGACTTCAAAATAGATCATTGTAAATATTCAATGCATATTATGCATGTGAGTCCATACATTTATGCATCACACGTGAAGCTCTGTGGTTAATACCTCCAGGTTGCTCGCTATTGAAGAGTTTCCCTCAATGTACCATGTGTGTTTTGGGTATTTTCTGGTATTACTAGATGCCTTTAGGAATAGTTGGGGATGGGATAGGTGATGGAGAAAACCTCTTTATTTTGTTGTCTCTTTTTACTTTAACTTTTTGCACATAGGTCTTGAGATGTCATTTTTAATAATATTTACATACTATTCTCTACTTCTTTCATAAGTAAATTCTGGATACATGTTATGAGGTAAATGCAGCCTAGGCTGGTAAGCTGTACATATTTAGGTAAGATAACATTTTAAATTGAAAAAATATATATATATTATACATATATAATATATATATTTTTTTATGCATAGGTAAAATATGTATATATTTTACACAGCCTTTCTTCAGATGAACACTTTGTTTCTGCAAGAAGCACAGTTCAAAGTGAATCTGTTAAGTGTGAATTCATCTGTGTACAAATTCAGTTTACAAGCGACTCATTCCTGAATTCTTAACATGATAAAACTTCCCTGAAAGTTTTATTCTGCTGCATAATGAAGACATGATATCTGTGTTGCTGAGATCTTTCTCTTAAAGGTTAGAGAAACATCTTGCAATATGGCACAATACCTGCTGTCAGGTGGCAGAAGCATCCCAGGTGGATGTTAACCAGGGTAAATCATACATCATCCCACGTCAGGTTTTTAGCAGTAAATATGTCTGCCTTCCAGGGGGGCTCGTCTGCCCTCCTCCACACACATGCACACTTCTTTTCATCCAGAAATCAGAGGTGATTTCTGAACTTTTCTTACCTTTTCGTATTTCTTTAAAGAAAAAAAAAATCCTCAGTTTCTTAATAATCATCTACTAATTCATAAAGGAGCTAGATGTACCAGTGACATTCAAAAACTGTTAATTCCACTAAGAGGGGAGTATCTGATACATCTTGATTTATTTTGATTATACTTTAAATTTGCAAAAGACAGTGGAAACAGTGAAGGCAACTTCTATACTGAATTGAAGTGGGAAAACAGATGAAATGATAATTTACCACCAGATGGAATGGTTGAAAATATAGTATGGAAAGTTGTTAAAAATTTGCCTTGCCCTACATACTGACAAGCATTTCTAGGTCTCAGTGTTCTGTATATATGCATGTGTTCAAATTTTACTGTTAATTACTGAAATGTAAAGGTGGTCCTATCTGAGGAGTTGAAGAAGGCAGCTTTGCCAGCACTGGAAAGTTTATATTTTCGAAAAGTCTCCTTCCTTATCTTTGTGATTTTTTCTGCTACGTTAATTTACTTTTCTTACTTGATTTACAAAGTTGTGACCATCCTCTCCAGCACCTTTCATCACATTCTTTCAGACAGCATTCTTATAAGATGCGAAGATTCATTCTGAACACCTGAGACATAGCTCCAGAGCAGCTGTTGCTTGTTAAGTCTCCTCTTGTTTTCTGATTATTAAATTTCAAAGTTAACAGTAGGCTGTTGCATCTCCGAGCAAAATTCTAGTAACACATTCATGAACACATACACAGGATTATAGACTTCTATTTCCATCAGGCTTCTAACAGACCTACTTCAGTACTCACTGTGGTCTTAACCAGGGTCACTAAAGAGTGGTCCATCCTCACCTATGTAGTCTCAGGTCCTTTAGCAGGAAAGGACTACATCATTGCGAAATTCATAATAGCAAAGAAAAATAGAAACATGCCTTAGACTTCAGCAATTAAATATTTTAAGAAAAATTGTCATAATCCTTATGCTTGGATAATCCTAAAAGATATATAGTTCAAGAAAAATCACATGGGCCTTGCAGACGCCGCCACCCCGGAGCCTCCTGCACAGCCTAGCCATAGTCAGCCCCACCGTGTTCTTCGACACTGCCATTGACGACGAGCCCTCGGCCCGCGTCTCCTTCGAACTGTTTGCAGACAAAGTTCCAAAGACAGCAGAAAACTTTCGTGCTCTGAGAAAGGCTTTGGTTATAAAGGTTCCTGCTTTCACAGAATAATTCTGGGATTTGTGTGCCAGGGTGGTGACTTCGCACGTCATAATGGCTCTGGTGGCAAGTTCATCCATGGGGAGAAATTTGATCATGAGAATTTCCTCCTAAAGCGTACAGGTCCTGGCATCTTGTCCATGGCAAATGCTGGCCCCGACACAAACGGTTCCCAGTTTTTCATCTGCACTGCCAAGACTGAGTGGTTGGATGGCAAGCAAGTGGTCTTTGGCAAGGTGAAAGAGGGCATGAATATCGTGGAAGCCATGGAGCACTTTGGGTCCAGGAATGGCAAGACCAGCAAGAAGATCACCATTGCTGACTGTGGACAAGTCTAATAAAATTTGGCTTGTGTTTTATCTTAACCACCAGACCATTCCTTCTGTAGCTCAGGAGAGCACCCCTTCACCCCCATCTGCTCAAAATATCCTATAATCT
Source organism: Hippopotamus amphibius kiboko (assembly GCF_030028045.1). Taxonomy (NCBI): domain Eukaryota; kingdom Metazoa; phylum Chordata; class Mammalia; order Artiodactyla; family Hippopotamidae; genus Hippopotamus; species Hippopotamus amphibius. The sequence goes on along the minus strand of NC_080192.1, from coordinate 39,638,353 downwards.
TCGTGCTCTCACTGCAGTTCTTTGGGTTCCATATTTTCCTTATTCCCCTCCGTGTTTAGCTGAATTGAAAAGTTGTTTATGATTATGAAATAAAAACTAAACAACAACAACGAAAAAAAATCACATGACCAAAAATGAAATTTTGAACCTACAATTACAAATATTTTCAATTAGCAAGACATGAAGTGTTATACAAATAAACTAAATTTACATATAAATTAAGATTTTCAAATAGATGTGTACAGGTATACCTGGGGTATATGGCAGGTTCAGTTCCAGACCGCCGTAATAGTGAGTCACAAGAATTTTTTGTTTCCCAGTGCATACACAGGTTGTGTTTACACTATAGTCTGTTAAGTGTGGAATAGCATTATGTCTAAAAGAACAATATACATACCCTAGTTAAAGAATATTTTATTGCCAAAAAATGCCAACCATCATCTGAGCCTTCTGTGAGTCGTGATCCTTTTGCTGGTGGAGGGTTTTGCCTCCATGTTGCTGGCTTGCTGACTGATTAGGGTGGTGGTTGCTGAAGTTGGGGTAGCAGTTTCTTAAAATAAGACAGCAGTAAAGTTTGCCACATTGATTGGCTCTTTCTTTCACGAATGATTTCGTTGTAGCATGCAGTGCTGTTTGATAGCATTTTACCGACAATAGAACTTCTTTCAAAATTGAAGTCAGTCGTCTCAAACCCTGCTACTGGTTTATCAACTAAGTTTATGTAATATTCTAAATCCTTTGTTGTCATTTCAGTAATCTTCACAGCATCTTCACCAGATAGATTCCATCTCAAGAAACCACCTTCTTTGTTCAGCCATTAGGAAGCAACTTCTCATCCATTTTGGTTTTATTGTGAGATTGTAGCAACTCAGTCACATTTTCAGGCTCCACTTCTAATTCTAGTTCTCGTGCTGGTTCCACCACATCTGTAGTTACTTCCTTCGCTGACATCTTGAACTCCATGAAGTCATCCATGAGGGTTGGAATCAATTTCTTCTAAACTCCTGTTCGTGCTGATATTTGGATGTACCATGAATGTGTTTAATGGCATCTAGAATGGGGAATCCTTCCCAGAAAGGTTCAGTTGACGTTGCCCAGATCCATCAGAGGAATCACTGTCTATGGCAGCCTCACAAAATGTATTTCTTAAATAATAAGGCTTGAAATCCAAAGTTAGTCCTTGATCCATGGGCTGCAGAATGGATGTTGTGTTAGCAGGCATGAAAACAATATTAATCTTTACATCTCCATCAGAGCTCTTGAGTGACCACGTGCTTTGACAATGCGCAGTAATATTTTGAAAGGAATCTTTTTTCTGAGCAGTGGGTCTCAACAGTGGGCTTAAAATATTCAGTAAACCATGTTGTCAGCAGATGTGCTGTCATCCAGGCTTTGTTGTTCCATTTGTAGAGCACAGGCAGAGTAGATTTAGCATAATTCTGATGGGCCCTGGGATTTTTGGAATGGTAAACAAGCATTGGCTTCAGCTTCAAGTCACCATATGCATTAGCTTCTAACAAGATAGTCAGCCTGTCATTTGATGCTTTGAAGCCAGGCATTGACATCTCCTCTCTAGCTGTGAAAGTCGAGATGGCATCTTCTTCTAATATAAGGATGTTTCATCTACATTGAAATTGTGTTGTTTAGTGTAACCACCCTCATTAGTGATCTTAGCTAGATCTTCTGGATCACTTGATGTAGCTTCTACATCAGCACTTGCTGCTTCACCTTGCACTTTGATGTTACGGAGATGGCTTCTTTCCTTAAACCTCATGAACCCACCTCTGTTAGCTTCAGACTTTTCTTCTGCAGCTTACTCACCTCTCTCAGCCTTCATAGAACTGAAGAGAGTTACAGCCTTGCTGTGGATTTGACTTTGGCTTAAGAGGATGTTGTGGCTGGTTTGATCTCTCTGGATAACTGAAACCTCCATATCAGCAGTAGGGCTGCTTTTTTCTTATCATGTGTGTGTTCACTGGAGTAGTAGTTTCCTTTAAGAACTTTCCCTTTGCCTTCACAGTTTGGCTAACTGACACAAGAGGCCTAGCTTTCGGCCTGTCTCAGATTTCAGCGTGCTTTCCTCACTAAGATTAATCATTTCTAGCTTTTGATTCACAGTGAGGGGGTGTAAGTCTTCTTTCACTTAAACACGTAGAGGCCATTGTAAGGTTATTGATTGACCTGATTTCAGTATTGCTGTGTCTCAGGCTATAGGGAGGCCCAAGGGGAGGGAAAGAGATGGGGTCAGTGGAGCAGTCAGAACACACCACGACATTTATAGGTTAAGTGTGTCATCGTCTATCGGTGCCATTCATGGTGGCCCAAAACAATTACAATAGGAACATCAAAGATCACAGATCACCATAACTATAATCGTGAAAAAGTTTGCGATATTAGAAAAATTACCAAAATGTGATGCACAGACATGTGAGCAAATTATAAACAAGTTAATATGTAGAATAATGGTGAAATCTTTGTAGTTGGAGTTTGAAATTCTCCTCTCACACCAGCTCTGTGAGTTCAAGCATGTTATGTAAGCAGTCTAAACAACTGTTTCCTCATCTGTAAATGGGAATAATAAGATGACCCGTCCCAAAGGTTTTTGATGATTAAATTAGGTGATATTTATAAAACAATTATCTCAATGTCTGGTTAATAATAGGTGCTTGATATGTTCAATACTTTTAGTCAAAAAGCGGGAAAAGAGTCACCTAAGAAGATAAATATAAAAATTAACATGAATAAAATCAGGAAAATTGGGACTTCCCTGGTGGTCCATTGGTTATGATTCTGCTCCCAATACAGGGGCACAGGTTCTATCCCTGGTTGGGGAACTAAGATCCTGCCATGCTGTATAGTGTGGCCTAAAAAAAAAAAAAATCAGAAAAATTGAAGTATCAAACAAAGTTGGTGAAACGTAGAAAATATTCTAAAATACAAGACCCATAACCTCACATCTTCCAGGTTATCGTTCAAGTCTCCCCTTCCTAGGGGGGCCTACTTCCCCATTGGAGTTAAGATTTTGATCTGCCCCCATCCTCACACTCCCTATCCACTTCCCTTTGTAATGTTTCCCATCCAGCAGCTACACCAATACCTGCCCCATAGTAGGTGCTAATATTTATTGAATGAATGAATGAATAAATGAATGAATTACAGATCAAGTAGAACAAAGATGGAGTAGACTTGTTACTTAGATGATATAAAGTTAAATGATGACAGAAAAACAGCACAACTGTTCATCTTCACGTACATCTTCTCACATAACGAAAATGGAAATATGGGAATTGTCCTCTATTCACGCCTCTGTTTCACCTTGTAGATTTTATCAGTCACTCTGTTGTGTCCTTTGATTATATTTCCTGTTTCATGCTCTCCATGGTTTATGTTCCTTTTTAGTATTACAGAAATCTCTTAAGTAGGTTTGTTCCTTCCAGTGCCATCTCTCTATAGTTTAACCTCCACACTGTTGGGAGTGGTATTTTTAAAACACATAATCTGATTAGGTTAATCCCTTATTTTAAGTCCTTCACTTGCTCTTTTTTTTTTTTTTTTTTGGTAAATTCTAAATGCCTCAGAAAGGGGTGCAAATTATGGCACAGCGCAGTATTATTCAAACAGTAGACTGTGATCAGTTAGTGGTTCCAAAATAAATTTACTTTTCTGTTGTGACCCACAGTTCTTAAAAAAAAAAACACAGTATACTAGAAATATTTAAATAAATCACACTTATAAAAGATAACTGTAATTTTGTGGAATTGACATACACACACATACACTAATTTATGACATGAAACGTATTTCTTACTATGGATTGAGGTTAAAAAAATCACTTTGAAATCCACGGGCATAGTGGTTAAGAGCATGGACTCTGGAACAAGATGACCAGAGATTCAAATTTACTTCTGCAGTTTACTAATTGTGTAACTTTGCGTAAATTACTTAATATCTCTGTGCTCCAGTTCTCTCATTTGCAATGAGGCAAAGTATAGTATCTACCTTTGTGATTATTTTGAAGATAAATGAGTTTTTATATATGTATGACTCAAAGTATGTGTTCAGTAAACATCAGCCGTATTATTTGGAGGGTTTTTTTCTGGTATGTGTCCATCTGGCTCCTAGTCTAGTTCTATAGCCTTACCTTACTTCCCTTCCCTTCCTCCCATGCTTCACTAGAGCCTATTTAAATTACTTGACATTCTTTGAATGTGCCATCAAGTTTAGCACCTCATAACTGAAGAAGCTGGGGCAGAGAGAAGTAACTTACTTTGCCCAAGTTCACAGAGCCAGTTATTCTAGTGTGTTGAAGGCCACATCATGCTCTTAAGCACCGTGCCACAGTGCCTCTGTTGCCTTTACTATAACTCTAACCTTCCATCATTCTCACTCATCTTTGTTGGGCATCCCTTACTGAAATTCCCAATTTACTTCATTATATGTCTGTCTTTCATATTAGATTGTCTTTCCTGTGTGTACTTGAAATGCTCTCCTCTCAAGAGTTTCCCCGGAAGAGTCCTACGCGTCATTCTATATTCTGCTCACAAGCATCCCTCTCTAAATGCAGCTCCTGGCAGACATAATTAGTCACTATTTCCATGTACTCCAAAAGTACTTTGTGATTTCCTTGAACAGTATTTCTCAATTTGTGCTATCGGGGACAGATAAAACAGGTCACATATGAGATGCTAAAAAAAAAAAGGTCACTGATCAAACTTGGGGAATGCTACCCACTTTGCCTTCTTTTGCCTAAGAAAGTCACAAAGTGTGTGTGTGTGTGTGTGTGTGTGTGTGTATTTTTTTAAAGGCTCAGAGAAGACCTGAAGGAAAGATGGCAATTTTTCTCTTGCATTACAGATTTTAAAAGTAAACATTGAACCATTTGGTGTAATACTTATTAAGTATTAAGGAACATATTTTGAAAATGCTGCACTATTTAGCCTTTATTTCCATAAATTGGGATTCTTTCTCATGCCTACATCTTTCTCTTGAGTAACTCTAGTGTATATTTGTTGTTTTGGCTATCCAGTGTTGGAATACCCTTCCTGTTTTGGCATAACTCTGAAATATTTGCGCAATAAGCTCACCTACTTTCATGAAAGCAGAAAGAGCTATAATACCTTTTGATACCTAATTACCTATTTTTATCTGGAAATTTAATACTTAAGAGGGAAATCAGGGAAGTACAAAGATATTTATTGCTATTTTTAACAACATATATGGCTATCAGTGACCAGTAGTAATGGGGCCATTGTTTTCCTGTGTCACTCAGCTAATACTGCACAATAAACTACTATAGAAATCTCAGTGGCATACAGCAAAGCATTTGCTTCTCACTCATGCGTTGCATGTTAACTGGGGCTCAGCTAATCTCAACTGCACATGGCTGGACTTGGCTCCAGGCCATGCCTAGTATTTAGGATTTCTCCATATGGCTCACAGTTTCTGGAACAGCAGTATACCTGGTGCGTGCACATTCCAGGCACGTTGCAAGCCTTTGCTCGGTCATGCCCACTAATGTCCCATTGGGCACAGCAAGTCACATGGCCAAGCCCAAAGTCAAGAGCCTAGGAAATACACTTTTTCTACCAAGACACCATGCAGGGGTGTGAATGCGTAATGTTCTTACAAGGGAATGGAGAATGGACAGTGTAATATAATCTGTTACACATTCTAAAGCATACAAGTCCGTGGCTGAATCTTCATTGAACCTTAACTCCCTCTGTTCCTGCTGGGGAGTTTTTCTAGTCTTCTTGCTGACTCAGTGAGCTACTTCATATCCTTCAGCAAACAGTGACATTTCAAATCACGTGGCATCACATGGGCATGTGGGGAGAGTCTTTGGGTGCAAAGATAAGATCATCAAATGACCGCAGGAGACCATGACCTAACCTGTATCTTAGTAAATCCAAATTGTGATTCGTAGATCTTCTCCATGATACTTACACTTTCCCATCAGATATTTTGCTATGGGAAACATTGACCATTATATAGGATAGTATTTGTTAGGAATATACTTTAAAAATAATAAGTATCTTTATTAGGATGTAACCATTCTATTCTTTTTTTATTCTAAATTTCTGATTTAGAATATCTTTTAAACCAAGATTTTCACCAAAACACTCACTTTCATAAGTATGAATTGGAAGTAATAGTACATATGATTTTTAGTTGCTGTTTTTTCCTATTAGAAACTAAATTTGATGGAGGCGGATTGGTGGGCTGTCTGCAAATGCTTACATTGGTACGTATGAAGTCTTTGAGTTTCAAACAGTCAGCAGTAACTGTTACTTTTTCCACAAATGTAATATTCTTCTGGATCACTAAATATGTAACTGGTACTTTGTTAATTAATATTAATATTAGTTAATATTAATAGGCTTAATATTTAAAAGAGCACTTCTTCACTTGAGGGTAGACAATACATATGAGGCATTGAAACAAATTTAACCGTGAAATATGAAACCAAGACCTGGAGTGAAGCAAATTTCCAATATATGTGGGAAAAGCATGTAAGGCTGATGACCAGTCCATGTGAATCATTCTCAGTGCTCTGCCTTGTGGAAATTTGGGCACGCAGAGTAATGCACCTGCACATCTGTGACTGCTAGAGGGAATTGAGTGAAAGCACTACTGTCTATCTGAAAAGAAAATGGCATTTTAAAATACCTGTAATGCAGGATAATGAGCTGATATGATTACAAGCTAACAAACTCCTTTCCAGTAGAGGGCCACTCTAGGGTCCGTCTGATGTTCCTCTTCCTTCACTCCAGATACCACTCTACTACCATTTTGTCTCTCTCTCTTTTTACTGTCAGTGTGTACTTTCACAGCCACTTTGTATGTTTAATTTTGTTTAAAAAAAAAAAAACAAACAAACTCTTGGTGAAATCTGGCCTAGGCTGATAAAATCAATGCTTTGTAAGCTCTGGGTAGGACTGTTGACTAAGTGGTGAGGAACTGCATCACGGAGAGTCCTAGTCAGTGGCCTACACTCATGTCACCATCTGCCATAACATAGCACTTTGTCTTCAAACTGCAGCTCTTTTTCCTTAAATGAGTCATGCTTTGTGGCAGGTTAGATGTGCCATGGAAGCTGTATCAGTTTGAGTTTAGCTGAATGTAACAGAAAACCTAAATACAGACGATTAAACACGGTGGGTTTCTTGTTCTGTCAAGAAAGCTAAGTTAGGGAGCAGACCCTTCGAACTTGCACTTACATCTCCTTGTCTGGAGTTTAGCCCCCTGGCCAGTGCTACCTTCAAGGCACTGTCTTTTAATTGGAAGTACTGTCGCACTCAACTGATAGTAAAGAAGAAGAGAGAAATGGGTATATAGTAGGAAATTAGCATATTAGTCACATATCAAATCCAACAACAGAAGTCCTGGAAACTGAAGGTAAGAGAACACCTCATATTAAGAAAGACAAACACAGTCAGCAATTGGAATGTAATCTCATTGAATAAGAATCACAGAGTAATCCAGGTGACTGTGGAACAGAGTATTTTCAACTGGCAAAGAATAATTATACTATACAGAGTTAAATAGACAGGGAAGACTTTATTCATGAGAATTGCAATAAAGGAGAGAGCTTGAACTAAACTCTGTTGAAACAAAAGATGGGAGATGTTTTAAGCACTGGGGTGAGCTAAGGAAAAGTACTGAAAGGCATTGGGTTGAGGGGAGCTTGGTCAGTGTGATTAGGCCATCTGTGTTTGCTAATTGGTGCTTGTCAAAGTTAGGTTCCTACCATCCCACAGAGACTAAGAGATAGGAGAGCTATCCTTCTTGATGCTTACGTTTCAAAGGGATGACTCCCGGGTTCTTGAAAAAGACATTTCTGGGTTGTAAAAATGACAAGAGGCTTGGAGAAGATTTTCATCAAGAGGAGATGCTCTAAGAAAAGGGAGCTCAGAGGCTTATTATGATCCAAAAGAAATCTAGCTAAGGGGAACATTAAGGACCTCTTGGTCAATCTCGTTGGTGTTGTTTGGAAATGCTAGACCATGGTGATGATACAAAGCAGAGTAAATTTAAGTCATTTTTTAAAAATTGTTTTTTAAAATTCTCTAGGGTTAATATATCCCCTTGTTGCCTGCACCTCAGGGCAGATAGTCCCACTGCCCCTCCCCAACCCTTCCCTTTTGGTATGTTTCTGCAGGTGAGATTAATTTTGTGGACTAGTAAATACGAACTTTAAGTGCATGTATAAAATATTCTAAAAGACACGTGAAGTCATGGTACTTGAATCATCGTTAAAATGAACAAAAATTATAAAAGTAGACAGAAATGAAATGAGAATAAGTGTATATGAAGAAGAAGCAGTTAAACATATTGGAAAGGAAGATTATATTCACTGAAAGAAATATTGCATCTGGCTCAATCATAGAGAATTAGCAAATTGAAGAGTATGGTACCAGACATTCAGCACAGAGGGACAGAAGACTTGAGTGATTTGAAAGGTAACTTGAAAAGCACCATCAAAAATCTAACAGGAATTCCTGAATAAAAGAATGGAAGAAATAATAAAGAAGCAATATTTAAGTAGCTAAATATTGCAAAATTTCCCAAATTAAAGACACAGGTTCTCAGATTTTAAAATCACTGTAAGTAAGGACCAGAAAGGATAAAGTCACGCCTAAACATGTAGGGTTGGTACCTGAGAACATCAGAGATACGGAGACAAATCTTGGAAAGGTAACAGAGTAAATTCAAGTTACCAACAAACAAAAATCAACAGATATCAGGAGGAAAAAAAGACATATTATCTTAAAGGAATGAGGAACAATAATTGTGAAACTAAAATATTATAGCTTGATAAATTACAAATTATGAACACAGGCAAATGTATTTTCAGCCATACCAAGCTTAAGAAAGGTCACTCAAGAAAAGTATTAAAGGATTTTTTAAAGAAGAAAGTAAACCCAGCAAGTAGAAAAAAATGTTAAGCATGTTAATTGATAAAATATCTTGTAAATGAATTGTAAAATAGTGATTATTTTCTCGTTGAAAAAGTATGGCTAAAATTTTCAACTACAATTGCAAAAATAATTTTGTTCTTTTGCATTATAAAATGTAAAATGACTTTAAATGCATTACCATTTATGATTTATAATTAAGTAGGAATGTTTTAAAAGGATAATAAAAGTTATAAATATAATCTATAGCTCCCCAAGCAGCAGGTGAAAGCAGTATGGTGGGAGGGAGGTGACAAGATTTTATCAAGCAACCAGAAGGCAGAAGAGGGAAATACATGATTAATCAACATAAGTGAGCGTTAAACTCATTGTTTAAAAGATTGGTACAAAAGATTATATTAAAAATTCAATTGCATTTTACTTGTGTTCATTGAAAATCCAGGAGAATTTATATAAACTGTTGTAACTAAAGAAAAATTTAGCAAGAACTTTTTTAGGTCAAAAATTTTATATCAAAATATAAAAACTAATAATTTTTCTATACAGCAATAAGGATCAAAATAGAAAAAACAACTGAAAAAATACTATTCACAGAATCTTATGTTATATAGAAATAAATCTAGCCATATATACAAGATCATGTGGAAAAAGTTTTAAGACATTGAAAAGCATAAAAGAACACCCCAGTAAATGGAAATTATTAAATGTTAATGGCTAGAAAGACTCAGTACTTTGAATAGGTCAAATTATCCTCAAATAATCTAAAAATTCAATACTTTCCAATCAAAATTCCAGCAAAGGTTTTCAAGGAGCAGAACAAGCTGACTCAAAAAAGCATATACATGTACAGAAGACCAAGAACAGTTAAGGTAATTTTGAAAAACAACAAAATATGATGATTTTTTTTCTGCAGGTATCAAAATTTACTATTAAAATGTCCTAGTAATTAAAGACAACTTGGTATAGACAAATATAGTGAAGAAATAGGGTAGTGAGCCCAGAAACAGACCCTCATACATGTGGAAAGTTGAAGTATGAGTAAGATAACATTACAAATCAGTGTGGGAAGAATGGACCGCTCAAAAAGTACTGCCAAGGTAATTGGTTCTCCAAATGGAAAAATCATTAAAATAGATTCTAACCCTGTAGCATGTATATGTGTGTGCACTCTCGTGTGTGCGCACACACACACACAACTTCTAATTGGATTTCCAACCTTGAAAAACTTGAAAAATTTAGAAAAAAAGAGAACATATTAATAATTTCAACATAAAGCTTTTTTTCTTTTAGAAAATGCCCCAAGTAATACACATCATTTTAAAGCTGTGTATTTGCCTAATTAAAATGAACGACTTTTGTGCCACAAAAGAGCACCGTGAATGGAGTGCTGAGAAGCCACTCATGGAGAGAAGATATGCGAAATGCACAGGACCAAAAAATGAGTGATTATAGAACACTCTCAAATTATAAACACACACGTACCCAAATAATAACACTGGGAAAATGGACAGCAATAAAATAAACTAACAATCCATATTGTTTAATATTATTGCTGGCCAACAGTGATATTAAAGGAAGCTAAAAAGGAAAACCACTTCACCTATCAAATCGACAGTGTTCAAAATGTTATCAAAAATAAGTACTGGTGAGGAAATAAATGCCCTCATCTTTGATGAGCGTGTCCATTGGTAAAGCAATTTCAAAGAGTCAATTAATAAATTGGTAAATTGAAGAAACACATGTCTACCTATCCAATAGTTCCACTTATAGGCATATTCCCTCGAGAAGTTCTGGAATTTATGCACATGTAGAGTCATATAGCAACACTAGTTACAGCGCTGTGAGTGATACTATACATTGGAAACATCTTTATCAGAAGACTGGATAAGTCAATTTTCGTATGTTTATGTATAAGGATGTCTAACTGCATTTAAGGTGAATGAATTAAAGTTAGATTGGAGTTAAACATGTCAGCATGAATACATTTCAAAAACACAATACTGAACAAAAGAAACAAGTTACAAAGTGGTAGGTATAGTGTAATATTTATGTAAAGATCGAGAATACACCAAACTAACTTATAACCTACTTATGGATCCACATATAAAATAGTATAAAATACTGGGAAAGATTTCAAAAATTCAGTTTGAGAAGGAAAAGGCCATTAGAGAAGGATTATAGAGATGGCTTCAAGAATATTTGTCATTGTCATGGGTTGCACTTTGTCCCCTTAAAATTGTGTATTGCAGTTGTACCTCTAGTACCTCAGAGTGTGACCTTATATGAAAACAGTGGAAATGGAGCTGTTGCACATGTAAATAGTTATGATGAGGTTATACTGAATAGGGTAGTCCTCAAATCTAATATAATCAGTACCCCTATAAAGCGGGAAAATTTGGACTCACACACACACAAACGGAGACCATTATGTGAAGACTGGAGTTATGCTGCAGTTGGCCAAGAAACTCCCAGAAGCTAGGAGAGAGGTCTGAAATAGATCCATCCCTAGCAGCTTCAGAGGGAGCATGGCTCTGCTGACACCTTTTAGACCTCTGGCCTCTAGAACTGTGAGATGACAGATTTCTATTCTTTAATCAGTCAGTTTAATCAGTCAGTTTGGTGGGCCAGCCCTAGCAAACTAATACAGTCATTTTTTTATTTTTTAAAAATTACTACAGCAAATGGCATTATTTCATTATTTTTAAGGCTGAGCAATATTTCATTGTTTATTTATTTATTTATTACATCTTTACACATTCCTCCATTGATGGACATTTAGGTTGCTTCCATGTCCTGGCTATTGTAAATAGTGCTGCTTAAACACCTGGGGTTCATGTATCTTTTTGAATTATGGTTTTCACTGGGTAAATACCCAGGAGTGGGATTGCTGGATTATATGGCAGCTCTGTTTTTAGTCGTTTTTTTTTTTTTAATTTTTACTTATTTATTTATTTATCTATTTATTTATTTATTTAGGCTGAGTTGGGTGTTGGTTGCAGCACTCAGGATGTTTGTTGAGGCATATAGAATCTTTGGTTGCAGTGTGTGGGCTTCTCTCTAGTTGTGGCATGTAGGATTGTTTCTCTTCTCTAGTTGTGATGCATGGGCTCCGGAGTGCATGGGTTATGTAGTTTGCGGCACGCAGGATATCTGGTTGAGGCGTGCAAATTCAGTAGTTGTGGTGCACATGGGCTTAGTTGCCCCACAGCATGTGGGATCTTAATTCCCCAACCAGGGATCAAACCTACATCCCCTTCATTCATTGGAAGGGTGATTCTTTACCACCAGACCACCAGGGAAGTCCCTATTTTTAGTTTTTTAAGGAATGTCCATACTGTTCTTCATAGTGGCTATAACCAGTTTACATTCCCAACAACAGTGTAGGAGGTTTCCTTTTTCTCCACACCCTCTCCAGCATTTACAGTTTGTAGATTTTTTGATGATGGCCATTCTGACCAGTGTGAAGTGATACCTCGTAGTTTTGATTTGCGTGTCTCTAACAGTTAGTGATGTTGAGCATCTTTCATGTGCTTTGGGGGCATCTGTATGTCTTCTTCAGAGAAACCTCTATTTAGATCTGGCCATTTTTTGATTGGGTTGTTTGTTTTTTTGATATGGATGGACCTAGAGATTGTTGTACTGAGTGAAGTAAGTCAGAGAGAAAGACAAATATCATATGATATCGCTTATAAAAATGGTACAAATGAACCTATTTACCAAACAGAAATAGAGTCACAGATGTAGAAAACAAATTTAAGGTTACCAGGGGGAAAGGGTGGGGGGAAAGATAAATTGGGAGGTTGGGATTGAAATATACGCACTACTATATGTAAAATAGATAACTAATAAGAACCTACTCTATAGTACAGGAAACTCTACTCAATACCCTGTAATGACCTATTTGGGAATAGAATCTAAAAAAAGAGTGGATATATGTATGTGTGTAACATTCACTTTGCTGTACAGCAGAAACTAACACAACATTGTAAATCAACTATATTCCAATAAAAATTAGTTTAAAAGTTATCTACAGCAAGTATTGCAAAAAATTGAAAAACTGATAAAACTGAATGATAATTGTATGTAGGCATGCCACGTTACTCCCTATGCTTCTTTCTGAACTTGAAAATGTCATGATTTTAAAAAGATAGAAGTAAATTACAATCCTCAAATACATAATAAAATGGAAAAGGTATTCAACTAAGGAAGCTAGAATATGAATATTAAAACCTTAGCTTCATGGATGGCAAGAAGAAAGTCCTAAATAGTAGTAACTCCTGAATTAGTACACTGGAAATCAGTACAATTAAGAAAATTATTCATTAAGTTTAAAAAGCAAAACTTTGAAAAAATCCAATTAATAAAAAGGATTTATAAACAGAAAATATGTAAAGACAGATTATGTAAAGATATACAGAGATAATTTTTAAATGAATAATGATACAGTTGGCAAAGTTAAATACTAATATATTTAAATATCTTGAGAAAAAGAATAATTTTCTAAAAACTATGAATCACCTGATATATATGCAGGAGGAAAGTCCTAAAGTCCCACTTGTATACATTTATAACGTGGAAAGTATATATCATATAATTTATAAAAGTGGAAATACACAATTTATAAAATGATCAAAATTATATACCACATAAGTGCAAATTAAAATAATGAAATATATTATCACCTACCACTCTTTGCTTCAAAGGAATTCACGCATATTCAGGCAAGGAAAGTTTAGGTGCTACAGCCTGATGGGTCACTGCAAGGAAATGGGAGATGATAGAGAATTTGGACATTTCAAAAGTAGAAGCATCACTCTGAAAAAGTCCTCAATACCTTGTTTTGTATATGTCCCTTAACCTGTCTCTCACAATAGACTGAGAGCATCTTGAAAGCAAGGATTTGGGGGATTTTGCTTTTATGTTCTGTAGCACTTAAGAAAAAAATATATGAAAATACATAATGCTGGCAAGGTCGTAGGTAAAAATTAAGTCAGTTTCTTGGTTGGGAAGAATGGACATTGGAAAAACTTTGAGGAAAATAATTTTGCAATATTTATCAAAACGCTTCAAAACATTCTCTTTTCTATAATAAATCCATTTCTTGAAATCCACTCTAAAAAAATAATCAGAAATTCAAGCAAAAGTTTTTGTCAAATATGGTCGCCTCCTATAATAGTAAAAAGCTAGAAAACACCTAAATGTCCAACCACTGGAAAAGTATGCAGTTTATTGTATGTCAATTGTATCTCAATAAAAGTTCTTAAAGGGAAAAAAAAAAAGTCCAGTGCCCAGTCTTTTATCGCTACCGAGCCCCCCAGAGTTCCTGATTTAATGATTCTTCAGTGGGGCCAAGCCATCAATATTTCTTAAAGCTACCCAGAATTGAGTACCTTATCATGGCTTATAATGATTGTAATTACCTTCCCAGTCCCATTTCTTACCACTTCCTCTAAGTAGACTCTGGATTTCAGGCCGGCCCTTTGAATATGCCATATTATCTCATAACTGTGTTTACCTATGATTCTATGCACTTTTACCCCTTGTTCCTTGGAGTTCTCCTAGTCACCCTTTTAACTTTTATTTAAATAGTCCCGCACTAAGTAAACCTTCTCTGATACCCTAAGCAGAGTTAGGTGCCCCTGATACCAACCAGGTTCTTGGCCTTTCCCAATCAATAGAAATTGATCAGAGGCCAGACAAGAAACTCAGGCAAGGCTTTATTGGGGCCACTGCTGCAGCAGGGGGAACCAAGAACAAACAACAGATTCCGTGGCTAAGCTTGCTCCCCGAGGGGGAGGTGAACTTGTTCTTTATATGGGGTGAGGGTAGGGGTGTGTCCAGGGGTCTGGCCGGAGGGGTAGCTTAGGTGTTTTGCCTACCCCTCTGGTGTATCCAGCTTTTGCTCTGGGCTCTTCAAAAATGGCAGTTAGATTTTTTTGGTCTCTTTGTGTCTTTTGTCCATAATTGGCCCCAATTGCTTGGTGCACGCAGTTATTTTTAGTCCCATATAGTTTCTTTATATTTTGTGGCTGGAGGAGAGGTTTGTCCAGGTGCAAGCATTGCAGTGCTGCAGCAAGGGGTCCCAGGGCCCAGGCAGGCTCACCCCTACCTAATCTTCTCTAAAGAAGCCAGCACACAGCCATGCCTGGAGGGATTAGGTTCTGCAGCAGAGTGAACCACTAAAGAGATAGGAAGTGACAGAGGAGTTTGACATTTCAGAGGTAGAACCATCTCTCTGATGGAGTCCTCAGTACACTGGTAAATGTCCCATGGCTGCCTTCCTCTCACACTAGACTGGGAGCTTCTTGAAGGCAGGGATTTTTATCATGTTGGTCTTTGTATTTCTTAGCACTCGGTCCAGTGTCAGGCAAGTTTGCAGGTACTCAAGCAGTGTTTTTCTGAGTAAATATAAGAAATAAGCATTAATCCAGTGCATGATAAATGTCAAATATATGGCACAAAACAAAATATGGTAATGAATCAAGAGAGAGCAAGATTGCTAGGCAAAGTTTTCATTGCATCACAGTGCAATGGGAAGCTTTGGGTTCACACACATTATTGTGGGCCAGTTGCTAGCTGTGTAATCAAGTTATCTAATCTTTCTAGCTTTCACTTCCTTTAACTTCTCCAAGTGTGAGGATAACCAGCTTGAGTTCACAGGGCTGTCTGGAGCCCATAAGGTATCTGGCAGATACCTTTTGCTCACTCTTCTGTTAAATCTCTTACTTAAATCATCTATTTCACTGAGTTGACTTTTCTTCTAAGGCCTCTGCCTAGATCGTTTTGCTTTCCACATTTTATTTATGCTTCACCTTTTTCATTTTCAGTATTACTTCCTCTCACCATCATGCTACATCTTCATATATATGGCAAGAGTATTATTTTAATCTGAAGGAATTCTGATTATTTAAAAGTATCATTCAGCATTCTTTCTTCTGCGCCTTTGTTCTGGATGAACCAATGAGTATCTATCCTTTGAAAATTAATCTCCAATTAAAAGCTGCTGCTAGGAATGTGGATGCTGATAATTTTAATCAGGATCCATGAAGTAGCTGATTTCATTTAGTACTTGAATGTGGTATAATTTCATAGCCTCCCAAACATAAGGTATTTTTAACAGTAAAATTCAAACATGAAACACCTGGATATATTACTTTTAAGGTAACTTAAACAGAAGTATATTTTTTGTGTACTTTTAATGCCAGCCTTGAAAATTAAATGCCTAGATCTTTCCTAGTGTAATAGACAATAGTCTATTATTTCTTTCTTATTTTGTTCCAGAACATTGTATGCTTTCAAATGAAATACATTAAAAAACATTGTAATACTGGAGTGTTTAAAAAAAAAACAAGCAAAGAGGCAATGGAAAATTTCAAGCCAACAAACATAGACTATACAACTCAGAACCAAAGTTTCTTAAATAATAAAAAATAAAAATGATAAGAGTAAGAGTTTTCTTCTGAGTGGTACAGTGTGTGCATCCCAGTCACATGGAAAATTGTCTTAGACTGGAAGCTACTTTGACAAACACAAAGACTGCTGCTTAAATGCCAAAAGATTCTGCCAGTCTCCCCACAGTAATGCGGTTAGCTGACAGACAGATGTTCAACAAAGCTCTCTCATTCTGTGACTTCCTATTGATATGCTTCATAAACACCTTTCTTCCTAAAACAAAAGACCAAGAAAAACCTGGAAGACTTCTTTGCAATTCATGTAGGATGATGCTGTCAGTCCTAATCCCAGATCCTTGTGGGTGTTTGTCCTTCAGCTTTCAAACTGTACAATACACAGTTTAATATGACTTTTGCTTCCACAAATGCAGGTAACCAGTAAATCAGTGAACTAGATAATTGCCTATACTTTGAGAGAAATATTAGAAACATGGACCAAGGATTTCTGTAGCAAGATCCCATTTTAAAAAATGTTTGAGACCGAAGGCAGAATAATTTTCATTAATGAGTTTAATTAAGCCTGTAACAATTTTTTTGTTGTTGTTAGGTGAACAGATAGCTGCCTGGAGGCCAAAACTGTTCTGTTTGTGTGTTTGTTTATTTCTTTTAGATTGAGGTGTAATGGACATCAAACATTATATTAGTTTCAGGGGTATAATATAATAATTAAATATTTATATAATTGCAAATTGATCACAAGTCTAGTTAACATCTGTCACCCTACAAAGTTACAAAATTTTTCTTGATATTTTTTAAGATTTATTCTTCTAACAACTTTGAAATATGCAGTATAATATTATTAACTAAAATCGCCATCATGTATATCACAGTCCGTTACTGGTTTATTTTATAACTGGAAATTTGTACCTTTTGACCCCCTTTACCCACTCTGTCTAGCCCCCCTCCTCCTCCCCCCCACCCCCCACCGCCACTGCAGGCAACCACCAATCTGTTCTCTGCATCCATAACCTTTTTTTGTTTTGTTTTGTTTTTTAAATTCCACTTATAAGTGAGATTATATGATATTTGTCTTTGTCTGACTTCACTTAGCATAATGCCTTCAAGATTCATGCATGTCATTGAAAATGGCAAGATTTTATTCCTTTTTATGTTTGAATAATATATACTACATTTTTATCCATTGGTTTATTGATGGACACTTAGGTTGTTTTCATATCTTGGTTATTGTAAATAATGCTGCAATAAACATAGGGGTGCATATATCTTTTCAAATCAGTGTTTTCATTTTCTTCAAATAAATACCCAGAAGTAGAATTTCTGAATCAATGATAATTCTATTTTTAATTTTTTTGAAGAGCCTCATCTGTTTTCTGTAGTAGCTGCACCAATTTATATTCCCCCAAACAGTGCACAAGGGTTCCATTTTTCTCTACATCCTCACTAACACTTGTTATTTCTTGTCTTTTTGATAAATAGGCATTCTAATAGGTGTGAGATTATCTCACTGTGGTTTTGATTTGTGTTTCCCTGATGGTTAGTGATATTGAGCATCTTGGCCGTCTGTATGTCTTCTTTGGAAAAATGTGTGTTCAGATCTTCTCATTTTTTAATTGGATTGTTCTCTTGCTATTGAAGTGTATGCATTCTTTATATATCAGAAGCTCTTCTTGCAAGTACTGAGCTTATGAGATTTCTCAGAAAGCCCCATGAACCCTGCTTGGTGCTGGTACTTTCCACTTGCCATCACAGATGGTTCTCTCAGGAATGTCCAATTCACTCAGTGTTTTAAGGGTCTCTACTTTGAATGTAATGTCACAGGAGAGCCTGGGAACTGTCTTCTTCTCACCTTACCTGAAGGAGGTATTGTTGTGTAACAAATCCTTCTTTTAGCCAAGAGCAAAGGAAAAATGATTTTCTTATCCTTAACAAGGAAGCCATCTGGATGGAGGATGGAGGAAATGACGAGGAAAGCTTCACTCTTATCCTCGGGGAGTTTGGAGCCCATTGCATTGAGGCCTGTAAGAGGAGCCCTGATGTGTCACTTGCCTCCCACACATCCCCAAATGCTTTTCTTAAATTTGCAAAGCGGACATCTTTCATTTTCTTTTCCAAGAAATGAAGTTTTAAAGGTCAATTATATTGGAGAGAATTTAAGAGTTCTTGAGTAGCTGCTTCTTAAAAGAAGAAAAGCAGTCTTGTATTTTTTGTCTTTGAAAACACATTTCTTCTCTTTTCTTAAGTCTTCTGTATCTCAGATTCTTAACTTCTGAGCAAACCTACGGCTAACAGGGGGTGAACTAGTTAAATATCAGAATGTGTGGAAATACTTCTGCTTTCTTTATATTGCTGATTTTTCTTAGCAAATGCTGTAAATTTTTAATAGAGAAGAAAAAAGCAATAGGAGAAAGATTACCAAGTAAATCTTCAATTATTTTTATAATATTCCCTGCTTGGTAAAAGACTTACTGGTACAATTCCTATTTGAAAAATTTAGGGAGAGCATCAGAATTGGATAAGTAAATAAAATATTTCAGTAGCATCAGAGGCAACTAATTTGTATTTCTTAACTATTTGAAGCAGGATTAAACAAAGACTGGAGTTCAGGTTGAAGTAATTGATCCATATCCTTGAGATACGACTATTGAATATTTATCATGTTTTTCCAGAAAATTTCAGATGCTCATCACCAAGAAGACTGAAATGAAAAGCTAGCAATAATGCGATGTCCAGACTACTTTCTTCCTTTACTCACTACCCCAAATCTTACATAAATGCCAACTCTGACTGCAGTCACTCTCTGCTCAGCCTCATGCTTGCCTTAGCACTTTGTAACCTAAACTCTTCCTTGGTCACTGTGAAGACCACAAGGCCACTGCTTTATACACATGACCAGTGCCTTCCTAAATTGCCCATCCAGGGTCTCACCCTAGAAAAACCCAGAACTTCAAGGATAAGAGCAGAATTGAGGTCCTGCGCAAAAAGTAAAGGGGAAATGGAGAATCTAAGTGCATTAGGTCAAATTGAGAGGAGCAGCCCCTCCTACCCCATCCCTTTCACACAACCCCAAGAAAGGCAATTACTGCTATGAACCAGGGTCTTGAAATTGTATTGGCCACTATGGTAACTGGTTGAACTTCGTAAACAAAGGGGTGAAAAATCCAGTGTACGTGAGGGTGATCTCTCGTCTGTCTCTTTCCTAGTGCAATGGCTAAAAGGATGATGGAGAAAAAAAGGATAGAGGGAGTTGTTTTTCATTTGAGACTCTGAGCTATTTTGTTGTTTATCTTTCTTTCCTCTCCTTTTCCTCCTCCTCACCCCCCTTACTACTCTTTGACCACTTCTAAGATAGAATGGCTCTTGGAGGTTTGCTCTCCACCTGGGGGAGGAATGCTGTATCTAATTTGCAGTCCCTCCCTGTTTGTTGGTTTGTTTTGAGAAGACAAACAAGTTAACTTGGGAAAATCTGTTTCACTAGGTAATAGAATATCTGTTTCACTAGATAGAGCCCCAGCTTGGAATAAAAACAGTCTGTGTATACTTCTCCCCATGATTATTTTTCTTTTGGGAACCTCATGTAGAGAGAAGTGTTGGTTGATCTAGAACAAGTCTAAATAGTATAACAATTTTAATCTTAGTTTGCATGTGATAGTTATACCTGATCCTTGTATTGAACTATCTTTAATTTGCCATTTTTATGAGTATTATTCCAGTCTACCAACATTATTTGACTCTTTCATATGAGCAAGATACTGAATTGGATTTGAGAGAATATGAAATAATTCTACCTCTAATAAAGTGATAACCTAGTTTGGAAGATTAAACATATAGATCAATAAATAAAACAAAGTAGCAATAATAATTAGCATGAGAGTAGAAAACAAAACCTGCAAGCATTAGTCATCTGAGGAAGAGATTTTTTTTTCCATTTGGGGTTATTTCATAAAAAAAAACGGTGGACTTTGAGCAGAGTCTTGATAAATTACTGAAATGCTAGTGGTGGAGTTTACACTAACGGTTATTCCTTGTGATGGGAATGACAGAAGAAAGGCAGGAAAAATTGGAAAATGATAGATATGCTCGAACTAAAGAGTCAGTTTATGTGAGAATACTTAATACAGTGGTAGGAATTAAAACTGAGTACTTGGAATGGAATCAGATCATGAATCTGAGCTAATCTGAGCTCTTTGCAATTTAATCTGAAGGAAATGAGGGTCTACTCATGGTTTTGGAACAGGGATTCAAATTATGATGCAGAATGGCTCACTTGGTAATGATATGCTTGCCACTTCTTTCCAGACTAAGCCCACATCCTCTCTGTCCATTAAAAGAGTCCCTTGTTTACCCTTAAATCTGTCAATACTACTTCTAGAGTGCTCTCAGTATAACATGCAATAGGCCGTCCTTTGTCCAAACCCTTTATTGGTCCCTTTATGGGATAAAGGGAACATAATTTCATGTGACTTCCTGGACCCTCCATGCCTGGGAGCCTGCCTCTGCCTCAGAGTAATGTTCTGCCAATCTCCACATGAAGAGTAATTGATAATATTGCTAAAGAAAATTTTAAAATGTGAAAACTGATGTAAGTAAATGTAATACAAGGAGGGGAAATAGCACTTGACTTTATCCTGAGTGCCTCAGAAAATCACAGTAATCATTTAAAAAGCAAAACCAGAAGAAAACTGAATTGGGAAAGAGAATCGTTCTGCATTTCCACTTGTTGGGTGTGGGAAACTGGCAAAATTACCAGGTAAAAACTTCCTCATGTGGTTGATAGTTGAGGCCCAGAACTCAGTTGTGAGTAAAATTAGATCTAAAAATTGAATTTTGATCATGTTAGGCATAATGGTGAAAGTGGAAGCCACACTAATTATTAAAATTGACAAGCAAATTATGAAGAAAGTAAGTGGTGCCGAAGATCCTTTGAACATTTTTAATGTGCACAATTAGTAAGTGGGTATAAGAGGCACCTAGAAAGAGAGACTCCTTACCAGAGAAGATGCCTCTAACAAGCCTCTTTAAACTAGAATTCGGTATACACACACACCTTATGCCTGTTCTCATTATTTACACATACTGCTCCACTTTCCATTTCCCTGTCCTGCTTTATTCTTCATAACACTTTCTACCATCACTTATTTATTCTTAATGTGTATAATAAATGTCTGCCCCTCATGAGAACAGAGACTTTATTTCAATCCTGCTGCATTTCTGTTCCTGTGGCAGTGTTTGGCACATGGGAGGATTTTTTTTCCTTTTAAAAAGAGTTTTATTGAGAAATAATTTACATACAATAAACTGCATATATTTAAAGTGTACAATTTGATTTTTTTCTTTTTAGTCATGTCTTATGCATATTAGTGTATATATGTCAATCCCAATCTCCCAATTCATCCCACGTAACGCTCCTCACTTCCCCCCCCCTTGGTATCCATATGTTTGTTCTCTACATCTGTGTCTATTTCTGCCTTGCAAACTGGTTGATCTGTACCATTTTTCTAGATTCCACATATATACATTAATATACGATATTTGTTTTTCTCTTTCTGACTGCTTCACTCTGTATGACAGTCTCTAGGTCCATCCATGTCTCTACACATGTCCCAGTTTCATTGCTTTTTACAGCTGAGTAATATGCCATTGTATATATGTACTACATCCTTTTTATCCATTGATCTGTTAATGGACATTTAGGTTGCTTCCATGTCCTGGCTATTGTAAATAGTGCTGCAATGAACATTAGAGTGCATGTGTCTTTTTGAATTATGGTGTTCTCTGGGTATATGCCCAGTAGTGGGATTGCTGGGTCATGTGGTAATTCTATTTTTAGTTTTTTAAGGAACCTCCATACTGTTCTCTATAGTGGATGTATCAATTTACATTCGCACCAACAGCGCAAGAGGGTTGCCTTTTCTATACACCCTCTTCAGCAGTTATTGTTTGTTGATTTTTGATGATGCCCATTCTAACTGG
Source organism: Hippopotamus amphibius kiboko (assembly GCF_030028045.1). Taxonomy (NCBI): domain Eukaryota; kingdom Metazoa; phylum Chordata; class Mammalia; order Artiodactyla; family Hippopotamidae; genus Hippopotamus; species Hippopotamus amphibius. The sequence continues at coordinate 39,616,056 of NC_080192.1, read as the reverse complement.
TGTGTGGTGATACCTGGTTGTAGTTTTGATTTGCATTTCTCTAATAATTAGCGATGTTGAGCAGCTTTTCATGTGCCTCTTGGCCATCTGTATGTCTTCTTTGGAGAAATGCCTATTTAGGACATGGGAGTATTTTAGTAAGTCTTTGTTAAAATAACTGAATAAAAAAATGAAGCCATAAACTCACATGGTACTGAGACATTTCCTTGCAATAGTGAGCATTTTATTATTTGGAAATAGAGAAAAATAAATGATGCATTCAGAATTGCAGATGGAGGAATTCTTAGAAGCTTTCAGACCCATTGCTGAAAAGATGTGTCCAGAATTCCAGCTAAGTTAATAGGCAGGTAAGGCTAGAAGGGGATTGTAAGCTTGGAGAAAAAGAATGAGGGACCTGAGACCACAAGGAGAGGAGACACTAGTGTTTTGCAAGCATGAAGAATTGTGGAGTGAGGGACAAGAAATTTTAAGTTGAAGATTCCGTCTTAGCTCCTTTTTTCTCTCCTTCAGTGATTTATTTTATCTCCACTTCTCTGACTTCAGTTGTCATCCAAATGAGATATATTGAGTGCCTAGCTCTAAAGAAGAATTCAATGAAATTTAGCTATCAACTTTTCTGTGTTATCATTTGTTTATATGCAAAGGCCTCCCACACAAGTTTCCTGACTTCCTTAGATATCATTCCCATGCTGACCTCGGGCATCTCAGATTTAACTTGTTCAAAATAGAATTTATCAGTCCTTTTCCAAGGAAAAGCTTTTGGTCTTTTTCTATGCCGTAGTAAAGTGCATTGTAAATCTAGTCTTACAAGTTAAAACAGTCAGTTAACATTTCCTTTTGGTCACGGTCACATCCAGTCATCATGTCCTACTAATTCCCATTCAGGAACATCTCTAGAAGTTGACTCCCAGTCATCCATACTGCTACCTCTTTAGTTTAGGTAACCATCATTACTCCCCTAACCTATTAGAGCAGCCTTCTGTTCCACTCCTCAGCTATTTATACATCTAGACCATTCTCCACATTTGTGTCATTGCTATCTTTCTAAAACTACAGTCATGTCACCAACATTGAAGATACCTGCTGGCTCCTAATTGACTTCAGAATAAAACTGTCCATTCTTTTACTGTGCACTACTCATTGTGCCAGAGGCCTGGGGTACCATAATGAACAAGGCAGTTGTGATCTACCTTCCTATCCTGGCTCCCATTACTTCTTCACGATCATCTATAAGCACTTCACTGCCATGCTCTCTTTTCCATTCATATTGGGCTAGTACCATCTAATAAGAGCATTTTGGGCTTTTCTACAATTTATTATTTCTGTACATGCTGATCCCATCAAATAGGAAGTAATGCCTATCACATTCAGTTGAGAAATATCTCAAATGCCATTCCTTCTCGGAAACATGGGTATGTCCACGGCCAAGATATTTCCTCTTACCTGTCGTAGGACTCTGCTTACGCTTATGTTACAGTACTTATCATGTTTGCCTTTCTCTTTTTCCCTTTATTATGACTCCCTATAAAAAGCTGTGCACCTAAAGCATAGTACAATGCTTGACACACCGCATACACTGAATGAGTGTGAAGCAGGACTGCGAGGCACTCGAGTATTCTGGAGATGGGATAAAGTCTTTTGGAGGGAAACAAACCTAATTTGAATTCTTAAGTCAATAATTTTTTTGTTGTTGAACGTGAGCAGTCATTTAATACCCTTTTTAAAAGAAACTTAGTATAATGGAAAATTTCAAGCAATGCCCAGAATCAAAGAGAATAGCGTTATGAACCTCCCTCATGTACTCATCACCCGTTGTCAGTTATTACCAGCATGTCTCATCTTTTCATCTATACCCTGTCTGTTTCCCCCCTCTCCTTCCGAACTATTTTGATGCAAATCCCAAACTTCATCAACTTTAATCCATAAATAATCACGTATCACTGAAAGATAAGCGTTCTCTATTTTTATAACACCTTATAATGTCTCGAAAATTTCTTAATGTCATCCTTCAGTTCAAATTTTCCCAATTATCTCTAAAAAAGCAAGTGTTTTTTAAATAGCTAGTTTTTGTGAATCAGAACCCCAATTTCCACATTTCATGTGTTGATATGTCTTAAGTATCCTTTAGTAAGTTTCCTCTTTATTTCCTCCCTGCTGTTGCTGTTAAAGAAACCAGTTTCTTTTTCCTGGTAGAGCAAGACTTCTCCAATATTAACGTGCCTGTGATTCACCTTAGAATCTTGTTGAAATGCAGATTCTGAGTCAGTGGGTCTGGGAATGAGTCCTGAGAGTCTGTATTTCTAACAAACTCCTTCCCACCTAGTACCAGAGCTCTACAGCCGCATTTACAAATGTGACTGTAGAGCATCTTACATTCAGGATTTTGCTAATTTCATCTTCATGATGTCATTTGCCATTTTCCTCTGTACTTCGCGATATCCTGTAAACTGACAGTTGTATCTAGAATTATGGTTCTCAAACTTGGCTACACAATTGTATCACCAAGGAACTTTACAGAATTTTCATGTCCAAGTCATACTGCAGACTAGATATTCAGGATAAAATTTGTTAATTCTTTTATTTACCAGCTTGAAGAACAGTGAGTTATTTCCCCATCATCTTCCAAAAGATTTTATTTAAATGTGCTTTAAATATATTAATGTATTTGTATTTATGCATCTATATGTACCTATAAAATCAAAATTCTTAATAAAAGAATTATATGTTTTATAACATATATATTGATGAATCATTTAAATGTAAAATAGGTTGCTCGTGGTGGCAGTGGTGGTTTTCTTCTTTCATCTGCTTTTGTTTGGTATCTCTTTAGAAGATGTAAAAGCCCATGAGTCTCAGCAAAAATGTGCCAGCAGCAGCAATAACTGCACCTTAACACTTGGCACTGCCAAGGTCTGACCTTCCCATGCCTGGGCTTCTGCCTCTCCGGTTGCAAAGTTGTCTCTTCTGAATCCTGCCCCCCCCCCCCCCCCCCCCAAGCAGTGCCAGAGCAGGTGTGGCTTTCCACTTTCCCTCACAGGATAAGGAATTGTTTTCCATGCACCCAAAGCTTTGCTCGCCCCGCTCCCTTTTTAGGCTAAGTATAGACTTTTATCAGAGACAGGAAGATTCTTTATCTTCTAAAACAGTGCTGCTTTCAGTTCTGCAAAATTCTTTGAGGCAAGGAAATAGAAGGACTTGCTCACTTGCTAGGAAAAAAGAGAGGAGGGGAAAATGTGGAGAACAAAATTAACTAAAACATGTTTTTCTGTCATTTATTGTCATTTATGAGTCTCTTGTTTTCTTCCTCACTTTCTTGATATAGCTTTAAAGAGCATTTATATTAAACCCAGCATTAACGTTTACCTTATAGAAATACAACTAGAAATTTTATGGATGTGGAAGGTGAAACGTGTGAGCCACTGAAAATTTACAGTTAATCTCAAAACTTAGAGATGGTATTTTCTTATGTGTATCTGTCCATCGTGGGGTTAAAGATTTTAATCTACAGTCTGTCTAGTAATCAGAGTGGTAGTATTTAAGCAGTGTGCTTCAAATGAAAATAATCCCCTTGAATATAATAATCGACTTCAAGTGGCTTTTTGGTTCTGTTGTTTTACAGAATGGGATTTAAACATAAAACCTATAGAAGATCAGGGTACTTTGGAACATTTGTGTAAACTAGCTCTGATTTTCAAACCCAGAGGCTTAAAATATAATGAAAACTAAAAATATTGCCAGAAAATGAACTATACTATATGGTTGGCTAGAGGCTAATTTTTTTTTCAATTACTGCTTTTGATTTATATCCATTATTCTCTCACCATTATATCACAAAATATATTGAGGAGTGGGTACTTTAAAAGTTTAAGTGGTATTATGATTATGATTAGCATAACACTTCATAAGTTACAAAATATAGTGAATGTATATATGCTTATACACCAACTAAAATACTCTTCAGTCCTTACAATACCCCTGCGAGATGGGTGCTCGTGTTATGATACTTTTATTGAGATAAAACTGAGGCTCAGAAGAATGAAGGCTCATAGCTGGAAATCAGTCTATTGGAAACTAGAGCTCAGGTTTTCTGATTGCAGCTCTTGCTGTGCTTCTCTTTTAATGCACAGATTAGATCCAGATCCAGATGATTTGAGAGGCACAACTAGGTTTAGGACTAGTCATATCTCTGATTAAATAATCAAAAGTGATTTGCTAATGATGTATAATGTACATAATGTACATTTAGATACCACATTTAGACACTTAAAGTATCTTTACTGCTTCAATCTTATTTTAGTGTTCTAAGAAATAACTTCAACACCCAACTGACAGATGAATAAAGAGAGGTCTAGTGTAGTTACAGAACTCATCCAAAAGTATTAGTTTACATTGTTGCGATAAAGCCAGAAAAAGATTCATTCTTTCTGATGTTCCAAAGTAACTCTTTCCCATGGAACCACCTCATTTGTAAATACTCCTCTAGCCTAAAATGTACCCACAAGATCCAATTTAGTGACCTGTAGTCATTTTAGGACTACAGAGCTGTGTAAACTTCTGTGGGGGAAAATATGCATATGAGAAAGTAGATTTTTGTTTTAAAAAAGGAAAAAACCCAAAACTCTCCCTATGTTTGCAGTTTGTAATAATACAAATTTGCCACACTGTTTTATGTGTACTGCAACTAACCTTTACCCTACTCATTGATTTAATCCTTTTTTCCAATATTTAGCCATTAAGCAAATTATGAAATAAACATTTGGTGCAAATGAGAACAGACATCATGTTTCCAAAAGTAAGAATATTGAAATGCTTACAGACTAGCCTCTGAGAAACATCCTACATCATTAAGAGTTTGACTGTTATCAACGTCACACTTCCAGAATTTTCTCTCTCTCAGACAGGCTTTGCACAGAGAAACCGAACATATTGTGCAGTTGAGTCCCCAGGGCCTCATGAACCACACAGCTGTGAAAAGCTCTGCTCTTGAAGTGAGTTGGGCTGAAGTAGAAAGGTTTATTTAGGCCCTTCTAGGAGATGATTCAGGAGGGAAGTAGTTTTCAGCCCAATTACCACCAGCCGAGTTGGGAAATCTGTCTTGATACTTCCATCCAAGGGAAGACTATTTGGATATCTGATGCTTCATGGAAATTGGGGAGGAAGACCTCTGATATTTAAAAAGCAAAATATTCAGCTAGGTCTCACACTAAGCTTTTAGGCATTTCCGATAGAGGAAGAAAGTAACTCCATTGCTCAGAGTGACACCAAAGATTCAGTGTGAGTCAGATATGTTTTGATGATTCTGAAAGTCTGCTGGAAGCTTTAGACAGCCCTTCAGCAAGTGAGCCATGTGACCAACCAGAGGTGACTTCAGAACTGCCAGTTTCCCAAACAGGGAAGCCTTCCAAAGAGCCATATGCCACTAGAAATGTCTGTCACAGTTTAGCATCTGAACGTAATGCTTGCTCTCCAGCTTAAAGAAATGGTAAAATGCTTTAACTTCCTACTGGAATTCTCCCTGCATTCAGTTAAGTTACGTATTTAGTGGCCAGAGGGTGTAGTAACTAGCTCTGGATATAAAACTATAAGTCTCTAGGAAGCAGGATCCTAAACTTCAGAAAGACATAACCTTGATGAAATATAGCAGTGTCACTGTCCTTAACTGCTCTAAACCTTCCCAGTCCTTTCAAGGTCTTAATTCCTGAATGATGAAACCCAAGCATAAGAAAGGTATGACACAAATATGTCTGCGCTCCCAGGGCTGTTGGCATGATAACAGAGACCAAGAAACTGTAAGTCAAAATATTGACACTCTAGGGAATTACCTTCAGGCACCAGTGAGTAGGAGGGAGAAGTATATCTGAGGGCCCTGGACCCTGTAAGTCATCCCAGAAGTCGAATGACATGAACAGGTGACTTATTCCAGCTGTATGTAAGTTTGGCGCCCAAAATGGATCTATCATGGTCTGATTGTCTATAAAGCAATAATAACAATAATGATAGACTATTATTAGAGCTGTACATTGTTTAATACATTATTTTACTCAGTCTTCTTAACAACCTTGAGTCATGCAGATGACTTCGTTTCCCAGTGGTGTATCCCAGAGGTATGTGTGTCTGTCACAAAAGAAACATTTTTATTGCGTGGAAAGTGAAAATAGTAGCCATTGCTACATTGGAAAGTGCTAGGAGCATGAAATGTAGGGTAAAGCAAGTATAGACAACAGAAAAAAATTAAAATTAAAGGAGTTAATAAAACTAAAGGAAATGATGAAAGGAAAAATTAAGTGAAAGGAAATAATAAAAAATGTCCCCAGCTATTCTAATCCATGTTTCTATTATTAGGAAAGGGGAGAAAATTGCTAGTGATCCTCATATTAGAAGATGTTTCCTGACCCACTCTCAATGAGATATAGCCTTTACATTGTGAAAATTATCTTCCTAAAAAACAAAAAAAGCAAAACAAAACAAGCAAACCTCACATTCTTAACCAAAATACCTTGTAAGCTGCTGCCAAACGGTGGCAGAGACAGACATCCACAAAGTAATTTCTGCATGCATACATGAAGTTTTTGCTTATGGATCAAGCCTGTTGATTGGATTCCATTAATTCCATTTTATAATATACTCTTTTGTCTACCATTGATATATATCCACTATGCAGATAAAATTGGGGGAAAAGAAGAATTTTCAGAATAGCTAGGAAAAGTACTTGAAAGCAGGGATTAGGAATACTGAACAGGGTAAATGAAGAGTTGGAGTACTCAGAGGTCTTTCAGTGCTTTTTGATATTTTACTTCCTAACTAATTCTCTACCATGTTCTTATGTACATGTGGTAAATAATTTACCATACTTGTAAATGTAAAATGTTACAAGATGAAGTAATATTTTTGTCTTGATAACACTATAGTATTGTAGAGGAGAGATTAAAGCATGGAGGTTTCCACTCCATTTTTCCAATGTGCTTTTGGGAAAGCTCAAATAAGTAGCATCATTAGGAATCACAGCAATATGCTTCATGCAGATTGAACAAAATGTATCTAAACATAAGAAAAAGATACATTGGGTAATTGTATCACATTAGCTAAAATGAGCTCCTCCAATTTTTACCTCCATACATATCTAAGATTTGGGGTAAACTTTAGGCCTCCATTAAAAATAACCTAATTGGTTAACACAATTATTGATGTAGCTCATGTTCTGTTGCTCATGCCAGGCTCTTAAGGGAATAATAAGATTAGTTTAAGACAGAGGAATAAAAGGAGTTCTGAAGGTTAATGAAACCAAGGGTAGCAAAGAAGGAAGATGTCAGTTTTGGCACACCAGCTGCGTATTTCAAGTACAGGAGCATCTGTCTCCTGTCTGTATGCCTATTACTATTAAATTTGTCAAAACAACAGCACCTAATGGAGCTTTATTAATTTATTTTTTTCTCCAATAGAAGGGTGTTTCTTTGAAAAAGTCGGCAGAGGATTTTTAAATTCTTGGAAAACTCATACTTCAAAATCCTAGTTTCCTTTATACATCCTATCCTTAGACCTTTTGTTTATTGCCTTCTGATGACAAATCTGAGTATAGATGTTTAGGGAAAACCCATTGAGAGTACTGTCTGTAAGGGACTACTCAAGTAGAGAAGAGGTAGAAGCCCAGCATGATCAGGCGGTGGAGGTTCCTGAGGGCTGAGAAAGACAGCGTAGCCAGAGTGAGAATCTCACAGTTGATGAGAAAATAAAAAATGGCCACAGAGAAAGAGCTGAGGATTGGGAACCGGGTACCTGAGCCTACTTTATGAAATAGAAGCATGACACTGGAACATGATTCTGTTCCCTTCAACACTGGTAATGGTATGCTAAGAGAGATCAGTTGTCTTTGCAATTATTGCCCTCTGTTATTGACTCGCTGATAAAAAATTTCAGTATACTCTTTGTACTGCTTAAAGTAAGCACTGTCTTTGTAACAGATAAATCCTGAAATATTAGAGGCTTAAGCTATTAGCTGTGGTGGGATTGGCTGTCTGTCCAGCAAAAATGTTGACTCTCTTTCCTTGGAGTAGAGTTTTTGCTGGGAAGCAACTGTCCAGATGAGAGCTTGATTTTACAGTCCTGTGCAATCAAGGGAAGGAGGCATCTGACTGAGTTCAGACCAATGCTTATAGAAGTGACTTATCCCACTTCTGCACCTGTCCCCTAGATAGAGAGTACATTGCGTATGTGAGGCGGTCCCCTCTCTTCCCTTCTCAACACTTTGTCAAGGTCCAGTGAAAATGGAAACCGTGTATAAAAGATGGCAACTTCTTTCTGCTGAATTTTGTGTAAGTAGAATAGCCACCTGCAACATTTGAGATTTATGAAATTTGCAAACTGACCAGTTCTTGATCTTCTCTTTCATCTAAAGGTTGCTAAATTGTCTGTTATATTTTCATCATCTCTCCTAAGAGCTACAGACAAGGAGTTGGTTGTCTGCTTTCCAAATTGTTATGTGTGACAGTTTAACTCAGTGTTTTGCAACTGCATGACATGGATCAGTAGCTTTCCAAATAGCAGTAACAGTTTCCTTGTTACGCACTACCCAGCCACTAAGCCAGTGCCACTTACTTTACTTTTTGCTTTTGTTTTTTGTTACCACATCACTTCTGATACCAGTTGTTTTTTTTTAATCATATAAATAAATACTAGAAGTGTAATAGATAAGTCCTGGAGTCTTAGGGTTAACAAAATAACACAGTATCTCACCCAAATAAAAGCCAACTGACAGCAGAGAAAGAGAGAGCTCTGCTTGACACAGTCATTCAGGGACCCAGGCTGAATACGATCCTCATGTGGTTTCCAGGTCACCTTGGGAGTTAGCGTTCAAGCCCAGACATGGCGAGTGGTAAGAGAGCGTATGTGAAGAGTATACAGAATGTTTCAGTGGTCAGGCCTGAAAGTACCACATTACTAGCCCTACCAAGATGCAAGGGACGTGAATAGAAGAGAAGCCTGGGAAACAATTCCTGGCTGGGCAGCACTGCTCAAAAACCACTACACCGGAGTTGGGACCTAGTCATCCCTGCCATATTTTGTGGCTATCTCAATAAAAACACCAATAACAACAGTAAAAAACCACAATAATCAGAATAATAAAAGTAACCATTTACTGAACATCTGTATGCCAGGCTCTTATACCGATCTGTTTTAATCCTCACACAAGATAAGTATCTTTTAACATAGCTAACAGTACCAGTATTTTGTCAAAAAAGAAAAAGAAACGGAGGGTGTTTTGCAGTTTGGCCAAGCTTCTACTATGATACCATCAAACTCACATTTTAAACTCAGGTTTTCTTAGGCCAAAATGTGTGCTCTTTCTGCACTGTGCCTGCCTGTACCTTATCTAACCTATAATTTAGAAGCTCTAGTTAATAGGGTGATCAGGACTGAAAATAGAAATAATAAGTATCACTCTTAGAAATTAAAAGGCAAGAGGGTTTTATTTTCCGTGTAATGTGCACATGCCAAAATATTCAAATGGCATAAAAAGTGGCATAAACAAATTCACTAGCTTTCCTATGTATTATTTTAAAAATTGGTATTATTTTAATGAATATTTAAATGAAAATATTTTTTGGAGGCAGTTCTTTCAACCTATTTTTAGGAGGTTCTTCCAAGCCAAAAAGAAATTAAGCATAGAAAAGGCATTAAGTACATGATGTTTTTTACCTTTATTTATACAAATGAAAGATAGGTGGCAACATAAATATTTAGTAATGCCAAATGGATAAACATCCTCTTGATGTAATCTCGCACAACTATAAAAATTGATGTTAATATTCATTCAAAGTACTATAATATATAAAATGCTTATGTTACAACAAATTTTAAAAAGTATATTACTATCCTCTTTGTATAACAGTCATGAAAAATAAAACATAATGTATAGAAAGCCAGGATACGCACAAAGTATTAATTGTGGCTATTTTTATGTGAAGGGAAATTCATTGCTTTTGTCTTTTCTTTCATTGGGTATTTTTTTTCTCACAAATCTCTTGCATGGGTGAATTTTATAGTGGAAAATATCTGACCTTTTATTTCAGCGAGTGTGGCAGGGAATTATATTTGTAAAAGTAAGAGTGATTAATGCAATTATCTGCAATCAGCACTCTGGGTAACACCTTCCATGACCTACTCAATAAATGCACAATCATAAATGTCTGTGATATGCTAAGTAGCTCCTGAAACCCTATCAAAGTATGTAGCTCTAAATATTTCACTTTAAACTAGTTCTGTTACTTTTTAAGAAAAAAGAAAGTATAGAAAATTAAAGTTCTGAACTCTTAAAATACTATAGTTGTACATCATCTGTATAATCATCATCCTTATCATTCTCATCATTGCAACATATTTAACGTGGATACTCAGAAGATCTATATATGTTGTTCCAGACTGGCCCCCTAATTAATCCAAAGACTTCTGATATGAACTGAATGGTTCTGATGAACTATTATAGATAATTTTTGCTTGGCAGTCTCACCTAAATCTTCTTTGGTCAATTTATTCTAAAGGGAGGGCAGAATTAAAGATTTTTTATGGTCAAATATGTGCCTAATTGAAGGACTGCATCACCATTACTCATTTTAAGAAGCCTTATCCCATGAACCACTATGCATTTATATCTGATTTTGATACTTTATAACTTAATTACCCCCTCCATACTGGAGAAAGCCTTGGTAAGAGAATCTAAGTTCAAAGTGCTATGGGATCCTGACCATTTGGCCCCAATATTTTCCATTTCCACAATCTCTTTAAATAAATTATTATATATCAAGTTCCTAATTCACATCTTGTTTTAGTCACTCTTTTTTTCCAATCCTGATATCATCATCAAAAGAACAGGTCAGATCCTCTTTAGCAAAGGAATTAAATTGTTACTTGGCATGTCAAAAAGTGAACTGTGGTTCTCCCTGTTGTCAACGTACAGTGGTTCAATTCACTCCTCCACTAAAAATTCATATTTGTTTGTGTTTTTTCTCAGACTGAAACATCTCATGTGCCAGCCCCTTCTGAAAGTCTTCCCTGACCCTGGAGGCTATGTCAGCTGCCCCACCTCAGGGTTCTCATGACCCCCATGCTTCTGCCTGTACTGGGGAAGCTCCACTACTTTCAATAGGTTGTAAATTGACATATGATGAAAATTCAGGCCACTCAACATGGCTTCTACCTAAACCATTTATTGGCTCAGACATGACACATATGAAGGAAGATGGCTGTTACCTTAGATTCATGAAAATCCTAGCATCTAAGATCAAGTCTATCTATATGATCCTCTGAAAAGTGTTAATTACTGTGTCTGAGACTACATAACCAATTGGTTGTGCCTGTCCTCATCGAGAAAGCAATCAATCCCAAGGCCTCTTAAGCTTTAAATGTCTGGTACCCAATAACGTACTCCTATTATCTCCTCATCAAGCTTGTCAAAGATGACTAATCACCTCTACCCACAAAGCTGTATAGTTCTAACCTCAAGCCATATGAGTTATACATGCAAAATAGACAAACTGTAGAGTCATGGAACATGAGACAACTGCCACATCTGGCAGAGTGAGAGTGGTTAAGACTCAAAGACGAGTTTGATTGGTCCTTTTGTTCTTTGCTGACTTGAACTGTCTTGAGGTCTCTAGTCTCCTCCTTTCCCTGTTCAGGGAGGAGGCGGAGAGGAATAGGGGGAAGGGCCCTCAAATTAGGCTAAATGCTGACTTCAGGTCCATGAAAGAGAGGTCCTCAATGGGAACAATGGCCAATGAGAAGAGGTTGGATAAATATCATGTGATCTCAGACTCTTGGGTCCTCTGAAAATGTTAACAATGTAGTGACTACAATCAAGGAATGTATTTTCTGGGCTTGTTTACCAAAATGATGGATGAACTAATCCTGGAAATATTCCATTTGGGCACAAAGGGGTGCGATTCCTTTAACATGAAGTCTATCAGAGAAGACAGGACCCACTGAGTCATCCAGACACTCTGAGGAGCCTTTCAGTGTGCCCTAATGCTTCCTTCCCTGGCAGCTAGAATCTCTAACCCACTTAGCACTGTGTTTCTGGGCCTGGCCTTTTGTTTGTTTGCCTGAAGCCTGGACTTGATTTAGTTAGACAAGCAGCCCCAGCCAGATTCTTGTCATTCAGCATCACTTCCTGACTCTTTTTATTTTATTAATGTCATTATTCTGTTCCTGACACCCTGGGAAGAGTTTGTCAGTGATCATCTTCTACACACACAAACATTTGAAATTCTGAGATAAATTTAAATCAGTTCAGGTTGGATCTCACAATATTTAAATATATTTAATGCTCACATGACAAGCTTGCAATTTAAAAGAAATGTGTAGAGAGTCCTCTTCTAAGACAAAGAAGCCCGAAAGAAAACTGGGAATCGTGAGTATTGGAATACGGATTGCACAGGGAGTTCGGAGAGTCAGATCTGGGTCCCAGCTCTCACAAAAGCTTATTGTGTCATCTCAGGCAAGTTAAATCATCTCACCTTTCAACTTGAATTTCTCAACTTTCCAACTGGAGCATTGGACCGAGTGATCTCCACGTTCTGATCAGATTTAAGATTTTACTAAATTATGTTATACCACCACCTGAATTGCGAGCACCCAGCCTCTACTTAACTTAAAAACACAAATCACCCATAACATATAGAAGACTCCAGTTCTACCTGTGAACTACACCTCTCACCACACACGCCACCCACACAAAAGCTGTAGGCTCTTACTCTGGATGGAGACAGTTGTAACTCAAGTGAAATGAGACACTGGCTAGTTTTCCAATTTTCTGCTTTACACACATTAATTCCTTACCTTTAAAAGGTTGGATAATTATTCCTTTTTTTTTTTTTTAACAGAGTCGTTACAAAGATTCATTAAGATAATATATATTCTGGTATATTTGGAGAGAGAAGAGAATGAGTTTGATTTTTGACATCTAGATGGAATTAAAATTGCCTGGAAGCCATTGACTATTCTGCTCCAAAACCAGTGTGAGACATTGAACTATAATGTATGTGAAATTGCTATTAGTCACTCATTTGTCTGTTGATTTTCTTCATTCTGCCCCTATTCTCTGTAGCAGATCTCATGCTCGTAATTGAAGTCACTGTAGTATCTACAGTATTTGCACCATATTTGGCACATTGTAGGGCTTCATGTTTGAATGAAGTCATGGGAGTTTGGCAATACCCAAGAAGGAATGGGTTAAGAAGAAAAATTCTGGAGGCAGTTAGAAGGCTCTTAAAGTACTACAACAGAAATGTTTATGACTTAGAAAATATTATTAGCAGTGAGGCTAGAATGAGGTGGTTGCACTTGGGAGACATTTACAAGGTACAGTCATCAATACGAGGTGATTAAGTGAATGTGAGTCGAAGGGAGAAGAATCTGCCAGGTTTTTAGCTTGAATTAGGTATAAGGTGGTGTCATTTACAGAGTGAGTAGAGGTTTTGTACATATTAAATCTGAGATGACTGTGAGCTATCCAAATGTCAGACAGATGGTTGGATATGAGAATCTTGAAATCAGAAGCAATGTGGGAGCTCTAGAAATACAGCACTCAGATTATAAGTGAAGTCATGGAAGTGCTTGGCATTCCATAGGTGAAAAGGAGTAGAATAAGAAGAGAAGCTAGAACAGGCTTCTGATGTTTTCAAACACTTAATAGTAGAGTTCAGAAGGAAGAATTGATAATGAGACCAAGGAATAGATGACAGAGATATTGGAACAAAATCTGAAGATTTTGTCCGGAAAGCAAGGGCAGGATGTATTACTGGTAAATAGGAATGATCAGCTGTATCAAATGCAACTGAGTTCTGAAATGATGAGTCCTTGGAGACATCCATTTGATCAAGTAACATGGTGTGCACTGGTGAACTTGGTAAGAGCAGTTCCAGTGGAATAGAAAGAGGGGGATCTGAATTCAAACCTCAATAGGTTTCAATAAGTAAATAAGTAAATAAGAGATGAAGATGCTGAGACACTAAGCATACACAACTTTTTAGTTATTGCCAAAAAAAGAAAAGAAAAAGAAAAAGAGCAAGCAATGAGGAGAAAGTACATGGTGTGATAAAGGGATGGTTTTTGTCTGTTTGTTTTTAAATATAGATAAAATGTGATCATGTTAAAATGCTAACTGGAAGGAGCTGATAGAAAGGTCAGGTTTGAAAATATGAAAAGTGGTAAGTGAAACAACAAAGTTTTTTTTTTTTTTTATTGACGTATAGTTGATTTACAATGTTGTGCCAATCTCTGCTGTACAGCAAAGTAACTCAGCTATACGCATATATACATTCTTTTTTTATATTCTTATCCGTTATGGTTTATCACAGGATATTGAATATAGTTCCCTGTGTTGTATGTTAGAGCCTTGTTGTTTATCTAAATGTAATAGTTTGCATCTACCGACCCCGAACTCCCAGTCCATCCCTTTCCCTCCCCTTCTCCCTCTCCCCCACACCCCCTTGGCAACCACAAGTCTGTTCTCTGTGTCTGTGAGTCTGTTTCTGTTGTGTAGATCAGTTCATTTGTGCCATATTTTAGATTCCACATGTAAGCAATATCATACAGTGTTTGTCTTTCTCTTTCTGACTTACTTCAATTAGTATGATAATCTCTAGTTGCATCCAGGTTGTTGCAAATAACATTATTTCGTTCTGTTTTATGGCTGAGTGGTACTCCATTGTATATATGTACCACATCTTCTTTATCCATTCCTCTGTTGATGGACATTTAGGTTGGAAACAACAAAGTTTTTGAGAGGACAAACAGATGGGATTCCAAACACAGGTAAAGGAGTTATTTCTCCCATTGTAACTAGAAAAAAGAAAAAATATATAGTTAAAGATAAAGGAAGGATTAGAAACTACAAATCAGCATGGTACCCAATCAGTGGCATCAGTTGAGGATGAGAAGGAGAATTCAGAAATTTGGGGTGAGTAGAGAATTACAGAGTATTTGTTGGATAGAATAAGAAGGTTGCAGAACAAGAAGAAAAACCAAAGACGTTCTGTGAAGAAAAAGGAAAAATGGAAACAACAGAAAAGTAAGAGTGGAAATAAGGGAAAGGGGTCATTACAGAAAATAGGCATGCTCTGGGGGTAGAGGCCACTGCATCTCACTCCATTTCCCCACGTGTTGCATCATTAACAGACCATTTCATTCCAGTTTTTCACAGCTCCCCACCACCCCATCTCTTCTAACTTCTCCAGTGAGCCCCAGAAGATACTTTATTATTTCTCTTTGGCTTGGGTGGTTTTTCCTTTCTTTGTTCCATGCATAAGCCTAAGTTTTACTTCAGTTATGGTTTGTAAACTGTAGTGTCATGCTAGTAAAACTACCTGCTTCAGCGAACAGGACTATCATATTTTGAAATAAAATAGGCATAATAAATCATTGCTGCCTACCAGTTCAAAGCAAAGTATAGACTCGATTTCCCCATCTATCTCATTAGCCTCTTTAGCTTGATTCTCTACTCCAATGAGTCAGAATTTTAAAACATTTTCAGTGTTTGTATCGTTTTCTATGTATTTGGAGACTAACTCCCTTATCAGATTTATGGTTCATAAATATTCTCTCATTCTGTACATATTAGCATTTTCATGTTCACAATAGCCAGGGTCTGGCAACAACCTAAATGTCCATCGATGGATGCATGAAGAAAGTGTGGTATGTACATACGAGGGAATACCGTCCAGCCTTTAAAAAGAATGAAATTTTGCAATATGCAACAACATGGATGAATCTTGAGGACATTAGGCTAAGGGAACTCAGCCAGTCACAGTAAGACAAATACTATGTGATTCCACATAAATGAGGTATCTAAAACAGTCAAATTAATAGACCCAAAGACTAGAATGATTATTGCCAGGAGCTAGGGGTAGGGGGAAATGAAGAGTTACCAATCAATGGCCATATAGTTTTAGTTAAGCAAGATGAATAAGCTCCAGAGATCTGCTGTACAATATTGTACCTACAACCAACAATACTACATTGTACCCTTCAGAATTTCTTAAGAGGTTAGATTTCATATTAAGTATTCTTAACATGAATAAATTCTAACAATAAAATAAAACTTTAAAATATTTATACTATTTCCATATTAACAGTATTATAAATTTGCATACTGCAGAAAACCAAAAAGAAGAAAATAAAAATCACTCACAGTCCCATCACTCTGAGATAATCCCAGATAACTTGATACTTCACCTACTGGGTGCTTTTTGGCGTGCACATCCCTGATACTTAAGTATCACAATCCTAGCAATGTGGTTTTATTTTTTTATTAAAAATACCATGTTACTACAGCTACATTTGGCATAAAGTTAATCATTGTAAGTATGTTACATCTGCTTTAGGCACTGTAGATGCAAAGGTTATCAAGACACAAACACCAGTAATGCCCAAATTGATAAGATATGGATAAAAAAATAATAAAAGAGGTATGAATGAAATAATGGAAAAGCAAATGATTAATTTAAAACAAAACAAGCATCACAGAGGGGGAAGTACCCTTCTCAGATCTTCATAAGAATTAACAATCCTATGAAAGAAGCCTAGTTATTTCCTTAATTTTATAGATAAGAAAACAGAGATGCAGACTTCAAATGAAGTCACACAGCTAATATGTGATGTGGGCAGCATTTAAACCCTGGAGGTCTAATGGCAGAGCCCATGCTCTTTTAATCTCCATATGATGCTTTTCTTTTCACCAGCAGGACTTTATTTATCAAACAATATGCACAAAGGCAGGACAATAAAAGTCCAAGAAGAGCCAAATGTTTTCGCTAGTAGTAGTAGAGGGTCAGTGTAAGGTAATGGAAAAGTTGAGACTGGAAAAGTAAGTTGCAATAGATTATAAAAAAGCATTTAATGCCATGGTAAGGAATTAGGACTTTACCCCATAAGCAATATAGGAGCCACGGAATGATTTTAAGCAGAGGAAGACATGTTTCTGTGTGGACTTCCAGTTCGTAATATTGGTATCACCAGACTTAAAGTTAGAAATCACTTTTTAATTGTTTTCTTCAGATCATTATATTTTAGCTTTGTCCCTCTAAGTTATTTTTTTGTTTTGTTTTTTGAAAACTGTGCTTGCCTCTTGGTGGGTGTCGAAACAAAAGACACAATCAAGCCAAAGGGTGGGAACAGGAAGGATTTATTTTATATTTTTAAGAGCTTTTATGAAGATACAGTTAACATACAATAAACTGCATATATTTAGAGTGTACAATTTGGTATTTTTTTTCTTATTAGTAATGTATATATGGCAATCCCAGTCTCCCAATTCACCCTCTAAGTTATTAACAAGAGCATTAACAATAAAAACAGCCTAGGTGGAGCAAGAAAATCTGAACCTAACTCCATGGGGAAGTTAGGAAAATGTTTGACTAGGTACTACATCCCTTTGTCTAGATATAAATGGTTTCAGAGCTTTTGCCACCAGCGGCAGGGCCATCTTCTTCCTGTTTCTTGTGTTGCCCAGGTAGCCTTGGTCTTACTGTAGAAGCTGAAGAAGGTGCAGGCCAGTGAGCCACGACATTTAACGATTAAGTGGATAGAGCTGATTAAATAAAGGAGTGTACATTTACTATGAGAGAGAATAGCTCTGATGAGGGAATACCTTCTGGTTACTTTGCTGTAGTCACTTTTACTGCTTTATGGTGCCAACAAATGCATTCTTTAACTTCATCTTCACTCTTTGAGGAATACACAACGGTTTTACTTGAAAATATAATGCAATTTCAAATCAGGGATATAATTTAAGATGTCATTTCCCAAAATTTCCGAAAAATTTTGCTTATCCACTTGGAAATCTGCCTTTTGGTTTTCTATGCTATTAGGTATCATATAGAAGAAGCATTTTGGAGATTTAACAGTCTTACTTATTTTAAATCAACATTTGCTGTTTCTACCTAACCCTCTTCAAAAAACAAAACAAACAAATAAAAAAACCAACTTTTCCTAGAGCTATTAATTGTTCAAAAGACTTGGTTGAAGTTTCAGATTTTGATGTTTTTTTCCTTTGCTCTTTCCAAGTAGGAGTGCCAGAGAAAATCAAAATGACAAAAAGATGTGAAATAAGGCGTAAAGGATAAAGCTGAATCCTTTTCAGAACACTGATAATAGGATTTGTTCATGCTCTATTTTAGCAGATACACATTGGAGGGACAGATCATGTTTTCTTATCTGGCAAATTAGACCATTTCCTTTCTTAGTTAACTATAAACAACCAGCCAAACTTTATGAGCGTCCTTTGATTTTGCAACTGAAATCTGTAGAGCTATGGACACTGTTATTCTGCTTCCTTGAGACCAAACGTAATTAGTCATGCTTTGACAAAAATCCAGTTGCACAAGCAGAATATTAAATTAAGGTGAATACATATGCCCCCACACTTAGGAAACTTAAGCAGCAGAACAAACAAAAAGGGAAAGAAGTTTTGCTCTGTTGGGTAGATTAACAGCTAGAATTGAAGCTAGCATTCTAGGGCTGAGCTCTGCCACTCCCTTCTTATCTGTTTATGAGAAACTGTTTAAGCCAGAAAAGCCCTAGGCAAACATCTCACCTTATTTATCTCTTCCTTTTGTCCCTCTCCTGACTTTCTGTTGTACACATCACTGGTAGCTGCCTCTTTTTTAATCTAATTTGCACAAAGGCAAAAGTGAGTTGATATTGGTGGGTGATATCTGGAAAAAGCAAAGCGTATCTCAAAGGAACAAAGCTCTAATAATGAACTTCAGGCAGTACAACATCTGGATACTGTTCTAAGGCAGATAAGGCCAGGCAGTTCTCCCAGGTCTCGCTGAATGCCCATTACACAGCATGACTTTGCTTTTCTGAGTCTAGTCGCTGGATCTAGACTGCCTGGACTGGAACCCCAGGTTCACTGCCTATGTACACTTGGCAGCAGCTATGGAAACGTACTTGGGCAGAGCATTTCTTCCCTCTGGTTTTAATGTCCTCATCTCTACGGCTGAAAAAGTAATAATGCCTACCTTGGAGAACTGTTCGAAGATTAAAGGAGTTTGTAACATGTAAAGTGCTTAAAACTATTTTGACCACAGCAAGTACTCAATAATTGTTAGCTGTTTATTTATTTATACATTTTTTTTGTGAGTTCAAATATTTACAATTCCCTCTCCCAAACTTACTGTTTTTGCTGAGTCCCTCTTCTTAAAAAGATGGTCGTAGAGGTGAGAGAGAGGCTGTGTCATGATAAGTAGAGAGTGGCTTGGACTTAGGCTTATTTCAAATCCTTGCTCTGCTATTTAAAATCTAGGCAGTTTATGAAGTTTCTGTGAGTCTAGGTCAGTCCTCTGTGAAATGGAGGTAGCAGTTGCCCATTTTGTTGGGTCATGGTGGTATATGGAAGATGAAACTTATCTGTAGAACCAAGTGGAATATTAAAGAAGGAGGCTTGTGGAAGGGTGTAGATTCAGCCATGGTAAGAATTCTATATCTTCCTTTCTACTTTCTGCTAGATAACATTTCCTACCAAGTGGTCCATTAAGTGTGGATCTGGGCTGAATGGGTACCGCTTCCGTAATGTCCCCTGGGAAGGCTGATCAGCCAGTGTGCAGCATCGAGTACCTCTCTGCATGTTTCTCCTTTGGCTTTCCTAACGACGTTTCTGATCTTCCTCCTACTTTATTGGCTGCTCTTTCTAGAATTATTGTGAGATTATCTTCTTTTACCATCTAAAAGTGCAAGTTACTCAGTTTTGTTTCCTTGTCGCACTGCTGTTCATACTCTCTGTCCCCCTCAGGTGATCTCAGTAGCTTCAGCTGCCCTTTACAAGCAGGTTATTCCCAAAACAGACCAATCTCCAGGTCAGCTTTCTTTGCTGTACTTTGGATGAACCAGCTACTTGGTGTAAACCTCCATGGGCTATCCCACAATCATTTGAAACTCAGTAGTCCAGCAGTGAACTGAGCGCCTTCCAGGTAAAAAATGTTTTTTTACGTTCTGTCTTAGAAAATGGCACTACTATCCACTCAGTCATTCAAGCTAGAAACCTAGGAAACATCTCAGACAGTTGCTTTGTCTGTAACCTCCATTATCACCTCTTACATTTTCTTCTTCCTTAATATTGCTCACAACTCCCGTCCGCTCCCCTGTTTTAATTTAGTCCCTCATGGCTTCTTGGCTGAGTATCATAGCCGGGTGGACTTGAAGATACTTGAAGTGGACTCCCTGTGTTCAATATCTTATCCTGAAGTCTTTCCTCACATTGTGGCCATAGTGATGTCTCTTCAGGCAAGACTGAACTTCCTCCTGCTTAAAAATTGTGATGTCCTCCCCCACAACCCCCACGCAATAGCTTTTACGAGTAAACGTAAAATAGTCATAGGCTAGCACATGGGTGTTTCATGCTCTTGTCCTTGCTTCTTTCCAGTGTCAGGACTGGAATGTGCGTGCAGTTTTTATATTCATCACCCTGGGGTCGCAGGACAGTTTCTGACGGAGATAGCAAGAACAGCAGTCAGATTCAGGCAGTGCAAAGAATTACGCTTGAGATATTCCTTCTGCCACACCAGACTACCTCCAGAGACAAAGGAAGGAGGCTACCCATCGTTCGGGAGCTGTTGGCTCTGAATCCAAGAGATTTAGTGACACACTGTTTAAATAAAATTAGTAGAATCCACAAACTGGTGTGCGGTAGAGGGTGCCTGGTTTAATTAATGGTGTATTTTCAGACCTTAAACACTTAGGGTGTAAGAATCATATATTAATGGACATTTTATACCTAATGCTTAATAAAATGCCCGGCATGTATTAAGCACTAATTAAATTATTTAGAGAAAAAAAGAGAACAAGGATAGAGGACACTATGAGCTTGTGTTTGATCCTGTACTCACATCCTACATTTTCTTCTTTGTGATGGTATTCAGTGAGGTAGAAGATGAAAAAAGTAAAGGAGAATATTGACTAGAATTTTTAAACATTTTGTTTTGAGAGTAAAATGTATATGCAGTTAATGCACAGTTTTTAACTGTACAGTATGATGTTTTCTGACAAACGTATACACCAGTGCAAACACCACTCCAATCAACATAAAGAAAGTTTCCATCATCATACTTTCTTCATGGCCCTTTCAGGGCCCCCATCTAAACTGCCACTTTGCTGATTTCCAACACCATAATCTGTTGGCCTGTTCTTGAGTTTCTTATAAAGGGAATCATACAATGTACACATTTTGTGTTTGGCTTATTTTGCTTATCATCTTTTAAAAATTAATTTATGACGTTGACAGCATCAACAGTGAGTTACTTTTCATTGCTGAATAGAATTCCATTGGATGAATATAAATATACCAAAATTTGTACATTCACCTGTCGAGGGACATTTCGACCCCTGTTCTATACCCACTCCCACCACATTTTTTGGCTATTATAAATCTGCTATGGAAATTCTTATACAAATCTTTCTGTAGACATAATCTTTTCATTTCTCGTGGGTGGAAACTTAAGAGTGGAATTGCTTGCTCACATGCTTTGTTATATGTTTGAATTTGGAAGAAATTGCCAAGCTGTTCGTCAAACACACGTAAGATTTTACATCTCTCCCAGCAGTGAATGCGAGTTCCAGTTGTTTCATGTTTTCATAACATTTGGAATTGTGTTTGTAATTTTAGCCATCCTAGTGAGCCTTAATTTGTGGTTTAAACTTGACTTTCCCTGATTACTAGTGATGACAAGCATCTTTTTATGCACTTATTGCGTTATACAACCGCTTTCGTGGAAGGTCCGCTCAAATCTTTTGTCTGCTTTTTGAGTTGTGTGTAACTTTACTGAAATGTGAGACAATTATACATAAGTATATAATTATATATAATAGATATTAAATATATAAATTTGAATCTGTGGCTGATTTTTAGTTTAATATTATCTTTTAAAGAGTAGAAATTTATAATTTTGATGATGTCTATTTATTATTTTCTGCTTATTGCCTTTTTAGTTTTAAGAAATCTTTGCTACCCCATCATGAATGCATTCTCTTATTGATTTTGAAATTTTGTGTCTGCATAAGCTAGGAATTAGGGTTCATTATTCTCCATGTGGATGTCCAGTTGTTCCAGATAATTTTTTGAAAAATTTCCTTTCCCCATTGAATTGCTTTGCCACTTTGTGAAAAATCCATTGACCATGTGTGTTTGTCTATTTCTGGACTCTCTATTCTGTTCTGATCTATTTATCGATCCTTAGACCATACCCTACCATTTGACTGCTGTAGTTTAAGAGTAATATGTAAATTTAAGTAGTGTAAATATGTTCTCTCAAGACTATTTTGGTTATTTGATTTCCTTTGCATTTAATAATTTCATACATATTTTAGAATCAGCTCGTTTTATTTCTACCAGAGGTAGGGAGGGAGAAAGGGAGGCAAGGAGGAAGGGTGCTTGCTAGGATTTTGATTGGCATGTTAACAAGGTTGAGTCATCCAATTAATAAACCGTAATATTTCTCAATTTATTTTTTACTTAGTTTCCTTCAACAGTGTTTTATACTTTTTCAGTGTAGGGATATTAAATATTCTGTACTAAATATACCTACTTTTTTGATATTAAGAATGATATTGGTTTCTAAGATTCATTATCCAACTGTTCATAGTTTATAAAAATGCAATTAATTTTTGTATGTTGTCTTATGAACTACTAATTTGCTTAGTAGTTTACTATGGACTAAATAAATTACGTTGTCTATGAAAAAATACATTTCAATTTTCCTTTTAAATCTTTACTATATTTTATTTTATTTTTTAGCTTGTTTTACTGCACTGAATGGGAACTCCATTACAGTATTTGTAGAAGTAATGAGAACAGATAACCTTGCCTGGTTCCCTTAGAAAAGAAAGTACTTAATCATTAACTATGATGTTGATTGTAGATTTTTTTTTTCTCAAAGTGACCTTTATCAGATTGAAGAATTTCCCTTAGATTCTCACTTTGAGAGTTTTTATCACGATTACCTCCTAGTAGAAGTCTGTTTACTGGTTCTTTAAAATAGATGTCCTGAACATAGTGAGATTCTCCTAACATCCGGTTTAAAAAACATTCATATATTCTTAACATCTTTCCCCATTTTCCTAAATTACTGCTGGGTAAAAATCCTGGCATACTCATTCTGAAAGATCTCAGAAAACATTACTTTAAAAAACAAAATGGAAATATGAGATTTAGCCCTACCAGGCTGGAAAACAACCAGTTAACCATTTTATTTCTTTTCTCTAAATCAGTTGCTAATTTGTTAAATTTGAAGGAAAAGTTTTACAGTATCTCTCCCACATGCTTTTATTTCTGTTTTAAAAAATTTGTTTTTACATAATAAAGTGTGTTTTAAAGTGTAAACTCTCTTAAAGTTGAAGACTGAAGGAACATTTTATTCTATCATAAGATTCATGTATCAGATATTACATCTTTTTAGGTAACATTAAAAAAAAATTCATGAATGACAGCTATTACTTCCATTCCAGAACGTGTATACTTTAATACGCAGAGGAATTTCCATGGACCCCCAGAGGAGATCTATCATTGAAGGGTAATCATGTCAGATCACCCTCCTGTGAGAAGCTAAAGCCAAGCCCACTTGATGATTTCATTTCAATAGATTTGATTTTCTTCTTCTGACTGCCACTTTACTCTCTGGTTGCATTAGAAAAAGGCATAGTTAAAGGAATCCCATTGTGAAGAGAAAGTGGGAAAAAGCTTTGCTACAAGGCAAGAGCTAATTCTCTATTCTGTAGGGACTGACACTCTTCTATCCTTCAGTAAGAGCTAATGGCTCAATAGGCCTCATGCACTCAACTAATCTAGGAAGAAGTTGAAGCTTGGGAACTGGGATTCAGTCGAGGATTATGCCTAAGTGTTATTATTGAGTATAAAAATATACTTACACCTACTTGATATAAAATATGACTAAGTTTTTAATAAAACCAACCTACTGGTTTTAGCCTTATCAGTATTACATAGACATTTGCAAATGTAATAGTGTTTGGATGAGGTGTTACTGAATATCAATTTGGGTTTTATAGCAAATGATGATAACTGCTAATTAGAAAATTAATACATAAATCTCTGGCCTGAAAATCAGCCTTGTATTATTCCCAAGGTCTTCTAAAGAATTAGAAATATGTAAGCGATGTGATTTAAAAATAATTCAGTGACAGCTGTTTACTATTTAGAATTCAGGCATCCTAATAAAAGGAAATAAGCTTTCCTAGCAGGTATTTTTGCCAAACATTCACAAGAGTAAGAGCAATTTCCTTTTGACATGAGAGGTCTGTTGACTAAAGGCATTGCCACATTATACATATCAGTTCCTAGCAAGGGGCAAGCAAGCCATGAGCAGAGAAAGAAAGAAAGTGAGAGAAATAAGCAGCATAAAATTTGGAGACAAAGTTCTTGTATAAGTAAAGAACAGAACAGTTTTTGTGAGATTCAGTTGCGTCATTTGTGGATGGCAGACCCTCAGTGTGAGTATTGGGTGATCAGTGCAAAAAATGACCTCCCAAATAACTTTTCTTCGCTTACTTATGTATTTCTTTAGATTGTTCATTTTAGTTAGTTAAAACTGAGAAACCATAGAGGTCATAATGTTAAACTGCTTACAGTTGCATGAAGATATAGAAGTTTGAAAATTATTTTGATTTACCAAATACTCCTAATATAAAAAATCATTGCTGCTGTTTCTGTCATTTCAACCACGACAGCATCCACTTTCAGTTTTATCTGGGATGAGGATCTGCATGTAAAGGCAAAAAATTAATTCATAAAAGTATTGCACTTTTCTCATGATGTTCAGTGCAACCATGTTTATGCATAGGCATATCGGGTTTTATGTAAAACACGTGTGTTCAAGAGAGATTTATTCACTTTGTAACAGAGCAGGACCCCATGCAGTCTTCCCGGGACAGGTCTTGCCCCATACCCTCTGCTTTAGCTCCTCTCTGAAGTACCTAGATAACTATATTTGATGAACGTTTCCTCAGTTGTTTTACAGATGTGAAAACCCCCCACCAAATGGAAGATGTGACCTGCTTGACCATGAGCACATAGCCCCAGGCCTCCTGGAGCCTAAGGACTGATAAAGTTAACCCCTGGGACACCATCCTGTTCCCTCTCCATCCGCCAATTGGAGAATTGTGCGCAGTCTGATCACATACCCTGTGACGCCCCCCTCCCTCACCTGGCTTTTGAAAATGCTTTGCTGAAACCCTTGGGAAGCTCAGGGCTTTTTAGGGCATGAACCTTCTCCTTGCAGGGCCCTGCAATAAACCTTTCTCTATTCCAGACTCTGACGTTTCCATTTGTTTAGCCTTACTGTGCTCTGGGCACACGAACTTGCACTAACAACTTGACATCCTATTCGCAAATGTTTGAATATTCTCTAGCATTTGAGTGTTGTTATATATGTTGAATTTTTATGCTGAAACCATTTAGGTTTTGGTCTAAGCAAATAGAAAGTGTAGTGTTCTGAGTTATTTCTTCTTCTTTTATTTTCTTTTAAAGATTTTTTTTTTTGATGTGGACCATTTTTTTAAAGTCTTAATTGAATTTGTTCCAATATTGCTTCTGTTTTATGTTTTGTTTTTTTGGCTGCGAGGCATGTGGGATCTTACCTTCCTGACCAGGGATCAAACCCACACCCCCTGCATCGGAAGGCGAGATCTTAACCACTGGACTGCCAGGGAAGTCCCTGAGTTATTTCTTCTTAATATAATAGGATTTATTTTTTTTAATTAATTAATTAATCTCTCTATGGCTGCATTGGATCTTCGTTGCTGCACACGGGCTTTCTCTAGTTGCATGGAGCAGAGGCTACTCTTTGTTGCGGTGCGTGGGCTTCTCATTGTGGTGGTTTTTCTTGTTGTGGAGCATGGGCTCTAGGCATGCCGGCTTCAGTAGCTGTGGCACGTGGGCTCTAAAGCGCAGGCTCAGTAGTTGCGGTGCAGGGGCTTAATTGCTGTGCGGCATGTGGGATCTCCCTGGACCAGGTATTGAACCCGTGTCCCCTGTATTGGCAGGCGGATTCTTAACCACTGGGCCACCAGGGAGGTCCTGTAATAGGATTTAGATTAAACCCTAAGAGTTATATATTGAACATCCATTATGGAAGCTCTCTACTGAAACTTCAGTTTGCTAATCAGAAAAATGAGTGTCACTTACATTATTTCCTGTTCCTCTGATAGTTTTAACGTTCTGACTGTGTGATTATACACGTTGCTTATTACAGAGGGTAGAAATAGGCATTCTTTTATTACCTAAGGAAGTCCTATCCAAATGTTCTCAGATTTCATCTGGTTTCATTTCTAGGCAGTTTTGACCTTTGAGAGATTTGGGAGCATCAGGAAGGAGCGATGGCCTTTTATTTTTGAAGGTTAAAATGCATTGCTCCTTCCTTGTAAAGAATGAATTTTGACATTATGTACAGATTTGTTCATCAGAAAAGGGAATATAAAACTAGAGTGCTTTGAAAATGGTAGCCATTTGGCTTAGAGACGTATCTTTACTTACTTGTGAATTCTAGAATAGAACTGAGCAACTTCACAACGGTAAATATGATCCAGTATTTACTGAACACTAAATGTGTGCCAAAAGTTCTAAATGCTCTAATATATGAAGTTTTGCAATCCTGACAACAATTCTTTAAGGCAGGTATTGTTATTTTTTTAATTTTGTTGAAGTATAGTTGATTTACAATGTTGTAATTTCTGCTGTACAGCAAGGTGACTTAGTTATACATACATTTATATTCTTTTTCATATTCTTTTCCATTATGGTTTATTAAAGGATATTGAATAGTCAGACATGTTGTTTATCTATCTTATAAAAAATAATTGGCATCTACTAATCCCAACTCCCAGTCTTTCCTCCCCCACCCCCTTTCCCCCTTGGCAACAAGAAGTCTGTTTGAGACATGTTCATTTGTGTCATATTTTAGATTCCACATATAAGTGATATCCTATAGTATTTGTCTTTCTCTTTCTGACTTACTTCACTTTGTATGATAATTTCTAGGTCCATCTA
Source organism: Hippopotamus amphibius kiboko (assembly GCF_030028045.1). Lineage (NCBI taxonomy): Eukaryota > Metazoa > Chordata > Mammalia > Artiodactyla > Hippopotamidae > Hippopotamus > Hippopotamus amphibius. The sequence goes on along the minus strand of NC_080192.1, from coordinate 39,589,010 downwards.
TGTTGTTGCAAATGGTATTATAGTATTCTTTTAAATGACTGAATAATATTCTATTTATATGTACATATGTGTACACACACACACACCCCCCCATCTTCTTTATCCATTCATCTTTTGATGGACATGTAGGTTGTTTCCATGTGTGGCTATTGTAAATAGTGCTCCTATGAACGTAGGGGTGCGTATATCTTTCCGAACTATAGTTTTGTCTGGGTATATGCCCAGGAGTGTGATTACTGGATCCTGTGGCAACTCTATTTTTAATTTTTCGAGGAACCGCTCTACTGTTTTCCACAGTGGCTGCAACAATTTTCATTCCTACCAACAGTGTGAGGAGGGTTTACTTTTATTCACACCTGTTCCAGCATCTATTATTTGCAGACTTTTTAAATGATGCCTTTTCTGACCAGTGTGAGTGATACCTCATTGCTGTTTTGTTTTGCATTGCTCTAATAATTAGTGATGGTGAGCAGCTTTTCATGTGCCTATTGCATCTGTATGTCTTCTGTGGAGAATTGTCTATTTAGGTCTTCTGCCACTTTTTTAATTGGCTTGTTTGTTTTCTTGTTATTGAATTGTATGAGCTATTGTATTTTTTGAAAACTAAGCCCTTGTTAACCACATCATTTGCCACTATTTTGTCTTGGTCCATAGGTTGTCTTACTGTTTATGATTTCATTTGCTTGTAAAAGTTTATAAGTTTGATTAGGTCCCACTTGTTTACTGTTGCTTTTATTTCTATTGCCTTGGGAGACTGACCTAAGAAAACATTGGTACAACTTACATCAGAAAGTTTTGTGAGGCAGGTATTATTGTTCTATCCATTTTACAGATGACTTCCAAGAGATTAAGTAACTTGCACAAGGTATAAGTAACTGACCAAGCTGAGGATCCAACCCAGGCATTCCAGCTCTGCAGCCTGTACTTAAAGTCAATACACTGTAGTGTTTCTATGGGATATATGTTCAATTGAACTCTCTGAATAATAGTTCCAGATCATTGGTTTTACTTTTTACTACCAATTTGGATCATCTTAGTGGTCTGTGGCAGCTGAGTTCTCCTGCTTGGAGAGAAAGTCCCCAGACCAAGCTATCAAGGTCTTTCCTTTCTAGACCCTGATCTGTTTATATACTCATCCAACTCTTAATTATCTGTCATGGACCAGTAGCTTAGTGTTCTTGGGCTCCCATAACAAAATACCATAGACCATGTGGCTTAAACTACAGACACTTATTGTCTCACAGTTCTAGAAGCTAGAAGTCTGAGATCAGGAACCAGCGTGTTTGTGTCTGGTGAGAGCCCTCTTTATGATTTGCAAATGGCTGCCTTCTTGCTGTATCCTCACATGGCAGAAGGAAGAAGCTCTGGTGTCTCTTCCCTTCTTATAAGGGCACTAATCCTGTCATGGGGGGGTTCCACCCTCATGACCTCATCTAAACCTAATTACTTCCCAAAGGTCCCACTTCCTAATACTATCACTTTGGGGGTTAGGGCTTCGATGTATGAATTTGAGGGAACATAAACATTCCAATCCTAACACCCATACTCTGCTCTAGGCACTGGGGACATAGCATGAGCAACTCAGACAGAAAGCTTTGCCCATGTGGAGCTTAAAATTTCATGGGAAAGATAGATGATAAGCAAGATAAATAAAACAGACTGTACGGGAGATAAAAGGCAGGAAAGAAGGTTCGGCTACATAGGATGTTGACATTTTGGATAGGATGGTTAAGAAAGTCTTCTGAGAAGTTGACTCTCAATCTTCTCAACCTGAATAGGCTAAACTGGGGAAGAGCCAAAGCAAAAGGCTTGAGGGGGAATGTCGCTGGCTTGTACAAGACAAGGAGAGAGTGGGGTGTGTCAACTCATGTGAATCAGGGAGAACATGTAAGAGATGAGGTTAAAGACATAAAGGGAACCCAGACCATGAAGGTCCTTATAATTCATAATAGGAACCTGAGAAGCTATTGGAGGATTTTGAGTGGAGGAATAACGTGATCTGACTTTCATTTTAGCAGAGTAATTCTGGCTGTTCTGCTGAAAATAAACTGAAGAGGGGAACAAGAGCTAAAGCAGAGAGATCAGTTAGGAGGCTTTCACCTGTCAAATTATTAAAAGAGATTAGGCAAATGGGTGCTAATCATGTCTCATCTGAATTGATCAAATGTTTTGTTTGCTGCACAGAGAAAATTTGAATGTGATTTTAATGCTAATTTGGGAAGACTTTCAAGAAATTTGGCAGTGTCCAATGCATTAATCTCTTTTGAACTCTTTCAAAGAAGAAAAACAACCTCAAATTGGATGTAAACTACATATGTACACTGAAACTAAACAGTGGCAACAAAGCCATACTTAAAATTCTATAGGTTATCTGCTGGATAGTATGCAACTTATACTTAGATGAAGTACTCCAAACTGCAATAAATATTACCTATAATCCTAAGTATGATGAGGCGTTTAGATGGTGAATGGGAACATTCTGGAGAATACCAGTAAATTCTCTTGCTTGGAGGTTAATAGTGGGATATATTTGTGGACTCCCTCTTATTCTGTAGAATTGGAAGGGAAGTGAGCAAGAGATCTTCTGACCACATGTGATAACCACAATATCTCATTTAAAAAAAGGAAAAGGGGAGATTGTAATTATAGCTGGGTCAAAGGAGAAACAAGGGAACAACAGGGTAGGGACATTTTGGGTCAACAAAGACATTCTATACTATAGATTAAATAGAAAAATTCCATGAGTCATAGAAAATCACATTAGATGGAACTTTTTCCAGGATGGTATTCACTCCTAGAAGCCTAGAAATGAGTATCTCATGCTGACCTACACTTATTTGACCATGCATGCCAGTAGGAAATGAAATTCAATAAATCTGTTGGAAAGGTTGAAAGAAGTTGGCTGCCTAGCGCCCTGTCTTTATTAGTATCCACCCCTCCCAAAAGCTAAATAAGCCTAATAATTGGAGGAAGGAAAAATATCAGTAACATCAAGGCCTTCAATTTAAAATATTGAAGTGATGCCATGATAAGAAGTAGGAAGGAAAAAAGAGAACCTCTGCACAACATTTAGGGACAGTTATGGCCCTCAGTGGGATTGTTTTTTATTAAAAGTAAAATTAAAAATAAGTGCAACATTAAATTGATACCAAAGTTCTTCAACAAAATGAAAGAAGATACCTATGCGGTATGTAAATATTAATACATATTGGAATTTTAGGTAAATGCATTTACCTAAATATAGCTTGGAATTTTAGGAAAGAATTGCTTTACCCTTTCAGGTTAATTAAAGACATCAAAGGGTAAGATGCAAAATTCCAAATTATCCATTGGAGAAGGAGCTATCAGAATGAATATTTAAATTAAGACAGATAATTTCAAAACCATACTGAAAAAGAACAAAATTTTATTAGTGTTCGCTCTATAGCTTGCCAGACAGACTTGAGGATATATGTATACACTGAGGGAAAGGTAGAAAAATTAATATTGGCAATGCAAAAATTGTGTTAGATAAAGTTAAGCAGGTGAAGAAGACTTTATTCAAGGCTATTGCAGTAGAGGGAAAAGATGGGAATGCAGTCTGAATTGAACTCTGCTGATAGAAGGGGCGGGAGAGTTTTTAAGGGCTGAGTATGGGGAACCAGAGACCATCTTCTCATATCTTCATAATGAGAGACAGTCTTACAACTTGGAGCAAGGCAAGTTAAGCTCCTCCTCTCCCACAGAAACTGAAAGATAGGGATGCTGTCTCCCTCGTTTATTACATTTCAAAAAGGTGACTCCCAGGTCCTTGAGAAAAACAGTCTTAGGTTGTAAAATCAGCAAGAATCTTCTAAAAAGATTTAAATCACAAAGGAATAGAGAAAGAATTTATGACAATTTTCTAAAGTAAACGCTCTAAGTAAATGGAGGAGAGAGGCCTCTGTGGTGAGACCATCTGGATTTTGTAAGGCAGGTGAGAGGGAGGTCAGAGGCAGGAAAAAGCCTGTCTAAAGTTTAGTCAATCTGAAAGAAAGGTTAAGGTTGTCGTGGTCAATATAGATGATAATGTAGTAGACACGGAGGACCACAACATGAAGATTCAATCCCCAGATAAAACTTTCAAAGACATAATAAAAGAGTCATTCCTGGAATCAAATAACACCTAGATTAGTACATATTTAAATCATGTTCTAGGAAAATTTAACACCAAGATTTATCTTGATAAAGTAACTAAACTTTGAAGATTAAAAAAAAAAAAAAATCCCACAGTTCTAGAATGCACAAACATAATAAAATTGCAAAGGAGGAGAAAGATATAGCCAGGCCAACTCAGACCTCAGATCGGCAAGTATAGGCCATCGTCGTTAAAGTATTTTCAGAGACTGGTCAGATTGCAGAGAGAAATTCCAAGTTAAGAAATGTTATTTTTATTCTGTAGTTTTTAAAATAGCTTTATTGAGATGTAATTGATGTCTAATGAACTGTACATATTGAAATGTGATAAATTTCAACATACATGTATGAGTATGTATGTGTGTGTGTGTATGAAACCATTACCACAAGTAAAATAACAAACATTTCCATGAACTCTTTAAGTTTACCACGGCTCTTCTGGAGTCCAGCTCTTCCACCACCCCATCCCCAAATAACCACTGATCTGCTTTCTGTAATTATATGTTAATTTGTATTTTCTAGAATTTTACATAAATGAAATCATATGTTATGCTTTCATGAGGGTAATTAGTCCCACCATACAATCCCATTATGCAGTCATACAACGGTATAGTGTATGTGGCGGAAGAAAGTGGGGCATTTTTCCCTCACCAGTTTTGTTTTGAAAATCTCTCATGTGTGTTATATGAATCAATAGTTCTTTTATTATTGAGTAGTGGTATAATTATGCAGTGGAACACAATTTGATTCACCTGTTGGTTGTCATTTGTGTTGTTTCCAGCTTTTAATAAAGAATCCCAAACAAATAAATCTCACTTGAACATTTGTGTACCAGCAAGTCTCTGTGTGGAAATAAGCTTTAGTTTCTTTAGCAGAAATACCTAGAAGTGGAAATCGTATGCCATAAGGTAGTTTTATGTTTAATTTTGTAAGACTCTGTTACCACCAGCAGTCTGAGAGTTCCAGTCGCTCTGCATTCTCACAAACAGTTGTTATGGCCAGTTTTCCAAATTTTAGTGTTTCAAGAGGATGCTCTGTGGTATCACATTGTGTTCTTAAATTTTCACTTGAGTGATGATTAAGGATCTTGAACATTTTCTTCTTGTGTTTACTTGGTATTAGGAAATCTTCTTTGAGGTGGCCCTTGAAATATTTTATCTATTTAATTTTTTAAATTGGGATGTGTGTCTTTTTATCATTGAGTTATAAAAGTTTTATTTGTTCTGAATTCAAGTTATTTTTCAGTTATTTATCAATATTGTCTCCTCGTCTGTGGCTTGACTTTTCATTGCTTTAACTGGTTTTGAAGAGAAGTTTGTAATTTTCATAAAGTTTCATTTAGCAATTGTTCTGTGGTTTCATATTTTAGTGTTTTTTCTAAGAAATCTTTTCATAATATAAAGTCACAGTTTTTCTCCAGTGTTTCCTAAAAAGGCTTTATAGTGCTAGCTCTTACATTTAGAGGTATGATTCATTTCAAATAAAATATTGTATATGGTATGAGGTAAGGGTCCAGATTCATTATTTTGTGTGTGGAAAACCAATTGCTTCAGCACTATTTCTTGAAAAGGTTTTTCTTTCCCCATTGAAAATTGTCTTTGTGCCTTTGTCAAAATTAATTGGCAGTACATAGATGATTCTTTTTCTAGACTCTTGATTCTGTTCTGTTGTTCTATACATCTATTTTTGCACTAGTACTACACTGTCTAGATTACTGCAGTTTAGTAGTAAGTCTTGAAATCTGCTAGTATAACTCCTCCAACTTTGTTTTTCTTTCGAAGAATTGTTTGTTCTAGGAAACTTGCATTTACATGTAAATTTTAGAAATCGTCCTGTCAATTTCTACCCAATAAAGTCTTCTGGGACTTTGATTGGGTTTGTGTAGAATCATAGGTCAAATTGTGGAGAATCGAATCTCAGTAATGGTATATCTCTGAATTTTTAAAAATAGTCTTTTATATTTCAACATGTTGTGTTTTCATTATAAAAGAATTTAAAATATTTATCAAATTTTGTTTTAATTCTATTAGTTGTATTTTAATTGTATTAGTTCAATTATTACTAGTATATAGAAATAAAATAGATGCTTTAATATTAACCTTATACTTTTTATGGATTCTTCATGCATTCCTTTTTTCCCCAGTTTTGAGATATGGTGACAATTTAAAATTTTATGAATTTAAGGTGTACAACTTGATGATTTGATAACATGTATAGATTGTGAAATATCCACCACACTCTATTTTTTGTTTTTAATTTTCCCCCCACTATGGATATATGCCCAGGAGGGGGATGGGTGGATCATGTGATAGCTTACTTCTTAGCATTTTTTAAGTAAGTTTATTTATTTATTTATTTGGTTGCGTTGGGTCTTTGTTGATGCACGAAGGCTTTCTCTAGTTGCAGCGAGCGGGGGCTATTCTTTGTTATGGTGTGCCGGCTCCTCATTGTAGTGGCTTGTCCTGTTGCCAAGCATGGGCTCTAGGCCTGTGGGCTTCAGTAGTTGCAGCACATGGGCTCAGTAGTTGTGGCTCAAGGGCTCTAGAGTGCAGGCTCCGTAGTTGTGGCCCACGGGCTTAGTTGCTCCAAGGCATGTGGGATCTTGCCAGACCGGGGATTGAACCCATGCCCCCTGCATTTAAGGCAGATTCTTAACCACTGTACCACCAGGAAGTCCCCACCACACTGTATTTTATGTCAGCTTTTCCCAACTGGATGTTCCAAAATCAGTGTATCCTACAACTTTTATTTTTCCCAGTTTGAAGATTCATTTCATATATTAGCACAGTAAAGTTTTAAATTCCATGCAAATATGTAGCTTTTTAAAACATTTTTTTCCAAATGTATTTGACTGTAAAACTTCTTTGAAGGACAACTTTTAATACTGCCCGAAGTATTAGTAACATTTTCTAAAATTGCTGCCTTAGGTCATTTGATCAAAAGATGGGCGTCAGAAATTGGGTGTTTGTGGGAGAGTAACACAGTGGCTGTGAATAGAATGGACTGGATGTCAGGAGATCTTACTAACTAGAAGGCCATTGAGACGGCCTTACAATAAGCCAGACAGAAGGAGATGAGAGCCTAGAGAGTTACAAAGAAGGAACTGATGAAATGCCCTGCTGACTTCCTTTTGCCAGGAATGTCCTGTTCTCTCCTTTCCAACATGGAATTTAAAGAATTGTTTTTGTTCAAATAACTACAACAACAAGAATATGGTAGTAGCATTTAGTACTTAAATTATAATTGCTGTTTTCCCCATTCTTTCTGCAGTCCTCTCACCTTCTTTATTTGAATTGACATGCAAATTATCACCAACAGACTAGCCAGCTTAAATGTACGTAATACGTTGTTCATATTAAAAATCAGTGAAAAAATAAAAATCAGTGTTGGTAAGCTCTGCCTTTGTATGCCATTTCTGAAAATTACTATTTGTTTTATAACCTGGGTCAAATCCCACTTCTTTACAAAAAATTCCTAGACCATGCGTTCATATATTGACTCTCTGGTCTCTGAATTACTTTAGCATTTATTTACTATATTACTGTAATGTATCCTACCTTAACTTTTTATTTTATAATATATACTCAACCTTCCTACTTGTCTGTATTGTAATTGAATTCCTTGAAAGGTAATTGTTTGCCCTCCTGCAGCAGCAACTATAGACCAGGGTACAAGATGAGTAATATTGATTAGATTTAAATAGTCTACTTTGTTTGATTTTTCTATTATTTGATAAAGAAGCTATGCATTTTAATAAAATGTTCTCCATACATTGGAGAGAAATGGAATGGAATAGAGTATTTTCTCATGGAAAGGTAATTTCTTAAGCATATAAAATGTAAACTTTAAAAAGAATATATCTATATATGAAATAAGGAAAATAATATATATATTATATTTGAATTAGTAGGAAATTGTAGTTGTTTGACATTGAGATGTGATGATTTTAAAGAAAAGGTCACAAGATCACTGAGAATACATAGCCAAAACTATTCAGCAATAGAGCTTTTATGGAGATGAAAGTTTCGTATACTTTACTGTCTTCTGGGCAAGCAAAAGTGAATTCAAACCAAGCATTTAAGTTACCTGCCTACCCTTTAAGAAATTGATTTCTATAGAAAAAAGTACATGCACTAATAGCAATTTATTAGGCTACAGCTTATGAAGAGTAGGAGGTTGAAATAAAAATATCACATGTGGCATAGTGATGGCGTCATTGAAATTTAGTGTGAATCACAGCTTTTGTTTTGCTATTTAAGTGATCTTGGGCAAATCACTGTATAACTATCCATCTAGCTTCATATTTTGAAAATAACAGCACTTTGCCCCACAGGGTTGCTATGAGGCCTGTGAGATAATAGTTGTAAATAGTTGTAAAGAGTATAGAAAATAGGTTCTATTTTTATTTTTGTATAATTCATTGTAAGATATTGGGGAATATTTAAGCAAAATTTCTCAACAGAGAAATAAAACATCTAAATTAATTTTAGCACAATTAGTTTGATATACTTAACACATGAAGAATTTAACTTCACTGAATTGTTTGTGTTGAGAGGAACTATCTTGAGCCCCATAATGATTTTAATTGAATTTTCAGAAAAAAAGTGTTTATATAGTCCAAAGTCACAGAGTTTTTCTCCTATGTTTTTTCTTCTGGTTTTACCTTTAGGTCTATACTTTATTTTGAGTTAACTAATTTTTATGTGTTGTAAGATGTGAATTTTTTTGCATATGGATATCCAGTTGTTTTAACATGATTTTTTGAAGCAACTGTCTTCTCCCCACTGAATTGCTTTTGCACCTCTGTTGACAGCAGTGGTCCATATATGTGTGAGACTATTTCTGACTTCCCATTTTGTTCCACTGATCTATTTGTCTGTCTTTACACCAGTGTCACAGTCTTGTTTGTTGTGGTTTTATAAGAAGTTAGGTAATATTAGTCCTCCAGTTATTTCAAACTTATTTGCTATTCTAGGCTCTTTGCTTTTCTATATAATTTTTAGAATGTATTTGCCAATCTCTACAAAATTACCTATTCAGTTTTTAGTAGGATTATGTGAAAGTGATAGATCAGTTTGGTGAAAACTGGCTGGCATCTTAAATTACTGACTCTTCCAACCCACACAGAGTGTATCTCTATTTAGGCCTATTGTTTCTCTCAGCAACCTTTTCAAGTTTTCAGATTTTTTGTATCTTGTGAGACTTATCCTTAGGTATTCATGTTTTGAGGCTATCATAAATGATATCACTTTAAATTTCAGTCATTTTGGAAATCAGTCTGGCAGTTTCTTAAAAATTAAATGTACTTCTGACGTATGATCCAGCCATTTATCTTGTACTTACCCAAGAGAAATAAAAGCATAAATGTGCATAAAAAGACTGCACAGCTTTATTCGTAATAGCACACGGCTAGAAGCAACTCAGATATCTGTCAAAAGATGAGTGAATACACTGTGGTGTATACATGCAGTAAAATAAAACAAAACTTAACAATAAAAAGGAATGAACTATTGATCCAAAACTAGAACATGAATGAATGTAAAATTAATTATATTGTATGAAAGAAGTCAAACAGAAAAAGAACAATCTGTATGATTTCATTTATATAAAATTCTATAAAATGCAAACTGTCTCTAGTGGCATAAAGCAAATCATTGGTTGACTGGGAATGATGTGAGAGGCTGGGAAGGGATCACAAAGAGGCAGAAGTAAAGTTTGGCAGGTATATTGTTTTGCTAGGTCTGCCGTAATAAAATACCATAGGCTGGGTGGCTTATACAGCAGGAGATTATCGTCTCACAGTTCTGAAGTCTAGAAGTTCGAGATGAGCTTTCTCCCCAGGTCTCTCACCTTGGCTTGCAGCTGGTTGCCTTCTTGCTGTCCTTCTATGGCCTTTCCTCTATGCCTGTGAGCATCCCTGGTATCTCTTTTCTTAGGAGGACACCAGTCATATTAGATTACAGCCCCACCCTTACAACCACTTTTAACCTTAATTAGTTCCTTAAAGGCCCTGTCTCTAAATATAGTCATGTTGGGAATTCGGTATTCAACATATGAATTTTGAGGTGGACACAATTCAGTCCATAACATTCTACCCTCTTCCCCTCCCGCAAATTTATGGCTTATAGCTTTGGGTCTGTTTTACTTAAATTTGTGTGTTCCTTCACTATGTTAACATAAAGTCTTGAAATACTGTGTTTTATGTCTATGGATGGCTGAATTATTTCAATTTAGTTTGCACAACTGATCGTTTTATATAACTTTCTAATAAGCGGTAGCAAGATCAATGTGATCAAAGCACAGATCAAAATGAAGTGCATATTAGAGTTGGTGAATATCTTTGAGAATTAAGTTGTCAAATTCTATGCTATTTTAAAAATTCACAACTTGCTGTTTTTCCCAAGTTGTTTCACAAAGGAGCTCTGCCTGCTGTTTGTTTATCACTCAATTCGGCAATATATCTCCCGGTTAGTAAGCCTTTGATTTGGTCTGAAGTGGCTGCTTACGCAAATGGCAGGCCTGAATTATATAGTGTAATAATTAATGAATATGCACTAATGCAGTCTCAAGGATTCAATTAGTAAATAAAATAAATTTAGAAAATAATCATAACTTGGAGAGCTTTCTGCATCTGACTCCAAACAATAAACAGAAATTCTTATATACGCTCTAATTTTCCTTTTCAATAGCCTATTTCTAGCTCTGAGGTATTACTTACAAACTTGTTAGAATTTAACAAAGGGAAATAGGGGGTCACAGCATTCATTATAAACAGAAGGTGTCATTCATATAGAAGAGCAAATAATTATGTGAATGAGATATAGGGTATTTTAATAATAAATGCAGCACAAAACACTTATTCTCTTCTTCTGTAGACACTACCTACTTTTCTTCTTAAATGTCATCCATATTTATCAGACAGTATGGTTCTTGACATTTAGGAATTTTTTTTCACTTGTAACTGAAGCTTTGACAACAGGAGCTAATTATCAAGGGACTAAAGAGTAACTTCATTTTTCTTTTTTTTTTTTTCTAAGCAGCAGGTCTCAGTAAAAGTGTGAATTATCAGTCATTTGTGATACTCTGTAGCCGAGAACTTTTATCATAATGTAGTTAAATCTCTTAAAGCACTTAATAGATCTTGTAAGTTTCCATGGAAAGTTTCAGGAATTAAGTTTAATCTTTTAGACAACTTTTTCTTTTTCTGTCTTAAGTCATCTATGTACATCTTATGGAAAAATTGTTTAAAAATTTTCCAAAAAACAGAAAGTCTTACTTGAAGTATTTTATGGAGATAATACTTCCCCATGAAAAGTACATTATAACAAATGTTCTAGTGTCTATCTTTGATCATTCAAATTAATCTTTAAAATCCCCATTTCAAAGTATATTAATGACTAGTCAGCGTTAACATTTTCACTAGTTATGTTTACAGATTGTTTACCAACAGTGATATCATAACTGTTTTCCTGCTCTTAAACTAGTCATGATACTGCATATCATGAAAGAAATCTCAGGAAACACAGGTGAAAAAGTATGTGCTAGGAAACTTTTAATAAAAGTTGTGAATTTATCAAGATTTGTGAAAAATCTGAGATTTTACCCTCCTTCAAGGTAACAAGTTAACCTACAACAGTTTTATAAATGCTGCTACAAGACACAGGATTCCTGGATCAGAGACTGCTGACAGTTTATTTCTGACAGCAGTATCAGTAGACAAAGTATAATTTCTGTTTTGGTTCCCTATCACTTCTTACAGGGCGGGAGGAAGAGGAGCAGTTGGCATTGGCTTATGCAGTGGGTTAGTTTACAGGAGAGGAACCCTAAGCTTGGGGAACCCAAATATTTTATAATGTGCAGTAAGAGTGCCTGGCCTTGTTCTGGAAGGAGACACTATCTTTATCTTTCAAGGTTGTTTCCATTCTGGAAAATATAGTATGGAAAAAAGGCAGTGCCTCTGAACTGAAGAAATGTAAGAACACGAAAGACCCATGGAAAATTGTCTCCCAGTAGTATTTTCTTAGGTGTATATCTTTAAATAATAAACTCCTCTAATGGGTACTGACCATGTGACTGACAAAAAAAATTTTTTAAAGGCTCAGTATATTGAGATCTATGATATTAAACTAATTCATCAATTCACTTACTATAATTTAGACATTATATGTAAAAATTCTCACATTCCTTCACCAAGGTAAAGTTTATTGCTCTGAACAATACATAAATTAGTTTGTTTGTTTTTAGTTTAATAATTCTGGTTTCTGTTACAGTGTTCCTTCCATAAGAAATCCAGTTAGTGTCTTTCTTATTGAATCTGCTATTGATGCAGTTTTTGTGTTGGGATTATTGAGACTCTAAGATTAGAAGTAATCAGCTATAGTTAAAACAATGGATAGAAACAGAACAACTCAAATCCGCAGCCATCTGTCCCTCTTTCCGTGAATTAAGGGCCTGCTAAAAATCATTGAAACTGATTAAGGTGCTTTAAATGTGAATCTTCAGAAAAATATTAATTTTAAGACAGTGCTGAGCAGCAGCTATATACTAAGAAAATGTATAACTGAAATAATTCTAAAACCAAGCATATTTTAATATAAATACAAATCAGGTATAAATCAATGCTAAAATAGACAATGGGATTTGTCTTAAAATGGCCAATATTTGATATTTTGGGGTCACTGACATAGCATAACTTAACATTGTGCTAAGGATGAGGCAGTTAGCACTTTGTTGTAGATAGCTACAGGGTCTTCTGCGTCTATACCATGAATAGAAGTGGTCCTTGTCCTAGGTTTTAGGGCCTAACACTCAGCATTCTTCTGCCTCAATCTTACCCATGAAATATGGGATGAATCAGTAGGAACCATCAGGAGTAGCAGCCCTGGGATGAAAAGCCATCAATAATAGGGAGTGGTATTCAAGCTAAACACACTGATGAATCTGCTGGATATTAGGGAGAACAACTGCCCATGGGATGCTTGGTTACAGCCTTTGCCCAATAAGTACAGGCTATATTGGATGGACTTAAAATGACCCAGTTGGATACTCTCTTGTGATTTTCAGCTGAAATACAAAGATTTAAATAGGAGATGCTTGACTCTGAGGAGAATGAACATGGTTTGTTCATTTAAGTTGTTACTTAGCCTGAATCACAGTAGGACATTTTATATCTATTCTCCTTGATGCTCATACCTTCAAGTCATGGAAACTCTGAGTGCTATCCAGTGACTGTACAACGGCTGAGATGGCTTTCCACGATTGCTCACTTCTCCCTGCGTCGATAGAATAAATACCCATTAACTGAAACAAACTGAGTATATATCTTTCCTTCAAGAGCAAAGAGTTTCCCTGATAGACGAATGTGGATTAATTACAACTAAAGTGTATAGTTTACTATATATGGTTAATTTAATGACACTAACATGCAAAATTGCGTATGCCATGTAATGTAAGTCTGTTGTAACTTCCAACCTCTCCTTTGTAGAAATCACTGAAATTGTCACTTATGTGTGGCTAAGGTAAATTGTGTCTGTGTTAGTCAAGTATAGTCAACCTTTTAGCACTCAGGTTCTCTTCTGTATCTACTTCATTTCTCCAGAAGAACATTTAATATCATTTTGAGGGGATTTTGTCTCTACATCTGAAGCTACTCAAAATACAATTTTAATGAAAGAATCTTTATAGCATGAATTTATATAACTCTAGGTAATTCTGTTTTTAATTGTGGTGGTTTTTTTTTAGATTTTTTGAAGTATAGTTGATTTCCAGTGTTTCAGGTGTACAGCAAAGTGATTCATTTATACATACATTTATATATCCTTTTTCAGATTCTTTTCCATTATAGGTTATTTTAAGATATCGAATATAGTTCCTGTGTTATGTAGTAGGTCCTTGTTGTTTATCTATTTTATATATATCTATTAATCTCAAATTCCCAATTTCTCCCTCCCCTCCTTTACCCTTTGGTAACCATAAGTCTGTTCTCTACATCTGTGAGTCTGTTTCTGTTTTGTAAATAAGTTCATTTGTATCATATTTTAGATTCCACACATAAGTAATATGTGGTATTTGTCTTTGTCTTAACTTGACTTAGTGTGATAATCTCTAGGTCCAACCATGTTTCAGCAAATGGCATTTTTTCATTCTTTTTATGGCTGAGTAATACTCCATTGTATTTGTTTTCTGAATTGCCCAAAGATAAGACTGGCTTTCCCTGTTTCAACATAGTTTTCAAAATGCCAGTGCCAATTTGCACCCCCGCCCTGTCCCCCCCCCCCCCCCATACTAAAGCTTGTTGGACGTTCTGCAGTACACTGTAACTTTGGTTTTTCTCTCGAGGAATATAGCAATTTGCTTATATTTGCAAATCACTGTAGCAGATCTCTTGCCCTCTAAATTTATAATTTATTTATGTTGCTGAAATCCACAGGGGCAAGGAGTGAGCTGGAGGGTGGGTGGTTCTTTTCTTCTCTGGATATTTTTAAGAAAGAGAATCTCATGGAAGCCCAACTGAAATTCTCAACATGTGCACAAAAGTGTGGTTTCGTGTGCAACAGTATTCTACATTTCTTCTAGTTTTAGCAATGCCTCTTCATCTTCACAGCACTGGTTTTATTGTGTAACTATTTCAAAATCTCTGGTGGGTAGGCTATAATTTTTAACTTAGTACACTAAGGTATGATTTTAGCTGAAAAACCTCTTTGTATATAGATGTCTTGGAAAAGGGGAAAAAATAAACAAATCTGTTAATGAAAGAAATTACTTTGCTATTTAAAATGAAAGTGTGATTTTAACATTAGAACTCTATGTACTGGATCCTTCTCAACTGAGGTTAAGCTAAGGCAAATCCCTTAAAGGCTTTTACCCTTGATCTAATTTGGTAATTTTTAATGTTTTTTAATTATCTGTCTTAAAATTAGAAGGAAAGTAATACATTTTAATGGAAAATATATAGTCTTAGAAATTAGACAAATAGAACTCAAAACTTGGCCCTCCCATCATTTATGTGTACAGACTTGAAAGCCATCATGTCCTCCACACCTCAGTTTCATTATCAGTAAATTAGGACTAGTTATACCTAGTTTGCATAGGCTTTTGAGATTTATGCCATTATGTGTGAAAAAAATACTGAGTTGTTTGCTTTCAATAAAGATTTTAAAAACTCAATTTTGATAAAAGAGTTAAAGTTTTGGCGATCCCTTACATGTGCTGTATTTCTTTTTTTTGACCTTTGCTAATCAGTCTCTTCATAACCCAAGTTATCGCAAACAAAAATAAAAGATAACTTGGGTTATGAAGAGACTTTTTTCTCTCCGATATGTTAATATCATCCATGCTTTTATAAAGTTTCCATCATAATTTGCTCTTTTCTGGTTAAATCTTCCTTCCATGCATGTGCACACCTGAATATCTGGATAAAAGGCACAGCAGATGATAAGTTGCTTTCTCTAGGGAACAGCATAGAAACTAGGTGAAGGGCTTGCAGTTATTTTAACTGTATATGATTCTATGCAGTATGTGTTTTTAGAATATGAAATATTAACATAAAATAGTTATACTTTACTATCAAAATATTTAAGCTTATACAATGCTAGTTTTGACTTTTACTCTTTGACGTTGAAAACATTAGATTTTAAATTTCTTAACAATTCTATCTTTAAATTTAATACAGTGATCTTTTCTCTAAGACCTCTACACCATCTCTTGGTCTCTTTAATCAAGAGACAAAATCATGTCACTTTATTATTTTAAGTTATTACGCCTCTTTATGTCTCAATTGGAGTCTTGATTTTTAAACCCCTCACCAGGAACACTGTTCTTTGAGTGTCATGTTTTCTTTTTTTCTTCGTCTGTGGTAGATACTGAAGTTTATCACAGTAGTAACAAGTATTATAAGCAACGGTATTCTTTATTTAGATTGCATGTGATCATAAACAAGGAATTGATCCCACACACGCCTACTTGTAGTTCCTACGAGTCCAGAGAGGCATTATAAAGTAGCTGCTGTAGTAAAAAATACTTCAGATGCAGTGTGTCTCTTACAACATATTGCAATTTTGTGATCTCCAAGGAGCCTTAGAAAAATAGATCTTCTTTACAGCAGGCTTACCTATGCAGTTCTTTTTTGATTGGAGTTTCCTTCTTTCTCTTTTTTAAATCTTTCAAAAGCAGCAACACCTGAGTTCACCAAACAATGTCATTGCTTACTCTTCATTTTACAATTTTATAAACAGTAAGCTTTTTATTCTCATAGTTTGACTAAACAATACATGTACAAAGCAGGGCTGCTGTTTCACCCATATGCACAATTTTCAGTCATGCCAAATGTTGCAGATATTAGAATATATGAATATTTCTGAACTGGAAGCAAAAGAGCCACAAACCTGAGCCACTTTAGTATTCCACACCCTCCACCCCTCCCCTCCCCCCCCACCGCCCCAGCACATTTTGTCCATCCTGTCAAGGCTGCAGCAAGATCTAGGACTAATGAGGGAAACAGAAGGTCCTCCAAGACTCTCCTGTTGGTTGCTGTCATAATCTTGCTGAATATTCTGAATATCAAGGGATGTTGGGCGGAGTTAAATATCTATTACATAAAAGTTTACCTGAGAAAACCACTGCATCTAAGCCAAAGAAGGTGGCTTATGTCCTTCTCTCTATATTCCCTGATCTTTTTGGTTCGGTCTAGTTTGAAGATGTTCTCTGGCATAGTTGTGGAGGTCTTGCTGTCCATCCAGTGATTCCTTGGACACCAAGGCAGGATCTGGAGTTGAGGCTCCCTTGATTCAAGCCTTGATTTTATTACTTCACTAGCTGTGAGACCACAGGTCTCTTACTTAGCTCCTGTCTGCTGTAAAACAGTAATACTGATCATCTCTGCCTCATAGGACTGTTATGCAAATCACGTGAGATAATGTAAAGCACTTATAAAAGTGCATGGCACCCACTGTGTTCAGTAAGTGTAAGTAACCACTGCTGTGTTGGAGGTCAGTGTTGTTACTGCTGGGTCATACTGCCATCATTCGGACCAGATAGCTTCTCATGACCCATAAAGTTACACTTAGCAGCTTTAAGAAAGTGTAAGTAATCGTTATATAATCTATTCTGACAGAAGGACCTCCAAGTAAATGTTATTTTTGGTCTACTAGAAAAACCTTTCTGCGAAACAGTATCATATCACCTTTAATTTAACAAAATGTACTAATAATATAGCATTGTAATAATTTAATTACAATCTAGGCTCCATACTTGCCCTTCTTCTTTCCTGCTGCTTGAAAGAAAAGAATATATTTGACGAATAGCAATAATCAGAACTACTGTGTACTTAATATTTAAATATCCTGATTCTCACAGCACTTCTAAAAGTTAGCTATCACTATTCCCATTCTACAGATAAGGAAACATTATCAGAAAGGCTAAATACTTTTTCCGGATTACGGAGTTAATAAATTGCACAATTGTATTCCAAGATCTATGCTCAGAGCATTAAGCCATTTGTAAAATTGTTCCATGAATAAAAGGCCCTAATGAGATTTGAATAGAAAGATATACTGAATCAGTATATCTTTAAATTAAGGGCTGTGGGCAATAGTAGCATTTATTAGCCTTGGCATCAAAATTATTTTTTTATATTTCATTTTGCATTCACAAGAAAAATCCCTATTGCATATTTTTAACTTTTGTGTATAAAACAGTTTTAAAGTATATTTTTTAATCACAGGATATACTTTTATTAAAGTGACCAAAAGCTTTAAATAGGAACAAAAGGATATTTTAGTTTCAAAGTGAAAAAAGTAACCGTATCTCACATAGATAACATTCTTTTTTTTTTTAAGCTCTTTATTGGAATATAATTGCTTTACACTCTTGTACCAGCTTTTGAGGTACACCAAAGTGAATCAGCTGTATTTGTATATATCCCCACATTCGTTTTTTTAATACATTTAAAATAAGAGAATACCCACAAATTACATTAACTATTTTAGATTATTATTACCTAATAGGATATTTCATTGATATTGAATAACTCATTTATGAAATAGTGAAGATCACCTTATTCTTACCTGTCATAGGACAGTCTACCATCCATAACAATTTATCTCCTTGGCTTGGCTTTTTTTCACACATTCTCTCTTTCCTTCCTCATTTCTACAGTTCTCCTTTACCTTTACATTTCTGAGCACCTAATGGTGCTCTGTTCTAGCTAATGCACTATTCTATCTTTGGAATGATTTTGATAACCCAGGGATTTCTGATGATGCTGAAAATAATTCATCTCTTTGTGATAAATATAAGATTTAATTAGAAGCTAGAGAATAAGTCCAGAGGGAAAAGATTTGAATGTCAAGAGGAGAAATATTTTTTTTTCTGATTCTAAGGCTGTTAGTTTTTTTCGCTATTAAAAAAAAAAAAAATCGAGACCATGCAATAAGAGTTCCAGTGTGTTATACAAATGATTCTATCACTTAATTAGATTTTTATTTTGCTTCTCAAACAACGTTTAAATCAAACCTAGGTAATTAAATCAAACCTAAATGCAAAGTTATAGCTGATCCACTAATGCACGTTCTCTACAATAACCATCATCTTGAATCTTCCCTTTTCTCATGGAGGTAAAATTAGATGATTTCTTCTCTAGCTTAATGTGAATATTTAGTACATAATTTATGAATGATCAGTATTCATGGGAAAAGTCCACCTTGTGAAACTGAGCAGCTTCCCAAATTGGTACTATTAATTGTTGCTTCAGAATAACTCATCTCAAAAAAAAAAAAGTTAATCGGTGTGTAACTGTATAATTTTTATCAATGAAATTAGCTGATACAACTACTTGGATTTCTAGAATCTTTTGCTTTTTGAAGATAAAACATTCTCTCAGTTGCCAAAGTTCAGCTTTATGTGAAGACAAAGTACTAAAATTAAATGCCATTCTCATTTTAAACCATTGAAAAGCCAGCTCTTAGTAAATTAAACAAAAGACTTTGACATCAGAGGATCAGTGAGAAAATGCCCAAACAATAGCCTGTGCAGTGTGAGTCAATAAATCCTTGAAAAGCCCTGACCAAAGACAAAAACATACTGTAGTATTTTAATATATTGTGGGATTTTTTTCCCCAGCTTACATAAAATAGATTAAAGAGGGCTTGAAGTGTAGGTGTCTTTATTCAAAAGTGTGTCTGTGAAAACCACCAATGGAAGACTTATACATGTTTGTAAAACTTACCTTTTCACAGACCTTCAAGATTGTACAAATCTGGGCTAGTCAAACAGGTTGTAACTCACAGAGACCCAGGATTTGGCTTGACTCTGCAGTAAAGAGGAGATACTGCTGGAGCATGGTTGCTGTCAGACAGCTTTCTATGCCCAGACTAACAACGCTGTGTCCATGGCAATGCAATTAGCTGCGTCCTTTGAGATTAAGGAATGAAGAAGTAGACTATGTTACTTCAACATTCTTTGCCCTGTGCACTCCCTCTTTCTGTAATTTCATACCTGAGAATCTCTGGATATAACTAAATTATCAAATGGATAGCTTAAAAATTGTGTAATTACACTAAAATCGTTATTCAGTCTCGATAGGAGCTTAATCTCAAACTGAGTGGTACTTAACTCCAGACCAAAAGAATTTGAGAGACATGCCATCCTCTGTTCCCTAAGTTCTCAAAGTTTGCCCTTATATTAAAGTCATCAGGCAATAGTTCCTTTTGATGTAGGTAGGATATAATAATTGTCCATTATGTCAGTTCTTCATCTCTTGCACCCTTTATAGATTATCTTTTTCATCCTTTGAGAACACTGTCCCTTAATTTGTTCACTGTCCTCAGAGATAGCATTGAGTAGCAGAAATTTCAGTGAAATTCAGGAAAAGAAAATCTAGATTCTTATCCTGATGCTTACAAATGCTGTGACCTTTTGCAAGACACTCAATCCCTTCGGGCCTCAGTTTTCTCATTTGAAAAAGAAGCAGGTTGGACTAGGTAGTTTCTACCACCTTGCCTGGATCCAAACGTTCATAAATTTCTGATGGTATTCTCTCTGATACAAGGTGGTAGCGTGTGTCTGTCATTTCTCTATTGTCTCTCAGCTCCGAACTCTATGCTATATCACTATATGCTGTTGCTCTGTGATACTCAGGGCTGGGACTCTGCAAACTGCATTTTTCTTATGCCACCTGGTTTCCAGTTAGATTCACTCAATAGGAAGCACCAGAGGGATTTTGATCCCTGAATAATATCGAGCTATTTTATATTGCTTAGCAATTTGTTCCAGTCTCCAGCTTCTCTAGAAACTCCTACTTGTTTTTCAGCCAAGTTTAGTCATTGTCCTGTACTAAATTCTTCATTATAGTTTCCAGATTTTTGTCTGGACCTGTACTAATACTAGATTATGGGCAGTGGATAAAACCGTGTATATCAAGAGGA
Organism: Hippopotamus amphibius kiboko; assembly: GCF_030028045.1. Taxonomy (NCBI): domain Eukaryota; kingdom Metazoa; phylum Chordata; class Mammalia; order Artiodactyla; family Hippopotamidae; genus Hippopotamus; species Hippopotamus amphibius. The sequence goes on along the minus strand of NC_080192.1, from coordinate 39,568,434 downwards.
CGGAACCCATGTCTATCTTCTTTACCTTGTTCACTGCTCTATTCGTGGTCTAAAATATAGTAAGCTCTCAAATACATACTGACTGAGTGAGCTGGACTTTTATAGACAGGTGACCTTGATCCAGGTCCTAGCCTTACCACTTAACAGTTCTGTGATCTTGGGAAATGTTCCTAACATGTCTGATCCTCAATTATATAATCTAAAAACCAGAAAAGTAGACATTGTTTTTTGTAATTCCTGGTAATTTGCAAAAAATTCCTGGTTATTTTTGTAATTCCTGGTTATTTATGACTTAACTTAGTTTTTCCTACATACCCAACATCCAGCAGATTGTCTGCCTCGTGGTTGGTATCCAATAAATTTGTATTAAGTAAATGATGAGTGAAGGGTACAGGTACTAAAAAGAATTCTTTTATGATTGATCAGTGCATGGTGGGTGTTTGGAAAATTTTGACTATATCATCTTACTACTTTTGTTACATTCAGATTTCTCCAGAGGATAGAGTATGTATGTAGGGACCATGTTTCCTACAGCTGTCTGTTCTCAACATGTAGCATAGCACCCAGGCCTGTGGATGCTCGTGGAGGGTTGAATGAAGCGTGTTACTAACAATACTCAACTGCAGTAAATGTCTCATCTTGCTCCTGGTTGCAGTCATCTCCTTTTATATTACTGTAGCTGCGTTATGTATGGACATGGCAGATTTTTACATTTAAGAACTTAGGGCTCAAAACATATCTCCACATTAATTACTAGCGGTTAACTTCTGTTTTTCACAGCATTCTCATATGCAAATAGAATTATAATAGTACTGTTCTCGTAGAGTTGTTCTGAGGGTTCAATAAGTTACATCAAAAGCTTTTGGAGCAGTGCTAAATATATGGTAATCACTCAGTACTAGCGATTGTTCTAGAGGCACTCATTCAGAGCTGCTAAAATCTTATTTTTGAACTATCTATTGTTGATAATACATATATACTTATAAATATTTTGGGACATCCACTAAGTGCCCTTGATTTTTCTGGTGAACGTAAAAAATTATGTCATGATCCAACAGAAATACAAACTGGAAACTTGGCAGCCTTTCTTTCTCTCATCTTGTACATCTAACTAGTTGCTTAGGGTCACACAAATGAACCAAAGAGGGCCCCTGTGCATTGACCCTCAAGTTGTTAATTTCTTCACTGCAAGCTGAGACTGTTAACTCAAAAGCCTGCCAACACCAAACTCAAATTTTCATAACGCCAATTATTTAAAAAAAATAGGCCATCCAAGCAGTCAGCCCCCAGATTTCTTTTTTCTTTCCTTTCCTTTTTTTTTTTTTTTTTTTTTTTAAATCTCTCTAGGATCCACCTTTTAGTTTTCATCCTGGCTGCCATTGCTATGGTTCAAGACTCACCATCTTTAGCTTCAATTTTCACACACACTACTATATATAAAATAGATAACTCATAAGGACCTACTGCATGGAACAGGGAACTCTACTCAATACTCTGTAATGACCTATATGGGAAAAGAATCTAAAAAAAAGAGTGAATATATGTATAACTGGTTGACTTTACTGTACAGCAGAAACTAACACAACACTGCAAATCAACTATACTCCAATAAAAATTTATAAATAGGTAAATAAATAAAATACATTTGTAACTGGTCTCTCACCCCGTCCAGTTTTACCCTCCATAAAACTGTCAGGATGATCTTCTCAAACATAAACTCAGTTGTATTATGTGCTGCTTAATATCTTTCATTAACTGATTATACTGTGACTTTGTTGAATTGAAGTGGGTAATATGACTGTCTAGTTCTAAACATTTAAAGTGACATCTGTATATAAATATGAAACATAACTAAAAGAACAAAATACAATATTGTAAGTTGTAAATGATGTGAAAAAAGACAGGACGATTGTAAAGAGAAAGCAAATTTATAGTTACCAGTCTCTGACAATAAAAAGGCCTCCAAAGAAACCTTCAAAGGTACTATTGAAACAATATATTGAATTTCAAGTTATGTGAAGTATATTACAGAGATTGTCTGTGTTATCTTCATGTTCATAAAGGGTGTCATCACTGTATAAAAGAGTTCAAAAAGCACAGGATTTTGAAAGGTAGTAGAAAAGAATAAAAATAGCAATCTGTCTTCCGGATGTGCAAATTTACATGCTTATTCCAGCAAAACTTGTTTGAGTCAGGTTGGATTCATTTGTCATTTAAGAATTCATAAATCAATCCTGAAACAAAATGCAGAAAAATTCTCATGTGAAATTATTAATCCTTTTTTTACTACATAATTTTCTAATAGCTAGAATGCTTTACATTTCGGAAAGGTTGAATTCCAAAGCTATCCAAAGTATTTGTAGATTTATTTGACATCTAATTGAGTTCTTTGGTTCTAATATAAAGACAAATAGAAAAATTCTTCCCTGAGTTATACACTTGATCTTAGCCAAAGGCCGAGAAGCGATTTCCCTGAGTTTTAGAAGTTTATATTTACAGGAAAAACAAAAAACAAAAAACATGTATAACCAAATAGTTTTCTGACTGAATGAAAATGACTATACAGTGTTTTGTTTATACAACATACAGGTATGCTTTAAACGGTCATAATCAACTTCATTTAGGTAAGTGGAGAGAGGTTGCAAAGAAGAAATCTTCAACCTAGATCTTCAAGCAAAGGGAAGTTCTTTAGAAGATAGGCAGAGAGCAAGGTTGCTGCAAGGTCACTAGAGATTAAGGCCACTCTGGGACTCTGATTCCTGGATGATATTTATACTATAGATATCAGGTTATTTTTAAGCAATAAAGTCTATGTAATATTTTTCTGGCATGAGTTTCCAAGTATAGCTAAGTCTAACCTTTGACATTTAGAAAAGTTTAAAAGAGAAGAGAAATACATCTAGTCATTTTACCTGTGCTTTAGTCTTTGGAAAGGTGTTCTTAAATGATCTTGGGGAGATTTTTACCATTTTACACAAGGTAAAATGGTATGTAAAATTCTCATAATTCACAGTTTAAAGGAGAAAAATAATATGCACTGTAGAGATTAAGTATGATAAAAATCACCAGGCCTCATTTTCTTCATCTGTAAAGTAGGAATGCAAAATCACATACCACATAGGGTAGCAGAAAGGATTATTACCTATGTAAAGTGCTTAAAAGAATGTCTGTCATGCAGTAAACTCTAGGTACGTCTTATTTATTACAACATTCTAAACAGTCATATGTATTTTTTCAATAACTCTTGAAATAAGACAAGATGGACGGACAGTATTTTTCATGTTGTTACTTTGATTATATTTCTTTTTACCTTAATATGGACTTAGTTACTCACCATAGAATATTTAATAAACTGATTTCATTCATAATGTGTTACTTACGGGTTAATTTAAGGTGGTCTGAGATACTCTGTTCCCAACCTATAACTTTCTGCATAAAGGGCCAAAGATGGCATCATGGTATAAATGGCTCCTATGACTTCCAGCCCCAGAATCCTGTGGAGGGTGAGAGAGGAACATGGTTGTAAAGAGCCAGAGCCAGTCTGTGAAATGTCCTTCCAATATTACAGCTCATACATGAGAGACTTGACAAATGTTTTCCCAAATTAGATGGTGATTTTCAAAAATCTATGTGATATTGCCAGTGCTAGGTTATAAATCTAAAACAATCATTTTTAAACTATCAATAAAAAATTCAATCTACTCTGGTAGAAAAGCTGAGGTCTTTTTTCAATTCTCTCTATAGAAAATGATTTACAAAGTTGCCATCATAGGAAGATGACATCATCAAATCAGTAAGTTTGCAGCCAAAATTTGCAAGCAAAAAGTCTTATAAAAGTAGTATTAGTTGGGCTTCCTAGGTGGCGCAGTGGTTAAGAATCCGCCTGCCAATGCAGAGGTCACGGGTTCAATCCCAGCTCCAGGAAGATCCCACATGCCGCGGAGCAATTAAGCCCGTGTGCCAAAAAAAAAAAAAAAAAAAAAAAAAAAAGTAGTATTAGTTACTGAATACAAATATGGCTTTATTTCCTTATTTTTTGGTGATATTTGTGGTCTCTATCAGCTTTTAATAAGTTGTACTTTGATTTCTTGTCTTATTCTCAATATGTAACCACATTGCACCAATTTTTTACTCTCCATTTTGTAGTATTGTTTTTTAAACAGCGCCCCTCAAATTGTCTTAGTTCAGAGACCCTCTTTATGAACACTGTTATAATACCTGATTTACAGTAGAGGAAACTGAGGCACAGAACCAAAAGTCACATAGCTAGTAAGTGAGAGAGCAGGACTAAATCTATATATGGTACATGTGATAAGAAATGCGAGTATTACAGCTATGCATAAGGAACCCAGGGAAAAACAGATGGTGTCCACTGCGAATGAGAAAAATGATAGAAGAAATAAATTATATGTATTTGCAGCCCAGAGAGACATGTCTTTGTGTACTGAGCAGGTTGAAAGGAGGAGAGGAGATTGGCAAAAGTGTAGAGGTTTATTTATTTATTTACTTATTTACTTATTGGCTGCATTGGGTCTTTGTTGCTGCATGCAGGGTTTCTCTAGTTGTGGTGAGCGGGGGCTACTCTTTGTTGTGGTACACGGGCTTCTCATTGTGGTGGCTTCTCATGTTGCTGGGCACAGGCTCTAGGCATGTGGGCTTCAGTAGTTGTGGCGCACAGGCTTAGTTGCTCCACAGTGTGTGGGATCTTCCCAGCCCAGGGATTGAACCTGTGTCCCCTGCATTGGCAGGCAGATTCTTTTTTTTTTTTTTTTTTTAAGAACTTTTATTGAGATACAATTAATAGACAATAAGCAGCATATATTTAGAGTGTACAATTTGATATCCCAATCTCCCAATTCATTCCTCCCCCAACCCTCCCCGTGGCAGGCAGATTCTTAAACAAAAAGTGTAGAGTAGAGGTTGAGTGAGGAGATGCTCTGAGAACAGTTTGGGAGGAGATGGGGAAGCAAAGCTAAGGAAGGGAGAGGAGAAGAGGGAATAGGAGAGAGAGAGAGAGATGAGACTGATGGGAGAGAATGGGTGAGAGAAAATAAAGCTTTTGCTTTGACTCAACAATCTGTTAGGGTTCTGCCTCCAAAGAATAGACGCCTACTTGAAAGTTTGTTTTTGAGTAATATTGTGTGAGGAACATATGTGAAGTATCTAGTGGAAATTTATTATTTGGCTCCCTTAATGTGAGCTTACAGTTGAAAAACAAATAAGAAAAAGAAAGAAACTTGAGTATAAGAGGAATGAAATAAAAACAGTAATTATTCCAGGTCTAAGTAAAAGTTGTATATGATTATTCAACACTTTGTAATATACAATAAAATAGCATCATAATAGCCTAAAGGGAACTTTAAGCTAAAGCTCACAACTTCTGAGGAGACTTGGCTTACATTATGATGATAAGAAATAGATTTAAATAATGAGAAGTACCCTAATAATTTAATTATATTTCCATATGGAAGCACCAAAACAAAAATAATCTGATGACATGAAATATTTTGTACAGATTATTTCAATGTATCCACGTTTCTCCTGATTTCCCCTCTAAATTAGTTGATGAAAGATACCTTAGTAAAAGACTGAGCCATGAACCAGAAAACTGTTTATAATATTGGCAATCTTTCCTTCATTTATTCATTCAAAACATATTCAATACCAATTGTGCTCCAAGCACTGTGCTTTGGACAAATGATGGCTGGACAAAAAAATGGCTAGCCTTACCCAGGCACGATGCTGCCCTCAGGAAATTTACATAGTAATAGAGAGGTAAGACATTAATGAAATAACTACATAAATGAATATATGAATACTTCGTGAGATAAATACCAAAATGGGAAGTAACCAAACAGGAACACATTCCTGAGGATGTGTGTATCTGAAGCAGAAGTGATGAATAGAGAATGTTCTCATAGAGGGAATCAGTCATAGTGAGGTTATAGTGCCTTAAGCGAAGAACAAAGAAAGTAATTTAAAGGTAGAGATTGGATTAGGAAAAGTGTACATGAAGAAAGGGTAGGTATAGAGGACAAGTAGGACAGAAGACAAGCAGTGGCAGCTTGGGTTAGGTGGGAGAATTGGAGACAGAGAAATGGAAGTATTCAGGAAATATTTAAGATAAAATATAAAAGATTTAGTGATAAATTGAAAACAGGAGGGGTGATGATGAGGCAGGGCAGTGTCAGGAATGACTCAGCGTTTCAGTTTGTGCTTCTAGATAGATGTTTCCGTTTATTAAGATGGAAAACACCAGAAAGGTGGGGTGCAAGGATGGCGGACATAAGGAAGGCTCTCTTACTGGGATTGCGTTGGACTATTCCAAAGACCCAGTGCTCACACGGCATTGCACTAGGACTCCAGACTCTACACCAAGCCACAATTACCTCTAATGATAAATGGCCATACAGGCATAAATCACTTAGTAGTGAGCAGTATTTCATCATCTTCACAGATAATTCTATAATAGGACCAAGGGAAGTGTAATAGCGCAGATTACATTCTGTTCTTTAGTTAGATAGTTTCTTCTGGCTCATATAATTGTTAATTTGGTAGCAGAATGGAAACAGAATATGTAAACATATGCAAGAAGCAAGTTGGCCTTTTAAAAATCTATGCTAAATGTGTTTTTCTTTACATTATTCCTGAGTAGCCTTCCTGGAAAATGTAGTCAGTTTATTATAATCGGTTTATTGATCTCATCTCCCAATATAATTTAAACCAGAGTAAGACATTTCTCCTTAACAACAAAACGGAAATCTAGTTAGTCTTCATACGTGGCTTCAGAGTTCTTTATATCTAAAGAGAACCATGCTAAGAAAATTATCCTTGCATATCCCAAACTGCATTTTTATATGTTTCTCTTTTTTGGATGATTACTGGCATATAAATTAGTGAAAATTATTTATCTCTGTTCAACATTCAACAGATTTCAGCCTCTGCCAGAAGATAATGTATTTGTTAATATGTTCTTCTGAATATAATCCTAGCTATTATAGCCCCATGACTTTCTAAATTTATTTTTGTTCTTGAAGTGTGGATTCTAAGAACAGATGTTAAATGCATGTCAGATTTTGATTCAATCATCTTATTCCCCACAGCGTTAAAAACGCAGTAGGTCATGGAATTTTAAAAATTAGCGCTAATTTCAGATGGGAAAATCAAGGCCCCAGAGAAATGAAGCCAGTCTTGCACAGTCACTTAGGAAATTCCTGGCCAGATGAGAGCTCAGCTGTAGCTGCATGGGTCCAGGCCTGTGTTTCTCCTGCTGCACTGCACGCTCCTTCTCCACTTCCACTGGCTCCTGAGGCCATTTCATTTAGCACTTACTAGATGCTGCATCAGTTCCTTGATAGCATCTCTACTGTTTGCTCATCTCTTAACCCAGTTTTACAGATGAGCTCCCTGAGGCATAAAGAGATTCATACTTTTGCCTAATAAAGGGTGGAACTGTTATCCAGCCCCTAAAGTCTGACTTGTGCATCAGTGCAGTTAACCAATATACCATGCTGCCTTTTTAGAAAAGCTCTCAGAAAAGCTGAACCTGAAAACGCTGCTCCTCTTCTAATAATTTTTTATCAATTTTATGTAAAATATACTTTATTTTATCAATGTGAATAGTTTAAACACATTCAAGGATATTTTTCATTGTTAAAATAGAAGAAATTCATATGAAAAATTAGTCAATAACATCTCCTAAACTTATTCTTTATACTCTTCAGAGGAATACTCATTACTGTGACTGTTGAGCTAAATGTGAAGTCAGCATAGAATTCCCTAATAGCCTTTAGAAGTAGAATAATTTAATTCAATAAAGGTTCTAGTCTGGTTAGTGTCCTTCTCTTTCACAGTGAGGAAGTAGTAAAGTAGTAAAGCAAGTCCAAAACAGACTCATTATAAGCTTATGATAATATACTTACTTGAACCACATTCAATCCTGCTTTTTTTAAAAAAAGTCTTCCATTTAAACATCATTTTTTATTGCTGCAGATGTATGTAGAAAAAATATTGCCTGAACTGCATTAAAACCAGTTGATGTTTTATGAGATTTTCTACCATGATATTCTCTCTAGATAGACATTGAAGGTCCGTTAGAACAATGGAGGAATATGACAAAGGAGGAGGAAAATAATTGTTGCCCTGGGTGCTAGGTATTTTCTTACATATGATCTCATGTTTATCACAGCGTTAAGATATGCATACATTTCCTTCATTTTGCAAATAAGGCAACTAAGATACAAAGAGAAGAAATAAGCCCACAGCCAGTTAGAGACAAATTCAGGACCCAGGTATAGGAATACCTGTATGAGAGCTGAAACTTTCCCCACTGTTTTGTGTCAGATAGTCTGCAAACATATAGATGGCTTCTAAAATTTTCAAGGAAAAGTGAACTAAGGGGAAAATTGGCTTAAAGAATCAGGAGCATTTTATGGGAAGGTATGTAGAAGGGAGAGGTGATGTGGAGAATAGTAAGGGTGAGAGTGAGAAGGAGAGTGAGAGACTGAGAAATGAGAGGCAGACAGACAGACACCACGTACAGTGGAGGACAGGGAGTATGGGGAGGAGAGGTTGGGGTTCCAGAATGAGAGGGGAGAGAAAGATATTTTCCCGGAGTTATTGTATGGTATAGATCAGAGAGAGAGACTATCTAATGCTCACATGTTAGAAATTGCCTTCACAACTCATGGACTGTAGAGTATCTTTAAAGCCAGATCAAAGATTTAATTTTTTTCTGATAGAATATTGTTACTTATTTTCATGTAATTTTGCATAAACTCTGGAACATGAGTCCTCAATATTATTTTGCACATTAATGATCTGTACTGACAATGAATTCATTCATAGATATTCCTCCATAAATTCATTCATAGATATTCCTTCTGCTTTTTTCATTCTTTTTACTACAAGGAAAAGGTAGAGAAGATGAAAGGCTATCCTAGACTTAGAAACTTATCTATATTACTTTTTTACACTAGAGGAATCAGTGCAAATACAGCATATTAGCATTTTGGCTAAATTGAAGAATGTTGAGTTTCACAATATTTTGAGTTGTTTAATGTGAGCATTAATAACGAAAAGTGAGATTATTAGCTACCATACATCTATATGGATATAGAAAATATGCTTCTCTCATTCCCCAACATTCTTCTCAGATACTCATCTCTATGCTGCGATTCCCTTTTCAAAACCTTTAGATGTTCATTGTTTATTCATTTGTATATCATTTGTTGGTCCAAAAATTCCCTGGTTTTATCCATCCATCCACTTAACAAAGAGAAATAAGTGCCTACTCTGTGCCAAATTCCCCATGAAGGATTGCCTCTTGCTCCTGCCCTATTCCTTTGCTGCTTTGCGAGCTGGTTATCTTGTATTAAGCAACAGAGTAAATATAATGACAATGGATCTTAGACTTTCTTCCCTCTTCTAATGCAGGACTACCCACTATATCATTATAAAAAGATGGTCATACGGTTTCAGCCCAGGAAGATATGTTCTATTTTTAAGCAGAAAATATAAAATAGCTTTTAGGAACTTAACCCTTTTTAAAAGGAAATAGCCTCCTTCCGCTAAGGCTTAACATTGGCTTAGAAATTTGAAGAAAGCTTTGCCGTTTAAAAGAAAAGTGTAGAAGGTGAAAATCCTCCTCAATTTGTGGATTATATGGGGAATCGGAAATATTTGGGTCATGAGTCCTCTAAGTGTCCCTAGTTTACTCTTGGCTACTTATTTAATGCCCCATGGGACAGGATGCACACCCCTGCCCACCATCCTTGGAGGAGACCTCGGGGTACTGACAAGAATCAGTTCTTAAAGAGAAAGTATGTTTTTCACATATAGCTGCAGACAATTGGAGGCCCCCTAGGAAAAAATGTAAAAGAATAATAGAGCCTTTAAATGAGATAATCAGGAACTTTAGTATACTGCTACAATTTTAAAAATATATTGGTAAAATATTTAGCATTCTACACGATGAACAGAGATTACATGTCTACAGAACATTGTTTGAAATGTTGATACAACAATTATAAAACAAGACCTTATACTAAGCTAGAAAGAACAGTTCAGAAAATTTCCCAAAGTTGTTAACTAACCACATTCTCTGCCCATAGTAACATAACACTAGAGTACAACTTTTAAATATAACTAAAAGATAACTAGAAAATTTTAAAATACAACCCTGATTGCAGAAAAAATTTTAAATTTCAAATTACACTAACAGACTACTCACTGAATTTTAGAATGTTGCATAGGAAAATTTGATATGCTGTTAAGAGTAGCTATTTGGGCAGCAGTGGACATCAAGTTTAATAGTGAATTGTTAGTAATGCTGTCTGATTGAACTTTCCACAAGGATGGAAATGTTCTCTGGACTGCTCAGCATAGTAGCCATTAGCCACATGTTACTATTAAGCATTTGAAATATGACTAACACAGCTAAAGAGCTGAATTTTATGTGGAAAATTCATAGTGAAAAATGCTCATGTTATTTTCCATGAATAATGGAAACAAACCAAGCAGTCAGCTCCAAAAGTTTAAAAAAGACATTAGCTTTAAAATTAAAAATTGCTTAAAATTAGAAGTACATTAGAATTTATGAGTAAATCCAAATTCAGGCAGGATATTTAAGAAAAAGAGAGAGGCCACCCCCTAAAGTCACACATCAAGAATAAGAAAGACGTTATAACCAAAATGCAAAGATGGTTTTTAAAGTATAAAAGGAGAGTCTCTTCTAACACTTTGGGGAATTTTCAATAAATGTGGCAATTGTCTGAAGTCTAAATTATGAAAAATGACTTGAAAATGTGTATCAATTAACCATTAAAAAAAAAACTAAAATATGTACCAGACCAAATTTTAAAACAGGTAATTATTTAGGTATGTGACATGTCCCATAGCATTGGCAAAGAGTAAATCTTCCTAGAACTAATTTTGAAAGCTAAAAATGGTGTGGTATGCACTTTTAACATGTTATACAAAGAATGAACTATATTTTAAAATAAGGCATAGGAAGAAAATTCCTGAAAAAAATCTTTGAGAATTTCATACAGCAGAATGAAATGCCACAAACAAATTGTACTTGTGCTAGGAAAGCAAGAATGACTAACATTAGGAAAAATGTCTTTATTAAATCCATCATACAAAGAAGTTTAAGAGAATTTGTTTTTGAAAAAGCTATAATCATCTTAATTCATTTAATGAAATTTAACATCTGTTCCCTATTCTCAAAAGGACTTATTAACTAGTGTTTCCTAGAACATATTTCTCCTAACATGAGCGAAAATAAGCCATTTGTACCAACAGTAGACATCAATGTTAGTGATGGAATTCTATGGCAGTGCTGCCCAATGCTTATAGCAATGGTAGTGATGTTCTCCACATTATCCAGTAGAGAAGGCAATAGTCAAATGTAGCTGTTGATCAGTTGAAATGTGGCTAACAGTACTGACGAACTATATTTAATTTTACACAATTTAAATATAAATTTAAGTACCATAGGTAGCTGGTGGCTACTGTACTAGAAAGTGTGATCCCAGACACACACATCTTAAATTCACGAATATATTTAGGGAGTGCCAGCTAAGTGCCATGAACTATGCTATGTTCTGAGAAAACAGGGATGGTTGGATAGACCTCACTCCCTCCATCATGACACTAATATTCAGTTTATCTCAATATAAACAACAGTGCTATTAAGAGTACTCATAGATCTTATTTTGCCTGTTGATCTTCTGAAAAAATATGCAAAATTTAAAAGTAAAGATCTAAATAGAAATTTACTTCTCTTTTTATATAAATAAAATTCCACTAGAAAGAAAGCTCCTTGAAGTCTGGGTCATTCTTTTGTTCACTGCTATATGTCCTTGCTTAGAACAGGGTATGGAACACAGAGAACATTCATTAAATCTTTGGTGAGAGAGAGAGAAAAAAAGGAAAGGGAAAAAAAGATAGGAAGGAAAAAAGGGAGGTACTGAGGGTGGAAAGAAGAAGTATGTGTTTTTCTATCAAATCTTAAAATGTTGGATTATGGCATTAGCATTAAATTATATGATTACATTGATAAGATAAATAATGTAAGAACAGATAAAATGAGATTTCCTTACCCCGAGATGTATATAAGGCTCTGTCTGTTAGATCCACACAAGATTGCTCCAAACTTTTAATAAGGTGTTCTGGAGGTGTTAAAGGATCTTTTAACATTTTTATGAAAGCAAATATATTTTAGGACTCCTTATTGCTAGTAATTACCAATTATGTTATTATAGTCAAAGTGATTTGCAGATCCAAAGGAACTATAATGTATTTAGTATTATTGTCGTTAGAACTGAGTCTTATGTTCATCAAAATTACCAACTACTGAACTGGGAAAGAATGAGAGTGGATGGCATAATTAACAAGTCAGTTGAGGAGACTGGTGATTCTCAGAGACAGGAAAGTCTGAACACCATGAAGGTCAAAGTTGACTGCAAATCCATGATCTTTAAGGCATAGTGTAAGGAAAGAGAATGTGCTTCAGAGTTAGACTGACCTGAATTCCAGTTCTGTTCCAATTACTGATTTTACGATGCTTAGATTCACCATCTGTAAATTTTTGTGATGATATTAGTTCACCAGAATGGTATAGCTGTTAAATCAAATATTGGTTTAAAGCACTGGCATTGAGTCTGACACATAGCACTTAATAAACACAAATTCCAACATGGATACTATCTTTCCATGCCTATTACCTCCCTACTCTTTTAGCAAAATGGTTCATTCCATGTTCAGATAGCATTTTGCATAATTGCACCAGGACAGTTTCTTTCCCAAATACATCCAAAATGTCACCAGTAGCTCACTGAAACAACAGAGTTAATTATCATAGGGGTATCATATTTGCTAACATATTTGGCTTTTCATTGTGATACAATCTTTTATTGTAGAAAGTTCTTCCTTTGCTTGAAATTCTAGCCAATTATAGTGGGAATCTTTCTTGCCTTTCAAAAGCCAGCTGTGGATAAATTACAAACAAGATCATATCTACTTTGGTGTAACTTTTCCATGTAACGCGCATCCTCTGACCTTCCATGAAATAAGTGAACTATATCAATTCATAAATGTTACTTCTCAGCAAAGTTCTATCTATACTGAATTCTTTTGAAGAATTTGCATTTTGACCTTGACAGATTCTTGCATTATTCCTGCGCAGTCCTTGATTGATCACAGGGAAAAGTAGGTTGGGCTGGAAAAATGAAAGATGAAGTAAGACTAAGAAAACATTTCAACCCAATTTTTATTTATACTCATGTTCCAAAAGTGGAATGAAAAATGTAAAATAGATTTTAATGAAATAAGGAGAATGTTGTGTGAGAACTTGTTAAAATGTAAAGAGAGTAAACTTGAGTATCAAAAGTGATAGTGAGTGATCCCTTATAAGCTCTTGTATCTCCCTTTCTGAGGAGGAAAAAAGAAAAGGATACCTTCTGTATTTGATTTTGAGATGCTTTTTTTCATTTCTATACTCAGTCTATACTCAGTTTTGTTTTAAGATTGACAGTGTGGCCTAGCTTCATAGTGCATTTCTTCCAGAAGCAGTGTACTGAAACAACATTGCAGTATTGATTCATTTTACATGGTTGATAGTGTGATTGTATAATTAGAGGAACTGTGAAGAAATCTTTCACACTTCTGCCCTGGTTGAAGAAATAAACAGCTCCATGGGATAGATCTTTAAAACATTAAAGGATTTAAAAAATAAGTGTTGTGTTGGTGATGCAGGCAGCCCATAATAAATGGGTTACTTTATCATTTAGTTGTACAGACTGATACTTGAGCAAACAGTAACTTCCTTGCAGAAAGGTAGGCTTAGATATCTCTTGACTTATGAAATAGCTAATAAAAAAAGTTAATGATGAATGCTAAAAACAATAGTTCTCAAAATTTAGTGTATATCTGAATCACCTGGAAAGCTAATAAAATTCATATTACAGGCCCCACACCCTGATGTTCAGATTATTTTTGTTTTTGTGTGTGTGTGTTTTAAAAAAAATTTTTTATTGGAATATAATTGCTTTACACACTTGTACCAGTTTTTGAGGTATACCAAGGTCAATCATCTGTATTTATACACATATCCCCGTATCCCCTCCCTCTCTCGACTCCCCTCCAGCCTCCCCGTCCCAGTCCTCCAAGGCATCATCCATCCTCGAGCTGAACTCCCTTTGTTATACAGCAACTTCCCACTGGCTATCTATTTTACAGTTGGTAGTATATATACGTCTATACTACCCTCTCACTTCCCCTTCACCCCCCGCCCCGCCAAACCTCAAGATCTCCAGTCCATGCTCTGCATCTGCATCCTTATTCTTGTCTTGTCACTGAGTTCATCAGTACCATTTTTAGATTCCGTATATATGAGCTAGCATACAATATTTGTCTTTCTCTTTCTGACTTACTTCACTCTGTATGACAGACTGTAGGTCTATCCACCTCATTACATATAGCTCCATCTCATCCCTTTTTATAGCCGAGTAATATTCCATTGTATATATATATGCCACGTCTTCTTTATCCATTCATTTGTTGATGGGCATTTAGGCAGCTTCCATGTTCTGGCTATTGTAAATAGTGCTGCAATAAACATTATGGTACATGTTTCTTTTGGGATTATGGTTTTCTCTGGGTATATGCCCAGGAGTGGGATTACTGGATCATATGGTAGTTCCATTTTTAGTTTTTTAAGGAACCTCCAAACTATTTTCCATAGTGGCTGTACCAACTTACATTCCCACCAACAGTGCAGGAGAGTTCCCTTTTCTCCACACCCTCTCCAACATTTGTTGTTTCCAGATTTTGTGATGATGGCCATTCTGACCAGTGTGAGGTGATACTTCATTGTGGCTCTGACTTGCATTTCTCTGATAATTAGTGATGTTGAACATCTTTTCATGTGTTTGTTGGCCATCTGTATGTCTTCTTTGGAGAAATGTCTATTTAGGTCTTCTGCCCATTTGTGGATTGGGTTATTTGCTTTTTTGGTATGAAGCTGCATGAGCTGCTTGTATATTTTGGAGATTAATCCTTTGTCTGTTTGTCGTTGGCAACTATTTTTTCCCATTCTGAGTGTTGCCTTCTTGTTTTGTTTATGGTTTCTTTCACTGTGCAAAAGCTTTTAAGTTTCATGAGGTCCCATTGTTTATTCTTGATTTTATTTCCCTGATTCTAGGAGGTGGGTCCAAAAGGATCTTGCTTTGATGGATGTCATAGAGTGTTCTGCCTATGTTTTCCTCGAGGAGTTTTATAGTGTCTGGCCTTACATGTAGGTCTTTAATCCATTTAGAGTTTATTTTTGTGTATGGTGTTAGGAAGTGTTCTAATTTCATTCTTTGACATGTAGCTGTCCAATTTTCCCAGCACCATTTATTGAAGAAGCTTTTTTCCATTATGTATTCTTGCTTCCTTTGTCAAAGATAAGGTGCCCATATGTGTTTGGGCTTACTTCTGAGTTCTCTATTCTATTCCATTGATCTTCCTTTCTATTTTTGTGCCGGTACCATACTGTCTTGATCACTATGGCCTTGTAGTATCATTTGAAGTCAGGAAGCCTGATTCCGCCAACTCCATTTTTCCTTCTCAAGATTGCTTTGGCTATTTGGGGTCTTTTGCGTTTCCATACAAATCGTAAGATTTCTTGCTCTAGTTCTGTGAAAAACGCCATTGGTAATTTGATTGGGATTGCATTGAATCTGTAAACTGCTTTGGATAGTACAGTCATTTTCACTATGTTGATCTTCCAATCCAGGAACATGGTATGTCCCTCCATCTGTTTGTGTCGTCTTTGATTTCTTTCATCAGTGTCTTAAAGTTTTCTGCATACAGATCTTTTGCCTCCTTAGGCAGGTTTATTCCTAGGTATTTTATTCTTTTGGTTGCAATGGTGAATGGGAGAGTTTCCTTAATTTCTCTTTCTGCTCTTCCATTGTTCGTGTATAGGAATGCAAGAGATTTCTTTGCATTAATTTTATATCCTGCTACTTTACTAAACTCATCAATTAGTGCTAGCAGTTTTCTGGTAGAGTCTTTAGGGTTTTCTATATATAATATCATGTCATCTGCAAAGAGTGACAATTTTACTTCTTCTTTTCCAATTTGGATTCCTTTGATTTCTTTTTCTTCTCTGATTGCTGTGGCTAAAACTTCCAAAACTATGTTGAATAATAATGGTGAGAGTGGACACCCTTGTCTTGTTCCTGTTCTTAGAGGGAATGCTTTCAGTTTTTCCCCATTGAGAACAATGTTGGCTTTTGGTTTCTCATATATGGCTTTTATTATGTTGAGGTAATTTCCTTCTATGCCCATTTTCTGGAGAGCTTTTATCATAAATGGATGTTGAACTTTGTCAAAAGCTTTTTCTGCATCTATTGAGATGATCATATGGTTTTTATCCTTCAAGTTGTTGATATGATGTATCACGTTGATTGATTTGCGTATATTGAAGAATCCTTGCATTCCAGGGATAAACCCCACTTGATCATGGTGTATGATTTTTTTAATGTGTTGTTGGATTCTGTTAGCTAGTATTTTGTTGAGGATTTTTGCATCTATGTTCATCAGTGATATTGGTCTGTAATTTTTTTTTGTGTGACATCTTTGCCTGGTTTTGGTATCAAGGTGATGGTGGCCTCGTAGAATGAGTTTGGGAGTGTTCTTCCTTCTACAATATTTTGGAAGAGTTTGAGAAGGATAGGTGTTAGCTCTTCTCGAAATGTTTGATAGAATTCGCCCATGTATCCATCTGGCCCTGGGCTTTTGTTTGTTGGGAGATTTTTAATCACTCTCTCAATTTCCATACTTGTGATTGGTCTGTTCATAGTTTCTATTTCTTCCTGGTTCAGTCTTGGAAGATTGTATTTTTCTAAGAATGTATCCATTTCTTCCAGGTTATCCAATTTATTGGCATATAGTTGCTTCTAGTAGTCACTCATGATGTTTTGTATTTCTGAGGTGTCCGTTGTGACTTCTCCTTTTTCATTTCTAATTCTGTTGATTTGTGTCTTCTCCCTTTTTTTCCTGATGAGTCTGGCTAATGGTTTTTCAATTTTGTTAATCTTCTCAAAGAACCAGCTTTTAGTTTTATTAATTTTTGCTATGGCTTCCTTCCTTTCTTTTTCATTTATTTCTGCTCTGATCTTTATGATTTCTTTCCTTCTGCTCACTTTGGGGTTTCTTTGTTCTTCTTTCTCTAGTTGTTTGAGGTGTAAGGTTAGGTTGTTTATTCGATCATTTTCTTGTTTCTTAAGGTAGGACTGTATTGCTATAAACTTCCCTCCTAGAACTGCCTTTGCTGCATCCCATAGGTTTGGGGTTGTTGTGTTTTCATTGTCGTTTGTTTCTAGATATTTTTTGAATTTCCTCTTTGATTTCTTTAATGATTTCTTGGTTCTTTAATAGTGAATTGTTTAGCCTCCATGTGTTTGTATTTTTTGCAGTTTTTTTCCTGTAATTGATATCTAGTCTCATGGCGTTGTGGTCTGAGAAGATGCTTGATATGATTTCAATTTTCTTGAATTTGTCAAGGTTTAATTTGTGACCCAAGATGTGTTCTATCCTGGGAAATGTTTCGTGTGCACTTGAGAAGAAAGTGTAGTCTGTTATTTTTGGATGGAATGTCCTATAAATATCAATTAAGTCGAGATGGTCTAATGTGTCATTTAAAGCTTGTGTGTCTTTATTGATTTTCTGTTTGGATGATGTGTCCATTGATGTAAGTGGGGTGTTCAAGTCTCCCACTGTTATTGTGTTACTGTTGATGTCCCCTTTTATGGCTGTTAGCATTTGCCTTATGTATTGAGGTGTTCCTATATTGGGTGCATAGATATTTACCATTGTGATATGTTCTTCTTGAATGGATCCCTTGATCATTATGTAGTGTCCTTCCTTGTCTCTTGGAATATTCTTTACATTAAAGTCTAATTTGTCTGATATGAGTATTAGTACTCCAGCTTTCTTTTGACTTCCATTTGCATGGAATATCTTTTTCCATCCCTTTCCTTTCAGTCTATATGTATCCCTTGGTCTGAAGTGGGTTTCTTGTAGGCAGCATATAGAAGGGTCTTGTTTTTGTATCCATTCAACCAGTCTGTGTCTTTTGGTTGGATTATTTAATCCATTTACATTTAAGGTGATTATTGACATGTGTGTTCCGATTACCATTTTCTTCATTGTTTTGGGTTTGTATTTGTAGGTGTTTTCCTTTTCTTGTGTGTCCTCCTTAGAGAAGTTCCTTTAGCACTTGTTGTAAGGCTGGTTTGGTGGTGCTGAATTCTCTTAACTTTTGCTTGTGTGGAAAGCTTTTGATTTCTCCCTCAAATCTGAATGAGATTCTTGCTGGGTAGAGTATTCTTGGCTGTAGGTTTCTCTCTTTCAGGACTTTCCATATATCCTGCCATTCCCTTCTGGCCTGCAGAGTTTCTGTAGAAAGGTCAGCTGTTATCCTGATGGGTTTTCCCTTATATGTTGTTTGTTGCTTTTCTCTTGCTGCTTTTAATATTTTTTCTTTGTGTTTAATTGTCGTTAGTTTGATTAATATGTGCATTGGAGTATTTGTCCTTGGGTTTATTCTGTATGGGACTCTCTGTGCTTCTTGGACTTAATTAATTATTTCCTTTCCCATGTTGGGGAAGTTTTCCACTATAACCTCTTCAAATATTTTCACAGACCCTTTCTTGTTTTCTTCTTCTTCTGGGATGCCTATGATTCTAATGTTGGTATGCTTAATGTTATCATTGAGGTCTCTGGGACTGTCTTCCATTCTTTTTATTCTTTTTTTCTTTTTCCTGCTCTGTGGCAGTTATTTCCCCCATTCTATCTTCCAACTCATTTATTCATCCTTCTGCCTCAGTCATTCTGCTGATTATACTACCTATAGTATTTTTAACTTCAGTTATTTTGTTATCCATTGCTGTTTGTTTGTTCTTTAGTTCTTCTGAGTTCTTATGAACTGTTTCTTGTACTTTCTCTATTTTGTTATCGAGATTTTGTATCATTTTTACTATCATTACTCTGAATTATTTTTCTGGCATTTTTCCTATTTCCTCTTCATTTATTTGGTCTTGTGGGTTTTCTTCCTGCTCCTTTGCCTGTATGGTATTTCTTTTTTTCCTCATGGCAATCCAAACTTCCGGGGTTGCTTGTCCTGGTTATAAAGGGGTTTATAGAAGAGTGTCCAAGCCCCAGACTAATGTCCACGTGTTGGGTTAAGCAAATACTAAGTCTAGGAAACACATACATGTATAAGACACAATTACTGAATCCATTAGGGCATAAGGCTCTGGAAAGACCTGACAGAAGAACCCCAGTATGCTATCAGATATTCAAAGAGAAACCCAACAGAAATTGAAAACCAAAACAGAACAAAACAGAAACAAAAGCAACAACAAACAAACAAACAAACAAATAACACCTTACACTTACAAACACAAATCCAGGGAGATATTGCAAGCTAGGATCAAATATAAAAAAGAGCTAGAGTACCACCAGATAGAATGGAGATTCTCAGAATGAAATTAGACAGTTGTACTAAGAACTAAGATAAAGACAAAAATCTAATATTAAATACCAAGGCGGTGTGTCATCTGGAGAATAGAGCAAGGAGTCTGAGCAGATCGATAGTGTTGTTTATATGCTAAGATAAAATAAACTAAAAATGGATGGAAGACAATGGAACAGAAGATCGTAGTGTGCCTGGAAATATGTAAATAAAAAGAAGGGAATAGAAATGTATAAAAGATAGAGATGAAAGGAAGGTAGGAGAGATATATAGTCCGTACTACCAAAAACTTAGCTAGAAATAGAAGTACATAAAAAGGCTAAAAATAGAAATAGAATAAAAAATAGAATTAAAAAATATGTTATAAAACTTGTAGATCCCTTAGCACTAAGATCGTAATTAATAAAAAAACAACAACAAAAAAAAAAACTGCAGCAGATCGCAGAATGGACCAGTTCAGTAGTATTGATACTAATATTTCTGTTTCCTTACAGTCAGCTGTAAGTGTCCTTCTACTCACCTTGGGTTTTTTGTATTATTCTGTGACCAGCAGAGTTTCCTCTATTGTTCTTCTATAAGCGTTAGTGTGTGGGGAGGGAGAGGGTACAATAG
The DNA here is from genome assembly GCF_030028045.1 of Hippopotamus amphibius kiboko. Taxonomy (NCBI): domain Eukaryota; kingdom Metazoa; phylum Chordata; class Mammalia; order Artiodactyla; family Hippopotamidae; genus Hippopotamus; species Hippopotamus amphibius. Next base: position 39,548,294 of record NC_080192.1, on the reverse strand, counting down.
TGGCTCCTTCCCCTGGGAGTGAGTGAGCAGCGGCACTCTGTCGTTTCAGTTGGGCTTGGAGGTGCCTGTTGCAGAGGGGCGCCGGTGGCTCAGGTATAAACAGAGTGTCTCAGAGTTGGGCCTCTCTCCAGGCTTCTTTATTCTCAGCAGCCTCCCTGCTGCCAGCATTCCAAGGGGCTTTAAGCTAGCCCCGCCCAACGGCCTGAGGGTCCCTGTTATCCCTGAGTGCCTTAGGTGGCCCACAGGGGTCCCTCCACTGCCTGCTGCAGGCCCCAAAAGAGAAAGAAGCTATGCCCATGGCTCCTCCCCACCACCTGTGAGCCTGCGGCATCCGGCTGCCATCATGGCTGGGCAGCTCTCAGGGGCAGGCACTCCTCGCCACGGACCTCTTCCCTCCTGTCCTCTCGGTCCGTCACCTTACTGGCAACAATTTTTCTCACCCTGAACCAGCTCTCCAGTTCCTGCACTCCCGCTCCCGGACCCTCTGTTCAGCTGTGAATAGACATCTCAGTCCGGGAACGCTGAGCTGTGGTGTGGACCCTCCATGTGTTTCTCACTCCCTCCCGTCTGCCCCAGCTCAGCTGCTTCACCCTCTTTGAGCCGTCATAGATGCCTCCCTACCAGTTATGTCGGGATCCTTGTGGTCCTTTCTGGTGTCTGAGGTCGTCTGCTGGTGTTCAGTTGGTTCTTTTTGGGATTTATTGCGTCTTTTGGTGCATTCCCAATGCATCTGTGGAGAGATTTGCATTCCACGTCCCTCTACTTCACCGCCTTCTTTTCCAATTGATGTTCAGTTTTAAGAGATAAAATTTGGGCCTATGAATCTGTATTCTGAATAAATCTCTAGGCTCTTTTGTTACTGGTGGTCTTAAGACCACATTTTGAGAAATGATGGAGTAGAAGACTCCCTTCCTATGAATCAACTCAATGAAGAATGCATCTGTAACCCACTTATAATGCGCATAAATCTTTGTCTTTATGTCATCAGAGACAACTTTTAAATGCCCCTAGACATAAAAGACAGCTACAATGAGGTATAGTAAACAATCCCAGAAATAATGGGATTTTTTTTTGCTGGTTTGTTTTTTCCCTAGTATTTAGTAAGAATCTGATGACACGAGACCATTGAGGACATAAAATTATTCCATCAACACAACCATGAGAATTGAAGTTCTAATCAGAAATCCAGAGAACATGAAATAATAAGAGAAGCTACCAGCTTCTGCTTTGCCAGAATGGGAATCATAGAAATATCAAGAAAAATCAGAATATGGTAGTTTAGATAAGACTGTTTCAGTTTCATTTTCAACATGTAAAGAGCTTGGAGGTCCTCACTTTTATCCTTATAACAAACAAAAGAAAAGAATGTATATTCTTCTGCTTTTGGGTAGAATACTTTATAAACATCAATTAAGTCTGTCTGGTCCAATGTGTCATTTAAGGCCTGGGTTTCCTTATTGATTTTCCATCTGGATGATCTGTCCATTGATGTAAGTGGGATGTTAAAGTCTCCCATTATTATTGTGTTATTATCGATTTCTCCTTTTAAGGCTGGTAGTGTTTGCCTCATATATCGAGCTGCTCCCATGTTGGGTGCATATATACTACAATTGTTATATCTTCTTGGATTGATCCCTTGATCATTATATTGTGTCCTTCTTTGTCTCTTGTAACAGTCTTTATTTTAAAGTCTATTTTGCCTGATGTGAGTATTGCTATTCCGGCTTTCTTTTGACTTCCATTTGCATGGAATATCTTTTTCCGTCGCCTCACTTTCAGTCTGTATGTGTCCCTAGATAGAAGTGGGTTTCTTGTAGAGAGCATGTAAATGGATCTTGTTTTTGTATCCTTTCAGCCAGTCTGTGTCTTTTGGTTGGAGCATTTAATCTGCGTGAGACTCTGGAGTTTCTATTTCTCCCAGTCCTGTGGAATTCCTGCAGTCAAACCCCACTGGCCTTCAAAGTCAGATTCTCTGGGGGCTCCTCCTCCTGTTGCCAGAACCCTAGTCTGGAGAGCCTGACATGGGGCTCAGAATTTTCAACCCTGTGGGAGAGCTTCTGTGATATAACTATTTTCCAGTTTGTTGGTTACTCACCTGGTGGGTATGGGATTCACTTGTGCCCCTCCTGCTGTCTCATTGTGGCTTCTTCTTTGTCTTAGGATATAGGGTATCTTTTTTAGTAGGTTCCAGCACTTTTTTGTCAATGGTGGTTCAGCAATTAGTTATGATTTTGGTGTTTCTTTAAGACGAGGTGAGCTCACGTCCTTCTGCTCTGCCATCTTGCCCAGGAATTTTCCAGCCAAAGACTTTAATTTGGCTATTTTATTTATGTTCAAAGAGCTAAAAGAAATCATGTCTAAAGAATTAAGGAAAGTATGAGAATGGAGTTATTTATACTGCTAATTAATATACAAGAAAATACTTAAAGTAGAAATCTAACAATATATACAGATTATGTTGAAAGAAATCAAAGAAGAGCTAAATAGAAATTCCTTGTTCATGCTTTGGAAGACTCAACATTGTTAAGATGGAAATTTTTCCCAATCTGATCTTTACCTTCAACGTAATTCAAATCAGAATCTCAGCAAACTATTTTGCAGTTTGAATCAGTTTTTAAACTGATTCAAATGTATAGGCAATAGCCTAGGCTAGTCAAAGCAGTACTGCAGAACCTTGTATTCTACTACTTGTGTTTAAGTATTGCTATAAAGCTTGCCATAATGGAGAAATGATAAACACACATACACACATCAGTGAAACACAAGAGAGAGCCCCAAGATAGACATGCTTAAATATAATAAACTAATTTGAGACAAATGTATAAAGTCAGGACAGCAGAGAGAGGTTAATATGTGTAACAAATCATGTTATAACAATGGGACATCCATGTGCAAAAAATAAAGTCAACATAGACAAAAAATTTACCTTATTTACAAGCAACTCAAAATGGGTCTTAGATTGTAAAATGCCAAACTATAAAATTTCTAGAAGAAAATATATGATACAATCCACATGATCTTGTGTTTAGTATTGAATTTTTAGATATAATACCAGTAATGCAATCAGTGACAGAAAAACCAGATAAATTGGGCTAAATTAAAATTTTCTGCTCTGTAAAAGATACTTGTAGTAGGCTCAGTAATCTTTTCCCAAAGACATAGGGTCCTAATCCCTCAAACATGTAAATGTTTGCAGATGTGATTAAAGTAGGGATCTTGAGATGGGGAGATTATCATGGATTGTTTGGTAGGCCCTAAATGCAATCACAAGTGTCTCTATAAGAAAGATGTGGAAAGAGATTTGGCATAGAAGAGGACTAAATAATTAACCATAGGTGCAGAGACTAGAGTGGCTACAAACTAAGAAATTCTAGCAGCGTGTAGAAACTGGAAGAGACCAGGAACAAATTCTCCTCTAGAAAGCATCTGGAGGTAGAGTTGCCCTACTAACACCTTGGTTTCAGCCAGTGAAACTGATTTTGAACTTTTGCCCTTCTGAACTGTGAGAGAATAAATTTCTGCTACTTCAGACATTTGTGCTAATTTGTTACAGCAGCCATGGTAAACTGATAGACACTGTTAAGAGAATAAAAAGGCAAGCCAAAGACTGGGAGAAAATATTTGCAAAATGGATATATGATGATGTACTTGTATGCAGAATAGACAAAAAAAAAAAACCCTTAGAACTCAACAATAATAAAACAAACCATCACTTTAAAAATGGACAAAAGGTTTGAATAAATACAATACCAAAGAAAATATAAATATGGCAAATAATCATATGAAAAGATATGCAATATCATGTTAGTGAAATGCAAATCAAAAGAACAGTGATAAAACACTACTATTCCAATAGATATATAAGGTAATTTTAAAACACTTAGACCACCAAGTACTGGTAAGGATTTGGAGCAACAAGAATTCTCAGTAATTGCCAGTGGGAGGGTAAAATAGTACACCCACTTTGGAAGACAGTTTCACAGTTTCTTGCAAAGCAAAACATAGTGCTGAAATATGCTCCAGCATTACACTTCTAGATATTCACTCAACCAATCTGAAAACTTACATGTCCACTAAACTGTGTGAAACTGTTTATAGTAGCTCTATTCATAATCATCCAAAACTGTTACCAACCAAGATGTCCTACAACAGGTAATGGATAAACCACCTGTGGTACAGCCATTTAATGAAATATTATAAAAAAGAATGAACTATCAAGCACACAGAAGAACGTGGATGAATCTGAAATGCATATTGCTAAGTGAAAGAAGCCCGTTTGTAAAGCTACATATTTTATTATTGCATTTAAAGGAAATTTTGTAAGGGCAAAACTATAGAGGTAGTGAGCAGGTCAGTGGTTAGAAGCTTGGGGGATGGAAGAAGAATAAATGAGTAAAGCACAGGGGATTTTTATGGCAGTGAAATTATTCTATGTGGTACAGTAATGGAAAATACATGATACTGTGTATTTGTCAACATCCGCAGGACTTGACTATACAATGGTGAACTCACATGTAGGCAAATTTTTAAAATACTAAGGAAGCTAAGGGATCTCAGGATAAATGTGGGATGTGCAAAACAAAAAAACAAACCTAACTGTAAAAGAGGTATGAAGCAGCTTCACTGATTAGAGTGGGGGAATAAGGTGCTGACCTAAGTAACTTTGCAAACTGGGTGCTGTCTGTAAGACTAAAAGCAAAAGGAACTGTGCATGAACACTCTATTGTAGTTGATAAAGTTAGTTCCCATGACGTGTGGGTTACCAATTCTGAAACCACTCTAGATATTGGAATTGAACAGTTAAGTAAGTGGAAGGGGATGGTGGGAATGAGTTTTGTAGCTACTGGGGTAAAGGTTACATGAAAACATAGGGAGGAGGCTAGAATGACTCACGTGATTGTGGGTTAGAGCCCAGACATCAGCATCAACTCACATACCACTTAATGTCAGTGGAGATACTTGCATTTAGAAATATTTATAGATATGTGTGTATATACAGATTAGTACAGGTACATGTATTTCCTTGCTCCCTCAACTAAGGGAAAGCTGTACAACTTTGTACAAATAGTCATAATTGTTGACTGTGACTTTTGAACTTCCTTTCAAAATTCAAGATATTTTTATTGTTTACTATTTTGATCTGTTCCTGGTTATTGGCTGTTATCCATTCTCCAAAGGACAAAATAAGAAATCTGAAACACGAAATAAGAAATCTGAAACAATGGAGTCTATTCATCCATTTGCTACACTTTCACTCACTCAACAAATATTTACTATGTGTCCATTGTGAGCCAAGAATGTTCCACCCTGAGGATATGAAATCAATTAATGTCATTGACTTCATAGACCAATGGGGAAACACTTACTAAACAAATAGTTATATATGTGTTATAAAACTATATCTATATCTTCAGTATATTAAAAGACTTCTGAAGCAAGTAATGGAAAATATTACCTTGGACCAAAATTTCAGAGCAAGAAAAACATTCAGGTCTTTGACTTGGTGTTTGATTTCTGCCTGCAGTAGGAAACATCTAGCCGGATGATTGCAGTGCTTCAGTAATCCAATTATGCTCTCAATTCAAAAAATACTTGTTGACACCTAATATGCTATATATATATAGGAGATATACATATATATATATATGTATGTATCCTATATATAGGAGTTAGAAATATCCATTCATTCCCTATTCAACATTTATTGATGGGCAACTGTGAGACTATTTCTCAAAATTTCCAGGATGAATTAGACATATTTCCTATCCTTAAATAGGTCAGTATAATGGGAAAGAAATACAATAGAAACATTTAAATTCACTCTGGAAGAATGTGCAGGAAGTATTATGGAACTACAGGGCATATCATCTAACCTAGCCTGAAAGCCAAGGAGGATTCTTACTATACGCCTTTTATGAGCTGTAAGACTAAAAATTTGAGAAGGAAGTTAGGCTTCAGAACCAGGCAGGAAGAATATAGGAAGTGAGGATGGATACTACAGAGCAAGTATGAGCGATGAGAAAAGAGACAGAATAGAATGTGCAGGGAGCTACACAGAATAGAATGTGCAGGGAGCTACACAGCAGGGAGCTGGCCCCGATTTTTCAGGAGGAGGGCAAGAATGGTAGGAGGTGAGGCTGGAGAAAGAGGAAGCAACAAGTTTGTAGAGAGGCTTAAGCCATGTTGTGAAACTTTAATTTTATACTCTGGGGATAGCACATGGATTTTAAGTTAGAAAATGTTATGGTTAGATTTAGAGGTAACAGATGTATTTCTCTCCTTGAGAATCTTATGGCCTCAGAAATCAACTTTCTCCCTGTAGGAGACTCATCACCCTTATCCTTGAAGAAATCCAGAGTTTAGGAAGAGAGAGATACATTCTTGACATCATACCAATGCCAAGGAGAGACACCAAGGACTCAAGGAAAAATAAATACAGTGAGAGTTACCTTAGTAATTTTTTTTACAAGAAAGTTGGGACTGTGAATTCTGAGTTCCAAGGCTGATCTTTAGAAGTATCTATTTTAAGGACTGAAACATTTAAAGAGCAGGATCTCTCTCTCCAGCGGGTTGGCGTGTGTAGGAGGAGTGTGTTTTGTATGCTCTGTATGATCTGAGCAGGATCGCTTAAGTGGTCACAAGCAAAGGATGGTCATAATTGAAATTAACCTTTTGGTTTCTTATTACGGATGTGCCTTTTGGTTGGCATTATAAAATGCTTAACACATGAAAGCACCTTCTTTTGATGTTGCTACAGTGATCACAGAAAAATATAACTTTCCTCTTAGTGAACTAAATGAAGCAAATTATAGTGAGGGCTACAAAGAAGAAAATTACATGCTGTCATCAATTTAGGCAATAGAGTAATAATTTTAATAAAAACTTTCCCTTTTAATTTTGTCAGTCACTCTCCTATGTGTTACCATTGGATAACTAACCATCCCAGTGGACTACACAGGCTTACATTAAAAGTTTTATTCTTAGGCAAAAGTTTTCCAAGAGCTATCACAGAATTTATTGTTCTCACTCATTTGCCAAAAAGCATAATGAAAGTGACACATAATAAACTCAAAGTTGTTGAGAAGAGGGATAATATGAAAAAATCTGACAGTGCACTGGATCTCAGATTTCATATGCCACAGAATCACCTGTGAAGGTTGTTTAACATATAAATGCTCCACTCTCCATCTCTGTAAGTCTCAAGAGACATCTACATTTTTAGTGCATTTCTGGTGCACGCCAAAGTTTTACAATCAGCATCACAAATGACAAAAACTTTCCAGTATCAATTTGGAAAACTGATTTTAAAATTTTATAGCAAGAGCAAGAATGCCTCTTTGCTGCATGCTTAAAACATGAAAATTTATAAAACGTTAAATTCTCTTTAAACTCTTCATGTCATCTAGAAGATTGGAATTTACAAGATGGACAGATGATAACTAATATGTTTAAACAACTTAATATAATAAAAGATAAGTTAATTAAAGTAAAAAAAGTAATTATAGTCTCATATAAGAATGCCAAATGCAAATCAAGGTATGCTTGTTGTGTGACATGAGATTATGCCTGTTCAAACTTTGAAAATAGTAATTTATATGGAAAAAAATGAAACATGTAAATAATGAAATAACATCTTCATCAAGTAAGTATAAAGAAAAAGTGCTAAAAATTATATTATGGGGGAAAAAACCAGAAGAGGAGTCACCTTTAAAACTGGATTTTGATTCTCTGGAACCATTGGTTGTTTTTTGTTTTTGTTGTAATTGTATAGTGTGAAAAAAAAAAACCCAAAAACAAATATACCTCAAGCAAGCATATGCTTCAGGTCGTTGGATGTTTGTCCGAAGAAAACTCAGTATCTGTGTGCAGGGCAGACACGTCACATTTTGTAACGTAATCCAGTTTTTGTGGAAAGAGTCCATTCCCAATATATAAACTTTTCTTGGTAATGCTGTGAGATTTCCACCTGTCTCCTCAGAAATAGTTCATAAAGCTAAACAACTAAGAGAATTTATTTTAAGGAAAGTATACATTAACCTGTGACATCTGGTTTGTTTAGTGACCTTGTAAATGCCATGGGCCTATCACTTTAACTGATAAGGTTTACACAATCTGAATTGAATCATCAGGGCATTGAAAACAGAAAAGATAAGAGGGACTAGAAGACGAGTATTCCACAGTTTCTAACTTCTGCTCAGCTCAAAAAGTCAGTCTCTTGTCAGATTTTTGGAGATTTGTGCCTCCCCGGGGCTATTGCAAACTTTTAGCCTCTTCTCCTTTGGTTCAGTTGTGCAGCTCTCAAAGGAATACAGGAGATAACTTTCTGAGTGCATAGAAACAAAATGTGGAGTCTGAAACTTTGCTAAAATTTGAAAGTGTCAGAATGATTTCCCCCAGGACTGCAAATGCTCGGTCTGTGTTGCAGTGAAATGCAGCCAGCCCTACATCTACAATGGAGTGACCAGTACGAAAATACACCGGACAGTGTATTTGAAACTGCTAAGACAAGAGGCACAGTGGACAAAAGCATGTTAGAACTGGATTCAAATCTGAACTCTCAAACTCTATATGACCTGAGCTATGGTCTCTAACCCTTTTTCCTCTTCTGAAAATGGTGATGATATATATCTTGATAGATTATCATGATGACTAAATGTTGAAATTCATATAAGGTATCTGAAAAAAATGTCTAAAAATAGTTACCTATGAGTAAGAAAATACACAGCCAGAATCATTCATTCCAGGTAAGTATACGGATTGTTCATGTAATAGAGGTGGCAGGTTATATCAAATTCTTTGTGAGCATCTGTAACATTTTTAAGAGTCCTTTAGAAGGCCTTAGAGAATCTCTAGTTTATATCTAGGTATAATTAATCCTTGAGGAATAGGAAAGGGAGCCAACTCTGTCATATGCAGAGATTTCTAAGAAGTTTAGACGGACTATAAATTTACAGTGACAAAAGATGACACAATTAAGTCACTTTCTTTCAGCTGTATTGAGAATCTCAGAGAAGAGGGAGAAGATAGAATGTTAGAATTATCCAGGATTAGAGCATTGTTGTTGTTGGTTTTGTTTTTCCAGGCAGTAGTAAAAGGTCAAACAGAAGCAGGGTCATTGATAGTGTTGCAAAAGTATAGTTTAAACCAAAAAAAAGTATTAAGAAAATGGAATATTAAAGTTTACAATTTGGAGGTATAACTTTTGAGAAAAATAAGCAGTGTCTAATTTTTGACCGTGGGTGTGAGTGACTTCTGTAAAGAAGAGGTGCTGGCTCTTGAGTTAAGGCAATCAAGAAATTCCAAGTCTAGAGGCTAGAGATAGAGAGACACCCTTGAGGTCAGACTGCCACCACCTTCAGTGGCTATAGATTTGACCAGGATGGTAAATAACAGCATCAGGGAAAGATAACAAGGTCATATGGCTATATATCAATGGATATCACAGACCTTAAAAGAGAAGCGTTCTTAATATCAAGTTGTAAGTTGACAGTGGCGAACAGGAGCTGAGTGTTGACGACACCACTGTCATCACCGCCACCAGTACAATTCGGATCAGTGATGGGAGAAACTAAGCTGAATGGAGCCAACAGTATGGGAAGTAATTAACAGCCAAGTAAAGACATTAGAGTAAGCAAACTGTGAAATGGTTGAGTATGTAGGAAAGTTTGTTGACAGTGATAAGGGTCATTCCAGAGGACAGAGGGAAGAGTTAGAAGGGAAGGGAACAGTGAGAAAAATGGAGTACGGACAGGATGCACAGAAAATATGTGGCTGAGATTACAAGGAAAGGTAGGTGTCAAGAAAGGAGGCATTTAAGGTGGTATCCAGGGATGAGGTATGTAGCTACTGTAGGATGGCTTGATCTCTGAGATCCTGAAAGAATTCTTGTTTAATTCTTTTCTGTGTTTCTGTAGTCCAAGTGGTTCAGATGGCTTCTTTGTTGCTATATTGTATTAGGTGCATGGATTGTAGAGTCAGATTGTCTAGTTATAGATCTTCCTGCAGTGCTTACTAGCTGTGCAACTTTAATAAGTTACTTAATTTCTCTGAGTCTTGGTTTCATCACTTATAAGATAATCAGTGTAGCAGGTTCATCGTAGAGCTGTAGGATTGAATGTCATAATGTATATTATATTAAGATTTGAATGAGGCACAAAATAAGTGCTCACTAGATGCACTTTGCTTTTACTCTTACTATTTTTGCATGTATACGAAGATGATGGCTTTTATTTGTTACAAAACAGAACAGTTAGTAAAAATTATGTCTTACTCATAATCAGCAGAATTGGTTTTAATTAGTTTATAGAAAACACACCTCAAAATGGAAAAACCAGGAGACTGTGCAGAGAGAGAGAGGATTTGAGTCTCTTGTAAAGAGACCATCCTGATGTAGACTGGCCACCTTTGCAAGAGAAAGCTTGGTGAGGGACAAGGAAAGGGGTGCAAAGGAGATTTCTTAGTTTCCAAGATTGTTCCTTTTATCTATTGCTGCAAAACAAACCACGCTGAACCCGTGCATATGCACCTGTTTACACGTTTTTATATTTAACCACCTAGATCTATAGTAAGCTAGCTATGGGTTGATACTGATGTCTCCAACTCCCATCAGTTACTGCATGGACCACTCTAGCTTCTTCTTCTGCTTACTTATAACTACCCAGCACCGAGAAGCCTTACTCCTACCACCCTCTTCCATTTCCTCAATTGTTTAATTCCTGTGTACACAAAAAGTGGGTCCAGAATTGTTACCCCATATGCCCATGGGAAATAACTTTATCAACTAGAATTCAGTTCTATGGACAGGTCTTTTTGCCTTTAGTGGAATATACTCCACTCATTTCCAAAGTTACATAGCTCAGCAATTTTGCTCCCATCCCATTCAGTGAGGTGTTTTCATATAGCTGTAATATCGTGACATGTTTTGGTCACACTTAATGTTTCATTTCGACTCCCCTGAGCCCCTAAATAATTTCACAAATATTTGCATACATTGAGGTTCACTGTTTGTGCTGTAAAGTTCTGTGAGTTTTGACAAATGCTTGTATTCACCATTAGAGAGTCACACAGTTTAATCACCCCAAAATTCCTATGTTTCATCTGTTGCAACCCCTATCCCTTGGACTCCTGACAACCAGTGATGTATTTTGCCTTTCCAGGATGTTATGTAATTGGTTATCATATAGTACGTAACTTTCTCACACTGGTTTATTTTACTAGCAATATGCATTTAAGATTCATCTGTGTTTGTGTAGATTCATCTATGGCCTGATTGCTCATCTCTTTTTATTGCTAAATGATATTTTATTGTATAAATGTATCATAGTTTATCTATTCGCCTATTGTAGGACATCTTGGTGGCTTCCAGTTTGGGCAATTATGAATAAATTTGCTATAAACATCTGCAGATTTTTGTGTAGGCATAGGTTTTCAAATCATTTGGGTAAATACATAGAAGCACGACTGTAGGATTATATGCTAAGACTATATTCACCTTTGTAAGAAACTGTCAAGCCATCTTTTAAGTCATTATACCATTTTGTATCCCCATCAATAGTAAATGAGAGTTCTTGCTGTTCTTCATTTTTACAAATATTGGTATCATCAATGTTTTTAGATTTTGGCCATTCTACTAGATATATAGAATTCTCACTGCTGTGTCAGTTTGCAGTTCTCTAATGGCAAATGATGTTGAACTTTTTTAAGATGCTTATGTTGCCATTTTTGTATCTTCTTTGATGGGATGTCTGTTTATACCTTTTACCCATTTTTAAAATTGTCATCTGTTTTTTTATACTGAGTATTAATATTGCTTGGTATATTTTGGATACAAGCGCTTTACCAGATACGTGTTTTGTAAATATTTTCTTCTAGTCAGTGCCTTGTTTTTTTCATTCTCTTAACAATGTAATTTGTAGAAAAAAATTTTAATGAAGTACATCTTTATTTTTTTTTAATTTCGTGGATCATACAGTTGGTATTGTATTTAAAAGCTCATTGTTAATTCACAGTCATGAAGATGTTGTTCTATGTTTCCATCAGAAATTTCATTACTTTGAATTTCATATTGAGGTTTATGTCCACTTTGAGTTAATTTTGTGTGAAATATAAGGTCTGTGTTTAGGGTTTTTTTGTTTGTTTTCTGCATATAGACTTACAGTTGTTTTTGTTGAAAATATCATTATTTCTCCATTAAGTTGCACTTGCACCTTTATCAAAGATCAGTTAACTTTGTATGTATTTATTTCTGGGTTCTCTGTTTCATTGGTTTATGTGTCTTATTTTTCTTCCAATGCCATGCCACCCTGATTAACGTAGCTTTATAATTGGTCTTGAAATTGAGTAGCATAAGTTCTTTAACTTTGTTCTTCTTTATAATGTCAGCTATCCTAGGTCCTTTTTCTTTCCATATAAACTTTAGAATAAGTTTGCTGCTATCTAAGAAATACCTTGCTGAGAATTTAACTGGGATTGCACTGAGTCTGCAGATCAAGTTGTAACAAGTAATGTTTCAACAACCTATATTACATAGTAATTTTAGAAATCCGACAGTGAGAGAGGACATCCTTGCATAGTTTCTGATCCAGGAAGGAAAACATCCAGTTTCTCAGCATTAACTATGATATTAGCTATAGGGTTTTTGTATAAATTCTTTATATGAGGAATATAAAAGAGGCAGTATCCTTTTATTCATAGTTTTTCGAAGGTTTTTTTTATTAATATGTCTGCTGCTTGATACTTGTTGATTGGAATCTCAGCCAGAGGCTGTCACAGGAGCACATACATATATAACCTCTCCATGTGGGCTTCTTCACTTCTTGGTAGCTGGTTTTTAAGGATGACCACTCTAAGTGAGAGAAACTGGTGGAAGCTGTCTCATCTTAAATGGTCCAGCCTCAGAAGGCATGTAATTGTCACGTCCACTGCATTCGGTTTATTAGAAGCAAGTCACTAAAGTTGACTATAGCCAAGGAAAAAGGGATTAGAGTCCTTCTGTTGATAGACCAGTGTCAAAGAATTTGTAAAAAAACATTTGAAAAATCTCCACTATTGCTCACACCTCAATGGTGGAAATATTGGCATCAGTACTTTCTGCAGAATGAAAATACTGGCTGCTCTAGAACAGACTAGTTGCGGTCTAATTTTAATTGTGCTTGCAGGCCTCTTAGCACATGTACCTAGGTTAGGCTCTGTCCATAGTTTTCAAATTAGATAAGCTCTGGGCAACAGACAGGACATAGCCCTTAAACATTAAGATGCTGGAGAAGGAAAGTGGAGAAATGGAGAAAGATAATAGAAGAAAAAGCCAAAGACCAAGAAAGACTCCTTGGGAGTTTTGAATTGTGGTATTGTCTATGCAGTCTAGAGTCTCTTCACCTAAAGAGAAAACTAACCTATGATGTATAATAATTCCTTTAATTGGAAGTGAATTAGTTTCTCAACTGTGTGACTATTAGACATTGTTGTTTAATTTATACATCTGATTTTATCAGCTTGATATGTCAGATTAATAATGGATATCTAAAATAACTAAATATTTTCACTTCAATTATATTTCTGTAAATTTTTCTTAAATATTTTTCCTAAATTTTTTCTTATTATTCATTTTTACCTGTTTCATGACCACTTAGCATTATTAGGTACAACTAGATTTAAAATTTCTACACTTTAATTGGTGACTTATTTTCTACTTAAAACAGTATTCTTTAAAACAGAAACAGCATGGAATTTGTAACAGAAAATGAAAGTCTTAAACATATATCTACTGTTAGAGAAAACTAATGTTGACTGATTGGTGTAAAATCGTATATCTTTTTTTAAGGCACATAGTGATGTTTATAAAGATACACCATTTTTACGAACTGGGGTCATATTCTACATACTCATTTTTTGTTTTCATTGTGGCAAAATTTGTGTCTATGCAAAATAGAAGTCTTCAAACTTTAATCCTGTGTATTTTCACTAATGTACAGAGAACCATATAACAAACATCCCAATCAAGGTACAGAATATTTTCATCGTTCCAATAGGTTTGCTTGTGCTACCCTTCAAGTTAATTTCTCTCCTCATATTTTGATTTTTACCACCATAGATAATACTGTTTTTGAATTTCATATAAAAATGCCATACAGTATATATATATTTTTGTGTCTGGTTTCTTTCACTCAAATACTGTGTTTGAGTTGCATATGTGTTGTTGCATTGCAGGTGGCTCATATTTTTTTATTGTTGAATAGTGTTTCATGAATAATAACTACTTTTGTCCACCATCTTAATAAAGGATACTTGAGTTGTTTCCAAGTTTTGGCTATTACAAATATTAGCAAAAAAATTGCTGCCAAAGTGTTTCCGAAAGTGGTTACACCATTTTACCCTTTCACCCGCAATATATGAGCATCCTCTTATTCCACATTCACGGCAACTTTTGGCATTGGCAGTCTTTTTTAACTGTGGTAACATACATATAACATAAAATTTACCATAGGTGACATTTAGTACGTCAACAGTGTTGGCAAAACCATCACCACTGTAGTTCCAGAATATTTTCATCACTTCAGAAGGAAGCCCCAATCTCATTAAGCAGTCGCTTCTCATTCTTCACCTCCCCCTGAAATATTTTATTTTTGTCCAATCTGTCTCTCTCTTCTCTTCACTGGACTCCTAAATATGTAATGATAGACTGACAAACATCGCCCTATTAGCTGCTGAGTTTATATTCTTGGTTTTCAATCTTTATTTTCCCTAGGTATACTGATGTAATTATCTTTATTAATTTGTCTTTAAAACCATTTATTATTTAGTTTCCAATCTGCTAAATCTGTTAAGTACTTAAATTTTTTTAGATATCATAATTTCCAGTACTAGAATTTTCATTTGATTCTTGTTTATATTTCTCATTCCTCTGCTGGGATTTCCTATCTATTTACTTATTATATCCATCTTTAAGTCCTTGAATATTTATAATACTTATATTAGAATCTTTGCCTGCTCATTTTGACATCTAGGTCATCTTAAAGATGTTTCTGTTACCTGCTTTTGTCTTTATTTTTTGTGCCACATTTTCTTATAATGATATTTTAAAATTATATTATGGTATTGTGGGTGATGCTGTAGACAATTTGAATGTTGTTTTTCTTAGAAGGTACCAGATTTTGTTTAGTCAGGCAGATCAGTTACTATCAGATAATTAATTTTAACTTGTCAGAATGTTATGTGTGTGTATTGTTTTATTTTTATTCATCTGTACATAGGTTCTACAGCTCTCAGCCAAGGACATGTGGGAACCTCTGTGCAGAGTTCTGTGCCCACCTCTCTAGCAGATTTCTCCCTTTTGGGACCCTGCTCAGTAAATTCTGGCTACTTCAACAGCATCTCTGATACCTGCCCTCTCAACTTAGCAAGACTTCTTTGCTCTACTTATACTCTTGTAACATAATCTAGAAAGAGACCACAGGTAGAAAGCAAGAGCAAATGTGCAGTTCACCTGGTGTGTCTCCCTTCTCTTGAGAAAGAGTATGTAAACAGTTTTCTCTAATATTCTGTCCAGTCTTATAGTTGTTTTCAGAAAAAGAGCAAGTCTAGTATCAGTTACTATGTAATGGGTAAGAGAAGTCTTGCTTAGGGACCTTTTAACACTTAACATTCACAGTATATTATAAAATGAGAATAATTGATATTCATAAAAATATTTTTCTCCATTCTTGAAATATTTTTGTTCCAGGGTAATACATATGTGTCCCAGTTTTTAGCTTTTTTTTTTTGTATGTTGTTTTTCATATTTTTTCCATGAAGCATACTGTTGGTTAAAAATCAGTTTAGAAAGGTAATTTAGAAACTTTTTCAAGCTCAGTAATTATATTCTGTAGCAATAAAATCATAAAGAGAGATTAAATATTGGAGTGGTAAGTTAAAAGAATTAGGATGGTAAAAGAGGAGTAGTGTTACAGGGGATAATATAAAGAAAATCTACTGAAGTGGAGTCTACTACAAGGTCTAAATGACAATGATGTGGAAATAGGAAAAATTAGAGGGTAAAGGATAGGTAGACTCTGCTGGTTTAATTTATTTGACACATTTCATTTCAAAAACCTCTTTTTCATAAAGGTTGTATAAATGTCAACACTGGCATAGAATAAAAATAGATTATTAAATCAAGGATAAGGAAAAATAAAATTTAGGTCAAAAAATTAAAACCTAAGACCATGTTAAAAGAGCCACAAAGTTGGTTGTGAGATTCCTAGTAAATAAAGGAAGGAAGAAAAGTGAACGCAGCACCCATAATGCTGAAAAAGAAACTAGATATTTAGGAGAACATGTAAGTGAGTGAGTGAGTGAGTTTTTTGGTCCCAGCAGCAAAGAAAGATTTCTCTGATGGGTTCTTACAGAGGTACCACATTTAAGCATGTACTCTGACAGCACCTTTATATTAAAGACAGGTACACAGTTTGCTCAAGCAATGTAATTGTATCTTCTGATACTCAGGGGTACTGTTGTAGTGTTCTTTTCTTTACAATTTACAGTGCTCATCCATTCCAACAGAAATATATTGACAAATACTGTGTTTTATTAGATAAAGATTGGATGATATGGTGTTTTTCATCTGCAATATTTTGTCCTTAATCTTGTAAATACTCTTCACCTTTGCTTTTTGCATATTCAGCCATATTCATTCTTTTTTCTATGTGTACATCATTTAGGTATATGACTGAATGAATGAATGAATGAATGACTGGATGGATGAGTTGGGAGGACAAAAAACACTCAAATCCTAAATAATAACTTGCTATGGAAACAAAAATTTATTCCTTGTAATGACAAACATTCACTTACCGCTATGCCAGTTGGCCAAATGTGAGATTTAGAAGAAGAAATCTTCCAGAAAAATACTGGATCAAGGCTTATAATTGACCTTTTTGATATTTATTGTAGTGCGGTCTTCTCGCTTCCTCGCTTTCTTTAAACTCTGAAATGTTGGGACTATGCTAATCTCAACAGGAACTTTATAGCTTCAGCCTTCCCAGATAGAAGAGCATATTTGCATAGCATGAACTTTATATTGACTCTTATGATTCCTCAGATAAATGTCTTTGATGTATTTTAAAATGAATAAAATCCACCTCACCAAACTGAGATGGAAAATTAAAGACACATTTTTTATTTTCATTACTTCTGAACTTCAAAGGCACCATCTTGGTAGAGCAAGAAAGTTTTACAACTTCTGACTCCCACATTTCTTGGTCATAATCCCTCAGTGGGTAATCTTACATTGGGAAGGTAATAATGAATATGGATTTTAGTTATTTTATTTGTCTACACGTGTCCTTTATTTTACTGTCCATCACACACGAGTATGAGTTAGTTTTGTTCAGATAAAGGGAAAGATTTAAATGACCACCCAAGTCAGAAATACCATAAAGAGATCAGGTAAAGGGGATGGAGGATTTTATATTATTTTTTATTTTTAAAATACTTATTTTATTTATTTATTTATTGGCTTTGTTGGGTCTTCGTTGCTGCACACGGGCTTTCTCTAGTTGCAGCGAGCAGGGGCTACTCTTCATTGTGGTGCACGGGCTCCTTATTGCAGTGGCTTCTCTTGTTGTGGAACATGGGCTCCAGGTACGCGGCTTCAGTAGTTGCGGCACATGGGCTCAATAGTTGTGGCTCACAGACTCTACAGCACAGGCTCAGTAGTTGTGGCACATGGGCTTAGTTGCTCCTTGGCACATGGGATCTTCCTAGACCAGGGATTGAACCCGTGTCTCCTGCATTGGCAGGCAGATTCTTAACCACTGCACCACCTAGGAAGTCCCTGGAGGATTTTAGTAACTAAAGAAAGGTTTTCACCAAGCTTTTCATGTGCAACTCTATTAAAAAATGTGCTTCAGATGATCTCATGCTCATAATTCTAGAAACTAGTTGAAATGTGTATCAAAGCAAACTGCAAAGCAGTTTATATCATGACAAAGTGACTAGACAAGACACGTGGGAGAATGTCAGGAATTATAATCTGAGATTAGAGTTGATATTTTTCATGTATGGATTAAATAAATGTGATTACCAAACCATTTTTTCTCTGAATCATTGATAGGATGATTTATAAGAATAGATTTCATAAACATAAGCAGTCTTTAAAAGTATGATAAATAATCCTACTTTATCAAGGATTTTTTTTATTTAACTGCTGGATGTTTTATTTGGTACTGGATATCTTTAAAGAGATAGATAGATTTTAATCTCTGATAGATTTGTGTATCAGTGGTAAGCAAGATTTATAAAACTAACAGAGAAACAATCAATATTTTCTATTTCCTGGAATATTTTACTGACTTTTTATCTAAAATGATTGAAAAGGTTATGTTTTAAATGGTCTGTGGACATTGCCTGCTTTGATTATAATTTTTTAACAAACTTTTTATTTATTCCATTATTATTGGTAAATTTTGTTCCTTGTTCAATTTTGGTCATTTATGTTTTCATGGAAAATCACCAATTTAATAAAATCTTAAAATGTATATCAACATAAAATAGTATTCCTAAAAATGGGCTTTTGGAGATACTGGATTCAGGAACTGGTAACAGATGTGCCGAGAAATAAATATTCCTTAATAAAATAAATTTGCATATTATAACAGGGAAATTAGAAATCAGCAATATGCCTTAACCTATCTGAGCTTCTGAAAATTCCTAGATTCAAAATATCTCCTTATTTTTGTTTAGTTTGAAATTTCCCAAACATACTTGAGCATGGATACTTCTACCATCACACAAAACATACCTATAAATACACTATAAAACAAGGCTTTCTGGGACAGTGGTTTAGAAAAACTAGCGTACAGCAGATATAAAAACTGATTTCCCATACTCATTCATCTATTTACTATATATTGCTTTTGTAATTGCAAGATAATGAATAGACATTGCAAAATATATACAAACATAAATGTGAATAGTTAGTGAAAGTTTTTATTTCTCTACTTTCATTTGTGCTTCCTTTTTTTTTTTAAATGGGATTTATTATTTTTATTTGAATAAATACAATTTTGAGCACACCAAAGACCTTCATTACAAGATGCAGAGAAAAGTTATAGTCACATTAGCATTACATTTCTTATCTTTTTTACATTGTCATTAAAAACATGAAATTCCTGTGCACAGAAGATTTTTTTTTTTGTTTTTTTTTTGGGGGGGTACACCAAGTTCAAACATCTGTTTTTATACACATATCCCCGTATTCCCTCCCTTCCTTGACTCCCCACCCCTCGAGTCCCCCCTGTGCTTCCTTCTATAGATTGCTGAATGGGATGATTATTCACATATCTTTTCCTTAATTATTTAATAATATATTAATTTAAACGTATATAATTAGTTCCTAACTGCAGATTTTACTACATAATTTGTACTTTTCTATTAAAATTTTTTCAAATTTTTTGTTTTGCTTTCTCTTTGGAAACAATAATTGTTTGAGACTTTCTTAATAGTGAAAAGTTCCTTATTTAAACTTTTTTTTCATTAATATCTAGTTTGTTACACTGTAATTCAATATTATACCTGATTAAATCTGACTTTTAGGAGCTCATTGAAATATTCATTAAGTGTAACCTGGTTTATAATAATAAGGTTTGTAAATATTTGCAAAAATATGTATCCTTTGCTTGTAAATTAAAATATTTAATTTGAATCAGTTTATTACATTAATTTATTCATTATACAGTATTCTTACAAAATTCATTCAAGAAAGCACATGAAAATGTCATCATTGTGGTTGTTTCAGATAAATACATGAAAAAAGGGATGAAAGAATTAAAGGTATTTGCAAAGGAATATTTTCATTGATAATAATCACATTATTTTAAACATCCATCGATGTATCCATATTGCCTAATTGGTCTGCCTGTGCTTTGAATGATACTTTGAAAAGTTTGACTACCATCATTTTTTCTTCAATTTTTTTGAGTTTATAATGTGTTTACTTTAAATTGAGTCCTTTATTCATTGAACAAATATTTACTGAATATCTATCATTTTCTAGGCATTTTTCTGGTTACTGTGGGGTAGTAGTTAGTAAAGGACAAATGCAAAAGTCCCTGCTCTCACTGAGCTCATTTTCTAGTCTCATGGTACCATCTTTAATGTTCTGATATTTGACACTAAAAGATAATGAGAGGCCTGTATAAATTTTGGCTTGTCCTTTTATTAATATACCTATTCACTGTAAGTTGTCAACTTTTAATATTTGCACTTCTGCTTCCTTAAGTTTGTACTTTCTGGGTAAAATTTTACCTATAGTTTGATTTCCTTTTGCTTCTTTCTCCCATTTCTTTGTTGATTGTCTCTTTTGTACAAAATATACCATTCTTTTATATCGTACATTGTTTGGTCTATTTTAACTGTTTAGTCTGTTCAGTCATTATCTGTTGGTACACAGCCTGCAGCCGGCAGCTTCCAAGTCTCTGGGGATAGAGTGGTGTGAAATAGGTTCTTACTTCCTTGGAATTTACCTTCATGTGGGGAGAGGCAGATCATATTTTAGATATTCGTAAGCACTATGAAGACAATAAAGCAATTGAATGAGATAAAGGGGTTATGAAATATTCTAGATAAGCGAGCAGGAAAGGTTTCTCTGAGTAATTGCTAATTTCTGAATGAAGATCCAGTCACGCAAAGATTTAAAAGAATAAGACGAAGCGAGAGAGTAGCACAGACATATATATACTACCAACTGTAAAATAGTCAGTGGGAAGTTGTTGTATAACAAAGGGAGTCCAACTCGAGGATGGAAGATGCCTTAGAGGACTGGGGTGGGGAGGGTGGGGGGGACTCGAGGAGGGGGGAGTCAAGGAAGGGAGGGCATACGGGGATATGTGTATAAAAACAGATGATTGAACCTGCTGTACCCCCCCCCCCCAAAAAAAAAAAAAAAAAAGAATAGTGTTCTAGGAAGAGGAGGGAGCAGGTGCATAAGATTTAGGAATTGAAAGAAAGCTATTGTAGCTGGATTGCAAGGAGTAGGTGGGAATGAGGGAATGCAGGATTCAGATAACAAAGGCCTTTGGATTTGCTGATAAGTTAAGTATGTGAGAGAATATTAAAGACTGTTCTGTTTTGAAGTCTGGCTTTCAAATCTGAGAAGAATCAGTGCAAAGTAACCTGTCATTCTAGGTATAGAACTGTCATGCAGAACATACAAGAGAGGTGTCCAAACCTGGTTGTTCTGCCACTGTTCATCCAATTCCACCACAATTATAGGAACAAACACTAAGCATTCTGTAGAGAGGGTAATTTCTCTGAAGAAAATGAGGAATTCTATGCGGCACTGGTGTCTTCCTCCCTCCCATAGGCACAGACCTGTCGCTCCCTCCCAGCCAAGAAAGAAAGCTTCCAAGAGCATGTTCAGAAAGATTGACGCATGTCCTGGAATTGAAAGGGCACTGCAACTGGTGTCTGTGTCAAGGCTGAAAAATGCCTGAAAGCCAGAGGCTGGCTAGAGGAGCCTTGTGTGACAGAGGTGAGGGAGACGTCCTGGAAACAGACTGAGGTTCGGAGTTTGGCTATGAGTTTTCCTGTGGAACGTTCTGAGGAAGATAGGTGAGATGCAGCCTGATGGGAAACAACCCCAGGGATGGGGTCCATGTAGTGGGGCCCTCTGGAAGGCAGTTCAGTGGGTGCTGCAGGTGAGACAGTCCAGTGACGGGGTCTCCAAAAGGCCTGCAAAAGCACCTCACAGGCAGAAAAAGCAAAACAAAGCGAGATTTAAATTTCTGACACACACATGGTTCCAGGTTGCTGGACTGCGGTTGCACCTGCCAGGTAAGGTTGTGCACTCTTGGGATTTCTCACTCCTGTTGAGACTGACCCGGCTTGAGGGGGAGGAGGCCAAACTTGGAACAGATCCCCTTTCTGCTCGGTGGGTTGTGTCAGCCATCAGTGAGGGGAAAAGAAAAGAAGTTTTGAAAGGAAAGAGGAAGTGAGCTTTTGCCTTAGATCAAAATGCACTTTATAAATTAGCAAATAAGGTTGTTAGTCAATATCTGAAAGTGACTAAAAATCTATGAACTCTAGATGGTATTCAGGACCGGGAGTATGAAAAAGTCTATTTTAATCATTGCATACCTACAATTTTATTTTGTTCAATAAACAGACAGCCAGGACTTTAATATACTTACCTATATTTTAAAATCTAGATCCCTTTATTTTCATAAGTGACAGGGTTGGTCTTTCTGCATATGTTTAGTGTCTTTGTCGATGTTATCTGAGAAGTACATTATATTCACATTTTTTTAATTATTTACTTTCCTACTAAGAACAGTCTTTAATGTTTGTATTACTTTTAGCCATAGGAATTAATTTTTAAACTGAATTCTTTGCTTCTGTGTCTCAACTTAAATCCTTTTAAAATGACAATCTCTTTGTTCTTCCATTCTTCACGTCATTCATCTCTCAGTCAATTGAAGTATCTCTTTGATTATTTTTTAAAAAGAAAGTGTATTGGCCTCCTAATGTTTGAGAATGGCTTGGCATTATCTTTGAAGAAGAATGACAGTTTGGTTGAATAAATATTTTCTGAATGTACAATCTTTTTTATTTTAAAACTTTTAAAATATTCAATATTGTACAGATGCCTGCTGGAAATCTGATTTGGGTTCTCAGGGTATTTGTACAGTTTTGTTTTGTTTTGCCTGTGTCCTTCTTTATTACCAGACTTGGTTTCTTGTCCTTAGTTAAAATTGCTTTAGAAAGAAGTTCCAGGATTTTTTTCAGGTTAGCAGTGTTTTCTTCTTACATTTATTTGATCACTGCTTATAATCCATCTATTCTGTTTCTCATCCTGAGAGCTGTATTATATGCAAGCTTAAACTCCTTATATTTTGTATGAGCTGGTCTTGAGAACAAGCATCCCCTGCTTCACATCTGCAGTGGTAATCAAGTTATGAGTGTCTTCCTTATTGCTTCTCCAGCATTTGTGCTTTCGTTTAAGAAGCTCATTCTGCCTGCCTTACTAACATAGACTCACCAAAGCTTCAGAAGATTGGCTTTTTTCCTAATACAATATTCTCCTCCATTTTTTCCCTTCTTTTTGGCCATTTCTGTGGAAATCTTGGTGTTATATCCATCTGTATTCTAATAACAAGCCTATCCAGACCAAAAGCACTTATTTTACACAATGTTTTGGTTACACGCTTATAGAAATGTCTGTATGGACATTACCTGGTGTAATGCCTAAGAAACATTTATACAAGTAGAATTATAGGCTCAAAATTATGAACAGTAACTTTTTTTTTCATTTTGATAGGCTAAAAATTGCTTCTTTGTATTTGAGTAAATTTGAATTTTCTCCCTGTGAAGTTGAACATGATTTCATAAAATAACTTGGTGTTTATACATTGTCTTTTGAAGTCTTTGATCTTTTTTAAGGTAGGTTACAATAGGTCACATAAATTTGAAAGAATTCTTTGTATATTAAGTGTACTAACGTCACATTTTATTAGCTACAGTAGCCTTACCACTGTAACAAATAAACCTTTAAAAGAGTTCTATTCTGTAGACTTTTACTTTACATAGTTGAGATTGTTTCATATATGATTTTAACAATGATCAACAAAGGAACATTTACAGGTTCTATCTTTGTCAAGGATTCCCTTTTTGGAGACAGTGAATAATATTGTTTGTTTACTTAGTTTTTCTTTCAGCACAGTTATTTTATTTTATCTTATTTTATTTTTATTAATTTAAGCTCTTTATTGGAATATAATTGCTTTATACTCTTGTACCAGTTTTTGAGGTACACCAAAGTGAATCAGCTATATTTATACATATATCCCCATATCCCCTCTCTCCCGCGACTCCTCCCGCTCTCCCTGTCCTGGCCCACTAAGTCATCACCCATCATTGAGTTGATCTCCCTTTGTTATACAGCAACTTCCCACTAGCTGTCTGTTTTACAATTGGTAGTGTATCTGTGTCTTTGCTACTCTCTCACTTCGTCCCAGCTTCCCCTTTGTCCCCCACCCCCCCCAACCCCGTGTCCTCAAGTCCATTCTCTGCATCTGCATCTTTATCTTTATTCATGCCCTGTCACTGGGTTCATCAGTACCATTTTTTTAGATTCCATATATATGAGTTAGCATACAGTATTTGTTTTTCTCTTTCTGGCTTACTTCGCTCTGTATGACAGTCTCTAGGTCTATCCACCTCATTACATATAGCTCCATTTCATTCCTTTTTATGGCTGAGTAATATTCCATTGTATATATGTGCCACATCTTCTTTATCCATTCATCTGTTGATGGGCATTTAGGTTGCTTCTGTGTCCTGGCTATTGTAAGTAGTGCTGCAATGAACATTATGGTACATGTTTCTTTTTGGATTATGGTTTTCTTTGGGTATATGCACAGTAGTGGGGTTACTGGATCATATGGTAGTTCCATTTTTAATTTTTTAAGGACCCTCCGAACTGTTTTCCATAGTGTCTGTACCACCTTACACTCCCACCAACAATGCAGGAGCGTTCCCTTTTCTCCACACCCTCTCCAACATTTATTGTTTCTAGATTTTGTGATGATGGTCATTCTGACTGGTGTGAGGTGATACTTCATTGTGGCTTTGAGTTGCATTTCTCTAATGATTAGTGATGTTGAGCATCTTTTCATGTGTTTGTTAGCCATCTGCATGTCTTCTTTGGAGAAATGTCTATCTAGGTCTTCCGCCCATTTGTGGATTGGGTTATTTGCTTTTTTGGTATTAAGCTGCATGAGCTGCTTGTATATTTTGGAGATTAATCCTTTGTTGGTCGCTCATTGGCAAGTATTTTCTCCCATTCTGAGGGTTGTCTTCTTGTCTTCTTTATGGTTTCTTTCGCTGTGCAAAAGCTTTTAAGTTTCATGAGGTCCCATTTGTTTACTCTTGGTTTTATTTCTGTGATTCTAGGAGGTGGGTCAAAAAGGATCTTGCTTTGATGTATATCATACAGTGTTCTGCCTATGTTTTCCTCTAAGAGTTTTATAGTATCTGGCCTTATATTTAGGTCTTTAATCCATTTGAAGTTTATTTTTGTGTATGGTGTTAGGAAGTGTTCTAATTTCATTCTTTTACATGTAGCTGTCCAATTTTCCCAGCACCACTTATTGAAGAGGCTGTCTTTTTTCCATTGTATATTCATGCCTCCTTTGTCAAAGATAAGGTGCCCATGTGTTTGGGTTTACCTCTGAGTTCTCTATTCTGTTCCATTGATCTACCTTTCTGTTTTTGTGCCAGTACCATACTGTCTTGATCACTGTGGCCTTGTAGTGTAGTTTGAAGTCAGGAAGCCTAATTCCACCAGCTCTGTCTTTCCTTCTCAAGATTGCTTTGGCTATTCCAGGTCTTTTATGTTTCCATACAAGTTGTAACACTTCTTGTTCTTTTTCTGTGAAAAATGCCGTTGGTAATTTGATAGGGATTGCGTTGAATCTGTAAATTGCTTTGAGTAGGATAGTCATTTTCACAATGTTGATTCTTCCAATCCAGGAACATGGTATGTCTCTCCATCTGTTTGTGTCATCTTTGATTTCTTTCATCAATGTCTTATAGTTTTATTCATACAGGTCTTTTGCCTCCTTAGGCCGGTTTATTCCTGGGTATTTTATTCTTCTTGCTGCAATGGTAAATGGGAGAGTTTCCTTAATTTCTCTTTCTCAGCACAGTAATTTTAAATCGGTTCTTAAAAAGAGAGGAAATTTCATGTGAATTGTAGGATTAAGGATATGGCTCAAAAATCACATTTTCCTTTAGGGAAAGTACAAAATCAAAACTGATATTTATCCAATCCACATGAGAAAAACTTAACCAACTGAATGAATTTCCGAAGTCAAGAACCAAAATGTATTAAAACTTTAAAAAGTTCTTTTATACTAAAAGTTAGTATAAAAAATTTTTTTTTTAAACTTATGATTTTTCTTGTGTTTTTCTGTGTAAAGCTCCATGAAGACAGGATCCACTTGTGTTTTGATCACCAGCTTATCCCAATTCTTGGTGGAGTATCTGATGCATGGTGTCATATTAAAATATTTGTTAAAAGTAACAAGAAAATCTTAAGGTTATGTGTGTGTATGTTGTGTGTTTCTTCTATTAATATTCAATAAGAGTACTTGGTATGTTTTCTGAACCCTTGTACATCTGAGAATTTCATTGTCTTCTGACGTGGAAGTCTTGGTTGTTTATAAAATTCCTGAGTTTTAAACATATTTCTCCAGTACTTTTAACTATTACTTCAGTGCCTTTTTGGCATCTTATTGCATATGAGTATAAAATTCAAAACTGCTTTTGACCAAAGTTTATAGGCTTAGGTCCTTATCTCTTTTTGAAATTTAAACCTTTTGCCAGGACATGTTTTGATTTGGATCTTTTCTGACAAATTTTGGTGGGAGCATAGTGGTTCCCTTTTATCTATTTATTTAGTTCCTATTTTAATGAAAACAGTTTTCCTCATTTCTGTTTTTAAATATTATTTCTGTTCGTATTTATTCTTCATGCACATTTATAATTCTTGGTTTGCTCTGCATTTTCCTTCTTTTGTATTCACTACTTCTCTCTTTTTAATCATTTCCATTTGTTAGCCTTTTCTTTATAATAATGTGAACGATAAAAATAATTAGAAGGGAGACTTTCCTGGTTATCCAATGGTTAAGACTCCGCACTTCCAGTGCAGGGGGCATGGGTTCTATCTCTGGTCAGGGAACTATGAGGGTGAGTCAAAAATTATTTGCACTCTGACTATAGAATTTACAAAAGTTTTAATATAACCAGAGTACAGGTAATTTTTGACTCACCTGCATATGATCTCACATGCCCCAAGATGTGTCCCCTCCCAAAAAAAAAGAATAATGAGAAGGAGAATGAGGAGATGAGGAAGGAGATGCAGCAGCAGCAAGGCGCTGCCACTGGGAAATAAAATAAAACCCCTTCAAAAGTAGCCTCTTATGCCAAGGAAAGTACAAAATTAAATTGTAAAACTGCACAATACTAATAATTATTATTTATCATAATCTATGGCATGATGCTAAAGCAGTACTCAGAGCAAAATTCATAGCACTAAATGGCTATATGAATAAACATGAAAATAAATAAGTTAAAATTTGTTCCAAACAGTTGAACACTTACTCCTTTAATTCCTGTTCCTTTAACCTGGATCCTAGCATGGGGAGACAAATGAAGAACACCTGAACTCAACCTTCAGCGCCAAGCAGACTGAGACCAAACAAGTCAGGCAAAGCCACAATGAACCCATCAATCTGAGAAGGAGAAAGAAGTGTTTATTGTGAAAGCCATTTAATTTTAGGGTTGTTTGTAGAAAAAGTTGACTAATATATTGAAAAACTTAGTATATTGAGAACATATTAGAGGCATTTCTTCAAAGTAAAAAACACTTCAAAGTATGCCACTATTATTATTACTTAACATGGTACTGAGGTGTTAGTTATTGCATTTAGATAAAAGAATGCAGTTAGAGGAATAAAAATAACAAATGAAAGGAATTTTACAGATTATGTGATTATATATCTGGAAAACCAAAGAGATTTAGTTGAAAAACTACTAAGACAATATGAGAATCTGGTAGAAGAACAGGAAATGAACATATAGAAATCGACACAAAGAAACCAGTTAGAAGATATGCCAGAGAAAATTCTGTTTTCCGTGATAACAATAACAAAAAAGCAAAAAAATAAGTAAAATAAATAAAAAAACCTAGGCACAAAAAATTAAAGTTGTGCATAAACTTTGTGAGGGACGTTTAAAACCCCAAAAGGCACATAATGCATTTAAGCAAATAAAAAATAAAAACATATATTGTTCTTGGATATGAAAACATCATAAAAATGCCACCTCTTCCTAAGTTGTAAATTTGCATGATTTCTACAAAAATATCTATCAGCTTATTTTTCTACATAAATTATAAAATTCATGTAGCAAAGTGAACAAATAAGAATTACCAGGAAACCTCACCAAAAAAGAGGAAATGTTGGGGGATATAACCCTACCAAATATTAAAACATAATAAAACCTCTGTAGTTCAAGCAGTTTGTTATTGGTGCAAACCTACAATGGAGCAGGTTCCTAAATCCACAAATAGATACCAATACACGTGGAAATGTAGTATATGACGAATGAGGCATCTCAAATCTGTGAGGAAATAAGAACTTTCTGCTAATAATTGTTGTGACTTCGTCATTTGAAGAGAAATAAAATGGGATTCATGTCACACTGTACTGCACAATAAATTCCACATGGATCAGAGATGAAAATGTGGAAACTTAAACCATCGTGTACTTAAAGAAAGCCTGGGTAAATTGTTTCATTAATAGAGAAAGGGGAACACTTTTAATTATGACTCAAAACATTACTAGATTTGAGTACATTAAAACTTGCATTCTAGAAAACACTAAAAGTAAATAAAAATTATAATTACATACTGAGAAATAATATTTGAGGCATATAATATACAAAAAAGGCTAATTGTTCTAATATGTAAACTATTTGGAGAGGAGGAAATGAAAATAGCCTTTAAACATGTGAAGAGACGGAAAACCTTATTCTTGATGATGAAAATAGACATTAAAATTATATTTCTAAGCTCTTTGGCAAAAATCTACAAGTTCAATAGCAAACTCTTGTATGGAAACAGGAAGGTTTATTTATTGTTGATGGGAATGCAAAATAGTTCAACACTTATGATGAAGAATGTGGGAAGACCTAGAAAAGTTGCTGGGCATTTATCAATTCATCTGATAGTCCCTTTTCTAGTATTCTATTCCTAAGATGTACCAGCAAAAGTATAAAGTAATTTCTTAGGTATAAGTAATTTCTTAGGCAAGGGGACTTCCTTGGCAGTCCAGTGATTAAGACTGCATGCATCCAATGCAGGGGACGTGGGAACTAAGATTCCAAATGCCGCACAGCCCAGCCAAAATATATATATGTGTGTGTGTGTGTGTGTATGGCAAGAAGTTATTCTTTGTAGTATTATTTGTATAGGAGAAGTATTGAAAATGACCCAAATATCTGTCAGTTTGGAAGTGATTGAATAAATTATTT
This sequence comes from Hippopotamus amphibius kiboko, assembly GCF_030028045.1. Lineage (NCBI taxonomy): Eukaryota > Metazoa > Chordata > Mammalia > Artiodactyla > Hippopotamidae > Hippopotamus > Hippopotamus amphibius. The sequence goes on along the minus strand of NC_080192.1, from coordinate 39,519,227 downwards.
TCTGTCTACACAATCAAATACAGTGCAGCTGCAAGATGGAATGAAGAGTATCTCTATAATTTGATATGTAGCAATGTCCACAATATAATATGGAATGAAAAAAAAGGAAGATGCCAAACAATATACATAGTATGCTGTCTTTTGTGCAAGAAATATACTAATACATACTTATCTTTTCTTATATTTACAAAAATAATCACTAGGTGGGTAAATTTTAAAAACTAGATACTTGTAGAACTGTGGAGATAGAATAAATGGTTTGGTGAAAAAAGTCACACAATACAGTTACTATTCCAGTATTTTTGTTACAAACCTTGTATTTATGGACTAAATGTTAGATCACTGGAGAAAATAAGGGAAAGGCATCTCTACTTTCCTTAAGGTGAAAATGTTCACATCCTTTTTAGGTACCAATTTGTTCTTAATTAAAAATGTATTGGCTTTGTGGTTACTAGAAATTCTTCACAGAATCTGACAGTAGGTTATTATTGTCTTTCTTTTTCAACATGGTAATTTTCTTTTCCTATCTCTTCGTGGCATCCTAAAGAAAAAAATTGGAGAAGCTTTGCATTATACTGCTCACAAAATTTTATACAGTAATTAAATTATGAATTTTTAATTATTTTATTTTTATAATATATTTGTAAGATTTGACAAGATAAATGCTGCTCAGTCTCCTTTTTAAAATGGCTTGGCTAATCTTGTTTATCTATTTTATGTAATTAACATTCCAAGTCACTCCTGCAAAAAAAACATTTTCCTGTTTGAGATTTTGCTTAAAATTGACTAACCTTATTAGGGAAGACTTGGGAGATTTATATCATTTGTCCTAACTATGGAGGCTTTATAAATTTTCTCTCATATAGTTTATTTTTTTCATAATTTTATAGTATAGTTTCATCACATTTATTTTTAAAGCATTTCTGAATATTTTATATTTTTTGTTCTAGTTATTATACAGGGAAGTTATTTATTTTGGTATATTTATTTTGTACCCGGGCACTTTGCTTTCTCATTAGTTCTAATACATAGAAAAAAGCATGTGGTCTGCAAGTATTTATTACTATGACGTCAGATTTCCAAAAATTATAACCAATATATCTGATTTGTGGCTTATTGACTTAATAAAACATGAGGCTGGTAATTCTCCTTTTCTTAAACCAAATAATTGTGAGAATGCTTTCAGAGTTACACTTAAATATAATGTTGACTGTTCTTCATAGTAAGAGAGAACCCATCTATTCTTAAGTTTATTTTAGGGGAATTTCTGTGGTAGCCAATTACTCATGCCCACCTTAAAAAGTGGGAATTCCAGAAGAATTCTTAGGAACACATTCCAGTAACTAATAATCCTCATCATCAGGGAATATCTTTATACGTCAGTTAAATCCCTAGTGTTTGAATTCAAATCAACTACTTCTTACACTATCCCTCATTAATTGAGGTAGTTCATTATCAACATGGTATCTCTCAGGGTTCATTTTTCTTCATATAAAAATTGTTGCTTCTTTTTCAACTGTTCTCATATGTGCTTCAGAAATACTCAATGAAGAGTATGTTCATCTGAACAAATACATCATGAGATAAATTTTATTTACTGTTATTACATCCCTGTATAACCATATTTATCATGCCTGAAAAGGTTTCTAGTGGTCCTTTGCCTGATGCTTGAAATCACTTAGTTATAATTTTTAACTATCACACAGAAAAAAATGCTAAAGAGATTATTCTAATTTTACTCTAAATAATCCTTAAGTAAAAGAAAGGAAATTAGGAAATAAGATTTCTGATGAAAGTAACTATACATGGAAAAGCAGTTTAGCTATATAAATTTACCTTTTAAAGCATTCTGCATTGGAGGTTATATCTTCTAACAGTAAGTTTTTATGGAGCTTAGATAACTAACTACATAATATTAAGTAATTTAGTCAGAGGTATATAGGAGTACTGAAAAGTATATATGAATTAGTATGGACTTTGTTAAGTACATAATATCAGTAGTTAAATGCATAGGCAATAAAATATTGATAATGTGAGCATTTTTCCAATTTACATCAAGGAATATATGGTTTGAAATTTTGCTTCTAAATAATAAAAGGAAAAGTTTTTTTATTTTGTTTTAAAAGAACATTAATAAATTTCTAGACAAAAATTAGCCCAAGAGAAATTAAAAATGAAGGCTACACTGATAGTTGGAACATTGTTTTCAGAATCAATGCTCAAGACTTGAAACAGATACATACTTTTGCTTGTCTTAATTGATCACTAGTTTTTCTGCAGAATAATAGATTCTGAGTAAAAGTGTATTGGATTAAAAAATGAATTTATCCATTTATTAAAATCCGCAAAGTATATTTTTGTTATGAAAAGATTCTGAAGCAAACTGTATCAATGAAAGATTTACTTTCATATTAATCTTTTATTTATTTAAAAATTGATTAACTTGTTCCTTGAAGAACTAGAAATTACTAATGTATGGATCACATCACCTAACTGATTTTCAATTCAGTTCAGTGGAAATAAAAATGACTTTTTCTCTTGATAGTCCTCCATTTTGGACTATCAAGGACTATTTTGCTTCAAGGACTGTCTTTATCAATGAAAGTATAAGCTGAATGTAAACTCATACTAATACAGCTCTCCCTAGGTCTAAATCTGTGAAGGACAACTATTCCTCCTTCACAGATTGCCAAGTGACCTTAGCAGGGGGAGGAAGAACTTCCAGCAGTCAAGTAGAAGAATTAGATTTTGAACTTATAAACACTGAATCTACTGTGATCACCCATCATGATTGAAATCAGAAATCTTTCAAGTGTCACTAATTTAAATAGGTCTTTTGTTGTTTTATAAAATCCAATGGACCATTTAGAATGGCTGGACCAATTTTTTCCCCTTATCACTGCTCCAGTGCTCTAATTCACTCGTTGTAAATCAATTCTTCCCATGTTCCTATAGCCTAAGCAAGACTGAATTGAAGTATGGGGAAAAAATGGATATTGTTGGTAGAAACCAGAAAGAGATATCTTATTTGTTACTTTTGCTTTTCATTCTTCTAATTAACTTGGACTTTTCAATGAAAATAGGTTGTAGAGCAGTTGTTAGTGTGGTATGGGGAAATGAAATATAACTGATGGTTGACTCTGAGGTTTAAAAGCTTCCTTACAAATATTGTGCCATTTCATTTTTGGAACAAGCTAGTGAGAAAGTAAAGACATTTATAGGTAATGAAATTTGTTAGAGAAGATAAATTTAACATGGTTCTTCTGATTCCCAAAAAGGAGAGCTTTAATTTCCACGCCTTACCTGCTTCTGACAATAGATAAAATGAAAGGAGTAGATGAATTTTATCTGGGACATACATATTTTATGTGGGCACTGTATATTCATTTGTTCAATACAGATTTATGAGTTTCTATTATGTGACAATTACTGATGATAGGCACCTGGAATACAGTGATGAACAACACAGATAACTCCTTGCTCCCATGGGGCTTCAACCTAGAAGGAGAAGACAGAAAATTAACAAACATGTAAACTAGAAAAGGTGCTATGTAAATGGACTTCTAATTTTGGCTAAGATGGAGAGTATCTTGTAACACACAAATGCTCCACAAGAGAACAAAAAGAGAAGCCTGATTCTTAAAAACATATTTAAAAATTATAGGCACTGGAGAACAACTGAGGGCTTAGTGGACATAATCCCTGAGAAATAAGCAGTTGTAAGGTTAAGCAAACCAACATTTTACAGCTCTTTCCTTTTCTCACGATTTTAAACGTGAAGCAGAAGACTGATGAACATAGCACAGCCCAAAGGCCTTTACTAATAGGTAGAGAAGCAGCACAGCTTTGGGTTACTCTTTGGTGATAGAAAGACCAAAAAAAATAAATAAATAAGATATAAGGGTCCAGGATATCAGTCAGATGGGTGGTGCAGATAACTGATATCAATACTGTGTCAGTTTTTACTCAAGATGTTCGCCGAATTTTAAAGCTGGATGGAACAAAAGATTAAGAAACAAGCACAAACTCTGAAAAATTAAAAAAAATTAATTCAGTAATCTCTACATGTTAAGAAAACTAGGCTTAGACTTCAGAACTCAGCATTGGACGCTCCACATATAGCTGGAGGGCTACATGACAAGTTTTCCACCTATGTTTTCTTCTAGGAGTTTTATGGTTTTAGATGTTATGTTCAAATCTTTAGCCCATATTAAGGGTTTTTTTTTGTGTGTGTATGATGTAAGATAGTGGTCAAGTTTTATTCTCTTGCAAGAGGCGGTCCAGTTTTCCCAACATTATTTATGAAGAGAACATCCTTTCCCCATTGTATTTTCTTGGCTGTTTTTTATAAATTACTTGACTGTATATTCATAGATTTCCTTCTGGGCTCTCTGTTCTATTCCATTAATCTATGTGTCTGTTTTTATGCCAGTACCATAATGTTTCGATTATTATAGCTTTGTAATATATTTTGAAATCAGAGAGCATGAAGCCTCCAGCTTTGTTCTTCTTTCCCAAGATTGCTTTGGCTACTTAGGGTCTTTTGTGGTTCCATACACATTTTAGGATGGTTTGCTCTAATTCTGTGAAAAATGACAGTGGAATTTTGATAACGATTGCATTGAATCTGTAGACTGTTTGGGTAGTATGGACATTTTAACAGAATTAATGTTTCCAACTCAGGAACACTGAATATCATTTCACTTATTTACATTTTCTTGAATTTCTCTTATCATTGTCTTCTAGTTTTTAGTGTACAGATCTTTCACCTCCTTAGTTAAGTTATTCCTGGGTACTTTATTCTTTTTGAAGCAATTGTAAATGGGATTGTGTTCTTAATTTCTCTGTCTAGTTTCTTATTCATGTATAGAAACACAACAGATTTCTGTATGTTGATGTAATATGCTGAAACCTTACTGAATACATTGATTAGTCTTAAGTTTTTTTAGTGGAATCCTTAGGGCTTTCTATATATAATATTATATCATCTGCAAATAGTGACAGTTTTACTTCTTTTCTGATTTGGATGGCTTTTATTACTTTTTCTTGCCTAGTTGCTCTGGCTAGGACTTCCAGTGAGTAGAAGTGGCAAGAGTGTTCATCCTTGTATTGTTCCTGATAATAGAGGAAAAGTTTTCAGCTTTTCACCATTCAGTATGATGTTAGCTGTGGGTTTGTTATACATGACCGTTAGTATGTTGAGGTATGTTCCCTCTGTACCCACTTTGTTGAGAGTTTTTAAATAAATGGATATTGAATATTGTCAAATGCTTTTTCTGCATCTATTGAGATGATATGATTTTTATTTTGTCTATATGGTATACCATATTAACTGATTTTGATCAATTCTTTATTGAACCATCCTTGCATCCCTGGAATAAATCCCACTTACTCATGGTGTATAATCCTTTTAATGTATTGTTGAAATCAATTTGCTAATATTTGGTTGAGGATTTTGCATATGTATTCATCAGGAATATTGCCATGTAATTTTCTTTTCTTATGGTATTCTTGTCTGGTTTTGATATCAGGATAATTCTGGCCTTGTAATATGAGTTTGGAAGTGTTCCTTTCTCTTCTATTTTTGGAAGAGTTTGAGAATGATTGGTGTTAATTCTTCTTTGAATATATGGTAGAATTTACCAGTGAAGGCATCTAGTCCTGGAATTTTATTTGTTGAAAGGTTTTTGATTACTGATTTAATCCGCTTACTAGTAACTGGTCTGTTCAGACTTTCTATTTCTTCATGATTCAGTCTTGGTAAGTTGTATGTTTCTTGGAATTTATCTATTTATTCTGTTTTGTCCAACTTATTGGCATATAATTGTTCATAGTAGTCTCTTACAATGTTTTGTATTTCTGTGGTATCAGTTGTAACATCTCTTTCATTTCTGATTTTATTTATTTAGGCATCCATTTCTTGGTGAATCTAGTTAATGGTTTGTCTGTTGTTTATCTTTTGAAGAACCAGCTCTTAGTTGCAATGATTTTTTTTTTCTGTTTTTCTTTAATCTTCATTATTTTTATTTTGCTCTGATTTTTATCTACTAAATTTGGGCTTTGTTCTTTTTTCTATCCTTCTTTGAGATGTAAAGTTAGGTAGTTTTCTTTTTTTCCTGTTTCTTGAAGTAGGTATGTATTACTATGAAGTTCCCCCTCAGAATTGTTTTTGCTACATCTCATGAAGTTTGTTATGTTGCATTTTCATTTTCATTTGTCACAAGGTATTTTTGTTCCTCTTAATTCCTTTGGTTGTTCAGTAGCATGTTTAATTTCCATATAGATATGTATTTTCCAGTTCTCTTCTTGTAATTGATTTCTGATTTCATACTGTTATGGTCAGAAAAGATCTTGATGTGATTTCAGTCTTCTTAAATTTAGTATGGCTTCTTTTGTGGCCTAGCAGGTGATCTATCCTGAGGAATGTTCCTTGTGCACTTGAGAAGATTTCTATTGCTTTTGGATAGAATGTTCTGTATATATCTGTTAATCCATTTGATTTGATGTGTCATGTAAAGCCAGTGGTTCCTTACTGATTTTCTATCTGGATGATCTATCCATTGATGTAAGTGGGGTGTTTATGTCCTCTCATATTATTGTATTGCTGTCTGTTTTTCCCTTTAGGTCTGTTAATATTTGTTTTATATATTTAAGTTCCCCTATGTTGGGTCCATAAATATTAACAAACGTTATATCCTCTTATTGTATTGACCTTTTAATCATTATGTGATGACTTTGTCTTTTGTTAGTCTTTTTTTAGTCTCTTTTGTCTGATATAAGTATAGCTACGCCAGCTTTCTTTGATTTCATTTTGCATGGAATAACTTTTTCCATCCCTTCACTTTCAATCTGTGTGTGTCCTTATATCTGAAGTGAATTTCTTGTAGGCAGCATAAGGATGGGTCTTGTGTTTTTATCCATTCAGCCACTCTATATCTTTTAATTGGAGAATTTAGCCCATTTAAATTTGAAGTAATTGTGAATAGGTATGTATTTATTGCCATCTTTTTTTAAATTAATTAATTAATTTATTTATTTTATTGGCTGCATTGGGTCTTTTTTGCTGTGTGCGGGCTTTCTTTTAGTTACGGTGAGTGGGGGCTACTCTTCATTGTGGTGTGCGGGCTCCTCATTGCTGTGGCTTCTCTTGTTGCAGAGCATGGGCTCTAGGCGCGTGGGCTTCAGTAGTTGCAGCACATGGGCTCAATAGTTGTGGCTCACGGGCTCTAAAGCGCAGGCTCAATAGTTGTGGCACACGGGCTTAGGTGCTCCGTGGCACGTGGGATCTTCCTGGAGTGGGGATCGACCCCGTGTCCCCTGCATTGGCAAGCAGATTCTTAACCACTGTGCCACCTAGGAAGCCCTATTGCCATCTTTTTCAGTCACTCTCTGTTTTATAGTTCCTTTCTGTTCCTGTCTTCTTCTCTTGCTCACTTCCCTTGTAGCTTAATGACTTTCTTTGGTGGTATGCTTTTTTATTCCTTTGTCTTTATCTTTTGTGTATCTTCTGTAGGTTTTTGCTTTGTGGTTACCATTAGGCTTATATATAACAACTTATATTTGTAACAGTCTATTTTAAGTTGATAACAACTTAAGTTTTAACACATTCTAAAGCTCTGTGCTTTTATTCCCCTCTCCACATTTTATGTTCTGTTGGTCACTCTTACAAAATTTCTTTTCTTCTGTTGTGTGTGCACTGTAATGTCTGAAATAGCTTATGTTGACAAAAATTAAAAATTATGCTAGTTATGCATATACAGTAAGTCACCTACATATGAACCTGCAAGTTGTGAACTTTCAAAGATGTGAACATGTGTTCCATCAGCATCAGATGTGAGTGAAATTGCATCTTGCCCTCTTTCTCCTATTGCTGATGATCCCTCAACTCTACCATCTCCCACCTCTTCTCCCTCCTCCAGTCAGTAACTCTCCTTGCCTCTTCACTCGATGCCAGCCCCTGTATGCCAGCTGTTGTACTGTACTACTGTACTTTTCAAGGTACTGTACTATAAGGTTAAAAATGTTTTCTTTATTTTTTTGTTTTTTATGTATTATTTGTGTGAAAAGTATTATAAACTATTACAGTACAGTACTATATAGCTGATTGTGTTAGTTGGGTACCTAGGCAAACTTTGTTGGACTTACAAACAAATTGGAGTTATGAATGCACTCTCAGAGTGGAACTCGTTTGTATGTAGGGGACTTACTGTATATGTCTTTGAAGGTAAAATAGAGCTTTCAGTTGACCTAAAACGTGCATGCAGCATGAGTGAAAAATAAAACTTCTGTTGTCTATACCTCTGGATTATGTTGCTTTGAGTTACTGACGTGTGACCTGACCTTATCTTGTCTAATACATTTCCCAAAATGATCTGACCATATGTCCACTCTCCACCCTGTGTACCACTTCAGACATGCTAGCCTTTTTGTTGTTCCTGAAACAAAACAATTCTATTCCCACCTCAAGACTTTTGAACTTGAGACTTCGAAGTTGAAATACACTTCCATATGATATCTGCATTCATCAGTCCCTCACATCTTCCATGTCCTTTGTCAGAAGTTGCCTTTTCAATGCGGCCTCCACTTATTGCCGCTTTTAACATTTGCACTTTCCTTCCATCTGGCTTAATTAATTATAATTTATTACCAAATAATATAGTGTATATTTGGTTTTTAAATTTTGTTTCTCCTTCATTAGAACATAAAGATGACAATTTTTAAAAAATAGTCCTTTTTTCAGAGAAGTTTTTGGTTCACAGTAAAATTAAGAGGAAGGTAAGGGATTTCCCATATACTCCCTTCCCCACATAGGCACAGCCTCACCATTATCAACATTCTACACCAGAATTAAAATTAATGAACCTACATTGACATATCATAATCACCCAAAGTTCATAGTTTATGTTACAGTTCATGCTAGGTTTTGTACATTCCGTGGATTTGGACAAATGTGTGATAACATGTATTTATTATTTTGGTATTAACAGAGTATTGTCATTGCCCTAGAGATTCTCTGTACTGTGTCTCTTCATCTCTTCCCACCACAACCTCTTCATCTCTGCCCATGTCCTGGCAACCACTGATATTTTTTTTACTGTCTCCAAAGTTTGCCTTTTCCAGAGCATCATATAGTTGGAATCATACAGTATGTAGCTTTTTCAGATTGGCCTGTTTCACTTAGCAGTATTGACTTAAGTTTCCTATGTGTCTTTTCATGGGTTGATAGCTCATTTCTTTTTAGCACTGAACAATATTCCATTGCCTGGATGTAGCATGGTTTATTTACACATTCATCTACTGAAGGATAACTTGGCTGTTTCCAAGTTTTTTTACAATTATTAATAAAATTGCTCTAAACATCTGGGTGCAGGTTTTTGTGTGAACAGAAGCTTTCAACTCCTTTGGATAAATACTAAGCAGTGCAATCACTGAATTATATGGTAAGAGAATGTTTAGCCTTTTTAAGAAACTACCAAACTGCCTTCCAAAGTGACTGTGCCATTTTACATTCCCACCAGCAATGAATGAGAGTTTCTTTTGCTCTACATCCTTGCCAATATTTAATATTATCAGTTTCTGGATGTTGGCCATTCTAATAGGTTCATAGTGGTATCTTGTTGTTTTAATTGGACATATGATGTAGAACATATGCTTATTGGCCATTTGTATGTCTTACTTGGTGAATGTCTGTTAAGGTCTTTGGCCCCATTTTTTAATGTCTCTTATTGTTGAGTTTTAAGAGTTCTTTGTATATTTTAGGTAACAGTCCTTTATCAGATGTGTCTTTTTTTGTAAATATTTTCTCCCAGTCTGTGGATTGTCTTTTCATCATCTTGACAGTATCTTTCAAAGAGCAGAAATTTTTAATTTTAATTAGGTTCCAGTTTATTAATCTTTTTTTCATGGATCATACCTCTTATGATGTGTCTAAAAAGTTATTGCCAAACCCAAGGTCATCTAGATTTTCTCCTGTGTTACCGTCTAGGAGTTACACATTTTGCGTTTTGATCCGTTTTGAGTTAATTTTTGTGAAGGGTTTAAGGTCTGTGTCTAGATTCATATTTTTGCACATGGATGTACAGTTGTTCCAGTAGGGCTTCTTGTCTATTTTTAAACTATTAAATCCTTATTGCCTAGAAAAGTGCCTGGTGCATAGTAGGCTCCCAATAAATATTTTTCAATGAAAGAATATACAGTTTAGTTATATGTGTGATCATAATAATAGAAAAACAATAAAAATTCATTTGGATTAAGAAATATTAGTTTTTTGTATATGATTATTTATGGGAAAATAATTTCATACCAGCAGTTCATTTATTTGTGAGTTCACTTCTTAAGCTTTTTTTTGTTTTTTTTGTGTTTTTTTGCTTTTTTATCTTAGAGCTAAAACCAGCAATTTTGAAGGGGTAGGGGATTTAATTTATTGTGTGAGACTGAGATACTTGAAAGGAGAATGAAAACTAGTGTGGCCAGATAACCAAGGAATTAAATATGAGTCCCAAAGGCCGTCATGGCCAATACGTGCTAAAGACTAGCTGCTACACTCACTTACCTGAAAATAAGTACACCTCCAAAAATCTCATCAGTCTCTGGTCAATGAGTTGGATATTTAGAACCAGATTCTACTGGTTTTAGACAAACAAAACAGTATAGCATTCATTTCACTTAATTGGTTTACAGCAAATTCATAGTCATTAGGGAAAAGTTGTTGAATTCTTACTCTGTTTCAGAAAAACTGCTAAACATTTTCCTTTTAATTATGTCATTTAATCTTCATTAAAAATCTTCCAAGAGACAGCACCAGTGTTGAAATCCAGCTCTGCTCGACTATGGAGCACAGAGAGTTTTGTCAGATACAGTATTTTAAGGAATAAATATTATAGGTAGATACCCCACTAGGAGATTAGGTGAATCCCAATAGAACATGAAGGGTTGTTTTTTTGTTACCTAGGGAAAGGGATGAAGGAAACCTTGTTAAATGCCAAAATGTATACATAAAAAAACCTATAAGCAAATTTTGCAACTTTATAAATAAATGTTTGGAATACAACCCATTCATGACCTACTACCTGCGTCTTAAAAATGTTGTTAAATTATTCTGCTTAATTAGAGGGATATCTGTTTTGATAATAGCTGATGGCAGTATTCAAGTATTGTGTAGAATAACTCTACTAATTTTATGAGAGATTTTACATTATACTTGAGTGAACATAGCTTTTAAATATTGTGTTTTCAGTGGTTATTTTTTTTATTGAGGTATAGTTGCTTTACAATGAAGTGAATCAGCTATATGTATACATATGTCACCTCTCTCTTGGACCTCCCTCCCCCCACCCCATCCCACCCATCTAGGTCACCAAAGAGCACCGAGCTGAGCTCCCTGTGCTATATACAGCAGGTTCCCACTAGCTGTCAGTTTTACACATAGTAGTGTATATATGTCAGTCCCAGTCTCCCAATTCCTCTCACCCCTCTTCCCTACCCTGTGACCACATGTCCATTCTCGACATCTGCATCTCTGTTCCTACCCTGAAAATGGGTTTGTCTGCACCAGCTTTCTAGACTCCACATATATATGCATTAATATACAATATTTGTTTTTCTCTTACTGACTTACTTCACTCTGTATGACAGTCTCTAGGCTCATCCACATCTCTGCAAATGAGCCAATATCATTCCTTTTTATGGCTGAGTAATATTCCATTGTATATATGTGCCACATCTTCTTTATCCATTCATCTGTCGATGGATGGTTAGATTGCTTCCATGTCCTGGCTATTGTAAATAATGCTGCAATGAACATTGGGGTGCGTGTGTCTTTTTGAATTATGATTTTCTCAGGGTATATGCCCAGTAGTGGGATTGCTGGGTCATATGGTAGTTCTATTTTTAGTTTTTTAAGGAACCTCCATACTGTTCTCAATAGTGGCCATATCAATTTATATTCCCACCAACAGTACAAGAGGATTCCCTTTTCTCCACACCCTCTCTAGCATTTATTGTTTGTAGACTTTTTGATGATGGCCATTCTGACCAGTGTGAGGTTAATAATAAATATAATCAAAGTTTTAAAGAAGTATATAAAGTTTGAAAAAATGTATAAAAAACCAAACAAATGGTGTTTGGATTGTTTTTAAATTAAGGACTTTATTTATAGTTGCTGTGATTGAATTATTCATATTCAACTGAAGAATCAATTTTTATTTTTCTTTACTGTGGTTGTTATAGTCAAAAACACAAAGCCATTATTTTATTTTTAATTGCAGTCTTCAGTTTTGTGCATTTCATTTTTTTTGGAAGTTGATAGAGTTAACTGTCAGTTTTCACCTCAGGGTGAGAGTCTCATTTTCTAGAACTTCTGAGAACTCAAGAACCATACTTCTTCATGAGTTTTTAAACCATTATTTTCTTTTGACCTGCCATGTGAAAATATTGGAAGTTAATAATAATAAGCCCATTTCTATGGAAATGGTCTAGATATTATTTAATCAATCTTGCTAGATGCTGAACAATTCATGAACTTCTTGTTGAAATTCAATAAGCAGTTCATGAATACTTGAAATGAGAGATTCTGTTTAAAAAAATCAGAAACTGGTAAGTTCTATCAGTGACAGATGCTCTCCCAATCAAATCCAAACTGGTTATGAAACATCTCAGTTTTCAAACTCATCTTGAGTGCAGTCACAGCAGCAAGAATAGATGAGGTGTGACCACAAGGTAATGAAATTCATTTTCTTAGGTGGTTTGTAAAACAGGCTTTCTGAACACAATTCCAGAAGAGCGGTTCCAAAAAGGTTTCAAGCCGTGGTAGCTTCATTGTAATTGACGTACAGTCTCTTAGAGTGATTTCTTAGAAGGTCAGCACTCGTGTATTTGTTAGTAATTGCCTTTGTTATTTTACTGTCACACCTTTTAAGTTTGGTAAGGCACTTTGCAACTAAAAGAATGTCTTCCAAAAAGACCTTTGGAGAGGATGGTGTAAGGAGCCTGGTACATATCTGGGTTGCAGAAAAGAAACAAAAATCACATTCCTTGTCCTATCAGTGTGCATTCTTATTCTGCCGTGGATACATTTTTAATTGCTCTCCTTAAAAGCTTGATCCAAAAGCCTCAGAAATAAACAGCTCTCTTTCATTATCCTGTTATAAGTGAACATCCTCTCAATCCTGTCCTGATTTTCAAAATGGAAAAAAAAAGGCGTTTAGAAATCATTCTGAAATATAGTTTCTACAAACATTTCCTATGGGTGATCTTACTAGCCTGTTAAACGTTTGTAATCACACGGAGACTAAAATACGGTACTGCAAGCATGTTAGCACAGTGTGAAATCTCAGTGCTCAGAAGGTATCCAGCACTCACAGTGAGCTGATTTCCAGAACTGGAGTTGCACCAGCTCTCCAGAGAGCTGAAGCTGCCAGTCCACCCTCCTGTCTCCCTTGGAGGAGAATAGGTGGTAGCAAGAAGCCATGTGGGCGGAAACTGAAGAAATAGGATAAAGTCGGGGGGGGGGGGAGGGTGGCACACGCATGGCAGTGATGGAATAAATGACACAGCTTGAATTCAACGGGTTTCTGTTCCTGGTTTTAGACTGATGATATGCACAGCTTTTTTCCCCCCTCCTTTTAAAATTAGCAAACATAATCCTTACTAAGCACCTGGCTGCCTTGCTCCTAGACCGCATTGGTGTCTGTCTCCTTTCATCTGTCATTTTAATGCAAAATCTGAATGCAGTTCCACTGCTTTAAAAGATTTGCTGGGAGCATACTGATATTTTTCCAAGAATAAGAGCACTTAAAAATGCATCTTTGTATCAGAATTTCAAGCACCGGAATAATAAAAGAGTGATGATAAGAATAAGCAAATGGTTTGAGGAAAAATCATAATCTACTTTCCAAAAGTAACAGTGTTAAGAATCCTATTGCTAGCATGAGTCATGATTAAATTGGTACATAATTAAAATGAAATAATAGGTTATGATAACTGCTATGCTTTCACTTTTTCTTTCTCTTTCTCCAAAAGGGGTAGAAGTGGTGAAAATACAGGAAGTAGCGTGATTTGTTTGTGATGAGATGAATAGTCCAATTACACAAATAAATTTTTGGTTGGTTTGGATAAATATTGAAAATTGTGTTATATCAATATATCAGCATGCCCTTTTCTTCAACAACACAAATGTTTAATTCAGCCCAGCCACCAGTTCTGTACCTGGTTGCAATTAGCTGTAAACAGGTAGACTGTTTAAGGCTAGGTGGAAAGACTTAGTAGTTCTTAGACACAGTCAGATAGGTTATTGCTTCTATGAAGGCCTATGAGCCCTATACATGAAGCAAGGTGGGAAGATGTGAAAGCTTTAAAGACTCCAGTTCTATGGGGTCCTGAAGACGGTCACACAAGTGGCCACTCAGCCAGGATCATGTCTAAGGCCTTTACCATGAATTAGAGCCTCCAGTTATTTGATACTCCTACTTCCCTTTATTATACGTGAAAGCTTACATACAAAAAGAGGGGCCATAGCTGTCCAGGAAAATATAAAAGGACAGATAAATATAAACAGAAAAGTAGCTGTCAAGTTGAATATACACCTGATTCTTCCAGGAGACTTGGTCATGGAATAAACAAACAGTGCAAAGTCGATGGAATTAAAAAAATAATTACGCATGGGAGAAAATGTCCAACTAGGTCAACAATTCAGAATGCTTTGGGGAATTCTCCATTACAAGTGTGGGTGTAGGCACCACCTTATTTCATTTTTGATAAGTGTTTTTACAGGTTTTGCATTTCAAGTGTGTTCTAAAGTCTGTGCTACAGAGCTAATGTGAAAATAGCCTAATTCTAAAATTATACTCCTATTGCTGTTACTGCACATACCTACTTTTGAACATAATTAAACTGCTTAATATCTTGAAAACTTATGTTGAGAAATCTCATGAATAAAATATTTCTCAGGATTTCCATTTGACAATGTGTGAAGTAATGGATCCCAGTACTATATTTATGTTACAAGATTGTAGTCTCACATTTGACAAAGATTTTTCCAAATACAGATTAAGATCTTCGGTATACCTTATTATTTTAGCTGTGTTGAACACTGTCAAATCACCAAAGAGTCTGATAAAAGTTGATGTAGCTAAAAACCTGGCTCTTCATATAAAAGATTACAGTTAATCTAAACTCTTAAAAACTCTCAATGGATTGCCTCAGATTCGTAGAAAATATATTTCAGTATTAGAGAAGTTAACTATTTCAAAGACAGTCTGTCTAAATGCTTTCATAGCTTTTAGTCTGACAATTTTTTTGTGAAGTAGCATATACTATTGTTAAAGATCATGGGACATGGATTCAGACTGACTTAGATTCACTCTGGTCTACCACTTGCTTACTTTTTGGGCCTGGATGGATCACATAAAATCAGAGTCTTTCTTTTCAGATTTAGTAAGTGGAGATGACAAAGATTTATCTCATACAAATTTTTGTGGGCATTGTAATAATATAAAAAGTTATTTAGGACAGTGTCTGGTACATATGAGGTGCTGTTATTCTTATTACAAATCAAAAATAAAAGTTAAAATACAGTGGATTAACTTGCAGTCTCATTAGAGAACATTAGATTAGTTGTGAACTCACTATGGAA
The DNA here is from genome assembly GCF_030028045.1 of Hippopotamus amphibius kiboko. Lineage (NCBI taxonomy): Eukaryota > Metazoa > Chordata > Mammalia > Artiodactyla > Hippopotamidae > Hippopotamus > Hippopotamus amphibius. Next base: position 39,503,596 of record NC_080192.1, on the reverse strand, counting down.
TATCATTGTAGTATGTTGGGAAGTTAACATATGCCTGTTAATAACCTGTGCTCAAATTTCAGGATGGCCAGGTACCAAAAGTAAACCTTGAAGGAACAAATTTAACAATTTACATGATTTGAACTAGCCGATCTCTAGTATCAACAGTAGTATTGACCTAAAATCAGGAAATTTAATCAATTCATATTCAAAAAGAAATTGAGGCAATCTAAGTTGTAAAGAAAATCAAGCAAGAGAGAAAAATAATCTCATTTCCATGAACTGAAAATAAGAACATCAGAGGTATTTAAGATGAGGTCTTACCCTCCACCAACAAAGTAGAAAGAAATGGAGAGAAAAGGAGAGACTAGATATTACATGAGTCAGCAGTGCATACTGGAAGTTTTTCATCTTCAGGTCAGTAGATCAAATATGATCTCAGGCAATGCAGAGGACTCTCAATATACCAGTTATTTCTCCTGTGAAAAAGACAGAGCATGATTAAGCTCTCACCCACCCAGGTCTATACCAGACCCGGCTCACCCAGAATGAGTCACGGCTCTGATGCGCTGATTGCCCTGGGCAGAGCCAAAGCAGTGATTAAATAGCTCAGAGCTTAGGAGCTGGAGGGAACCTCTGCATTAATTCTCCTTCATGCTTAAATTAAGGCTGATTCTAGAGGATATCCAGTGATTGCTAGGGATTTTGGATGGTCTTCTGGAAACCATCCACAGGAACTGATGCCAACAGGCTCTCCACTGAACAGATTAAGTGCGGGCTGGGGAGCTCTTGGGCTAATTTGTTTTTCGTATATGATGAATGTTTTCAAATATAAATTATTAATTGTACTTTAAAAGTTGACTGTATAAAATGAATTTTCAGTTAACCTACACTCCAAATGGTCTGCAACATATAAACAACTGAAGTTACAAAAACATTTCTTTACTCAACATATGACTAAGTTTACTCCTTTGAATAAAACATTCCTTTTTTTTTTTCTGGACTCTGTATCATAATATTTAAATCTTATTTTGTCACATGAGAAGACTTTATTGTAATGATAAAAAAATATCCTTTCTAAACTGCTCAAAATTGTATATATTAAATAATTGACCCAGAAGATTATAGTGGATACTGATTACTTTTCACTGGTTGGGCGTGATGATGTTGCTTGGGTCACTGGCATAGGTTTTGCATATCCAGATTATCTGTATATTATCCATGCATTGTATATCCAGGTTATCTATAAAAATTCTATCCCACACTGAAATTTGTGCACAGTTTCACAACTGGTAAGATTTATGAAGCACCTACCATATTAAATATGTGGGAAGGATTGTACTTAACCCATCACTGCTGTTCATTGCTCAAAGCGAATGTAGTTGGGGGAGTTATAAGGACAAAATGCATTTATGATCAAAGTGACTCAGATACATTGATTTGATTCTGCATCTCCATATGCTTTTAATCAAAGATAGATTGAATGACAGACTGCATGCAGAGTTTATATTATTATCTTAGTAAATAAGTTCATTAAAAAAGCATTTGAGCAAGGTGGATTTCATTTTCAGTTATAAGGTAACTGGAAATGCTCTTCTTATGGGTAGAAAGAGGATACAATAGAAAGAAACAGTTCATCGTGCTTTAAATCTCCCACTTGAGGCTGTACTCCTCTCATGTGTTCATTGTTTCTGTTTCTCCAATTTGATTCAACGGTCTTGAATACTGAACTCAATAATAATAGCCTTGGAGTTTAATTCAGATCATGGTTCTAACTCTGGAGTTGGCATTCCAGCTGTCACATTTGGGGCAAGTGTTTAACTCCTCTGAGCCTTGGTTTTTTATTTGGTAAAATAGTTTGTAAGGTGATAAGTTTATAAGGTATTTTTAGAAGGAAATCAGAAATATTCCCTGAATTCTCTCATAATGCCTAGCATAGTCCCAGACACCTAGTAGGTAAGTACTGTTTGTAAGCCAATTATTTATCCTTTTTTAATTGAGGTAGAATTTATATATAACATTATCTTATTTCAGGTGTACACATAATTATTCAGTATTTGTATATATCGTCAAGTGATCACTACAAGTCTAGTTAACATCCGTTACCATATAAAATTACAGTGTTTTTCTTGTGATTGAGAACTTTTATGAGCTACTCTCCGAGCAACTTTCACATATGCAATACACTATTATTAACTGTAATCACCAGGCTGTACATTACATCCTTATGATTGACTTACAGCTAGAAGTTTGTGCTTTTTGATGGCCTTCATCCACCTCCCCCAGCCCTCTACTCCCAGCTCTGCTCTGGCAACTGCCACTCTGTGAGCTTGGTGGCGGTGTTTTGTTCTGTTCTGATTTTGCATATAAGTGATATTATATGGTATTTGTCTTTCTCTGTATAACTTATTTAACTTAGCATAATGACCTTATGATCCATCCACGTTGCTGCAAATGGCAGGATATTGTTCGTTTTTATGGCTGAGGAATAGTCTATTCACATATACAAGTCTCACATTTTGGGACACAGGTTTTTTCCATATCTTGGCTCTTATAAATAATGTTGCAATGAATGGAAATACATATATAATTTTGAGTTAGTGTTATTTTTTCTTCAGATAAATCCCAGAAGTGGAATTGCTGGATCATGTGGTAGTTCTATTTTTAATTACTTTTAGGAATGTCCAGACTGTTTTCCATAGTGGCTGCACCAATTTACATTCCCACCAATATACACAAGAGTTCCCTTTCCTCCACAATCTTGGCCAACACCTGTGATAATAGCCATTCTGATAGGTGTGAGGTGATATCTCATTGTGGTTTTGATTTGCATTTCTTTGATAATTAGTGGTATTGAACATCTTCTTATGTGTCTGTAGACCATCTGTATGTCTTCTTTGGAAAAATGTGTATACAAATCCTCTGCCCATTTTTTAATAGGATTGTTTGTTTTAATATTGAGTCATATGGGTTTTTTAAAAATATATTTTGGATATTAACCCCTTATCAGATGCATGGATTTGCAAATATTTTCTCTCATGCAGAAGATTGCCTTTTGCTGTTGTCGATGGTGTCTTTTGCTATGCAGAAACTTTTTAGTTTGATGTAGTCCCACTTTATTTTTGCTTTCATTGCTTTTGGTGTCAAATCTAAAAAACAATCATCACTGAGACTGACATCAAGGAGCTTACCACCTATGTTTTCTTCTCTCAGTTTTATGGTTTCAAATCTTACATTCAATTTTTAAATCTATTTTGAGTTAATTTTTGTGTATGATATAAGACAGTGTACCAGTTTCATTCTTTTGCATGTGTCTGTCCAGTTTTTACAGTGCCACTTGCTGAAGAGACTATCCTTTTCCTAGTGTATTTTCTTGGCTGTTTTTTAGTTTTTGTTTGTTTTTTTTTGTTTTTAGTAAAGTAATTGACTGTATATGTGTGGGCTTATTTCTGGGCTCTCTTTTCTGTTCCACTGATCTATATGTATGTTTTATGCCAATATCATACTGTTTTGATTAGTGTAGCTTTGTAATATAGTTTGAAATCAGGGGGCATGAGGCCTCCAGCTTTGTTCTTCTTTCCCAAGATTGCTTTGGCTACTCAGGGTCTTTGGTGGTTCCATACACATTTTAGGTTGGTTTTCCCTATTTCTGTGAAAAATGACACTGAAATTTTGATAGGGATTGCACTGAATCTGTAGGCTGTCTGAGTACTGTGGACATTTTAACAGTATTAATTCTTCCAACTCCTGAATGCTGAACATCATTACATATACTTGCATTTTCTTCAGTTTCTTTTATCAGTGTCTTACAGCTTTTAGTGTATAGATCATTCACCTCCTTGGTTAAATTTTTCCTAGGTGTTTTATTTTTTGAAGCAACTGTAAGTGGGATTGTGCTCTTAATTTCTCTTAATGTATGGAAATGCAACAATTTCTGTATATTGATTTGTTACCCTGCAACTTTACTTAATTCATTGATTAACAGTTTTTGATGGTGTCCTTAGAGTTTTTTATATATAATATCATGTCTTTTGCAAATAGTGACAGTTTTACTTCTTCCTTTCTGATCTGGATGCCCTGTATTACTTTTTCTTGCCAAATTGCTCTGGCTAGGACTTCCAATATTATATCAATAAAAATGACAAGAGTGAACATTTTTGTCTTCTTCCTGATCTTAGAGGGAAAGCATTCAGCTTTTTAGCATTGAATATTAATAACTGTGGGCTTGTCATATATGGCCTATATTATGTTGAGGTATGTTTGCTCCATACCCATTTTATTGAGAGGTTTTTTTTTTAAATCATAAATGGATGTTGAATTTTTTCAAATGCTTTTTCTGCATTTATTGAGATGGTCATGTCATTTTTATTTTTCATTTTGTTAATGTGGTATATCACATTGATTGAGCTGCAGATACTGAACTATTCTTGCATCCCTGGAATAGATCCCACTTGATCATAGTGTATGATTGAAAGCAATGGATTGCTGAATTCAGTTTGCTAATATTTTTTTTGAAGATTTTTAAGTCTGTATTCATGAAAGATATTGGCCTATAATTTTCTTTCTTGTGGTACCCTTCTATGGTTTTGGTTTCAGAGTAATGCTGGTCTTGTAATGTGCATTTGCAAGTGTTCCCTTCTGTTTTTAGAAGAGTTCGAGAAGGATTGGTATTAAGTCTTCTTCAAATGTTTGGTGGAATTCATGAGTGAAGCTGTCTGGGCTTGTACCTTTTTTGTTGTTGGGAAGTTTTTTTAATTACTGATTCAATCTCCTTATTAGGAATCAGTCTGTTCAGATATTCTATTTCTTTATATTTCAGTTGGAAAGCTGTAGATTTCTGGGAATGTGGGCATTCTGCAAATTTCAACGTTGGTATATAAATGTTCATAGTAGTCACTTATGATCCTTTATATTTCTGTGGAATCAATTGTAATGTCTCCTCTTTTATTTCTGATTTTACTTTTTTAGCCCTCTCTCTTTATCTTGGTGAATCTACTTAATGGTTTGTCAATTTTGTTTATCTTTTCAAAGAACCCAGCTTGGTATCATTGGTCTTTTCTATTATCTTCTTAGTCTATATTTTATTTATTTCTGCTCTGATCTTTGTTTTTTCTTTCCTTTTAATTTTGGGCTTTGTTTACTCTTCTTTTTCTAGTTCCTTAAGGGATAAACTTAGATTGTTTATTTGAGATTTTTCTTGTTTCCTGAGCTAAACATGTATTGCTATGAACTTTCCTCTTAGAACTATTTTTGCTGCATTCCCATAAATTTTGGTGGATTGTATTTTCATTTTCTTCTATCTCAGGATTTTTTTTTATTTCTCTTGATTTCCTCTTTGATCCATGGTTGTTCAGTTGAATGTTGTTTAATCTCTACATATTTGTGAAAGTTTTAGTTTTCTTTTTGTAATTTATTTTTAGTTTCATACTGTTACAGTCAGAAAAAATACTTGATATAATTTCAATCTTCTTAAAATTTTTAAGACTTGTTTGTGGGCTAGCATGTGATCTGTCCTGGAGAATGTTCCATGTGTGCTTGAAAATAATATGTATTCTGCTGTCTGGGGAGGGAATGTTGTGTGTGTGTATATATATATATCTGTTTAGTCTATCTGGTTTAACGTGACACTTAAGCTGATGTTTCCTTGTTAATTTTATGTCTGGATGATCTATTCATTGGTGTAAGTGGAGTTATATATCCTTTTAAACTACATATTTAAATTTTAAAATTAGTTCTTATATTTGTACATACCTTAAAAACATCAAAGGAGGTGTATATAATTGTTTAAGGTTAAAAGTACAAGATATAATAATATTGGTAAGAAAGCTAAAAGAAAAAGTACCAGTGTTTAATGGAAATTATGGATATATTTTCTTCATCTGCTGAATATATATATATATATATATATATAGCTTTTAAAACTTTATAATTACTCTTTGACTTTCAGTGATCCAATGTATTGAAAACCCCAAAAAAGGTTTCTTAAAAAATAAGAACCAACATCTAATGATATTTCCAATAAAATTTATGAACAGATTTTATTCCCTGCTCCTTCTCTCATCAGTACCAGATTAATTTCTTTTCTATCATATACAGCTGTATTTCAGATTGCTTTTAGGAGTGAATTTACATGTTTTATATCAAGCACTGTTTCTATCCCATTAACATTATTTAATGAAAAGGCAATTTTAATTGGCAGAAACTTATTTATTAAAAGAATTTATTACTTTTTTTCTTAAAATTTTCACCTTTCAGTGAGAGCTACAAAATGGAAAATGATATAGAGTTTTTTCTATTAATGTCTAGTTAGATAGTATAATGTGAAAGTAATTTCAATTTGCATGTCACATCTGAAATGCAATAAAAATTATATAACCATATGGAAGATTTACTATTTGAATTAAAATACACTAATATATTGAAATACTAAAAATATGTATACATGGCTAAACTTAAGTTATTTACTTGGGAAGTTAAAAGAATATTTTAAAACTCAATTTTAACTCAATTTAGTAAAATAATGCATCATAGGTACATTAATTTCCTTAATATGGGACTTTTAAATTTATTTCTTTGTTAGCTCTCATTGATTTCTACTTCTTTTTATCATATTATGTTTTTCTTCATTTTTTTCTCTCATATTATTTATTCAGATGTCTAACTCTCCAGCAAAAGCCGTATCTTCATCAACTGTTATTCACATTTAGTTCACTACATTGTGTCTAGTGCAGGAGAATCATGTTTATTATAATAAAGAGTTAAATAAATAATTCTACATATATATCACAGACTGTTATGTGGATCTTAAAATTCTGTGGAAGAATATTTGATAACAAGGGAAAATATTTTTTAAATCATCTATATTGACCAAAAGCAGGATGCAAAACTTATGTAATCATAATATAATTCCAATTTTATACATAAATATATACACATGCATATGAAAATGCTGGACGTTAATACACCATAATAACATTCTATATGCTGAGGGTGCTGGGAGCTGGAAAGTGAGATTAGACATAATATTGCTTTTCTTCCTTATATATTTCTTTATCTTCCAAAATTTCTACAGTGAATATATATTAATTTTTACAAATTATATGCATTTAATCATGTTTTAAAATATATTTTGAATATTAATTTATTTTTTTATATTAACAATATTTAAATTTTTTAAAGTCATTTCCTTACTTCATTCATGTCTGATCTGCTATTATGACCTGAGACAATAATGTACCTTTTATTACTCTACCAAGAATGGAAAGTACAGCAAAATACCTTGTTTACTAATACAAATTGAGGAAAAATTAATTACTGCATCTTCTTTCAGTTATATCCCCAATTGAAAATTGCATATACTGAATAAAAAAAAATGGTGGAAACAACTCTAGCCAGTCATCTTCAGAGTATTTCAGTATGAAGACCATGTCCATAAAATTTAATCTCTGAAATAGTTACTGGTTTCCAATTCTATGGCAAAAAAAAAAAAAAAAAAATTCCTTTTAAATAGGGTTGATAGAGCACAAGATAGAATAATATTTTGATTTTACCTTTTAAACTTTAGTATGGGCTTTAAATCAGTGCACAAACATTTTTTCAATTTATATATATTTTTTCCTTTGTGAAAGTAATAAATGTTGAAAGGTTCTGTAAAATATAAGTGCTATTTGATACACTGATAAAAACAAAGCTACAAAGAGCATATCACACAGACAAGACCCAAATGAGCATGAGTCTTAACTGTAATCTTAGCTGACATTTATCTAAAATTGTCTCCTACTTTGTCATTACACTATTACAGGTACAAGTTTGAGTGGCCCATAAATCAGAGGTTCTCTAATTCTGTCTGAAAAATCAAGGTTGATTTATTTAAATTTATCTGAAATCCCAAGACTCTTAGAGAATGGAGTATTAAATAGAGATGTATGGCTCTCTGCAAGGTAGCCGACATTGCACTAGGGTCTGTAAAAGCTCTATACTTGCTCCAGTCTTTTAACTTATCAAGGCTCTCTATTTCAGAATAGAAAGTTATAAAAAAAAATCTTCATTTTATTGAAAAGCTTCAACCCATCCTGATTTACTCATACAAAATTTCACTTAAACTGACCTTGAGGAGCCTTCTAAGATCCTGCTAACTATTCGCTTAATGAAATTTTCTGTTCAAGAATTTTACCTGGGAGGTTTAGAGATGGTTTTATCTCCGCTATGTACATTGAGATTCTGAATGGTTAGGTAAATTCTCTACTACATTGTATGGCTCATTACCAGATTCCTGTCTCCCAACTTACCACGCTAATATTTTCTCATCCACCATTCACAGATATGAGGAAAATGACATATATGCACATATATTGAATTACTGACACCCTTTATTACATTTATATCTCTAAGTGTTTGATTTTCAAAACAAAGAATTTAGTTCCTCTAAATAGTATCCAGGAGAAACCAAGAATGAAAAAACTCTTAAGAAACCATGAACAAGTCTGAGATTGAATAACTGTCTGGTTATGTCTTTATGCCTGATACACTTCTATTTGAAACTTTGATCCTAATTTAAAATCTTCTGTTAAACAGATTTTTACACAAAGAGTAATAGCAGTTGTTTTGCAGTTCATTTAGTGCCTCAGTAAAACAAAATTTATTAACTTCAGAGTCTCCAAAAAGCATTGTTTTTTCTTACCTCTACTTGTAATTTTAAAACTTCAGTTCATTATTTACTCTAATAAAGGATCATATAATTTAAAACTTATTTGCCAAGATTACCTACTAAGGCAAATATGTTAGTGAAATAAACATCTTTTAACCTAAAGTCATCTGAAAGATGAAAATTCCAGAATTTTTAAGGATCACCTCTATTTTGAATTTCTCTTATTAAGAGAAATCCTAATAAATTGTTATCATAAAAGTTTCAGAATTATGGAGCTCTTCATAAACTGTTTATAAATTTTACAGGGACTCAGTGTTTTCACTTTTCGTAAGAGCACTATTTTAAGCTCATACTTCAGCTGATTCCCTCCCACAAGGTCAATGTGGGATGATAAATAGAAAAAACCCATAAATGAAAAAAAGAAAAAAATAACAACACAAAGCTTCTAGGGTTCTGTTTTGCACTAGTGTGTGCATCTTGAGGAGGACTGAGGGACAAGGCAGGGAGTAGAATTTTTGGCTTGGGGCATTGCTATGCAGCAGAAAGATAAAATAGTAAAAAGAACTGCTGGGATTATGTTGTTGCTTCTCCTTGCCAATAATTTTGGGGAAACAGTGCCTGCTTGACATTGGCAATGATTCAGGGTACTCTCAGGGATTTGTCACTAGTAAAATCAGAAGCCCTGTGTATTTAAGAATCTGATAAAATAGATTAAAATAACTAATTTCAGGGAGTGCTTCCCCACCCCTCCCTTTCTAAACTCACTGGACTGATAAATTAAAATCTAAATGGTCTCCTCCTAATGTTGTCCATTTGGGGAAAGGGTAAGTGTAAGCCTTCTCTGATTCTACATAGTGAAAAATGAATTGCCTGTGGTTCTCTGATGACCCTGGGTCTTCATCCTAGGGGTTCATTTTCTCTATATCCCTCAGCTGTTTGGAGCTGTAATGTCCTTCCCACATGTCTGACAAATATATATACTGAGGGCAAATGAGCTCACTGGATAATATAAAATAAAGAAACAACCTCTCACAACACACCATGTATTAAATGAATTGTCCTTCACTCTGAAGGTAAACTTGAACTAATAGATGAAATCACCCAAACTCTTTTATCCTCCATCCACAGAATAATCCATTATTACTGGTCCAGAAAAATATTACAGAGCTTATCAAGAACAGTAAAAGGAAACCATTAATCATAAAAAGCTAGTATGAGAAGGAAAGATAAAGTAAAAATCAAGATTTTTTCAGCTGAAGAAATACTCCAAACCACAAAGAAGGAAAATACTGGTACATAACATCAATGTAAATTAAACCTAATTAAATAATTGTCACAGACAAGGTATACCACAGTGAATCAGAAATTCAAAAACAGAAGTGGAAAACAAATTATTCATTAAATTAATTGAAGAAAAACAGAAAATCAACTAAGAAATAAATATTGAGATAAAAAGTGTCCAAGGGAGAAAAAATATGACTGAATACACAGTGAAAGATACAGAAAGTAAAGGAACAAAAATGAAATCTGAAAAAAAAAAAAAAAAAGATTAAGTTATTGAAAAAAGATACAGAAGGCGGACACAGAGATCCAACATACATATAATTGGAATGGAAAGATCTAATAAAAACAAAACTATATAACAGAGCTAAATATTAAAAATGTTTCTGACATAAAAGCAGACCTGCCCTTTCTACTGAAAAGGTCCATCTTTGTACCTGGAAATATTAACCTGTAAGGGCCAAGTCCAAGATATATCAAAGTAAAATTACAAGAAAATCTATGCCTCCAGACCAAAACAAAAAAACAAACAGAAACTAAGTCACTTATAAAAGGAAGAAATTGGTATGAATAAAACTTCTTTTGTGAAGTGTCTGTTCAAAACTTTTCCTGTTTAAACTAAGTTGGTTCACTTTTTATTGTTATAACTTATTTATATATTCTACATTAAAATATTTTATCAGATTTTTGTTTTCAAATATTTCCTCCCAGTTTATAGTTTGCATTGCATGTAACTGTTGAGCACTTGAAATGTGGCCAAGTGTGACTAGAAAACTGAATTTTTTAATGTTTTATTTTTATTTTTTTTTAATTGTAGTATGGTTGATTTACAGTGTTAGTTTCAGGTATACAGCACAGTGATTCAGTTATATATATTATTTTCAGCTTCTTTTCCCTTATAGACTCTTACAAAATATTGAGTTTAGTTCCCTGTGCTATACAGTAGGTCCTTATTAGTTGTCTATTTTATATATAGTAGTATGTGTATGTTAATCTCAAACTCCTAATTTATCCTGCCCCCTTTCCCTGTACCCATAAGTTTGTTTTCTATGTTTGTGGGTCTATTTCTGAAAAAATGAATTTTTAAATTTTATTTTATTTTAGTTAATTTACATTTAAATAAAATAGACAAAAGAAGTTATGTGAATGCCCAATCAGTGCATAAAAAGGTGTTCAGCACCATTAATCCTTTGGGAAATGCAATTTAAACTATGAAATGCCACTATAAATACACTAGTATGGCTAAAGTGAAAGAAACTGGTGATAACAAGTATTTGTGAGAATGTAGAACAACTAGAAAGTTCAAATATTGCTGGTATAGTTTCCACATTAGAATATGCTTTGCTGATTTCTTATAAAGGTAAGCACGCACTTAACACATGACCCAGTCATCCTAGGGTATTTATGCAAGAGAGAGGAAAATATAATCTACTCAAAGACTTGTACGTGAAAGTTTATTAAGTTTTATTCTTGATGCCCACAAGCTGTAAACAACCCAAGTGTCCATCAATTGGTGAATGGGTAAACAAATTGTGCTTAGTAAAAAAAAAAAAAGCCTGAGATTAAAAAATCATATACTATATAGTTGTGCTTATATAAAATTCCACAAAAGGCATATTTAATGATAATGTTGAGTGTTGGGGTGGATGTGTGGAGGGGATCTACTGCAAAAGGGCAGGATATAGCTTTTGGGGTGACGGAAATGTTCTCTGTAGTGATTGCAGTGGTGGTTATGTGAGTACATATATCTGTCTCAAAACTTCCTGTGCAATTTACTTAAAATTGATTAATTTTACTGTGCATAGAGTATACCTCAACTAGGCTGATTATAATATTCCCAGAAATAAATGATTGCAAAAACAGTACTTATAAAAACCTATAGAATTCAGCAAAACCCATGCTTTGTGGAAATCTTATAGCCTTAAATTTTTATATTAAAATAGGAAGCGTCAGAACAAATTAATTCAACATGCATCAGGAAAAAAATTTTAATTACTATAGAATGTACCCAAAAGAAGAGAAACAAAAGATATACTAAAAGAAAAAGAAAAATTCTATTATAAAAAAAATATTAAAAAGACGTTAAAACAGCTAAAAACTAAAACGTTGGCATGGTAACAGATTTTCATTGGTGAGTTTGCTGGTGCTTATTACATTATTAAATTTATTAACATTGTTAAAAACATAATAAATACCAAACAAAAGTGTGCTAAGTATTGACAACGATGAGTATGTTCAATGAACCAGATTTTATTACTCGTCTCATTCTGTGCATCCTGAGTACAATGGATAAAGACAGTTTTAAAAGACTTGATGTTTTCCTTACAAACTCAAGTAACAGTAGCAATAAGCTAATATTACTTTTTAGATATGTATTTGTTTCAAGATGATATTATATATTTAGATTTTCTATTTTAATCTTTCCAAGTTTTCAAGAGAATATCTTTTAAAGAAAAATAATAAAATTGGCAACCATGTTAAATTTTATTACTATTACCATTTCATAAATTTTTGAAATATGAGGATGAAACAACATGATATATGTTTGTGTGTGGTTACAAATAAATACTGTGAAATATTTCTGCCTAGGGAAGCACCTTGTAGCATGCATACACACACACACACACACACACACACGCACACACACATATACATACGTATGTTTTATTTTGTATGGTATATATACCATAGTATGTTACACAGAAATGTATGTATGTATTTTTTACACTTTCATTGCTCATTATAATAGTGGTAAATAACTTTTAAAGGTTGCTGATATAAGTACTTATCTCCATCATTGTAGAAAAATGTGACATAGGGAATGTGTACAGTTTATGAAGAAAAATAGACTAAAACAGTTATGAAGTAAAACTGTGGGAGAATATGTGTTAGCCCATTGCTTTTTCAATGCATGTCATTACAAAACGAGACGCATAATCTTATTGCATCCTTCATTCTTTGAGAAATGTAATTAAAGCTCTTCTTCATTTCTTGGCAGACATTCATTGGCAGTTTCATAAAAGTTGACAGGTGCCAAAGTTTAAAAAAAAATAACTTCATAGATGTACACTGGCACTTCTTATATGAAAATATGGCTTTAGAACATCTTAGTTATCAAATTCGTCATAAAATAGTGACTATGTAGAGCTATCTCTATACTTAACATGACACTTATATGCTCATTTGTTACATGAAAATCAGTTTTCCTTTCTCACCTAGACTCTCCCTGCAAAAGCACCTGCATGAATTTCCGTGGGAGTAGTCATGTTGGGTGCTTAAAGATTCAGATTCTGAGAAATCAGTAAGAATCCTTAATGAGGTATGATGCAAAAACTGCAGAAACAAATCTACCAACAAAATTTTAGTAACTAAAGCTCAAGAGTTTATTTCTTGCTCATTTAGCAGTTCAAGTGAATCCTGATCTTCAAGCAGTTCTTTAAATAGTAATTAGGAGATCCAGGGTTCTACTATCTATGTTCCTAGTATACTGTGGATTCTTGTTATCATTTGCACCCACTTATTGGAGAAAGAAAGAGTGTGGAACCGGCCACCCATCTTCTTAACCCTTGTTCCCAGTATGGCATATAGCATTTCCATTTTTTCCCATTGCCTAGAATTCAGTGACATGTTCACACCTAACTGCAAGGAAGACTGCGGCGTGTAGTCAATTTGTGTGCCTAGGAAGGAGAGCAAATAGATTTCAGTAAACCACAGTCTCTGACATAGAAATTAATTCTGTGCTGTATTTTAACATCTGAATGATGGTAAGTGAAAAAGCTGAGTCTCTATGGTAGGAAACACCTACATTATGGTGTCCTAAGAACAGGATGAATTAAGATTCATTATACCTGGGCCCTATGCTGTCTCCACCTTTAACATCTGAGTAAATAGGCAAATTGTTAAACTGGTGTACTTCCATTTTGAGTTTTGTGACTGAATTCTCTCTAAGATTAGCTACAGCTCTAAAATGCTATAATTATACTTTTGACAGTTTTTGAGGTGTTGAGACTTAAATGTACAAAATCCCAGCAAACTGAAAAAAGGTGATGCGTACTTTCTAAAATGAATATTAAGGTTCCTATGGATGATTTTTATTACATATCAGAGGTAAGCTATTCTTTTTCAAGGAATTATAGTGCAAAGTGGTAACTATATTACATACCAATTGATTTTAGTCACAGTTTCCTAAAATTCCATATTTTTTCACCCCTGTGTGCAGACACCATTATTTCTGGCACATTGTAGGTACTCAATAAATATGTGCTGAATGAAGAAAAGCATGAATAAATACATAAAATGAATTTAGATTAAATTAACTCTTATAGCCTGAATTTGTATCAGAAGTATCACTTATGCTATAGATCATCTCCATGATTAATTGAAAAAAATACATAAATAAAATACACATAAGAAAAGAAGAGGCTCCTATAAAATTTAACACTTAAATGCGGTGCTCTCTTTTTCTTTAGAGCATGTTGTAAATGAATTCAGATTGGTCTAATAATTAAGCTAACTCTAGCAAAAATCTAAAAAATGTAATTCTACAACTGGGACTGATAAGTGCACGGATATTATATAGTTCAAATGGAAAAGGGTGCATTTTTCCATAACAGATTACTTACCAGAGTTGATATTTTTGGTTGAATTTCCTAAGGGAAAGACCTAGAGAAGAAATGTTATATGTAAATGTGAAAAGATTTATATTCTGAAGCTGGCAGAAAGCTTCAAGACGCTATGTGATAACTGACACATTTGGTCCTTTCATATTTTTGAATGTAACTATCATCCCACTCCCTCAGCAACGTAGAGTTTTCTTTTCTCAGATGCTTATGGGAGAGAAAATGTTGCTTATATTCAAGTAAATGCTGGCAAATTTCCCCCACATATTTCTCTAATTAATTTTTCATTTGGTCATTCTAAGAAATATTTTTGATTGTATATATTGTATTTACAAGGTTTTTGAGATATAATTGATATATAACATTACATTAATCCCAGGTGTACAACGTAATTATTCAGTATCTGTATACATTGTGAAATGATCACAGTAAGCCTAGTTAACATCCATCACACACACACACAAAAAATCCATCACTATACAGTTATAAATTCTTTTCATGTGATGAAAGTTTTTAGTCTACTCTCTTATCGACTGTCAAATATAAAATAGAATGTTATTAACTGTAGTCCTCATGTTATATATTACATCCCCATAACTTATTTCATAACTAGAAGTTTGTATCTTTTGATGCCTTCACCCATTTCACTCACCCCAGCAACATCCCCCACCTCTGACAACCACCAATTTATTCTTTGTATCCAGGAGCTTAGATTTGTTTGTTTGTTTGTTTTTTTAGATTCCAAATATTAGTGAGATCATATGGTATTTGTCTTTCTCTGACTTATTTCACTTGGCATAATGCCCTCAAAGTCCATGTCTTTTGACACAAATGGCAATATTTCATTCTTTTTTAGGCTGAATAATGTTCCATTATCTATATAAACCACACCTTCTTTAGCCATTTATCCAACAATGAACACTATATTGTTTCCTTATCTTGGTTATTATAAATTACACTACAATGATCATGGGGGTGTCTATACCTTTTTTGAGTTTTTTGGTTTGTTTGTTTTCTTTGGATGAGTACTTAAAAGTGGAATTGCTGAATTATAAGATCGTTCTATTTTTAATATTTTGAGAAACCTCCATACTTTTTTCTGTAGTGGTCATACCAATTTACATTCCCACCAACAATGCACAAGTGTTCCCTGTTCTCCACATCCTCACCAACACTTATTACTTCTAGTCTTTTTGATAACAGCCATTCTAACAGGTGTGAGGTAATATCTCATTGTGGTTTTTATTTTCATTTCCTTCATGGTTAGTGATATTGAGCTTTTTTCACCTACATGTTGGCTATCTGTATGTCTTCTTTGGAAAAATGTCTATTCAGATCCTTTGCCCATTTTTTTAACCAGATTATTTGGGGCTTTTTGTTTTTTGGGTTTTTTTTTGCTTTTGAGTTGTATGAGTTCTTTATATAGTTTGGATACTAACCCTGTATCAAATATATGGTTTCCAAATATTTTCATTCATTTAGTAGATTGCCTTTTTATTTTGGTGATAGTTTTCTTTGCTGTACAGAAGCTTTTCATTTTGATGTAGTACCACTTGTTTATTTTTGCTTTTGTTGCTTTTACTTTTGATGTCAAATCCAAAAAAAAAAAAAAAATCTTCATTAAGACCAATGTCAAGGAGCTTGCTGCTTATGTTTTCTTCTAGGAGTCTTATGGTCTCAGGTCATACATTTAAGTCAATTAATTTTGAGTTAATTTTGTATTTCGAATAAGATTGTGTTCCAATTTCATTCTCTTGCATATGGCTGTTCAGTTTTCCTAGCACTATTTACTGAAGACATTGTCCTCCTCCCATTGTATACTCTTGGCTCCTTTCTCAGAAATCAATTGAACAGGGCTTCCCCGAGAGAACAGTGGTTAAGAATCTGCCTGCCAATGCAGGGGACACAGATTAATTCTATCCCTGGTCCAGGAAGATCCCACATGCTGCGGAGAAACTAAGTCCGTGTGCCACAACTACTGAGTCTGTGTTCTAGAGCCCTGAGCTACAACTTGTGAGCCAATGTACTGCAGCTACTGAAGCCCATATGCCTAGAGTCTGTGCTCCGCAACAAGAGAAACCACTGCAATGAGAAGCCTGTGCACCGCAATGAAGAGTAGCCCCCACTCACCACAACTACAGAAGGCTGTGCACAGTGGTGAAGGCCCAACACAGCCAATAAATATAAAATAAATAAATAAATTTAGAAAAGAGAAATCAATTGAACATATATGTTTGGATTTATTTCTGGAGTTTCTATTCTATTTCATTGATCTTTGTTTTTATACCAGTATTATACAGTTTTGATTACTATAGCTTTGTAATATAGTTTGAAATCAAGGCGCATGATGCCTCTAGCTTTCTTCTTCTTTCTCAATATTGATTTGGCTATTGAGGGCCTTTTATGGTTCCAACTTCAACAAATATTTACCAAGCATTTTCAGAGCTGTAGGTCTGAATACATACTAGTGACATAAAAATACAAAGATCTTGCCCTCATGCAATGTATAATCCCCAATAAAAAACCATACATTACAGTATTGGATTGATTAAAGGGAGTAAATAACTTAGCATTCATCAATTATAGAAAAGAAAAATACTAGAAAATTTAAATTCATATAAAGAAGAGGTAAATTTCATGTAAAAAGTTAAATGGAGTGAGGTAATAGAAAGTTTAAACCCCATTTTCTTGGCCTCTTCATATCCAAAAGGGAGTGTAAATGCTAGAAAAAATTACTGTAGATCTAAAAATAGAAGCTAATTTGGAAGGTAGATATTGTGCATTCCATTAATTCATTTAATCATTTGGTGAATATTGATTGAGTCCTTACTATGGGCCAAACTTAATAAGATATTGTTTAGAAAAGAAATTTAAAAATTACAGTACAATATAATAGAATTATAAAAAGAAGCACAATATGCTAAAGAATATAGAATGGTCATTTAATATAGGCAAGCATATGCCATAATTTAAGATAACTTGGACATGTAAAAGAACATTTCCAGGAGAGTTATTGTCTAAAACAGATATGGTACGGGAAAGGGGCTATATTTGGACTAGAGATTCAAATCTTGCAGCTCAATGTGAACTTGGATATCTGACATCAACTCTCTGAGCCTCAATTTCCTCATATATTTCAATAAATTATATCTACTGAGGGACTTCCTAGGTGGCGCAGTGGTTAATAATTCGCCTGCCAATGTAGGGGACATGGGTTCGATCCCTGCTCCAGGAGGATCCCACATGCCACGGAACAGCTAAACCTGTATGCCACAACTATTGATCCTGGGCTCTAGAGCCCACAGGCCACAGCTATTGAGCCCATATGCCACAACTACTGAAGCCTGCATGCCTAGAGCCTGTGCTCCACAACAAGAGAAGCCACCACAATGAGGAGACCATGCACCACAGTGAAGAGCAGCCCCTGCTTTCCATAACTAGAGAAAGCCCATGTGCAGCAATGAAGACCCAACACAGGCAATAAATAAATAAATAATTATTTTTAAAAAAAATTATACCTACTGAAAAAATTGTTGCAAGGATTTAATATATTGACTAACGGTCTGAGGCATAGTAGATCTTCTGTAAATGGTGATTAGTGTTAGGATTATTTGTAGAGTCTTAAACTCAAGTAAGAGTAGTCAAGGATGTTCCAGATAAAAGTAAAACACAAATGGTATAAGCTAGAATAATAGAATTCCTTTATATTAGGTCCTTAGGCAACAGCTGACAAGCTGGTAGGAGGTGGACTAAATAGAGAAAAGAGTAACAGAGAATGAATTTAGAGAGGTAAAGTGTTAAGAGTTAGACATTGAAGGACTTGTGTAGTATTCTAAGGAATGATGCAGAATCAAATTTCTGTTACAGAAAATTATTCTGGTGGCACCTGGAGGGTGAATTGGAGATGGGGCAATATGACAGATCATATACAAAGCATTTGGAGGCATGCATTCCTCCTGCATACTAGGCACGATGATAGGTGATATTGATGTGTAAGTGAAAAGATATCTACTTTTAAATCCAGGCGAGACATTTATAAGGCATGAAATAGTGAAAGCAGAGGTAATGAAGATTTGGGAGAGCTTTGGAAGCATAATGGACAAGTATATATGACCAAGTGGATGCGGGATATGAGAGACAGAGAAATGTCAGGATGACTCTGGAGCTTCTGATTGAAACCTGTGGATAGGCTAGAGGGCAGGACAGCACTGGGTAAGAACATGGTCTCTAGAGACTATTTGGGCTCAGATCCTGGCTTCATCATTTTGTAGCTGACATACCGTGGGTAAGTAAGTAGCTTCTCCACTTACTAGCAATATGCCTGGGGTGGAACAGGGGAGACTTGAAGCTCAGTAAAGTGAGGAAATCTTCCTAGAGTAAAACTTTTGATAATATATTAAAGAGCTTGAGGCGGAAAAATAAACAAGGTACGTGGTTAATGGTTTGGCTGCTTCACTGCTCAAAGCAGTAGCCACTAGCTACATGTGGCTATTTAAGCTTAAGTTAAAATTTAGATGTTTAGCTCTTTAGGCACACTAGTCATACTTTCAAATGCTCAGTAGTTACATGTGTTTAGTGGCTGCCATATTAGACAATTTTCATCATTACACAAAAGTCAAACTAGACAGCACTGGGTTCCTTCAAGAACTTATAAGGAGCAAGATTAGAGAATCTTAAAGAGAGGTTTGGGGTTCCTGAAACGTAAAGTGAGTCTACAGTGCAGAAAAAATTTTGTTCTATGTGAATGTTTATTGAAAGCCTGTCTCTATTGAAGAGACTTAATCAGGGACACGAGTGAACTTGGTATTCATATATCATTCATTTCACCTGACCATTTGTCCAGTGGGTTACCAAACAAACAATATTCATCAGCTCAGCATCACAGTTCTCCACTCAATCAGTGCTGACTTTGCTATACCACACATAAGAACCCAACTTTTTAGTAATAACAACCACCCCTGAGCCCCCAATTCAATAACATACCACAAAGGGTGCAGCCAACTAGATACCTGGTATCGAGCTTATGACGTTGGACACCTTCCATTTGGAAGAAGCGTGGAAGACACATGTACTCTAGATTGAGATTTGTTTTCTCTGTTCACCATCTTATGCCAGCACAAACATTCATGGACTTATTTAGTAAATGACTTATCCACTCTCCTGGTACGATGATATCATTGCATTAAGCAAATCACATTATGGAAAAAGTAAAATTCAAAACTATGATTCATAAGCCTTATCAGTTAACTGATCATCAAAAAGCAGCTGGTGTTATAGCATGATAAAATTTCTATTAAAAATGCATTTCTTCAGCGCAAGGAGTCAAATCATTTTTAGGCTTGGGTGCTATCTCATACCTAGAGGATGTGGTAAATAGTCTGTATTTTTGTTGTCTTTCTTTCATAACCAGAATTCATGTCAGGTCTCCTAGCATGGAGTTTGATATGGAGCCTGCCCTTAGGAAACCAAATGATCTTCTTGTGTGTTTTTTTGTTTTTATTTGTATTACTAAACCAATATCTCCATCAGTTAAAAACTGATACTGCTACTTGGCTTTTTGGAGTTCTTCCTACCTCTTAGTAAGCAATCCCAAATGGACGGTTATATAGTTGCCAAGGGCAGTGGATCTGTTTTAAGAAAAACTGGGTTATGATTCCTCCAGCCTAGGAATTCCAACCCTCCTTCTTGTCTGGTATATAATCTCTCTTTCAGACTTATTTATATTCTATTACATTATGTTAAAATTTACTCAGTGTTCAGTGTTTATCATATATCACTTCGTGCTTGGATATAAGTGACTCAAGGACAGAGATCTTTGTCTTGTTTTGTCTACCAAAGATTTCCAGTGTATAGAACTGTGCCTAGAACATACCAGTTATTAAGTATATATACAGTGAATTGAAGCATGAGTGGAACCAGAGACTCCCCTAATTTCAATGTTCTGTGATAAAAAAATGGAAGAAAATTGCAATCCATTACAAGTATGATTACTGTAAAGCTCACATCTGGCAAGAATATTCTGGGTCATCCTTCAAAGTTGAAACAAACAAACATGGTCAAGATTCTGGCTAAAGACAAAAGTAATAATGAATTGGTGAAAAAGTTAAAAACCATAAATATAAACTATGGCCCCATGACAAAAGGGAACCATGCCTGCACAAAGAAACTAGATTGTTTATGCTTGTATTTTTCATCCTTTCCTTCCTTTCTTTTACTAGCATTTATAGATCATTTTTGTTGAGATTGGGTAATAATAGACTTAAGGAAATAAAAGGTGCCACCTAGAAATCCTGGGTTTAGACACCTAAACTCCTGCAGCTGTCTGCAATAACTGATGAGATTTTTTGATTGTTTGCCTTTCTGGAGGGAATTGCGTATGTTTGCAGTTTTAAGGTTGGTTATGTTATGGAAGAATATTATTTTTAGAATGTAATATGGGTAGAAACATATATGAGGCAATGAGGTAGCCAAGGGGGCAATTTTGTAAATATTTCATGGTTTGGGATACCATCAACGTTGACACCTCCTTCTACTGGTAAAAGAGGAACCAACATGTATATCTGTTTCATTTCTCACTATGGAGATTGAGGGAAATGGCACCTAATGGCAGCAAAGGTGTATAAAACTATGTAAAGCTCAGCCTTGGGTGTTGTATCTGAAATGAATGATGTAAAGGCAGTGAGATGGTTGTATTTATTAAAGTTAGCTGTGATGGTGTGCAGACACAGAATTACCCTGGCTATTTATTTTATTTAGTAAGTATACATATAGGTCTTACTATATGTCAAGTCCAGCTCTAAGTGTTTTACAAATATTAACTCCTTTAGAAACTTTTATTAGTCTCTGCCAGATATTCTGGACTTGTAGCAGGATTGTACTCTCTGATGTCCTGGTGTAGCCAAATAACCAGTTAGGGCCAGGGAGTTTTAAATAGAAGGGATGTGTGTCATTTTTTGGCCTACCAACTAGCTGTCAGTAGTCCTCTTTCACCCATGTTGTGGCCATCGATAATACTCCAGAAAATGGTTCCTCTTTCAGCCTGGATATAGGAGTGCAGATGATGGAGCTGTCACTCAGCCAACCTGTAATGAACATGTTCCATGAGCATGAAATGAATATTCTAAAGTTAGTGAGATTTGAGGAGTTGTTTGTTACCAAAGCATCACTTTCCCTAGTCTAATACAAATTCCTATGTGATAGGTTCTGTTATTGCCATTCATGGAGGAAACTGACCCACAGAGAGGTTAATTTACATGAGGTCACACAGTAGGAAGCAGGATTCCAGTTCAGTTACGCTCGCTTCAGAGTCCATATTCTTGACTAGCAGGCTCTGCTGCCTCTGTAGGCTGTTATTTATAAAAGATGATTTCTGTCCTTTCTGATTTCTGTACTTCCAGCCTTGCCTTATGTTTGTGTGCCTTCCAAGTCTCTCCATTAGCTACCCATTATTAACATGGGTACTCCAAGAAATATAACTTTCTTTCTTAAAATAGAGCTGTTTTGGTGCTTATAACCAAGAACCCCAAAAGAAATATATGTATGCTTTTACCTATTAAAAGCAGTAGGTATTCATTGAAGGTGTTTAAGCTGATGACATACATGATCCAGTTGTATTAAAATAACCTAAATAACCTGTTTAAAAAAATAAAATTAGAAGTGTATGTTACAAATCAGAAGTGTATTGAAACAAATTGATTAAAAATATTGATAGACTGTCTCAAAATTTCCCATAAATTGAATCATGTCTCAGAGAATTTTAAATATTAGAAAAACACAATATAGTGATATTGTATTCTCATTATGATGCTAATCTCAAATAAATCCCAACTCAGGCACAATACCTAGTCTCTCCAATCCTGAGAAATGGTTTCTATAATGGTATGACTAAGGAAATATATTCTGAAAATACCACAGAGCTACTTTTCTATTCACTATTGATTTTAAAGTGTTTTCACAAATTCTGGTTATATGTTTGGAACTCTGTTTTAAAGGTAACAAAAGAAGTTCTGAAGAAGTAAGACTGGATTTAACATTTAATAAAACTGCCAATTGCTTTTCAATTTGTTAGTTGAAAAAAAAATCTGGATAGTAAATCAAAAGTCTTTATACCTGTCATTGAAAAGTGGTATTTGTCTCCAGGCTAAGGTAGAAGTATGTGACCATGCAGAAGCCTAAGAAAAAAATTTTATTTACAGTGGCTCAAACTCAGTATCTGTCTCTTAGAAGTGAGACAGTGCATCAATTCATATTGCCAACTCTGTCTTTCATTTTTTCCATAATTGCCAGACACCTTGTCAGATTTTAAAATCTGAAAATAACCAAAGCAAAATAATAATTTCACCCATTACACTTGAAATTTTCAGCAAGAGTTCCTTGTTACTTGTACATATATATTGAGCCCTTCCTAGAGAATGCAGGTCTAGATGTTCTCACATAAAACCAACAATAAGTTTTAGTTTTTAGAGTTCCCAAGATAATAAAAGAATATACAGGTAATAGAGTACAAGGAAGGTAATTTTCTTTTAGGCCATGTAAGAGACAGAAGCTATGCTTATAAAGCTTTTTTTCTTCTTTTTTTGTAGAAGAGTTGGGTATATTAATTTTTATGTGTGTATGTTTATTGTGATTTGCTATTATGGGTATTTTTTTTCAATCATCCCAATTGCAATGATTTCTTCTTTCTATGTGAACAGAGAATATTAATTGTTCCTAAGAATCCATTGTTCCTAAGTGAGGTTTGCCAGAAGGTCAATGCATTCTTTTCTGTAAAAATCTATTTGCATGTTTGCACTAAGGAAGGATGAATTAACATATGCAAATCCTATGGCTTTTTTTTTTTTTTTTTGGTAGATCTTGCTTCATGACCGTATTGTCTTAATCTACTTAAAGTGAGGTTTGTCCCTTTGTTTAGGGTCTAACAAGATTGCTAAGCAAGGACCTTTGTCTAGCAAGTACTGTTGGGAATAAAATCGAGGAATGCTGTGAATAAATTTTGGTCATTAACATAACCTAGTCATGCTATAAATTTTTATCGTAACCTCTCTTCAGTGATGAGTGGAATGGTCTGAGATCTGCCTGCTGAGGTATAATTGTAAACTAGAGGATACCTTGGTTTGTCCCTACACACTCAGGCCTGACAGCTAAGATGCCCAGGACCACTCAGACGTTGAAGGTGTCAACTATCAGGGCCTGAAAACAGTCATGGAATAACTAAGTATGGTCTGGATATTACTTTGAGCAGAGAGAAATAGTTTGGAGGTCCCAAAACAGTTAATTGACAGTGTCTGTTTGGAATCCAGTAATGAGCACTTGAAATATGAGTAATTAAGGTGTTTTTCAGACTTTTGTACTATATTTCTCCAGTAGTGAATCTGAAAGGACTGGGCTTCTGTTGTTTGTGTTGGGAATTTTATTGTTCTTTTATTAATCTCATCATCTGTCTACATTCTTGTGTGATTATTACATGGACAAGAATGTAACAATGAGAAGAAGCATTAATTCAACCAAGGTTATCTTTGAAGTCTGTTGACTGTACGTTTTCTTAGTCCCCTAGTAAGGAGAGAATATGATTTATAATTATATTGTTTATTTACCTGAAAGAACAGGAAGAACTAAACATATGGTTCAAAATCACAATTAGATGAGTCCTTGCAGAGAGCTCAGTAATCCTTGATAATTTGATACAAACTGACATTTGGCTAAACCTGTGACAAGGAAAAAAGCAAATCTTCTTTGGAAAATCAGTGAATAATCGCCTAGGATCTAGAAACTTGGAAAAATGGGAAGTACAGGCTGAAAATTAAGACTTTCTGTCTGCATATAAGCTCATAAGTTTTATAGCACTTTCCTTCCTCCAGATTTTCAGCAAGCCTATAATCTACAATAGCCCTTAGATCCCATTCACTTTGCCTTATGCACTTGTTTATTTTTCTTGAAAATTCCCCAGTGACTGCAGACATTTTTCTTAACAGGTGATTTTTCAATGAAATGTCATTTTGGCTTTTTGTGAGTATCCTTAGTGGCATGTACCAAATGACTCATTTCATTTGTGACCAGAGCCAAATTCAAATTTAATTTTCCAGAGGGGACAAGTTAATGTATAACCTATTGTGCCACCTGGCATCCTAAATTAAATTTCCTGAACTGTTTTCACTGAGAACAGAATCGGGTATATTGTTTTGTAAAGGCATTTTCAGCTGTCAGCTGTGACTTCAATCACTTTTATAGTTATATAATTAACCCATTTGTTATTATTAATAAGTAACAAATACCCAGAATTCTAAATTTTGAAAATGGCATTTGGGT
The DNA here is from genome assembly GCF_030028045.1 of Hippopotamus amphibius kiboko. NCBI lineage: Eukaryota > Metazoa > Chordata > Mammalia > Artiodactyla > Hippopotamidae > Hippopotamus > Hippopotamus amphibius. The sequence goes on along the minus strand of NC_080192.1, from coordinate 39,478,765 downwards.
TATTTAGCTCTATGGAAACGCAGTGGCCTATACTCTGAACATTAGAGAAATATTAAAACCTCTCACCTGAACTTCCATTATACATCCTATACTGAGTATCGTGCCTCATGAATACTATGCTAGAGTAAAATGTTCTTTTGAAGTTCAAACCCAAACCAGTTTAATTCCAAAGCTCATGTATTTTTCTATTTCATAATATTTGAGTTAAAGGTGTTTTGTTAATGTTTATGGAAAGCATGAACATTATAAAGTGAAAAATGGAAGGAAGAGTTTTCAGACCACTTCAAAATGGCATCTAGACACATAGTCCTAATAGTATTGTATAAGTTAAAAAAAATTGAGACTTAAGATTTCTTTACATACAGATTTCTGGGTTATTAAGGCCACTTGCCTGGCATGTTGCCAAAAGACTATAGTTATAATGTAGTGTGTGTCTTGTAACTCACCAATTTACATTCTAGCAGAAGCTTGCTCATTTATGTCCGGATATTCAAGATTGTTTTATATGTTTGACTAAACCCCAAAGGAGCCATTTTAAATCGTAAACCACATATTTTATTTTGAAAAAAAAAAGATAATTTATGAATTAAATGATATTTTGTTCTTTATTCTTATTTTAGAATCAGTTATTCCCTTTCCTGTTCTTCATCAGAAGCTACAACTACAGACCCTGAATCAGACAAGGCTCTAAGCTCCAGGCCCACCCTCCCTTAGCTGGATAACTTTGAGAAGTAATGTAACCTCTCTGGTTATAGTTACAAAATGGGGATAATAATAATAATAATAACCACCTCATTTAGTAATTAGGAGAATTAGGCAATTTGTATTTATGTAAAGACTTAACAATACCTGCACATAGGGAATATTCAAAATACATTACTTACTATTATTAGTTATTAAAGTCTTCATATTACAGTGCCTTAACATGTAACAGCATGCAATTGATAGTTAATCTATGAGTCTAGAATACTCAATTCTCAATCACTACTATATTTTTTCTTATTTTCTTCTTTTTGCCTCATTTCTTCTGACCACAAGTGATAATTGCAAAATATTTAGAAATAAAGAAAATACATGATGTCTTCATCTAAAACCATGTTCTAGAAATATTTTGGGGTGTTTCTTCTCAGTCTTTTCCCCCCCTAGGTATAATTTACACTGTGATGATTGTATTGCATATAGAATTCTAGGTCCTGATTTATTCATATAATGTTACCAAAGAAATCTGTTTACTACAAAATAGACATCATGTTAATGGTTTAAGTTATAAATATATACTAGCTTATTCAACAGTCTTGCTATTCTGTATCATTTAGTTTACTTTCCTCTCTCTCTCTCTCATTATAGCTAGTGCTATGGTTTGTTTATTCACCAAGTAAGAGTTTTTTTCTGGCCAGAGGATACAGTAGGGACCAAAGGAGACAGAATCCCTACCTTTGTGGAGCTAATGTTCTAGCTGGGAAAGGAGTAATAAACAGATAATTCTACATACATTTAAAGAAATGATGTGCTATAAAGAACACTAAGACAAGATATGGGTATAAAAGGTGATAGGGAAATTCTCTTTAAGACAAGCTGAATTTGGAAAGCTTCTCTGAGGAGGAGATATTTGAACAGACACTTGAATGAAGTGATGATTAAATTATAAAATTTAGTGCATAAAGCTTTTTATTGCAAGTCTTTTTGAATATCCTTGTTTTATATATGCATGAAAATCAATAAACTACAAAACCTAAATAATTTCATGTCACATCCTAAAGTCATTTCCCAGCAAGCATTTGGCATAAAATTTATAACATTATACTTAGTTAACAGTAGCAAAATAAGCATATTCAGCTCTCTGGTTGACATAAGAGAGGTTCAAAATGTGACTCAGAGAGTTACATGATTACTCATGCCAGTTTTATTTTCTGGTAGGTTAGAGATCATGGATCTGAAAACCAACTTTGGTTATATATTTGCCAGCAAAATCCTCATAATCTGTTTATAAAAGAAAATCAATATCCATGGGTATGATTCATACAGGTTCGTCTCTTTGGGTTCAAATTATTGGCAATAGGTATATATTTTTATACTTATAAAACAACCCAAAATCTCCTCTGGAATTCCAGTAAACAGAAACCTGTTATATCCAACAATATGTAACCTGCAAAGGATTTCTGACAGTCTGGGTACATGATGGAGATTGCCTTTGCTTAGACGTTTAGTCACTCACAGTCAGCCTTCCTGGAGAAGTTCCCATATTTAGCACTACAGCTTTTTGATCATAATGCAATAGGACAAACGTCAGGAAATACATTCCCATAAAGTGAAATAAATCTTGCTCCTTAACCCAGAAATGACTATAAACATTACCTTCATGGAAATTTCACTCATCTGCATATTTTCAGCTTCTGTAAGGAGAACAATGAATGACAATTAGGTGGTGGTGCTTTTAATTGAGGACAAGATTAAATCTTACTTATCAGATTCTCACATAGTGCAGGCTGATTATTTTGGCCTTTATACTACAGTAAAAACATAACACATTGACCTCAAAGCATTTGAAGGCTGTTTAATTTTCTTTCACTAAAAGAAAAAATGAAATAAATTTTGGTAAGTTGTCTTGATGAGAAAAATTCTTTCAATATTAATGTATCTGTCTTTTTGTAGTATGTTTATATATTTTGAGATGAAACAGCATTTTTCCTTTAGTTTTTTTTTTTTTTTTTAAATAATATACCACTGTAGGTTTCTATCTCACATAGATGGGAAGTTTCAAAGCTTAAAACAACTAAACAAAGACTTAGGTACATGTACAAGTGTCAAATTGGAGACACATTAAAGAATGGAAAATGGTGAGTAAGAGAGAAGGAAAGCAATGAAATGAGAACAGACCTAGTAAACCATAGAGGAGAATTATGTTAAGAATGGGCAGAAAAGGATCAGAAATACCATGACGAGGAAAACTCAGAGAAGTAGAAAAAGAGACATAAATACTGAAGAGAAGTAACAAGGCAATAGGGAAAGGAAGAGAAAAGTAAATGTCAAGTAGAGAGGATTATCTCAGTCCTCAGAAGAGAGAAAGAGAGAGAGAGAGAGGAATATCAGAAATGGCAAAGAGGGGGAAAGTAAAAGAAAGTCTAGAGGAAGAGGTAAAAGAAAAAGAAATTCCAAGTCAAGATTCTTTTGACTGAAAGTTACAGTCTCACCACAACTATGTTGCAATTAATTAATTAAGAAGAAACCATCTCATAATGATACAAAATTATTTCAGAGAACACAAGACAGGGAAGTTCAAGCAGGTCTTTCCAAGGACTAGCACCAGAAACTGGAAAGCTGACGGTGTCAAGGGCTCTTTATTACATTCTTCCTTTTTCTGCAGACTGGCTTTTGGTCAGAAGTTTGATTTTCTTGCAGTTTCTACTTTCTCAACTACTCAGTATAACCAGCATCAGAGACTGGCTAGGATTTCTGAATTTTCATCTCAAATTATCAAAGGAGTTTGTTTAACCCAGTTGGATCAAGGGTCTACCCCTAGTACATCTCTAATTTTAATCAGCCTTCACCAGGGACTGATAATTAAATTGAGATTAGTCAGTCTTCTATCTATGAATTGTGGAACAATTCTTAGGGAAGGAAGTAGTGGAATGGGTTGAAAAGTTCAAAGATATCAACTTCTTAGAAATTGAGAAGATAAATTAAAGGAGTGATGGAAGAAGAATGCTTATAGGTCAGTAAAGTAAAAGGAGTATTGAAAGAAAAACAAACAGAGGAAGAGAGAATAGTAGGGAAGACTACTACACTAAAGAGGAATCAACTCAATACAATTGTAATGCTTCATATTGATGTCAGCATTTATAAAAGCTTCATAAAACCACAAAAAATGATTTCTAGCTCTACACGTATAGAGAGAATAGAATATCTGCTCTTGAGTTCACATAATTTGTCCTCTACAACTGACATCTTTTGACGGCAAGGATTGACTCCTTTTTAAAAAAGTTTATTCTGGTTAAGAACAATTTAACAAGTGCCCTCTTAGTAGACTTTTACATGTACAATACACTATTATTGATTACAAGCACACCGTTGTATAGCAGATCTCTAGAACTTATTTGACTTGAATAACTGAAACTATATGCCTCTAGATTAGCAACTCCCCAGTTCTTCCTCCCCTCAGTCTTTGGTAACCACCATTCTTCTCTCACTTCTATGAATTTGATACCTCATGTAAGTGGAATCATGCAGTATTTTTCCTTCTGTGACTGACTTATTTCACTTAGCATAATGGCCTCAAGGTTCATCCGTGTTGTCACATATTGCAGGATTTACTTCCTTTTAAAGCTGAGTAATATTTATTGAATGTATGTATTTAACACATTTTCTTTAGTCATTCATCTGTTGATAGATTGTTACCACATGTTGGCTATTGTAATAGTGCTGCAATGAACATAGGAGTGCTAATATCTCTTCAAGATACTGATTTCAATTATTTTAGATAAATACCCAGGAGTAGGATTGTGGATAATAAGATACTTCTATTTTTAACTTTTTAAGGAGCTTCCAGACTGTTTTTCATAGAAGTTATATTATTTTTAATTCCCATCAGAAATGTAGAGGGTTCCAATTTCTTCATATCCTCATCAATACTTTTTTTCTTTTTTTTCATTTTTTAAATGGAGAATAGTAGCCATCCCAACAGATATGAGGTAATACCTCATTGTGGTTTCAATTTGCATTGCCCTTATAATTAGTGATGTTGAGCATCTTTTCATATGCCTCTTGGCCATTTGTATGTCTTCTTCAGAGAAATGTATTTTCACATCTTGAGTCTATTTTAAAAATCAGGTTATTAGGTTATTAATACATTTTAGAAACGAATCCCTTATCAGATACATGGTTTGCAAATATTTTCTCCCATTCTATAGGGTGCCTTTTTGTTTTGTTTATTGTTTCCATTGCTCTACATCTTTTTAGTTTGATATAGTCTCACTTGTCTGTTTTTGCTCTTGTTGCCTGTACTTTTGGTCGCATATCACCAAATCATTGCCAAGACCAATGTCATGAAGTTTTTTTCTATTATTTCTTTTAAGGATTTTACAGTTTCAGTTCTTATATTTAAGTCTTTAATCCATTTTAAGTTGATTTTTGTGTATGGTGTAAAATATGGATCCAATTTTATTCTTTTCATGTGGCTGTCCAGTTTTCCTAATACCATTTATTGAATAGACTATCATTTCCCTATTTTGTATTCTTGGCACCCTTGTTGAAGATCAGTTGGCCATATATTTGTGGGTTTATTTCTGGGATCTCTATTCTGCTTCATTCTTTATGTCTGTCCTTTTGCTATTACCATACTATTTAGTTGCTGTAGCTTTGTAATATAGTTTAAAATCAGAACGTGAGGTACCTCCACCATTGTTGTTCTTTCTTAACATTGTTTTGGCCATTGGGTTCCTTTGTTATTTCATATGAATTTAAGAATTTTTTTTTCTTCTGTAAAAACAGTCCATTGCAATTTTAATAGATGTTGCATTGAATCTGCAGATTGTTTTGAATAGTATGAACAGGTAAACAATATTGTCTTCCAATCCATGAACAAGGGATGTCTTTCCATTTGTATTGTCTCTAATTGCTTTATCAACGTTTTGTAATTTCATTGTACAACTCCTTCACCTCCTTATGTTTATTTTTAGGTATTTTATTATTTTAATGCTATCATAAATGGTATTGTTTCCCTAATTTCCTGTTCAGATAATTCATTGTTAGTGTACAGAAACACAACTGATTTTTGTCGGTGGTGGTTTTATATTGTGCAATTTAATACATTTATTAGTTATATTAGGGTTTTTTTTTTTAAGTCTTTAAGGTTTTCTGTATATATAAGATTATGTCATCTGCAAAAAGGGGGCAATTTTACTTCTTTTTTTGGATTTGGATGCCTTTTATTTCTTCTTTCTCTGGTTAGTACATCTAGTACAACTTTGAATGAAGTGCCTAGGGTGGGCACCCTTGCCTTGTGCCTGACCTTAGAAGAAAAACTTTGTTTTTCACCATTAATTATGACAGTGACTCTGGGCTTTTCATATATGGCCTTTAATATTTTGAGGTAATTTCCTTCTATTCCTAGTTTGTTGAGTATTCATGATGAAAAAAGGTTGAATTTCATGAAACACTTTTTCTGTATCTGTTGAGAATATCATATTTTTATCTATCTATTATTAATGTGGTGTATCACATTAATTGATATTCATATGTTGAATCATCCTTGCATCCTAGGGATAAATCTCACTTGGTCATGGTGTATGAAATTTTTAATATGCTTTTGAATTTGGCTTCCTACAATTTTATTGAAGATTTTTGCATCCTTGTATTTATCAGAGATACTGGCCTGTAATTTTCTTATCTTGTGTTGTCTTTATCTGGCTTGAATACTAAGGTAATGCTGGCCTCATGATATGGATTTGGAAGTGTTTGCCCCTCTTCAATTTTTTGAAAGAGTTTGAAAAGGGTTAGCATTAATTTCTTATATAATTCACCAGTGGAGTGTTCTTATCCTGGGCTTTTCTTATTGAGAGGTTTCTGATAACTTGTTCAATCTCATTGCTATTTATAGGTCTGTTTAGACTTTCTTTTTCTTCATGATTAAGTGCCAATAAGTTTTATGTTTCTAGGAATTTATCCATTTCTTTTAAGTTATCCACTTTGTCGGTGTATAATTGTTTATAATAGTCTTTTATGATCCTTTTTATTTCTGTGACATCAGTTGTCATCTTTTTTTTAAAGCAGGTTTAAGTTTACAGAAAAGTTGTGCAGAGTACAGAGAATTCCTATAACTTCCCTTCCCTTTCCTTCCTTCCAGTTTCGCATATTGTTAATACCTTGCGTTAATGTGGTCCATTTGCTATAATTGATGGGCCAATATTGATACATTATTATCAGCTAAAGTCCATAGTTTATATTAGGGTTCACTCTTGTTGTACATTCTGTGGGTTGTAATAAATGTATAATGGCATGTATCCACCATTATCATATCATACAGAATAGTTTTACTGCCCTAAAATTCCTTTGTGCTCCTCCTCGTCATCTCTTCTCATTACAACCCTTGGCAATCACTGATCTTTTTACCTTCTTTCATAGTTTTGCCTTTTCCAGAATGCCATGTAGTTGAATTTATGCATTTTGTAACCTTTCAGCTTGGCTTCTTTCACTTAGCAATATGCATTTATGATTTCCTCATGTCTTTAGTGGCATGATGGTTCAATTTGTTTTATTCCTGAATTGATATTCCATTGTATGGATGTACCACAGTTTGTATATCCATTCACCTATTAAACGACATCTTCCAGATTTTGGAAATTATGAATTAAGCTGCATAAATATTCGTGTGTAGGGTTTTTTGTGAGCATTTGATTTCAACTCATTTTGGTAAAAACCAAGGAGCACAATTACCCTTCTTTTTCAATACAGTTTTTATATCTGGTAGTCATAACTTGATAAATTGTAATTTGCCCCATAACTAACTCCTGTGCCTGTTATCCTAATGTCTTTTCTTAGCACATTAAAATATGGATATTTTACTGAAGATTTATTTCATGGGTAGATGGGAAAGAAGAAGTATAACACGTAGCACACACATAGAATCCTTATTAGACATATTCTTTTTTTTTTTTAAGCTCTTTATTGGAAAATAATTGCTTTACACTCTTGTACCAGTTTTAGAGGTACACCAGAGTGAATCAGCTGTATTTATACATATATTCCCATATCCCCTCCCTCCCGCAACTCCCTCCCACTCTCCCTGTCCTGGCCCTCTAAGGCATCACCCATCATCTAGTTGATCTCCCTTCGTTATACAGCAACTTCCCACTAGCTATCTATTTTAGAGTTGGTAGTGTATATATGTCTATGCTACTCTCTCACTTCGTCCCAGCTTCCTCTTCGCCCCCCACCCCCCCACAACCCCACGTCCTCCAGTCCATTCTCTACATCTGCATCCTTATTCTTACCCTGTCACTAGGTTCATCAGTACTGGTTTGTTTTTTTTTTTTGTTTTTTTTTTTTTTAGATTCCGTATATATGAGTTAGCATACAATATTTATTTTTCTCTTTCTGGCTTACTTCATTCTGTATGACAGACTGTAGGTCTATCCACCTCATTACATATAGCTCCATTTCATTCCTTTTTATGGCTGAGTAATATTCCATTGTATATATGTGCCACATCTTCTTTATCCATTCATCTGCTGATGGCCATTTAGGTTGCTTCCATGTCCTGGCTATTGTAAATAGTGCTGCAGTGAGCATTATGGTACATGTTTCTTTTTGGATTATGCTTTTCTCTGGGTATATGCCCAGCAGTGGGATTACTGGATCATATGGTAGTTCCATTTTTAGTTAGTGTTTTAAGGAACCTCCAAACTATTTTCCATAGTGGCTGTACCAACTTACATTCCCACCAACAGTGCAGGAGAGTTTCCTTTTCTCCACACCCTCTCCAGCATTTATTGTTTCTAGGTGTTTTGATGATGGCCATTCTGACTGGTGATACCTCATTGTGGCTTTGACTTGCATTTCTCTAATGATTAGTGATGTTGAGCATTAGACATATTCTTTTATCCTCAAAGTTCTTAAAGTGAGCAGACCACCCCTTCTCTTCATTTCTCATTTTACCTTTTTGAATATTTCTTTCCTTAGGTTGTCTAGCTAAAGTTTGTCAATATTGTTTATCTTTTCAAAAAATCAACTCTTAATTTTGTTGATTTTTCCCTTTTCTATTTTCTATTTTATTTACTTCTGCTCTAATCTTTTTTATTTCCTTCCTTCTGCCAATTTTGGGCTCAGTTAGATGTTCTTTTTCTAGTTCCTTGAGGTGTAAAGTTAGGTTCTTTGTTTAATATCTTTGTTTTTTTTCTTCTTTATCCTTTTAAATGTTTATCACTAAAAACTTCCATCTTGGTGCTGTTTTTGCTGCCTTCCATAAATTTTGGTATGTTGTGTTTTCACTTTCATTTTCTCAAGATATTTTCTAATTTCTCTCTTAATTTCTTCTTTGAAACATTGGTTGTTGAAAAGTATTGTTTAATTTCCTCATTTTTTTGTATCTTACATTTTTCCCTCTGCTGTTGATTTATAATTTCATTCCATTGTGTTTGGAAAAGATAGTTTGTATGATTTCAGTCTTACTGAATTTGATAAAACTTGTTTTGTGACAAACAAGTGATTTATCCTGGATAATGTTTCATGTGTGCTTGAGAAGGTTGTTATTCTGCTGAATGTTCCATGTATGACTGTTAAGTTCTGCTGCTCTATAGTGTTGTTCCAGTTTGCTGTTTATTGATATTTTGTCTGATTGTTTTATCCATTATTGAAAGTGTGGTATTGAATTATCCTACTATTACTGTGTTGCTACCTATTTTTACTTTAATTCAGGAATATATGTTTAATGTATTCACATTGGTACATATATATTTATAATTGTTATATTTTCCTATTGAATTCACCCTTTTATTGTTATTTAATATACTTTATCCTTTATGACAATTTTTGACTTAACCTCTGTTTTGCTTAATATAAGTATAACTACCTCTGCTCTCTTTCGGTTTTTATTTGCATGGAATATATTTTTCCATTCTATATTTTTTCAGCCTATGCATGTCCATAAATGCATACTGAGTCTCTTGTAGTCATTTAGGTATTCATTTTCTTTCCCAGATTTGTAAAGTTTTTGGTCAAAGTTACTTTGAATAAGCTTTTGGTCGTTTCTCTCTACATTCTTCTTCTGGGACTTACATAATGCGTATATTGATCTTCTTTTTGGTATCCTATAAATCCCTTAAACATTCTTCACTCTTTTTGCTTTTTGCTCCTCTGACTGGATACTTTCAAATAACCTGTCTTCAAGTTGCTGATTCTTTCTTCTGCTTGCTCTAGTTGGTTGTTTTACTCCTCTGTTGAGATTTTCAGTTGAGTTACTATATTCTTAAGCTCCAAAATTAATGTTTGGCTATTTTTGTAAATTTCTATCTTTTTGTTGAAATTCTCACTTTATTCATACATTATTCTACTGAACACTTTTAGCATTCTTACAATAATTATTTTAATTACCTCAGGTAATTTATGTATCTTTACTTCATCAGGGCTAGTTCCTGGCATTTTACCTTGCTGCATTTTTTTAATCATATTTCTTTATTTCATTTAACTCATTGTGTTGTTAGATACACAGAAAAAAATGCCAACTCTCTCAGTCTTTGCACACTGGGCTTGTACAAGAAAAGATATTAGCTGCTCAAGCCAGTTAGAGCTTCTGTAGTCCTTTCAAACATTTGTGTTAGTGCAAGTCACCATTTATGTTCTTAAATGCCCCTAAACAGAAGAGATAGAAGTCAGTCCTTTGGTGGTAACTGGAGAAATTGTGACACTGAATGTGTGATCCAAATCTTTTCCTCCCTAGGAAGAAGCTGGGAGGTGGGGTGGATTTTTTCCTCCATTTGCTCTGTGTTGAGCTTGAGTAGCTTTGCTGAGTGTATGAAGTTTAGTTTAAATTGCTGCCTTTGTTGTGTGTGGTCCCAGGTCCCATACAGTTAGGCTACTGTATGTATGGTCTAATTCTTTCTCTCCTCATGGGTAAGCTGGCAACTGAGGGTTTCCTCTCAATTGTAGGGCACTGTTTCAGGGAAGGGATTATGGCAAGAGGATGTCTGCAATTTAACTACCAGTTTTGATGTAGCCGGATTTTGTACTTGTCCAGACTGCAGGGAGCCTCTCAGCTAGTTTCTGGGTTTCTCACAAAGGGAATTTATCTGTGTATCGTGGTTGAATTTGTATGCTGGTGATGGAGGTGTCCAGGGGTTCCTATTCTGCCTTCATGCTGATGTCACTTGTATTTTTTTTTGCCAGCACTTCGTAGAATGCCAAGCACTTAATCAATGCTTACGGATTGATGATAGGACCTTTTGTGCAATAGTTGATTCATTGAATCATATACTCATTCAAAAAATAATTATTTCTCCTGTTTGCTAATCATATTTTTCCTAAATATGAAATATTCACCATAGGAAAGATGAAGATAAAATGGCCAACTTGACACACTCAATGCATAAAATGCTCTAGGTTAGATTCCTTGATAAAGCCAAGTAAAGAGCGTCCTTCACTGCCTGGATCCTAGATGAACTGGGAGGCAAGATAAAAGGCCAGCAAACGGAGAACCAAAGTATCTCCTTTACTGCTGATAAAAGTTAAGAGGAAGGACATAATGGAAGAATCAAAATTGATTTGCTCACTTGAACCCATGGAAATAGAGTGATATACCAACTGGCAAGTTTTGCATTGGGCCAGCCACCCCTACAAAAGAGTCTTTCACAGGAGGAATAAGGAGGAAATGTGATATCCTATGAACACATTTAGAAGGAAGGAAACGGGAATGGTTTACCCCTGTAGCACTTCAAATTAGTGTATACAAGTCTAAATTATAATGAGTGAAATGCATTAACTAACACTGAAACCAGAATATCAATGAATTAAAAGAAAAAAATGAGAACCAAAAATTTTACTAAATTTTGTCTTAGATAAAGATTTAATTTCACTCATTAATGATATTGATTTCTGCTTGTAATTAATACATCATTACAGTTTTCATTTATTTCTTAATGACAACAGCTAAGGCTCTGGTTATAATTCTCCTACGTTAATTTAGTGGAAGCTATCCAATGGCAATTTATTAGATTTTCCCAGTTAAATTAGCATGATGGACTTTTAATGGATGTTTTAATAAACATTATGATCAAGAATATTATGAAATCACAGTCACTCTCAATGACATTTTGACTTTGCTTAGTAATAGTTCTCAGTCATTGATTCTGGTCCTCTGAGAAATAACTCAAAATAAATTATTAATATATTTCTCTAGTGTTAGTAAGGAAAGTGACAAAGGGAACATAGACTAGGCCAGATTTAACAAGAATTTTTAAAGCTAAGTTATTTAATTAGCTGATCTAAAGTTTTCATTTCATGTCATTGTGATTATCCAGGTCTATGATCTTTCCCAATAAAATACAGATAGAAGAGGTGAGATTTGATTTTGGATTGAAAGAGTAATAGATAGGCCATCTCTTTATGTTTATAAAATTCATGTCTTACGGTCATGTATTCAGATCACTCACAAAGACCAATTTTGAGCTTAGCTTAACCTACCTCATAATACTGTTTCCTCCATAATATGGATTCTTAAAACCTTTAAGTCAAGGGATGGCTATTTCTCTTTGCTCTGTGAAAACACACATTTAAAGAGAAAGCTGCTAGGTTGCATACTGAGATCCTCCTAGGACATATTTTAAAGAAATCTCTGCAGGTGGTTGAGCGTTGTCCTTTATGCAGCTGTGGTAAGGCAATGAAAATTGCTTACTCTGGGAACATTAACTCTATCATCCTTAAATTATCTGTGTACTACTTAAATAGCTTACATTGCTGTAGGGATAGAAAGGCTCACAGCTATGTTTCCATCCTGCCACCGTCATTGCCTATAAACACTGGGTACTCAGTGTAAGCAAAGCAAATTGTGTCATATTTTTAATTTTAAATTTTCATTACCTTTTTATTGCTTATGTAACACATTGTCACTAAAGAGAAAATAAAATGTAAAGATAGAATTTAGGAGAATTTTTCCTGTAACCTAGGATTTAGGTATAAACCCTATTAATATTTTAGTTAATAACCATTCAGGTGTATTTATATGAGTATATGTGTTTTTCTTTATTTTTCATTACTTATATATTCATTCACCAATATATTAAGAATATTTTATATGCATTAATCTTATATTTTCTAATTGAATACAAATATAGAAATTAGAAAAAGATGAAAGAAAATATAATAAATTGAAATTACTATAAATCTTTGCTCTTGGACATAACTACTGGCAATATTTTAAGATATAGCTATGTGTTTCATTTTCCCAATTTTTATCCTGAATAATTGGTATAATTGAGTAATATATTATGACTATATTCCATGTCAATAAATGTAGAGAGACTTCAGTAACCTAGTGATCAAAATCATTGTCCCTAGATTCAGATTGCCTGGCTTTCAGATCTAGCACTGCCACTTATATAACACAGGACAAATTGCATAAGTCTGTTGAAACTCATGCCTGTCTTGGAAAAAAAATAGCACCATCCACCTTATATAGCTGTGGTAAAGGAACTAATGCATAGTATTTTATGTAACATAGTATACTGTAAAATCTTAGCATTGATTTTATGCTATTACTGTGTAGTTTGTCATGTGTACATATACCATAGTCTATTTAACCAACTCTATTTTGATAGACTTTCATAGCACTTCAGATTTTTCACTATTGAAGAGAATGTCTATGATGAAAATTCATACACAGGTATCCCTATACACATATCAAATTATTTTCTTAGAATACATTGCATGTAATGGAAAGTTAAGTCAAAGATTATTCATTTGAAAGAATTTGGGGAATACAGAAATTTTCTACTTAAAAACTTTTTATTACATCTGTTATGAATATAAAGAAAATTATGAACAAGCACAAAAAGTACCAGAATTCTTCTTATTAATAACAGATGCCATTCTTCAATTCTTGGGCATTTTATTGTTCATAGTAGTCTTTTAAGATACTCAGTTGTAACATCTCTTCTTTTATTTCTGAATGTTACTTGAGTCCTTTCTCTTTTTTTTTTTTTTTTTTTGGTGAGTCTAGCTAAAGTTTTGTTTATTCTTTTCTAAAAAACAGCTCTTAGTTTCATTGCCTTTTTAGTCTCTATTTCCATTATGATTTCTATTACTTTCTTCTTTCTACTAACTTTGAACTTAGCTTGTTCTTCTTTTTCTAGTTTCTTGAGGTGTAAAGTTAGGTTGTTTATATGAGATCTTTCTTGTTTCTTCATTTATGTATTTTTTGCTATGAGCTTCCCTCTTATAACTGCTTTTGCTGCATCTCATAAGTTTTGGCATGTTGTATTTCCATTTTCATTTGTCTCAAGATTTTTTATTAATTTCTCATTTCACTTCTTTGATCCATTGGTTCTTCAGTAGCATGCTGTTTAATCTTTACATATTTCTGAATTTTCCAGTTTTCTTCTTGTAATTGATTTCTAGTTTTATACTCTTATGGTTGAAAAGATGCTTGATATTATTTCAGTCTTATATGTTATGAACTAACATTTCATTTAATGTCTCTCTTGTTTTTATAAAAAATTATTCTTTCTACACTGTGATATTTTTTTCCGAGTTACTTCTTAAAATAATTATTAAGCTTAATAATAAAAGTCACAGTAGTGGAGTTGACAATTCTATCCATGAGATTTATTCTCTTGTCTTTGTTGATAATGCCTAAAAAATTGTTGACATTCAGACACCTTAATTGTAGTTCCTTGGAGGATTGTCTTTATGACCAGAGGACTGTTTTCCACTACCTACAAGTGAATTCCTTCTCTTACACATAGAAGTGGGGGGAAAGTCTTGATTTCGTGAGGTATCATTTTGTTTGATTATTTATGCAATTTCTAAATAATCAAAACTGTCTAAATAACATTGGTTAAATTATTTTAGAGAAAACTATATGAGACAAAGTTGTTACTCCAATTGCTATATGTAATTATTATTTTCTTTTCCCTGTACAACACTCATTTAATCATTTATTGAAATGTCCAGAGTGTTATATCCCTTTGAAACCTAAAATTACATTATTTATATTTGACTGAAATGTTTCTGCCCATTACTATTCTTCCTGAAAATGTTTTTTTTTTCATTTTTACCTTTTCTAACCTAGCGCCTTTGCTCATCTTGTATTGCAACTTAATAAGTGTCTCTTTTAAAAAAATCCTAGACAGAAGATAATGTATTCAAGGGGTTTTTAATTGGCATACCTTAGATTTTACCAATTTATATCAATTACATAAATTTTGTATTATAAGTGAAGTTCTCCAAATTCAAGCAAAGTACCTATTAAAAGACCATGGCTTTACTATTCTATTTTTATAATTCTTAATAATTAATATCAATATCTTCCAGTTTAGGTTATACTGACATTTTATTAACTGGAAGTATTAAATGTGCATAGTATTACCACTTAATGATGCTCACTAAGTTGTATTTTTACTATTGCTCCTAGATGATTAAATACTGAAGGTCTGTTTATTTGGAAACCTACATAAAAAGTACATAGTTTCAAGTATCATAATCACACAGAATTTTATATTCTATGAAATGAGGTGGAAATACAAGTTAATCATATCATTTATATCATTTTAAAACTCTGAAAGATATAGAAAAGGCATTTGTGTGAAATGTACAGTGAAGAAATGAGAAAGTTTATCAATATTTTTAACAACAAAATGTTTTCTAGTGTACAAAAAAAAAAAAAAAAAAAACAGGTTAACATGCCTGAAAATCTTACACTAGGAAATGCTTTCATAATGATTTTGAATTGGAAAACTTTCTACAATCCATTGGAATGAAAGCAAGAGAAGTGAACTCCTGCAGTGGTATATGTTTGAGAGCAATAAAATCTCTTCAGTACACACATTCATATGCATTTTGAAAGACTATAGAAAATATATCATTGTCATGCTTTAAAAATGAACCTATAGTTACACAGGAAAATTGGTGTATGTATGTTGCTCCATCTTTTCCTGAATATTGCCAAATACAAAATACCCCATCTAAATAGTCCTGTAAAGCTGGAACCTATAAATCCAGAGGATTTGCAGTTGTTTAAGTTAAAAATAACTTTGAAATAGGCTAGAAGCAAATGTTCTAAACCGGCTTGGATGTAGGAGCTACTTAGCTGAAGTCAGAGCTTGCACAGGTGCTGGACACTACAATTCTGAAAGCACACAGAAAATTTAGAGGACTCTAATTAAGGGATTGTAAGAGGAAGCTAAGAAACAGGATTATAGTGTAACACAAACAAAGAAACAAAAACAGAATAAAAAGACCTCAGTATTCCTCCTCAGACTTATTTGTTTAATATTGTGAAGACTGAGGAAATACACTGATATTTTATTGAGGAGGGGCACCTCTACTGTGATTCCTGAAAACATCTCAGATTTAACTATAGGGTCAGAGAAGTTAGATTCAGTATAAAAATGAATCAATAAATTTCCTATATAGATGCTAAACTGCAAACAGCTCCCTTAAAGAAAAAACTTCAGGCCAGCACACCATCAGTGTTCAATTAGAACACATATTCCAAAACTCTTCCCTGATCCCTCTTAAACATACTACACAAAAGTGACATTCTTAATGCATAAAACATATAGTGTCATTCTTTTGTCTCACTCTCTCTGCACACGTGGGATCATCTGTATTTTTTTTGACTGATTTTTAAAATGTGGCAAAATATGTACAACATAACATAAACCTATAACATAAAATTCACCATCTTAAACAATTTAAAGTGTACATTTCAGTGCCATTCAGTATCTTCACAATGTTATTCAATCATTTCCACTATCTAGTTTCAGAAAGTTTTCATCACTCCAAAAGGAAACCCTAAAAAACTACCACAGGATTGTAAATCAACTATACTCCAACAACAACAAAATTAGTTAAAAAACAAGCAGACAAAAGGAAACCCTATACTTATTCGGCTGTAACTCTCTACTCATCCCTCTCCTCAGCCTCTGGCAATGACTAATGTGCTTTGTGTGTATGGATTTAACTATTCTAGATATTTCATACAAATGGAATCATAAAATACGTGGCCTTTTCTGTCTGGTTTCTTTCACTTTTAGCATGATGTTTTCAGGGTTTATTTATGTTTAGCATGTATCAGTACTTCAGTACTTTTTGTGGATGAACAGTATTCCATTGTATGTATATACCACAATATCCATTCATCAGTTGGTGGAAATTTGACTTGTATGCACGTTTGGCTGTTGTGAATAGTGCTGCTATGAATATTTTTGTGCAAGTCTTTACATAAATATCTGTACTCAGTTCTTTTGAGTATATGTCTAGGTGTGGAATTGCTGGATCTTGTGGCAACTCTACATTTTAATTATTGAGATACTGACAGTATGTTCCCATGGCAGCTGCACTATTTGATATTCCCACCAGTAGTGTATGAAGGTTAAAATTTCTCCACACTCTTGCCAACACTTATTTTCATTTTTTTTCTTATTATAGCCATCCTAGTGGGTATGAAGTGGTGTGTCATTGTGGTTTTTATTTAATTTCCTAAATGACTGATGATATTGAGTACTTTTCATGTGCTTTTTGGCAATTTGTATATCTTCTTTGGAAAAATGTCCATTGAATTTTTTTGCCCATATTTTACTTAATTGAGTTGCTTGTCATTTTGTTGGTAAGTTGTAAATATTGTGTATATATTTTGGATACTAAACACCCTGATCAGATTATAATTTGCATATATTTTCTACCAATTTGTGGGTTGTCTTAACTCTTTTGATAGTGTCTTTTAATGCAGAAAACTTTAAATTTTGATGAAATTAGATTTATTTATTATCTTTTGTTGCTTATACTTTTTGTATCATATCTAAGAAATCATTGCCAAGTCCAAGGTTGGGAAGATTTACCTGTTTTATTCTAAGAGTTTTAGCTCTTAACTTTAGGCCTTTGAAACATTTTAAGTTAATTTTTATATATGGTGTGAGGTGAGGGTACAACTTCATCCTTCTGCAAATGGCTATACAGCTATCCCAGGAACATCATTGAAAAGACTGTCCTTTCCCTTATTGAATGGTCTAGGCACCCTTCTTAAAAATTAGTTGGCCGTAGATATTTGATTTCTTTCTTTCTCAAGTCTATTTCATTGGTTTATATGTTACCCTTATGCCAGTGCCATTGTTTTGATTACTGTAGCTTTGTAGTTAGTTTTTCAATCAGGAAGTATGATTGTTGTTTTGGCTGTTCAGGGTTCTTTGCAGTCCTGTGGTAATTTTATGGTCAGGTTTCCCTTTCTGCAGTATGGTCATTGGACTTTGATAGAGATTTTATTGATTCTATAGATCACTTTGAGCAGTACTGCTATTTTAACAAAATTAAATCTTCCAGTTCATGAACATGAAATATCTTTCCACTTATTTAAGTCTTTTCTATTTTTTCAGCAATGTTTATTGTTTTTGATGTGCAAGTTTTCTGCTTTCTTTGTTAAAATTATTCCTAAGTATTTTATTCTTTTTGCTGCTATTGTGAATGGAATTGTTTACTAAGTTTTTTTAATTGTTCATTGATAATGTATAGAAATACAAATAATTTGTGTTGGTGTTGTATCTTGCAACTTTTCCTGAATTTGTTTATTTCTCTAATGGTTGTGTTGTGCATTCTTTAAGATTTTATATATATAAGATTCTTTCATCTGTGAATATAGTTTTAGTTATTTCTATTCCAATTTGGATGCCTCTTATTTATTTTTCTTGCCTAATTGCTCTAGCTGTAACTTCCAATGTAGTGTTCAATAGAAGTGCAAAAATGGAATCGTTTTCTTTTTCCTCATCTTAAGGGGAAAGCTTTCAGTATTTCACCATTGAGAATTATGTCAGATGTGGGTTATCCATAAATGTCCTTTATCTTGTTGAGTAAGATCCCTTCTATTCCTAGCTTGTTGAATGTTACCATGAAATGGGGTTGAATTTTGTGAAATGCTTTTTTTGATTCAATTGAGATGACCATTTTTTTAAACCTTCCTTCATTAATGGGTTATAATATATTGATTTTCGCATGTTTAGTCACTCTTACATTCGTGGAATAAATCCCACTTGTTTATGGTGTTTAATCCCTTAAATAGACTATTAGATTCTGTTTGCTAGTATACTACCCAGGATTTTTGCATCTGTGTTCATTAGAGATATTGGTCAGTACTTTTCTTGTGATATCTTTCACTTTATGTCAGGCTAGCCTCAAAGAATGTGTGAAGAATGTTTCCTCCTCTTTTCATTTTTTGAAAGAAATTTGAGGAGGAATTGAGAGAATTCTTCTGTAAAAGTTTGGTTAAATTGACTAGTAAAGTATCTGCTCTTGCACTTTTCTTTGTTGTCAGGTTTTGTCAGGATATTTCATGTATTTCTAATTTGCATTTTCTGAACACTAATGATTTGAGCACTTTTTCGTATACTTATTAGTCATTCAGAGTATGTAAAGCATCTGTTGAACTCTGTCCACCATTTTTTAATTTTTTAGCTGTCTTTCTTATTGTGTCATAGGAATTGTTAATATATCCCAGTGTGTGGCTTGCCTATTCAGTTTCTTAAGCTTATTTTGAAGAGATTTTTAATATTGATGAACTTTAATTTGTATCTTCCTTATAGTTTGTTCTAAGAGGCTAGGGATTCTTTAAGTGTTCTTGATTTAAGTCCTTTGTCAAATATATGCATTACAAATTATTTCTCTCGGTTTGTAATCTGCCTTTTCACTCTTTGAATGTTGTCTTTCTTTGATGATCAGAAGCTCTTAATTTAATGAAGTCCATTATGTCAATCTTTCCATTAATGGGTAGCTATTTCTGTGTTTTGTTTAAGAATTATTTGCCTGCCTCAGGCTGATGAAGATTCCAGAAGCATTACTGTTTTTCTTTTCACATTTAGGTCTATGATCTATTTCCAATTATTCAGTTGGGTAAATGTGTATAATTGGTTTAGTATCATTTGTTGAAAATAAATCCTTTCCCCCACTGAATTACAGATGTGCCTTTGTTACAAATCAGGTGACTATATATATGTCAAAGTGTTTCTGTACTCTACTTTCAGATCTGTTTGACTATTTGTCTATTTTTGTATCAGTAACACACAGTTTTGAATATGAGGCTTTGTAGTAAGTTACATATCTACTGTTGTTAAGACTCTCAACTCTGTTAAATGTCTTTGAGAGTTTCACAGAAACTGTAAACCTTTTTAACTCCATATAAATTTTTAATCAGCTTGTCAGTGTACATTAAAATTGGTATTGAATTTTATCTATAAATTTATATAGGAGAGTTTGGCATCTTATTATTTACTCCTCGAATATGAGAATATGGTATTTTTTCATTTACTTATGTTTCTCAGCAGTGTTTGTAATACTTAATGTAGAGCTCATAACCATATTTTGCTAGATTTATTTCTAGATATTTAATATCCCTTGATGTTATTGTAAATGATGTAAAATTAAATGTCACTTCTAATTGTTTCTAATAGTACAGAAATAATTTTTGTATATTGACCATTTACCAAGAAAACTTGGTAAATTCATTTATTAATTCTAAGGCTGTTTGTAGATGTTTTTTATATTTTCTACATATAGAAACATAATTTGCACACAATGACATTGATTTTTAATTTCATATATATATATATCACATATTTCTGTATCAGTGTGATTAGTTAAGAAGTCCATTTTCCAGAGTCTTCTTCTATGCATAATGCCTAAAAAGAGTTGGTCCAGAGGTACTTGTACAATGTATGGAAGACGGAAGTGAAGTTGTAGCTATTGTTCCCTGAAGGTCCTCATGCTTAGATGTGTCAGATAGAACCTGGCAGACTACATGTAGCAGAAAGAACCTGGCAGTTTCTAGTTTGTTCTTGCATCTGTCTGTTCTGTGTCCAGTTCTTCTTCTCAATAATGCTCAGACCCATAACCAGACCCTTGGCTGCAGACCTACAGAAATAATAAGTAGACAGGCAACAACTTTCCTTCAGTCTCTCCATAAACTTCATCTGTTAAATCCTTATTAAACCCTAAACTTGTAATTATAAAGGACAAATAACTTAAACCTCTAATAACTTTTCAAAAAGCAAACAACAAAAAATATTGTGGGGCATTCAGAGGAAGACATTTTAATGCAGAAAGGATATGAAATAAGTTTCTACCTTATGATGGGTTGCCTGGAAAATATCAGAATTGAGACTTGAAGCAGTTTTATAAAGAAATACTTGTTTAAGACAAGTATTTAAAGAAAAAGACAATTATTTAAAGAAATACTTGTTTAAGACAATTATTTAAAGAAAAAGCAGTTTTATAAAGAAATACTTGTTTAAGACAATTATTTAAACCATAAACAATTTATTATATATTTAAAAGTTAAATTTCTTTCCATATCTGGGGATATTAACAGTGTAGATTTCTTAATCATTTTTATTTTAGCAGTATTCATTATGTGCTTTGCAAAAAGATAAATGCTACAAAAATTTAAAGTACTCTATAAAACTTAAACTCTTACACATTAAGTTTGAGATTAAATACATCTATTCTACTTGAGATTAAATAAAAATTCCAGTTCTTTTTCTTAATGTTTTGAAAACTCTGCAGTTTAAGTGAAAGTAGAAACACTTGGATTGTTCAGCTGATAAACCCATACTTAAGCAGGGAAATGGAGACATTTTAAAAAGAATAAAACAATTATAAGCAGTGATCACTGAATAGATTGTATGAAGTTTTTAATTCTTTCATAATGAGTGTTTATGTTAGTTATGCCAAAACACTCAGCCTCATTTTGATAAAAGACCTAAGAAAGCTGCATCTTGCAGACACATTATCTAAACAAAGTCAAATCATAGAAATATCAGTTGTATACACTTTAATTTTTACTATAGTCTCTCCCTTATGAACAGATATCTAACTTATTGCCTTAGGAACAGGCAGCACAGCAAAGTTAATTTCCTAAACTTTAGGTCAATTCAGACTTGGTTAAATTACTATTACTTATTGGCTCTTTACTACTTGTTTTCAAAGCAGTCCATATTCTTTCTCTTTGACCTTCTGTTAGTCAATTTCAAAGTCCTCTGATCTATTAGACATGCACAGAATCTGCTTCCCATCTGCTCGTTTCAAAACCACTAATGTTAAATTCTTACTCTTTACTCAACACCACCACAGTTCTTTCATCTCTTGGGAAAAACTTTTTTGATTATTGAATTAAAATGGCTACCTTCACCTAGTTGCTCAAAGTTTTGTTCATGCTTACTGACCTAGCCCTAGATACTCCATTCTAGATTTGCCTGGCATCAGGGTGTGCTCTGCCACTACCAATGCAGATAGCAAAGAGGGAGACTGGGTAAAACAAAAGACATTGCATTGGTAAAGCCAGGTTATACTCCCTATTACCTTTAATTGCAAGCCTTTTAAACAATCTGACCCTCTTCATCCTCTGTTAAGTGGGAACAATGGAAATGACATCAGTGGACTATTATACTAAGATGATATGGTAAAAAATACTCTATAAAACCCAGTGTATTGCCATTATAAAATATGCTAATTTTGAAAATATCTTTTTAATATTCTGAGATATGCCACTGATGTTTTTCTCCTTTAGAAAGTGTATTTAAAGTGGTGCTTAGGAGACTTCCCTTGTGGTCCAGTGGTTAAGACTCTGTGCTTCCAATGAAAGGGGCATGGGTTTGATCCCTGGTTGGGGAACTAAGATCCCACGTGCCACGTGGTGCGGCCAGCAAACAAAAACAAAAAAATCAGATAAAGTGGTGGTTAGGAATACTCAACATGGGATTATTATTACTAAACTTCAAGTGTGTAATAGATGTTACAGGTTTTGTGAATTCTGTAGAGGAGTATTTTGAGAGTATTTCCACTTAAATATATATATGTAAATTCCAAACGATTGCCTTACAAATAAACTTTTTATTTTATTTATTTATTATTTGTTTATTATAAGGCCTAAGGAATTTTTAAGCAGGGTTAAAGTTGTTCAGATATCACATCAGTATGCTTGCTTATTTGTTCCCTTGTTTTAAAAGCGTATGCCAGCAAAATAATAGAAATGGTGATAATTTTTCTTATTTCTATGAATTCAATCACAAATCAACAATAACAGTCCCCAAATTCTTATCACTACCCTTGACCAAATTCCCAGACCCGAGTATTACCGACCTAAGTGACATCACCAGATCTCCTTTCCATAGGTAACTTAAACTCTAAAACCCCACATTGAACTCACATTCTTTCTGAAACATACTTTTTTCTGTATTTGCTCTCTAGTCAATGACTATAATAATTATTCAGTTAACCAACTCAGATACCTAGACTCTTGTCTAAATTCCTCCTTCTGTATCACCTCTGACCTGGAACACATTTAAATATGTCTTTTAAACATCTCCCAAATGTGTCTCATCTTAAACATGTCATTATTACTGACTTCATTCAGGTCCACATACTTGTCTAAGACAGGAATCAGAACACTTTTCTTTGTTAAAAGATTTGACCGCAAATGTTTTAGGCCTTGTAGTTCATATAATTTGTATAAGTACCAAACATTTATCTCTGCTATGTGAAAGCAGCCATGGACAACAGATAAACAAATGGGTGTGGCTGGATTCTAATAAAGTTTTATTTACAAAAAAGGCAGCTGGACCTTGGGTTGTAGATAAACCTTAAAATGAACAAATTGATCTAAAAGAAATTAATCTGCATGCCAAAATAAAATTCAGCACACTTCAAAGGAAGACAACAATATTCAGACATTTGACAATGTCATATGCACGATATCCTGTATCCAATAAAAAAAGTACTAGATAGAAGAAGGAGGAAAATTTGACACATAATCGTGAGGAAAATCAATCAATAAGAAAAAACACAGAAATGATAGATGATAGAATTAACAAACAAGGATTCCAAATGAGATATTATAAGTTTATGCTTAAAGGTAAGTATAAACATAACAGACGGAGAAACAGAATATATAAAACAAATGAATATTCTGAAGCTGAAAACACAATATTTGAATTGAGAATTGATAGACTAAAAAAAAAGAAAAACAGCGTGTATACGGACATAGCAATAGAACTGTTAACACAGAAGCAAAAAGAGTAAAAGGGAGGGAAAAACCCTGAGCTTTGGATACCTGTGGAAAAATATTAAGCAGTCAAACATATACAAAAGTGAAATCCTAGAAAAGAGGAAAGGTGGTTGGAATGGGCAGAAGAAATATTTTTAAAATTAATAGCCAGAATTTTCCCTAATTTGATTGAAACTTCAAGTTTACAGATTAAGGAAGCTCAATTACCCCAAGCAAGATAAACACAAAAAAACTGAAACCAAACAAATCATATTGAAAATGATTTGAAAAATCAAAAATGAAAATCCTAAAAGCAATAAGAGAAAATGAACATATTTTATGCAGGCCAAGAAAAAAAAAATCACTCATTCTCATCAAAACCAGTGCAAACTAGAAGATAATTCAATGATGTTTCTAAAGTCCTGGGGAAAAAACACATATATTCTCAGCCTACAATCCTATGTTCAGCGAAAATAAAACTTCAAAAATTAAGATTAAATTAAAGACATTTTTAAACAAATTAAAGCTCAGATTATTTGTGAATGGCTGTCTTGTACCACGACAAATGTTGTAAGATGTTTTTCAGGCTGGAGGAAAACCCAGATAAAAACAGAAATACAAAAAGCAATGAAAAAAAAACAACAAAAGTTTGTGGGTAAACATAAGTGAATATTGTACAAAACTAATGATAATGTAGATTTAAAATATTTGTATAATTAGAATAAATTGTCAGATTTATGCTAATGGTGGTATAGGATTAAATGGAATTACATGTTCCTAAATTATAGCGTTATTGAGAAAGTGGTAAATATAAAAATGTGTATAAGATTGTAATAAGTAAAGGGTATATGTTCTATAAAGTAATCACAAAAAGAATAGTAAAAATAATGAGTTGAATCAACCAGATACTCTGCATGGAAAAAAAAAATAGATACTAACCCTCAGTCTGACACCATGCATAAAAATCAATTCCAGATGGGTTACCTACTTAAATGTTAAAAGTAACAAGCATATCTTTTAGATGAAAACATAGGAAACTGTCTTCATAATTTTAGAGTAGGCAAAGATTTCCTATATAAGGCAAGCTACCCATAAAGGTGTAATGTGAAAAGTTGTGCTACACAGAAAAGAGAACACAAACCCAGTACATGTTATTTGATGCTGTAGTAACCTTGGTATCAAAACTAGCAAGTACTGAATCTTAGTCAACAACAGAAATGCAAACATCTTAATATCATGAAACCAAATCCAGAAATTTACTTGAAAAATAGATTTATATTAGTTAATTTACATCAGAAGTGCCAGGTTAATTCAGTATTAAGATACATATTAATATAAATCACCACATTAACATATTTACAGAAAATTGCCCTCTCAGTAGATGCAAAAAGCAAATTAAAACCTGAACAAAATTCAGTATCTGTCCATGACTAAAAAATTAAAAAGTAAACCAGAAATAGGAGAGAACTTCTTTGCCCTAATAAGGACTTTGTCAAACACTCTGCAATAAACAAATACTTACTGGTAACATATTAAAAGTGTTTTCCTTAAAGTTAAAATAATAAGGATCTTTACTTTAAGTGGATCATCTACCCAATGCAATAATCAAGCAGAAGAAGTGAAAATGATAACTGTTGAGAAAATTAAGTCACTATTCATAGATTTTTGCCTCCAGAGAAAATCTAAATAATCTTATTAATTAGTTTAGCAGCTTTGCTACAAAAGCCAACTTCATTTTTTTATGAGGAAATGTAAGTTTTAAATGATAGAATTTACCTTGAACAATAAAAATTGGTATTTAAATCTGGGGAGAAAAGTGTGTAATGCCTTTGATAGAGTCAAAGTCATAGTGATACCAATTTTTTCCCAAATTAGTAAAATATATAATAAATGTTATCAATAATATTAATAGTTTTTTTTCTGGAAACTTACAATGGAATTCTAAATTATATGAGCAAGCTAAAGGTGAACAGTCAAGACTGGGGAATAGAAGAAAGAAGCAGCAGTGGAGGAGAAGGTATGGGGAATGCTCTTTAGATATCAATATCTATTATAAAGTTACATAATTAAAACAGTGTACTGTTGATACAGAGGTAGATAAGAAACATACATGCAAAAATGAAAAAGTGATCTAGACAAAGCTAGCATTGCAGGTTGATGGGGAAAAGGACAAGCACTCAATAACTGTGCTGGGGCAACTGGTCATCTGTAGAAAAAAACTAAATTCTATCTCAAAGTATACACAAAAATTATTTTAAATATATTGATGATGCAAACATAAGTTTAAATATTATTAATTTTATAAATATAGAGAATATAAAGTAAAAGAATGTTAGGATTGGGCTACACTAAAATTAAACATTTCTCTTATGGACTGGAGGACACGAGGTTGGGGGGAGCGGGGGTAAAGGGGAAGCTGGGATGAAGTGAGAGAGTAGCATAGACATATATATACTACTACCAACTGTAAAATAGATAGCCAGTGGGAAGTTACTGTATAACAAAGGGAGATCAACTCGATGATGGTGATGCCTTAGAGGGTCAGGACGGGGAGGGTAAGGGGGAGACGAGGGAGGGAGGGAATATGGGGATATGTGTATAAACACTGCTGATTGACTTTGGTGTACCTCAAAAACTGGTACAAGAGTGTAAAGCAATTATATTCCAATAAAAAAATAAAATTAAATCAAATTAAATTAAATTAAACATTTCTCTTAATTGAAAAAAAACAGAAAAAAATGAAAATACAAACCAAAAGTTGAAAAAAGATATGTGCAATACATATAGCCAACAAAATATTAATATAAAGAATGAATGAATCAAATGAATTGAAAGACCAAAAATAAATAAAACATGGGGAAATGATTTATGAAAAGATGTTTCACAGAAAAGGAAATATGAATGGCCAATAACATATGATATTATTATCAACAAATTTCTTCGTAATCAGAAGAATATAAGTTAAAAAATCAAAGATATATCATTGATCTCCACCAAATAAGAAAAATTGTTAAATTTTTGTTATTAAAATTTATTGTGATTTCTTTTCTCATTCCAAATAAATACTTTCATTCCTATTTTGAGGCTATTTTAAAATAGCAGATGGCATGATACCATACTTAGAAAATCCTGAAGACATCACCAAAAAACTAGAACTCATCAATGAATTTGGTAAAGTTGCAGGATACAAAATTAATATACATAAGAGTGTTGCATTTCTAAACACTAACAATGAACTATCAGAAAGAGAAATTAAGAAAACAGTCCCCTTTACAACCACATCAAAAAGAATACAATACCTAGGAATAAATCTAACTAAGGAGGTAAAGAACCTGCCCTTGGAAAACTATAAAACACTGATGAAAGAAACTAAAGAGGACACAAACAAATGGAAAGCTATACCACGTTCATGGGTTTGAAGAATTAATATTGTCAAAATGGCAACCTACATATTCAATGTGATCCCTGTCAAAATATCGATGGCATTTTTTATGGAACTAGAGCAAATAATTCTAAAATTTGTATGGAAACACACACACACACACACACACACACACACACACACACACACACACTCTGAATAACCAAAACAGTGCTGAGAAAAAACAAAGCTAGAAGTATCAGATTCCCTGATTTAAAACTATACTACAAATCTACAGTCATCAAAACAGTATGGTGCTGGCACAGCACTGACACAAAAACAGACACATAGATCAATGGAACAGAATAAAGAGCCCAGAAATGAACCCACGCTTATGTGATCAATTAATCTACAACAAAGGAGGCAAGAATACGCAATGGGGAAAAGATAGCATCTTCAATGGCTGGGAAAACTGGACAGCTACATGCAAAAAGAATCAAACTGGACTACTTTCCCATATCATACACGAAAATAAACTCAAAATGGATTAAAGACCTGAATGAAGACCTGAAACCATAAAACTGCTATTGGAAAACATAGACAGTATGCTCTTTGACATTAGTCAGCAATATTTTTTTGGATCTGTCTCCTCCAGCAAAGGAAACAACAAAAACAAAAATAAACAAATGGGACTACATCAAACTAAGAAGCTTCTGCACAGTGAAGGAAAGTATCAAGAAAATGATAAGGCCACCTACTGAATGGAAGAAGAAATTAATAATATTTGCAAACAATGTAATCCAATAAGGAGCTAATATCCAAAATATACAAAGAATACATAAAATTCAACATCAAAAAAAACAACCCAATTGAAAAATGGGCAGGTGAAAAAAAATGAGCAGGGGAACTGAGTAGACATTTTTTCCAAATAAGACATACATATGGCCAACAGGCACATGAAGGGGTGCTCAACATCATCAGTCATCAAGGAAATGCCAGTCAAAACCGTAATGAGATATCACCTCACACCTCAGAATGGCTACTATCAAAAAGGCAACAAATAACGAGTATTGGCAAGAATGTGGAGAAAAGGAAATCCTCATGCACTATTGGTGGGGATGTAAATTGGTTCAGCCACTATAAAAAAAAAAGTATGGAGGTTCCTTTAAAAAAATTAAAAATAGAAATATGATCTAGCAATTCCACTCCTGGGTATTTATCTGAGGAGAACAAAAACAGTAATTCGAAAAGATATATGTACTCCTAAATTCATTGCAGCTTTAATTACAAGAGCCAGGATAGGAAAGCAATGTAAGTGTGTCCATCAATAGATGAATGAATGAAGAAGATGTGGTATATATACAATAGAATAATACTCAGGCATAAAAAGGAATGAAATCTTGCCATTTTTGACAACATGGATAGACCTGTAGGGTATTATGGTAAGTTAAATAAGTCAGACAGAGAAAGACAAATACTGTATAATTTCACTTGTATGTGGAATCTAAAAATAAAGCAAATGAGTATATATAACAAAAGAGAAACAGTCACAGACACAGAGAACAAATGGGTGTTTGGCAGAGTGGAGCAGAGTAGGGGGGGATGAGACAAATAGGTGAGGTAGATTAAGAGGTACAGACGTATAGTTAAAAAATGAGTCATAGCTATGAAATATATAATGTGGGACATATGGTCAATAACAAAAAATTTGTGATTTTTTTCACTGCAAATAAGTATACACTTCCATTTCTAATTTGGAGCTATATTTTAATATAAGATCCCTAAATTGTAAAAACCTCAGATCTATAAAACTTGAGTCCATTTCTTATTCTAGGTGTATACCCAAGAGAGACTCTTGCACATGCAGAACAAAAGACGTCTGAAACTGATCATAGCAGTACCATATGTAATAGCAAAACAATGCAAATATCTATACACAAAAGAATGGGTAAAAAACAATGATGTTTTCTCACAATTGAATACAATATATGAGTTATAGTCAATAAACTTCAGCTACATGGATAAATCTCAAAATGTACTCAAACGAAGTGTGTTGAAGGAATATATATTACTGCACAATTGTATTTATAAAATTTCAAAAACAGGAAAAACTGAAAATGACAATTTTTAGAGTTACATATGTATGTGGTAAAACTATAAAGAGTAGCAAGTTAATGGTAAACACAAAATATAGGATAGTGGTTACCTTGGTGGTGCAGGTAGGAAAGAGTATCAGATGAGGAAGAGCAAATGAATGATGGCAAAGGTAATTTTATATACTTAATTTCTGAAGCTGGGTGGTGCATATACTGGTGTCTTTATTAATAACCTTTATTCATACTATTTCCTAATGAACATTTCTAAGAGTTCTAAAGCCAACAACTAAAACTCACTGACCTTGTTCATTAAGAAGAGCGGCTGGTGAAATATCCCTGTTCTGGTTTCATGCATTTCTCTTGGTGATGATGAGACAGTTATATTAATAAATGTTATTTAAGCTATTCCTTAATCCACAAATCTTTCAATTTACTCTGTATTTTCGGATCCTACTAAAGAAGGATTGGCATTCTTGAAATAGTTATTTTGAATACATCTTAAATTTCTCTTGATTGTCTTGTCTTGGGGATTGGGATGTGCTGTGTGATGTTGGAGAAATTACTTAACATTTCTGTTTCAATTTTCTCAAAAATATTTTAATATTTATATCCCATTGACTTCCTGATTCCCATCTCTATTCCTCTATCCTTGCTTAAGAGAGAAAACATGGGGACACACATAATGGACATCGATGGTCCAGGAGATGTCATCGTCATGGCATGCACAATAGGTTTCAACTACCTTGGGGTGGAAGCATGCTCGCAGATCAGGAGATCAGTCACTCAGGCCCCTGTTACCTCTGTCAAAAGTCTTCAATATCCAAAAGGGAAGGATGTCCTGATCTATGAGAGACTTTTATTCTGGGGCTAGAGGTAGAGAACCTTGTGTCTTTCTTATCTTTCCTCTTTGTTCAGTATCCAGTAAACAAACTTTTCCTTCAAGAGCCTACCAGTTCTGATGCTTAATTTAGTATTAGGTGAATTAGAAACAAGTGGACTAGGTTGCATATAAATTATTGAAGCAAACCCAGATAGTCCATTCTATAAAATCCCTTCCTGGAGTGTCCTAGAATGAATTAGACATATTTGTGTTTTTCCTGCCTTCTATCAGAACACTAAGCACCACTGCAGAATCAAATTTTGAAGTCTTATGTGTCTGCCCTGCTTCTCTCCTAAACAATATTATTAAAACATTTTTAGCTTGTTGGAAACACAGAATATTACTCCTTCTCCACAGCCTCACCCTACCTTAACTCTCTCTATGGCTTTTGATAAGTAATTAATCTCTCTGGACATACTTTTTTTTTCTTACATAAATTGAAGATAGTAGTTGAACTATGATTCTCTTATGTGTTCGGTTAAATAGAATTCTCCCTCTGATTTTAAAGGGAATTAATATAAAATTTAATGTTGCTCTTGCTTTATTAGCAAACTTGGTTTTGCTACAGTATATTTCTTGTGTGTTAGGGTATTTGAAAAATATATCACTTGTTTTCTTTCTAAAATCTTTGGCTAACATTAGCTCAAACTACTTTTATTTTGCCCTTGAGATAGATTCACTTAAATATTGTTTTTCTTGCTAACCTTAACAGCCTGGCACAGTATATTACTTTTTGAGTCACTGTCCTCCTTTTCATTTTCAATATTTTCTTAGCCATAACTTTAAGAAAAGGCTTTTGTAAAGCCACATTGAACACTGCTAGCTCTTTATTTTCTTTTCGTGAAAACTGTAAAGTATTGTAGTTCAATTATAGGGCTCTTACTCTCTGCCCTAGAGATTAAGACTTGACTTGACTCCCATCTGTATTCATTTTCTTTTTTTCCTCTTTCAATTCTAGATTTTCTTTATTTAAAACTGTGGGTGTCCAGTTTAAAAATCCATATGGTTAATTTCTTTTTGTCTAATTCTAAATTGCTCTGATGTTTTTTCCTTACCGGTTGGCTATAATATCATTAGTAGTACTGTCAGGCCAAATGATCTTGAGAGAAAGGAAAGCAAAACGGATGGCTCCACTGTCTTTAGGTGTTTTGAAGACATGTGGACGGTTCCACTGGCTTCCTAAAAACCAGAACATCAGTGTTCATATTTTTAGCACTAGAATAGATTTTTCTTAATTTTAAAGAGTAATATAAACTAAATGTTAACAGCAAAAGAATACTTAAGTGCACATTCTCTAAAAATTACTCATTTCCTAGAAGCTTTATAGTCTAAGACCAACACATGCAAGATAGAAGATTATTGATGCTTTATGGATAAACAAGTTTTTGCAACATGGATGAACTCTCTTCTAACTTAAATGCTCATATGTAAAGAGTGTCCACCTCACTGTTGGCTTAAATGGATTGGATTATGGGAGGAAGTCCCATTTCTTAGAAATCTGAAAAACAAAAACAATAGCAAGAGGAATGATAATGATAAAATAATAATGGCTAATGCCATTTAAGTCCTTGCCATGTGCTTGAAACTAGTACCTTATGTACATTGCATTACATAATCCTCTCAAAAAAAACCCCTAAAGATATATGCTGTGTCCTTTTGTACATATTATAGATGAGAAAACTGAGGCTTGGAGGGGTTTTGTACATTTTTGAAGATCACATAGACAACTAGTGTTGAAGCTGGAGTTCTATCCAGATTATTGCTCCAGAAAACAAACATTGAGTCAATCCTCTGTCTTGGAAAGAGGGGAGAAAAAATGCTGTATCTTGAAAAGCAATGGCAGAAAATTTATAGCTATAAAATAAAAAGAATAATAAAATATGAATCTATATAAGCAAAATAAGAAATCTATACAGGCAAAATATAGAAAGGTGATTATTTTTTCATTTTTTCACAACCCTGAGAAGTGATACTTATGAATAGATTTTACCAATTAGTGTGGTTATTAAAGATATAAACTTTAATGCTATATGAGAGTGTTGATTAAATAGAATTCTTCAGTACCATTGATCAACTAGCATATATAAGCCTTTCCAGCAACATGGAGAATTTTCTTGATACCTCTCTCATGTATTCTTTCTGTGGTCTATAGAAAACCTTGGCTAAGTTTGCACTTAATGAATTTCTAGTTTCTAAAGTCTCTAATTCCCACTCTTGCCATAAGACACACTTTTCTCCTCAGTGCCCCAATCCAATTTAATTTCTATTCTGATCCTGTAGCTTAAAATAGATGGCAAAGGGAACATTAAAGTAGTAAATAGATGAATCCATTGAAAAAGGAATAAAGAAAATGATGACGAGATCTCAGAGCAAAAATATGAAGAAAAAAAGTTTTTTTTTTAAGCAAAGAATGAGGAAGCAAAACGTCGAACAAAATAAATGCAGTTCTGAAAATATCAATTTTTAAAAAAATACTGTATAACCAGGGGATGAGTTCAATCTCACTAGTGTAAGACATAGAGATTCTAGATTTTAAAAGTACCTGAGAAATTGGGTAAAGACAAAAGACAGTTGACCTGATCTTTCTTTTAATGGAAGTGAGTCTGCTCTAAAGTCAAAGAGATCGTATATTCTCTCTGCGACAGAATAGCATGATATGTGAACCCAGGTGGCGGTCTTTAGCTCATTCCCAGAGTGTGGGGAGAACATAAGAATGGGGGGAGAACATAAGAATAGGAGAGAGAATAAAAATCTTAGTTCTGGAAAAATTACAGTGTATCTATATCCAGTATGTAAGTGGAGTCTTCCTAATATTCATGATCAGAAATGCTATTTATTCTAAAGTTAATCACAAAATACCTGTAAAACCCATTTCTTATGTTAGCCAGCAGTCTCCTGCAAGGAACTTTGGGATGCAGATATCTAACACCATTCATGTTGTCTGGGATTCTGACCACTTAGAGAGAATTGATTATTGGGTAGGATGTGAGGTAGACAGGAAGAGAAATTGGCTAAAATATTGATGATAGGATCAGAGTCTGGAACAGAGATAACTAACATGGAATCAAATTCTACTTACTAATTTCTTCTAAAATAAGTTTACTTGTTTCTACACTGGACACAGCTATTGGACACAGCTTTTAAAAACATGCAGTTTTTAATTAGTGGAATCTAGAGAATGTGCTAGGAGTATTTTTTAGAATAAAGATCTCTATTAGGTGGATAATATAATGATCCTTTCATATGAGGACATTTATTGGAAAGCAGTGTTAGACAGGTAATTGATTCTTCTTTTTCTCCTCCTCCTCCCCCCTCATCCCCCTCATTCTTTTTCTTCATCGAATACTTTAGCTGATTTTTAAACTAACATCTATTATCTTTCTCCAACTACGAAATTATTCTAAAATACGATTTGAGGAATATTCTTTTAAATGGGAGATACATATTTACATATAGTTACAATTTTGGAGACTACACAAGTATTTGTTATTAAAAGGATAAGTTTATATCAAGTTGTCTTCTTTCCCCCTATACTTAGAATAAGGATCTTAATCTTAAACATTACATAAATTGGAGAGATTTAATTAAAACTTGAAGAAATGTGTTACTGTTAATTGAATTCTTGATACAGTTACCTTTGCAAACCAATGTTAATGAAACTCCAGTTCAAAGTGGATGGGTTTGGGGAATTGAGCTAGCTATTTATTTCCTTAACTGAGATGCCATGATAATCTTCTCAGTAAAATAAAGAACCCAATTAGGAGAGTTCTCATTTGTAGCTATTGATCAAGTTTACACAAACTGCAAGCATTTCTAAGCAAAACAAATCAGAGGTTCAAAGGCCAGTAACCAAGGTCAGTGAGTGTGAGAGAGAGACACTTCTTTGCTTTTTGAAAGCCTTGCACCTGTAAAGCAGAGAAAGGATTTGGTCCCACCCAGAGCCAGGTTCCGCCCCGCCCCTTGCCTCTCTTGCTGTCCCTGCCCCCACCCGCTTTGGTATCTCTCAGTATTACCAAGCTATAAATTGCCCTAGAGCTTAGAGACAATCAGGTCAGCGCTGCTCTCACAGGGGAAAAGCTTCTTACTTCGGAGCAAAATCGTTCAGGGGGAAGAGAGGAAGAAGGGAGGGAACCCACGCTTTAGTCGTCACCGCGCTGGCAAGGGGTGGAGGGATGGGGGAGGGGGCTGGCAGAAACTGCATCCCCAACAACGTCGCACTTGACCTAAGTCTATAAACTTACTGGTCGCTGCAGTGGAAACTCCCAGTGCACTCTCCGCTGCCTGACAACCCCTGCTGCTGGGTGGAGTCCCGCTTCCCGGCCCCACCTATGGGAAGGAGCTTCCCCTCCATCTCCGATCCACCGCACCCTTTACAGGAAAAGTGTCCAGGCATCTGGCAAGGCTCAGATTATTCTACCCCCACTTCCACCCCTGAACCCGCACAGTAATAGTATCAGCCTCTGACAGCCCAGAGGGCCCCCTTTCTGTGGCTTGGTTTGCGGACACGCCTGCGGAATCCTTTCTTATCCCAGCCCTGCTTTGCTTTCACAACTCCACCGGGTCAAATGGCCAAAGACAAACTTCTGCCTCTCCTTCCCGGCGCCCACATTTTCAAAAACCCACAGCCTGCAAACCCACACACATCGGAACTCCTAGGGCGCTGTTGCAGTCTGGGCATGCTCAGTATCAGGTCAGGTTTTGATTGAAAGTAAAAAAAAAAAAAAAAAAAAGAAAGAAAGAAAGAAAGAAAGAAAAAAAAAAAAGCTTTGTATTATGCCGTCTCCCTCTCCTGTGCTTACGGCTTGCTGAACAGGTTGCGGGGCATTCCTGCGACTACCCAGAGAGTTTAT
The DNA here is from genome assembly GCF_030028045.1 of Hippopotamus amphibius kiboko. Taxonomy (NCBI): domain Eukaryota; kingdom Metazoa; phylum Chordata; class Mammalia; order Artiodactyla; family Hippopotamidae; genus Hippopotamus; species Hippopotamus amphibius. The sequence continues at coordinate 39,443,847 of NC_080192.1, read as the reverse complement.
CGGATGTCCTTGATTACGTCTCCTTGGGATCGGTCCCCCTCGTAGTTCACCCCCCTCCCCCAACCCTCCTCGACCCCCCTCCTCAAGTCCCTGTCCGTTGTGAGGATGGAGAGACTCTAACAGAACTGGGATGGGCGCTGTTGGCTGAGCGGATCCACCTATTATTAGTGCGCCCGGATTGGCTCCTCGGCGCAGCGTACCCGAGGTGGAACCAATCAGGCGGCCGGGGCTGGGAGATGATGGGCGGCCGCCTCCTCACTGGAGGGATTCCTGGAGAAGCTGCAGTGTGGGGATGCTCTAGACCGAGTACTGCCCCCAGTGTCTTTCTACCTCCTCCTCCTGCAGCGGTAGCAGCAGCACTTGGCAGCGGCAACTTGAGACTGTACCCCGGGCAAGCCCCCCCGAGGGTGGTGCTCAACTGAGAGAGGGGCTCAGTGCCCCGAAGGGGTGTGTGTAGGGTGGGGGCGGCCAGCTGGGACCAGCTGGTGGCCCTGGAAAACCTCCCACACACCCACACCCACACACCCCTTTTGTGTTGCAGGCTGCCCGTCCAAGAGCAGAGGCAGCGAGAGGACGTGTGTGCACTGGTGCACGGGGAAGCAGTAGGGACGGAGCCCGGCACCACCTCCTGATCCTCCCTCCAGGTAAGGCAGCAGGACTGGCGGCACGGCCACCTCAGTGGTGCCAGTTTGCCTGAATCCGTTCTTAGGATTTTGTTCTTGGGGTACTTGGGTTTTAGTGGTGGGAGACTGAGACCTGGGGAGGAAGCCGCGGGTGGCCTATTGTGAGCAATGTAGTGAAAGCACATGTGCCTCTCCTGGAGAAGCGCTTTGCACAGCGCCCGTGATTTAGAGCCTGGAGTTGGTGTTGGGCATCCCCCATCTTCTTCTTTCCCTCTCTCATTTCCTCTCCTCTGTCCCCCACCCCCAATCTCTATCCCTCACCTCCCCCCACCCCTTTCAAATCTCATCTTCTCCCTCCTCCCCTCCAAAGCACACACAGGGTTTCTTTCTCCTCCTGGAGAGGATTGCCTTTTCTCAGAGGAAAGAGGGGGTTAGTGATGAAAGGAGAAAGATTTCTTTCTGCCCAGGGGGAAAAGAGCAAGATAGAATACAACCTCTGTGAAAATTAGAGTACCAAAAGCAATTAAACTGAATAAAGGAAGTAGACAAGCCAAGCAGCCCGGGCTGTCAGAGAGGGTAAGTGTCAAGTTTGACTTGATCTCCTCCTTGCAAGAGGCTGTGTCTCTCACTTGATTCCTTCAAATGGAACAAAAATAAACCACCGATTCAACCCACTTTCAACTGCTTAATAGCTGTTGCTTTTAAGTGCCCACCATCTGACTTTTCCTGTTTTCCATCTGTCCTGTGGGGCTATTTGGTATTATCCATCAGTGGTAATGTTTGAACTTGGAGAGGTTTCTCGAGTAGAGAAAAAATTTTAAAAACAGGTTATTACACTCCTGAGGTTCTTTGGTATCACTTTTATGTTGAGGGGCAAAAAAAAAAATGTAAAGTTTCAAAACATTTGTAAGTGACTTTATCAGGAGGCTTGGATTTCTGCTTTGAGAAAGCTAATCTAGTTAGCTTGTGTACATGTTGATTTTGACTCTCTTGAATATTAACCCTTTGAAATAAAGCAAACATTTAACTTTTATGTTAAAGCTGCATTTGTGTGTATGAAATGTGATTTCATTCTCCCTTTCTACTGTTTGCATTTTGTTCCCCGGATACCAAATTCACGCCTGGCCTTATTTTCTTTTAATAAGTATATTTCATAGATGTAAACATGATGCTTATACAATTTCAATACTCCATTTAGAAGGCGCATGGAAGCTCAATTGGCCAAGAATCCTCTTGTACTGGGACAAAGTTTAGAAAGTATTGGTCGGAAGATAGCCTCAAATTTAAAAAACAACTTAAAGGGGAAATGTTTTTGTTCTCATGTCTTATTATAATACAGAGCAAGGTATCAAAACAACTATGTGCCCTGGCAGCCTGCATGATAGGTCAGGTGAAAGGGACTTGTTGGACAGAGCCTGGACAGCAGCCTCAGAAATTTCTAATTCCACCGTCAATGGTATAAGCTTTCCTTTCCTATTTTTCATCAGAGACAGCTGATAACTGTCAGATGGGAGGAGGTAGAGAGAAGTGCTTAGTTGAATACAATAGGAAAGCATTCCAAATGGATCCTACATGAGTGCAGAGAAATCAGCAGATGTTAGTGTACAGATAAATCTTTTCCTTTGATTTATCAGGGAAAATGCCAAGTCTTACCTTTTTTTTTCTATGTGTCCACTTGGGATAAGAAAAGGGAGCCTTCTTTCTCAACTCTGCCTGATCTTCCACACTACTCTGTATACCCCAGAAAGTATTTTTTTCACCACATATCTTTAGTGGACAAGTTTATACACTGACCTAAAAAAGAGCTACTTTCATTTACCATCAACATAATATATGTTGTTTTCTAAACCATTTTCCATTTGAGACACTTATCTTTCCTATCTAAGTAGAATTACCTCAAGTCATAAAGACAAGATCTTCTTTACAGGGCTTTGACATTTAAATGCCTTTTTTTCCCCCATTTTAATGTAGTATCTCTGTTGAAAGCTAAAACTAATTTTTAGAGGTGCCACCTTTTGGTTACAAGGACAAAAGGACAATCGTTTAATTGCCTCATGTGTGTACAACTGAATTAACAAGTTTAGACACGAAGAGATAAAGGAAACCACCTGCTTTCCATGTGAGCAAAATAAGATTTCACTTGCTTATTTTTCCACTGTCTTAGGAAGGGTAAAAGTTTGGGGTTGGTTTGTGACATTTATGTTCAGGACTGTTAAGAAAAGTTAATTATAGCAATGACATGTAAAAGACATGCATATGAGTATTCAGTTTTTCACATACTTACAAAAAATGAAGGCTTTGTATACTGGAAGTCAGAAATGATCCCAATATATAGTGAGTGGATTCAAGTGAGACTTTAAATGATATATTGTGGGAAATTATTACCCTGTCATCCCACAAATGTTCTAGTGTAAAAGTTTCATGCAACCTTCATCTTTTCTCCTTTTTTAAAGAATATTTTGGTAAATCTTATTAATGTTTCAAAGCAAATATGGTAGTTAGACTTTAATGTATTTTTATCAGAACTAAAGGTTGCTACTCTACAGGGGAAATCCTAAAATGCTAATTTCATAAAATACCACATGATAGAGAGTTGTTGCAGAGTAGTTTTGAACTTCGTTTCATAATAGAGAATATTAGTTACTCTGCCTGGTCAAATTATCAGATAGTTCTAATCCAGAAATATGAAAATGGTTAGCATGGTATTTATAAAATTTGCATATTAGACTTGGTGCTAACTGAAAATAAAACTAGAATATAGTAGCTTCATTTGCAAAATGCACTGGATGATTAATAAATAAAATACAGAATGTGTTAGATCTGAAAGCTAAATTGAACTTCCTGTTTGCCGGATGACACCACAGACATAATATCAATTCATCTCTTTTGAGTTCAGTATACTAAATCAATTTATAGTGAATTCCTAAAATAGGGTTTTACAGTCATCTAATCTTAAAAAATTCACAGCTCTTAGACTTTCCAGTTTGTGTAACAGCTAGGAAGAGATACCATTAATTCCAAACTGGAACATAATAATTCTTTTCCTAATGGTAGTGATTAAATGATTGGGGAAGGGAAAGCAAAAGTAAACAGTTTGATTACATAATGGAGCAAATTTGGTCTAATGTTACAGAAAACCAAGACCGAAGTTAGACTTTCTGGCATAGAATAATATAGGTGTGGGTTTTACAAGTGTTTTGCTAAAAACTAATGCTTTCTAAAATTATATACCTGAAAGAAACACTTGTGATTTTAAAAAGTTTTTAGTGATTTGCTTTGCATAAATACATCTGTATCAAAAGTTTAATGTATGAGATGCTTTCTAGCTGAATTTGTTTGCCATTGAAATTGATCAAAGCTATTTAAATAGGGATAAAGTATGTGGTAGTCTAAAAAAACAATTTCAACTAGCACTTAAGGATATATATGTACATATGTGTGTGTATATGTGTGTGTATATATATTTAATTATGTAACATTTTCTAAAAGCATTTGAGACTAATGGACAGTAGCATATAACCTGCTGAAACTAGGTAGTACTCCTGTAAAAAGTATCATTTAAAGAAAGATGACAATGTCTTGGGGATGCTTTTAATATTTCTTTGGTTGAAAAGACTAGAAATACTCAGAGGCAGAATTGATGGGGGTCTAGATCTTTCCCTTTATACAGCCCTTCTATGGCTTAATGAGGAAGTGATTTTTTTAATATGAATCATGGACTTAAAAACAAAAACAAAAACCCCTCAGTACAAGATGCACTTTTATATACAGGTAACAAACAAACCATGTTCTCACATGATTTGGACATAATAGGGCGTTAAAGTTTCTATCTTTCTAAGATTTTATCAGTATTTCTTTCAACATTTGCATAAAGGTAAAGTTATTCTTAATCTTTTACATAATCGACATGATTATCATTGATGTTTTAGGTAAGGGGGTTTAGATTGGTATCTTTAATAATTCCTTTAGGAGTGATGAAACATTTCTTCATAATATTTTTATAAGCTTGATTCAAACCTCTCCATTAAGTATTGCCATTTTTTTAAAGTAGGAATTTAATCTTCCCATTCTGAAGAAAACAGTGTTTTTCCTTTAGCTTCTCTGTCATTTTAGGTGAGCCGCTTTTATATTGACTATAAGATGAACCATGATAGTAGGGCTACGAACATCATTCTACTCATGTGTTAGTATAAAAAAAAAATGTATTTTAAATAATATTACAAATATAGTCATGGTATCTATTGGAAATAAGAGAGCACGCCATCTTTTCTTGTTATGTATGAGTAAAACTAACCTTGCTATATTATTTAAAAAAGAAAAACTCTTGTTTTAAAGTGTACAATGAGAAATATTGCTCTATTGTAGAAAGAGTAAGCACCAGGGATGTTATTCTGTAGTTTTAAATATTATAGAGGTCCTATTGCAAAGAAGCCTCCTTTTAAAATATCTGCTTTCTAAATTTAAAAGCAATATTTATGAGAATTCTAAAACCATTGAAACCTATGTTAGAATAACAATAGCACATTTATGACTGCGTTAGAAATTTTCTGCCATGTCTTTGAAAAATGCAAAGCAAATTAAATATTTCTGTGATTTCTATAATTTTTGTATTTAGTTAAAACACAGCTTCTAATCATTTAGAACTAATTCTGATTCTCTTTGGGTTTGTTTTGTCTCTACAAACAGACTCAGTGCTTGTAAGGGATGTGGCACACTGGTTTCCATAACTTACCAGTAATGTAAATGAGAGGAGGTCAGAGCTCATCGTTTTTGGTTACTGCTATTGTGGAGATAAAAAGAAAAGATACCGATCGTTCCTGTAGTGGTCAACATATTGTAGTATGTTGAGCATATTAGTCACATAAGGAGTCATTTTGTTGAAGAGAAGCTCTGGAAATTTGTAAAGCTTATGAAGATAATAACGCCTTCTATAATTTAGCTGTTGGTGCAAAATGGGAACTGGAAAATTTCCATGTAGAATGAGAATGGCTTTTCTCAGCTAGTATAAGAATCTGGTGAAATAATTTGGTTTCCACAATAATTTGGTTAAAATACAATTTCCTAGCAGCCCTGTCAGACAGCATTTCATTGCGCATACTAGATCACAGCCCTGCTACAGCAGCCCCCCAAAATTGTGCCTAAGACATTTAGCTAAGTGCCTCAGTCAGGAGTGAGTTTTGGTGGAAATATCCAGTGAATCAAATCCAGCTGTGGTACTGAAGCCTTGCCTTGCCTCATCCCACTAGACCTGTCGTTTCTCTAATGTAGCTCTGTGTTGCTTGATGTAGCTTTGCTTATAATTCTAAAGTACTTAGAGTTCATATAATGCAGTAGTATTTTTGCCAAAGGGTATTATACAAGTAAAAAGAGTTATATGTTGTTTCCTGCAATAGATGAATGTTTTCTTTTCCTTTCTAAATCATTCACCTAGTTAATGAAGGATAAAATGCACATAGGCACTTAAACACAAGTAGAATCGGAGAGTTATTTAAATATAAAATCTTCTGATACTGCAGTTGCTTAGATGAGACATACTATGTCTTGTCCTCCTCCTACACCCTCCCAGACTACAGCCAACTTTTCCATTACAAGCAAATAAAGGGGAAAGCAGACAAACCCACCTCATACCTCTGGGGACAATTCCCTGGGTGTGGCCTCCAGGGGACAGCCTCGGGGTTTTTACCCTAGGCCTGTCTCCTTGCATATCTGCCCAGGCCTCACTCTAGCTGGAAGCAGATGATTGGATTTAGGAATTGCTACTTTGAGATTCATTGGCATATGTTCATCAACATGACGGCAAAGTACATGGAAATACGCAGGCAAAACATGCTCAGCTATACCAAACTTTTGTGTTAGCACTTTTAAAATGTGATGTGGAATCTAACATAAGCTTTAAATAATTGATAGCCTATCTTTTCTTTCATGGACTTTCTTTTGATCACTCACAAGTGATCTAAGCAAAAGGTGTGATTGTTAAACCGTGAATCAGTATAACTTTTTTACTTATGAACACCAGTGGACGAAGCTGAGATAATTCTGTAAAAGAATTTCAGATCCTTAGGCTGGCTTTAATACTTCGCACATCCACCTGTGTCTTGTCATAAAGCCCCTTAAACATTCGTATACCTCATCCTGCTCATCACCGATCCTTGAGAACTAGTTTGTAAATGTATAAAATCTCTGGATATTATTGTGAAACACAAAGGGTTGCTTTTAGGATGGATTATTACTCACCTTTTCTTGGGCATAATTTTATGTGAAAGTAACTGTAAGTGTGAACAACACTGCATCCCAGCAGCAGGCTGCGCTCGCTCAAATGTCAGTTTGCAATTGTTTGCTCTTTCCTTGAGAAGGAGAAAGAGTCAATTAAGTGTATTTTTTTCCAGATGCTGTTCTCCACCGCCCTCCCACTCTTCTATGTATTATAAACAGTGGACAGGTCCTTGTTCTCCATCTGTGAAATATGGAAACTGTTTATTTTTATGGGGAAAGTCATTAATTTTTTTTTTTTAGACAAATGACTTAATGGCCTTTGAAACAAAGACAAATAATATAACACAGGTTCCTAAGGCCTAGCGAAGCTAGCAGGCAGGCTCTGCGTTAGCAAGATTATTAAGAGGAAAAGTTGACACAATTTCTCAGGAGAAAGACAAGGTAGCAAAGCACGGAATCTGCTGCTGGCTTGGAGCGTCTGCCAGATCCTGGTTTACAAGACTGGCTTTCGGCCTAATCCCTAGAATTTTTGATCAGATTTGAGGAATGAGTGAAGTGAACCATTGGGCATTAGAGCACTAGCATCTCTTTATAAATAGAATAACATCACTATCCTATTTTAACCAATGTCCAGAATCCAAGGCCACAAGTTTTATATTTAAATGTCTATAAACCAGATCACTAGATGCCTAAAAGTGCTTGAGTTTTATCTGTCTGTATACAGAAATTTTTTTTGTTGAAAGCTTAGTTAACAACATGACATTAGAAGTAATGTACCTACTTTTCATGTTTTTATTAAATTATAATATTAAATTTAACATGCCAATCACCTTGAGTAGAGTTTAATAATTCAAGAAAGTGACATTTCAACAAAAAGCCAACATATTCCTAAATCATCCAAAACTGCCCTGCTTTAAAATTGTAGGGGGAAAAGAGTATGTAATATGCAAGTTTCCAGGTTTTTTTTTTTCCCCTCTCCCAGGGAATCATAGATACTTTTGGAACCATTCCTAGATAACACAAAATGAATATTAAATGATAGGTCAGAGCTGAGTCCTTCAGGACAGAGTGGCGTAGACAAGTTCCGTTATGCCTTTGAGAATGTTTCATGATTTATATATTGAACACATAGCAACAGTTTGATTTCTCTGACTTCTGGACTTTTAGACCCGTATGCATTGAAGCATGTTACTACTCACTGCCAGCGTAGAAGAGATTTGTTCAGCTTTCCAGCTAAGAGCGTGATATAGTAAATGTCTTGCATTCTCTTTATTCCCTGCCATTTTCTTCCTTTCTCATCGCTTTCTTTCCTGCCCTCTTTTTCTCTCTTCCTTCCTTCCTTCCTTCCTTTTTTCTTTCTTCTTCATGTCCTAATGAATCATCTTCCTCTAGAATCACTGGGAGCTTGATACTCTAGGCCCCATACTAATCTCCACCTGCTAAATTTATTTTTTGTCAATAAGCAAGAAATTTCACTCTTAGTTTGTATACAGTCCGGGTTAGTGTCACAGAAGACATGTATAGATGAATAAAGAAGCATCCTCTTAATTTGTTTATGTAATTGGTGTAAATGGAATGTGCCATGATTTGAATGTTTTTAAGATCTTACACATAAAGTCTAGGCCACTGGTAATTTTTAGAACAAAATTGATTAAAGCGAGATAGAACAATAATGTTTAAAAATCCAAACAAATGGCATGTACTTTTAGGCACCTTTTTTTTCTGTTTTGTTCTTCCAGTGGTAACATTTGTATCATTGTTTTCACCACAGTTGTATCTCACTGTATTTAAAAATATGTTGCCTGATTTGATTTTGATAATGAAGAGATTCTCCATTTTACAGATGCAAAAAAGGAGACTCAGAAGTTAAAGTTACCTGCCTGTAATTGCACACTTAGGAAGCTTTCTATGGTTTTCACCTACTGAATCATACTACCTCAACAGTTAGTAAAGAAAAAAACCAAGTATACTTTAAAATTCCCTCACTATGTAAGAACTAGTTTTCTATTTCTGATCAAAAATAGAAACAAAAACCTAACACCTTCACTGAATATTGGATATACAGTCTTTATTCTTCCCATTGAAAAGAGAAGGACGATTTAATATACTGTCATTACTTCTGTAACTCTAACTTTGGAATAAATTGTAATTTAAAATTATTCAAGGAACAGTTCTCTAATCCATAAGAGAAGTCACTGATCCTGAGTCACTGGGCTCAGTTGGCCTTTAGTCATTGCTATATCGCTGTGATATTAGATGTTATTTCATTTGTTTCCTTATTTGTAAACTACAGAGTCATAAGCCACGTCCTACAGTACACAGAGATGTGATGGGAAAATGAGTCTTGTAGCTTTACTAGAAGCTTTCCAGTCTCATCTGTCATTATTTTTCTCATTGGTAGCTATACACACAACTTCTCACTGTTTCCTGAACCTAACATTAATGGAAGTTTTTGAATCTGGTGCTTTTTCTCTCCTATTTCAAGATAGAAAGGGCTAAGCAGGGAACATACCTAAGCCCCAATTATTATTCAGCCCTAATGCGAAGTCCATCAAATTGGCAATTCTTTATGTTAAGAATCAAACACGTTTGGAAATGATTGCCAATAGCTATACACATTGCAATGTAGACTATCATAATTGACTTTCTACCTGATCTGATAGAAGGAAACAGGAGTTTTAATTGGGAAAGGTTAACAGAAAAATGCAAGATTGATTGGAACATAAGGTAGGTATTTATGGGGATTTTGGGACAAACACAGGTTAATCATATTGTGTTCTTACTATGTCAAGCACTTTTTGATGTACTTTCCACTCTTCATTCCATTTAGTATCCCAAGGAATTTTATGAGATTGGTAGTAATTTATCTATAAATTTTAGATGAGAAAAATGTGGAAAACAAGTAACTTGCCAAGGTCACACAACTGTTATGTAGAAGGAATTAGACTCAGACCCAAGCAGTCTATTTCTAGAGCCAATACTCAACCATAAGAAATCATAATCATTAAACTCCTCAGTGGTAGAAGATGCAGAACAGATGGAAGCAAAGATGTAGAAGTGATCAAACTGAATTGAAGAGTCATAAGCAAACTGTACTTCATAGTTTGAGTCAATATGACCATCATGACAATGTGCTAAAAGCATGAAACTTGTAGTCCCATAGATCTGGGTATAAAGACCTACTCTGGCATGGTGAGCTACAGTAAGATATTTCACTACTAAACGCTTCATTTCAGCAGGAGTGGAAATGTAACAATGCTTGCAAATTGTCTGCTACTCTGTTAATAAATGGCAGATCTGACTACTCTTGCCCCCTTTGTTATTGGTCAGGAACTCTTTCATTTTCAAAAATGCCACCTAACTCAAAATTGTTTAGAGAGAAAAGGGATTTTAGAGGTCATGTTACCATAAAATCCAGGAATATTCTGCATTTCATCATAGCTGAAAATGGGAAATCAAACTATACGATCAAGACCAGGCCTATCGCCCCCCACCTTCTACCCCTCCCTACCTCCTTAGTTCTACTTTTCTCTACCATTGCTTTATTTAGAATCAGGCTCTTTCTTTACAGTGATAAGAATGTTCCCAGTGAACGGGCTTACATAAGAAATCTCTGTGTAAAGAGAGCATCTTTTTTTTTCCCAAAAATTTCTAGGATGATCTTGACTGGAACAACTTGGGTCACGTGCCCCAAACTCATCACTATGGTGAAGGCTATGAGATATGATTTTTTCTAAGCTGAGCCTTGTGTCATCCCTGGATTTGAGAGTTGTACAAAACATCTCTAAACTACATAGGAAGAGAGCTCTGCAGTTAAAAGAAGAGAAATGATTAGATTTAGAGCAGACAAAACAACAAATGTCTAGCTCATAAGGTTGGGGCACTGAACGGTCAGAGAGGATGCCTGCTGGCATTAATGCTGGAGCTGGCTTCTAGAGGGCCCTTATTTTTCCTGGCACTAACCGCTTAGTTGATGGGGCAGGATAAGATCCAGGGAATTTTAGGGAAAGGTCCATAGTAGTTGAGAATGTAGAATAGAGTGGCACTCAGAAGACTTAAAGCAATGGCCATTTACAAACAGGTGTGGACGTAGTCAATAATTAAACTGGTATGACTATAGCAGTATGGAAAGGCTGCATATCAGAGGCTGAGGGCTGAGTTGAGTGTCATTTAACTCTGGTTGGGTCCTTGACTATTGCCTTGGCCTCCTCTTTTTTAATGCAGTGGACAAATACTTATAGGATTTGAGGATTCTTAGATTCAGAGCTCGGTAGGGCTGATAACAGCCAACTAAAGATATGTACAGGGCCACCTGTGTGTATGTCAGTATGTCACATATTTTAGTTTTGCATAGTGCCAGTTATTTTCAGGAGTTTATAGAGTTTTATAATTACCCTAACTACCTATGTATTGCTACAGATGTAATAGAATACATTTGCACAAAAACACTATACTTTTTTCCTTGCTATCCCTCAAACTGAAAAAGAATTATTTAGGAATAATGCATTTCCTCCGTAAGGGCCATGGTGTACCTATTATATGCCAGGCACTGTTTTGTGTGCTGGGAATACAGAAGCAAATGTAGTAGACAAGTTCCTTGCTTTCAGGGAGCTGGCATTCTAGGGAAAGAAACAAATAGTTAAAAGCAACAGCAAAATATAACTAAAGTACTTTTCAAATAGTGAGAAATGCTACTTACATAATAAAACAAGCAAATAAAATAAAGTAAAATTAGGGACACTGGTCAACCAAAAATATGCAAGTTGAGGCATCAGAGGAGAAACTGGCTATATAAACATCAGGGGAAGAGCATAGTAGACCGAGGAAACCCCGGTGCAGAAGCTCTGCAGTGGGGTTGAGTTCGTTCAACTTACAGAAGAGGTAAAAGGCAAATGTAGCTAAACTTGTAAAGGTACTGTCTCCGTGAGTATAACCCTGCTTTAATATTTTAACTAAAAGCTATGTACAAACATTAAGGAAATTTTCAAAACAAGATGATCACACGTCACCTCAACATTATCTAAATATATGTAGTATCTTATTTCTGTGTAATAAGTTTCCAGTCTATGAAATCATGCTTACATATTTTATGATTACAATCATGGAAGACGTACAATTTCCACCCTGACTTTCAAAATGCACTCTCAGGTGTCCTACTGGCATATATTTTTATCCTCCATTTTCTCTTTAGAAGAGTAACCTCTTTTCTTTTATGACATAGACTCCTTAGACACTTTCTGCATATGTTTTGTTAAATCTTAATGACTTTTCTCTTTTTTTCCCTCATTTCTGAGGGAATTAAACACCCAGCCTACCCTCAATTTTATTGTTTCTCTACTTTTAAATGAACACCTTGGCTTTTTATCACACTGGTGTTTTTTTCCTCAGTGTAATTTCCTTTTGAGTGTGTGTTTGATTATATCCTACAAAATTCAAATTTAGATTTTGAAACAAAAGTAAATAAACACTGAAGACATAATGAAACAAATGATTTTATGTCGATTATCATTTAGACAACACGGGTCTCAGAGCATTAACTGGAAATTATTTTTCCACTATCTGGTTTCATATCCTGGTTTCAAGAACTCAGTAACCTAAGTCTACCTAGGTCACTCTGTGATAGTAAACTAGGTGCTTACAGAGGCATATTAACACTGTGAGTGGTACTGCAGTACCACTCCATATGCTGCAGCAGTAATGAAGTAATAATTACAGCTTCAATCTTAAATGGCCCTCTTTTTCCCCCTAAGACTCCTATAGACATTATATGCTGATAATAGAATATTTTGTACAGGGAGTATTTGCTGAATTCACACAAAACCACCTCTATGCAAATATAGCAAGAGTATTATCATGGACCATTCTTGTCAATGAGTGATATACTCTGTTTTCCTTATCTGTGAAAAAGAGGCTCTTTTGTATCCTAAATATCTTATGTTTTTCTACATCTGTACATATATACTTGCATATATAGTGTATTTGGATTTTTTAATGTATGTGATCACTAAATGCAGGTCTTTCAGGATTTTGCAATGAAATATATTTTTATTTTCTTTTGACTCTGAAGTACCTAACAGTATGAAGAGAGCATTCCATAGCATGTTTATTGAATGAGTGAATGAATCCATTAAATCTATATTTTCTAATGTTTTTGAATGACATCCAAACACAGTGTGCTGTCAAACACGTGCACACTATATAAACAAAAGTTTTATGAAATACTTCTTACTGGTGTTGTATTCTGATACCTCCTTTTCAATTCTCTTTTTTTCCTAATTTGTTAAAAAAAAATACTGGTCATGACCAACTAAGTGAATTAACAGCATACCACTGGATAACAATCTGTAGTTTTAGAAACAGTTCCCTAAAAAAGTACTATCAATTTCCAAAGAATTATAATATATTTAAGATCCCATTAAGCATACATATGTATACTATAATGGAACTTGCAGTGGCTTATTTGGAACATAAAGTATCATCATACTGCAAATGAATGAAATTTAATAGAATTCCCAAGCCAAAATTACAGTGTTCTTGCTGTATTCACATATAGGTGATTTTGTGTGAACTTACACTGTATTTTTTTAAGCCCACAGTGAATCTGGCACCAGTGCTGTTACTGGTCATTCTCACCAAGCAGATTCATGTTGGTCTGCTACCTTCTGAGGAATTCAGTTAAATAGCCGTTAGTTAAAAGGTATTAAGCTTTCTTTTTCTCAAAATGGTGTCAATACATTGTACTTTTTTGGTTATGGATAAACTTTTTTATAGAGTAAAATACAGAGATATGATGGGAAATTATTTCTCTTTCTTTAAAGTAACAAATAGGGAACTGGTCTATGGAACCAAGAGACAGTGAAGACTGAGCATATTTAGGGTTTTGTGTTCAAATATAAAAACAAGCAAATAATATAAAAATTCTCAATCTGTCACTCAGTTTACGATGCGGTGATTTTACAATATGCTCTTTCTGATACCTTTCTGTGCTAACAGGAGAGGATCTGTAATTGATCATGATATTTCTCTGCAAGGTAATTGGACATTGAAGTGGCTCAGCTCAGAAATGCTTCTTTGGCTCTCCTACTATCCATGTGAGTTTTCTCATGATAATGGATAAGGTTGGAGATTATGCACTCAATCTTTCAGCCATTCATCAACCTGCTCAAAAATACTTTATTCCAAACTCTCAGACACTGTCAGCCACTTATAGAAGAATGTAGTTAAGAGAGACACCATAAGCAAGTAGTGATAATATATTCAAATGCAAGCTGTGAAAAGCCAGGAGTGGGTGGGATATGCTGTGGTAACAAACAATAGGAAAACCTCAGTGGCTTCAGCACCTAAGCCTTATTTCTTGCTTATGCTATGTAACCATTGTGGAAAAATGTGTGTGTATTTGGGGGAGGGGTGACAGAAGATCCTCTGATTTGCATGGTCATTCAGGGACCCAGAATGTTGAGAGCTTCAATGACTTATAACACTGTTATCACAACGTAATGACATTAATGATTAAATGACATTAAGGACTCACTGCAGTCAGAAAGCACTGGTTTCTCACCAGCAATTAACTATGTTGATTATGTGAGAGGCATATACAATTTCTGGTCACAGACCATTTGCCAGAGCCAGTCAGCATAGCCTGTGACTACAAGGCCGTAGGAAGTATAACACCTGCCACCCCAACTTGGGGCTTGAAAGGAGAGGATATTGCCATGTTCTTGAAGGTTTTTGAAAGCTTTTTGAAAGCATTTAAGAGTGAATGATCAATTAGTCAAGAGTGCTGTGGCTTCACCGAGGAGGTGATGTACAAGCTGCACTCTGAGGGACGTTTCTTATCACGAAAGATGCTTAGTTCATTCTTTAATGAAAGTTTCTCTCTCTCTCTCTCTCTCTCAACAAACACTGGGTATGTATTTCATTAAAAAATGCCAGCACTCCTGGAGAATTTGGTGAGTGAACTAAATCGTTTCTGTCTATTAGGAGTGCTGACATATAATACAACTGTCAATTTAACAAATCTATTTGGATGTCTCAAAGACAGCTCATGTTCACCGTGGAAAAACTGAACTTCCAGTGTCTTTGATCCTAATGAATGATTCCATAACCATCTATTTGTGTTACCTAGAAACCTGGGAGTCATCTTTGTCTGCACGTCTCTCATTCTTAACCCCAAGTCTAAAATGTATGATATGTTTATTATTTTTAGTCTCTAAATATCTTTTTAAATATCTTTACTTTTTTCTGTCTTCATTAATACACTGTCATCAAACCAACCTTGCCTTCTCAATTCTATTATTCATAGTTTGACTTTCAAGTCCATGCATTATCTGGCTCCTCCTACACACCAGCCTAATTTCTCGTATTGTTTCTCACATTCTCATGCTTGGGCCACATAACCCTTCTTTACGTTTTTAATATTTCAAACTCCTTCCTGTTTCAGGGCCCTAGGACATGCTGTTCCCTCTGTTTGGGTTACTGTGGAATGTATCTACTATCGGCAGACACAAACACTGTAAACTCGGCAATGAATTATGGCCAGCTGTTTAAAAATAAATTCTTATTCATATCTGAGAGTAAATGTTCGGTTTTTCCATATTACGAGTATGAATATGTCACTTTTCAAAATTACTGCAGAACTGCCAAGAATTGTCAATCATTGTGGTAGAAAGGGATTTGAACAGTAATTGAAACTTTATAGTTTGGGAAACCGTAAGTAGAGTTTAAGTTTGAAGCTACTGAATAGTTAGTTGTTGTTGTTGTTTTTAAATTAATTTATTTCATTGGCTGTGTTGGGTCTTTTTTTGCTGTGCGTGGACTTTCTTTTTTTTTTTTTTAGTTGCGGTGAGTGGGGGCTACTCTTCGTTGTGGTGCGTGGGCTCCTCATTGCCATGGCTTCTCTTGTTGCGGAGCATGGGCTCTAGGCACGTGGGCTTCAGTAGTTGCAGCACATGGGCTCAATAGTTGTGGCTCATGGGCTCTAAAGCGCAGGCTCAATAGTTGTGGTGCTCGGGCTTAGTTGCTCCATGGCATGTGGGATCTTCCTGGAGCAGGGATCAAACCCACGTCCCCTGCATTGGCAGGCAGATTCTTAACCACTGAGCCACCTAGGAAGCCCAAATAGTTAGTTGCTTTTAAAGAAGAAACGTATTTATAAATTCATATCTTACAAATGAAGATACTGATGAAACTAAATTTAACTGAAGGAAATCTTCAGTGGGATGTAGAACAATACTTTAAATATATATTGTTAAAATTCTTACCTTAGGATTTTTTCCAATTATTTTGAGGACAAGTTTTCTCAAAACCGTGTCATCTTAGATTTTTTTTTCTTGTTTGTTTCTTTTCTTTGCAATGGGAACACTCTGATCTTACATCCTCTGGGTGTGAAAACACATTTTAGAAAATATTTGAAAAAAATGCAGTGACACATTTTCTAGCTAAAGATAAAATAACAAGATTGTAACAGAAATACAGGCTGATATGATTTTTTAAAATCTCTGATTACTGAGATTACTCTGATTACTGAGACTGAAAGATCTCTGAGATTGACTGTTAAAATAATCTCTTAGATTTATGTGTATATTTCTATACTTTTCTTCAAACAATAATTCATTAAATTATAAAATTATAGCAATGAAGAATTAACATTTATCATGTTGTTTCCAATTATATCTTCAGTGTCAACTGACCTATCAGTGCTTAGCACTTTACTAAGTAGGAACTTAAAAATCTTTGTTACACATTGCTGAATGAATCATCCTTGTTGATGATTTTTTCATTTGTTTCTCACTCATTTCTGTTTTTCTTCAGACTTAGTGTTTGGCCTTGGTAATGAATCTTCGTGAACTAGAATTAGCTATAGTTGACTCTTATTTCTTCCAAGGTGAAACATGACTTTCTTTAATCAGCCTTTACTTCTTTAGAATAAATCGTCCCAGTAGCTCAATATTGTTTCAAATGAATGTGTGCTGATTTAAATGTGATAGATAATTAAGAGTAAAAACATGTTGCATGGTAATTTATTCCAGTTCCACTTTAATGGGGCCACTATTTTGGATTGTTTCAATACTATCTATCTTTGAAATAGATAGATAATCATTCTTTTGCTTTACTTTTTACCTTTCATCTCCTCTCCACCTTTTCTTCCTTCTCTGTTTTTTAAGCATTTCCTCAATTTTATCATAAATATCTGTTGCATTCAGAGCACAGAAGAGTTCTATTACTAAGCAACAAAAATATTCTTTCTGTATAGATTTTCAATTTATGTTTAATATTCTACATTGGAAACTGGTATTTTTTAGAAAAAGTATTGTTTATTGCTAGTAAAGACCAATATTTTTAAAGAAATATTTTAGCTTGATTTTTTTTTTAATCGAAGTGTAGTTGATTTACAATGTTGTATTAATTTCTGGTGTACACCAAAGTGATTCAGTTATACATATACATACATATTATTTTTCATATTCTTTTCCATTATGGTTTACTACAGGATATTGAATATAGTTCCCTGTGCTATGCAGTAGGACCTTGTTGTTTGTCTATTTTATGTATAGTATTAACTTGATTTTTAAATGAAAAAGTATTCCATAAAAATATTTATATTGATATTCCAAAAATATGTGAATTGAAAAATAATTCTTCTTTCAAACCCCTTGTTATCCTCCCAGAGGCAACCATTGTTAATAGCTTCTTATATCCCTAGCAGAAATATTATGTCTGTATGCAACATACATTACATTTAAAATTAATGTTCCATTATGTACACAATACTCTGTACATTGTAAGTTATTAGCTAGTTTTATTTATGTTGGATAATATTTTGTTTCATACACACTACAATTATTTTGTAATGTACATAGTATATTTTACATTAGTAAGAGTTATATCTAACACTTGGTTAACATAACATGAATTAATTCTATAAAATATGTTAATTGCAAATGATTCAGTTTAACTTTCAGCTAAATCACTTATAATTTTAAGTATTTTCTAGTATAATTTGTGATATTGTGACAATTCACATAAGATATATAAAATTATTTTATAGATTTGATCATATGTGAGGATTTTTATAAAGTTTTACTTTTCTCATATTGCAAAGTATCTTTGTGTCAACAGGTATTATAATATCTTGTTTAGAATGAACATTTTCAGGGACTTCTCTGGCAGTCCAGTAGTTGAGACTTTGCCTTCCAATGCAGGGGGTGAGAGTTCAATCCCTGGTCAGGTAGCTAAGATCCCGCATGCCTTGGGGCCACAAAACCAAAACATAAAACAGAAGCACTATTGTAACAAATTCAATAAAGACTTTAAAAATGGTCCACATCAAAAAAAAAATCTTTAAAAAAATTTTAATAAATAAAATGAATATTTTCACCAATACTTATCATTAGAGATCCTAATCTTCTATAGTATTTTTAATGTTCAGAAACTGTTTTAAATAAAATTTTATAGTCATGTTTATTATGTCTTTACGGGCTGCAATATGTTAATCTTAAGGATTTTAAAGTATTTCAAAATGTAAAATCATTAAGAATAATCTTGCCTATTTTGGCTGCATAACAAGTATTTTACAATAGAGAGAAACAATATGGAAAATGTTTGAAGGAATATGAAGTTTTTAGGGGTCTTTACAAAATTTGTTTAATTTAGTAATTGTAGTTTACATGTAGAAAGCTTTACTTACATGCCAGTTGCTATTCTAAGTATTTTGGTGCATTAGTCATTTAATACTATTTCAAACCCTTTGTGAGGTGTATACTATTATTATGACAATTTTAGAAACGAGAAAGTTAAGGGTCAGAGAAATGATGCTGTCTGCTTACAGTCATACAGCTGCTAGGCGTTATAGCTGGGACTCAGTTCCGTGAAGGTGGGGGGAAGGTGGTTTTAAAGCCATTAGAATGTAGATCATTTATTCTTTCATTAATTCAAAAACCTCTGAGCATTAGTTCAGAATTATTCAGTATCAACAACTTTCAGCCTTCAAAGAACTTACCTTTTAGTGGGGGCAAAAAAGAAGTTAAGTAGAGAAAAGAAGGAAAGGAGAGACGGAGGGAGGAAGGAAGAGAGGGATTTGCTGGTAGTATGTGCTATCCTGGTAAGTGCTATCAAAATAGTTGAGATAAAAAAAACAAGGAGAGGAAGCAGAGAGTGCTAGGTTGTGCTGGTGGTGGGGATGATGAAGGCAGAATAAATTTTTAAATAGGGTCCTCAGTGAAGATCATTTGAATACAGGTCTGAAGGAGGTGAGAAATTAAGCTTCGGTAAGAAGTGGAACCATGGCTGGTGATTCAAGGAAAGCAAAGGAGGCCATCGTGGACCTGGTGAAATCTTTTGGTGCTGAGAAAACACCAAAAGATTACTGAGAGGTAACATGGGGGCAGATGGTATAGGGCACTGGGTCAACTTTGGCTTTTATGCTGAATGAGATAGAAAACCTTTGGAGGGTTTTGAGCAGAAGGGTAACATGTTCCAACATAGATTTTTAAGGATAATTTTGAATAAAATGTTTTTGCTAGAATAGACTGAGTGGGTTAAGGGTGGAAGCAAGGAGAAAATTTGCTCTTTGTAGGTTTATGCTTGAAACGAAATTGCCCACACCTTCTCTCTCTGTTTCCTAAATTTTGTGGCCTTTAAGTACATTAAGAGAGCAGTGGAAAGCTCAGGAATATGTTACAATAGAATGTTTATGAAAAAAAAAAGGGTTTAATTTCCATCATAGAAGGTTATCATAACACTTTTTTTGTTTGTTTGTGTGCTTTTGGTTTTTTTGGTGTTTATTTTAGCATTTTATACATGCATTTCCCAGCCATCTTTGTCTTGAGGCAAGCAGATAAAAGTTGGTTTAACGTCAAGGCATCTGGGAAAGTGGCAGAGAAAATCTTTTTTTTTTTTTCCTTTCTGTGCTTGAAAGACTTACTAATGCACTCTCAAACATTAGAGGAAGAGAAGCATTAAGGGTTCATTATATAGAGTGAGAGCAATTGGTTCTAAAAGCCATCTTCCATAAAATACCTGGATTGGCATTGCTTTCCAAGAAAATTGTTTTAGACAAAATGCTTTTGCTTTTCAGTATTTTACATTTAATTTCATTTTAAACAAAAATATATCAATATCAACATTCCAAATGATACTCTACTGAAGGCCAGTTTTGAGACTTATGAGACATTTGATATAATTCTCTGAAATTAACCATCAACCAAATAGTATTTATCATAGTCAAATTCATAGCAACAAATTCAGAATTCAGAGATATTTGTAACCCTTATAGCTATGAAGATTTGTGTTTTCGTCAATATATACTCCTGATGTTTCAGTACACCATCAGCAAATATTTTTCCTTTGCTTACTTACTATGAGATGAGCAGTCGGCCAGATAGTCTAGATTTTTTAAAGGCTTTTTTAAAAGGAGAATGTAATATAATTAAAAAGATAAGAAAGACCCACAAAATACTTTAAGGGAAAAATATAAGGTAGTGTATTATTTATTGCTAAAAAGGAGAAAATGAATGTTTAAATAAAAGGCATGGTTGATAAACAGATATAAGCTATTTAAGGTTAAGTCGTTCAATAAGATTTCATGATCCATAAATGCTATTTAGTCATGTGGTCTGGGAGTCTCACAAGTCACTATAGGATAGAATGCCAAGGGGTGGAATTGAGACGGTAATCGTCTCCGATGACACTTGTCCTTTCTACCTTATAATATAGTTGTTTGTGTACATTATTTCCCTTCCCTATTTCAATATAAGCTCATTGATAGTTGAGAAGATGTCTTAATTATCTTTATATCCCAAACAATCTCTCACACATAGTTGATATTCAATAAAAATTTACTAAATGAGTGAAGTATGTGCTTTCCCCTAAGATGCTAAAGCATAATTTCAACATCTAGACCTTTCATTAAGAGAAATAGATTATTGCTGGTTTGAGAGCACTGATTATGTTTCCCAAATGTGATATTCTTGGCTTATTGAGAGAAAGCTTACCTTTTTGGATGGAAATATTTAAAATTAACTAAATTTTATTTCCAAAGAGGCTTCCTTAAATTTTACTCCCCCCAAATTATTATTAGTAGCATATTTAAACTGTTACGTTGAGATTATAGTTAGTAATCAAAGTTACTACATATGTAACATGAGATATGAATTAGTATCACTAGTAGTAGTAGTAATAAAAATATAAATTAGTACAATTTCCAATATAAAAGTATTTTTAAATCATTTTTTAAAAATAGAGGGTATTTTCAATTTTTATGGTTTACAAATATTGTGTTACCTTTGTATGTAGAACACTATGCGTCTGTAAAGTAGGTGTAAGTAAAGTAGGTGTAAGTAAAGTAGGTGTAAGTAAGTAGGTTTAATAAACATATTCAAGCTGCTGAGATAATAAAACATACTCAATAATAATGCATATAAAGTGGTTAGTATGGCAGTTGACACAGAAATGTTCAATAAATGATAATTATGTCTATTTGCCATTATTATTCCGACTAATCTTGTTGGAGTTCCCTTTTTGAAATGCTTTAGAGGTCACTTTTTCCATTTACCTTCTGAACTCTTCGCTTTACGTGGTTCGATATACCTCTACCTGTTGATGGGTTCATATCTTTGATAGCTTCTGCGTGCTTTATTAGGAAATCAAGGGTGTGGGTTGCATCCAGCATATCCTTCTCCTTCCTCCTGCCCACTGTCACTTCTGTTTTTACTTTGGAGCACAAGGTTCTTTAAGGTTCATCTTGTATTCTGAGGTTTCTCACATCCACAGTTTTACTACCTGCTTCTCCATAAGAAATGTGTACTTGGTAACAAATCCTTATTAGAAAAAGACTGCTGTAGTTAGGTTAAACCTAAGGCCAAAGCTTTTCTTTTCTCCAAAATCCCCCATTCTTTCCTCTCCTTAGGCTGACTGTTACCAATTTTCTCCGTTCTCCCTGAGTGCCTGGTCCAGCTAATTTTGTTAAACCAATAAAAAATGATTTAGTTACCTATAGTTAATCTGTTGAAAAGCGTGTATTGAATTCCTACTTTGTCCAGGGATGTTTGTTAAATACTAATTCAGGATATCTTATCCTGGTATCCATGTTGCCGCAAGGGTTTCTGAATATTTTCCTTGAAATTATGTGGAATACGTGATGTGTATGTTAGCAGATGCATTTTCTTTTCTGGGGAATAAACTCATAGTTTCCATCAGATTGTCAAAGGGTGAAGAAGCCAAAAAAGATCAAGATTCACCCACAACAGAGGCAAAATGCATAAAACACATTCCTCTGGTTGGGGAGCTTATAATACAGGTGAAATTAACAGGTAATGACAGAATAAAAATAAGTGTAAGGTTGTATATAGAACAGTAGGTAAGAAGAGAAAAATCACTTAGTAATAAATTGGTGGGAAGAACTGGGATTTCATCTGGGTTTAGAAATAAGTTATTTATTAAAGTTTTATGGGACTTCCAACCTGAGGGAAAAGAGTACGAACAAGTCCTTGGAATTAGTAGTATTGATTAGAGTGTCTGGGAAAATAATGAAGAGCCTACTTGAATTATATTTGTTTATAAATAAAAATGTTAAGTACACGATATATTAATAATTGCCATGGTTTAAAATGTTGAATGGTAAAAATATTCATGGCAGATTATCTTTTAGCTAATCTTTCTTAGACTTAAAAACATGCGGATTCTGAAAACCTTAACTATTCCTCAAGAATTTTTTTTTTGTAAAATAACTATAGTCAGCATGATTTGTCATTAAGAAAGACACTGTGGCCATTTCACAAAGTCATGAGGTGCAGTTCTTCAGTAGCAAATTATGTTGTAGCAGCTTACACTGACCTAGACTGAATGTTTTAGTTTTCTTAAATATGTCCAGTGCATTTTGTTTCTAGGCTTCTGTTTTATCCAGTTAGAAGGAAAAAATAAGTTCAGATTTCATGGCTTAAGAGTATAGACATCTGTACTTGAATAGCACAGTCTCAAAATTAAGTATCTGAAACTGGGCTGCTCATGACCCTCTTCTTCCTTCACCGCATGTCATCTTCATCCTGCTTTACTTTCCCTTCCCTTCCAAACTTTGCAGTGTCTCAATTGGAATCAGTCTTGTGTCCTCCGACTCACTCATTCTTCCCAAAATCGATCCCTTCTTCCCGGAAAACTTTCTTCCTCTTCTCCTTAAACCATATTTTTCATCTTCATTCCCCACTCGTTAACATTTCCATTACCTCGGATCTCCTGTACAGAGTCAGACTCTCATTCTTTTCCGTTATTGTAAATATTGCCCTACCTTTGAGGCTTAACTGAGAAACCATCAGCTAGAGTGTTTCTAAATAAGAACTGTACAATAGTAATCATGCACCTAACATGAATACGTCTAGATTTTAGGTATATAGATAGTACCCTATTTTATACTATATTTTGTGTTTGGATTTATGTAGAATTAACCTTGCTGATTTTTCACATATGCATATGTTACTTATCTTTCCACCTTAACCAAAATCTTTTTGCTGGCTGGATCAAGTTTCTTATTCCTGGTTTTTTGTTTGTTTGCTTTGTTGTGTTTTTCATCCGCCAGATCATCAGGTACAGGGTGGGCTCTTGATGTGTAGTTATTTTTAAAACATAGGCAAGATCTTAGGAGAGACTGACATGTAATCAATACTAACATACATTGTGATTTACACTGTACATACAAAGCAGTTTCATGTGCTTTTTCTCATTTACTAACACTATTATGTGTCATCATCTTCATTTTGCAGATAAGGAAACGGACTTGGTCAGGAATAGGAAACTAGTCGATACCTGACCTGAGCATTAAACTCAAAACATCTGCTCTATACCCCGCTTTCCATGTTAACATAGCTGCCTTCTAGGGCTGCATTTTATAAAAGAAAATTAAATGACTGAACACTTTCTACTACTCAAAGGGCAATAGATCTGAAACAAATTTGTCAAGATAGCTAACAGAAGTTCTAGATGTTACTGAATTGTAAAGTATCCGCCGTGAAATGATAGTTAATTGGTATTTACTTATATATGGAAGGAGGCATTATTGACAGCTTTTTAAGATGTAAAACTTAAAGATATCTCAGAACATGCAGGATAAAAGGAAACTTCGTCAGTAATGTCCCCAGAAACGTGTGACAATTTAAATCGTGTTCGGGAGGAAGGTCACAAATCACTCCTTTAGTGATATCCATTAAGCAGTCTTTCCTTTTTTCAAAAGCTAGGTAGTGGGTGCCAAAATAAACCAGCCTCAAACTTAGATGCATGTCATCTCATGTGTGTCTTCTTAGATCCACAAAGCCAGTGCTGTTAAGCGCAAGTGCTGAGAATTAGTCAAGTAAATTTGCTCTGTGTGACAGATAATCAAAAGTCTAAGAAAACTGTGAATAAGTTAATAGCTATACCAAAATTTATGTATAAACAGTTTTCCATCTATTCCTCTTGATGTATATTCCTTTTAGTCTTAGTGCTTATTAATCAAGGGTATTTGGTATTTGTATGATACAAATGTGTATTTGATTTAGCAGCGTATTTTCTCTCCCAAAATTTTCCTGAGGAAAAAAATTGATGAAAAATACATACAACAATTAGGGAGAATGTTATTTTTGAGAATTCTGCAGTATTTTAAAGAGAATCTTAGTCTGAGAAAATCACTTTAACCGAGAAAAAAAAGACAAACCTAAGTCAAATTCTAAAACTGAAAAAGTAGCCCATAAAAGTAGTATTATGATGTTCTCATTCCGATTTATGTTCCCTAGCAACTAAGTTGCCTAACAAGGTTATTCTGCTGATGACCTTTGCCACCAAAAGTAGTTACCAAGCTCTGTTAGGATTCTGCAGACAAACGATGCCCACCATGATTGCAGCCAGTATGAGTGTACTGAGCAGGAACATACCAGGGAAAACCACTCCAGACTATCTGCGGGCAGCAGCAACATCAAAAGTAAGACTGATTAATAGTAAATGACAGGTTACGTCTTCCAATCTCCTATTAATGACCCTTGCCTTAATTTTTGTTTGACTTTCCATTGACTGATTTATCAGAACATATAGATCAACGCTGACAGTAAAGTTTTTAGCATCTAGACCAATAACATTATTTCTGATTAGAATACTATACTTATTTCTAAATTAAACTGTTTTAAAGTTTGCAAGATTTGGTTTCATTTGTGTTGAAGAGGAAGAAAATCTAAGTGCCAACGTTCACTGAATCCCTGAAAAATAAGAAGCCTGAAAGTTTAGATACTCATGAAATCCAAGCTAAAAGGGGATATTATAGAAGAGGCAAGTCAAAACCACCTAGCCTTCTGCCTGAATGAAATTTAATATATTGATACTATGATGTCTGCTAAAACTTGACCAGTGGATGACTATGTGTTACAGAAAACAAACTCCTCTTAAGTGAAACAAAGCCTAATCTTAAAGGTAGATTAAAGACTGGATTTATCTCCTGTTATATAGATAACCAAAACAAATAGACAAACAAAAACCATGGTGCGTTAAGTTAAAAAATTAGAAATGAGTTTAAATGCATGCTATGTAGATACCCATTTCTCTCATCAGCAAAGTAATGATACAAAACATAATAAAATGTCCTCTATGTTTCTCCTTAAGATCTCAATTTTTAGGGCTTCTCGTGTACACAGACCCTTCCGAGATCCTGGGGGAATAGGGAGGCTAGCAGTGGATACTTTTGTTAGTAAAATTTGCAAAAATAAGATATTTTAATCGTGATTATTGAGATAACTCTGTCCTTTCCTCCTAACTTTGTATTCTTATTGCTTTTATGATATTTTTTCTTCAAAAGGGCCCTCAGAGTTGAACAACTGTCAGGAAACTCAGTGCCTGAAGCTGCTCCTGTATGCTTTCCCTCTGCCTAGATCTCTCTCCCCTTTGTCCCTACTTGTTAAAATCCTACCTAGCATTCAAAGCCTGTTCCAAATACTGTACCTCTTCTTGTATGAAAGTGTTCTGATTTGTTTATAGAACTTTGAGCATATTTATTTTCAGTGTTAGTCTTAATTTATAGCTTGTATATAGTTTTTCTTGCTTTTTACCATCCGCGTAGTCTAGTAACAGTTGGCTCCAACCTAATAGTTAGACTGAGGGAGACTTACTCCCAAGCCTCAGGACTTCCTGGTTGTGTGACACCAGGCAAGTCACTCATTCTCTTGCTCCCTCTGGGACTCATTCCCTCACTGTCAAATGGGCATCAAAATAATAGCATTCTCCTTATAGACTTGTCAGGAGTAAATTAGATGATTAGTATTAAGTGCTTATTAGAAAGCTTGGACAATAGTAAAAAACTCATGAGTTAGTTCTGACAGTTATGACTGTCTAAGTCAGAATTTTAGATTTCCATAGCATCCCCAAAATTCTGTGAAAATAAATATATACTGACATGAATTGTTTATAAAAGATTTGATTATTTCAGGTTATAGGATCATTTTGAAATACAAAATGAGAAAAGACAAAAACTGTTTCTTTGTAAAACTACTTTATGACATTTAGGATTAGAGGATTAAGTAATCAACATGGTAAATAAAACAGTCAAAAATTTTTTGGTGTAATATTTATTCTGTTAAGTGCTTAATGTAAAATAATATTTGTTTTAGCAATTACTGAAGAGTTGCCATTTGTGTACTTCCCACATAATAAACAGACTAAAAAAAAACCCACATTTGGTGGCTTAAGCTATGGCATTTTCATTTCTCTGTGATTGACTTATTTTAAAAATATTTTTGAAGGTATTCTATAAAAACACTCCTTTTGTTGTTAAATGTTTTTGATAAATCCAGATATTTTAAATAAGGCAAGTATTTGAAGTCATGGGACACAATAATGAATGATTGTGATGTGTGCCAAGTATTTGAATAATGAAAGCTAATTCTAGTGTATTAAGGACAAAAGAAATGTGCAAGAGTAACAGTATTTGTGTCAGATGTTTTCTTAAGTTTACTCTGTATTTGGATCTATGGACACCACTGCAGTTTATAGCCTCTTTGACTATTTGGAGTTCCAAGGTAGAGAAATCAGGCCTCCTGCTATGTTGGGGAGCTTGTGAAAAATGTAATGGTATAGGAGAAAGAAAATGGCCAAAAGAAACCTAAGGGCAGGAGACAATCTCAGCTATTTCGTTGCTGTGCAATGGGCAATTTCTTTACCCGAGCCTTTTCCTCAAATGTAAAATGGAAGTCATTATACTGACCTCGAAGGTAGATGTACATAAAGCATCTAGATCAATCTCTGGAATATATTGTGTGACTTTGCCATATAAATAAATGAAGGAAAGAATTTGTTACTAGAAATCCAACTCTGTCACAAAGTCCGTTTCTTGTTCTTTTTTTCCTAAGCATTTAGTGTAAAGTTAGAATTGCATTTATTCTTTTCTAACTTTAATTGCTACTTGCCCTATTTGAATAAAGAATTGACTATTTCAGTAGTCATGCTAACTAGTGAACGAGTAGTGTCTTCACAGGAATTACAAGATAAATACATTGGGAAAATGTGCTTGAGAGAATAGAGAAATGAAAACACATGATAAATAACTAGGGAAATGTCTCAGGGAAAATGATGAAGAACGTTTAGCTTCTTTTTGTTGTTGTTGAACAAATAAGAAAATGTGGTCAATGGAACAAGTATAAATCTCCTGGAAAAAGAAGTTTATCTGAGACAACCCAAAATTTATCTAAAACATATGCTTAATATAGGAGATAACAAACACATTCTGAAACACAAATAAGGTGAACTTAAATTGAAATGAACAGCAACCACCCTCCCCAAGGGGCAAATGTCCCCAAACTATATATCCTCATGTAAATGGAGACTTTACAGTATTTAGGAGTCACTGATGTATTTTTTTTAATTTTTATTGGCGTATAGTTGATTTACAGTGTTGTGTTAAGTTTCAGCTGTACAGCAAAGTGAATCAGTTATACATATACATATATCCACTCTTTTTAGATTCTTTTCCCATATAGACCGTTACAGAGTATTGAGTAGAGTTCCCTGTGCTATACAGTAGATCCTTATTAGTTATCTATTTTATATATAGTAGTGTATGTGTCAATCCCAGTCTCCCAATTTCTGTTAATTGTTTATAATGTAGATACCAGTCATTAATTCTGTTTTAATTTAAAACAGTATAAAATATGAAATATATTAAAAACTAAAAATTGTTCAAAAAGAAGGCATCTTTGAATTAGCTTCAGGACTTCCCTGCCAGTCCAGTGGTTAAGACTTCGCCTTACAATGCAGGAGGTGCGGGTCCGATTCCTGATGAGTTCGATCCCTGGTGGGGGAGCTAAGATCCCATGTGCTTTGGGGCAAAAAAAGCAAAACAGAAAAAACAGAAGCAATATTGTAACAAATTCAATGAAGACTTAAAAATGGTCCACATCAAAAAAAAAAAAAAAAAACTTTAAGAAAGAATTAGCTTCATTTCTCCTTGATGAATACAAAAAGGGAAAAAAGTGATTTTATATATTTTACAAAAGATAATAGGAATTTTACAGTTCAATGTATAAAAAAATTTTCTACAAAAAATTAGATTAATTTCAATTAACAGAAACCTATAATTAGAAAATCTACTTTCCTTAAATCTTAGAACTTCACAATAATGCACTTTAGTCCTTTTGACCTATGTATAATATCTAAATAGATTTCTGACAGTGTCAGCAGTCAACTAAAAGACAAGATGTTTACAATTTTGTCTTAAACTTTTCGTAAATTTGTTACATATAGACTATAAAAGTAGCAGACCATGCATTTAAGTATGTAATGATTTCACACTGATTAAGCTAAAATGTACCATAAAATAACTTTTGTTCTTTATTTCTATGAAATATCATTTGAAAAATATTCAAGCTAATTTATTTTTATCAAATGTCAAATATCAGGACATTATTAATGATTTCTGAGCTTAAGAGAAAAGCTACTTTCCTTTCTCTGTAGTTCAATGGTATCAACATAGAAATACTACTTAATAAACTATCCTTAGAGTTCTTCGGGCAGGATTAAATGTTTAGTGACTGGAAGTTAAACTCTTTTTTTATTAGCCCAGGTCTTGGATGCTGTTCAGTCCCAGAGGTAGATCTTTATCATTGCATAAAACTTTGTAAGCCTAAAAAAATAACAGTTTAAGACTGTTGTGTAGAGGCATATGATGCAGTTTGTTTGGATCGTTTAAAAGGAGTAGACAGTTGATGCTTTAATAGTGATTTATTAGGTCCCATCCACTGATTTGCTCCATATAACTAATAAGGATCATATAATTTATTAAGTGCCACAGGGTAGAACATATACTAGGGCTTTTCATCTATCATCTCACGAAGATCATACTTAACCTATGGATAAGTGTGTACTACAAAATAAAAATTTGGTAGGGGGAAGCTTTGTTTCTCTTAATTGTTTTGGAATATTATGTTGATCAGGGAATACAGTGATGAAGCTCTGGTATTTTTATTTATTTACTTTTTTATTGAAGTGTAGTTGATTTACAATATTGTGTTAGTTTCAGATGTACAGGATAGTGATTCAGTATTTTTATGGATTATATTCCATTTATAGGTATTTACAAGATGATGGGTATCATTCTCTGTGCCATACAGTAAATCCATGTTGCATATCTATTTTATATATAGTAGTTAGTTTCTGTTAATCCCATACCCCTCATTTGTCCCTCCTTTCTTCCCTCTCCTGTTTGGTAACCACAAGTTTGTTTTCTGTATCTGTGAGTCTGTTTCTATTTTGTATATACATTCATTTGTATTAATTTTTAGATTCCACATATAAGTGATGTTACTTTATTTTATAGAGTTAGTCCACACAACACTTCTGCATGGGCAGAACTAAAATTCCAAAGTTAGAAATGAAGTAAATATAATATAAAAGCTCCTTTGGAACTTGTACTTAGGTAGCTTCCTCATCTTTAGCTCTCAAAGGGGTAGAACATCTCAGAAATCTTACTAACCGAGCTCCTAACCTTACTAACCTAGAATTTTTTAAGGCATTCATGAATACTTGGATGTCAGTTATTATAGTTTATAAATCTTCTACCCTGTCTGTATGGTTGAAAAAGTGTTGCATGGAGACAAATTCTTACACTAACACTGTACTTAATAACTCTACAATTTTGAGTAAATTACTTAACTTTCTGTCTCATATTTCTTACCTGTAAAATGTGAATAAGAATAGTACTACCTATAGACTTGTTTGGAATATTTAAGTGACTTAATAAACACCAATATTCTTGGAACAATGCCTGGAAAAAGGTAACAAGAACTGCTATTTATCATGATTGTTATTGTTTTGATGTTATTTTCTCATATACAGGTTGATCCTATACCATGCCAAGACAATTCAGTCAACTTGAGGGGGGAGTGTTAGTCAAATAATGAATTGGTGCTGGAACTCTTCTTAATTTCTGTTCAGTTGTTTCATCGTTGTGTGAAAGAATAACAAACAGCATAATCTCTATTCTCAAAGCTTCCTCAGCCCTCTCATCTTCCCAGAGTCACAGAAAGTAGGATTTGAATGGCTTTCATCTAGTCTGTCTTAGTAATAGACCCACAGTCCATCAAGAAATGAATGTCATTCTATGGCCCTAGTTAAACAGAATTCATGATTGTTTTTTCCCCTAGGACTGCACTGCAGCCACAGATGAGAATGGCAGCCTGCCAGTGGGTCCTGCCAGCTGGCTTTCCACTGCATTCTCGGTTTTGGAGAACAGGAGCACAGATATTTTTGATTCTGCAGGCCAGTTGGAGCACAATTTACAATAAGGAAGAAAATCTTTAATAGCAATTTCACATGTAGTGAAGTTATATCTTAAACATTGAAAAAATGCAGTTTTTAAATATATATCCTTTCTAAATGGATACTGGCAAATTATCAGCTAAAACTTAAAAACTGGATATATATAACAGAGCATGTTTTCCAACAGTTAATTGCAGATTCGGTAATGATACAGAATGATACCATTGTTGATATTGAAATTTCATTCATTCCTTTCATTCATCTCTTTAATACATAGTGCCTGCTGTGTGCCCAGCACTTAACATGATACGCATTCACTTCGTTATTGGTGGTTTTGAGTTGGCAAATTCTGATGTGATATTGTTTCTTAGACTAGACTAGTTCTAGATAATAATGCTCGCCAAATATCTCCATTTTCAAATAAAATTTGAGATTACATTTCTCATTTAACTGTCTTAATATTTAAGACTATCGATGAATTCCTCATGAGTGTCTCTAGTGTAGGACTTGCTTTATCCTGCGGTGTATTCCTGGAGCTAGAACAGTGCCTGGCACAAGTTAAAAAATACAATGTAATAAATAATGAGTCAATAAATATGAAAATCTAAATAATCTCGAATGTCAGTTAGGGGAATTGAGGTAATGATGAAAAGCTACAAACCTTGGGAAAAAAATGTTTTAATTTCAAAATCTATGTGATATTCTTCAGAGACAGTTTTTCTTTCCATTTATTATATATTAAACATATATTAATGTATTATATGGTAAAAAAAATGTGTCTATAAGTGTAGATGGATTCAACCTACACCATTTTAAAGTTTTTAAAATATACTTGTGAAATGTTAACATTTTTCCCCCAAAGAGATTTTTCTTTATGGTTTTTTTCTTATCCAAGATGATTTTTCTCTTTGAAATTTAATGTGGCTCTTTAAAATGTACCATTCTCTCTATTTAATCTGCAAACTTAATTGGATTTTTTTTTAACCTGGTTTTTAAAACACTGTGTGAAAACTTTCTAATATACTTTCAAAATGCTTTATATTTTTTTATCAATTCTTTTTAATGAAGCTCCAACATAACTTTATATTTAGATTATTTTATAGGTAAAACAGAATATTCTTGCAGTCAGAAGACCTTTTTAAGGAAGTCATTAATTTTGTTACATAATTGAATTTAGCGCCTAGTTTTTGTCTGATACCTTTAGAAACACAAAGAAATTATATAAATAGACTCCTTATCTAACTGAGAAAAGTCATTACCTTGTAATTGTAGTCGGGTAAGACCAAACACAAATGTGACCAAACAAGTTAATCGAATAATTGGTCATTGAAAATTGCTAATAGATCCTTTGGTGATGATTAAGAGGGGCAGTAGATAAGGATAGCTGTATTTTGGTAGTTTTCTGGTAAAATGTTTTGATGGGGAAAAATAACTGAAAAGATGTTCACTTATTTATTTTATTCTTTCATTCAACAAATATTAACTTGGACATTTTGCCAGGCAGCCTTCTATTACCAGGACTAGACTGGTGAGCAAGCTAGATAACGTACTGGTCTCATGAAACTTACATTCAGACGGAGGAGACAGATAGTAATAAGTACATAAGTAAATAAATATGGTGAAATCTGGTGGATTTAAGTGTGGAAGAAAATGAAACAGGCTAGAGAGTGACTGTGAAGAGATACAGCTAATTTTGAATTAATAGTGAAAGTCTCATTTGAACAAGAAGTTGCCAGCCATGTCAGATACTCTAGACAGAGGAGCTAAAGGCCCCAAGCGAGTGTTTGAGAGATGGAAAGAAGGCACATTTGATGACTGGAGCATATAGAACTAGGGAAAGGAGGGGAGAAGATGCTAGATATCTCTAAGTAACACCCTGTGGAAACCATGAAAAGAGTTGGGCTGCACTCCAAATGCAGTGGAGTAAACAGCATAGTGTCAGGCTCTTCTTTATAATTTTAGAAAAAAAAAAACCTTATGTGAAAGAATACTTGTTCTGTACTTTTAAATGTGACATACATTTGGATCCCTGTTGGCAGTGCGTTCTTGTTGCTTAATTTAAATACTCAGCACTGTCAAAATGCACATAATTTTTAATTTAATGCGGCTTGTCAGAACACTAGAAGGCAATTAAAATCATTTGACATACTATTTTCCTTTTTGTCCATTTGCACAAATGCATTTTAAGTTCTTTTATAAAATATTTCAATTAGACAATATCCAATCCAATTATTTAACTGTATCCTTCCTATGTAAAAACTTCACACATTATTTTTAAAGGTATATGCGTAATTATGTCTGTGTGGCTGACATGATATTAATTCATTGCTTCTCTAGGAAGAATAGTCATGAACAGTGTTTTTCTGTTCAACCATTTAAGCATCAACCATTTTTCATGATGATAAAATTGTGTATTTTCCAGCAACAGGAACTTTGAATTGAATTTGGACCTCCTAAAGGAATTTTTGCCCTTGATTGATAATTAGAGTTGGTTACTGAGTTTTTGAGATTTTATTTTGGTATAGTATGTTTCCTTTTCTTTATTTTCCAGACATGAGTAACTGCCAAGCAAACACTATATTTAAACCCCTGAGAAGTTCAAAAGGGATTGGAGACAGCAGAGGGAGTTCTTTTATATTTCATTATCCTCTGTAATTAACATTTCTGTCTCAGCATTAATAAAACTAAGCTTTTGCCTCCTTTTGATTTTCATTTTAGCGGTTGAGGCCATTATTATTTGTGCAAAAGGACAATCTAGCTGTTAAAACAGCACAAGTGCGAATTGGAGAGTAATTGAAGGAGATAATTTGCTGTTGTGAAAATATGTCCAAATATTTGTTCATGTCGTTGTCAACAAAATGGTGATCATCAAACCAAGCTGATTTTCTTTCTCAGGCACCAACTGGTTGTTGCTGAGTGTTCGGCCTTCACGATACTCATGTGATCACATCCCATCATACATGTTTGAGACAGTGTCTTTAAAATAGAAGAAATGTGGGTGCTGCTTCTTTACCTCTTCTTCTTAAAAAGTATTTTATATTTTAGCTGTATGCTATAACCAAACTTAAACCTTGATCATATAAGGATACTTAATCTTAACATTTTGTATGTAACTATGCCCATTGATTCTTGGAAAAAGAAAATATATTTTCTTACATAGATTTTTAAGGACCCAAATGAAGATAAGCTCAACATATAATAGTAGTCAAACCATAAAGAGTACTTTAGGCATATCTCTGTACCTTCTACATCAGACAGATAGTTCATAAGACTATATACAGGGTGTTATTTATTTATAAACTATGAAGAAAAATGACATAGGTAGTATAAACTGGTAGACAAACTGAAATTATGAAAGTAAAAAATAATTTATCAGTTATAATAGCTGTCAGTTATTGAATATTAGCAGTATCATTAATGAATATTGATATTTATTTTTTCCCCAGGAATTTTCTGTTTCTTTAGAAGGTTGAAGACCATGAGTTAGTTAACAACCAAATAAACATCATTGAATAGATATCTAATAAAGATACATGAGAAATTTAAATTTATTTTTCATCTCTGTAGGCTTAACCTAGTTGATAGTTGATTATTTCACTGGTAATTGTTTTTGCTTGATCTTGACCCTTCGGAGAAATAATATTCTGTGGTCACGGAATTTGTAGTCTGCTCTGAAGGACTCATCACAAGATGTTATTGACAATTTGAAGTCTCAAAAAAATGTTGGACGTATCCAGTATACAACATATGGTGTTTCCAGTTTTCTGAAAGTAATTGGTGGGATTGTACCATAAAACAGGGACCTTGAAGTTCAGATCTTACTATTTAAACCCTAGTAATATATGTTACTAGGAGCTGAATTGGGGTTAAAATATTGTCAGCTGAATTTAGTCACAGTTGTACAGGATCAATTTTAAACTCAACTGATAATGGTCTTTTATATTACACCTTGTATTAGTTGAAAACTGGAAGTAAAATGCAAAATTATTAAATCTCAAATCAATCTTTCAAGGTAAACATGGATATATCTTAGGCATTTTATATCAAAAAAGTAGGAGAGCATCTCTAAATATTTAATATTTTACTTGTAATACTTGTGTTACAGAATAAATAGGATATAGTGGTTTTTTAATACTTTCTGTATTTGTTAAATTTTTTAATTGGTTAAAGGGATATACAAATATAACAATTTCAAAAACTGCTGAGTGAAAATGGTATTTGGGGTATTCTAAATTACAGGTATATTTTTACATGTAGATTATGGGTATATATTTATTTATACAAATATATTTACAGTTCTCATAATCTTGCATGATAAATGGCCTATCATTTTATATGTTGTTAATTTAATGAAAATATATAATGTAAATAGTTATACATACATTTATGTATAAAAATGTCAGGGACTTTTTAGAGTCTCCTAACCATAAAAACAATTCTTTATATTCTTTAAACCGGGAGGCAATAAAGATACCAATTTATCTTTATTCCTATTAAAGAATCACAAAATACGTTATACCCTCTGAAACTATATGATACAAAACTTGATCTCTCTGATTAATGGAACCAATAACTAGTGTATTCAGTAAAAAAATAAATAATTATGCATCATAAGAGTATCACAATCCCAATTAACTAGAATTGTTATGCATCGAATTTACCAATCTTTATATTTTATGTTACAATTTGAAAAGCAAACTGGAAATACTAGTGTGTATTACATTTTATCTTTTCTTAGAGAAATTTGCCTTTAAGTATTATAAAATATCAAATCAGTCATTATCTGTAGGTGATTGAGCCCTTAAGATAATCATATATTAATTTGCATATATGATTCATCCATTAGAAAGCGTATGCAAAGTTAGATGCATTGAAGAGAGCCACCATTACCCCATAAAAAATTAATTGCTCTCTAGGCATTTAATGCCCACCTATTCTGGGAAAATCGATATATTGGATCTGTAGTAAATAGAATCAGTGAATCTAAATGTGGACACGATGCATTTATTTAATAGTATGCATTATTCTAAAGAACTGTAAGTGAGAAAAGGTAGTAGATGTGTGCAATGCTATGGTAAGGAACTACAACTCCTCAATTTTAATTCTTATTTGAAAAGAATATAGAATTCCACAAATATTTGGGGAATGTTGGGAGAAAAGAGAGTTTTAGCTTAAATGGAACTGTATTTTAACTCTGTAGTTTTATTTGTTTTAACTCTAAGTAATGAAGATAATAAGAGTATTGCTGCTCACTGAGCACTTTCCATGAGCGGGTGCTGCACTAAACACACTGCTGCTCAGAACATTTTGTAAGACAGATATATATTTACATGAGACAAATAAAACATGTGGAAGTAAAGTTGAACTAGTTTTTGAAATTAGAATGACATTCATACATTGCAATTAATTCAATTTGTATATGTTAATAAAGAAAGAATCTTTATTTCCCCCAAACTAGCTAAATGTTTTATAAATAATTTCTTATTAGACATTTGAAAATTATTTACATTCTTAAACTTGGAACAATTAATAAATCATGTTTTCATCTTTCTGTAAATCTCCTTGAATACTAATGAAATCTTGCAAAATATAGTATGTATATTAAGTAATTTATTAAAGGGAGATTACAGGTTATTCAGATTTTTAACATTATTAAAATGGAAGAATCAATGGATCAATTTTCGTTTTTCTTTCTTTGCAAGAAAGAAAAACATAAGATGAGATAACATAAGTAATGTAGCAAAATAAGGTTAAAAATCATAGAAAAGATGGTAATTGTCTTATTTCTTTACAGAGTGAATACTTTAAGTATCATAACAGAGGAAGCAGTTGCTCTCTGTTTTCAATTTAAAAACAGACTAAAGTGTTAATTCTCGGAATAATAAGTAAAATAAATCTACTTTCAATTCTTAAAGATAAAACATAATGGAGATTTTCAAAGAAATTTATCACTTACTTATAGTGGTTTAGGTTCAGCATGACCTTGAATCTATTAGGCATTAAATTTCTTTTCTGTCCTGTGAATTCTGGAAAAACTTTAAGCCTTAGTGCATGTAAAATATGAACGATAGTTTCCGCAAAGGTAAATAATGTCTTCTCTCCAGAGTAATAAGCTAATGCATTTTAAATCCAAAATTTTTGTATTTTTATCAGCGATGAAATTTAGAGTAAAAATATAAAAGTATTATTTTCTAGGTTTTTAAGTACTTTTAAAAATATTTAAATGACAAGACAAAACACAAATTATACTAAATTCACATGAAAAGATACTTGGATGGTTTCTTAATACAAAACATTGCACAGGCCATTTGTTCATATACAGCGATAAATTCTATAACCATTCATATGGCCCCGGAAAACTGCTCTGTAGACCAGCTTTTAGCATCAAATTCTTTGAAAGTTTGCTTAACTGAAGTTATAGTTGTCAAAAAATAAATTATATCTGTGTTATTAAAATTTATTAATGAAGAAAATGCAAGGAGATTCACTGTTTACTTAAAAGTATGCTTTTTGAGACTTGCAGGATAAACCTTGTATGTAAGTAGTTTTTATTGTTGATACATGCTTGCTTCCACAGCAGCAGTATTGTCTGGCAGGACCTAAATGAAATCTAAAGTTAACCTGCCTGTTAAGTTAACTTTTAAAGCCTACAATGTGGTGTCACACATAGGTTGTTTAATTCAAAAAGCAAAACCTGAGTCGCCATTGTACTGAAGTAGATACTTTGCTATAGCAGAAGTGGCTTAAAAATATAAAGTAGAATTAGGAAGGGAAACTTCTCTGGATAGAAAATTGTTAATGGGGGGTTCCCTAAGCGAAACAACTGTGTTTCACAGAAAACACAGTTCTGTTCTTTTAAAGTGGACCTAATTGGATTTTGAGGCATGACCAGCTCTTAGCCTTCCCTGAGGTATCTGAACAGAAGAGTCTTTAATTTAGGAGAATTAAATCTTTTGGAAGCTCAGAGTTTAAATAAATAAATAAATAAATAAATAAATAAATAAATAAATAAATAAAGTGGACCTAAAGTATTTTTTTAATATATGGAAATTCTTTTTTAAAAAATTAATTAATTTATTGGCTGCGTTGGATCTTGCTGAGCAGCCCTTCTCTAGTTGCAGCAAGCGGGAGCTACTCTTCATTGCAGTGCATGCACTTCTCATTGTGGTGGCTTCTCTTGTTGCGGAGCACAGGCTCTAGGCATGCAGGCTTCAGTAGTTGTGGCACACAGGCTCTAAAGCGCAGGCTCAGTAGTTGTGGTGCACGACCTTAGTTGCTCCACAGCATGTGGGAT
Organism: Hippopotamus amphibius kiboko; assembly: GCF_030028045.1. Lineage (NCBI taxonomy): Eukaryota > Metazoa > Chordata > Mammalia > Artiodactyla > Hippopotamidae > Hippopotamus > Hippopotamus amphibius. The sequence goes on along the minus strand of NC_080192.1, from coordinate 39,405,963 downwards.
CTTCCTGGACCAGGGCTCAAACCCGTGTCCCCTGCATTCGCAAGTGGATCCTTAACCACTGTGCCACCAGGGAAGTCCCTAAAGTATTTTTTTTGAAGACAAAAGGCAACTTCTTTAGTGCAGAGTTTAGACTTACGGTACATGTGAATATCAATTCAGAAGCTCCAAAAATTAGGGACTCAGCCTGGAGACACAAACGTTGAAAAGAGATATAATAAATATTTAGAAAATGATTAAGATTATGAAACATAAATAAGACATTGTTCATTCTCATCCCCATATTGAGAAGAGGCCATAAGAAAATAATTTTGGATAATTGAAGAAATTATATTTGTATATACCAGTATATATTTAATAAATATGTAAAATTATATTTTACGTAAGTAAATAGTTAAGTTATGGAACTGTGCCAAGAGACAAAATGGCTGAAAGTGTGCAGTAGACTTTACAGTTTGGTATTTAAAATGGTTTATCAAAATATATCGTCACCATGCTGTGCAGTGTATCCCCAGAACTTATTTATCTTATAACTGGAATTTGTACCTTTTGACCCCCTTCACCTACTTCACCCACCTAACTACCTCCACCCCCCGCCTCCCGTCTCTGGCAACTACCTATATTTTCTCTGTATCCATGAGCTTGCTTTTTTTTATTTGTCGTTGTTGTTTTAGATTCCACATGTGAGATCATGCAGTATTTGTCTTTTGCTATATCACTTATTTCACTTAGTCTTCAGGGTCCAACCACGTTGTCACCAATGGCAAAATTTTCTTCTTTTATATGGCTGTGTGTGTATATATCACATTTTCTTTATCCATTCATCTATTGATGGACACTTAGGTTGTTTCTATACGTTGGCTGTTTAAATAATGCTGCAATAAACATGGGGGGTGCATATATCTTTTTGAGTTCCTGTTTTTGTTTTCTTTGGATAAATCCCACATGTGGAAGTGCTGGATTATATGGTAGTTCTATTTTTAATATTTTGAGGAATCTTGATACTGTTTCCCAAAGTGGCTACACCAAGTTACATTCCCAGGAACAGTGCACAAAGGTTCCCTTTTCTCCACTTCCGTGCTGATACTTATTATTTCTAATCTTTTTGATAATATCCATTCTCACAGGGGTGAAGTGATATTGTGGTTTTGCTCTGCATTGACCTGATTGTTAGTGATGCTGAGCATGTTTTAATGTTCCTGTTGGCCGTCTGTATGCCTTCCTTGGAAAAATGTCTATTTAGATCCGCTGCCTACCTTTTAATCTCATTGTTTGTTTTGCTATTGAGTTGGATGAGTTCTTTATATATTTTGAATATTAACCCATTACAGATATATGATTTGCAAATATTTTCTCCCATTTGATAGGCTGCATTTTCACTTTGTTGGTGGTTTCCTCTGCTGTGCAGAAGCTTTTTAGTTTGATACAGTCCCACTGGTTTGTTTTTGCTTTTGTTGTCTTTGCTTTTGGTGTCAAACCCAAAAAATCATTGCTAAAACCAGTCTCAAGGAGCTTGAAAATGGTTTGTAAAATTTTCTAGGCTTCATATGTTATACTTAAGCATAAAATGCCGCAAGCTCTGCAATTGTGTTTTCTAAACAAAATGCAAATGGTATTTTCAGTTATTAATTATTGAAACCTTTCTTAAGAACAATTTTTGTATTAAAAATCCTCAAAGCAGTAGCAATTTGGAAAAGCATAAGCCATTCACTTTGTACCTCTGACCTTTTAATGTGTATCTTTTATAACACATTAGCTTTGCTTTGCTTACTGTTAATTTTATTTTCAATTTTAGTAAAATAAGTACCTAGACATAGGAATCCTTTTTAAGGGAAATGACCTTGGAAAAGGAAAAGGAAATTCTTTGACCTATTTAAATGATTTAAAAAGTACAGCACGTTACAGTGCCGTTAGCAGTTATAAATAACGTAAAACCTACTTAAATCTCTAACATGGAGAAAAATAGTTCTGATTATATGAGATGTAGCATCAAGGAATTTTTTTTTTCCAGAGAGGTTTCTCATATTTTGTAAACACTGAGGAGTTTTTCCTTTACTGAGGTAAGATAAAAATACTTATAATTGAGACATACTCCTCCTCGTCATGTGTTTCATGTGTTTCAAGGAATCTGAAGAAATCAAAGCAGTATTTTTAGCATACTCTCAGTCAAGCCAGTGAAGAAAGATATGAATTAAATAAAGAAATTTGTATATTTGGAAAGTACAATTATAGATAATGTTCCTTTTGATAGAGGGAGGGGATAGATTCAGTTATGTTCAATAATAATAAGAAAGTCTTTAAACTCTAGAAAAAAAAGATAAATATCACTCATGCTAAGTGCTGATAACTGATTTTATTCTCGGCAATTATGCATATATATCCCCAAACAATAGGAAGGAGCTATACTGTAAAAATACATTTCCTCATGATGAATAGAAGTTCATTCAAATATTCAACCAATAGCTGTGGGTACCTGCAAAGTGCCAGACTGAGTGCTGAAGATATAGCAGAGACTAAAACAGATTAAAATGTCTGCCCTGATAGAGTTTATCTTCCAAGGTGGAAGGCAGACTGATATACTAAGAAATAAAATATTGAGCATGTCAGATGGCAAAAATGCTGTTGAGAAAAAAAAGGGGGGGAGCAGAAGTGTGCGTTGTCTCAGGCCACCCACTCATACAGTAATTAGCACCTAACAAGAGTGACATAGAAGTGAGATGAGAGCAAACAGAATTAGTTCACCCTGTCTTCACACAGGTCATGATCAGACTGGGAGTGTTCTGGAAGAGAGTCTTACCAGGAGAAAGCAGTGTTCTGGGCTCCATCTTCACTCTTCCAGAGCACACACTATCCCTAGGTCATATCGATCATTCTGCTGTTTCGTTTCATCTCATCACTAAAACATCGATTTGAGTGCCTACTGTGCCAGGAATATGTTGTATCTTGTGAATACAAAGATGACTAAGACTTCATAACTGAATGTGAAAAGCTTAAATTCTGGCACTTTAATAATACCTACTGGTATAACTCTTTGATGTAAATTATTTAAAGATTAGGTTTTCATGTTTTGATTCATTAAAGTATGTATTTATGGTAAAGTGCTTTCAGAATGGAAATTTAACCTTTTCATGTTTAGGTTCCGGGGTAGGGGCTTCATAAAATCAATAAAATATTCCCAGGAGTTGGATATTATGATTCTTATCTTAAGATAAGAAAAATAAAGGTATCCAAGTTCATGGGGTAGGCAAGAAGCAGAAAAGACTATTGAATCCAAAGTCTAAATACTTTCTGTCAAAACAAGAAAGAGATTCATTTGGTAGTTTGGTATCATCATGATTGCATGTATAATATGGAAAATTCATTAAATTATGTACGATGTGTTAAAAGATAATGTCATGTATATATATTCGGAACAACATTTATCTGGTAAAGGATCAAGAGATGGAGCTCCTCCAAGCAAAGTGATCAAGTCTAGGTGATGATGCTTAGAGATTTATATCCTCAAAGCAGTCCTCCTTTCCAGAAGTTCCATACTTATTAGAGCATTAACTACTAAATTCTCTTTTTATGTACTGATGGAAGTCTCAAAAGAGTTGCTGTCTGAAGCCAAAATATAAAATGCCATGTGCAGTTAGGTCAAAAACTCTGATCTGCCTCCCAGTTATTAACTGTCATAAAGCTGCTTTTTATTTTGTCAAATGAAATAAAAATGTGAGTTTGCCTATGCCTTACAACCGGAAATGCGTTATCAAAACTACAAGTTCTTGGGACTTAACAGAAGCACAGTGGTCAAGATGGCTGCTTACGTAAAACGTTGATTTAATTCTCTGTCTGATGCCTTGAAGGGAAGGAATAATTTGAATTACCTCTCAGGTATAGAGCAGAGAAAGGCTTTTCTCCAGCCATTTCTTGAAGTCTGACTCTGCAATATCTGGAATTGCTCAGCCAGCAGCCAGGTTGTTGCATAGAAAATATGCAAATTACATTTTATGCCCAAAAGGTGTAAATAATTGGGTTTATTAGAAATAGAATTTTTTAGATCACACTAGTCTTATTTTTTTTCTAATTTCTTCATCTCCTTGCTTATACACAGACACACATACTTTTGTATAAATCACTCTCTTTATATATTTATACACTCACTGTGCCCCTGGCAAGTGATAGAAAGTCAGAGTTTTCAGAAACTCAAGGAAAAGAATCTGGCAAAGCTTCTCTGGCTTGACCTTCACAGGCTAGTGGTTCAGACTAGAGTAAATCACTCCCCCCCTCTTAGCCTCAGTTTCCTCATATCCACAATATCCAAAATTCTGTAAACATTCCATTTACTCATTCAACTAATATGCATGGAATTTGTAATTTCCAAGCCCATGGAATCTCCCTTATTCCATTATTCTAGTTGAAATATATTTAAACTTGCAGAATTTGAAGATCAGTGAGATTTTTTTTTTTTTTTGAGTACTGGTTATATTATTTCTAAATATGATGTTACCTTAAGGGCACCTGGTACAATTTCAGAGATAACAGAGACTCAGACCACCATTTCTGCCAGTTTGATGATTACATATCTCAACAGTATAAAGCTGAACAGAATTTAACAGTTCATTTTTGGACCAGATGTTGTGTTAATCATTTTGGTCTACTGATAAGAATTTAAAGCCATGATTTTCCCCCTAATCTCTAAAGCACAGTTGTGCCATATTCCAGTCATAACTTGATAATGTTTCTGGTTTACCCTGTTTTACTCCTTATTTCTATAAATAAAATAGGCTTAAGAAAATGTTGGAACTATAGTGGGTAAAGAAGGACTCAAACAGGTCAAAGGCAGAGTCTACTATTTTGTCCCTTAGAAGAGTCTCTACATATCTGGGTTGAATCTCTTACCTGGCATTTCTAGGAAATCAGTTTCAATACTTCACTTAGCATTGATCAGTTTCTGGTACACTGATCAATATTAAATTAAGCATTTTCACAAAGAATTGATTTAAAATCAGAACACAATTTATTAATGTATAATTAAGGCCATTGCAATCAACCAAAATATTCATAATCTCTACAGGACAAAGAAAACTTGGGGACTGCATTTTATTACAGAGAAATGTTTATCTTACTGGTATAGCATTCAATATATACATTATGTTTCTCTTCTCTTTTAGCCTCCATGCAGATTCCATGCTCCCATTCACAATTTCATTAACTTATTATAAATATTTCTAAAATGAGTGGTTATTTTGTATTGGTTGAGTGGCTTTCTGGGATTAAAAGTATGCCATTATTTCTCATCAGTCACTCCTTTAGAAAACATCTCTCAGAGTGAGTTACTTCTAAATTGTTTTTGCTTCATCTGTTTGTTTTGTTATTTTTCAAGTAGAAAAGATAATTTTTTCTAATCTTGTCTTCAGATTTTTTCCAGGATATATAATTTCTTTCTACTGTTAAGAATCTAGTTAAATTCTGACTGCAACAAAAATCATGAATACAAGCTTAGGCTTTACTCATGGGAGAAAAATTCAGAGCCATGTATACTTCATCCTTATATCCCTAGAGAATTGTTACAAGAACCATTCTAACCCGATTTATTTGCTGCCATATTTCCTTATCGTTAAATCTCGCTCCTTCGGTAATTTCAGCTAATTAGATACATAAATACAGATACAGATACAGATATAGATTTGATCTTCATTGTCCTCCTTGAAGGAAAAATGAAGATAATGCTCATAATCAATATAATATCTCTTTGTTTTCTCAAATGTTGTCATCACCAAATGGGCACGGCAGTAACTAACACGTCCCTTAACATAGTCCATTTTACTTTTGATTCTGCCGTAGTCTAATAGTATGTCATTCCAACTTAGTCTTCACAGTGTTAAATGCCACACACATACCCCATACCAGCTTTGGTGCCTAGATATTTACACCTATCCAGTTCAGATCACAAATATCCATTGTGCATTTATTCAGTTGGTGTTTATTGATTTCTTTCTATGTGCTGGGCATTTTGGATACAAAGAGGAGCAAAAACAAGCACAGCCTTTGCCTTCATGAAAATTGCAGTTTGGAAAAGGAGAAAGAGTAATTGCCACTCATGATCACAGAAGATGTTAAGTTACAACTCTGAAAAATGCTACAAGAGAAAGTAAGATATACAGTGTTCTGAGAGCTTATTGTAAGCACATTTTGCCTTGCTGGGTAAGCCAGGCTTTCCTGGATAAGGTACACATGAGCTGATATCTAGTGGACAAACTGGAAATTAACTTGGTGATGCATATGGGGGAAAGAATCAAGGCAAATTCTTGAGAGAGGGCAGACAAGGGACTGAAAAGGCCACTGTGCTTAAGTATAGGGAATGCTTAGGAGTATTCTATAAGAAAAGATTAAAGAAGTAGAGATCATGTAGGGATTTTAGGACACGTCAAGATTTGTCCAGGAGTGATGGGAAGCCACTGAGAGGTGTTGAACAAGGGAGGGAAGTGACCAGATTTTCATTTTTAAGTGATTATCCAAGCTTCAGTGTTGTGAGTGAACTAAAGAGACACTGAGGTGGATGTGGGTAGATTGGTTTGTTGTCAAGATGAGTTTTCTGGCTTGTACAACTAGATGGATGTGGGTGTTATTCATCCAGATAGAAAATGCACCGAGTGGGTGGGAAGAGTATGAATTTTATTTTGGACATGAATGTGTCTTTGGAAATAAATCCTAGAAGAGATGTCTTATAGGAAATTGAATGTATTGGCTTAAAGCTCAGAAGAAATCATTTGTGTTTAGGTTGTATTTCAAACCGCAGAAGAAGACGGGAACATAGAATAAAAAGAGGGAAAGCCTAAGTCTGAACTTCGAGATACTCCACTGTTTAATGTCTGTGTGCACAAAAATGAACCTGCAAGTGACAGAAAGCTGGCACAGAGGAAGGGGTATGATCAGACAAATGTGACAGGTGACCAGGGAAGAATGTGTTTTGAAAGGGGGGGAAGACGTCGTCTATGTCAAAAACTGCTGTGACGTCACCTAAAGTCTGAAAAGCATTTGTTAGATTTGGTGACAATAGAAATCACTGGGAATCTCAGCAAGAACTATTTCAATGGACTCAGGAGACCAGAAGCCAGAATGATGGATGAGGAGTAAGTGAGAGTTAAAATGGACATAAGTATAGACAGCTTTAGCCTCTCTAAGGCTTTGCAAGGAGGATGTTGGTGACTTACTGAGAAAGTGAGGTGACTTAATTCCCAGGAAACCCTTTTGCTATCGCCTTATTTCTCGTTCTCTATTTATTCTAAACAAGCTAGTGGTGGAGTCCTAGAGTGTATCCCCACTTTGCTAAATTCCTGAACACAGTGAATATTTGCTCACTATACTAATTGTATTAATAGAATCATCTGTCTTCCGCAAGGCTCAAAGTACAACATAATGGAGGACATCTATGTCTGACTTCCTATTTCCATGACTTCCTTAGTGAGTTTCTAGGATATTTCTGTAAGTTTCCTCTGTAGAATGCATGCAATGGAATTTAGAATAGGGGTGCATCAGGCAAGTGTTTCGGGGGTGGAATATTAGGTGTGGGTCAATTGTGATATCTCAGAAAATAAGAGTAGGTTTATTTTGATACCTTTACTCCAGTCCCTCCCTCCCTCCCTCCCTTCCTTCCTTTCTTCTTTACTTGCTTCTTTCTTTCCTTCTTTTTAAGAAATGAACACCTAATGATTGTTCTGTAATATACAAAGTACTAGCTGATAAATAGTAAAGGTAAATGAAGAAAGAATGATAAGTACAATGGAAGTGCTAAAAGAGAACTGCTATGTCAGAATAAACAAAGATAAGATTGAAGAGAATGGGATTAAGAGAGTGGGAGTGATAGATACTTTTGAATGCAAGTCTGTGATGTAGTGAAGAACAGAACATTATTAAGAAAATAAAACTTAGAGGTTATCCCAGAAGTTTTGCACAGGTCTAAAAATAAAGAGACCTTGGTTATCGTGGTAATCCTAGACATCAGTTTTGGGAAATGAATATAAACCAGAGGAATTATGCCATGGAAGTATTCCCAAGTCTCAGTCATCACTGGGAACATGTCACAGAGAAAGGCAGTCAATTTGGAGTCAAAAGGAGCTTTACATTCAAGATACATTGTGAGGGAGATGTTTTTAATAATTAAAAGTATAATTTGAGGCTTATTAGGTACCAGATGTTGGTAGGACATCCGAGCACACATATACTGAGGCAGAAGAAAATACAAGTACGCGTAGAATTATTATGCGGCTGTCTAAACATTTTCTCAAATACTTCTTTGGAAGGTCCACTTAAGTAACTGGCATTTTCTAAATAGCCATAGATTGATAAAGACAAGTGAGAAAGTCCATTGGTTGAAAATATGTTACAAATCTATTTAGTTATATTTACTTACATCAGGATGGAAAGTTACATTTTACTTTTAATTGTCAGGGAAATCCATTTAAGTTTATTCATCGCTGGCATGTGTTGTTGAGTCTGTTCTCAGATGACATAAATAAAACATCTCAACTTTGTCATAGGCAAATGTACATAGCACTCTTGATTGTCCATAGAAATCTTAGAGAGATTGCTCATTTTTAAGGAATCAAATTCTAAATTTCATTTCTTTATCGTTTAAAGATATGTTTATTTATTGTTTCCTTTATTTCCTTTTGTTTTTTTTTCTAATGTGATTTTTAATCATAATCATTTTGAATCAGTCTCTACTTACTGTAAGATCTAACAGTGACCAAGAATTGTTAGATAATTTTAGTCTAGGGAATTCCCTGGCAGTCCCGTGGTTAGGACTCCACGGTTCCACTGCAGGGGTGGAGTCCTAACCACTTCGATCCCTGGTCGGGGAACTAAGGTCCTGCATGCCACACGGCACAGCCAAAAAAATAAAATTCAGACTAAGCCAAACACACTCTTTTTTTTCTATATTAGTTGAGTAAACACTTGAGTAGAACCTTAAAGTTTGAAAAGTGATATTTCTTCAAAAAATTATCAAATTTCTACATAATATAATATTAGGTACTTTATTGATGTTTAAGAAACTTTATGCACTCTCTCTCTAGATCTGATAATAACTTCAAGTGCATATATGCTTGCAGAATGCTCTATTCTCATTTTCCAGATTATTTGAAAAATGTCCTCAGCTGACGGTAGTTATGATTTTTATAAAATGAAGAATTCTTCCTTCATTCCTTGCTCTAAACAAATCGTTAAGTAAATTTTACCGGTATGTGAGTTGTTAGGGGTTTTTGTTGTTGTTGCTGTTTGATTTTTTGCTTTGATTGAACAATAATCAAATCTTTTGCAATATTTACTTGATCCAGTAAAATATATGATATATTTGACTCTCAATGATGTATATAGAAAATGATTAACATCACAGTAATTGAAATTAATTATTAATTGGTGACCTAGATAATGAACAAATTAGCCTTATGCATCGCTAGTCATGTAAGTGGGGAGATTGAAAGGATGTTAATTGTGTCTCTAGGAGTCCCCTAAAAATCTGAATATCTTTGGGAAAGCTGGGTATTTTGGAAAGGGCACTGAATTGGACTTACCTTGGGAAAATCCTTCATTTTGTTTAGTTTTAGTTTTTTCATATGTAAAGTACAGATAATAATTTTTACTTGTACAGATTGTGTTGACTCTTAAGATAACATATGTGACTTTTTCAACATTGAAAGATGGCATTAATCTTTAATTAACTATTCTTTTGCTTGCCTATCAAATTCATCCCTTAGTAATATTCTGAGGAAATAGATATGAGTCAGTTTTCAAACAGGTTTTGGGAAAATGATTGTGGGACTTTGACATTGGAGAAATGGGGACTTTAGTAAAAGTACCCTGGAAAGTATTTCTGTGGGTGGGAAGAAGGAAGCTGTGCTAATGTTGAAGAGTGAGGTGCATAACTGGAGACTAGAAACACAGTGAAAAGGAACTTCTGTTTCCTGGTTTTGTCCCTGGAATCGCTTCTGATAATAGCCTATGACCATCTACAGCAGATGTTTTCATGTGTTTTAGCCACCAAGCAGTTTAACGAGTTATGCCTGCTCTAACAGCAACAAATTAGAGAGTAATTTGTTTTCTTTTATTGATGCACATGTTATATATATGTTTCTACTTTAATGTCCTCATTTGCATAAGTTTAAATAGGCATATGAATTACAGCTCTGAGGCTGGTGTGCAATAGTGTATGGGTCCCTGCACCTTGTGATGTCTGCTTAAAGAAATACAGAGCTCAAATGCCGTATCAAAAACATTTCTTATTTTTCTCCTTATAAAACCTCTGAATTTAACTCTGAGTCAAGAATGCAATTTTGTTTTCTATGTCTTTTCATGCATTAATTCATACAAATGAATATCTACTTTTGTGAGATATGTATGCATAATACATTGCACCTATCCTCAATTTACATGCCATCTAATACAAAAATAAAACATATACAGATAATTATCATACAAAAGTGAAGGTTATAACTACCACATGGGTAATACAGAATGCATGGGGGCTCCAAATAGGGAGTGATGACTTGTCACAAGTTGTGAAAGTGGGCATCTTAGAGGAAGTGCCTTTTGAGCTGTACCTTGAAAGATGATCGGTACTCTCTTGAAAAAGATAGACTGGACCTCAATTATGAGCTATTGAAAGTTTTAGAATCAGAAGGTTCTATCATAAAGAGATGCTTTGGGAAGATTGAGGTGGTGGCTTGAGCCGGATTGGTTAGAGCACAGGGGATGATTCTGCAGATGAAAGTACAGTTAGGGGACTATTTGAATAATAGGTCCATGGTTCCCAAGCACCGGTTCCCAAGCACCCCTGCTGCAGAAGCATCTGCAGAGATTTTCTAACACCAAATTTCCAAATCCCTCCTGAGACTGATTCAGTGAGTCTTAGTTAGGATCACAGAAACAATATTGAAAACGCACCGAGTGATTCTGATGCATAGCCAAGGTTAAGAGCCACAGGTTGCAATAACAAACCTCTGGCCTTATTAGTAGAAACTAGAATTAGGATAAGATAATGGGAGAAAAAAGAAACAAAAGTAGGAATGCCATAGAAGGTATTTTAGCTGTTATTAATTGCCCAACATTCAAAATGACAACTTTTACTATTTGCAGTTTGTGAAATGCACTTGTAGAAATTTTTCTTTTTTTTGTTACTGTATTTATAGAGCATTTTAAATCTATTTTCCTGCCGTTTTTCCCTCATTTGACATCACAACAAATTCTGTCAAAATAACTTTCAAAAGTGTTTCTTCCTTCTACTCATGCTGACTATAATTCTGAAGTTATTTTAAGATTTAAGTCCTTTTGCAATTGCACCAAATATTTTAAATTGCTACCATAGATACTTTTAGAAAGAATAATATGAGCTGATTAAGAAAGAAAACCATTATGTTTGAAACAGTTTTCCAGGCTTTGCTAGCCACTTTCCATCTAAAATTCTCTCTATTTTTTTAAGATTCCCAAATACATAGCAATAGAAACTGATATATATTTAAATATACATTTAACATACTGGTATTTAATTATGCCATGTTTATGGGAAGTTTTATATTAGAGTTTAATCAGATGTTTCTGGGTTTAAACAAAACCTAATCTTAATTAAACGGTAGACAGTGCTAAAAATAAAAATGATAGGGAAAGCTAAAATTACCCCAATGGAAGACTTGGGTTTCAGTTGTTGATTTTTTTTTTTAAACACAAAGTGGCTCAGCTCTCTACCTGAACCAGCCATACAAGATTTGAAATCACATATAGGACCCATTTGTTGAGCCAGAATTTTCTCTTATTTAGTTTCATTGAAATGCCTGAATAAATTACTTGGCCAAATGTATGGTTTTCTATTAAATCATATTGGAATCACAGCAAAACCAAAAATCTTATATGAAGTAAATAATGATACAGATAATACAAATAAGGTCATTTCAAAACTTCTTTTTTTAGTAAAGAATACTTGAGGAGGGCTCAGATTTGGTTATTGAAACCAACATTCCTCTGATGACATTTCTCCTTTTCTTATTCCAAAGTTCAGCCCAGTTAAATCCATTTATTTCCTTTCTACTTATCTTTTTGCTTATGTTTTATTACATAGAAAAGAGCATAGTATTCTTTCTTTATAGGTACCTCAGTTGTATCCACTGAAACTATGAAAACCCCTTTTTAATTACAACTAGAACTCTATTCTCTGCCAGGTCTCTGGGCTTAGTATTTATGAAACCATAGTGTTTAAATACTGTTTTGCCACCTCATTTCTTTTCTAGTAATATAAACTTGAAAACCTTTTCACAGTCTCAGTATAAATTCTCAAAGCAATTATAACTGACCCTGGGCTTTATTAGAAGCTTCTTTCCTGTATTGAGTTGAAATGTTTTCTTATATTTCCACCTATAGCTCAACCCCTTGTGGCTAGGCAGAACAGATCATATTCTACACAACAGGCTTTCAAGTACCTGAAGATGGTTATATTCTTACTCCTACACCATCTCTGCTCCAGCAATTTTTCATGAGTCATGGCTTTGATTTCTTTACCACCCTGTCTTCTGAATATAATGCCAATTAGTCTTTATAATCAGAGTTGACTGTAGGATCCTGGCATTAGTCTGAACATCATAGAATAACATAGGACCTACACTAACCCTGTTCTTGAGAATATATTTACATTAACACACCTAGCTACCCAGCCACACATACATTTACTCATCTAATCAGCTTCCAAAATGATTGTTTCATCATGTTGGCTAATATTTAAAATAAACTCTAATGTGGGCCTGAGATAGAACTCAAGCATCCATTGTTGGCTAGATCAAAGAAAAAATAGTTACATTTTAAGAACTCATGTTGATATTTAACAGCAAATCTTTTAGAAGTTTTAAAAGCCATACATTGTTAAGAGATTTTTAAGTCCTCTAAGGTTTTTAAGTACTCCCATATCAAATCCTATAAAAAAATTGATCCCAAGGAAGGGAGGGAATACGGGGATATGTGTATAAAAACAGATGATTGAACCTGATGTACCCCCCCCCCCAAAAAAAAAATTGATCCCAGAAATGTACAATAGCAACATGGATTTTTTTTCTTAAATAAGACAGTGATGCCATAGGTGCTCTGAGTGGGCTTGATTCCTCCAGGGAAGAGACTGAGAAAGCATTGATGAGAGAAGAGCCTCTCGCTGTTCTCTCCATTTCGGGCTGGTTGCCTGCCAAAGCCTCATCCCTACCTGTAAAACTGCCAGCATCAGTTCATGCAGCAAGCCTATGTAATTTGCTTTTCTGGGGAGCTGTATCAGGGCAGGGTTGACTGATGGAGAGAATTGAAAGCTACAGGCTCTGGGAAAAGAGGGCTTTCCTGTGGCCTTATGAGCTGGTTACATTTCGATCCTATTTCAAGCTTGGGAGATAAAACTCTTGGTAGCATAGGAAAGGCCATACTGGCTAACCTGACAGTGCTCTCCTGAGCAGTGCAAATGACCCTCATCACAGGTGTGTTATTCATCAGAGCACCACCTAGACAAAAGCAAACAAAACAATAGAGAGAGATCAGTTGGGGTCAAATTTTACATAAAGGATGTTCCTTATAGAATTGTTTATAATGGGAGGGGAAAAGGATACAGTCTGAATGGCCAAAATTTATAATATTAACTATAGGACATCCATCCTGTGTGGTGATGCTAAAGAGAAACCTTCAGTTGCTATAAAAGTTGATGAGATACTAAATCAGAACTCAAATTTCAAGGCAGTATTATGGTGGCATCTTGTTAAAATGCATAAGCGATGTCATGGGAGAGAGACAGTAATTGAGAATGAGATGTGGAAACAGGAGATAGGAAGGATTATCAAACAAAATTTTAGAATCTTTATTGCTAGACAGCAGAGACTTGTTGATGACTCGATGATTTTAGTTTCAGTATTTGTGCTTATATGCATTATACAAATACACAGACAAGTTACTGCTTTTATAATAAAAGCTTGTAAAATTTAAAAACTTAAAAACAATTGTGACAGGTATAAAAATAATGCTTCTAGGTTCCAAACAACAGAAACCAGCTCCAAGGAGCTTGGGGGAATAAAAAAGAAAGATGTGGTGGAAGCTTATCAAAGAACTCCCCAAATCTGCTGAATCCAAGATTGGGAAAGATGTCAAGGGAAGCAGGATACCAAGCGAGGCCAGGGCAGCTGAGTACACAGCTGGATCAGGCAGAATAAGGGAATGGCCTGCTTAGAACTCTTCCTCTGGTACCTTTGTCACTGGACTGTGATCTGTGCCAGAGTCAGTCGACACTTCTGTTCCTGTGCCCAGAATAATCACTAACTCTCCTTCGTTAAGATACAAAAGTCCAGGGTGGGATGGTGTATACTAATGGCCCATAATCCATAGTATATGTCCATGCCCAAGCTTCCAGAGCCCTGCATGGCTCTTCTCTGCTTCCCTTGGTTTCAGGTGGAGACACACCTCTTATTCTGAGATTTTTATCACCTCCCTCCAGTAGAAAGCTTGTTGGACGCTAAGTAGTGGCAAATGTTCTGTACATCAAATATTGGAAGGGATAGTAAAATGTGTTAATATTTCTCTGGAGATGCTTAAAATCCTTACATAGCATCCTTAAGATAGATTTTTATTTGTACAAGTCCAATTGTGTATGCCACAATTCCTAAGACTCTGGAATATTTCACTAATGTGTATTACGTAGCTCAAGCATAATAGAAATGCATTCTCCTGGAGACCAATACATGAAACGATTTATGTGTGCATTGCCAGCCTCAGACACCATATATTAGTGTCAATATACTGTAGAGTACCATCAGGATGGTTTTTGCTCAAGAGAGCTATGAAATTTAGTCCTTTTGAAATACTAAGGCAGAGTGAGCTACTAAACTAACTGCCAAAATCCAAATTTAAAAATATATGCAAATATTTTTATTTTTGAGGCGGATGTAGGAGCCTGTCTTCTTTTGATTAATAGACACGTCCAGTACATACTATGTGCTCAACAAATATATAATGAATGGATAACTAATGGAGTTAACGTGGCATAAAGATCTTGGAATTATAAGACCTATCTTCAATCCTGGGCTTTGCCACTTGCTGATTATTTAGCTTTGGGCAAGTGATTTAACTTTTTTGGATGTAAATTTATGTACCTGTAAAATTTAAAAAACCATTTTCTTAGTTTCTATGAAGGAGATACATGTAAATTATCTTTGAAAATTATAAATGTTAACCGTTATAAAGCCATTTCTAAGGCAGAATGACTATGGCTTAATATCGTGGAATCATAGAGTCGCTGTATTGAAGGAGACCTTAAAAGTCATTAAGTTCAGCTACGTCCCTAGTACTTGATTTTCTTCCTAAATAGGGATGTGATGGATATGAAATGCATATTTTATTTTATACATAAAGGATTTTTAACTGTGCCCCTGATATGACTTCAAACTTTCTCTTTGAGTTATAAAGGAGTATTATTTTCATTACTTTAGTCCCATCTTTTAATCCACACACAGTTCCACGAGGTAGACACTACTTTTAATCCCTGTTTTAGAGATGAGGAAACCTAAAAAAAGAATTACAATGGTACTTGCCCAATGATTCACAGCTGGTGAGTTGTAGAGCCTGGACTGAAACATCAGCAGTCAGGATGGAGACAGTCTTCAGAGTCCGTACTCCTCACCAGCACAGTGCGCCCTCCCCAGGTGAAGTGCAATGTGGACTCTGCTCCCTGCATGCAACTGTGGATGGATGTAAGGAGCATCCTATTAAATTTCATAACAGTCTGGAGTCTAGGCCAGCAGAGTTCCATAGAAGTTTCTGAGATGAAGGAAATGTTCTATATCTATATAGTTCAATATGGTAGCTAGTAACCACCTTAATATGTGACTAGTGTGATGGAGGGACCAAATTTTTTATTTTAATAATTTAAGTTTAAATAGGTAGATGTGGATAGTGGTTACATAGTGACTACATATTGAACAATGCAGTTTCAGGTTCTAGATCAATGCTTCTCATTTTTTTTTCCTCCTTGGTATATGTGACAGCTGGCATATTTGTGAGACACTCTCCCAAAGTTAGAGCCTGGCAAGACAGAACCAAGTAGTGGCTAAGAATTTAGAGGCTGAATTTAAGCAAACTTAAGCTCAAATCTCGGCTGTAGTGCTTAGTGTGTGACTTAGAGTGTGGCACTGACTGCCTCTTAAGTTAGGCTGGTAATTAAATTACATCATTAAACTTTTTAAAAATAAAAAAAATTTTTTTGAAATAATTTCAGACTTACAGGAAAAAAAAATGCAAGAATAGCACAGAGAATTCCTGTGTACACTTCACTTGAAATCCCCAAAGGTTATTACTTTTTCTCCCTGCCTGTCTCTGTCTCTCTCCCTTCCTCTCTCTCTCTCCTTCCCTCCCTCTCTCTTTTTCTCCCTTTCTCTGTTTCTCTGTGTGTATGATTATTGCCCTGAACCAGTTGAGAATAAGTTGCAGTCATGATTCCCCTTTCATTTTTCTAAATACTTGTTTGCATTTCCTAAAAATAAAGACAGTATCTTACATAAATCAGGAAATTAACATTTACTACTCATAATACTATTTATTGTCTAATCTACAGACCTTATCCAGTTTTCAGCAGTTGTCCCAATAATTTCTTTTATATCCAAAGCAAATATCATCTTATACTTTGCATTCAGTTTTCATGTCTCTTTAATCTCCTTTACTCTGAAACAGTTCCTCAATCTTGATATTGTTTCATGACATAGATTTTTTTTTTTAAATGACGTGAGCCAGTTAGTTTGCAGACAGTCTCTCATTTTAGGTTTGTCCTTTGTTTCCTCATAATTAGATGTACTTGTACACTTTCATTAGGGATAACAAAGCTATGACGTGTCCTTTGCAGTTATGTCATATCAGGAGGTACATGATGTCCATTTGCCCATAATGTTGGCCCATTATGGTGACATCAACTTAGATCACTTGATCGCTTAGTTAAGGTTCTGTCTACCAAGAACATGTTTTCTAGTTAAGCTTATAAATCCTTATAATCATTTATTTTGATGCTCTAGTTGTTCCAGATTTGGGTAGAGAGAGCCCCCCTTGAGCTGGTCCTTATATCCTTTCAACATGACTCCATCATTATTTGAGTACATCCCTAGTTTTTGGCATAAGAGGTCACTTCAGACTCATGTTTTATCTTCCCTGACTACCTCCTAGAATCATTAATTTCATCAAAATGCCTTGGTTTATATGAGTGAAAGGCATTATGAAAGCAAGATCTTGGAGCCTGGTGGACTTCTTGTTGCTACTGGATGTCATTATTTCTAGGCTTTTTAGCAGTTAGAACTAGGCTACACACACAGAGATGGGTGTGTGTACCACTATATATACATACATACATACATACATACATATATAATTTCTTCCTCCCTTCCAATTCTTCTTCCTTTCTATCTATATCATAAAAGTTGTAAGTTCAAACTGGTACAAGTTCAAGCTGGTTTCAATTCCAGCCAACATCATGGAGTTAATTATATCTCTCCTCTTTCCCACATTTGTAACTCCCTTCTCTGACAGTACAAAACCTAGATCTCATTATCCAAAATATATTTATTTATTGGTTCAATCCTAGAATACATAGAAAGTAGTTTCAAAATTACTAACCAATAAATTTGAAAAAAAAAAAGATACCTACTATGTAGAATTCAGTAGTTGCTTAGAGTTCTTTGTGTCTTCAGACTGAGGATATATAATCCAAATATGCAAAGTATAAATAGTTTAAAAGTTACCTGAATTCTCCCCTTCTGCCCTCTCACCCCATGTGGCTATGTTACTCATTTGATATAAAAACATGACTCTGTTCATATTTGTGTTTTGGGTTTTTAGATTTGGGTCCCTCCCCACAATGTTGTCTATTTTATTTTCTCTTTTGAAGTATGTGAAACATTAACCATTTCCAAAAATTATAACTTTACCAGAAATTTTGCTCAGAGAAATGTTATCCCAGCCTTCTCTTCCTTCATAGAACTTTTTTGAGGAATAAATAAGATTATAAATGTTTAGATTTTTACACACTACCTGGTACCGCTTTAGATTCCAGAAAGTCCCATTTAGTAATATTGCTTTACCTGTGTTCATTTACACACTCCTTAAATACTTCATGCAATTTCCTCCCATGTTTGAAAACAAATCGGAATGCACTTGTGTGAATAGAGTTCTTCTCAGCCTTTGATATTTTTAAGTCTTACTAGGAACACATTATTTTGATATCCTTATCACAGTTGTTCACAAAACACTATTGTGTTTAGTTTCCCAGTTAATCAGTGGCCTATTTTATTCCTTAAAGAAGTAGAATATGCTTACTGTCGGTGGGGTAGGCATAATGTTATTGCAGGAGTTATGTAGAAAACATAGTAAGACCTCATTTCAGTGGTGCCTTAAATGTGAAGAAAATAGCTGTAATTCTGTATAAAGGTTATTGGAGTGAAACAAATAAAGAATCCTGAGGCATGTCTCAAGAAATGAGTGGATTACATGCTTACCTAATTTTGAGAGATAAGGTTTATAGATGAAGTCATGCACCACAAAGGGAGGTGGAGAAGGAAGCATTACATCATTAGAATCACTTTTATTTTAATGCATTTCTTTTACGAAGAAGCTTTGTTTCTGGAAACATCTAATATTGCTGCATTTTTCTTATGGGTTTTTCTCTGCATACTTAACTAGTGATTCTAATATGTGTACCGTACTAATGATATTCAGTAAATAAGCCAGAGAACAGATTTATTCTCATGGTTAAATGTCTGCAATAAAATTTCTGCATCAAAATTGAGGTGTTTCTTCCATTGGGAGAAATATATTTATTCTAAATAAAACATCCTTATAATTCTTATGATCATGTATAAAATATTGAATTTCATAAAAAATTCAAAATCAGATTTAATTTTACTATATTATAACTAAGCAATGGAAGAAACAAAAAGGAAAAGTATATAGAGAACTCATAAGTGATTAAAAAACAACTATGACTCTTAAACATTTATGGGAAGCAAATATAGATAATATATCAAGAGCAAAAATGTAATAACAGTGAGGTATCAGCAACATGAGAATCTCCTTGAGTTGGTTACTTTTAAATATACTTTCTATATCCTTGATAGAGTAGAAACATATTTTCTTATCCATATCTTAAAAGCAGTGTGAACTTAGAGTTGTTCAGTTACAAGTTGCACAGATTTAAAATGTTAGTTTTAACACGTTTTTAGTAAATGTCATATCTTAACTTGAATGGAAAATTTAACATGTGATTCTATAGCACAGATATGTTTGAAAAATGCTTTTTCATTTGTAGGGAAACTTTAATATGTCTCCAGTTTCACCAGAAATTTTTTTAAGCAAAGTACAAATGCTTAGTACCCAATTTTTGTATTTCTGGGTCTCATCTTCCAAACGAGGAAGCCCTCCCCCAGCAGCAGCCCCTCAGAACGTAAGTGTTCACCACAGCCCCCCCTTTTCCTGCACCACCACCCCTCCTGAAGAGTTCTTTTTTTTTTCTGACCCCTCATGCATCCATATATGTCCGCCTCTGTCCTTGCTGCTGGTGAGTTAAGCAGAACTTCCAGCTATCATCACCAGGTTGCATTCAGGTTCTAGCTGCATGCTGAACCCCAGGAGTTTGTTGGGATGCTTTAGAAACCCAATCTTTATGTAAGATTATTTTTATGATACGTTGATTTTATTGTTCTAAATAATTCAACTATAGATTTTGCTCTAAGACTATGGCAGGTCTTGATTTTTCTTATATTTTGTATCTTGCATTCATTGTGAGCCCTTGTCCCATTCTCTAATTCCGACCATGGGATCATGCCTAAATTTTCTTGGCCTTTTTGAAATGACCTTCCCAAATGTCTACAATATGTTTCTAACTAGTTGCTAGTTTTCCCCTTCTCGTTGGTCTGAATCAAGCATTGAAGAGAAATTATCCTAATAACTTTCTTTTCCTTCTCTAGGTAAAATTGTTAGCATGATGAGGAAAACATTTGTTAGCTTTTCCACTTTTATTACAGTAAGATTTGCAGTAGAGAGCAGAATTTAAGGCCCCCACTGCTACAAAGCTTGCTTTGCTCTCACCTGACCTGGTGATTATCATTAGGAATAAGACACCCATAGTCTCTAGCCAAAGAGGCATCTGTAGCGCCACGCACCTCCTTAATAGGATGCTTCTGTCTGCCTTTCTATTCACTTAGTCCAGTGCTATTCTGCATGCTTCCACTCAAAAATCTATGGATTTCTCAATACCTCATTTCTCAGTATTTCTTCCCATTTCCCCTCACTGGGATTCAAAAGTATGCATTTGAACTTGAAGTAAATAATACTAATTGGCACAAAATTTTTTAAAAATTCAGCTGTTATAAGACGGGGGTAAAATAATAGCTTAGAAAGATGTAATTTATAATAGCAATAAAGGAGTTTGGGATATTTTCTCTTCTTGGCTTATCTCTATAGTAACTACTGCAGGAGTCATTTGTACTCCATTTTAAAGTATAAATATCTGACTCGTATTCAGTTGGGAATAACTTATGTAAGAGATATCATATAACATTTTACCTCTGTGTATAAATCATTACCTCTGCATTTAATCATTGCTAAGAGATGGCGTTTAGTAATATAGGTGGTTTTATATTTATTTCTAGGCTTATTTTACCCTTGGATCAATTAAATAATTTAATATATGTACCACTTAATGCAGCTTTTTAAAAAAATTAAGTAAACATTATAGAGAAAAACTATGGCCTTAGAAAAATTTGTGACCTCATTAAACAGCAAAAACAAAAAACTGCAGAAAATGTAAGTTTTACAAAATCCAGAATTTGAGACATAGAAATGATACCACAAATAGGGCAATTGCAGGAAATCCGAGACTGTCCTTAAGACATGTCATGCTGTTATTGACAGTCAAAGTATATAGTGAATTCTAACACATTCCGAATCGTGAATCCAATCATTCAGGTTTGTCTAACCAGAATTATCCCAATATAGCAGATGCATTCATTTTGAGAACAAAGAATATGAAAGCTAGTATTTGATTGCTCTTGTAATCATCTGGAAATATGGTAGATAGTTTTAATCCAAAATTTCCTATATGAGAAGGGAATAAAATGGAAATAATGCTGATGACGCTGAAGGTCAAATTCTATCAGCATGAACCAGGAACCTAACATCAAACCAAAGTTTTCCTTCAGCATCCCAAAGTTTGAAGACACTGTGAAGTCCTGAACTTCAGGAAGAAGAATTAAACAATGTTATCAGTTGGATTCTGTCAAATAATCAGGTGTCATTTTACCATAATAGTTCTAATTGATCTTTCCATAATCTGAACATTGTAACGTCAATGTGACACTGCCTTAAATGCCCAGTGAAGGGCCAACACAGAGGGACCATTTGGTGCCAGATCCCAGCCTATCTCTAATTCAGTTCTATTCTGTTCTATTCTATTCCTTTCCATTCCATTGATTCAAGTGAGTATCTGGTAGTTACAAGGTAGTTTTAAGGTGAAATTTAAGATTGTTAACTAAAAAAAGTGTTAAAATAGGGTTGTAGAAAATAATATATAGTTTTATCCTATGTCTGAAATAATAATAATAAATCAAAGAATCTGTATAATTACACAGAAAGTAACAGCAGTTATTTTGGGAGAGGGTAGGAAGACTTCTTATTCAGTGATTTTACTTTCTAGTTTAACAACTATGTAGTGCTTGATTATCAATCAGCAGTGATTACCTATCTGATTAGGAAAAGATAGGTTTTCAAAAGCTAAACTTTATAGAAAAGTCAAACGATATAATGAAAAGTCATAGAATTTATAGTCAGGAAACATTGCAGCTGTCTAGCCATGTGACTTGGTAGATGTCATGTATTTCTTCTGAGCTTCAGTATTATCTGTAAAATGAGATTGATAATAAAATTCCCAAGGTAAAAGGTTGTTGGAAAGATCAAAATGCAGTGTATAAGAAAGTACTTTATAAGGTCAAATATCAAGACACATTTGGTAGTTATATATGTACAGTTTTATGCTGACTTATAGGTATTTATTGGTAATTCAAAGAGAGATGTATTGGGTAGACCTATTTGTAAAAAAGAGCAAAATTCTATAAAGAAAGCTGACAGTGAAAAACTGAAGGCAGAGGTGGAAGGAAAAATACAATGGAAGTATATGAGAACACATTTTCAAAAAAGATAGAATGCAGCCCTGGAAAGAGGGAGGAGAGAAGTTAAAAATTAACATGGTAAACAAAAAAAGTCAGGAATTGGGGGAAAAAATAGAGCTAATGACTAAGAGACTTTTAGAAATAGCAGTAAGCTGTGAAGCTTAAAATGGTCATTAGATTTGGGAAAGGTGATTGAGGCCTCTGGCACTCTTACATGCTAAAAATGACTAAAGGACTGAATGAAAATCTTCTCTAAGACTGTCAATTTAGTTATGCTATATAGCTGGAGGTTGGAGAGTGGTTAAGGTTTAAATATAATGAAGTGATATAACCAGGATTTGATCTACTGAGTTCCATTTATCTCTTCAATGGCCGAAAGTTAAAATGATTAAGTAAAGCCAGGACATAAGTGGTAGCGTGAGACAGATCTAAACTCAGACCCCGGTTCGAGCTTGCTTCTGCCCATAGAACTGAAGACTTCACTCCATGTCTTGAGAATTCCAATTGGTTGCTTAGAAGTGAGTGAATGAGTGTGTGGCCATGATGTAGATTTCTTTATCTTAGGAGTTATTTTCATAGTTTTTCTCTGAGAACTCTGACAGACTTCTGCCAGCTTCAGTTTTCTGTGTCTCTTGCTGGCGCCTACCTTCTGTCAGCAGAGGTGGGCCAATCTGATGCTGCCTCTGTAGGAGAGAGAGGAGCTTTGGGGGGCAAAGGGTGCCTATCATGAAGATGGCTGCCTTGATCTAACCAGGCAGCCTGAGCAGTCAGGAGAGGTAATGTTGGGAAAAGCAGAGCCTTTTACCAACTTTTCTGTACCCACCTCTCCCATCCATGTAGGAATAGCTAGCATAAGAGCCACTTTCTATAAAACTCCTAAAATTTGACATGACTTGACAAGGATGACTCTGATAGACTTTGTCCTGTCTGAATCTGTGTGTGGCTAAGTCTACCAGTGTGTTTGTGTAGTCACTTTCCCTCGCTGCAAAATACGTCTCTTTTTTATTCTTAGTGGTGTTTTGATTTACGCCCTCGTTTGTGAAATTGTGAGAGGCTAAATTTGGTTCTTTCTCCACTCTATAAAATCTTCAGGATATAATCTGAATATCCAAATTAAGGGTTGGATTGGGTTGAGTCTCCTCTTATATTTATTTGTTTGTTTATTACCATAATGGCTTCCCTAATGAGAAAGTAATTATACTTTGTACACTAGCCTGATAGTGGCAACTAGGAGAATATATGCCTGCTGCCTTTATGCTTTCTGTACCTCAGTTTCCTCCTATATATTCGTGGGAGGTATGTCAGTATTTTTTATTTATCTCATTAGGATATTGAATGTCAATTATGTTTGTCTTAAAACACTTACAAAGCTATTTGTGTCCCCCAAATTATCTACTCTTACAAAAATACTAATTTTAAAAGCACCCATATGGTAGTGAGATTTATAATTAAGCTGTCAGTTTAAAATATTTTGGTTTCAATTTCATTTAAAAAGGAAAATCCACCTGAAGTTGTTTATTATATGAAATTTGAAATTTTATGCACACATTATCATCACATGGAAATCACATTTTTTTCAATTTTATAGACACCATTTATTTTTTTTACCTGACTATTGTAATTTTTTTTTTTTAGTTGCCTTCAGGGAACAATATAACTCTACTTAGAGCTAATTTAACTCCTGTCAATTCTCATCAATAAAAATCAAAGATTATACAAAATTATACAAATATTTTATTCATTTGGATAAGAGACAGTCCACTGAATTCTGCTAAAACAGTTTTTATAATAAAACTGATTGATTTTATTTCCTCACTTCATTTATAGGCTAATAAACTCTCATCACCTTCTGAAACACAAAAATTGAGAAAGTCTTACTCATGTAAAAAAATTTTTTTTAAATCTACATAAAGCAAATGTCTGTCATTTCAAGATGTCCAAAGTTATAAATGTTATCAGGCATTACTCTTGGTATCCTTAGAAATTGTTTGATTTTTGAAGAAATCCTTTAACCAGTCAAGCTGAGTAATATTTTTAACTTATTTTTCTCTGCATTAAAAGGATATGCCTGTGAAGAAATATCTAGGTCATACATAATATACTCATCTCTTCTACCATCTTATTTTATACTCTGTGGATTGGGATGCATATGGTTTAAGTGAATCTGTGTAACAAATATTAGAGCAATCTTGACCTAAGTGTGTCAGCTTCTGTGAGTCTGGCTGTTCTCAAAAGAATTTGTTGGTTGAGCTATAGAGCCTCTAAGAACTCTAACTTGAAGAAGGAAGACTAAAGTTTGGGGAGGGAAAGTGAAAAGGATTGAAAAAATACATATAAACTTGCTAAATAAAAATTTTGTCATATAGCATCAAGAGTAGCCCAGGAAAAACATTCTTGTGGCTTCCAAATCCTTGAATCCAGAAATATAAAAAATTTTTATTTTTATTTAAATTGAAATGTCCGGTTTTTTGAGGTACCATTTCTTTACCACCTAAACTACTTGTCAGATTCAGACCATGGGAAGGAACATTATTACTATTCTTCTAATACAGATTATTAAATTCATTCCATTTGAAAGAGTAGAGATGCAGATCAACATCCTCTACCTCATGTTTTGGATCCTCCGGGAGGCAGTCCATTTTAGATAGTTTATGCTTTCTGAATACTTTCATAAACTTCTATCACAGATTTTTTTTAAAAAAATCTGCAGGGCAAGTTTTCTTTTTATACGCTTGTTTTGCCTCTATAAGAGATAAAAAAAGAGAAGAGGGGGGAATGGAATTAAGATTAAAGAAACATGCCTGGTTTGTGTGTTTGGTTGTTTCCAGAAACAGGAAATTTATGAGAAGACATTGAGGATAATTTATAAGGAAAGCAGTCTGTATGTCTTGTTGGCCATGGTTTCTGCAATGAGAGAACATTTAATACATCTTTATTTATTAACTAGGCTTGAATAAAATGTATAAATTTATGAAATATTTTTGCTTGATCTTCATGGTGATCCTTTGCAACGAGTAAAAGCGATGTTATATCTCTTTCTGATATTGCTGCGAACTTGGCCTCCTGACCCAAAGGCAGTATCAATCCATTCCATGTGTGAAAGACCTAGGAGTCATGTGAACAAGCAGGAATTCAGATGTTAAAACCACCTGTTTTATCTCACATCTAGAACTGAGAAGACCTGTCAGCCTGTTAAAACATGAGTTCATTGCTCATGTGGTAAAAAAGAACACTAGATGTTGAAGTGAAAAATCTAAAGAGCTAAATATGTTAATTATAATTAAATATGAGCTGTTTTTGGAAAAGGTACACTGAAACTTACTGCTGGAAGAAGCCAAGACTCTCTGTGATGAAGTTGGTATACATCCTCTGTCTGTAGAGAATAGTATAAGCACAGGGAGCAGCTGCAGATTCCTGGTGCTAAAGAGTATCTTGAATTTGTGGATTCTAACATGTCATATCACATGTTGGTAACTGAGCTATGAAAAACCAAAGGACCATACTCTGGCTTGTACTCCGCAGAAACCATGCCTTTCTTGTAAGTTTAGATTTGGTTGGATCCTTTGCCAATGAAGTAACGGCAGGAATCATAAGAAAGACTAAAATTGAACCTCAGACAAATTTAAAATGTAAGATCTAAAGATGGTACATTCTGGGCCTAGATAACTTGAGTTCTGTCTTTGAACAGAAGGGCAGCTATGGGGATTAGGCTTCTTGTGATGACATCAGAAACATCTCATCCCCTGGGTGGCGGTGGTCACGTTTCTCACGAATGTTGCTCTAAAGTCCGAGGCAGACTCTCTGCTGAGAAGTTTCCAAGAGGCAAGTTTTGGGTCTCATTGATTTATTGAATCATTCTTTCAATTAATAAATTTTTGAGCTACTGGAAGGGGCCAAGGGTATTCTAGGCCATACAGGTACTACATAGGCATGGCTTATGTTTTGTGCAACCTAAATTTTGTTGCTTTGGTAAAGATAACATTACTCCTGAGAAGGGAGACTAAATATTATAGACAGGAACAAAATAGAAGTAGGACACCTCCATAAAAGGAGACAAATGCATAAGAATGGAAATTGAAGTGTGTGTTCAGTTTGAGTAAATAAAAATATAAGGTTATTTGCTCTTATGTGGGTAATTAAATGGGGTCGGTTTCCCATGATATTAATCCTTGTTGAGATTAACATGCTTTTATATAGTGGTTTCAGTTTGTCAGTTGCCAGTGAGGGCTTTTAGATAGCAGTTAAGAGAAATCTGTATAAGTCAAAACAAACCAAAAAAAAAGAAAAAAAAGCAGTCTTTCCTAGTATAGCAAATTGTTAGAGATAAGAGTATACATAAATTAGGAAATCTGCTGTAAAGTCCTTCAAAACGGTTGTATTTTTCAGTAGCCACCTTAGCTATATATGTACGCCCATCTAGATCATATAATCTAGAAACCAGTATTTAAGTAGCATCATAAAATATTTCAAAGTATAAAGTCTCAAATTTCCTTTGAAGTTAAAGAAGAGAGATGTAGTAAATAGGTAAGGTTTTGGGTATAAGATAGGGAAAAGCTGGAAGAAAATTATTTCTTTATTATCAAAATCAATTATTGTTTCACTGTATTTGTATCTCTTCTTTTAGAGTGATAAAGGTAGGAGAAAATTTAAACATTTTCTTCTAAGAATATATAATTTAAAAGGATATTTTTAATGTAGAAAAGGTTAACAGATGAATAGAATATGTTCTATTTAGGAGTGTTTACTTAAATAAGGACAAAGTATTCATGTTTCCTTCAGTGGTATTTGAATCAGCGTTATCTCTAAGTTTGCTAGTAACTTGAACACTATGATTTTGGATTTGAACCCTAAGGATTCAGGTTCAAATGATGACTTGTATGTTCTCTATTGTACAGCTGGGAAATTAGACCTGGCAATTTAAGAGTCCTTGTATCTTTATATATATGATACATATTTTAAACAGCTTTCCATATAATTCTTATGAATTGGCTTTGCAGATATACCTGTTTATTTTTTTAGATTATTTAGGAGATTATTTAACATTAGGAAATATGTTTAATTACAATATTTCCTTATAAAATAGGCAGACTTTCATGTGTGCTAAATAATAATAAATGTAAATTTTTTATTTGTTAGTGAATGTGGAAAATAATTTTCTCTGAATGTAACCCAGTCTGGTAACTTTGTGTAAACAGCAAGCCTTAATAAAGCTATTGCAACAGGAGGCAGAGCCCAGAACTCAATCTGAGCTTTACTCCAGGGAATACAAAGGGCAGGAGAGTTTTAGATGTGGGCTGGACACCTCTCAGCCTGCCTTTGTTTGCTAATTGGATTTACCTACAGGAAAAGAAAGATAGTTTTACAACTTGGAGCAAGGCACCTATCAAATTTAGGCTTCTGCCTTCCTACAGACACTGAAAGATAGAAGTACTGTCTTCCTAGATGGTTACATTTCAAAGGGATGACTTCTAGGTCCTTGAGAAAGACATTTCTGTGTTGTAAAACTGGCAAGGACCTTTTAAATATATTTACATTACAAAGGAGCAAAGTTTTTACAATGATATGTTTTCTAAAGTAAATGCTCTAAGAAAAGAGAGATCAAGTGCTTAGAGTGAGGGAGGTAACTGTAAAGTTTAGTGAAGCTGAGGGCAAGCAACTTGAGCAATATATTATGTTGTCATTATGCTATAATTTGGACTTCTTCTCCAAGGTTCTTTGTAGACCTCTGGGTGTGACTCATTTGGACCTTTGAAAAGGGAAAGGAACAATAGGGATGATGCTTTGGTACTCTTCTTTACTTTGTTACCAACTATTTATTTCTTGAGAAACTGCCTTTGGGGCCTTTAAATTTTATAAGTTGAGAAGAAATTAGATATTTATTCTAGTAACAAACAATAATGAAATGTCTTAAATTATTGAAATTGCATAGAAGATTATCACAGAAATACAATTAGTAGTAGTATTTTTAGTACTTGTATTGAACATAGCCATTATGATGCACAGGAAAGAGATGTGGTTTTATTCTAAAGATGAGTAAATTAAGTTATGCTGAACAATTAGTTAAATAGAATAGCTTTATTCTTATACTAGCAGCCCCTTACCCTCAAACTGGAATTAAAAGAGAAGGTGTTTATATGTCATCTTGTTAAGCAGACAGTAATAATTATAAATTCTCATCCTCCTTCAGAATATACTTTCTGAAAAATTCTATAGTCCTGTGATGCTGAAACATTCAGAATAAAATAGTTCATTAAATGTTGATAAAAAAAAAAACTACTGAGCTAATTCTTAATTCTCTGAAAGATACAGCTTTCTAATACCAATTTTTTGAATGCTATTGAGGGTAATTAGATATGATTTTCCAGTTACTGGAGAAAAAGCAGATGTGACTGGGATTGCTGAGATCATAATTTATGGTGCTAATATGATGCTGACTGTGTGAGGGGATGTGAAGGTGAGGCAGTTACCAGTAGATGTAAGGATTTTGAACTGAGAGTCTTGGAGCTACATTTGAAAGAATCAGAGCAAGCGGTAAAAATAATTTTATTTTTACATTCCTCTTTTTTCTTCTTTCTTTCTTTGCTTCTGCCATTCTTACAGCAGCTAAACTCTTGGGGTCTCTCTCCTCACTCTTCCAACCTTTTCCTTCTGTTTCTTTCTCCTTTAGCACTGTTCTTTAGGAAAATAGAACACTGAAAGAATATATAATGTCAATCAGCCATCAGGGAGTAAGTCCTAATCATGCCAGTACTCAGTAAGCCATGTCTGAAGACTCACCCTTTCCTCTGGGCTTAATAGGATAAAGCTAGTCATGGAAAAGGAATTGAGAAATGTGGCTCTACTGATAAGGAAACCTCACCATAAACTAAATTAGCAGCAGTTCACTGCATTTACTTCTGGAGTGTTTCATTGCTATTATAATGCCTTTTTTACTCTTTGACTTCTGTGGACATAGCACCTAGGATAATGACCCTCCATCTATTTGCACAGGTGCAAGGAAATAAAAAAGGGCCCTAAAATGTACATACAGACTCACACACACATAAGCATGCCAAGCATACTAAATTATGGGAAAGAATAATTCATCAATAAAGTAAATGTGGTGAAGTCCTGTGACTCATCATTCATGATTTACTCATAACACAAATTAAAAAATAATTTTGAAAGAAGCTGACAGATTGGACCAGAGGCATAAATCTAAGCTATCCAGGCAGTATAACTCTGTACAGTAACATTACGGGAACAGCTGCTGTCTTTGTGTAGCTCACACCTAGGTTGTTTTTGTAGACCCTAACGATGACAAAACCAATTAGCAGATTAGAAATTACCAAAATTCAGGAATACTTTGCTGAAGAATCTCTAAAACTGAATAGTATCTTGGCTAATGTTATTCCTTGTTCATCTCAGGATTTATAGACTAAGAGTGTTTTGTGTGTAAACATCTGTTGCTTCAGGAGAGCATCCATCATGCAGTTGTCAAATGATATAGACGTGTGCATACAAAAAGGCTTAAGATCTGCAGTACCGATGAATTTCTTACCATGGATTAAAACTTCTAATGAGGTTTAAAAAATAAGTAAACCTACTCTCTAAAATGAACTGTTGAATAGTTTGATATAAAAGAGAGCATTTCAAAGGATATTTCATCTAAATGTAAATGTGAACTATGTGTTATTAAAGAGAATGTGGCTTTTCATATTCTTGTTTTTCTAGACACCTGGGATCAAAGTCACCTTTTGAACTTGCACAGTAAGCTTCTAAACTTAAATCTTACTGTTAGGGATTTAAGTTCTTTATTTTCACTGTTAAAAGACAAATGCTACCTAAAGCTTTATCCGCAGCATTAATTTTCCCGTAAAGACGGGGGAACTGAATTAGCAGGGGAAAGGGTAGGCCTCTGGAACATTTAGGTCATAGCTTTGAAATCAGAGCTCTCAGCAGTTTCATGTTTTGTGGATAATTAAAATCGATACAAAATAATTACACAGCTGGAAGGATCTCCAGGTACTTAATCCAGTCCCTTTCCTCCAAGAGAAACTAAATCTAGTCTAAACCAATGTCCACACAGGCATTCAGGTTACATGAAAGAAATAGGAACCCTAGATTCACTTTCTGCACTTACTATGAACATTGCAAATGTGGCCTGATAATAAGTGTTCAGAGAACTATTATATTATTATTATATTATTATTGTTGTTGTTATAAAAGTGATGTAAGCATCATAAAACAGCCTTCTGCAATCTCAAGATACGCAATGGAAGGCAGTGATGGCCAAAATGACTGTCATTTTTAGTATTTCTTATGTCATATTGTAAAAGTCCAGATCAAGTGCTGTTCCTCCCTGAAACTTTACTAATCTCAATATCCACTGATTATTTAATTTTTGGTACCTTTATTTAGTAAGGCTTTAGGATATATACATCAATGTATAACATGAATATAGATAGCTGTATTACTTTACTACTTTGCTTTTGATATCTCTCCACCTTAATGAGAAGTCCTTGAATGCTAGTCACCAGAGCCTAGCACAATGCTCTGTACTTAGTCATTACTCAGCAAATGCTGGTTTTTAATTTTTTTTTTCTAAATCTGCTTGAAGCTAGTTTTCTTTATTGTTCTGTCCTCTGGCAGGTGAGGACAATCATGAGAAGTGTTAAGTCTCCTGGCTGATTTCAATCTCTATTCCAACATGTTTCTCTTTATTTCATTTTTAAGACTCCTTTTTTTATTTTATAGAGGTCAAATATCATAAGAACAAAGTAAAATAGATATTTCCATGTTCAATTAATGTTCCATTAATGTTCCATTAATGTTTTTTCAAGTAAAATTTAACATGACAAAGTTAGTTTTGTTACAACAAAAGATTTTTGGATGATCCCTTAGAGTTCAATTTTAGTTTTTAGATACACTTTTCCTAAAGAAAAAGGCCATGGTTCTTGAAGCTTTTGGTAAATCAGTAGAATTCAAAAACCGTAATGTGTCCAGTTAGATTAGTGGATTAGTCCAAGGCATCTACAAAGTTTTAGGGAAACGAGGTATTACACTCACTACATGCTTTGAAAAAAATATAAATGAGAACTTTTCATCAATATTCAACATTGGGCCACCATGTGGAACTGCACCCTATTCAGACTCATAAGGTTTCCTTTAATCATGCTGTCTTTGACTAGTGGTCAAAATCCAAGATTTTTATTACAGAAAATATTTACCATTGATTGTTATTTCTACAGTCAACTGCCTTCACAATCTCTTATCTGTATTCTGTGACCTACATCCTACATTTCTTAACAATATATTCTTTCTTCTTCGTTTAGCTAGTAAAATTCTAGTTACTTCATTTACCAAGAAAAAAAGGCAACTCAAGTGGAGGCTGTACATTCCATTACACCCATAAGGGGATGGGGGAGTTGGGAGGTGAGAGCTGAAAATGGGAATAACATTCTAAATTTCATTTTCCATTCAAAGACCATACTTTCTCTGTATTCAAGACCCTTATTCTGCATACACATCCCAGACACACTGTCTTCTAATCATTGAGGACACTGGAATCTGGCTCACTATCTTCCTTTTAACCCCCAAACCCAAGCATCCTTGTATACAGCTTCAGTGTCATTATTGATTGTGAATCCATCCATTTATCCCAAGAAATTTCACCAACACTTCCCTCAACAAACATCATCAAAGCTCAAGTCCAAAGAAAAAAATGAATATCTCTCTTTCTCCCTCTCTCCCCAGCTCCCCACCCCATTCCCTCCCTTCAGGCTCCATGCCCTTCAACCCCATAATTACCTATTTAATTTTCTTAAAGCACCACATTAATCCATGCAGTCACTGATTCCTATTGCCACATGTTCAGGCTTCCTATTTCTGGTGTTCAAAGACCATCAAAATTGGTGCTCAGCCTTTGTCTCTAGACACTTTTTATTACTAGGGCAAGATTATAATTAATCCAACAGTTCTCCAAATATGCCTAATTTTCTAGAATTTAAGCCATTCTCATGGCCTCTCTCCATTTTGCCCTACCCTCTCCACCACAAGAAAAAAAAAAAAATCACTTTAAGATCCAAATGTCTAGGTAGTCTGTGACCACTCCATATGAAAGTGTCTGTGTTCTCAGAAGTTTTGTGGAATTGTGTTCCACTGTTTGAAAGCATTTATTTCTTTGCTTTGTGGTTAAGTATAAATTTATCTGTCTCCTTAATTGCCTGAAAGGTAGAACCAGCTTTCTGTGTTAATAAAATAGGGCATTCATTCAGTGTCTAATAAGCTCTTTTTGACTTACCACTTCACTCTACTGAACTACAGTTCTGTATGTATGTAACAGAATGAGGATGTCAATTAAAATGACTCTCTATAGTAGGCTAAAAATAGTAGATATTCGATAAATATTCATTAATATTCATTGAATAAGGAGGCATTTACTAATTTTTTTTTTTTACAGAGCACAATAATTTTTAAGGAGTTAATAATCCACTTAAGGATACATTTCTTAGTCATCTACCCCTTCTTTTCATCACATCTGTGATTAGATTTCTCCGCTGAGCTCTATCTTCTGGACCACATCTTTAGCCTACAGCAAATACTAAAACTTGTATAAAAATCATGGCATACCAAGTTTGAAAAAACAGACTTCTAAGTTTTAGTGATGTCATACAGTGCCACAGTTTCTTTGAAAAGCTTTTGCAAAACATCTCAATTAAACCTTATCATTATGGTTCTTGTGCCTTCCTGGATATTGCTCTAGTAAACTTTGTAAAACTCATCTTGTTACTCACGATTAACAAAGCTCCATCACATGGTTCATCTTGTTTGAATCTCATAATAAATCAGAAGTTATAACTTCTTCCTGTCTCACTGGTTGCTTCAAGTTGTAAATTTTCCATAATTATATAGATTTTTCTTCAAATGATGTATCTTATAAACATGGGGAGTTATGTCTTCCAGAAGCCCATATCTTTTGGGGCTTATATATTGATAAGCAACATTGAAAAAATTAATTCATGTTTACAAAGATTTCAGAATTTTAAGCATCTCTGGAAAGGGTTATATGCCAACAGATGCTTAA
Source organism: Hippopotamus amphibius kiboko (assembly GCF_030028045.1). Lineage (NCBI taxonomy): Eukaryota > Metazoa > Chordata > Mammalia > Artiodactyla > Hippopotamidae > Hippopotamus > Hippopotamus amphibius. The sequence continues at coordinate 39,372,714 of NC_080192.1, read as the reverse complement.
TTTTCAGTGCACCCCGCATTATCCAATGCTCAGAGGATGTTTTTTCTTTTTTAAATATTTAAGTAACAGTACCATCCTCTCATCCCCAAATGTGTAGTACAGGAATGATTTGTTAGCTATTAAAAAGATTAATTTTGTCTTTGCCCTAGAGATAAAGACTAAGTAAAAGTTGGAAATATTTTTGATAAGTAAGTTATCATAAACAGCATTGTTTCTATTTAAAAAGTAAAAAAGCTACTAACTCAGCCTCAGGATTTTAATTTTGCGTATCATCTAATATTTGTAAGTGGACTTCATTTTAAGCTTGTTTATCTTGACAGTTCAGAATGCAAATATAACAACAAAATTCCCTAAAAAAATATTTCAACTGATCAAAACCCCTTAAAGAATAGTTCAAAAGATGTTATTTTCTTTACTACAATAAATAAAATATTATTGTGATCAAAGTGTGAGAGAAATAAAGTTAATTTATATTAAATACAGAAAGGAGTAAAAATAACTCATAATAAATTCAAAACAGGAATGTGCCTTTTTTAGACCTAGCTTACCCTATTATTTATCTCAGCATTTGAGTTTTCTTTTGAATGTAATTTTGGAGGAATTGTGCTTTTCTTGGCTAAGATTCTATTTTAAAACACACACATATATGCTGTTGACAATGTAGCCCTCCATCCTAATAACTGAGATTAATATCTAGTGTTCAGAAGTACTTGAGATTAAAGGACAATAATTGTGAAGTAAATGTGTTTATTTTTCCCCTTAGATTTGGGACATGATTCAGCATTTAAAACCTATAATTCCCCAGAAAATGTTACAAAGACAAATTGTACTCAAATTCAAAATAAAATTTTCAGAGCAATTTCTGTTTTTATATGCCAAAGTCTGGATACATGGGCATGAAAAATGAGAACTTCCATCACTTCGTTAGTTTATCACCACCACACTAATTCTCCTGCTTTGGCAATTTCTCAGTAAAGCACATTAAAAAGAATGCTTAGCCACAGATATGCGTGGAAGAAGAAGGAATTTGGAAGTAATACAACAATTCAGCTGATGGATTTGTTTCAGAATAGATAAGAGACTATTTCATATAATATGCATATATTATCCATATGCATACTTACATATATAGTCATACATATCTAACCTATGTATTATGCGGCGATATTTTTTTTTTCTTTTTAGTGTGCACAATTTCAGGTTGTTCAGCGACGTGCTTAGCAAATGTTACCAAGCCAGACCTCCTCTGTTCAGGAAATGAGATCAGCGGTGCTTATGTGAGACGCACATGGAAACATCAGTCTTTGGTGCTCATCTAGTCACATTAGCACTGTGCTTCACTAATAATGTGGGTTTTGGCACAAATCTAATGATATTAATAGGAAATCACTTCTGTTTGTATAGAGAGAGTAAATGATAGATAATTGTGCTCTGTCTGCCCTTATTCAGTCCTCTGTTCACTGTGCCACAGCCAGCACGCCTCCCATATTCCACCTGAAACTGGAGGCAGCCTTTCTTGGCTTTGCTACTTTTTCTAATTTTTCTTAGCTTTGTGGGAGAAGATAGGGGGAGGAATAGAAGAAGTCTAGTTCAAAATATGCAGTTTCCTCTTTAATGTCACCACTGGACTTATTCAAAGAGAAACTCAGATCCTTTTTTTTCCTGTTTTTAAAGTAGTAATATCCATACAAAAGTTTTAGGCTATAACTCAGGTACATAACGTTACAGCAGCCTTATATTTATGTATAAGAGAATTCTGTATATTTACATGGAAGAGAATTCTGACATAAAACCTTCTTATTTATATTTCAGTAAAATGTTCTTTTAAAAATATTTAAAATCTGAAAAAAAAATATTTCCCAAAAGATTATCTCTCTTACAAGGAGGGAATACATATTGATTCATTCCACAAGAATTTGCTGGGTGTCTCGTATGTGCCAGGCATCTCCTCACTGGAGAGACAGTTAGGAAAAGGAAGACAAAGTTCCTGTATCCAGTAATACTTAAAGGGTAAAAGCTTGTATTTATAAAACTGGAGCTACCCTTAAAGCCATTAGACTTAGTAATTCTGTGATGCCCATAACATCTTACACTAAACATGTAATAAGTAGTTGTTTAATGATACATTTACTCACCAAACTGGAATGCCATTATGTTTTTAGCTAAAATATCTCTGCTTTGTAGTGAACAAACAAAAGCACTAGATTTGATAAAAATGTAGAAGAGAACTATTTATTTGTTATGAGTCTGCCTCTTAGTATAAAGGATCTAGGAAGTATTTGCATCTACTGGAAAAAGAACAACTTTGCAAGTTTTGTTTCCCAAATGTTTCATGATATTTATTTATTAACTACGAATTGTTTGTATATTGTGATGGGCTACCACGTAAGGTGTTTTTGTTGTTGTTTTTCCTATTCCTGGAAGATTTGCAGCTATTTTACCCCATCAGCTTGGTTTTTTCCTCTTCTCTCCTGGAACCTTAGTTTCCTGGCAAACAGCAGGAATGTTATAGATTTAGGAATTAACCTTCAAGAAGGTGCTTTAGATGGCGATGTCTCCATGTACTGCTCAGTTCTTTAGCCTCTCTTTTGGGCACAACTTGGCAAAGTGAAAATATGCCCAAACGATGGGAGACGAAAATTTTTTACATCGGAAATTTTTCACTGGTGAAGCCCTTTACTTGAAAGAAACATCACTCGTGTTTAGGCTAGATTATACACCATGGCCTGGAACTGGAAACCTAGTGGCTAATGAATTGGGACTTTTCGGTGAAACAAGCCAAACAATTTAAGTTAGAGTCATGGACTGTTCACACAGGCTATCAAATTCAACCAGATGAAACAGCCTGGCAAAACTTTGACTGAATCTAGAAAAGAAAAACAGATTCACTTAAGAAAAAATGGCTAGTAAGGCATTAAAATTTTTAAACATGTACTAAAATTACTGTTGCTCAGGCTGATAATTTCTCAGTGCTGACAGGCCACAGAAAGGCTTGCTATAGCTGGTGTAGCTTTGGAGAATGACAGGGATTTTGTTTGCTTTTTGTTTCTATGTTTTATTCAAATTATTGTTCTTTATAAAACTGCTTGGGTGGTTTTCATTAACGTAGGAAAGCCTGGACTTGTTGCAAGAGATACTGTCTAAAACGTGATAGCATTAAAGACCTTTAGTCCCTTAGAAATTGCAGGATGGCATAGTCCCTATATGGATAAGAGAAAAAATCTAAGTTAGGGTAGGTCTTTTTTTATATAAACCAATCTTACCAAAATAATCTTAGTAAGTACTTTATTTTAATCTAGTAAAATATCCCCATAGTCAAGTAGTGTTTTAAAATACCAGTTACATATTTTCAAGTTCATTTTTTTTCAGAGCTTTTAAAGAACCATAGAAATACTGTGTGTAAAAAATGAATAAATTTAAGAGTAGTGATAGAAAAGGATACAAATATAATATATGAAAGGTACTGCAAATTACTTTAACCACTTATTTAAGAAAAGTGAGAACACTAGTTCTCAGATAATTTTTTTAAGTCAATATTACTGCAACTCACTATATTAAAGGCTCTCAAAATGGGGGAATTAGTCATGGAATAACATTTTCTGCAATTAATGACATATTTAACTTTCTTATTTAGTCATATAGCTTTCTTTACTCTTAATCAAAATATAATTTAGAGAACGTATCATTTCATCTAGAAATTAACAGCTGGCTTGTAAGAAAGACTTATGTCAGGTTAATTACTGCCTTTCTAAATTTTATAATATACTGTGACAGAAAATTAATGATGCCTGCAGTATTTAGCATAGTTCATAACCCATATTTTAATGAAAATATACTGTTATTAATGATAAACATTGCAAAGATAGAATGCACATGAATTGCTGGCCATTTTATGTCTGTTGTGTATAATTCTATGAAATGAAGCTATATTCATTCTGTTTATTAATTTAGGCTTCATGGGGTAAACTTTGCATTCATTATATCCATGTGTATATAGGCTTATATGAATTTAATCAACTCAAGGCATGACAAGTAGTGTTGGACTGACAGTTTCTTCAGGAGTCTAATCTAGTCAAGAATTTATTTCCCTTTCATCTTATCAGAGACATATGAGCATTTTAAATTAGACTGAACACGTTAGCATTTTAAGTAGTACCCATTCCCTTCATGCTCCCTGTGCCAAAAGCAAGATAGTGTCCACAGGCAGACATGGACTTGTATAGTGTCCACAGAGAGATGCTTCCATAGCGCACACTGACATTAAAAACATGATGTCTCCTGTCTGGTGTCTCAAATGTAAGTTTCTTACATACTTTACGTTAAATTCCCTTTTTCCTATAGTGGATAGCAGGGCTCCTTGCATTATAGTATATCACTATAGCATAGTGTAGAATTCCAGATTCTCAAATAGGGTCACCTCTTTCTTTTTTAGTCCTACTGAATTCAGTCATTTTCTTTATATCAGAGGCTAGTGATTGGCTATGATCTCTCCAAACCAAGGTCCCCTGGTGAATATGGTTACAGTTGTTTTTGGAACTGTAGATGTAAAAATACTGTAAAGAATGTCTTAATAGTTTTCCTGTAGAGGATACTTTTGGAAATACAGAATTGCTGTGGAAAACTTAGAGGAATATTCATAAACAGATTGTATGAATAGTCAATATTTCTACATTAATAATGAATATGAGGTAAAGTTATTTTCATAAAATAATACCAAGTAATATTTTCAGAGCTGTGATTATAAGTAAAAGGTATCTAAGGTAGTTCCAAGTGACTTTAGAAGGTGTGAGTTGTCACAAAATAATATAGCTGAGTTTTCAAAACCCTAAATAATACCCAGTCTGAGAGACTTCAGTCACAACACCATTTCATTTATAATACACTTTTAAGCGTCTGTATTCCAGAGATTGACTGACGATGGCAGGTGTTTCTGAGTGATTGCTGGAGAAAATATCTAAGATGGGATATAGCAGAAATAAGGCTTTCTAAAAGAGGAGAATTAAAAGGAACCAGGTAGGGAAATTCATTTCTGAGTGAGAAAACACAACAGACTTTCAAATCTCTCTTTGAGGCATATGCCTCACATTGAAAAGGAAGCATTTAAGAAAAATAGAGACACCAGAGAGAATAGATAGGGAGTTTCCCTCCCATTAGCCTGAACAGGGCACCGAGGTGAAACTGGGCAACCTAAACTACATTGAATTATCTGAAATATGCAAACCTTTGGGATGTGAATTTGCCTCTACTTTAATAGGAGCAGAGTAGACATAAATGAGTATTATAAACAATATTTGTGCATAGCGACAGAATAAGATTATTTTTTTCAGAAGTTACAAATGTTTTAGCATTTTTCTGTGAAATCATAATTCTCAAATTTTTCAAGAACACAGGAAAATGTAAAGCCTTTCTGGAATGGTAGCTCCTAAAGGTAACTAAAAATGTCAGTTTGGTGTGAATCTTTTCAGACTTTTGCCAATATATACACATATACATTTACATTAATGGATTTTTCTATAATATCTTCAGATTAATATTTTACTCAATCACACAAGATATAAAATAATGTATGAAAGCATAGGAATCTACTTTATAATTTTGACACTACAGTGTGTCATTAAATGAATGCAGCATAATTCATTTAAGCTGTCCCTTTCTGAAGTGTATTCGTTAACAGGACAATATAAGCAGTTATAAATTCTAGTGGAATTTAGGTTTTAACACAGTTTCTTATCAACCCCAGTGATGAGAAGGGACTTCCTTCAGTAGAGTACATACAGAGTGCCAGCCAGTTTCACACAGTATTTTTTGGATGTAGAAATCATGAGCTTCGTTTCACAGCACAGAACAGTGTGTTTCCGAGAGGTTAAAAAGTTTATTGCAAGACACAGAGCTAGTTGGGTAAAGAATCTGAAAAAGAATATGTGTATATGCATAACTGAATCGCTTTGCTGTGCGCCTAACACTAACACAACATTGTAAATCAATTCTACTGCAATACAGTTTAAAAAAAGAAAACTTTCCCAGTCGTTCGACCAGAAAACTGGTGGGTGTGCAGAGTTATCTCGCAGCCCCTAGAGTACAGGCATGCCAAATACAGAAGAACCCTGTCAAGAAAAGATATCCAAGAAAAGGTGGGCGGTGTGTCCTTCCCATGTCACATGGGAATGAAGGCCTGCCCAGGGGTGATCTTTTTGGTTTCAGGATCCATTTACATCTTAAAAATTATTGGGAATTCCAAGGAGATTTTGTTTGTGTGGGTTGTATCTATAAATATTTATGTATTAGAAACTAAACTGAGAAATTCATTTACTAATTCATTTTTAAATGACAATAATAAACCCAAAGCTAACATTTTTAATTAAAATATATTTTGCAAAACAAAACCAAGATGCAGAGCTAGTAAATGACAAAGCAAATATTCAAAACCAGTTATGTCTGAATGATTCCGTATTCTTGACATGCCAACAAACTGTGAGAAAAATCCCAAGAGTATGTGTTATTTCATCACGCCCTTTTAGTCAGAGAGTTTGACTCTCAAATTGTTTTCCTTACCTACAGACCCCTGGATTTAAGAGAATTATTGAACAAAATTGTGCCATTCTTTTTCTCCTCTAACATCCACAACAGGAAACCTGGTTACTTAGACCAAAATGGAGGAGCCATTGCCCTGTCACCAAAGTACCAACTTACAAATAGTGTCATGAGGATTGATGGGTTTCTCTATCTTTACATTTTAAATATAAAGCAGCATCACCCATGGACATCAAAGGATAAAGTTTTTCACCTGATATATTTTTATACTAATTTGGAGGTCATTGTTTTTAGTAGGATATGAGGTAATCCTCTGTGTAAATGGGCAGTGTATTTCCTCCAGAATAGCAGTGAAGTCCAGACTCTCAGTATATACATGAACTCTTTGCCCTACTTCAGTATAATCCTGCTGTTGTCATAATTAAGCCTCACATATAATTTTTTACCAAACAATGATTTTTCTTTTGGATAAAAAATTTGTCTCCTCATTATTTATAGGTCATTCTGTTATGCAACCAGGAACTTCATTCATTGGTTTATTAAGTTGTTACTGAATTTGTGCTGAATTCTAGTGATATAAAAATAAATTAGAAAGAGTTCATGTCTCCATTCCTCCAGGAACTACCAGTATGGTAGATAGGGAAGTGACATGAGCAAGGAATTGATATAAAATATGATATAAAGTAAAATGACAGCCCAGTGATAATTTGGGGTCATAATACAGCAGACATATGAGAAAAAGTGTTAAATACATTTCAAGACAACAATATTGTGGGATTTAATAATATAAAAATTTTGAAGTAATTAGGATACTCCCAGGGAAGGGGGGAACAACTAGTTTAAAATGTATTATTTAATATGTGATGTCAGTTTGTAACTACATAAACAAAATGTCTGGTTAACGTTAAAATAAGACTCTCTTAGTCGGTGTTATGCGTCAGTGCAGTGAACAAATTAGTCAACCCACCATGTGGCACGTGTTAAAAGCTGACTGAATGACCAGACCTTTTGTTTCCGAGTGGGTGTTTTGCCATGGTGCGGTCACAGCCACCGTACAGCTCCTACTGGTGTGGCTACGAGAGCACTTGCCAGAGCTCCTGTGTCATCCAGGATGTCCCCAGCCCCTGCACTTCTGTCTGTTCTAATGACCACACGCAGCAAGCCCCAGCTTCCGAAGGAGTCTCCACTAATTAGCTTAGTCGATACAGCATCTGGTAACTGGTTGGTGGGATAAACAAAGAAGACTCCTGGAGTGAAGGAAGGAAAAATGAATTCCCCAGGCCTCGAAGACCAAAATGAAATTACGAGCCAACAACCCAAAGCCAGAGAAACTTGATCACGTACATCAGCCCTGTCGTTGGCATTGCCTGGCACTCCATCCTGGGCCGAAATGCAGATAATTGCAGTTACACAACGCTCAGCACTTCAGTTTGGCATCAGTTTCATAATATAATAAAACTTATCATTTGTAAGCGCGTCTTTTTTTTTTTTTTTTTTTTGAAAAAAGCCCGAGAACAATTTGATCTGTCCTGCTAACAGCAGACACTGATGCAGGTGGTTTAAAAACAAAGCATTTAATCAGGCAGGGTTTTACTTAAACTACTTGATAATTCATCATCCAGCCTCTCCTCGTTGTCAGTTGTGCCTCTCTGGGCTCTTATTTATAGAATATTTAAAGAGCCTGGACTGCATGTGCCTCTGTCTTGGGTTCTGTTGTACTATGACTTATAGTTCCAGTTTGTGTCAAATTCGGCGTGGATTGTCAGGATACCATGACTCATGCCCGGTTCAGGTGAATACTGTGTGGTAGTTATACCGAAAAGCACCGTTGTCACTATTAATTTATTGGCAATTCTAGAATATTCCTAGACTACAGTTTTCGCCCCATAAAGTCACTCTATTCCTACCTTTCCTTAGGTTCATTTTCTTCATAGGGCAAAATTCAGTCAATGGCTTAATCTACTGTGTAGATTCTGGCCCCCTAAAATGGCCATTGCCATATGAGGTTGCCACAGCTCTTTATCTATGAAGAAAAGAGATCAATATTTGTGGGTTTTCCCTAAGGAGACACTAGAGATTTCATGAATCACATTCTGTATCCTTAGGGACTTTTTTTTCTTAAGCTAACTATTAAAAACAAAGCAAACCAGAATCATAGTGAACTTTAAATGACAAAACCAGGAGGACAGAATTTTTTACTTGTCATGCTTAGTACTTAATAATTGCAATTAAATAGATGTTATGTTTCATTCACCCTCTAGACTCCCTGAAAGCAGAACAGTCTATCTTTCATCTCTGCACCCTCAGCCTTTAACCACATAATAAGGACATAATAAAGATTAGTGACAGGAATGGATGCAGGAATGAACGACTCTGGAAGACAGGTTATGTGGCTAGATCATTGGGAGGCTAAAGAAAGTTAGAAAAAATAGTAAAGTATGAGAATAGGACTGAAGGATCTAGAAAAGAGCTGAAAAGGATATGTAATTATCCAGCCTAAGATTCCACCTCTATCTAAGTCCATTTGGGTTGCTACAACAAATCACCAGATGGCAGCCTTTCACATGGTGGATGGGGCCAGGGAGCTCTCTGTGGTCCCTTTTATCAGGACACTAATCCCATACATGTAGGTTCTACCCTCATGACCTAATCACCTATCCAAACGATACATCTCCTAAGACCATCACATTGGTGGTTAGGAATTCAAAATGTGAGTTTTGGGGGTTAGAAACATTCAATCTGTAGCAACCTCAAAATGAACAACCTCTCCTCAGAGCACGTATTCCTCATGTGCTGCTGTGGCAGCCAACGTATTTAATTATTATAGCTCCTAGGGGTACTTTGATGGAGTGTGTTCATCTTTTCATTCCTAGCATGGATCGTGGCATGCTCAGTATTCAGAGAGCATCTAAGAATGGACTGAACCAGTGCATACCCAGTATCTCATCAAATCCTAAAATCTTTCCCAGTTTGAAGAGAACTGAGGTGTTGTGTTGAGAAGTTAGGCAAATTGTATAATCCACCAGAAGCGATGTCTAAAAGAATTTAGGCATTCAGCAAACACAAATTTTGATGAAATTTGAAAAATCAAACCATAGTATGAAGTTAAGAAAACACAAATAGGCTTTGCCAGAAGAAAAAAAGGGTTTTGAAATTTTCCATTAAAAATTCAAGAAGAAAAGAAGGAAGATGGGGCATGGAGAGGGAGAAAAAGAAGTAGGGAGTATGAGGGAAGAACCAGAAAGAGTGAAGGCAGTGTATCAGGTTTTTCATTTGATCTGGTTTGCTTTGGGCCCCTAACCAGGGATGATTTATACCTATTCAATTTTCAAAAGCAATCCTTAGTGATATTTCAGTGCCCACTAATATTTTAGGTATATTTTAGAGTCAGTGCTATGCAGGAGGATTACTCAGATTTATATGGCAAACAAAGGCATTTAATAGAAGTCTTGGACTACTTAGGGAGTTAGAGAGAGATTTCCTCTAGCTACTTCATTTGTAGCCTTAGAGAAATAATGCATTAATCTGCAATTAGATCATGTCATCTTTCAGGATGTTTGGCTAAGGTGAAACGTGTAATTAGACAGCTTAAATTGCATGTCACCTCCACCCACAGGGTTGGCACATGTTGTTTTCTCTTGGTACAGTTCTGTGTAAGGATTCACTCAGTGTATCCAGAAGTCACCTTGACCATGAAAATAAGGCTCCTGCAAATTACAGCTTCAGAACTAAATGTTATCTTCCATTATTTGCATACTCCAACTTGAATGAACATGCATTTGATAAATAAGTTTTTCATTTTGCTTACTTATTAATTTAACATAAATTTTACATTTGAGGATAGCTTAATAATTATCAAAATGACTAGCAGATAATGATTAAAAATAGTCTCACATGTACTCTGTCCACCTTTTATTATGGTAGGTATAGACGTGGAAAAGATGCTTTGAGAGAGAGAGTGAAAGAGAGAGCATATGTAAATATCTCCTTAATATTGAACCCAATTGAGTTTCCTCAGTTTGTTGTACGTGTGATAATTACCCTGGAGCACTTTTCTCAATAATGGCATGTTTGTTATTATAAACAACTTTAAATATGTATTTTTTTATTTGGGATTTTGTAAAATATTAGCAGGTGAGGGAAAAGAAAAAATGTAACCCATCTCTATGTATATAATAATGAATGCTAAATGTTAAAGACATATCTGCTAAAATACACTTAAATGCCTGCAGTATGGCCTGCATTATATTTCTGTACCCTTTTATTGCAATGTTAATCAGGAATTTAAATTTTATATTTAGGCATGATATCCTGAGTACTATGTGAAAAGGAAGTGATGATGGAATTTTTATTTTCGTGTTAACAACAGTTTTCAAGGGACCTAATTAAAATCTTTATCTGAACCTTGAATTGGGAAGCCTGTGTGAGTGCATGAGCTGAGTTCATATGCCTTTTGAGATTTTCTTTTCAATTCTATAATTTCATATTTCTAGGTGTTTTTATCCTTTCTCCTATAGTAGCAGTATTTCTTATCTTTAATTACTGCTTCAACTTAAAATGACAGTTAGAGTTTCTAAAATATTTTGAAATACTTTAAGAGGGAAAAACATACTTTTCCAAGTGTTTAACAATCATTTAGGAGTTCCAGAAATTTTAGGAGTTGCCTAGCCGTTCTACAACCTGTCATATTAAGTTGATGTCTGGCTGACTAGAGGCTCATAATTCAGAAGATAAGAAAAATGCTCCTTACTTAATTTTCAAGTCCACCATTCAGATTATGTCAGTATATCTTGAGTGGGATAATACTGGTTGGTCCTTGGAAGAAATAAATGCTTATTGGTTGTATAGGTGTTTATTTAGCATCTTTAGTAGACTTTGTGTCAATGAACTACACCTTTATAATGATCAGGAAGAAAATAACTTTCCTTGAGCATTACCTGAAAGTTTTATGGGACCATGCATTTCATTTTCTGCCAAGACATTATGTGTGTATATGAAGATAAAGACTGGGGGGTGGGGGCGAGAAACACTGAAATACAATGTTGGTTGGCTCTGTGGTTATCTAGCAGATCAATTGCATTTTCTTAGGTCTTTCAAAATCTCAAGGTCAAACATATATTAAGATTAATATTTTTCTTTGGCTGAAAATCAATGAGTTGATCATTGTGGAATGGGCTGGTGTAAGACAAGATGTGCGAGTCAGGATGGAAACTCCTATAATATGAGAAATTTTGATAAAATGAAGTTGCTTTACTTATTTGAACTTAGGTCTTATTTTTCTGAATGGGCATGTGGTAGGTAGGGATTTGGGAGGAAGTGCCTAGGTAATTGTGGAGTACTAACATTGCTAGAAGGACTGGTTTTGTATGCATACTTGTGTGTGTTTAATAAATGTGAAACAAGTCTGAGAAATAGTTGGAACAATTTAATACAAACATCATTGTGAAGATGTTTGCACAAAGATTATGGAGGCATACTACTTGAGTTTGAATCCTGGATCCTTCACCTGTTTTTTCTGTGACAGGCTATTTATTTGACATACTTGCACCTCAGTTTCCATATCTGTAACATGGGGATAATAACAGCAGCTACATTATTAAATTGTCTGGAGGATTGAGTTAATATCCCCCTCCCTCCTTTTATGAGAAAGGAAAATTCAGGGTTTTTTTGTGTTTTTAAAGGATGTATCCTAAATACCTGAAACAATGGTGGCAATCATTTAAAATTGAAAATACGCATCAGAAATGGAGGGAAAAAAAGTGTTTTTAGCAAAAATTAACTACTGGCAAGGACATTATTGAATAGGCTCTGTGTTTTAGTGGCCGTTTACTCCACGATGATGCTGTTAATTATTGAGATTTGACCTCTTACATAATTGATAAATTAATCAGTAAAGAATAATTACAGAACTCTGAAAAATAAAGATTATCATCAGAATCAAAATTTGCCTGTTAGGGTGAGTTCCCTTTGGATTTTCATGGAGAAAATACCGTCTTAGCATCACAGTTTGCTGTACTGAGAAAGTTGGAGGGATTTTTGTTTGTTTTTGTTTCTTAATGACAGACACTTTAAAATATTTTTTTGTTGTTCAGGATATTATGGTAAAAAGCTAATCATTTCTTGAGGAATTTTTTTTTTCCTAGATACTAATATCAGTTTAAGTAAGCTTGATAGCCAGCCTTGATCACCATTGATTACACAGCATTTGAAGTCATTGCTCTAGTGCTAATAGTAAATCTATTTTGTACTGTGTAACCTCTTATATATCCTTAATTAAACTGTCTTTGCTCCATGGAATGTCACCTGCTTGTAGATCAGCCAGAGAGCTCCCTCCTCATAGCTGCCCCTTTGTAACTAGCATAGTGCCTGGCACGTAGCAGGCTCTCAGTTAAGTGGCGGTTAGATGAACAAATCATAATGAATGAAAAGGTGTCAATCCATTTTAATTTATTTCTACTTTACTGTGCTTAATTTTAAGGCATAATAAAATTCATATTAATACATGCACTAAAGGCATAGTGGTGGGAACCCTAGGAATTGAGGTACCATCAGAGAGTTACATGGCGATAGAGGACAATCATCATTTAGACATGGCTCAGATCTATGGAAATTGACAGCTAGTGTAGAGAATCGTGTATTATCGACATTTGCCCACACATGGTTAATATGATTGCTGAAACACTTACTATATTCAAGCACTAAAACAAAACAAAACAAAAAAACTCTATGGGGTTGATTTTGTTAATTGTATTTTGCATCTAAATGGACTCAGAAAGGTTAGGTCACTTGCTCATGGTCACACAACCAGTAGGTGGGTAGAGACCAGAATTGGAACCTGTGTTTTTCTACAAGAAAAGCCTGTATTCTTTGCTTTTCTTTGGAAGTCAGAATACTCTGAGCTGGCCCAAATTCACTATACTTTTTCTTTGACTCAAATGAGTCATACGTACATTGAATAAAATAACAAAACACTGAAGACCTCAATCTTGTAAGATATTTCAAACAATACTCTGCAAATAAATATGAAAATCCTGCAAAACGTGGCAAAGCAGTAACTGCTATACCATATTATTTGGTTAAGAAATCATGTAAAATTTTAAAGTCAATTTAGTCAGCCTGCATTTTTATTTACATTCTAGCATTCAGATAACTTTCAAACATCACTAGAAACAACTTAGAAATTTCACTTCCCTCAGTTTCCTCTCTTATCCCTTAAATTTTTATGTAGCTTCATTTGAAATCATAGCCTCTTCTAATTCTGTTCAAGGTATAATTTTTAAGGAAGAGAAAAGCCATTTTTGAGTGTAGTTTCCATCTTTCCATGTGAAGAAAGTTATAGTTAGACATAAAATGTTATCTCCCTTCTCCAAGTACCCTTTAATAAAGGGATTACGCTCCTGAGGCCCAGATAGTTCCAAACCACAACGAGAACCCTGCGCACAAGAGCTGTCACTTAGAAACCAAGGAATTAATAGATACTTCAGATTTCTCTTATTAATTTAGTTTACAAATCCAAACACCGCAGAAGTTTGCTGATCACTTCCTTGCCATTTTTTTGTTTGGTTGGTTTTCGTTTGTATTTTTCTGTTTCTACATTCCAGTGTTAGAATTTGTACCTAGCTCCTACCAGGCATGTTCAGTCACTTACAAAAATCATTCAAATAATATGTATAATTCTGTCTAGTGATTGAGTTTTATTACTTGCAGCTATAATTTAAGTCAAGGAAAGTATACTGTGCTTTGATGTCATCTTGTATCTTTTGCGCCAGTGTAGAAAACTTTCAAGGTTCATTTCATATCAGTTGAGAAGAACATTTATAGGACCAAAGAGTCTGTTGCATATATGTGCAATTATTTTATGTGTAAAGATTTATTCTTATAATATGTTAATTTTAAACTTTAGTCTCAATTTTTCAGCAAAGTTATTCAATTTAGTTGCTTCTTTTTTTACAAACTGATAGAAAGATGTAAATATTAACTAGTATAAGCTCTATTGTGAGGAGCTTAAGCAGTGTTCCAAAGTATTGAATCAGCTGGAAGAAAGATTTCCTTATTAAATGTATGTGTTATGAATTTATTTGGAATAAAATTATATGTCACTACATACGCAATATTTTAAGATGTTTGCTTAGAATTATGAAAATTCTAATCTTATTTAAGAGCAATTATAATCAAAAAGCTTCCTTACATGAAAATAGTGGTTTTAATATGCTTCAAACATCATTTAATTCTTCTGTATCCATCTGTTATTACAAACATGTTGCTTGTGCTAGCTTAAAATGTAAACAAGAGTATATTCCATTAGAGGGACTTTTCTATATGAACACAAAAGAGAGAGGCTAATAGGTGCAATGATTCTGATGCATGATTTTTACAAGAGGCCCCTAAAAAGAAATAATCAATTGAACTTATAGGTTCTAGTCCTTGTTACAGAACAGCAGATGTCAGGGCTTATTAAGAAAATGTGTGCCCATCACAAAAATCTGCTGAGTTTAACCTGTTTGAAACTAATAAAAACAGTTGCAACGCCAGCTATTTAAGTGAGGGAGGAACTCAGTAGAAAAGTGAAATATCAGTTAGAAATACTTTCAAGTCCTTTAGAACTGTAAGTGCATTTGAATGTTATCCCATGATCAGGGAGGCTGCATGAAGTGATTCTGTTTCTGAGGAAGGTAGTTCTAAGGAGTTTGAACTACAGAATTCAAGAAACAAAGAAACACTACTGGTGATTTTGAAAAACCTTACAAAGCTCCAGTTGGGAGAGATAGGATCAAGATGGCGGAGTAGGAGGACGTGCACTCACTCCCTCTTGCAAGAGCACCGGAATTACAACTAACTGCCGAACAATCATCGACAGAAAGACACTGGAACTCACCAAAAAAGACACCCTACATCCAGAGACAAAGGAGAAGCCTCAATGAGATGGTAGGAGGGGCTCAATCGCATTAAAATCAAATCCCATAAATGCTGGGTGGGTGACCCACAAACTGGAAAACAGTTATACTGCAGAAGTCCACCCACTAAAGTGAGGGTTCTGAGCCCCATGTCAGGCTTCCCAAACTGAGAGTCCAGCAACGGGAGGAGGAATCCCCAGAGAATCAGACTTTGAAAGCCAGCGGGATTTGATTGCAGGACCTCCACAGGACTGGGGGAAACAGAGACTCCACTCTTGGAGGGCACGCAAAAAATAGTGTGCTCACCAGGACCCAGGGGGAAGGAGCAGTGACCCCATAGGAGACTGAACCAGACCTACCTGCTGGTGCTGGAGGGGTGCCTGCTGAGGTGGGGGGCAGCTGTGGCTCACCAAGGAGACGGGCACTGGTGGCAGGGGTTCTGGGAAGTGCTCATTGGTGTGAGCCCGCCCAGAGTCCGCCATTAGCCCCACCAAAGAGCCTGTAAGCTCCAGTGCTAGGTAGCCTCAGTCCAAATAACCAACAAGGTGGGAACACAGCCCCACCCATTGGCAGACAAGCAGATTAAAGTTTTACTGAGCTCCGCCCACCAAATCTGATTAAAGTCTTACTGAGCTCCACCCACCCAGCCCTACCCACCATCAGTCCCTCCATCAGGAAGCATCCTCGAGCCTCCTAGATAGCTTCCTCCACAAGAGGGCAGACAGCAGAATCATGCAGTATCAGCAGTATTTCATCTTGTGGAACTGAAAACCACAACCACAGAAAGACAGAGAAAATGAAAAGGCTAAAGACTTTGTACCAGATGAAGGGACAAGATAAAACCCCAGAAAAACAACAAAATGAAGAGGAAATAGGCACCCTTACAGAAAAAGAATTCAGAATAACGATGGTGAAGATGATCTAGGACTTTGAAAAATGACTGGATGCAAAGATCAAAAAGTTTACCAAAGACCTAGAAGAATTAAAGAGCAAACAAACAGAGATATGCAACACAATAACTGAAATGAAAAATACACTAGAAGGAACCAACAGCAGATTCACTGAGGCAGAAGGGCAAATAAGTGACCTGGAAGACAGAATGGTGAAAATCACTGATGCAGAAAAGAATAAATAAAAAAGAATGAGACGAACTGAAGACAGCCTAAGAAACCTCTGGGACAATGTTAAACACACCAACATTTGCATTATAGGGGTCCCAGAAGGAGACGAGAGAGAGTAAGGACCTGAGAAAATACTGGAAGAGATTATAGTTGAAAACTTCCCTAACATGGGAAATGAAATAGCCACCCAAGTCCAGAAAGTGCAGAGAGTCCCAGGCAGGATAAATCCAAGGAGAAACACACCAAGACATATAGTAGTCAAGTTGACAAAAATTAAAGACAGAGAAATGTTATTAAAAGCAACAAGGGAAAAAGAACAAATAACATATAAGGGAACTCCCATCAGGTTAACAGCTGATTTCTCAGCAGAAACTCTGCAAGCCAGAAGGGAGTGGCACGATATATTTCAAGTGATGACAGGGAAGAACCTACAACCAAGAATACTCTACGCAGCAAGGATCTCATTCAGATTTGACGGAGAAATCAAAAGCTTTCCAGACAAGCAACAGCTAAGAGAATTCAGCACCACCGAACTAACCCTACGACAAATGCTAAAGGAACTTCTCTAAGCGGGAAACATAAGAGAAGAAAAGGACCTACAGAAACAACAACAGAACAATTAAGAAAATGGTACTAGGAACATACATATCGATAATTACCTTGAATGTAAATGGACTGAATGCCCCAACCAAAAGACACAGACTGGCTGAATGGATACAAAAACAAGACCCATATATATGCTGTCTACAAGAGACCCACTTCAGACCTAGGGACACATACAGACTGAAAGCGAGGGGTTGGAAAAAGATATTCTATGCAAATAGAAATCAAAAGAAAGCTGGAGTAGCAATACTCATATCAGATAAAATAGACTTTAAAATAAAAAATGTTACAAGAGACAAGAAAGGACATTACATAAAGATCAAGGGATCCATCCAAGAAGAGGAGATAACAATTATAAATATATATGCACCCAATATAGGAGCACCTCAATGCATAAGGCAAATGCTAACAACTATGAAAGAGGAAATGCAAGGCAGAAATAGAGACAGAGATGTAGAGAACAAACATATGGGCACCAAATGGGGAAAGCAAGTGTTGGGGTGGAATGAACTGGGAGATTGGGATACCAAATTGTACACTCTAAATATATGCTGTTTATTGTCTGTTAACTCTATCTCAATAAAAGTTCTTAAAAAAAAAAAGCTCCAGTTGGAAAGAACTGCATTCCAGAGTGGTTTAAAAATGGAACATGATTTCAGAGTAATTGACATAATTTTAAACTCATCTATACTTTATTTTATGGCCTAATAGTTAATATCTTAGTAAAGAAACAATAAAAAAGGCAGCTTTACTACTTACATGCTTTTTTGCAAGTTGTGCATGTCATGGAAGAAAATAAAGTAAAAGAGAAAATCTTAGTTTGTGTTTTAGCCCTGTTCAACTCCATTCTTTGAGAGTTCTTTCTAAACTTAAGCCTTCCCAGATTTTCTCTTAACAAGCATTTTAAGTAACAGCATCAATTTTAGGAATTCTCAAAGTATTCTGTGCTGTGATTTAAATATGTGCAGAATCAGGCCATACAGTGATCTGCTCATTTCTTGAGTGAATAGGTTAATATATTTAATAATTGGAAGGTAGAAACACCTTTCTGACAATATTTTTCTCACCTAGTTCTCCATCTCATAAAGGAAGTTCCTTTAACAACTAATGAAATCACTTGGTGAAGCAGGTGTAATGGATAGATGTCTTAATGTGCTCCCTGCCTGGGACCGCACAGCCTATTGGAAAAACCAGCAAGTAAAGATGCCGGAGCAGAGTGTCACATTAGTGTCACATTAAGAGCGGTTCATGGGATGCTCTGGGGACACAGAAATGATTCTGCTTAGATCGGTGGGGTTAAGGATGGCTTCTGAGAGATGTGAATAGGAGTGAGGATCACTTTTGCAGGATTTCAACTGAGAAAACGTAGGCTAGCTAAAAATTTTCAAGAGGGCCCTACCATGGTTTTCCCTGTAGAACTAAAAACATCAGTTTATGCTTGAATTATAAAATTTCCTTTTTAGCTCATGCTCTGTTCCTACCTACTAGCAATGGAACATACAGTGGAGGCAGAGAGCTCTATAAAACTATTGCAATTCTATTTCTTATAGCCTAGTATGGCTCTGTAATCCGTTACTTATACAGTTTTCCTTAAAGAAACACATCTTTTCATTCTACCTCTCTGAAGTGTGCATTTCTATACTCAAAGGCCCATTTTGTAGACTATTTACTATTTATTTTGTTGTCTTAAGTTTGCTATTTCAAGCTTTAGGCAGTTGTTACTCCCTTAAATTCTAGTGATTCAAGATTTCTATGAGCAAGTTCCTGTTGACCCAATCAACTGCCTTCATATCTCCATAGAAGTTGATTTTATCCCTTGTCTTCCTAAGTGGAGATAGTATCGTTGCAACCCTGTCTCCTGTAGCAGTCTGCTTTTTCTCTGAATCACAAACAATATGTCATATAAGAAATGAGAAGGTGGTTGTAGGCATTGCTTGAATGATGAGCAGTTCTTAAGCATTACTAATGGCAATTTGAGAACTACTTAGACAGAAGGATACTTAGCGCCAGATCAAATGATCGTCCTTCCAGAAGATGGAAGCTGTATAATTGAACCGGAATAACCATTAAACACTGCATGCCTTTCTTTTCTGCTTGCTGTATCGTATTTTGGTAAGTGAATATAATAATTTACTTCACATCTGATGCTATGCTTTAGCAAATTCAAAGTAAAACCTTTTGAGTCATAAGTTACTCAGAACCAGAAGCCAAATGTAATATTGTTATATAATATTGTTTTTCAATGTCACGTAACCTACTATAACAAAAGTGTATTGAGATAAAAGTATTGGATTGTGTTTTCTGTTGTTTCATAGGGTTTTCTCATTTTTTGATTTTAAGGTTCGTTAGTTTGATTTTTGCTTACTTAAAGCTTTTTGACTGTGGTGATATGGATAGTCTAGACAAGAAGCTTGGGTCACTTAGGGTATTATCTCATAGGATTCTTACGAAGATTAAATAACAATACAAGAGAAAGTATTAAGAACACTGCCTGGCACACAGTAATCACTCAATAGCATTCTTTTTAGGACATTGTAATTATTATCACGCCGTATGTCAGATACCTTTGCTTTTCTCCAAGCAGATTTACCCTAGGTAGCCTATAAGGGATCAATAAAAACTGAACACTACTAAAAAACTAGCTCAAAGTTTATGACCTAAATATTACATCAATCAAGTATGTCAGCTTTGTAAAGAGATTGGAAAATGTGGCGTCTGTGAGTCTGTTTGGGGCAAGGAAGCAGGGCACCTGTGTGTGTTCTCAGTCCTAATCTATATGGGATATTCTGAAAGCAAGCTGTCATTCACACTTTTTAAAAGAATTGGCTTATAGGAACAATGAATTTGTTTAATAGTGTTCAGAAATAAATAATTGTGTAACTTAACTCTTCTATTAGTTTCCCTGAAATCTATGCACCACTTCACAGCCGAAGTAGTGTTTTGAAAATTCAGCTCTGATTAAGTTACTGCCTTCTCCTACCCCACTTGTAGCTCTTTAGTGATTTTATAAAGTTTAAGAAAAAAAGGTCATAGTTCTTGCTATGACATGCAAGGACCTCTGGGATCTGAATCCTCCTTACCTTCCCAGCCTTATGGCTCCTCACTCCCAGTGCACTTTCTGTGGTTCAGTGGTCCTGGTCATGGGCTCAGGCACGTGAGAAACTTTGCAAATGCTGAACCACCTCCCTGGAACACTTTTCCCTGCAGGTCTCACTCAGCTAATTTTTTAATTATAATTTTGATCTCAACACAGTGCCTGGCACATAGTAAGTTCTCCGAAACATATGTAGCATGAATGGAAAAGTGGATGGTTAATGGAATGTGTACTTTCTGAGAAGCTCTGTAATAGAGGATTTTTTGAAATTTTTTTCATTAGTTTTCCCTTTATGTCATTTTATATTAGAATAAAGTTCAAACTCAATTTATTTATTTATTTTTTTATGGTTGTAAGATATTTTTATTTTTTTTTTGTTTTTTAAGGACTTTTATTGAGATATAATTGACATACATTAAACTGAATATATTTAAAGGGTACAATTTGATATTTTTTTTCTTATTAGTAATGAATATATGGCAATCCCAGTCTCCCAGTTCATCCCACCCCAATCCCCATCCCCCCCCAATCCCCATCCCCCCTGCCCCTGTTTTCCCCCCTTGGTGTCCATGGTGTCCATATGTTTGTTCTCTACATTTGTGTCTCTATTTCTGCCTTGCAAACCAGTTGATCTATACCTTTTTTCTATATTCCGCATATATACCTTAATATATGATATTTGTTTTCTCTTTCTGACTTCATTCTGTATGACAGTCTCTAGGTCTATCCATGTCTCTACAAATGTCCCAATTTTGTCCCTTTTTAGGCTGAGTAATATTCCATTGTATAGATATACCACATCTTCTTTATCCATTCATCTGTCGATGGACATTTAGGTTGCTTCCATGTCCTGGCTGTTGTAAATAGTGCCGCAGTGAATATTGGGGTGCATGTGACTTTTTGAATTATGGTTTTCTCAGGGTATATGCCCAGTAGTGGGATTGCTGGGTCATATGGTATGTCCATTTTTATTTTTTTAAGGAACCTCCATAATGTTCTGCATAGTGGTTGTATCAATTTACATTCCCACCAACAGTGCAAGTGGGTTCCCTTTTCTCCACACCCTCTCCAGCATTTATTGTTTGTAGATTTTCTGATGATTCCCATTCTAACCAGTGTGTGGTGAAACCTCGTTGTAGTTTTGATTTGCATTTCTTTAATAATTAGTGATGTTGAGCTGCTTTTCTTGTGCCTCTTGTATGTCTTCTTGGAGAATGCCTATTTAGGTCTTCTGCCCATTTTTTGATTGGGTTGTTTTTTGATATGGAGCTGTGTGAACTGTTTGTATATTTTGGAGATTAATCCTTTGTCTGTCGATTAGTTTGCAAATATTTTCTCCCATTCTGAGGGTTATGTTTTCATCTTGTTTATAGTTTCCTGTGCTTTGCAAAAGCTTTTAAGTTTCATTAGGTCCCACTTGTTTATTTTTGTTTTTATTTCCATTACTCTGTCACGTGGGTCAAAAAAGATCTAGCTATGATTTATGTCAAAGAGTGTTCTTCCTATATT
The DNA here is from genome assembly GCF_030028045.1 of Hippopotamus amphibius kiboko. Classification (NCBI taxonomy): domain Eukaryota; kingdom Metazoa; phylum Chordata; class Mammalia; order Artiodactyla; family Hippopotamidae; genus Hippopotamus; species Hippopotamus amphibius. The sequence continues at coordinate 39,350,962 of NC_080192.1, read as the reverse complement.
TTTCTCTAAGAGTTTTATAGTGTCTGGCCTTACTTTCAGGTCTTTAATCCATTTTGGGTTTATTTTTGTGTATGGTGGTTAGGGAGTGTTCTAGTTTCATTCTCTTACATGTAGCTGTCCAGTTTTCCCAGCACCACTTATTGAAGAGGCTGTCTTTTCTCCGTTGTATATCCTTGCCTCCTTTGTTATAGATTAGTTGACCATAGTTTTTCTCCGGCAAACTCAACTTAAATATTCCCTTCTTTGGATTCACATTCATGTATCTGAATGTTTAAAAGATTCTTGTTATGTTAATAGAGAAAAAAGTCCTTTATCTTCTGCTATATTCTTTCAGATTTAGGGTGAATATATTAATAATAGGGGAAGGGATAATACAGTCTCTCTCTAGAATTTTGGAAGATTTTGAGATAAGGTCCAAAGCTTAACTCACCAAAAATGGAGTGACTGCATGCCTCAAATCTATATTGAATGGTAAGAATTGTAACAGTGAATATGCTGTACATGATAGCCAGACAGAAATAAAAAAGTAAAAAAAAATCTTAAAAAAAGAAAAAAAACATACATGGAAGCTTTACTTTATTAATCTCCTGCAGGTGCCCATGTCGCCTCTTATTGCAGGCTTGGTTTAGAATGAGGAACTGAGTAAAAAGAATTCCTTTGAAAGAAAAAATGTTTAGGCCCAGAAGCTGATGAATTTTCTTCTATTCTTAGGGTAGCAAACAGAAAGAAAGGTATAACTTCTGAGCTTTACTCTCTCTAACAAGGTTGTTGTGACCAAATGAATGTGAAGATTTAGAATCCTGTACAATCCTAAAATATTGGTAACAGTAATAATACTTTTTATTAACTATTAGTAAATGTCAATAAATTCTGATATGCAACAGAGAAAATTGATTTATTTTATGTGCAGTAAATAAAAAAGACGTGCGACCCAATTAGAAATGACAAATTATTCCTAATCTTACTTCTAAATTTAAAACATTGTTCATAATTTTAAATCTTTCAAGATTTCATTATTCATTTTTCGCTCTCTCTACTTGTTAGTGTTACATATCTTGAAAAAGAGTATTTGTTGTCTGAATTACTTCTCATAAAATATAAACATTGTGTGGCTTTTTTAGCCTTTAAGAAATGTCTTTTTTTTTTAGTTTATGAAAATACTAGTTGGTGTGTGTGGGTGTGTGTATCCAAACATCCCAAATGTCCCACACTACTAATATGAGTAACAATTAGAAGTGCACACACAGTGGTATTACTAGGCTTATTCTGTGTCATTGTGTACCATTATATTTCATTATATTGTCATTTCATTACCCACTCTATGTTCTTACTCTGTCTCTAATGGAACACTGTCAAGAGATATACTTTGAATCTATAACTTACTTGGCTTCTTAACCACACACTCTACTTTTAGAAGTTTCTTCTACTCTGTCTTTCAACACAATGCTCCCTTCTTTTGACTATTCTTGGGCATATTACATTCTCTTGTGTTAAATGTTGTATTAAATGTTGGTTTTCTTCAATGATGCTCAGCCATTTTCTCGTCTTACACTTTATTATTTTCCTTGAGCAATTTCAGCTATTCCCTTAGCTTCTGTTTTCACATCTCTACAAACAATGTCCAGTCTCTGCCCTTAGCTCCCAAATTTGTTTTTTATTCGTTGGTCTTGCAAATTAGAGAGGGTCGTTAAGAGTGTGGACTTTGAAGACAAAATGCTTGGGTATAAATGTCAGCTTTACTTATTGGTTAGGTGACCTTGCAAGTTCTTTAATATCTTCGTGCCTCAATTTCTTGTGTTCCATGCTACGGCTGTGAAACTTAACCACACATGTAAAATTCGTAGAACCTGCACATAAGAAGTGTTCTATTAGATGTGTTGTTGTTGTCATTGTTACTACTGCTTGGGCAGATAGCATGAGCAGGGAGACGTAACACTCAGCAAAGGAAACACGACCCGACCCCTGCTCTCCTGGAGCATATAGTCTATAATCCTCTTTTTAGCTTCCTCCTAGATTTCTGTGCTTGGTTGACCTCCTGGTATTTCAAATACAAGATAATTAAATCCAAAACAAGCACATGCTTCCCCCTCAAATCTACATCTAGTCCTCATAACACTTAACATCTTTAAAAGGGTTACCTGGTATATTGAACGTTACTTCAGTTACATTTTACAGGAAACAACTTTTTGAACGTCTCATGGGTGTGACACGGGTCAACCACTTGCCAGTGATCCCCCAGCATAAGTCCTGGAGCTGGCACTTGGACCAAGGTTGCTCTTCTGGCCCCTTATGTAAGAGTCACTACCAAAGACACCATGTTTCCTGGAACCTGGTAGAACATCAATACATATTCTTGAATAAGTGAATGTAATGAACCCTAATTTATTAATTCAGAGTTTACATTTTGACTGTGTCCCTTTTATTCTGTTAGAAGATAGGGAAGTGGGAAGGGACCAGTATTTTTTGAGCAGGGAACATTTATAAACCTTAATCATTCATTTGTCATACTTCACCTCATTCTATCCTTGTAACTCTATTATCACCATTTTTAAAATGAGAAAACTCAGGAGTTGAACAGTTCTCTTAAGATGCCTGAGCTGGTACATGTGAAAGTCACAATTTAATTCCAAGCCTGTCTTAATTCTAAGGACCTGCAATCTTTCTACTATACCATCTTGCCTAATTATTTTACCTGGCAACCTATGGAAAATAGTTTTCTTTTCCACCATACTTTTAGCTTTTCACAACATATATGTCAAACATTCTGTCATATCACTTGTTTCAGATATGTCAATAAAAACTTTGGCAAGATAAGTCACCTATTTGTTTACAGAGCCTCAGACAGAATCCAGAGGTATGATTCAAAACCTCAAGCATGTGAGTTAATCCCTTATTATATATTTTTGATATATTGAAGAAGGTACTTATTCCTATTGTGTTCTTTTTATATATATAAAACACTCAAAAGAGTTAATATTCATAAAAGCCTTGTCTTACTAATAAATATTGAGAGAAATTTAAGTGAAATAATCATTGGCTTCTGATCACATATGACTATTAAGTCAATATATGCTTCTACTCTCTTTAATTTTTCCAGAATATTATTGGACAATTCCTTGTTCAGAAACTAAATGTCAAGGATAATAAGTGAGATATTAGAGCATAAAACTATAAAACATAAAAAAAAATTTGAGCATAGAACTATTAAGGACAGTGACGTAGTTTTATTTTCTTGTGTTACAGTAGAGAAGGGCATCTTAGCCAGCCTAGCACAGTGATGACATATTTTCTGAATTGTTTTTTCTCACGTCTCATGCTTAATTTAACAAATATTGTGGGCATACTGTGGGCAAGGGATCACTACGGAGGGGATAAAAGAGGGCGGAATATCATTTCTTCCCCTTGAGGAACTCATAATCTGATGGCAAAAGCAGACTTGTATGCAATCAACTATAGTATTTGGAAGAAAAAAGTATGTCTTTTAATAGCAAAACAAAATATTCTGGTATTGTAAAAAGAGCAAGGCTAGAGGGCAGGGCACTGCGGAGCTTGGAATGAAGTGGCAGGATATTAAAGAGAAGACATCAGTTATGAAGCTAAAGCACATATAGGCAGTGACATGATAAGAGCCTGGATTAGTCAGTGGACTGAAAGAATAGAAGGGAAAGCATATCAGGGACATTTCAGGGGAAGAATCAATAATATGTGACACTTAATCAGATGTGGGAGTGGAAGTTAGGCGGAGTCAAAGATAAATTTCAGTTTTCTTATCAGATACTAAGCCAGGGAACACAAAATAAGAAAAAAGCTGTAAGGGAAATGTGCAGCATTTCATTTGAGGTTTGAGAGTTTAATATTCCAGTAGTAGGACAGCTATAAGTAGATAGCCATCAGGAGGAAATTTGGGTCTAGAATATAGTGAGGAGGAAGCAGGAAAAGAAACTACAATAAAACAGAAAACTACAAAAAGCAAAAAGTATGAACGTTGACACAGAACAAAAGTTTTGAAACAGTGGAATGGTGCTTCACCATCTCAATCATGTAGAGAAGTTGAAAATTGAGAATTAGGTGTTGGATTTGACAGACGTGAGATGCTTGATGACTTTAGTATAATGAATGAGGAAGCCAGGTTGCTGAAGATTGAATAGATATATGGAAGTAAATGCAGAAGAGCTCACTATGAAAGTTTCATAATAAAGAGGAGAAAAGCAAGTAAAGAGTAAAAGGGTAGTTGGTGTAGAATTAATATCTTGGCTTAGTATGGAGAAAAATGAACTTGTTTTAAACTGGTAGAAAACAAAAACAGAGAAGAAAAAGAATAAAGATTCTTAACCCAAGGTCCATAGAGTAGGAGTCTATTTGGGGCTCCAGATTGGTTTTTGATCTCTTAAAAGCATAAACAATGTGTTGAGTATATGTTAATTTTTACTGGAAGAATCATGAGATTCTCATAAGGATCTATACTTCCCACTGCAACCTCCCAAAAACAAATTTTGGAATCTCTGAACTATACAGAGGGAACATTTTGTCGGCAATGATCAAGGAAGCACAATGAAATTAATTCAAAAGGATGTATATTCTACACCATTTCATTGAAATTTTCATCTGTGCATCTCAAAGTGTTCCATGTATATTATTAGCAAGTTTGAAAAGAATGTCATTTCATCTCTTAACTTATTCTGAATTCTGAAAGGAAAATAGACCTAAAAGGATCTTCACTGTATGCATTACCTAAAAGATAACTGAGCACTCGCCCAATCTGTGAGAGGCATGGAGCAGGATGGACTCAAACAATTAGGCAGGACACCCAACCTAGACTTTAATGGAACCATGCCTATGTGGGATTCAGTAATGTTTTAGCAGACAAACTATCTAAGCTGAAACATGAAGAACCCATTCATTCAACCACTGTTTATGGAGTGCCCATATGAGCCAGATACTACCCCAGGTGTTTGTATTATAGGCATGAATAAGACAGAAATCTCTGCCTCAGGCCTTGTGGCAAGAGGGAGACAAGATAAACAAATGGACAAATAAACAAAAGTCTGTATTATCAGGTCTTGGTAAGTGTTATAAAGAAAATACATAGGAGGGATGGGTACAGTGGCAATGGAAGACTGCCCCACAAAGGGGACATTTGATAAAAGACTGGAATAAACTGAGGAAATGAGCCATGTAAATACCCAGGAAGAGTCATGAGTGGTGGAGAGAACAAAGGCCCTGGGCAGGAAGATGGTCTGTTGAGCTGGAGGAGTGGCCAGTGTGTCTAGAACAGACTGAGGAAGGCAGAGATGAGTAAGGTAGATGAGGCCAGAAAAGGCTTATGAGCCAGTTAAGGAGTTGGAACAGGAATAAGTCAAGTGAGGACGGGAGGGAGTAGCTCGAATTATTCCAGAAGTTTGATTTGACTAAGGTTGGTGTGGAGAAATGAGGTTGGAGATGGGGATAATAGTGTTATCCTCTTCATAAGATAGAAAGGACTTGATAAATGATTTACTATCAACTAGCCTTCAACAACACACTAGAAACCTGAGGTTTGCATATCAAAGACATCGCTAGATAACTTCATCATCCAAGATTCTCTACCAGGAGATACCAACTGTTTCTTTCTTTATACAAGACACTGTATTGAGTACAATGCTTTAGATTGCAATAGGTATATTCTTATATAGTAGCTTTAGACAATTTTATAAATTTTCTTACTTTTGAATGCCTAAAGTTCTGAGGGTTTCCAAAGTAAACATATTTCACTGATTTATATATACATATTTTAAAGAACATGAAAATAAAGTAGCTTGATTTTTTTTTTAGTTATTCTAAAATTTCATAATGTTCAAATATTAATTGGGATTGGTTTTTAAACTTCATAAAATTTCTAACTTCAATTTTTTGAGTGGTTCTCTTTAGTACATAATGCTTTTAGGAATATAAAACAATTCTAGGGACTAAAAATAAGTACCCTCGTCTCCCTTTCCCCATATAACTGATGGACTCCGAATGTTAGTGAGTCTTGGACAGCTTTAATCGTTGTAAATTATGTGCTTTTACATCTGATTTAAGAAACAGGTGAATGTTTATTTAATTGTTCAATTGGGATTGATGCAATTGTCTTCTACTTATGTTATCTTCTTATTGCCCAAATCATACATAGAAGATATATCATTTTTTTAATATAGGTAATTTATGAAGGTTAGAATCAAACGTTTATGGTTACTATTACATGAACAAGCTATTTCAATAGAGACTTCTTTGTTCTATCGCATTGTACTTGCTTAAGTCTGGATTTTCTCATATCTAGGTTCTTATGACACTGACAGTGTGATGTGAAAATGTGGGACTAAATATTTTGTTAAAAATAAACTGTTATACCGTAAAGTATACTATAAAATTTTTTACAGTTTACTTCACTTATTTGTTTATTGATAGGCTCTTTTCTTATCAAAGTAGAAAGCCTCTTTTGTAAATTCTAAAAATTTTTATTGTGAGTTAGCTATAACCTGGTTCATTTAGTACTTATTTACACGGAAAAAGCTTGAACTTGATAATAATACAGAGCCATTCCAACAAGGTCAGTATACTCTGCCTTCATTATTACAGTTAATTCTTCATGATTTTTGTTGCCTTTTTATGAACATTTACATCTTTTACAATTTCTTACATTTTAAATACATTTTCTAAAATATTTACTATGTATACAAATACTTTATTTTTGTATTTGGCACTCCAACATCGGAACTGGTATAGAATTTAGCAAATACAATAGTAACATAGTTTTAATTGAATTTTACAAGAACTTTAAGCAATATGAAGGCAGAGACCAGATCTGTCTTGTTTGCCCCTGTAACTTCAGACCTGCAAAAGTGTCTAGCACAAGGTACGTGCTCTATAAATTTGTTAATATAAAGGAGAGAAGAAAGAAGAGATAGAGGACAAGAGAAGGGGAAATATAAATTAATAAGACAGTTCTTGCCCTTGAAGAGACTTACAGGCCAGATAAGGAAATAGGACATGTACATAAAAAACTATGTACATCAATACAATGATGTACACTCCAATATTCCTTAATTATATGTGCTTTCAGCGTTCAAGAATGGGAACCTTTAGGCTGTAGTGTTTTTAAGTTTGAAGTTGTGTTAACTTGATATTAAAAAGAATAATGATGTCAGTAATGATAACATTAACACTAGCCAACCCAACAGGGCCTATTATGTGCTAACATTTTAAGTGAATTAATTTATCCAATCCTCATAATAGCACTGTTGGAGAGTTATGATTATTATATTTGTTTTTTTACATGAAGGAATTGAGGATTATAACTAGGAAGTTCTAAAGACAGAACCCAGTGACAACCAAACAATAACTGTGAAAGCTGAATTTAGTCCTTTACTGTAAATGTCACTCAAAAAAAAAAGACACCTTTTTTTCATACAGGATTTATATTTTAATTTCATTCATTTTTTTTCCTTAAATTGAATTTATAGTAAAATAGTAATAGTTATAAATAAGTATAACAATATAAATTTTATTTCAAACTATTTAAAAGCAAATGTATTAAATAGCTCCAAATGTTAATTATGCTTCTTTGAAAACTTTATTGAAAGTGTACCTTTAAAAATTTTATTATTTTTTATTGAAGTATAGTTGATTTACAGTGTTGTGCCAATCTCTGCTGTACAGCACAGTGACTCAGCTATACACCTATATGCGTTCTTTTTTATATTTTTTTCCATTATGATTTATCACAGGATATTGAATATAGTTCCCTGTGCTACATATTAGGACCTTGTTGTTCATCCATCCTAAATGTAATAGATTGAATCTACCAACCCCTTTGGAAACAAGCAACTAAAGAAAATCTAAGAACATGTCAGTGTTCTGATTCTAACATTTTGTGTCTCTAGATTTCTAAGCTTACCTACAAATTATTGCTCACTTTCTTTCCCTGCTCCATTCACGCACTTAAGAAAGTCTGCTAGAGCCTGAGCTGCGCAGATCGCTGTGCAGAATAAAATGTTAATCCCTTGGCTTATTCAGTCCAAGAATAATTGTAATATACTTACAATAATTGTGATAAACTGAGACTGTGACTGACTCAGTGCCATAAAATTAATTACTCGTCTTTAGTCTTATATGTGTTTTATATATATATATATATATATATATATATATATATATATATATATACACACACGCACACACACACATGTATATATATATTTAGGAAAAGCACACAAGCATGGAATATACATATATGTATATAATGCATTATATATAATATGATTAATATATATTAATATTATATATAAGTGATATATATAATATAATGTATTATATATACATGCCTTCCATGCTTGTGTGTTTTTCCTAAATCTGTTCTCCCAATGACTTTTACCTGCACTTCATATCAGAGTTCACCTAAATTCCCACAGTGGTCAAGTATCGCTAGTGTTGCTAGTTTGTTGTCTAGTAACTAGCATACCACTAACAATGGTCAATAGATTATGGCATAAAAAAATAGATCATGTGTATCATGGCCAGTTAGCAAATCTCTAGACAAGATTCCTTTCCTAACTAAATTTATCTTATAAAGAGCTCCAAACCTCCTTTGAATAATTTAAAGTCAAATTTGAAAATAATTTACAAAAGAAAAAAGAAATATATTCATTTGTCCTCAATAACAAAGAAATAGAGAAACTGAAGGCAATCAGTTGAACAAAAACAGGTTATTAAAATTCACAGTGTATTTTATGTTGAAATTTCAGAAATGAAAAAGAAAAAGATGAAAGCAGATGCATTGTTTTGTGCATTAAATCAGACAAGAGAACCAAGGCTTTCAAACTCCTTTATTCTGATCAATTTACAAAGAAAAATTATATAAAATTCATCGTAGCTTTTATCTCACATTGATTAATATGGTAAAGGATTTCTCCCTGGCAAATTTTTTGCTTTAAAAAAATCCAAGTAAATTTTACTTCTAATAATAAAAGAAAAACTTGTTTTTTTAAGTATTTAATGCTATTTTAACATTGTATCCTTAGAAATAAAGTGCTATGTTGGTTTGACTTGGACTGTGTCTTACAGCAAGGAAATATGAAGTCTATAATAAAAAAGGCACTTTTCACTCACTGGATTGAGAATCAAAAGATGTGAATGATAGCTTCTGCTATGCTACTAATAGGCTGTGAGAAATTGGTCAAGTGAATTTCCATTTTATTAAGGAGGGGAATCACTGACCCCTTTAGAGAATCTGGTGAAAATGCACAAATACATAAGCATTCAATTTTATGTGATACTTTAGAGGATTTGCAGTCCAATTGGTAATGAAACCAAGGACTAGATAATTCCTAAAGTCCTTTCTCATTCTGTGTTTCTATTACAAAAATTTTATCCTAAATTATTTCTTTAATAGGGAAAATTTTTTTGAATGATGCAAGTAAGAGCCTACCTCTCCTGCTTTCTCCCTCACTTTTTTGCCTTTGCACATTGCAAACAAGAGTCTTCTTATGCAGTTATCTTACAGGGCATCTTGGTGTAAGGATATTCATGTAATTATTCTTTACGTTTTCAGGTCTCAGGTAATTTTGCTGGTATGTTATTTGTGGTTTACTTAAACATAAGGTCAAAAATCTGAGGTAATGCATCATAAACTAATCATTCATAGTTTCTTTACCAAGGTTCACTGAACTATTTAACTTACACTGACTGCCGTAACATTAATTTTCCATATTAAAGCAGTTACTCAAATTAACCTTTTTAAATTACACACCATAAAAAATGAACATACATAAGTAAAAATTAAGGGCATCATAAGCAAATAACCTTGGGCATTTTTTCTTGAAAAACTTTAGCTTAAGCACATTCCTCTAGATTATTTAAGCTATTTGGTATATTAAAACAATTTGTATCTAACCAGTAAAATTTATAGTACATTTATTCAGTGGAAGAAAATAACTGATAAATTAAACATCTCACGCTGTGGAAGCAGTCCATTAAAGTTCCTAACTTATTAGATATTTTATTTTGTCTATGAGCTTTTATGAATTCATCTGTATCATAAAAACATAATATTTTAATATTACAAAATTTGAAGTACATATATTTGGTTAATTCCAAGTTCCCCTGTCAAATAAATGGTATCAGAGAGTCCTTTATCTATATCTATCTCTAAATTGATAATAACCAAAAGGATATAGAGTTTTGTGAAAAATACCAAGAGAATTTGCTGAAAAGTGCTTGACTCTTATGCTAAAATGATTGAACTTAAAGTCTAAGAGAAGTACGTTAGGACAAAATATATTTTTGCTTTCAAGTTAACTTCCTCATCTTTTATTTTTTATTCATTCACTTTGCCCAAATTGGTTTATTTATACCTTTTCTATAAGCTACAACTATAAATGCTTTTTTTTAATTTAAGTTTCGTTGATTTATAATGTTGTGTTAGTTTCTGGTATACAGCAAAGTGATGTGTGTGTGTGTGTGTGTGTGTGTGTATATGTATATATACACATACATATATATTCTTTTTCTTATTCTTTTCCATTATGGTTTAGTGCAGAATATTGACTATATATAGTTCCCTGTGCTATACAGTAGGACCTTGTTGTTTCTCTGTTTCATGTATAGTACTTTGTATCTGCTAATCTCAAGCTCCTAATTTATCCCTTTCCCACCCCCTTTGGTAACCATAAGTTTGTTTTCTATGTCTGAGTCTGTTTCTTTTTCATAGATAGTTTCATTTCTGTCATATTTTGGATTCCACATACAAGTGATATCATATATTTGTCTTTCTCTCCCTGACTTACTTCAGTTAGTATGATAATCTCTAGATCCATCCATGTTGCTGCAAATGGCATTAGTTCATTCCTTTTTTATAACTGAGTAGTATTCCATTGTGTATATATACATACCACATCTTCTTAATCCATTCATCTGTTGACGGACATTTAGTTTGCTTCCATGTCCTGGCTCTTGTAAGTAGTGCTGCTATGAACATTGGGGCGCATGTATCTTTTCAAATTAGAGTTTTCTCCAGATATATGCCCAGGAGTGGGATTGCTAGATCATATGGCAACTCTATTTTTAGTTTTTTAAGGAACTTCCATGCTGTTTTCCACAGTGGATGCACCAATTTATGTTCCTACCAACAGTGTAGGAGGATTCACTTTTCTCCACACTCCCTCTAGTATTTATTACTTGTAGACTTTTTAATGATGACCATTCTGACCAGTGTAAGGGGATACCTCATTGTAGTTTTGATTTGCATTTCTCTAATACTTAGAGAAGTTGAGTATCTTTTCATGTGCCTGTTGGCCAGCTATGTGTCTTCTTGGGAGCAATGTCTGTTTTGGTCTTCTGCCCACTTTTTGATTGGGTTGTCTGGTTTTTTGTTATTGAATTGTATGAGTTGCTTATATATTTACAAATAATGTTCTTTAATGACGAATCACCAGGAGCACATTTTATTAGTCTAATAAGCTCCATTTACCATGCAAAGTGGACCTCACATGAAAGTAACTTAGGGATAAAAATAATAGTAAATGATTGCTAGCATCAGGAGACAGTTTCCTAAATTATCCATTCATTTATACAATCAGCATGTATTTGTTGAGCGACTAATATATAGAATAGTAGCCAAATGACATTCTAGACACTAGATATGCATCAGTGAAGCAAAGTGAAAAAAACTAGTTCTTACAGGTTTTTGAAGAAGTGGTGCTGGTGAGAGGAAGAAACAAACAAACATATATGTAATGATAAGTACTAGGAAGAAAAATACAACATCACTTAGAAGTTAACAGAACAAATAAACCTAGACCTATTAAACATCAGGGAGTCAGAAAATTAATTTTTAAATCAATACAATAAATTTCATTCTTAAGAATAGGTAAAGGAAAGGATTTTTTTTTTAATAGTGATAAATATCCCCACCCCAAATCATTATCCAGATTGACTAAAGGGATCTGATGCTTCAGTGGCTTCCGTGGTTCCCTCACCTAGAGCCCACAGCAGAGGCTGCCCCATGCCTGCCTCCAGCCTTGAAACCTCTGTGCCTCTCCCTACTCACTACATGTCAACCACGCTGACCTTTTTTGTCCTCCTTGTTCCTCAAACGTATGAAGCTCCTGTCTGCCTCAGCACTTTACACAGACATTGTTGTACCTTGAATCTACTTCCTTCCCCCACCCCACCTGCAAATCGAGCTAATTCCTAAATGTGATTTATTTCTGCGAGGAAACCAATTCTTGATGAAGCTCCCCTGCTCTCACTTTCCCAGCATCTTTACCTGTCCTTTTTGGAACTTATTACATTTAAAGTATGTAATGACACATACTCTTTATGTATGTTTTTATCATCTGTCTCTTCCATTAGCCTGCAAGCTCTGTGGGGCAAGGTGAGATGGTCACGAGAGACAGCTGTTTGTCTCCTTTGCAATGAGCGTGTCTTGCTCCCTGCCTGACGCAAATAAGCATTTAGAAAATCGCTTCTGAGAGAAAGAATGAATTTCCATCAGAAACGTCTTAGGTTTACAACCCATGGTTTTATGTAACACATTGTAAAGCGGGTTCTGGTGGGAGCTGGTAATATCCTTTTAAACCATGGGACTGAGCTAAATGATTCTAGTTGAATCTTTTGTTTTTAAATCTGTGTTACATACTGTTCCTGCCCCAGACTCTGCTGGAAGTCTACTGCTTGCTTGTAGGCTCACAGTCCCAATGACAGATGTTTTTTAATCTTTGCTATTTGGCTTCCAAAATGGGTGTATATTACTAACTCATGTATTCTCACCAACATTTAGAAAATGACTCTGGGGGCTGGGCTCTGAGAAATCAGATGCTTTCTGGGAGCTGTAGCCATGGGAGAGAGGTTTTCAATGCTTTCTGGCGGGAAAAGCCGTTTTATGCTTGGAATCGTTGAAAAAGAAGGTCCAATTGTGAAAAGCCACAATTATATAAACCATTAAATAATTCTAGGGCGCGACATAGATCAGGACGTCATTGTTTGATCCCCTCACCTCACGTGTGTGTGAAGGGCACACACATAGATATGTATAAACAGTGTTGGTGATGTTTTCTACTTCTTTCCACCTGAGAACTTAGAATTCTCCTTGAGGATGGGAAGAATCCTTTATCAATGCCTACCGTATCCTAAATCTCCATTGTGGCACTGATCTATTCATAGTAATAATTTATTTCCTTACCTGTGTCTCCAATTCTTTCAGAGGCAAAAAACTATCTTTCCTCATTTTTTATCCCCAAGACCAGGCCAGCAAGAAAATGGTCCACAATAGACATTCAATTAATATTCATTGAATGAATCACAGATTATAAATAAGTACTTATAATGGAAACAGGCTAAGCTGAAGTCAGCCTTCCTTTGTCTATCTCAGCCAGGCAAAATGGAGCTCAGAAGCCACTCAGGGAATTACACTCTCTTATGCAGCATCTTTTCCCTTAAACCAACAACTAAAGTTTTCCCAAACCCAGGAAACCCCTGAAAGATGCTCCTACATGGATTTAGGTCAGAACGATTCTGGTCCATTAGTTGGCAAAAAGGACCCCTTAATAACTGCAGAGGAACTGTAAAATCCTATTCAGAATATAATGAAAGCTGCAGGGGATTGTATATTCATTTATCTTGTAGTAGGAAAACTTGAATCCTCAAATAACAGGGTGTTGCCATGTTAGCTTCCTCCAGAGAACTGAAACTCTAACTGTAAAGAGAGCAGAATGGTCTGATTAGTATCAGAGCTGCTGGAATCTGCAAAGCCTCCATTCTTAATTGCAGCTACAAGATGCAGCTGATAACTTAAAGTCTCCCTGTATGAGTTTATACATTCATGGTTGAATTCTGCTACTTTGGTTTTTTTTTTTTTTTGAGATTTCATATTCTAAAAGCATTATTTAAAAATCTCAAATATAAGATAGTACAATAGGTTGCTTTGTATCTAAGAATAAATAAATGCAATAAAAGAGTATAGTTTAAAAAAACAGAAAGAATAAAAGGAAGAAGGAAAGAAAAGCATAAAGAATGGAAAAGAAAGGAGGGAGGAGAAAAAGACAAAGGAAGCCAGGAAGGAAGGGAACTATTAAAATATTTGATAGACCTCCTCCACAACTCAGAGGGTTTTGTATGTGCAGTATTTCAATGTCCTTCCTAGGTAAATAGCAATGCCTTTCGTTTTTATTAGCACGGCTGCAGCTGCTGTTGCTTACAAAGAGATTCACAAATCAAAATAGACTCAGTTAGCTTTTCAATAATTCTAAAAGGTGGGGGCACACTGCCAGAGAAGGATAGCACTCCAGTACCCTAACAAGGAGTCTTGTTAGCAAAACAAAGTGTGAATTGCTTAGAGATAATTCCCTACCGGTGGTAATTCCACTGGGTGCCTTCTGTGGTAGCACATGCTTTTTCTCCTCTGCAGAGCCATGCCATAGAACAGGCTATGTTGGAAGAAATAGGAAAAAAGTTGCTTTCTTGAAACATTTCTTCTTCCAGATTTTTCTTTATGTCCGCATGATTCATACCTCTTGGTTCTTAGCCTGGAGCACCTAGCGCACCCAGGAATTGAGGAAGCTAGAGCTGGATGTGAATAATGAATGGGTCACATCTGCCAAAGCCTGTATACACACTCAGTAGCAAAGGCGAGTGCAGAGTTGCAGGGCAGCATCTTTATTAATTTTTTCTATTCTTTTCTTTCTCTCTAGGGAAACCAGGCAAACAAGAACTAGCAAGAGCTTGACAAACGCCTGCATTCGAATTGGAAGACCGTTCACCTGCCTATTGCTTCATTCCTGGAAATTGCACTGCAACTAAGTAAGGTATGTGGAAAAAACAGAAACTTTGGTATGTTTTGTTGATGAACTTGTGATATGTGGAAGAAAATACATTGGTGTGGAAAATTGGAGGACTGTATCTCTCACTTCAAAAGAATGTTTAGTATTTGTCATGCCTTTTGAAATTATTACTAGTATTAAGGCCCTTGATGTGCTAATGTAGTTGGTGGGACACTGGCCACTTATATAACATTTTTGCTTTCTCCCACTCTCGTTTTGTGCTTCATCAAATCCAGAGTTGTCATGGTTCATTACCTGTAAATGATCTTGAGCAGCCTTGCATTCTAAAAGAATATGCCATAGCATCTGCCTCTGTGCTTTTGTGCCCCGCTGTACACATGATATTTTAGCAGCAATATTGGGTAAGGGGTAGAAGTGGAGGCAGAGTTTGTCTCGGGCTGATGTTTCTTTGTGCCATGCTATGTCTTACTCTCTCCTGTATGCCTAAATCGTCAATGAAGTACGTATATCACATTGCGACTGCTACATGTTAGAGCACATAATTGGGGTTGTAGAGTATCTGCTTGAATGTCCCAACTAATGAATTCCATCAAATTCAGTTATCATTCTTGGACTCTTCATTAACCAATCAAATTGCTTCTTTGGTCTGTCATTTCTAACACCCTTTCACTCGGCATGAACACAATTCTTTGAAGTTAATTGGAGGTGATTAAATTATCTCACTAATCATTATTGGGAGTCCCATGTTACTGAAGTTTTGGATTTCTAAAGAATCACCTTTCACTTGGTTCTCATTGTATACAGGAGAAATAATGTTAGAGTATGAGGCCATGTCTTGAACTTTATTCCACTATTTGCATCTTACTTTCTTCCTGAGGAAGTTGACTAGAATAGGTCTCCAGTACTACAATCATACAGAAATAAATCAACCATACACTCCGGTAAGTTCACCATCTTATGAAATAAATCTGTCTGGTAGGCTTTTGTTACGACACAGTTCTTCACCTTTGGGGAGTGAACTATTTCAGTGCTACGAGTTTCTCTTCTCTCTGATGCAGTATGACTTTACAGGATCACAGTTGTTATTGCTGAAACATGTTTTTTTCTAATTTTCATAATTTCCTTACATGGATTATTAAAACAAAGGAAGTGGTTCTGAAAGTGCATATACCTAGAATCAAAAGTACTTTAGCCTCCTAGGCAGTAATTGTCACTGCTAATATATAGTGGTTATTTCAATCAATTTATAATGAAAGGCACTGCTGATGTTCTGACAGTGTGGTTCTTACCATACAGTTCTTAAAATATTTCCATTTTGTTCTCTTCTACTCTGATGCATTTTAGAAACAATTTCATCTTCTGCTCTGCAAAGATTTTGAGAAACATCTCAAAATGTAGCCTGAAGCCAACCTAAGAAAATATCTATTCCTGTGTTCCATGCTAGACTTACTTAGTCAGAATCTTTGGGAATGGGCTCTGGAACCAGTATTTGATTTATTTGTTTATTTTATTTTTTAAATACACCTTTATTGGAGTGTCACTGCGCTGCAATGTTGTGTTAGTTTCTGCTGTACAACAAAGTGAATCAGCTGTATGTATACATATATCTGCATGTTCCCTCCCTCTTGAGCCTCCCTCCCACTGTCCCTATCGCGCCCCTCTAGGTCGTCACAAAGCACTGAGCTGATCTCCCTGTGCTGTGCAGCAGCTTCCCACTAGCTATCTGTTTTACATTTGGTAGTATATATATGTCAATGCTACTCTCTCACTACAGCCCAGCCTCCCCTTTCCCCTCTGTGTCCTCAAGTCCATTCTCTACATCTGCGTGTTTATTCCTGCCCTGTCCCTAGGTTCGTCAGTACCATTTTTCTAGATTCCATACATATGAGTTAGCATATGCTATTTATTTTTCTCTTTCTGACTTACTTCACTCTGTATGACAGACTCTAGGTCCATCCACTTCACTACAAATAAATCAATTTCAGTTCTTTTTATGGCTGAGTAATATTCCATTGTATATATGTGTCACATCTTCTGTATCCATTCATCTGTTGATGGGCATTTAGGTTGCTTCCATGTCCTGGCTGTTGTAAATAGTGCTGCAATAAACATCGTGGTACATGTATCTTGTTGAATTATGGTTTTCTCAAGGTATATGCCCCGTAGTGGAATTGCTGGGTCATATGGTAGTTCTATTTTTAGTTTTTTAAGGAACCTCCATACTGTTTTCCACAGTGGCTGTACCAGTTTACACTCCCACCAACAGTGCAGGTGGGTTCCCTTTTCTCCACACCCTCTGCAACATTTATTGTTTCTAGATTTTTTTGATGATGGCCATTCTGACTGGTGTAAGGTGATACCTCATTGTGGTTTTGATTTGCATTTCCCTAATAATTAGTGATGTTGAGCAGATTTCCATCTGCCTCTTGGCCATCTGTATGTCTTTTTTGGAGAAATGTCTATTTAGGTCTTCCACCCATTTTTGGATTGGGTTGTTCGTTTCTTGATATTGAGCTGCATGAGCTGCTTGTATATTTTGGAGATTAATCCTTTGTCAGTTGCTTCATTTGCAAATATTTTCTCCCATTGTGAGGGTTGTCTTTTTGCCCTGTTTATGGTTTCCTTTGCTGTACAAAAGTTTTTAAGTTTCATTAGGTCCCATTTGTTCATTTTTGTTTTTATTTCCATTACTCTAGGAGGTGGGTCAAAAAGGATCTTGCTGTGATTTATGTCACAGATTAGAACCAGTATTTTAAATATGTATATCAGATCATCCCAATGCACTCCAAAGTTTAAAAAATCACTACAGTATGACAACAAGGAAACAGCCAGGAGGAAAGCATTGTAAAGATATAGACATATAATTGATATAAAAATATTGAAAATAGGATTTTGGTTTTTTCCCTACTTAGAGGACTTTAGACTGTTTGCCCTTTCATTTGAGTCTGAAACATTTTGAAATTAAAAATTAAATATTAAAGATGCTAAGGATATGAATTTCTGTCAATTGAAAAGTTTCCCCAAATTGCCAAATAATAAATGATCTCTATAATAGTAAAGGGTATTAAATTCATAATTTCTACAACTATTATTTTCATATTTAAATCTTTAGTTTTACCAAGCTTCTAAATATCAAGTCATTCTTTCAATATTAGATATGTCTAACAAGCATCACTTCTTTAAAAATTCCAGTCTGTACTTCCGTTATGATTTCCACTCAGACAACTCCTGTGGGTATCAAACTTTCGGAATTTATTGGTACGGCTAAGTAAAACCTTTTGGCTGAGGGTGTCTCATTTATTTGTAAGTGAATATTTTTCTGTTATCTGATTTTGGTAAGGGAATTTCCTCATAGCTTTATTTTTAGTGCAAAAAATGTCAGACACAGTTTGTCAGCTTAATATGCCAAACTCTATAGTATACATTTAAGTTAGAAGGGACAAAGAACTTTCTTCTGAACCACGAAAAGACAGAATGTTGTGATTACCTCTTGCACTTGATGAGAGCAAAAAACAACATTAGATTTAGGAGGAAAACTGCAGAGACTTTGACCCATAAAATTAATTCTGTCTTCCTACATTGTAGAATCCACTGTGACAAGAGTCTGAAAGGGCCTTAGAGGGCTGGGACAGGGAGGGTGGGGGGGACTCGAGGGAGGGTGGGGGGGGAGTTGAGGGAGAGAGGGAATATGGGGATATGTGTATAAAAACGGATGATTGAACTTGGTGTACCCCCCAAAAAATATAAAAAAATTAAATTAAAAAAAAAAGAGTCTGAAAGGGGAAAATGCACAAAAATCTTTAGGTTTTCAAGTGTACTTACTTTATACAATAAATGTGCCCTAAAATATTTGGAATAATTTGTCTTCCAAATTCATAAGAATCTTTTTATAAATAAAAATATTCTTGGTTTTAGCTGGTTTTAAAGATCATATTTACAATACAGGCAGAAACTAATTTCAATTGGGTTGTATTTCCAAAGTTTAACTTAAAAGTTAAATATTTAGAACTCAAAACATTTTCACACAGAAACGATCCTATAAATGATAGTAGATGCTCACATTCAATTTTGTTTAAATCCGCAAAATTACAGTCAAACTACATGATTTGTAGAAAAAGAGCTCTGAAGTGGAAAATAGTAGAAAACAATACTATGTGATTCTAAAAAGTAAACCAATTAAACAAAATTTTTTTAAATTCTTGTTTACTTTGAATATTGACACTAAAGAAAAACAAGTTTTATTATAAAGTAAATGAGAAACTGAAAGAGAGGGTAGGAGGTTTTTGTAAAAACACAGAAAAAGTAGTTATAACATGAGCAGTATTCTCCTGAGCAGAGGAAAAGTAGATGGAGGGAAGAGATGCGGGGTAGAGATAAAGCTTGAGGGGCAGGTGGTCTCAAATACAGGCTGCCAAGCAGTATTATACTATTAAACAGAGGATGCTCATTAATGGCCATGTTTATCTTTCAGGGCAACAGGTGCATTCAGTTATTTTAAAATGAGTAGATACATACTGTAGGTGCACATCCATTTAGAAAGCAGACGAAGAGAGGAAGTGTTTAAGCAGAGACAGTGAGCATGAATGCTAATTCAATGGACATCAACGAATGGTGGAAAGAGAACTGATGATCTCAGAGCCTTCTACCGCTGATTTTTCTCTGAATGACTCAACCCGCCACTCAAGGTTTCATTGGACCCCTCTTTCTAAGGAATTCTATCCTCTGTGTCTTTCACAAGGTTTAGCATCATGTTCAATTGGACCAAGTTTACCTATTTGCTGCATTTAGCCCAATAGGTGTTTATTTAATTAGCCAAATATTGCTTGAATATCTACTTTGTTTTAGGCACTTTGTTAAATTTGCTACTTTTAGCCCAGACGTTAGACCAAAAAGAATATTTTGTTCTATTTGAGTTTTAGTATTTTGTATTTTACTATTTCTCTGTCTTTTCTATTCATTAAATTTGGATGGTCTAAGAAAACAGGAAGCATCTGTACCTGGAATGGAGGACAAGGAGTCTGAATAACCCAGGGAATGGGGCCCAATAAGGGCATATCTGTCTTATTCCTCCTCTTTTCTTTGGATGTCAGGGAAGTCTTAGCAGCTCTGAGTCCCCTTTACTTTCATTTAACCAAAAGAAAGAAATGGTAGAGGTGGAAAAGCAAGCAGATCTATATCCTCGTGACTAAAATTCTTCATTCAAATAAAAGTTGATAATTTCAAAATAAAGGCCTGTAACGGCACCCTTTGATTTCATCCAGCCTCACTACTAGGCTAATCTGCGGTGCAAGAAGCAAGAAGTTAGATACCTTTCCTGGAAAAGGCACCCATAATACATCATTAGTTCTAATTATTAGTAAAATAATATGTCTAAAGGAACAATTTTCAGAATCTCTATTACCATTTAGGTTGAGGCACAACAAAAGTTATCATGTAGGTTCCTAAAAATCCCTCTTTACTCTGGAAATTCCACTGTGGGGAGAAAATGGTTCATTTTCCATTGAAGAACATTTTAAAGAAATTTTTAAATGTAAAGCACCCCTCTTTTCCATTCCATTCTCAAGAAGCAAGAGTAAAGGATAAGATGGAGTATTGGCAACATCGAAATGAGACTCTTAGGAAAGGAATGGTCAGTGCCTGTGTTGAGTTATCTTGGTCTCTCTTTCACAGCTTTCAAAAACTACTGGGAAAACTTGGGCTTAATAAGGCAACAGTGGTATTGCCACTCAATCTTGTTTGAATTTCCCAAATGCTTTTGTTCCCTCATCCCTTTGAAGTGATACTTCAGAATTGCTTGGCCAGTCCTACATACCAGTTATCTTCACATAAAAGCTTGTTTGATGTTTCCTACACTTAGGTTTTCAATCAGTTATATCTTCATCCTCTGCTTTCCCTTGGCCCAACAAACCTTGTTCATCGCGGTGCCTGGGTTCACGTACTTATTTAATCAACAATGATTTTGTTAAGCACTTCCCATGCCAGTCAGCCTTCCAAGCCCTGTGTCCAGGCCCCTGTTCTATGGAGATTTCATGTTAGTGAAGAGGCAGACTATTAATAAAAAACAAACACATAAATGTTCAGACCCACTGAAATAGTGGTCATCAAATAACTCTAACCATATTCTTCTCTACATTTTTTTCCTCCAAGTTTTTTCCAGTCGATGATCCTGCTCTTTTTAATCTCACTGATTCTTACTATTGTCAGTTATGCACTGAAATCAGTCTGATCCACTTGTTTTAACTCTTTGTAGGCTTTACACCTCCTTAAATGAAATGTATAAATTCACATATTAGGTAAAGCTATATTGCCTGGAAAATCTAATCCATATAGCTAGGCCTAAGTAATGCCACGGTAGCTACACTGTGGCCATCGTGGAATCAAATACCCCACAACTCAGGCCACCAAAGGCATCATTTCTGATCCTGAGATTTTTCTTAATTACATTTCCAAGTGACCAAGTGTCCTGTTCCAGGACACATCAGAATAAATCTTATGCTCTGTTGTTCTGTCTGGCAAAGTAACTTCACTGTGGGTGAAATTGGACTAGCCACTTTCAAATTCAATAAGGATGGTGTGTATCTAGTCAATATAAAAGAATAGACTTCTGAGAATTTGTTTTGGTAATAGGAAGAAAAATTATTTATTTGAAGATGTTGAATATAATTCAGGAAATAGATAAGAAAAGGATATATAGCAGTTTTTAAGAATGTATAGATTATTTAAGAAGACATAAACCAATACCCTGAAAAAATTACAGAAGTTTTCTATATTCTTTGTAATTAGAAGAGATATATATTCTTCATAATTAGAAGAGATACACCAATAGCCTGAAAAAGTTACAGAAACTGGACATTAATTCTTAACAATTTACTTTAAACTAATTATCACTTAAAAATAAACTAATAACATTAAAATGCAACATTTAATTAGAATAGAACCACTCTAATTTAATAATAAAATGATTTTTGCATTTGCTTATGCTGATACTTATTTCAGTTTAAAATATTTTATGGAGAGGTTAAATACTTTTTATTGTAATTTTAGAAGCAAATATGTTGCTCTCATTAGTTTATTTAGGGTTGGTTATCTTTTTTATTTGAATCTATTTTTGCCAATTTTAGGGCATTTAAAGAATCTTCATTTTGCTGTACATTAACCACCCTTAGTAATGTGCAGCTAAACATATCTTGAACATATACCCGGGAGAATAATACAATTCACAGGAGCATTGGAGAGAACTTGATAGAATCTTCTAGAAAAACTGAACCAGAAGGAAATGTATAAATTAGATGAAAGACTAGTTTCAAAACCCAGTAAGAATGTGAGGCCACAGGGGGATATGTTGAAGGACATAAAATTGTTTTAGGTGCGATAGTAATGAACTCCGGAAAGCTATCCGTTTCTAACATTGTAAAATTCACACAGAACTGTTTGAAGCACTGTCTCATTTCACTGAATGCATCTAGGTTAACCACTGATTACTAAGTCTTTTCATATCTGAGATGAGGCATTTACCACCTCTTGTTCATACATACATATCTAAAGTATTATCATTATAAATATTTCTAAATATATAGATCAGCAACACATTAAAACCCTGAAAATCCTCAAGGGTCATAAAAGAAAGAGAGCTTAGTAAAACAAAGAGCTGATGTCATGACTGAGCAGGGAGAGGTCAATCCCTTATCAAGTCTCTAATGGCTACAGGACTCAGGTCTAAGCAGGTTAGAGATCTGGAACTGAAATTCTCACATAAATTCAAGATCAGCGAGGAGCTGCTTCCTCCTTGATGAAGCAGCAAGAAAATTGCACCCACTGATCCAGGGAAGTGACTAGAGCTTGTCTGCCTAGGAACCTAGATGAAATAGAGGGGAAGAAAATAGCTCTACTGTGACAAATCGAAACACCGGACTTTGGCGTGTATCAGTATGGGGCTTGAATGTATATTATTCACAGTGCATGAATCCTCCAAATGTAATTTACATAAATTAATGGAAACCTATAATTCTGTATGGAAACATGTCTGAACCAGGGCACACAGGACTCTTTTAGAAAAAAAAAAAAAACTGAAAATGAATTTACAATTAAATAAATAGTGATAAAGCCACACGTGAGAATTATTCAACATCACAAAGAATAATGAGGCACCATATGCAGGAACACTCTAATCCTAAAAACCTAGAAAAAAAAAAAAACATAAACTAATCATTAAAAAATTATAAAGGTAAAGAAAGAAGAAATAGAAACCAACAGTAAGACATTATGAAAACAAATTAGCAGATTTGAAAAAGAGCCAAATACTCGTAGAAAATAAAAATATAGTTTTTAAATTTAAAACTTTCATGAAAACTTTTAGGATGAAAAGAGAAATCACCTAAGAGAATATTAATGAACTGTGAATCACATCTGAAGAAATTTTCTAGAATGAGCACAGGATGTTAAGAGATGGAAAACTTAAGAGACATAGAGCAATAAAATGAGAAAGCACACCAGTGTCTATTAGGAATTCTCGATGGTGAGTTACAAGATAATAGGTGAGAATTTTCCATACTTGAAGAAAGACATTAATACCATATAGAAAATCATTCCCAGCCACAAATCAGATAAAGAAAAACAAATTCAAACATAGGCACTTTAACAAAGCCACAGAACTCCAAAGATATAATGCAAAGATCTTAAAAATCAATTAGAACAAACAGCATATAAAGAAGCAAGGAAAAAATAAGAGATATCTTATCAACTCCAATAGACAAGATGACAGTGCAAAAAATAATTTCATGTGTTGAATGGAAATAACTAGCAAACTCAAGTTCCATATTTATATTAACTCTCTTTTCAATAATGAGAACAAAATCAATGTACTTTTTTTAAGAAAATGACTAAAATTCACCACTCATAAATAATTTTGAGTAACAAAATACGTATTATTTGCATTTTGGTCAAACTGGTTTTCAGCATCCAAAAATTGGTTATTCTAGGATTCACTAAACTAAAAAGACATTATCATCAATGGTGTATTGTTACAGAC
Source organism: Hippopotamus amphibius kiboko (assembly GCF_030028045.1). Taxonomy (NCBI): domain Eukaryota; kingdom Metazoa; phylum Chordata; class Mammalia; order Artiodactyla; family Hippopotamidae; genus Hippopotamus; species Hippopotamus amphibius. The sequence goes on along the minus strand of NC_080192.1, from coordinate 39,327,139 downwards.
CAAGTTCATTGCTGCCATATCTTTATATGTCAAAAAGTTGAAATTTTAATAGTATCAGAGAGATGCTCTTTTGATAGGTAGTTATGTGGCCTAAAATATAGAAACTGCACTCTCCTGATCATTTACTTCTTCAGTTATCTAATCTATAACATTGCCATTCCTCTGAACAAGAACATCCAATGTAAAATCTTTACGTTCTCCTCAAATCATTTGTATCAGTCCTGACCCATCATTAAATGGAGACTATTGCCTTTCAAAATGCACATCCAGACATTGACATGTGTACACATGTAAATGCCTATTTTGCTCAACGATTTTGTAGTAGTGTGAAAGATGTATAAATAATCAATAGTTAACCTGCGAATTATCTTTGTGCCAAGCACACTTAGTAAATATAGAATAGTTGAGCTAGAGATGCAGAAAAAGAATGTTGGGGTAATTGGACTAAGTTCTTGCCAGATAGCTTATGGTCATTAACAACTTCTTCATGTAGTAAGGTGACTCGGTGAAGAAGATGGAAGGGCACTAGCATAGGAACAGACCTGATGACTGTGAGTGGTTTAGCAAGAGTATGTTTTCACCCAGGACAAAGCCTTAAGAACTAGAGACAGACCAACTACTAAGACAAAGAAATTTGCATTAGTAACTTATTTATCCCTTAAATTAGATAGAACATTCACAAATCAATTATACCCCTTCATATAGCTGTGATGTTTTCTTATGCCCTGGACAGAATTTACCAATATAATTAAAAACTCAGAGCATCCTAGCAATACAATGACATATAAACATTCACACTCTAATTCTTGAAGCTAATGTGTTTATTTATTATGATGATCAGAAATTAGGAAACATAAAGGATGAATTTAATAGGAAAGTATTAAACATATTCATGAAAGAAACATACTATAAAGGTGAATTAAAATTTGCTATCAAATGTGTAGAAAATTAGAGTTTTTGGTCAGAATAGCTGAGGAATGGGCAATATACTAGTGTTAAAAAAACCAGCATTATTTTAAGATATTCAAATAGAAACATAATAATGTTGGGTATGATTACTGTATTAGAGAGCCTATTCTAATGTAGATCCATAATCGAAACACAATATCAAGAATTAATACGGGGATTGACATAGACACACTACTGTATACAAAAAGATAACTAATAAGGACCTACTGTATAGCACAGGGAAATCTACTCAGTACTTTGTAATGGCCTATATAGGAAAGGAATCTAAAAAAAAATGACTATATGTAACTGATTCACTTTGCGGTATATCTGAAACTAACAGAACAGTGTAAATCAAGTAGACTTTAATAAAAACTTTTAAAAAAAGATTTAACAGAGGGAACTATATTCATTGTCCTATGATAAACCATAATGGAAAAGAATATGAAAAATAATATATATATGTATAGCTGATTCACTTGTTGTAGAGCAGAAACTAACACAACTTTGTAAATCAACTGTACTTCAATAAAATAAATTTAAAAATAAAAGAATTAAAATAAATTTAGAAACAGCAACAAACCAAAATTATTTAAGGTTTGAGACATCACCTTGTCAGAAAAGAATAAAGAAATTTCAAGATATTAAAATGAGAAAAAGAGAAGCATCAAATGTGGATTTAAAGTAAATATAAACCATTACAAGGAATGTTGGACACTGAGGGCCAGAAAGGGAGAAATATGTTCAAACTGTCAGAAAGAATGGCAGATGAGATGATGTGATGTTCTGCAGATGAGATGATGTAATGTTCTACAGAAGAGAAAGTTGAAATTCTGTTCTTGAATTTATTGAAAAGAGAGAAATTTGTCTTTTGTGAAAAAAAATTTAAACAATTCTGCCTGACAATAAAAAAATACATGTTTATAACACTTCCAAATTCTCATATATTTATAGATAAGTTTTGACACTGTACTTGGGAGGCTTAGGGTAATCAGTCTGAACGTTTCCTGAAGTAGGAGCACAACATTACAATTTTCTAGGTGATGTTATTTTATGACTTTGTTATTAAGCTGAACGAGCAACAGGAGAGTCCAAAAACATAATCTTTTCCCAAAAAAAAAAATCTGTTTCCAAAATCGCTCCTCTCAAGATGGCAGCCAAGTCCAGAGAATGACCAGATTCATCGTTTGGGTTTCATGGTTGTTTTGATGTTGTACAGAAGGAGAAATGATCACTCTGTGATGATATTCAAGAAAATGCTCCCACGGAGATAGAGTCTTTTGCTCACCATCCCTCACAAACCTCCTCTGTAAAATGGGCACATTCCAGGCGAAGGACAGATAATAAATTCTTTATGTTGTTTTAGGACCTTTAATTCTAAAAATATTGGAGGTTGTTATCTACTGCTGTTTTACCTCTGAGTATAAATGTAAGGAAATTGTTTTATAATTTAGTTTTATCATTTAGACCCTTGAATAAGACTCTGTAAACTGATTTATGATCATTATGCTTCAAGTTTATTTTGGGTGCAAAATGTCTTAAAGAATCTACTGAGATCAACAGAGGAAATAATTTCAAAAAGTATTCATCCAATGGGAATTCTCTTTGGTTAGGAAAATTTACATTAATACTTATTGACATCCTTGTTCTTTTCTTTATAAAAGCACTTTGGAAGAGGGAGAAAATTTTAAAGAACACAAAGAGAGGAAAAATTACAGAAAAATTTAGAAATGGTAAGGACTCTGGCCTGCTTTTCACATGGACTACTTACTGTCTTAGCTGATCTTCTCTGATGGCATTATGTTGTGAATGGGCACGGTGGTGTCTTCCCACCAGTTTCTTTTACACAGGCAAGAGCTTTCAAACCAAAAGTCTAACAGTTTGTTTTTATACTGAAAGAAACGTCTCTAGCGAATAGGGAAGATGATTTATATGCATACATCTGACCTTATAAAAAGTAATCTTTGTGTTTACCGTAAAGTTGAATTTATATTGCTATCAAACATTTATTCCAGCTTCTTTTTGTGTATCTCTGATATACCATTTAGTTTGTAGATCTCTGATATTTTAGAACATATGACAATTCAAATAAATCTGTTGTTTTCTCCAAAATTTTTTTAAGTTTATAGTTTTCCTTCTTTTAAAAAATGAACCAAATAATTACATGGTTACAACAATTTTTGCAGAGTTTCAGCTAACACACTGTAGTGACTAAAAATTGCCTCTGCCTATTACTTATTGTTCAGAAAGTAAAATTTAAATGTATTTATTAATTAACAATTCTATGAAGAGTAAAGTTATTAGGTTTCCAGTGCTTACAGTTCTTTTTATATATAATGAAATTCAGGTTTCTTCTAAAAGGGAAGAATTACTCTTCCATAGTAAGAAAGGCTTTCTATTCATGCCCTGAAACTACATCTTTTAGCTTGTGGAATATGAATCATCCATTTGTTTGGTATGGATGCTGAAATTTAGTTCGTGAAACTGAATATATACTTGTTTATATGTCTCTTTATAATAGGATTCTGGACTGTCATGAGTGGTTTTCCATACACACATGAATGATTAGATGCATACATAGTGGTTTTCCATATACACATGAATGATTAGATACATCAGCATTGTCAGTCTCTGAATATAGGTGGAAAACTGCCTCAGTGTTTCTGATGTTTCTTTTTTTAAAAAAGCCACAATGCAGAATGAATAAATACTAAAAGTTTGTAAAGCGTGACCATGAAATAACAGAACTTCTTTTTTTCAAAAAAGCTGATGTCCTGAAATTTATATTCAAATGAATGTTGTCCTTCACTGTGGTCACCTTGGATTTCAGAAATGTTCCCGTTGTTCAAAGTATTTTGTTAACGCATTTTGGGGTCTGTCTTTAGGGCCAGTTTATGTGCCAGAAAGCACTCCTCAAAGAACACTGGGAACGCATTATGTTATCATGATCACTGCAAATGTGAACGAAGATTTTGTGAAATCTTCCCTTCCTTCTTCCTTCCTTCCTTCTCTCTCTCTCTCTCTCTCTCTTTCTTTCTTTTTTACTTTTGTGGATATATTTATTTAAATTTTTCAAAGCACTAAATAAGTCTATAGCCCTAAGATACTCAGAATGACATTCTGTGCTTCCTTTGACCTGAGATGTTTCTTTTAATGAATCTGTGCCCTCTTCAAGCAAAATAGGCATTCATAAATATGTTTTTATTCTAAATAGTACTTTTTTTCTTGGACAAAAAAGATATATCTGTCACATAGGAGGAGGGCTCTGAGGCTGATAGGATCATGAGATCAGTGTTGGTTAAAGGACTTCATAGGCTATGCCCAGAACATTGAATTCTTTAAGACACTAAAAAACAAACAGGAAACACAGATTTTCAGGCTGGATCAAGGAATATGAGCTTATTTTTTAAGTTCACTTCTTATTATGTCATTTAGTTATATCCTTATCCCAGACAAGTATGTAAGGTCCTTACTAGAACCCATAGGACTATACATGACTGGCCTCTGCTCCCACTCTTTAATGGGATGTAAAATTTTACTAGAGTCTATAGTACTCTGCATACCTAGATACTGTTTGATAGTCACTTTGCATCAGAGATGTGTAAAATAGATCCTAAAAAGCCAGTGTATACCAGGCCCATGTAAGTTTACTAGCGTATTTTACCAAACATTTAAAAGAGAAATTATACTGATTCTCTAAAATCTCTTCCAGAAGATAGAAGCAGGGAGAATACTTCCTGACTCATTCTATGAGGCTTAAATTATCCCAATACCAAAACTCAAAACACACATTACAAGAAAAGAATATTGCAGACCAATATGTTTCATGAACAGAAATGCAAAAATCCTCAATAAGAGCCAGCCCATGAGCCATCATGCCAGGTGAAAAAGGCAGTGGAGCTGCGGAGGGCTGTTTCACCTTCTACTCCAAACTGTTGACTTATTCAACCAAAGATTACTGTTCTGAGTACTGTGCTACATGGTTGAGATGTCAAACTAGTTACCATCCCTCATTCGGTCAGTCACTTATTAATTCACTTATCCAACCTGTATTTCCTGAACATGCATAAGGTATCAGACGTTATAGCTGGTACTGGGGGATATATCAGTGAGCAAGATAGGTCACACCCCTGCCCTCTTGGAGCTTACGTTCTACTGGGGAAACAGACAACAAACGAGATACACACATAAAACGTAAAACATGTTAGTGACGTGCTAAGGAGGAAATGTGAGTGTAACATGTGTGTGGGGGTGAAACATACATAGGCTCTTCAGAAATGGCCTCATTGAGAAGACAACTTTATGTAAAACCCTGAAGGATGTGAGGGAGAGAGTCTTGACAATGTCTCATGGAAAAGAGAAGGTAGAAGGAACAAGAAGACAAAATAACTAGGAGGCCAGTGAAGGATGAGAGAAGGGTTGTGCTTGGTGATAAGGTTGAAGAGTTCGGTGAAAACCCAGTCATGCAGGGCCTTGTGGGAAATGGCAGGGAGGTTTGGATTTTCTGCCAAGTGTTATAGGAAAGCATTGGAGGGTGTTCCATGGGAAGATGCCATGAAATGATTGACTGTTTTAGAAATTCATTCTAATTTCTGTGGAGAATATATATTTAGGTGTCAAAAGTACAGGCAGAAAGACCAGAAAGAAATTTTTGCAGCAGTGCAGGCGAGAAAGCTATCAGAGGGTTAGTAGCTTTGATTAGTCTCGTGGCAGTATAAAGGGGAAAAGTAAAAAGACTTGAGACATATTTTCAAAGTAGAATGTACATGACCTGTTGATAAATTGGTTATGGAGAATAAGAGGGAAAAAATAAGAATTATCCTAGATTTTTACCTTTAACAGCTTGGTAAAGTCATTCACGATGCTGGGGATGATCCAAAACAGGGTCAGATAAGGGAGGATAGAGAAAGTTTTACTTTTTACGTAGTAGGTTTGAGATTCTCATTGGACTTTCAAGGGAGGACAAAAAGGCTGTTAGATTTAGGAGGCTGGGCCCCAGGAAAAAATGACTGGGATGGAAGTATCAAAAGAAGCTTTGTATTAAGTAAGATGCTCTCAGAAGCCAATTAAAGAACACCTTACTGAAGCTGCTTAAAGATAAATACTACTGGCATTTGTTTTGTCACTTTACCATCTCTGTTTATTATGCTTAACTTTAGAGAGTACTGGAGTTGATTCAGCAGGTAATTGATGTGAAAACCCTGGATCAGCCTCTGTGAGAGTCTCTTGGTCTGGTCCCCAGGTATGCAGTGTCAGTGCAGCAATCCGAGCATCATGTCTTCAAGTGGCAACAGAGAAAGCAGGGTAAACGAAAGAAGAGTGTGCAGCCAGAAAGGGTGATCTTTTTTTTTTTTTCCAGTTAGCTCTCTCTTCTGATTGGGGAGCAACATTTTTTTCCAGAAAATTACCAATAGATTTCCCCAGTGTCTCTTGTCCAGAGCAAAGTCAAATGCTCATCCCTTGCAAAAGGAAATAGTATTCTCTAAATTGATAAGACAAATGTGTCATTTCTTATGGCCAAGTTTTCGTTGTTAATTTTAAACAAAGCTAGGATGTCTAAGGAAGGTCACCATCCATATCTGCTACAGGAGACATTGGCTTTAAAATCAGGACAAACGATGTCACCAAAAATATACCCACTGTGCACTCAAAATATTTCACCCTCTCTCTATAATAGCCTTTTTGATATGGCCACTGGAAGAACAAAATCTAGTCTAGAGTATCACCTACAAATTAGTTGCTTCTAGAAGTGAAAGAAAACCATAACCCAACAAACTTAAGCTGGCTGTAATGAAGATTACCTCTCATCACAGAAGAGAATTACACACACACACACACACACACACACACACACACACACACACCATGATTTCCAGTAACTGCATGTTTTCTTGTTAGCTTAGGGAAGACCACAACCTAGAATATCATAATCTTACATATACTTATTGTGGACTTAAATTTAGCAAATCTGGATAATAGCCATTTTACCTTCATGAGCCATAACTGTCTCATCTCTGGGCTTTTGCTCTTGCCCTGCCCATTCTGCCTGGAAATTGCCTCCCTTAGATCTTTACAGGGCCAGTTATCATTAATTTGGATGATAATGTCATTTTCTTAGAGCCTCTTACCTTGACCACTTTACAGCAGCCACACCTGTACCAAGTCCCTCCATATTTACTACATATTTAAATAACGGCTTTTAATGCACAGAAGTTGTCACTAACTGAACATTGTATATGTTTTTGCTTGGACCTATACGATGTTTCCTCGCCACCCTTGATTAGGTCAAGGATGTCTGCTTTCTTCTCATGGGCTCTCAGCACCTATGACAGTGTGTGCTGTAAGGTAGACATTCAGTCAAAATTCATTTATGCTTCTGTAAATGAGGATGCTTTGAAAATAATGGGTCTATATGATCCTTAAGAATCATATACATATAACACAAATTCTGTGATTCCTGTTAAGATTTTTTTAAGTGACATTTGTTGGAAGTTTTTTTTTTTTCCTGATTAGGAAAATAAATTCCATGTAGAAATCATTCTTTTTTTTTTTTTTTCTTTTTTTTTGTTGTGGCACATGGGCTTATTTGCTCCATGGCATGTGGAATCTTCCCAGGGCAGGGCTCGAACCTGTGTTCCCTGCATTGGTAGGCGGATTCTTTACCACTGCGCCATCTAGGAAGTCCTAGAAATCATTCTTAACTCATGGTTCTATTAGTGCTTATCACTTGGCTGACCTCCTTTCTTTGAGAGACATTTTTCCTTTTAATCCACATTTTCTGCTTCAAAATATAGGATGAATAAAAGTACATGACTGTGTTTTCCTAGACATAGTAATTTGTTTAAGGTGGGCACTAAATGCAAGAGGAGCCAATCATGGAATTTTTTCATCCGGTTGTAACGCTTTATGTGCATATTCATTTTTGTACTTGTAGGCTCTTAACCTATGTGCTCCAGCACCTCTTAATTTGGAAATGGAATGTCTTCACAATGGCCTATGATTTCATACTATGTTTTTATAACTTTGAAATTAATCATCTGCCTATGAACCAAGATGTAAATAAAACATTTCCTGGGGAAACAATGTACCTATATTTCTGGGCTTACAGGTCTAAAAGATACAAATTGGAATATAGAGAGGAAGAATAGCTCGTATCACAAGGATTATTTGAACTGCCTTTGCTAAGTGACTGTAACTGAATTTGGTATTAGAATTTTTCAGATGGATAAAATGTGATCATGGCACTTGAGTGTTCCACAGCCTTCTTGGAGACGGTGGGTAGTGTGTGAGAGGAAATAAACAGGAAGGGAAACAGAACATGTCTAGGATAAATGAGACCCAGAGAACAAAAAGTTGCTTAGAAAAAAAAAAATAGAGTTCATATGTAAACATATCTGATTCAGGGACTGTGCTGGAAAATTAAAGAATTCAGTAGGCAAAAGAGAGATTAAATCAGCCCAAGAGCGGGGATAGACAGATCTGTTTAAAGAATCAGAAATGGGACAATCAGAAATATTGGAAGGAGAGCTTAGAAAACGTACAGGAGAATGGAAGAAACTGAATTCCAGAAACTAAGTTTCTGGGTTTGTGCACCTTTAGCAGAGGGTCTTTGGATCACATTTGAACAGGAGCTTGGTTAGGTGCTGTGTTATGTGGCCTGTAGTGTTCCCATTCACCTGCCGCCTCTCTGAGTAGGGTTTATAGGTGTTAACTATTCATTTGTTTGCTGAGGGTCTCCCATATGCCCAGCACCCTGAGTGAGGCCAAAAAAAAAAAGACAGAGGCCACTGTCCTCAGAAAGATCATAATCTCTACTGGGGAGATAACTATTAAATAAGCAGTGTGATAAAATATATTTGCCACAACTTTCCTATTATTGCAGGGTTTCTTGTTTTTTTTTGTTGTTGTTGTTTTTTCCTGATGCCAAAAACTAATCCAAGCAACCCATTGGCATTTAAATCATGAATATCTAGTTTACACTCTCCTCCCATACAGTTACTTTGTTCTGTTTGTTCTATTACAGAAAAAAAAAACAATGTGAGTTGATATCTGCATGAGTTTTTAAGTACAAATTCTTATCTCTGTCTGCCATATCAATCACACTGTATTGTGAGAAGTCCGAAATTTAGGTTCTTTCTTAAATTTAATTATCTGGTACTTTCCTACAATAGTCTGTCTCTTATTGACATGTCAGATTTCATTTTGTTCACATATCTTTTGTGTATGTCTCCTTGATATTGATAACAGTGGCTGGTGTAAGAGCTTATCTGCTTTTGATTCTGCGCATGTAATAAAGAAGGAAAATACAAAGGAACAAGCACATGTACTCGCTATTCAAGCATCCATCCAACTTTTGTATCAAACTCATATTGGGGGAAACGTGGGCAGCATGTGGCAGCTCAGCCTCACTGGTATCAGAGACAAACACCAACGGCAAAGCACAGCACGTCTGTGACAAATGCGTGAAGGAATACATTATGGAAACAAAGCAAGTGAGAGCGGTCTTAGGAGACTCTTGGTTTTACTTTCAAGGTACAATAATTTCATGAATGTGGCCCTTTGTGTTATGTTACTTTTTACTTCAGAACAACAGCGTTTTTCTTACCTCACAATTTAAGAATAAAAATGACATGAATGTGGGAAGAGATTTTCTCTTTAGTGCTCCATTTACTCCATTTGCATGGATCTTAAATAATTATCAAAAGAAAAATATTTGAGGGAAAACAATATTAAAAGAAATGCCAAGAAGTTATGTAGTTCTTGCCTAATTCTAGGCAGTTTTGAAATTAGTAAAGGCCTTCTAAAAGGGGACTCTTACAGTATCTTCCTTCTGTCTAACTCAAATGCTTCTTTTCTATAGTAACCCTGTGCTTTCTTTTTCTTACAAAATTAGTGGTAGAGTATCATGTCTTTTGGGGCCTGTAGCTAATGCCAAAAACACTGCAGTTAATTAATACAGATATTTAAAAGTTGTGGACCCCTAGATAATTTTGTTTCCCTTGGACTTTGCAGATGAAAGCAAAATTCAGTTTGTAATTGGATGAAGGGCAGAGTTAGTCCTTTTGAATCGTTATGTGAAAGAAGATTTTTCATCATTTAAAATCATAAACTGACGTTTTTATCCAAGAAAATTCTAGAGAAAACATTTTGATTTTGAAACGTGGTGAGAAAAACTCAGACATTCAGCATGGCCCTTTCTATGAACTGTTTCTTAGATTAACACGTGTTCTTGATCTCATAATTTTGGGTGCTGTTTATAAAATTGATAGCGGTATGTAAGCATCGAATCTTTTTAGAGAGTTTATGAAACCATGCCGAGTTGTTTTGTGGCTAAGTATGTTTGTGTCAGATTGATTTGGTTCTGTGTGGATTACTGTTTGAGGAAAAGGCTGATCGTTTTGTAGTGAGGATCATTACGCGAAGAGCCCTTATTTCCCGGAACCTTGATTTTGGGGCCTCAGAATGTAGACTAGGGACCAGGCTCTTCACCGAGGTCATTGTCTCGTTCTTGCCATTGCCCTTTCCCCACTCAAAGTCACCCTAGTCGTCAGGAAGATTCACATACAGGGAAAAGAAAGGAACAGCTCCTTCTTACCTACGCCCCAGAGCAACAAACGACAAATATCACCTGAAGGTCACTGGGTGGAGGGAATATTCAAAAGTTTTAGAAGTGGTTATGTCTGGGCCCGAATCTGGTCTCTGCCAGTTCCGTGTGACTCTGGGCAAGGTGACTGACCTTTCCAGCATATTGTCCTTTAGATGCAGTAGCTTAAAAAGATCTTCCCAACATCATTCAAAAGACAAGAACTGAAGGTAGATATGGTTTTCCAGGCTGTTTTAACTTCTCATTTATCAGGGGCGTGAAGTTCTATTAAGATATAACTTAAAATAGTGTGTGTTAAATGGTGAATGGTGACCTATTAGTGGATCATGGAATCAAATTAGTGGTTTGTGACAAGCATTTTAAATGGAATAAAATAGAACAAAATCAAAAGTATGTTACATCAGATGCAGTGAGGATTAGGATTGCTTTGTGAAACTTTTGTTTCAGTTATATATTTGTGCTGTGTGACTGAATTGTGCTATAAAATGTATTTCTTACCAATGTCACTGCATTAAGTAAAGTAGCTGAGCTGTAGATGTCCATGTGTAAGTGATATTTAGAAACTCACCACACCCATTCAGTAGGGTGCTTGAGAGAAGAAAGCAGATAGATTAGTGTATTCTTATTTGGTTTATTTAAGAACCCCTTATAGGCACCGTTCCTCAAAACCCATGGTGCCAAGACTACTGCAGAGAGAATTCTCTATTTGTTTCCTCTTCACATTTTGATGCTTGTTCTCTGACATTTTTTCGTGAGCCCCATGATGGCTGCTTTAGGCTAATAAATCCTTGTGCACCAACCCAACAACTCTTCCATTCTGATAGCGTTCTATCTAATGACGTAAAGCCTGTATTAGATTTCTCTGTTTCCTAAACAGTACATGCAACTGTCAGACCTAAATTATCCTGGATCCCAATCTGTGAAAGAACACATAGTCATAGGAAAAATATATTTCTTATCAGAACAAGCAGGTGTGCTTGAATATTGACTAAGCTGCTTAATCTTTTAGGCACAGTATATCTTGCAAAGAAGGACAGTAATATTCAAATACCTGTACTTTTATTTTCTGTCAGTTTGATATTTTTCCCTTCAGAATAATCATTTTCCACATTCTTGATGAAATCAGGCTGCTGCATCGAATCAGCCATCCTTGAATCTTTGAAGCCTTTGACATCAGGTCCTGTAATGCTGTTTTACATATCGCTTGCTGATGTGGATGCCTGGTCAGAAATTCAGCTATTCCACTGGGAGCCCACTTTTGTTTTTCTAGAAGCAGTTGCACATCCATAGCATCCAACTTCTGGAAAGAAAAGCTTTCAAACTGAACAGACTGTGCTCATTTAGTTTACACCCATTTCTTTAAATAGCAAACAAAAGGGGGAAAAAGCATATACATTGAACCATATGAAACTGCTATTTGACTCATTTTGACCTATAAAGGTGGCAGTTTCATATAGTTCAGTCTGATTACTTTTGAAGAAGACAATATCCTATATTCAGTATACACCTCCTTTTAAATAGCCAGACTCTCTGTCATACAGAGTGAAGTAAGTCAGAAAGAGAAAGACAAATATTGTATGCTAACTCATATATACGGAATCTAAAAATGGTACTGATGAACTCAGTGACAAGACAAGAACAAGGACGCAGATGCAGAGAATGGACTGGAGAACTCGAGGTTTGGGGGGGCGGGGAGTGAAGGGGAAATTGAGACGAAGTGAGAGAGTAGCATAGACATATATATACTACCAACTGTAAAATAGATAGCCAGTGGGAAGTTGCTGTATAACAAAGGGAGATCAACTCGAGGATGGATGATGCCTTAGAGGACTGGGACGGAGAGGGTGGGGGGGAGTTGAGGGAGGGAGGGAGTACGGGGATATGTGTATAAAAACAGGTGATTGAAATTGGTGTACCCCCAAAAAATATAATAAATAAATAAATAAAATGGAAAAAAAATAAAATTAAAAATTAAAAAATATTAAAAAAAAGAGTAATATGCTTTTAAAAATGTAACTAAAATAAAACAAACTGACCCAGTGAAATAAATAAATAGCCAGACTCTGAGTTCAGCCAGGATGAGATATGGACTGATGCTTTTCTTCATTCTTGTATTTAGTAAATACGTTCCTCAGTTCCAACTACGTTCAGAGCACCAGGCATGTGGTAAAGACAAAGATAAAGCCGACAGATGCTTAAGAACCATGTAATATTTTTTCTGATTGCTAGTCGGCTGGTGGCAAACAAAGTTAAATGCTTCTTTTCACTCCCAAGGTGACACAGAACTTGATAGCCCATTAAGATGTGTAGTTTTTCTTAAATTTGGCCTGTTTGGTATTAGAATCATCAAACTGCTTCCTATGTTGTCCCTATATGTATTTCTTCCTGAGTAGATACTCTCTCCAGTCAACCTGCCAGTGTCAATTAGTCTTTTCTAGGTATCTGTCCCTGATCTTTAAATACTGATGATCTGCTGTAAGAACTTAACCACCTAAAGTCTCATTGCGTCTTGAAACACTAACAAAGCACTGAAGTGACTCTTTAACCTTTTAATTGCACCAGCCACAATCCTTAAATGTTACCGTTGTTCCTATGTCATTGTTCCTTCATTTCTGAAGAGAGAATGGTGAGTGGATATCTGTGTAGTTTACCCCTTTGTAAGGTAGTCACTGGACAGCTGGTCTGTTGCTATTTCTGGCTCTTTTCACATTTACTTTCGGAGTTGCATTATTCTTGGGTTTCGTTTTGTTTTGTTTGGAGGAAGTCCTTTGTTCTGTGATTGATATTTTTGAGATGATTGTTCCCGGTCATCAGTATTTAGTGCAGCAGGGCTTTGGTTTCCTTCAGAGACTCCTCGTTTTGTTTCTTCCAAATAACTATCCCACTTGCCACTGCTGCACTGATGTCACCAAACTATAGACTGAGTACCAGGCCGTGCCCCCACGACAGTGACTCTCAACCTTGGTCACACGATAGAATCACCTGCGGTGTTTTCAAAGTAGTGACGCCTGGGTTCTGCTTTTGAGATTCTGAATTAACTGGCCTGCGCTGAGGCCTGGGCATTCATATGTTTAAAATTTCCCCGGAGGGAGTCTAGTGCACAGTGACGTCTGAGACTCGCTGATTGACGTTTTAATAGGAGTTCTCAGGTCAAGGTAGCTGTGTGTCTTTGGTCTCACTGAAGCTGGGCCCCAACTTTGGAATGAGCTAAAAGCTACTGTGTGTGTCTTTTGTTCTTTTAGTAACCCATTCTGATGGTCGGCTGGCTACTGTTTACAGAGGTTTTACCATCTGCCCTGCATTTGTCAGAGAGGAGTTCAGGTCTCAACAAGTGAGGAATAATATCCGTAATACATAATAGTCCTGATGTCGCTCTTTGGGATCCACTGCAGGATTATTTTACACACCTGACGCTTTGGGCAGCTTTCTCCTGGGAGTCATTAACATCTGTGTAAAGATGTAATCACCTGAAGCAGCTATGTCAGCGAGAACAATCTCAAGAGCTTTTCATTTCTAGCAGCGAAGAAACTGTGTAACAGCAGCATTTTGCCAGCATAGCTTAGGACATCAGTGTAGCCAGTATTAGAATGAAGCATTGGAAGACTGAAACACAGAAAGATTAATTCCTATTCAGTATCTACATCTGCTGGTTCTCTCAAGTAGATTAGCCTGGGAAAGCCTAGTGGAGGGTTTTACCCAATCTCCTTTGACTCTGTGCACAATCCCTGCAGTTGCTGCCAGGGTTCCCCAGAAAGAAGAAAAAAAAAGGAGTAAGAATTAGCCCCAAACATGTAACCAATCCTCAGATTAATTGCTGTTTGAATGAACTGTGTTGTTATTTGGGTTCAGTCTTAATTTACATTGACATTCTTTTGTGAAGAAAGATTTCTTTTACTGTGTAACACTGTACACTTTTAGAATCAAAAACTTGCCTGAAGTTTCTGAACTGAACATACTGATTTCTGTGTGTCAGTTTCACTAGTAATCCAGGTCTTTCTCCATCCATTAGTGTTACAGAAAAGTCTACAGATAAAATTAAGGGTATAATTTTACCCCGTCCACCTTAATGTCATTTATTTTAAGAGAATCGGAAGGTCTTTGTGAGCTTTGCTGTTATTTTTATGTTTCTATGCCTCAGTGCATTTGGTAAACTATAAAAAAAAATAGACACTAATAGTAACTTTCAATGAATATAACTTCTGTTTCATGTCAAAGTCCAGCTGCTTTCAAGAGAATCCCTTGATCACCTCTACAGCCATGATTTGGGCTTAGGGAAGTGTGACTAAGCACTGATTTCCACCTAAGGGAAAGATTGGTTCTAGGATTTTATAGGGGAGCCTTGCAAAAACACATTTCTTCTTGTGTGAAAGCTATAGTATATTGATACCAATTAAGAGGAGAGCATGAAATGGGAACTCTGCTAGGTTTCTGGAAGTTCTGTTTTACTAGAACTTTGTTAAAGCCCTGAGGAAGAGCTTTAAACTTGCCTTAGTGGTTAGTTTTGATGCTAATAATAAAGGGTATTCTTGAAGAGCCTCAAAATTTAGAAAGACTATATTGACACTCTTAGATGGTCAAGAGACTAGTTTCTAAATACTACATCAAACAGCATATGTAAGAATAACCCCAAAGCACAGTAAGAGCTGAGGATGCTATAGAGTCGTATATCAAACCCCACAATTCCATCTGTCTGCCTTACCCTACCCACCCAAGTCCAGTTTGGCAAAATACAAAAAATGGATCAAATAAATCAGAAAGATAAAGAACAAAGATAAACTCACACAAGTGGTTTTGGAAATGCAATGCTTGAAAGAAACTGAGAGAAACGGATTGGATTGTTCACAGGATAAATATAGGTCTGGTCACAGTATTAAGTAAGAATCTTTGAATGGCAAGCCACAGAAACCATCTGAGCGGAAATAAATATCAGTGATACTATCAGAAAGGCACTGGGGTATCTACAGAATCCAAGGAAGCCTTAAGCTTTCACACCTCACGGACAGTGAGATGCAGTGTCTCAGCAGAGAGATCAGTGCCGAGAATATGTTCTCTGGGCTTCTAGAATCCACCCAGAGGCCCAACAGTTTAACTCCCTGTATCCCTGAGTTCAGATTCCAAGTTAGCAGGAAAGTAATTTGATTCTCCTATTTGGGGTGAAGGGCCTATCCTGTATTAACAATAGTCAGGGAAGTCGTTCTTGGAATGAAAACATGGCCCTTGGGAGTCATTCCTTTGGACACTGTGGTTGTTCTCAACTAGGAAGGCTCAGACAGAGAACTCAGTAGGATTCTATTATGAATATTTTCACAGAGTGCTGAAAACAAAAAGAAGAGATCACCAAAATACAGGGACATCAGTGGGTCCTGTTATTCCTGAAGCCTTTCTGTTTTGCCTAAATTGTCTTATATTCGTGCTAATATTAAGTAATTGTGCCTGGAGAGAAGGTGGTCATGTTTTGCTCTGTGAAAAATAGGAACATGAACAATCTTGAGAATGGACAGTTGTTCCTTTCTTCCTGAGTTTCTTGAGTGATTGCAAGAGGAGGAGTGTGTACTGAGGTGGCTCTCTGTCTTCCCAGAAGCTACCTTGTACCCTAAGCCTGTCACTTTCCAGTTTCTTTTCCTCTTTCGTTCCCTGTTTTGGAAAGAGAAATGGAGAATAAAAGAGTGGAATTAGGACGAGAGGATGGGTGGGAAGTAAGGGAAAGAGAAGACAGAGGGAAGAATGAGGAAGAAGAGAGTGTCTTGCAGAGGACACCGTGTTCAGTGGATTCCTTCACCCAGTAACCTAATGGAGAGTTAGAGGAAGCAGCTGCTCCAAGGAATAGTTCTAGACAGTTGAGGCGGGTCCTTTCAGTCACCCCTGTCCCTCTCTTCAGTGCCACAAATGCCTGAAATGACTTTATAAGAGAGCAGAGCTTCAGCATGGGGCCTGCCCATGGAGGCACTGAGTAACATGTGCTGAAAAAATATTAAATCATGAAGCTGTATCTAAACAACAATGTGACCTTGGGGAAATGTGGGGAGGCACTGTACAATTAGCACAGTATTTAAGAACGAAGACCCTGGAGTGAGTTCAAGTGAATTGATTCAGATCATGACCGCCCTTTTCTAGCTTTGTGAGCTCTGCTGATTTGTTTAACCTCTCTGAACTTGGTTTCCTTCTCTGCAAAACTGGGATAATAATAGGAGCTTCCTCCTGAGATGGTTCTTAAAAATAAATTAGCTATTGCACACAAAGCATTTAGCATATTTCCTGCCACACGAGTGCTCTGAAATATTAAATATAGGCAAGTTGTCATGTGTAGTTATATGCAAAATCCAATCAAATTTTGTAAATCCCTTGAGTTTGGTATTAGTAGAAGATTTCACTCTATTACATTTATTACTTATCTAGGAATGAGTGGAATAGAGAGAGGTGATAAAAAGGTCCTGCTTTTGGCTAGTAACATTGAATTTCTAGAGCAGCAAGACTTCATGGCTATGTGACAGAACACAGCTTATATAGTTCTCCTTTCTATCAGTTGATAGAATTGATCGAAAGGAGAACTATCAATTTATTGGTGAATTACCAATAAATGCGTTTATAAAATATTCACATAGGAAGCTCTGATCCACCAAGCATTTTTATACACTCATATCTGCTGTTTTTCTTCCAACATTGGCATGACTGAAAGGCATTAGCACGCTCTTGGCTGTGACTGTGAGTGTTTTGGAACCTGCGTTTATAACTCCGCCCATAGAAGAGCAGCAGGTGATTTGGAGGCAACATGATGGTATGATTGCTAAAGGGAGACTGTTTTGTGTATGTATAGTTTCATTTTCTGGGGGGTTATTTTTAAAGAGCTTAGATCTAGACATGTTTTTATATTTTTTGTCTAAAAATGGGCGACTAATGGTGATGCTCAGGATAACCGTGGTGTAAACTGCTTCTGACAGCGCTTCCAAGGACAAGTTCAAATGTGACTTGTACGGCCCTTCCTTTTATAATCCTTCCAGCCTGGCAGAAATAGTCTATCCTGGATTAAATTTACATCTATTGGAACATATGTGCTTAATAGCAACTGGAATTAAAATAATCCCGTATGCAAACTTTGAACCCGTGTGTTTGAAAGAGGAAAGGTGTGTGTCATGCGGGCTCCAGTGCAGTCCTTTGCCACTATATCAGAGATTTTTCAGGAATCAGTCACTGTTAGCAGTGAATGTATTTAACATGTTAGTAAAAAGGGCGGAGGGGGAGCCAGGGGAAGGGATCATCACTGAAATGTAGAAGCTGGTTGATATTCCTACAAAGAATTCATTAACGTCAACAAGATGTGATTTGAGAGAAAAGGTTGTAATCACCCCATGTTTTAAATAAGCACTTGCACTTAATAGGTGGCAGGATTTTGATTATACAGTTGGGTATTTCATATTGAGAAATGCTGACTATTTTAAACATATCAGTGAGGTTAGTGGAAGGATACAAAATGTTTGAAACGTGAAATAAATGCCAACATTACTGATGTTAGATCAGATTATATTAAATTGGATTTGGGTATGTTAAAATATAAGACTGGGTCTATTTCAAAAGTAATTCAAAATTAATTCACCATTACTAAGCTGTGATTCAGATGCAAAGCAAAATGGAAAGGAGAGTGCTATTTTTCTTCTTCAGTAAAGCAGTGGAAAGATTAAAAATTGTAAACTTACTCCTTGGATGCAAAATACCTCTCTTGCTTTTGAACATAAATGGTTTTTTAAAAATCACATTTTAGAACTGTCGTAGTTAACTGTAGTTAAGGCATTAACTACTACTTGGTTTTGAAGATATGAAGCTTTCTATCCTGAAAAGAAAATTATACTTTGTCTCTACAATTGAAACTATCAAGGCTGATGTGGAATGTCTAATAATGCCTTAGTTACACGTGCTATCCTGGGGCCAGAAGACTCCAATCAGTATTTTGTTTTCAATAGAAAACGTTTTGTCACCATCTTTTCATGAATTGAAAATCCTGTTGTTGGACCAAGCGATTTACCCTTTATTTTGATGTCTGTTGGTGAAATGTCTTTGTGCTGAGACACTCCAAGAAATGCCAACTTAAATTCCCAAATACATCTTTACTTAAAAATAAAAAGCAAACAATAAACAGAAAATCGTCTTAGCCAAATTATCAACAGAAATCATTTCAAATAAATTATGTAACTGAACTGAATTCCAAAAGTTAAGACTTCCAGTGTATTTGCCTTTGGGATCCTTTTATTATAGTCAGAATACCACTGTTGTCTACACTTTAATTCATTACTATTCTAGTGTAAAAATCACAGTAAGTTTAAGGGGCTCTAGGACAATTCGTATTTAACCTTTAAAATAACTAAAAGCTGCCAGTATGATAATCAGTTCCTCTCTTTTACATATTATATTTGATAGATTAAAATGGTGATATTTTATAAATCCTTTATAAAGTTCACTTTGGTTAAAAAAAAAAAATCCCAATCTCACTAACGAAGCCACTGCTAGAGTGACAGTGAAACATTCTGGAGTTTCATCATTCATAGATGATCTAGAGGACATCAACTGTAGATCCTATGATTAATTAGATTCAAAAATCAATGCTTAGGGATTTTTTAATTAATACACATTTTAACTCTAAGCTGTTTGCTAGACAAGAAGAAAGTCCAAACATGTTATTTAAGAAGAGAATGTGACCACAGTTGAGAAGACTAAAGATGTTACAGTGCCATTCCTACAAACCATTCTATTGGTTGGAAAGATGGGGTGCTATTAGTGGCTACAGAAAGGCTGCAAAGAAGTGCGCACACCACCATTATCTGACTAATTGCTTTGTGAAGTGCTTTTAGAAAAACTGGAACTGAAAGCCACTCTAAACTACCAATTTATGGTCTATTCTTAGTGTCAATGATGCCTGAGAGAATAGCACATTGTAAAGTCTGTTTTTCAGTTGAGAAGATTTTTGTCAAAGTGATGTGGATTTTCAAATACAGTCAGCCCTTCATATCCAAGGGTCACACATCCGCAGAATTCAACCAAATGTGGATTGAAAAGTTCCAGAAAAAAAATTCCAGAAAGTTCCAAAAAACAGATCTTGAATTATCTGCACCCCAGCAACTATTTACATAGCATTTACATTGGTCTTTTAAGTAATCCAGAGATGATTTAAGGTATATGGGAGTTTGTGCATAGGTTTTATGCAAATACTGCACCATTTTATATTAGGGACTTGAGCATCCTTGGATTTCAGTATCTGCAGGCGTCCTGGAACCAACCCCCTGGGATACTGAGGGACAACCGTACTGCTTGCTGAAAGGTGCAGAGTGATCATCTGCTTTTCATCCTGTGAAATTTATCACGAGTATTCACTTCCACGTCAACTGCCTTCATCCAAATACACATTCTTTTCTTTGGGCACTTGCTTCAAAATTAAAAGAACATAGAGTACGTGGATTTACTTCAGTGGTTGGAAGAACTGAGAGATTTTGCTTTTAGTAATTTCAAGGTTTTCTAATTCCATTTTGAGTGTGTTCTGCTTTAATCATCTGCATAGTAAAGTAACTAAAATATTTAAGGAAAATACTGCTGTCGCAGGATGCATAGAAATGTTTGCAGATCTTTTTTTTTTTTTTAAAAAAAGGATAGAAATATGTATACCTTTTTTCCCTCCTTATACTTGTCAAAAAATTAAAGTGATTTTACTGTAATTTTTACCATAATCTTTCACTAGTTAAAATTAATGGCAGAAACGCATGGATGAGGTAAATTTAAGGGGGTGAGGGAAGCGCATCAGAGATTGTGCTCCCTCCTGGACAGAAAAATTATAATTTAAAAATCATCCTGACTTGTGCTTACTGGACACTTATAATAATTTTCATTTATGAACAACTTGTTTACCTTAAGTTGAAACTGCTTTGGCAGAAAGAATAACAATGCACTTGTGACTGCAAGAGGAAATATTCCTTGTTTGGCTTTTTCTCACTTTGCCTTGTTTTGTTTTTGTTTTTTAATGAGGAGAAATTTTCCTTAGAATAAAGTCATCTCATCATTTCACACGTTTTAAATTTTTCTTCTGATGAATGAAATGTGGCTTTTGAACCTCAAGTTCAGTATCCAGGTAGCAAGAGAGCTGCTACCAGAAATGGTCTCATGCTGTGTTTACTGAGATGTCCTGAACTCTTGCCCTGAGCTTATTTCATTTATATTCTGTGTCTATTCACACTGTGAATTTAGTTTAGCATCACTAAGCACACTACATTTGCTTAATGACTGTGTATTCCTCGAATCTCAAATTCACTGAGTCACTTCTTTGGGATTCTTCTATCGTGAGGTGTAAGGCAAGATGAGAAAAAAATGGGATCCAACATACAAAAGCTTGAACTCTTATTCACTTTGTTTGGAAAATGATTTCATGAAACCTGTAGTATTGGGCTTTAAAAAATAAATATCTATTATATTAAGATCAGTATGTAGCTTTCTTTTAAAATAAGTAGAAGGTACATTTGTGCTGCACCTTTCACCCCCTAAGGAATGTGTTACAAACTCTACACAGAGCACAGAAATCACTTTATCCACCACTGGAGTGGAACACAGCAGTTGTTTAACAGAACACAACAATACTGCAAAATCATTTAAGAAAGGATTTGAATGAGCGTACAGCCTCCAAAAGAAACGACAGGGGGGATTTAAGAAAAGCAGACTACAATCTCTCAACTTGGAATGTGGCCAGGACATTCAGGCCTAACACTCCACTCCATCCCAGTCTTGCCCTGAAGCACTATAGTGCCTTTGACCCCATGATCAGTGTCTTGACATTTTAGTGTTTATCACGTGTGACATCTCCTGGATCTAGTCCCTTGATAATTACTGGTCCAGAACTGATCCAGAAAAAAAAAATCCATTTAATGACTTTCAACGTTCACTCTTCTAATGCACCTGGGTTCCCACCTTCATGTCTCCTTGCAAGTGTCACCAGTCCTAGTCAATGTCAATAAGATTGTAATACATGTGTTATTTAAAACCCAAGGTGGCAGAGTTGTCAGTGGTAAGATAGATTTTTCTAATTTCATGTAAATATGAATATATCCAAGCTTAAGACATCACTGCAAAATTAGAAAGATTCTGAGAGATTCAGTGAAGCCAAGTTAATAATATTATAGTAAAATAGACCTAATGTGTGTCATTGAGGGATTGTTGTTTCTTTGTTTCTGACTACAGAAGGCTCAGCTTTCATTTACATTGTGCTGTAGATCTTTCCAAAGTCCTGAAGGATAGTGAATGAATTCTACAGGTGAATTTATTTGTTAAGAATATGTATATATTTTATATTTCATTTTCCATTTTGAAGAAACATCAGACATTTTTATAACTTTTGACCGACTCATATTTTATCTTTTGATGATATGATCTAAATATCTCAATTCATCAGTACATTGGACAGTCACTTTTCATAATTCTATGGAAACCCTTCATCTGCAAAAAATTAGGCTTTGAAGTCAGAATAGAGCTACTTCTTTTTTCATCTGGCAGGTTTGAATCAGCCCTCCCTCTAGAAGGATTAATTTCTTTTGTTCCAATTTTAAAGTAACAATTGCCAGCATCTTGAAAAGAATCAATTATGTGGAAACACTGCCATGAGCAGAAATCATAATAAAATAGTTAACCTTCATCTTTAAAGTAACTGTGATGCCACCAAGAATTCAGTTTTCTATGCTTTCAAATATCTAATAAGCCCGTTTTTTTAACCTAATATTCTAATCAAAAAAAGACAATCACATGTAGTTTATATGTATATGCAAAGCAATAATGAAGAAAACATACTTCATTTAATTTTGTTTGATTTATAATTATTTGTGGTGAAAGCTACCAGTTGTCTAAATTTCCCAAACTAATATATTTGGACATTTAAAAGTAACTTAAATTTTTGTTGAAAATAAGTAAATTAGATCATAAATATTTATATAAAGGTGATGATAATTGCAACTTCTCTCTAATAATTATAACACATTAACTAATTTAGCTGATTCTTACTGATTTCTCTTATGTGCCTAATAAATTCCATGATTTGGATATAAAGCACTTAGAAGAGTGCTGGGAGATACTAAGCTCTATATAAATTTTATCAGTATTATTGTTTAGTTAGTATAAGTAATTGTATTTCAATAAAATTTTAATAATACCTTATGTTTGTTATTTTGTTTTGTTGGGTTGGAGCTAAAGATAAAGAGAGGTATTTCATGTTGCTATTAGTTTGGTGTATTTCAATAGGAGAGTAGCACTTGTTAATACAGTGTGAAAATCAGAATGCTATTTGAGTATAGATGTAGGAGTTTTACAAGTATCTAATATGTCCTGTTTCCTTTAAGTACTTTATCTCATTTCAATTCACAACAATATGATGAAATAAATATTATTTCCATATTTAGGTGAAGAAAATAGAGCAGAAAGGAGTTCAGTAACTTACTCAAGGTCACATGTTTATAAATGATTGGTCAAAGTAGCTGACTCCAAAGCCCTCTCCACATAATAATAATACTGATTTATGTGATTAATATGTTCATGTGCTCATTTTAACTTCAAATGAGAACTTAAACAAAAACCTGAAGCTTAATTCTGCATGTATAATACTTCCATGAGAAAAAGTATTTCCCAGAACATAACTTGAAAACCCTGATAGACAGCATCTCATAAAGAATCTGGTATCCTTACTGTGTGGGCACAACAAAACTTTCAGGTAGCCCTCTGCATTCTAGCAAAAAACAAGCATCCTCTAAAACTATGCTAATTTTCCTTGCCCCAGTGATACAGGATGAGGTCAGCGGAACTCCTAGTTTCAAGGGTCCCAGCCAACCTTATGTGTTAGACGCCAACTACAGACTTTAGACAGGGAGCTTGAATGAAGTCACAATATGTCTGAACCCATTTAATGTTTTAACATGACAATATTTTATTCATATTATGAAATCAATTAAACAAATGTTTTTAAATAGGAAGAAGTACCCCACAAAAATAAAGAACATGGATTTTTAAGGTCACACAAACCTAGATTGCAATCCTAGTTTTCCTTTACTAGTTCTGGATCTAAGCAAGTCTTTGCAAGCCACTAATGTGCAGTTTCTTATAGGAAAAATAAGACTAATAATAGTGTTTCTCTCACAGGGCTTTTGTTCATTAATAGTATTAAATGTGATAACATATGTAAATCAGTGTATCTGACCCATAGGAAGCACTTCAGAAATTGTTTTTGTTCTTTTACTAGCATTATTATTAATATATACCAGATAGCATACAAGATCCTTAAGAGCAAATAGACATGGCCCCAACTTAGGCATAGAGGTTATGGACTGAAAACATAGGCCGTTAAACAAGCATGGTTCTGCAGTTTACTAATTACTATGCTGGAAGAGGATTAAAGTCATCAAGAGTTCCAAAAGCTTTCACTTAGTTTAAAAAAACCATTCCAAATTGAGAACTGGTCCCATCGAAGGTATGCATTTCACGAGGGTCCCGATCCAGTCCCCATCATCAAATTGCCCGTCCCATCATGGACACACCTGAGCCCTGATGGATTAATACCACTAGGATAGTGCTATGGTTTTGACAGGCACTCTGTTTGCCTACCTTTCTTTTCTCTAATTGGTTTGCATTGAAGGGTGATGGTATGTCTTTTAGGATGCCAAAAAATTAGATACCTTAGTTCCTAAGAAATGGATGTGATTGCTGGTAAAAACCCTAGAAGGGTTTTTTACTCAAGGTCTTTTTCCAGGAAAGACCAAACTATTGAAATTGACTACAAATACCAATTTCCATTCTAGCTTGGAGAGGAAGCGATGGTATTCATTATTTTAGGATTTTCTATCTCAGACAGGTCTACTTGTGCCCATGTGTGAAGATCACTTATATAAGGCATGGGAATTAAAGTATTAGATTCTGGGTATCAAGGGAACACTTGGTTAGGACTGGCCAAGGCAGCAACTTGCCAAGAGCTGGCACCTGTTTGGCTGAAAGTTGCCAAGGCCAAAGGGTGGCTATTATGCAAGGAGTGGTCTCCATAATAAGTTTGTAGTTGGAGTGTACTATGAGAGGACAGGGGAAGGCAGAAGTGGAAGTGGCCATGAGTGAGCTCCAGGCAACAGATGCTCTTTTTGGAAAACCAGTCATGTTACTAGGAATGATGACACTGCAGGCTTGGCTGTTGGGCTTTTCTTGTCTTGGGCAGTCAGTGGGGATGAGCATTTGGTGCCACCTTCTGAGAGTCCCTGAAATGACATCTCTCCCACCTGTTTTTATTTGTTTTGTTTTTTTTTCCTTTTGTTTTGTTTTGGGTTATCTAAAATGTGCTATATGGGATTGTTAGAGGTTCATGGAGGATATTCTCAGAAAGCTTCAGAGCTTTATTTGGTAAGTTTGATTCTAGTGGAGAATAAGAGGGAAGTCCTGCAACACAGTTCTCATTTTCCCAATGATGAGCCAGGTCAAACCATAGGGTGAAACACATTATTATTGTGATTAGTAACTTTGAAGCACAGTTTGGTTGCAAGTAATTAAGATGTTATGTGTTGATGCTTGACTTCAGTAAATGTATAGTTCCTGCTATTTTGTTGCTCTGTACATGTTTAAAACTGCCAAGAGAAATCTTAAAAAAAAAAAAAAATTCATACAAATATACAGCAGAAGTCCATGCAAATATATTCTAAATGTGCTCTACCCATTAACATTTCATTTTTTGGACGTTTCAAGTGTTTTCAGCCTAAAATTATTCACAGTTACCTTGTTGGCCATTTTTCAGCAAGAGCATTGCTGCTGTTGACAGGCATGGCAGCCAGCCAGGAGAAACTGGGCATAGAGGAGATGCAAATTCCCCCTGAAAATTAGGCGAGGGGAAATTATGCGACTAAGTATAGCAGCTATTTAAATCCAGTTGTAATTCAAGGCCCATCTCAAGTCCCCTCCTCCATGATGCTTTTTTAATTACTTCAGGTCACGATGACCTCCCTGTCCTCTGAACGTCTGTAGCTCACAGTTAATTCAGGTAGTTATGAAGTTCAAATGAAGATGTATTTTATAAGTTTACGTGTAAGTTAGCCATTTGGCACATGAAACATTTTCCAGGAGCAGGAAAAACACATATTTTATGTGGTTGTTGTATTTTTTTGCAGGCAACTTTACTACCATTATTAAGAAATTATTGCCTAGATCAGCCCCTAGGGCCACCAACCATCATATGAGCAGTGACAGCACTGCAGGAACTTGATGTCCTAAGGACCTCTATGTCCCGATATTAAAGAGTTCTCTTCCTCTTAAATTAACGCAGCATCTAAACTCAGAAGGTAGTCAAATGTCAAGTTGCGAGTGGAGGGGAGAAAGTAGATAATACTTACACTTCTTTGTGTTACCATATGTCAACTTTCATCTCCTGGGAGGTGTCAAGAAAAGGCTTTGGGAGAAGGCAAATGGTAGATTTAGAGGTTCAATTCTCATTAGAAAGATAAGGAAAGATTTTCAATGCAAAAGCTCATCAAAGACAAAAAAAGAACGTCTGGGAGGAGATGGCTTCAGAAATAGGGAATGTATCTGGATGATTGCCATGGGTCAGGGTCTCCTTCATTCACTCAGTAGTCATCTTACAAATGCTTGCTAGACGTCAGGCACCGGTTTAAGGAAGTACTTGGGGATACAGCAATAAATATGTTAACCAGGATCCCTGCCTTCAAGGAATTTACACTCTGCTGGAGTGAAAAAGAATATATAGCCACATACATATCAATATTTATGACCACGGTTGGAAAAAACATAAATGGAATAGTGAGTGGTGAGTTGAAGGTTAACCCACTTATGTACGAAGGTCACAGTAGGCCTCTCTGAGATGGAGACCTCTGAGTTGAAACCCAAGAGCAGCAACCATCCTGGAATATCTGGAAGGAGGAGAGGGTTCCAAGCAGAGGGTTCAGCACATGCAAGAGCCCTGAGACAGGAATGACCTTGGTTTGTTCTAGGGGCAGAGAGAAGGAAGGTATGCGGAGTTCCGTACAAGCTAAAGGAGAGTGTTAGGTGAAATAGGCAGAGAAAAATATGTAGGATCCTATAAGCATGAGAAGTGGTTAGATTTCATTCTAATTGTGATGGGGAGCCCCTGAAATATTTTAAGCAAAATAAAATGCTATAACTAAGTTTATATTTGAGAAGCTTATACAGGCTATTGGATAGAATATTGACTCTAGGTAAAAAGGAGTGGAGTTAAGAGACTAAAGCATTTATCCAAGGGAAAGATGAAGATGTTTTGGTCTGTAATTGTGGCTGTGAGGATGAGGAAGGGTGGTCAGATGTGGACCATTTTGTGGAGGTAGAATAGGTGGATTTGGTAATATAAAGATTAAGGGAAAGAAAGGAATCATAGATGATTCACAGGATCCTGACTTCAGCCTCAGGTTGGATACACAAGGTGTTCCAGCCGACGATTGTGTCATCTCCCACTGTTCACTCCAGTTTTTTGCTAGCTTTATTTCCCCAGCTAATGTTGTCATAGATAAGTGCCCTGTTTTATTCTGTACCCATAGTGTTTACCATATAGGAGTTCAATAAAAACTCCATCGATTTCTTTTCTCCACTACTTGAACAAGAAAATACCACTTAAGAGCAATTTTCTTCCATAGGAAAAACATTACGGTGAAATTTTTAGAAACTTTAGCATTGCTCTAAATATATTTATGCTCCCAAGATTACTTATAAGGTTATTACTCCATTTAGACGCCTTACATCAAATTTAAAATCTGAATTGCTCACTTTCATTAAATGTTTAAATTGCACGAAGAATACCTCTTTGGTCACCGTGTGACAGCTTCTGTTGAGGCTGGTGTGAAATACAAGATGGCATTTTAAAAGCTTTGTGAGTTTTTAGTACTTTTCATGAGAAAACAAATCTCTGTCAACATTGTGTACTGTGTGTTTCCAGAGCAATATTTTAAATCTTAGTGGCTTCATCTTTACCATTTAGATAAAGATCCCTCTGATTTTTTGTTTTGTTTTGAGCTTTCAGGAGCTTATGCAAGGCCATCCACGCTGTGGATTGTCTAAACCACTAGGCAACCATACTTTCCCTTTTCCCCTGACACCCAGAATAATCTTTGGTTGTCTGCACACTTCACTATTGTTGAGTATTAGCAAAGGCAATAAAGCAGATCATAGCTATTAATACTAAATTACATGTATTAAGTTCTTACTTGTTTCCTGACACCATGATAAACACTTGTATGTTTTATTTCATTTAATCAATGTAACTACCCTATGAAGTAAGTAGCATAATTATCCCCATTTAATGGATAAAGGCTAAGACTTAGAACGGGTAAAGACTGTGCCTAAGATCACCTAGCTGTCAATCAGAAGAACTGAAATAAATGTAAATCCACAACTCAAACTCATAACTATAAGGTATATTATGTATTGACATAAGAAAGCCAATCTGGTTGATACCTTGGTTATTTTTATAATTTGGTTAACTGTCATTGTTTATATTTTCCAGCATTTTGAGATTCCGTGCTCTAACCTGTATCTCTTTTTCTTTTCCCATCATTATCAATTTTGTTTGTTTCGTTACCCTTTTATTTGCCTTTCTTTCATTATCATCTTTTCTCCCTAACCCAGATTCGATGCTTTACTCTGCCCGGAGGAGGCATTCTTTGCACTTGACGACACTTGGCTGCCATTGCTGTCGTTATGTTTTCTCCTGGATTCACAATCCTGAGCTCCAGCTATATTTCTAAGATTTCTTCACTTGCTTTTCAAAGTCTCTGAGCAGAATACTGCTGTGTGGAGTCTGAGGTCTTACCAGAGGCTTTATGGGTTTCTTTCTATTGTTAAGTGGATGCTATGGCTTTCCTATTATAGTAGGTTAATGTTTCTTTATCCTGTTCTTTCTGTATTTTTCTAGTACTATGGAGAAAGAGATGGAAAAATCAATAGAATTAGAATTGAAAAGAGACTCTGACAAGATGAAAATTGGACAGAAACAAATTGAATGATTTTTTTCCAGTCTAAGTTGAAGATTAGACTAGATGCGCCTTGCTTCTCTCAGGAAATAAAAGATGGAGAATATCTCACATGTATCTGTCCTCACTTTGGTGTCCTTCCATGGAATGCTCTATTTCATTCTGAACAAACTTTCCTCTCAAAATCATGTCCCCTCACGTGTTCATAACAGGGACCAAGTTGTCCACAGTAACATTTCCCACTGCCTTTATTTCTTCATGAAGATCATACCTTTCTCTACTCCTCTTGTTATGAAAGCGAGGAGGGAGGTCATCCATATTTGAAACCCCCACTTATCAAAGCCAACTAAATTATTCTTTACTATATTCCTTATTAAATCTGGATTCTTGATTAACAGCTTCAGTGTCTCCTTTAATGCTTCCAAGACACCTAGATCCTGATCATTCTGCTCTCACCTATACTTGCTCTATTTTTGCAGTATAGACTTACAGAGTCTTACTCAGATTCTTTTCAGGACCCCATCCTATCTTATCGTTTTATCTAAAATTTCATTATTTATCTCAATCATTGAAGACAGTTTTCTTCTAAAGCTAAATCCTCTAAATGTACTCTTTATTTAATACCCATCTAATTCCCAATAGCTTCCATGAGGATGCCTTCATTTTCCAAGTCTATTCAATTTCCTCTTCAAGGAAAAGATGGAGACATTTTGGACTAGGATTATGGCTGTGGAGATAGTGAGATGTGGCCAGATTTGGGCCAATTGTGCCAATCATTTTGAGAAGTTCTACCAGAATTTCATGTCTATTTCTGAACATTAGCCTAAAAAGTTGCTTTAGGATCTCATATGAAACCTTAAATGAAATATCTTTTTACTGGTGAAGAGGAGGTTAAAAGAGATCATAGTCTTCAAGTAATGGAAATATTTACTTAATATTTACTGCATTTACTTTTTATCCAGTAAGTATTTATTAAGCGTCAGGCACTCTGTTAGATATTAACAATGCTATTGAGCATAAAGTAGACAATGTCTCCCAGAGTTTCCTAATAACTTAGAAGGAAAATAATAAGTTTATTAAAAAGAAGTGTGATGAGTGATTCGGGAAATTACAGAGGTCTGGAATCTGTAGCAGGAACATTCTATCTAGTCAAGAAGGCAATGACATTTCATTTGAGGTCCAAAGAACAGTATGAGTTAACCTTATCCTAGTGCTAAAGAGAGAATGTTGAAAAGGATAGTGCCCCTGACCTCAAACAACTTACCATATGGGAGTGTGTATGTTTTCTGAGACATCTTACTAGAAATAGTTCAAATAAACTAGGAAAAACTTTTAGGTCAATGGCTCTTTGCACTTAAAATTCACCTGAGCTTTGTGGCAAAAAAAAAAAAAAAAAAAAAAAAAATCTATGACTAGTCACTACCCTAAATCTCCTAAATTTAAATTTGTCTTTGTGAATCCTGGAAATTTGCATTTTATAAGATCCCCAGTGACTCCTGTATGTGGAACTGCTTGGGAACCATTTCCTGAGATTTAAACTTGGATTTTCTTAAGAATCACCTGTGATGTTTTCCATCTGTGGATTCCTAGGGCACACCTAAGAACTGGAAGGTTTAGAACTAAGGGGCCCAGAATCTTCATTTGTAGGCATCAGTCCAGTTGATTCTAGTTCAGGGGTAGGTGGACCATACATAGATAAGCAGTGCTCTAAAGTTTTATGACAACATTATCTGTTACAGAAGATTATGGACTAGATATTGATTTAAGTTTTAGAAGATTGGATCCAATCACCTGGAGGGTGTCTTACCTTCTGGCCACACCTAGCTCAAGCCGTCTCCCATTCAAGCATAGCTGAACAAGTACTACTCTGGTATACAAATGGCAAACCACATTTCTTTGTTCATAAAAATGCAAGTGTATATAGAGCCTTCAATGTGGAAGGAAAGGAATTGGGCTTTTCCAGTCCTCTTATCTGT
Organism: Hippopotamus amphibius kiboko; assembly: GCF_030028045.1. NCBI lineage: Eukaryota > Metazoa > Chordata > Mammalia > Artiodactyla > Hippopotamidae > Hippopotamus > Hippopotamus amphibius. Next base: position 39,296,636 of record NC_080192.1, on the reverse strand, counting down.
TTCTGTGACACTTCTGAGATCTGTGGAGTAGAGTCACCATTATATAGCTCTTGCTTTCAGAAAGAGTCAAGAAAAAAATTGTTATAATATCTCCTGGTTCTTTGTGAAGTATGTAGGCAAAAACCGATAGCTTTCTGTAGACAAGTGTTCATTCCTTCTGATGAAAGCAGAGTGCACCTTATAGCTGCTTCCCGTGCCTCTTCCCAGACGGTCTCTGCTCTGCAGCCAGAATGCTAACTTTCCTTCTGTGGTTTCTCATCACTCTTAGAATGAAGTCATCTCCTTAATGAGGCCTACTATGCTCTATAGGACATGCGCAACGCACCTCCAGCCTCTTCTCCCCTCTTTCTTTGCTTCGTTAAGGATGACACACATCCTTACGTCTCTGGGTGCCCCTTTCCACGCATTCTCCTCTGCCTGGAGACCCCTGCCATCTCTGCCTGCTTCCACATGAACCCAACTAACTCCCTTCTGTTTCACATGTCAGCTCAGGAGTCAGAGAATCATGCCTTGATTCCCAGTCAAGGTCAGTTTTATCAATATTATTTCTATCTACTTGAGTGCTTCTCTCAGAGAGTTATCATATATACTCTTTCATCAGTTCATTTGCTTAATGTCTCCATAACTAAACTGAAAGCAGGAATTGTGTATGTATGTGTGATGTTATTCTCCACATTGTCTACGCGTAGTAAGTACTTAAAAAATACTTGTTGAAGAAGTGAATGAAGAGTGTAAGATACTTTAAGAAAGAGTATTTCAGAGTAGGGTTTCAATCCATTCAATGGGTCCATCAAATATTTATTCAGTATTTGCTGTGCCAGACTCAGTAATAGGCACCAGGAAGGTAGGGATGGATTAACTGTAAGCTGTAACCACAACATGCACTCTCAGGTCCAGGCAACTTTCTTCCAAGGAGATGCTGTTGTATCACCCATTCGTATAAGTGGTAGCTCTTTCTAACTCATCTCCCCAACTTATCTGCAAGCAGCTTGGGCATATTCCATTTCTATTTCTTCGGTTTTCCCCATATAGCTCCTTGCCCATTTCTGGGAGGTCTGAGTAAAGTATTCAGTCAATCCCAATTTTGGAAACAAACCAAAACCTCAGATCAATTCTTGATATAATATAGGAAAAGTACCCTTTTTTTCTAGATAGTTATAGAATGTAAATGCCAATATATATAGAAAATATATATTAGAAAATTAAATAGTACATTTTTTTATTTATATACAAATAAGATTCATGACCATATTAATTTTGTTTTAAAAAATAAATCTAGGGTATTTTGACAACTTGTAGTGAAAAATCAATTCAGATACTTTAATCAGAAGTACAATTTATTTTTTTCTTAAATCTAACCTAAAATCTACACTCACATGTGATTAGAACGCTTTTCAAATACTTGATACCATTTAGAATAGTGTTTAGAATTCTTCTTCCTTCTAACCATTCTATATCATGTCTATATTTGGTGGAAATATTTCTCTTTGAAAACATATTCCAAAATCTTCATATCGAATTTAAGTTAAAAAGTCAAAGCTAAAGTTTTACTCTAATATAAGCTTATACTTCATGGACATGACTCCATTTTAAATTGTTTGTAATATTGTCCCATCATTTTAAATAACAATAAGTAATCAAATTTCATTTGTTTTTCCTCTTTTTTGTTTAACTGTGCATATCAATTGCCACCAGATATTGTCTTGCTGGCAATTTCTTTTATTAATTAATATTTTACTACCTTTATCCTCACTACCTTGCTGATGGTTTAGACCAGAAGAGTCAGGGCCTAAATAGCCAAAAGAATAAAAGTGTATGCATTCAATAGACTTAGCCAATAAAGAGTATATTTATATTATTCTAGTTTTACGCAGCCAGCAGATCTATGTCCAATGGACCAAAGTAAATATTATATCAGCCGTTTAATAAATGAACTCAAAGCACATAGTTTTTGAAAACACTCAGTTCTACATAAAGGCAATTTGTTCAGAAGCTTGTGTGAGTGATACAGTAATATTCTTATTCTACCATGTTTATCCTTTGTATCAGTAATCTGCCTCATTCATATCTATTGAATATATAGAGCCAGTGTTTATTTTTGCCAAGGGAGGTAGGCTAGGATTAGCTACACTTTAGAAACGAAAAGAGGTAAGAAGTTAAATGACTTTGCCAAGGTCATACAGTGAGTACACAGCAGATCTAAGATGAAAACGAAGGGCAATGAGCCATGGTGACTCCCTTCCTGGGAAATCATTTATCAAGCACTTATCCCGAATCAAGATTAATTGGGTCAGATGATCGCTCTTCCTCCAGTGAAGCACATTCAACTAATATAGCTGAGGTCTTTTATTTGTCTGTTACCATTCTAAATGGAGTGTGTAATGAAAAAAAAAAAGACAAAGTCAAAAAAAAAAGTTGTTTTGCTCTAATTACATTGAAGATATTATATCTTTTCACTGTCACAACATCTGTGTGAAGTAGACCATTTATAGTGAATTTTCTCACACATTATGTCCAGAAAAAGCTAAAAAGAATCAATCCATGACTCTTCAATGCTCTAATCTCTTACTTGTTGTTTCTAGAATTAAGGCTGCATTGAGTGTGTTTCCATAAGCATTGTGTTTTTCTTTGGAGTCACATTGTTCCTATTTAAACAGCTGTCCTCAGTTCTGCTGTCATACTGGTTGTAATCATATTTCAACTGAAAACTATTGCTACATTTTTATTTATAACTTGGCAAAGGAGAGCAACTTAAACTACACAGAGGTCAGTTTTTCAGAACTGGGATCAATTAAATTATTTACTAAGTGCACCGGTGTCAGAAATATTATCCTGTGGTATATTTATAAATTTAAAGGGGAAAACCTCAGTTACAAAATCCATGAGCATTAAATGGGTAGCAGTGCTTTCTGCAAATAAATTTGAAATGGATTTTTAAACAGAGTAAAACTTGTTTCTAATGATGCCATGGAGGAGGCAGTGTTTACATTAAGTTCCTGTTTATGCTCAGGATTTAAATATCTGCATTTGGTCTCCTGTTCAGTTTGTAACAGCTTAAAAAATAACTCTCAACTAGCCATAATTTGGGGAATTATTTTTTATTAGAAGGACAAGGTAGTATGATGGATAAAGGCATTCATAGATCCAGATTTCACCATATACTAGCTGAAATCACTTTGGACATTTGAAGAAACAAAGCATTGGTCTCTTTAATTACATACTCCCAGATAGGGATAAAGGGCTTATTGTATTCATATCAGTTCTCTTACTTCCATCACCCACTTTTGAAGTTACCAGCTGTGAAGATTTGTTGACATATTTGAAATCCCTTATGGGAATGGCGGGGAAGTACAGTGACTCTATAATACTTCACAAGATTTCCAAAGATGTTGTGAAAGAGGACCACCTCAATGTGGCTAGCTGAGACCTGGGAACTGTTCTGCTTTCTCATAGTAGTAGATACTTACATTTGAGGAAAATATGACTTCAGAGAAGGAGACAAGAATATTAGAAATAATAGTACTAGGCACATTTCACACTTATTTGAATTAGGCACGTGTTTTGTGCCAGGCACTGTGCTAAGTGTGAAGGCAGAAATAACTAATCATCACTGTTGTCTTCAGCGAGCTCACAATCTAAAGAAAAAAACTGTGAAAATTTCACTAAAGAGATGATGGCTTAATGGTTTTTCAAGGTTTGTTGTTTTTTTTTAATAACAGAATTTGTAGATAAGCAGGGGTTGTGAGCAATGTGTGGGACACTACCTTGAGAAATAGAAAAGAGCATGACACAGTGTGGGCAGGGGACTTCTCGAGAGTCAGAACATGTTGTGAGAGTTGGGAGCCAAGGTGGGAAGAAGAAGTTGAAAATATAAAAAGAGAGGCTGATGAAAGCCCTGCGTGCTCTGCTAAAGAATTTCAGATTGTTGAAGACTTTTAACCACAAAATTGGCATGATTAAATTGCACTTTAATAAAATAGCTCTGTCCGCAAGGTAATAAATGCATAGAAGGAGTAATGTGAGGCATTAGAAATTAGAAACTAGTGGTGGAGAGTCTAGTAAGGAAGCCATGGAGAGGCAGAAAGTGAAGAGGTCTGTAGAAAGGGTAAAAAAGTAATTGATTTGAAAGAAAATTGTTAGTGTTTATTAGAAGGGTGGTGTAGCATGCTTGGCTAGGATTAAGGAGGGAGGGGGAGGAGACCAAGTTTCTTTCATCCGTAGGAGGAGGTCTAGGTTTAGAGCAGAAGATGTGGCTTTTCGAAGTTTTTTATATCCATTAAATTCTTTATTTTATATGATAAAAAAATTTGAGTGAAAACCGAGGGCCAACATAAGTCATATAAAGGCCTAGAGAAAAAGAGTTGTTATTTGGGGGTGGGGAAGTGTCTAGACATGAGCAGAAGGACTTTGCTGGAAGAAAAACTGTTCCTTAGGGATATCATCACTTAGCTTCAGTCAGTAAGACTGAAGACTGGGTTCTTTGATGGTTAAAGCATTTCTTTAGAATAATTTGGAAAAGATACATGTTAATTATCAGTTTCATGCTAGGTATATGACCTTGTGTGAGTTTCTTGGACTGTCTCTGAGGCTCAATTTTATTATCCTTTAAATGGAAGAATGCCACCTACTTCATAGAATTACTTCAAGGATTAAATGAAATAATCTAGATAAGGCATCTTAATGTTCTCCCTAGCACATCATAAGCACTTTGTAAATGCTAGCTATTTGTCAAATTCCTATTAAAAGTAGGACGTTTGTCAGTTAAATTAAGGAGTTGTTCTATCTCAATTTCACATTCTTCTGTATCTTGTTTCTCTCCTTTATTCATTCAGCAAGTAGTTTTTGAGCACCTGTCTTGTATCAAAAAACATCTGGGGGTACAGGATTGCTGGTTATGGTCTGACAGTCTAATGGGGAGAGAAATGCAGTCACATAAAGACAGTATAATATGATCTCATAGTTTATAAATATATGGGTATAATATTTCATTAATGTGTATTCTGTTGGTGTTTTTTTCAAATAATTTAATTTGGGGGTAATTCTTGAAACTATTGCAGAAATTGGAAGCCCAGCTGAGTTACCCAAAAGGTGACTAGTTTGAATAACCATCAGCAGTCCCATCATTATGTTGTAAAACTTACAGAGGATATAGCCACATAAATAAATTTGTACACTGATGACTCATGATTATAATAAATGTAAACTTTGTAACTCCAAGTGTCTACCTAATACAGTTGGTATCCGTATAGATGTAATGATCAAGAGTAGCCAACATGAGAGACTTTTTTTCTATGAAGCAACTGCCCCATTGGTAGTACTATGTTAGTTGGTTTTAACTTTGCTAGGCAAAATGCCATTTGGGGTTTGGGTTTTTTTTTTTAAGAAGTGGGGAAACAACCTTCAGCGTTTTTTTCCCACTACACTCCACATCAGAGAAAGAGAAAATTGTTGACTGGAGAAACCAGAAGCCAAATTTGCAAGTGAAGTCAAACAAAATACTAATAAATTCTTGCAGTATGTGTTAAAGTGCTCTCATTTTCATAACCCATTTAACAAGTAGGTGTTTCCGGTGATGCAAAAATACATTAATTTTTTTTTCTTTCAACACCTCTACAAATTGCTTTTGTGTAATATACTGCACCATAGGATACTCACCCAGAGAGCTGATGCAAAACCTCATTTTGAGGAACAAAAGCAGTGTCAATTTATATGGCAAGAGAATGAATGCTACATTCCAAGTTGATATAGGATCTGACACTTCAAATCTGAAATAAATTATTTGGAAGGCCCACTATCTTTTTTCCCTGACCTTGGGCATTCACAGCATTCGTGACCTTGAATGCAAATGAAGTCCAGTACTAAGAAGGTTCTTCATCAGCATGAATTAGCAGTTTTTTAATGTATGCTTCTGTGTTCATCAGTTTATTTTCCAACGTGTAATTTCTATCTCCCTAAATCAATTTACCCAGCAGCATGTTGCGAATGCGACTCATTTCATCTGTGCCCGTGCTTAGCATTATGTTGCTACAACAAGACCACCTGACAGATTTTTGAGCCTAGGAAGTTGTCCATTTCAATTAACAGGACACCCAGGACATTTCTCTGTCAGGATAATGAAAGTATGCACTAATTTGCCGCCTCTCTGAAAAAGAAGAAAATATTATGTACTGTTAAAATGAAGTCAGCCTTTTTCTTCAGAACACAAAGTCTCAGCAGAAAATGCATATAAGTAATGGAAAATTATATATAAAAATATACAATATATATTGTATGTTATATATATTATGTATGTTATATGTGTGTGTGTGTGCGTGCGCGTATTTTTTTCCTCCACATTATAGTGTATGTGCCAGGCATCCTTTCCTAATTCTTCCACTTCTGTAGAAAAATAGATGGATTATGGACACATCCATCAATTCACAATGCTGATGTGACCTGCTGTTACCTGTCCGTAGCAATAGATTTGTGTTTCCTGTGCTTTGGAGAGAAAACACGTTGAAGAAAATGCATCATTCTAATGTTTAGGTATTGTTTACTTTATGAACCCTTTGAAGAAATCTGCAGTGCTTAATTCCTCCTAGGCCAGTGCTAAGCAAGGCAACCTAATGGGTGGTAAAGTGGAAACACAGTATGAGGAGGACTCCAAATGCTTTCATGAAGAATTGATGCAGTTTTGCAATAATACTTTAATGAGATTAGATGCTCTGACATTGTCTCATCCTCAGTCAACATTGGTGCATGCTGGATTTTTAATATAATTGCACATGTAAACCTTAGCTTTTCTAGTCCAATTCAATTTCTCTATGTTCTAGTCTTGATAGATCTCTTTTTGTTAATAGTTTTTGTAAGCCTCCAGAAGAAAGGAAAAAGGGAAAACAAACTGAAGCAAAGCTCCTTTCAACTATAAAAACGTCCCTGCAAATATATGTGGGCGCTCTTTAGATATACCATTTTGTATGGTTAAGCTTCACAAGCTCATCTCTGCAGCAGGCTGCACATTTAGCTGGGAGACAACTGAGTTATAGAATTGGTTTTGGACTATTGAGAAAAGAAATGGAGCTAAAGGATAGAGATTCTATCATAAGCCCATAAAATAGGAACTTTTCCTTCTTCTGGTGAATTTCTCTCACTAATACTGGTTTATTTTCCTTTGTATGGAGAATGGTCATTATCAAGACACCTCATATGTTTCCTCCGTGCACAGTGGCCCTCAGAGAGTGTGTGTGTGTGTGTGTGTGTGTGTGTGTGTGTGTGTGTGTGTGTATGTATAGCAAACACCTCCTTTCTTTAAAAAAAAAAATCCAATGATTATTTTACAGAAAAAAGAATAATAGTGTTATACAATTCGAGAGTTGAAAAGATGGATCTAACCCCTCCAAAAAAAATCATTTTAAACATGAAAACTACTGTCCGAAGAGGTTGATTTGCTCCAAATCAGAAAGTTATCTAGTGATGAGAGAACAGATAAAGTGCCATCATCTACCCCCTAGAAAAGCATTTCACTCTTCCGTGTGCTTAAGAACTTGACAATAAAATGAGGGATTTGGAAAATGTATATAGTTCCCACACCTAGACTTTTTAAGGAAATAATTTATCATAACTCATATTTTTATTTTATCTTTCAAAGAGTTTAATTTGTTCTAAGTAGCAAACTTACTCATTGACATTTTTATTCTGTTGCCAAAATAAGTGCATTTCTTATATTTTAATGTCCCTTCTACTTTTTCACAGCATCTCAAAATCTACCATTTTGTTTTGTCATCATAGTTCTCTAGTAAGGTAGCTATTCATATTTCTTTTGTATTTTGTTTTCCCCACACTAAGGACACTGAAAAAGAAAGAGGTAAAATATAACCCTACCAAGTTCACAAAGCAATCTATACAAACAATGACAATATAAGTGTGAGTGTTGATGAATTTCTAGAAGGAAGTGTAAGAGAGGAAACTTACACCAACTATTTACTGATTAGTGCTAAACTAGTAGAATCTTTATATATGTTATTTCATTTAATTCTCTGTAAAGAAGCATTATCTCAATTTCCTAAATGATATACTAAATCTCAGACAGGGTAAATAATTCAACTGAGGGCTTAAAACCATTTAGAGGCACAACTAAGATTCAAAATCAGAGTATTTACTACAAAAACAAATGCTGGGTCTTCTAGACTAGTGGTTCTCAAAGTATGGTCTGGGGACCCCTGCTGGCCCAAAGACACTGAGCTCAAAACTATTTTCATACCTTTTCAATCTCATTGCCCAACGATTTCATGTTTTCCAGAGGTTATGTGATGTATAGCAACACAACAAATTGACTAAAGCAGCAGACGTGAGACTTTAGCTACCTTCTATTAAAAGAGAAATTTAAAAAGATTTGTAAATATGTAAAACAGTGACATTGTTTTCACTAATCTTTTGGTTTCAGAATAGTTATTTTTTAAAACATGTTAACTAACATGTTGCAAGTTTATTATTTATTGTTATTTTAATAAATTAATAAAATTTTACATTTCTTTTAATTTTAATAGGTTATATATATGCAGATATTACAAGTATGTAAGAGCTCTCATGGAATCCTTGATAATTTTTTAGTATAAAGGAGACCAAAAACATTTGAGAACCACTGTATTAGATGAACCCTCCTCACTGAGCAAAACAACCCGGGACCTATCTTTCAAAAGAGAGGGAAATCTATGTGTACATCAGTCTTAGTGCTAGAAATGACCTTTAGATAAAACCTCACTGCCATGTTGTTTTTTCACTTAACTTATCCTAGAAAGAAATCAGTAATTATCATTCTTTTCTTGGAGGTCATGAGTTATGAATTATCACTATAATCACTGTTTTGACTTAGTTTTAGCAAAGGTCTCAAAGGCCAAAAGGAAATGAGAGGTGATAAAACCTGCACATTCCAAAGTGTGGGGGGGTAATCTATGTAAAACTTTCAAAGACAATTCTTAACATTAGTTTGACAATACCTCTCTTACCTGGATGAAATAAAAGGGTCGAAGTAGGAGAAGCGAGGTTGTTGGAAACTGAATAATTTCTTTAAATATAGTTGTTAGTGTGCTCTGAGTCTTTTTGGGGGGCGGGGAAAACATAGCTTCCCTCTTGCATGAAACCTGGAGAAAAGGGGCTTTTAGAGAGACCATCTGAAGATCCTCATATGATGGAGTCTCTGTGGCCCTGTGGTTGATGCCTGGCCCATGGTAGGAGAAGCCAGAATGTAGGATATTGTGACTGGCTCAGGCCTCAGATGGAGGAGCATGAAAGAGGCCTTTGAGAGCAGTCTGGACTCGCAGATGCTGACAGCGCCAAGTATGGCGAGCATTTCCTCTGGGACCAGGTATTGAAGAAACAGCCTGGAATTGTTGTTTTTACTAATTTTAAAATGTTTTTTATTATATATTGTATAATTCATAGTAATACATTTATTATTACATAATTATATTATTTCATTCCTACATAAAAGTTACAAGACTACTACTGAGAATTACCTCACGCTCTTTGCTAAGATTTGGCAATTATGTATATGCTGGGCCATTTGCTTTATCATACCCTTTCTTTATCAGTCTTTTTCCACACACATACACACACAAACACACACACACACGTTTTTTCTGAACCATTTGCCTGTAGGTTGAAGACATCATGCCTCTTTATCCCTAAATATTTCAATGTGTATTTCCTAAGGATAAACACATTTTCTTACATAACCACAGTGCAGTTACCAATATCAGGAAATTCCTTGTAGTCATCATAGTATTACCTAATCTATGGCTGGAATTGTTTCAAATTCTTCCCAGAACAGGCATCCTGACCCCACCTAGGGGTGGTAATGCTGATCTCCCAAGGGTTGAGAGAGGAAGTATGAAGGGGGAACAGATGAAAATGAGTAGGGCTCTAACCCAGCCTTGAGTGACTGGCAAGGATTCTAGGAAGTTGGGATTGGTGATAGAAGGGACTCATTCACTGAAGAACAACTCAAGGGTTTATTTTCTGGGAAATGGGGTTGAAAGAGGTACCTGGCCAACCAACAGCAAGGCGAATTCAAGGACAGATTGAAATGTACCTCTCACAGGCTCCTGATTGTGCTTTCTCCTTAATGTCAGAGTTGATTGAGGAACCCAGGGCTGTGCTTCTTCAGCAGGTAGAGATCGTTCATGCTCAGTGGCCAAGATTAGCTGCTGTATTAATATCCAGATCCAGAATTTTGCTGGACAGTATGTTATCTGTAACATATCTTTACCATTCTACAGCTATAGAGACATTTATTCATTTAATTAGCAAACATTAACTAAATGTATACATTGTAAAGTCCTAGACTTGGGAATTATTCCTGTACAGTCTCAAAATTCATTCATTCATTCATTCATTCCTGTATCCATGCAACAAATACTTTCTGAGAAGTATCACGTACCAGACTTTCTAGGTGCTGGGAAAATCGTATTTGACCAAAATGGCCAAGATCCCTGCTCACCAGGAAGCTACTTTCTAGAGTGCATTCTGTTGTCCTTGTTGAGTTTGATTATTACCTCTGCAAGGGGGATGCTGCAAAGTTGTTGTATTATATCGATGCCATAGTTTTTATGCTGTAATGATTAAGGAAGAATTTGGATCAGAGAATGAAGCTAATGGAAATGTAGGCCAGCTTTGTTCCTCTGTGGTGATGTATTGTCTTCTTGAAGTTCTGCTCTTTGCTACATATTTTATTTTTTAATAGCTCCAGGATGGTAGCTACTTAAGCCTGCATTTATTATGACCTTTTGACAGTCAATTGCAAAGCAGAATCCCCTTATTCAAGATATGCTTATGAAGTGTTTCTTTAGGCAGATAGAATTCATACATTCAGAAGCTGAAGTCCACATGTATGTACACTAATTGATTAATTTTTATGACTACCAAGTGTGAGTGTTGTTTTCTATCCAGCGTTCTGTGTGTGGTTTTACCATTTAGGCAGCTCTGATTTGTCCAGAAGTATTTTGACATGATACATGTACTGAACACTCAAGTCTGAATTCAGAGTAATTTTCCCTTAAAATTACTTAGAGGCAAAAAAAAAAACTTATCTGAGCCATCATTACTCTTACTTCAATGTGAATCACCAGCCTCATCAACATGATTCCATTCTGACATGCATGCAGTGTATATGCATATATATGTTTATATACATTTGTGTGTGGAAGAGCTATTAAGTAGTAGAAAGTGATAAAGACTGTCTGACTCTAGATCTTTTTCTTTCTTTTTTTAAATGCCAAACATTGTACCTTTGTAACCTTTGGAGAAGGTTGGTAACATTGATGCATACATACATTGTTGGAAAGTTTATTGTGATTTTGCTAAAGAGAAGTAGCTTATGTCTACATATGAGTGTGCAATTACTTCAAGATGAATCTTCCCCCTCAGTGCTAGATGTAAGATACCAAAAATATATATTAAAAAAGACCCTTGAAATGTAAATGCTGTGGCATAATATTGTAATGAAGAATTATATTTAAATCTTGATTTGCTAATTTTATGCATGCTTTTAGTTTTTCATTTCTTAAGAAAATATTACTATTCAAGCATGTAAAATTGCTTACTTTTTCTAATTCTAACTTAGATTGGCTACAGCATTTATGTTTCAGTTTGAACACTTTCAAGATAGTACATTATTAACCCATTGAGAATAGGAATTATGTCTGTTCTACAAACATATTCCAAGTATGCAGTTATTATTTTTTCCTGATCAAGGAGACTTTAGTGTCCTAGTTATAGAAACGAGGAAGTGAACACTCAGAGATAGTTTCATTCTGTGAGCGTTTAATGCATTTGTATATTGATCATGGGAAAAACATCCATTTAACATGCTCTTTCCTGATAAGAAAATGCCATTCTACAGTTAGGAAAAAACAACAAGCCATATTAACACTGTGCTTTGACTTTATTGGAATCACATAGTTTATTTGCCTGATTGTTTTTAGCTATTAGAATCTATTTAAAGCTGCTTGAAAACCCACACAGAATTGGGCATCGATGTGTTCCTTTTACACCCTTTAATAGACCCCTTGAAATTCTCCACACAATAACTTAACTTTAATATTTGGAAACTGCTTTACTCTGTGTTAAGGGAACTTAAGTTCTTATTGTTTTGCTGTTTCTTGAACACAGCCAACTTTCCCTGCTTCAGACATGATGCTTCCAATTCTCTCCACCCAAAAGGTTCTTACCTGGGTCCCCACACATCTGTCTTCCTCACTTTAGTCTCTGTTCAAATATCTTTCCAGAGTGGCTTTCTGGAGCCACCCTACCTAAAATAGCCTCTCCTGCCTGCATTCTGCTTAATTCTTTTAAGTCTTACCTACCTATATTTTTCTTCATGGACATTGTTGCTACCTGGAGTTACAGAGATTCACTTTCTTATTGATTCCATGAGGATAAGGATCCCGTGTGCTATTATATTCACCTCTCTCAAAAGTGCCTGTCGTGGCAGTGCTCTAAATTTTATTTATTATATATATATATATTATATATATATAAAATAATATACACTTATATATGTACCAAACCCATGCTTAATGTAGAAAGCAAGTTGAAAACCAAAAGATTTAGGCATGTGACAACCACACATATTTGAAGCCAATTTGTGATTAAATAATATCATACCCAAAGTATCTGAAACAATGAATTCCTTTTTTTCCCAAGAAGTAGACAAACTGAAACATAATGTGCTATAGATATTTTAACTTATAACAAAAGAATTGTTATTTAACAGCATAAAAGATAAGCCAAATTCTTTTGCAACAATTAAAGATATAACATCCCACTGATTATTTTGTAATTGCTTTAAATAAACAGAGACTAATTTAGCTATGGGATTTGCATCAACCACTGGCCAAGTTTTAATGGACAGATTGCCTGTCTGTGGATGGCAAGATTTCCTTATACCTTCCCAGGCTATATTCATTTGAGTTTGCCCATCTCTGTATAGGCATAGTATGAATTGATAAGGATCTCTGCATTTGATCAGGATAAAAGAGCAAAAGAGGCATATTGAATATCACCAAATTCGTAAGACAAGATTATTGCTTGCTGTTCAAGTAATATTATAGAAATACTTGGTTATTTTAATCATCTCAAAGATGTTTCCATGAAAAATGTGTGAGAAAACTTCAGCAAAATAATGCATTGTTGGTTGACAGGCCACTTCAAATTTCCTTTCTGTGGAGTTATTTGTGTTCTATCAGCCCCGTCAGACCTTGTCAGATATTTCTTTACTCCAATAGAAAAATGTACTTTTAAACATAATCTTCTCATTTTATTGTTGTCCTTCTGAAATTTTAAGTGTAAATTCTGTAATATAATACATGTTCCTGGCCAGCCTAATGCTTTAGAAGTTCAAAATCCAGAAACACATAAATAAACTAATATGGACAGAGCTAAACTAATATGAATAGATCATGATGACTGGGGTAATTCAGTGAAGATTTTATGCTTTTCCTTAAGAAAAAACTACATTTTACTGCTGACCTTGTCTCAAGAGCAACAGAGTAGTTGAAATGGGAACAAGAAACAGAAGATGCATGTAGGGGTTCCTGCCATTCAGCATGGAATAATAACAGTTATAGATTTTCTAAGAGTATTAATTCAAAGGAGTCTTTTATGTTAACAACCATCATACAAATAAAGATATTTTTTTCGGTATTCAGTGGTTGGAACATTATTCTGTTATTCAGGAAGCTGTACAAGATATATTTGGCTTTGGAAGTCCTACATGGTAGTAGGACACTTTCTCCTTCCTAGGTAATTTCTACTAATGCAGATATCAATTATGCTTTCAAACTTTTCAATATCTCGCCCTGTGCGTTACAGGTAGTGTAGATTGGTTTTGTTTTATAGCCTTTGTTAATGCATTTGCAGATTGCATTGAAAGAGTCTGAGAAAATTACTCCATACATCAGCATCAACAATGCAAATTGTTTTTTCTTTTTTTTTTTTTAATCTACATACTGTGCTAGTGTACTACATTGTACAAGTCAATAAAAAAATATTAAATGATTAAAGTTGGTTCTGGAAAGTTTTAGGGCTGGAGCAAATGTACTTTTTGAATGCTTCTCAAAATTGAACAACAGCCAGGAAAGGAAATAAAATAGGCTATGAAACCAAACATATATGCTGCCCTCTTCCTACCATCCAGATTCAGAAATACTTGTGACTTCTGACTTGGTGATTAATGTGACGTCACTTGTGAAATCAATGAAACTCAAGTATTTTCCATGCATGTAATGCTTTTCTCTGGCTAATGAACCTTAAATGAAGTTTTATTTATATAGATGTGCTAAGTGTGAACAGAGGAGGTTATTTGGTAATTGTAAGTTAATTAATTATAGCTGTAATAAATGTTTCTTTAAGAATTCCTATGGTAACATTTTACAAGTAAAGATAATTTTATAGCCAACTGTGTTATCAAGGTAATGCCCTTTGTTACTCAGCCATATGTAGAAGAGTAACCTTAACTGAATGTTACAGCGTTTCTAACCTACATAGTATAAATTCTAATGTATTTAAGTGCCACTGTGTTTAATTTTTATATCAGGCTTGCTTCACTGTCTACATTCACTTTTCTTTTTCCCTCTTGGGTACAGGTTGTGCCACATAGAACAAATTATAGGACATTTTGTTTTTCTAAATAAGGCAATGTCTTTCTCTTCCATGTGTCATGAATTTCAGTGTTAAGAACACTTTCATGGAAGAAACAAAAACGTTGTACACTTTATAATACACTTTCAGAAATTTGCCTTACCATACTTTGTTATATTTTATTCAGATATTTTTATAGCACAAAGTGAAATGAAGCATTACCTAATCAGAAGACTGCTACCCAGGTGCTTTGCTACATTGATCTTCTGAGAAACCTGCATTTGCTGCTTGTTGCCTTCTGTAATCTCATTCTAAGATTCCCTACAATATGGTCCAACCTATTTTCCAGCCTAATTTCTCTCTCCTTCTGTACAGCTGGTTCTTCTGCCATGTCAGCCTACTGTCTAGAAACCGAACAGGCCTAGTGCTTTTCCTCCTCCATCATTTTGCTCCTCCATAACTGGTCCCTCTGAGACCCTTTTCCCTACGAAAACTCAAAGACTAAATCTTCCATGCACCTGAAGTCATGAGAGCTTTTGCCACTCCTTTGGATTTCAGTTTGTATGCAAAGAGAACTCATTACAGTCTGCTTTGGGTAAGAGTTATGAGTGGGTTCAATGTTCCCTCCCCCGTTCTACCTCCTGGATAGAAATTTCTGGGGATTTCTCATTTTTGTATTCAGAACAGTGTTTGGCAGGTGCCTTGCCCAAAGTATTCCATCAGCAAAATATATTAAGTGAAAATATATCATGAAGGAATTGCATCAGTTGCTTTGGTGAGGCTTTCACAGAATGAAAGAAACAAGAATAGTTGTTTAAACAGTCATGTTTAAATTAAGTAGAGGGGCAAAGTGATAGTGTCAGCTCAGAAGTACACCTGCATTGTCGTTATATAGTGACTTGATTTAGGTGAAACAGGTTCAGTTTCCTTCAGGTGTGTATCATGTCTCCAGTAGTGTTGCTTCAGTTCTTATCTCCAGGATTTGCTCACCTCCCATAATCACCACCTAGACTTTTGGAGCTATTGCTCACATATATACACATACATATACATATATGTGTGTGTGTTTCATTTCAGAAAGAATAAAACATTTGTATTTAATAATAGAATAAATGCTCATCCAAATTTTAAGGATTGATTTACATAAATAACACCTACTAAATAAATCCTCGATAAAAGAGATGAATTAAAATAATCTCAAAATAGTATCATTTGCAATGAATTTTACTATGAATGCCACAAATTTGATTCCTCCCATGTTAAAAGTCTGTTTTAAAAAGTCGCTAAGAACATTTTCCTGACCTAGACAGCTTGTAAATTTTATTATATACCTCCTGCAAACACTTTTGATCATCAAGGTTAAATAATAAATTTGAGATTGTGGTAGACTGTGTCCGATGTGTTGATTGGGTCTTCCACGTTAACTCATTCTATTGGCATTTGCTTTTTTTCAATAAAGGAGCATGAAGACTGTCCAACATAGAAACAACCTATTAGGACCATGAGTAATCTGTTATAGCTTATCCAACAATTGCAGAAAGTTATATTTTAGGCTTGAATGTCCCCAATTCACCAAGACAGTCACCTCTTACTCTTTGTTAAGGTGATGATCCATGTTAGTTCCCTATCTTGTAACTTTCATGTTAGACACATCACAGAACTAACCTGGCTTTTTGTTGTAGAACCAAAAAGGAAAGTGAACAAGTATACAGATAATGTGCAAGAGAATAAGGTTTGAGAGGTAGCAGTTTTCTACCTGGGAGAGAGAGAATGTGGGATCGTATAGAATAAGATATATTCTGCATTTGAAATGTCTGGAGTATGTGCATGTCAAAGTGTCTCCTGTACCCCTTCTCCTTTCTATTGATGATCACAAAATTTATTTAAATATGTAAGCTTCATAAAAGCCTTTATGAAAACAGGTTATACATCTAAATAAATAGACAGGGAGATAATTGAAACTCATTTCCATGCCGTATATAATAACTAAACACTCTGTAGAAATCAAGTAACTTTTCCATGTGCACATAAAAACTAATACCATAGCTAGCATGAAGCCTGTCTCTGAGTAACTGTAGCTTCATGATACAACTGCACCATCAAATTGGCAAAGTAGACTTTTAGTGAGAGGATACTGTGTAAAGAGGGGAGACTGATTGGGTTCTTCAAGTGTTTAGTTCAGCAGACATTTATTTAAAACCTTGTATATCCCAGGAAGCATACTAGGTGCTTCCTAGTACATTGTCATGGAGTTAACCTCAAAAACTTTAACGTGATGTACTAAGTGCTATGATACAGATATGAACTGGGATTCTGTGGACAGGGACCTTTTCTTCTACTTCATTTTGTCCCCCGCAGCTCCTAGACTAGTACTACAGAAACGCAAGGACATGTGTTGAGATTTGCCTGATTAGAGAGGTGGAACTGTGATTTGACTTGGGGCCACCTCCAGTATATTGACAGTATGACTGTGATTTGTATTCAACTTAAAGAAGTTCTGTGCTTCCCATCAACCTCTGGCAAGCAAGTTTACTATTCTTAATATAATTTGCATTTAAATGATTTCATTATGTTGACATTTTAGTCCATGTTATGATTGTTAGTAAAATTAGAAATCCGCATGTGGTAGATGATATTACATAGACTCCATTAAAGTCAAAAAGAATTATTACATGATTGTTTTCTGAGTCTCCCCTATGTCAAAGAGATGGAAGTGATGATAATCAAATCAGTTTCCTTCCAAAAATGGCATGACCTTAAACTATAACTAAAGAGGAAACTACAATGCTAGGGGATTCTATGGCAAAAACCACGACACCATTGAGAAACAAAGTAAGAATTCACTTGATGTAATATGTAATTCCAAAAGAATTTTTATTTTAAATTGAAGGTTGTTCTCTTCAGCTGAGTTTTCTATCCGAGGGCCCCAAACTCAGGCCCTTATAATCTATGCCTAGAATCCTACCTTCAAGGGAATGTGCCTCTTCTAAGGAATTAGTTCTAAGGAATTAATCTTGGTCGTATTCCTTTTGTCAGTGAAAATTAGTTGCCATTCACATTAGACACCTAAAGGATCAGAGTAGAAGCTGAGAAAACAGCTTACCCGTGTTATTGCCTCACTTGATCTGCTGTTATTCTATTCATTATATCATTTCATGGGTGAAATGAAAGTCTTTTTTCAAACCCAAGGAGAATAGTGTCAGATTTTTAAGTAAACTTTTATTGAACTCTCCCCCAAATTTCTAATGCTAGAGCACTCAACTGCTTTCTCGAGAGAAAAATTTAGTATGACTTAGCTGTACATTCCCCATGTTAACTTGTTGGATATTCTTCATTTCTGTCAAATTTATTTAGGCTTTTAAAACATCTTTGAGTTCTCTGAATAAATCATTAATTCAGAATTTTATAGGATTGCATTCATGGGTTATGTTAAGAAAAATAATTTTATCAGAATTAAGTGGTTGGTTCTTTTAGCAATTGTCTTATTTAGTTTCTTCTCCCCTTTGGTCTTTTCTATTTATCAAGTTGTTTTCATCCACTGATGGGGGATCTAGAGTCTGGTGTTCTGAAACTATGACTTCACATGCTTTCACTTTAGAATGGAAATCCCATACTATTCTTTGAAATTCCTACCATTTCCAATACCCACACATCTAATTCTAAGAACTAGTTTTTAAAATGTATTTTCTCCAAGTAAAGTTTTTTGGTTTGGGTTGTTTTGGGTTTGTTTATTTTTGTTTGGGTTTTTTGTTTTTGGTTTTGGTTTTGTTTGGTTTTTTAATTTCTAAAGCGCTTAGAATTAAATAAGCATTGTCCATTTAAAGAGTTGAGAGTTTGGCTGTTTGAGTTCACAAAAACTTTTGTGTTTTTGAGTCATCACATAACATCTTTTAGCCACCCCCCTGGTATTTAGCTCTTAACTTAGATATTCACTCAAATTCGGTTGACTCATTAGAAATAGAAAATGTATCTCTAGACATCCATGGCTATGCAACTTCCTGCCTATGTGAACTATGTAGATGTTTGCAGGACACGTATTATGCGTCTCATAAATATATCCTTGAAGGTAATCCCACAGTAGTAAATCCTCCTATGTAGATGAAACTTTTGTATTGATTTAGAAATCTTTTGTTTAATGTAGGAATAATGCTATTCAGGTAGAAATTCCAGGAGGTAGTAATGACTTTTACAAAGGTTACATGTTGAACATTCCTTGAAAAGGTTTCTACTTTTAAGGCTTTTTATTCTTCGGAGATTAGATATATTCAATTACTTTTGGAAATCACAGATACCGCGAAAAATCAAGTAATCTAGTCTTTTTTTTTCGGGTAGGTATTGTGTTACCCCATATTACAGATGAAGCAACTAAGATGCAGAAAACATTTGAATTGTTTCAGATGATATACATCGAATAAGTAGAGGAGGAATGTCTAGAAAATAGGCTTTCTACCTTCTCAAAGTCCATTCCAACACTACAGAGACTTTGTTGCAAAGGAGAGATAGGTTGCAGATACAGAGTTGAATGTGTTGTAGATACTGACTAATTTCAAAGAAGTTGTGACCTGAGTTTGCTCATATGCAAATAGAGATTTAACACCTATGTCCTTGTGAAGATGAATGTGATAAATATATGCAGTCTGCTGACTGCAGCTTATTACGTAGCAGTTATAATTACTTTTTTAAATCATGCTGCTTCTCCAAAAATAATCACATAACCCCTGACAATGAATCTTTGAAGAGGGCAGTTTTCATGTGAATGTAAAGGCCCAGGATACCTGTGAGCAAATTTGTGTTGATGTTTGTATCTGTACACTTTTCTTATGTACCAGGAAGAAAGAGATACAGAAGGTAATGTCTTGAGAACTAGTTTAACATGAGAAATTGCTTATTTTCCATTTTATCTCTACAATTGTTCCCCAATTAATTAGAAGAGACTGAAGACCACTTCTTCTAGGCTATGGTTTTGTCAAAGCTGGCCCTGAACTTCCAGCTTGGTACTTTCCCATGGTGCTGAACTACACTCAAAGCACAAAATTTGATCTAATCAGCATAGAACTGTAAAGGTTTCATGGCATATCCCAACATCATGCTTATTTGGTCAGTGAACTTTGTTGACCTTGAATTTGCAGCAAATTAAGGTTTAAATGTCACCTTCCCTCCTTTAGTCTTAAATCTGTATGCAGAATTGCTGCCCCACTCTCCCCAGCCAACCTTAAAAAACTGGGAAAGCTGAGTCAACCTATTTTCATTTCTTGTCACGTCATCCTGTCCTATTAGGACACGTGCAGTTTTTATAGCTACCTTGGTGCCCTTTGTAAAGATATTTGGTTGGCTTCTTTCTATAAAGCCAGCAATTATGTCAGCATCTATGTTATGTAAGTATTCTCCACAGTCTCTAATTGTTGGAGCACCAGAATCTATCGAGAAATCAAAACCCTCTGAAAAGAGTCCAGGTCATTTGTGTTCTCTTTCCCTTGTGCCTTCCTCCTCTTTTGTAACTCGGGCTGCCCACAGAGATGCTAATTCTGCCACCAACAGCCCTTCAGCTTTCTTATAGTGGTATCACCATCAGTGGTCTTGATGTGAATATAGAACCGTAAGAAACATTCTGCTCTCTTCTGACAAAGTTGGGAAAGTGGCCCCTGTTTACCCCTCCAGTAGATCAGACTGAATTGGCAAACTAATTTCCGGTGCCTTTCGGGCTACTTGACTAGGCCTTTGTAGTTAAAGAGCAGTATACCTTTCCTGTCCCTATAAGTCCTTGGCCTTCCTCCCCCAAATGCCTGGAAGAGTAGGTGATGATGAGAAAGCACCGAGGGGCTCCCGGGATCACCCACCGTGCTTGATGGCCAGGAAGTCATTTTTTGGGAGCTGCCAGTCAGCATTCCAGTACATTTTCCAAGCTCAAAATATACTCTGCCCATCTCCATCAACAGAGGAGTGTTTATTGAGCATTTCCTCACTTTAAGCACCCCCTATTGCAGGGAAACACAATGTGTGTAGCACATGCCTCCTCTAGTTGTCAATTCAGAATCAACATAGATGGGACTGGAGAAAGTAATGAGATCATATATAAGTAAGGGCTAAATTATGTTATATAATGTAAGTGCTCAACAAGCTTATAGGAAAGAAAACATAGGAAGCTAGTGGGGGTTTTTTGGTAATTTGTTTTATTGAAGTATAGTTGATTTACAACGTGGTGTTAGTTTCTGGTATACAGCAAAGTGATTCAGTTATACATAAATATAATCGTTTGCATTTGTTAATCTCAAACTGCCAATCCATCCCTCCCTTACCTCCCTCCCCCTTGGCAACAAGTCTGTTCTCTATGTCTGTGAGTCTGTTTCTTTTTCATAGATAGGTTCATTTGTGTCATATTTTAGATTCCACATATAAGTGATATCATATAGTATGATAGTGTCTGACTTCATTTAGGATGGTAATCTCTAGGTCCATCCATGTTGCTATAAATGGCATTATTCTATTCTCTTCTATGCCTGAGTAGTATTCCATCTTCCTTATCCATTTGTCTGTTGATGGACACATAGGTTGTGTCCATGTCTTGGCTAAATTTATTGTAAATAGTAGGAAGTCAGTGTTGATCATCAAAGGCATCACGGAGGTATCTGCAGTTGTGCCTAGTGGGTCTTGAATTAAATAGCTCTTCATGGAATTAAATATAGATCCTAAGACTTTCTTCAGCTGTAACAGTTCTGTGAC
The DNA here is from genome assembly GCF_030028045.1 of Hippopotamus amphibius kiboko. NCBI lineage: Eukaryota > Metazoa > Chordata > Mammalia > Artiodactyla > Hippopotamidae > Hippopotamus > Hippopotamus amphibius. Next base: position 39,275,300 of record NC_080192.1, on the reverse strand, counting down.
CTTGTAGTAAAAGAATATTTATATAAACTCCTGCCGTTTCATGGCCTCTTTTGAACACTCTCCATTTCTAGTCACTTGGGGACTCTAGATGTGGAAGCAGAGTGTGTGTAGAGTCACTTTGATAATAATAAATAAGAAAAAGAACAGGTAAAGATTTCTACATCTGCATGCTTCTATCAGTGGTACATGTAAGTGTCACTTCACACATGCCAAAGCCATAAAGCACATTTTGCGAATTTGCGAATTTGCGTGTCATCCTTGCGCAGGGGCCATGCTAATCTTCTCTGTATCGTTCCAATTTTAGTATATGTGCTGCCGAAGCGAGCACCATAAAGCACATTTTGTATTCTCTCTTCTATATTAAAGTCTCTTTCAATGGGATTTATTTCCCATTACTTGAATCAATGAATTGCTCTTTTATTTATTTTTCTCTTCCCCCCCGCCCCCAATTTTTGTTCATTTAAAACTCATATCTGGATTCTTTTCTACAAAAATGTTCACAGTTGCCCATTTTAATAAACAGAACCACATACAGAAATATTTAGCAATGGAAGGCACCTTAGAGAATCACCTTTTTCCACACTCTCATTTCATGGCTGATGAAATTCAGGGTAAAATAGATTAAAAGATTTGCCTAAAATCACACACTATAAGACAGAGGCAGACTAGGATTATATGATACATAATTTTACTTTTGTCAATATTCAGTATTATTCATTTGACAAACATTTATTTGTGTGGTGGGCACAATTCTAGGAGCTGAAGGCCAACAGAGGCTCCCCTAGGCATAATTCTGCTCCTGTCATTCAGGTTTCTTCAGGTTTCTTCTCCCTTAGCTGCGCTCACTGTGGCTTTCTGCTGTACCTTTTTTAAAAAGTTTTATTTCTTCATGCATTGATAGTGTCTTTATCTTCACTCAGTCCCAATTAACTTTCCCAAGCTTTTCATTTAATTAACTCCTATCCTTTTCAAGCTACAAACTGGCTGTCTCCTGACTCAGTGCCATTCTGCCTCATTATGAGGTCCCCATTCTAAAATAATTATCTTGAGTATAATGAAAATGTTAAACATGGTTGAACCCAGTAGGTGATTTGTTGTAACTCTGACTGCCAACAAATGTTTTATAGGATGTTTTGACTTCTATGATAAAGTGTCACATCAAAAAAATGAACAAACCTTCATCCTTTCCCCCACCCCACTAGTTTCAATCTTTGTTGGTAAATATTTGCTTCTATCATAATGAGGCCAGGCTTGTTAGGCTTAAGCCTCTTAAGTGACTGTCAATGGTTAAAAACAAAAAGTAGAAAATGTTCTTTCCTCCAGTATGAGGTACAATCTTTTGGGCTTCTACCTTCCTTTTAAGGAAAGTCAATATTCTGTGTTATTGCCTCATTTACTGTTCCTACCAGCAACTGTAGTGCTTGTATTTAGGTATAGAACATTTATTTGTTTATTACTTGATGGAATATTTTTCTAATACTCTCCAGTAGTTATCCAGATAAACATTATTATCTTATCTTTTGTAGTTATAGGCAGAATAAAACCATCTTGTGCTTAATGAACAAAATAAGAATAGCCACAGTTCAGTGTAATGTTTTGTAGAGGTATTGAAAAATGGCATTTTATATTTATTTAATTTTTTAAAAGATAGTTTTAGATTCTCTTTTTTGGTCATGTTTGTTTTGCTATTTCAGACTCTCATAAAACATTGCAAGAATAGGGCAGGAAGTTCTCATATGCCCTTTACCTCGATTAACCAACTGTTTACATTTTATCCTGTATATGTTTCTCTGTCTCATAAAAAATGATATGTGTATATACATACATATAGATTCATTATATATGTTATGTGTGTGTGTGTATATACACAGTTCACATGTTTTCAAACCATTTAAGAATAAGTTGGAGACACGGTGTGACATCCTAAATACTTCAGCATGTAACTCAGTGTATTTTCTGAGTACAGGACATTCTCTCACATTGCACAGAACAAGAATCAAACACAGGCAATTTGTCGTTGACATAACACCATTATCTAATTCATTGTCCATGTGCAAACTTCATCCACTGTCACAATAATGTTCTTCATAGCTAATTGTGTTTTTCCTCATCGGTCCAGGATCTAATCTAGAATCACGTAATCCATTTAGTTGTCATGCTGTGCTTTACTTTTTATTTAAAAGCTTACATTCGATCACTAATGACCTCGATAGTGTCTCTTTAAAAAGTAATTTCTGCTTGCTGACTGCTGTTCCAAGAATAGGAATTTAAGCCAAAAGCTGTCTAACAAAATCCCTTGGGAATAGTGATATCTGTGCCAAGGAAATGGCACAGCAACTTTGAAACCCTGTTGTGACCACAGGTTTTAGCATTTCAATAGGAGACAGTATAAGAAAGAGAACTCTGAGTTTATCAATATTTTGCAGTTTTGAAATTTAAAACTTGGAATAGGGATTCTGTTGCCATTCCAGTCAAGGGATAGTGTTGACAAGTAGCCGTGTTGTGCAGATTCACAGCACGTACTTTAAATCCAACCCTAAATAAATATTTAGCTCAGTGCTGTGTTAGTAAAAGCTCAGTTAAAATCAATATTTTCATCAAAATGAAATACTGGAGATATTTTTTAAAGTTTGGATGTAAATATTAGTTATTTGTCATTTTTGAACATAAGTTCCCTTTTAAAAAAAAACTGTGTGTTTTTAAATGTCTGACATTAAAATGAATACAAGTAGTTCCCTCCCCCACCAAAAAAAACCAAGAAAAACAGATTTATAGTATTTATGATATCTGAAGCATGCAGTGTTTTGGTTAGTTCTGTACATAGAGTCATGATTAGGGCCACAGGATTTCAGCAGTGATTTCTAGCCACTGTTTAGCAATAGTAATCCCTATGTCTCAGATAATTTTCTTCTTTCTTCATGTCAGGCTTGCTTCTAAAACTAGATAAAAAGAACATGAAAGAGCCATCAGTTTTCCTGACTATGAATACATATGTTTTGTGAAAAGTATATGAACCTACCTAAACAAATACATTTTTTTTTTTGAGTATTGTAAAAACACGCAAAAATACCAAGTCTTGATACGAGGAAACTGAGTCAGACCTACTAAGTCAGACACTACTAAAAAACCAGATAGATGATGGGCGGTGCAAAATCATCCCATGTTATTTTCATGTCTTCCTTCTAAAAGAGAGAGATGTTGATACACGCAAGAGACAAAAATTAGCCACCAGAAAAATCCTATACACATCCATATTCAGCACATAGATTAAAAATAAAATAGCTGTTTGTTCCCTACAGTAGAACAGGCTTGCCCTTTCATCCTTGTGATAGATATGCATGCAAAACCAAAATGAAATCAAATCCCTGCAGATGGCTCATAAGTCACAAAAACTGTTTAATCCTTTCACTGCCTCCCTTTGGGAAGCCTGCCGCTTGGTAAGCAATAACATGCAATATATATAATGTCAAGTATTCTCTTAGTTTTTTAGTAGAAAGCCTCGTTTTCTCTAACAGATTTTCCCCCCACATTTCTTATAAAGAGCTTCATGTCACTCTGACACCTTAATATGTACATCCATAGAATTCTGTTGTAGCTTTTGTTTTAATAAGAAAAGTGTCAGTACCCAGAAACTATGTATGGTAATCTTATCTAAAATTGATTGTGGCCCAGAGTCATATTTTTAGAGGCAGCCAGGTAAATCTAAGTGCATTTTTACATTGCTCTTTCTAGTGGATTTTGCTAGAAAACAGTTGAGTTTCAAGCAGGACTAAAATGAAAGGAGACCTTGGAGTCTTAACCACTTACCAGGTGACATAAATGCAGCTTTGGAAATATAGCTATCACTTCAGATCTTTTCCACTGAGTACTTATGTAAGCCATTCGCCAGAGCTGCTGGCATTATAATATTTTTGTGGTTCTGTTGAAAATAGACACTGTGAGCACTCTTAAAACAGAGTAACATGCCTACTACTATTTTTAAATAGTTCATTCCTTCTTGATTTTCATTCTACTTAAATTTTTTGAAGACCAAAACTGATGAGAACGTATAATAAAAAGGTACTTGTCTCTAGGACTGTGAAATTGTTCATTTGTGAGTTGCTGACTTGTCAAACCAAATCAGAAATTCTTGACATCTTTATTACATTACAGCAATTCCTGATATTGACTCTTGGGAAGGATTTAATTTTCTTATTCTCTAAACTGAAAGTTGTACTGCTTTCTGCGATGATGTCAGATTATTTTTCTCTTTACCCCTGAGGGGATTTTATATATGTGTGTGTGCATATATATATAATATATACATATGTATAAATGTATGTGTGTATATATATACACATACACATGCACTAGAATAGTTTTAGGTTATATCTGGACCTTGATTTGGCTCTGAAAATAGGCAAATAGGTATAATATATTGAAGTGCTCCTAACTTGACTGAAAATATAGAATTCAAAAGTAACATGAGATATATAAGTTGAATTTATAATAATCATAATTGACTAATAATTGTATGATTCTTTTTTAATGAATAAAATAATGTAATACTCTCTAACAACATCTGCCTAAATTAGTAGTATTTCAGTTTTCAAATTGAAAAACTGTAATGTAAGAAGCATAATTAACTTCCACAAAATCAGTATATAAATTTTGCACAGAACCTTGATCTCTAAATCTTCAACTTTAAAATATCTGTTTATCCATCTTATACTGTACCTATTAAGTATACGTATGATCTCTTACTGTATTTGGATGTATATATTGCAAGCTGTTTAAACAGAAATATTAAATAACAAAATGAATCATCTATAATCCATGACAATATGAAATGATTCTGAAATATGTGTATTCACCTAACCACTGTGCATATTGTTTCCTTTTAGAAAAAAAAATACCTGAAAGAAAGAAAACAAGGAAGAAAATACCCCAGAATTCCTAAAGAACAGTAAGTACTTTAATGAGACAATAATTATACTAGAGCGTCTATAAAATTAAAGACCTTACAAACTTCTTGTATAGAAATATTCACCTTTCTAAGGTAAGAAACTTATACTAAGTAAGTAGACCCTTCTAAAACTCAATTTCAATTTACTGGTGCAAACTGAAAATCATTTATCCTATAATCCTCTTAGATAAGAGGCCCAGTGATCCTTGTGGTACATATGTGTGGCAGAAAATGTTTATATTGATTCCATCATATCTTTTGACTAGCATCATATCATTTTAAATTCTTATCAAAGAAAAATTGTAATAAGTTTAATCAAAGTACCTCACATTCTCTGTATGTGATACAAAATTTGTTTCACTTTGAAAAAAAATTAAGCAGAATCAATATGTTTGGTTTGTTTATAGTCATTAAATCAGAATTATTAAAAAATGGCAACCATCTGCAGGCTTTAAAACAGAGCTTAATCCCATTAGTACATTTCTTTCCAATCTTCCTACAACTTAATTATGACCTGTACTTCCTTATGTAGCTATTATTTGATAATAATTGCTTCCCTAAATCTGTTTTTATTAAACAAAATTAAGTGCATTCTTGATATCATTCTTTCTGATAAAACTAGTAATATTGTAGTGATTTCCTAGACATAAACAATTATAAATTTTGAATATGTGAATATCAAAAAAATAGTAAAATAAATATAGGAAAGCAAAATCCACTTTGATGACCCGTGGTATATCACTTTTAATACGATGGTAGTTTTGGAATGAGCTTGCAAATGCATTTCTCTAAAATTTAAAACAGAAATGTTGAAGTAAAATGTAGTGAATTAACAAAATGATAGACCTATCTCTTGATATATATCAAAATAGAATAAAGTCCAATGGCAGGATGTGTGATATAAAAAAAGAAATTCATAAATAATTTTTCTAGGACGTGTACAAATTATACTTAAATTATAAGATTTTTTAGTGCCCAAAGAATTTTAAACTTAAGATGTGATTCATGCATTAAATGATTAAATATAATTAATCATGGTAATGATGATATAAATGCAATTTATCTTACACTTACTTTATTTTTAAAGTGTAAGAGAAGCAGGAAAAGAAAAATTTTCTTTTACTTACCTACCTGAATATTATCTCTGTGCTGCTTCCCTTCACACAAAGTACTTTTCCACACGTTTTGTTGTAGTTATAGATGGCCATGCACTTTCAGTTTTAATCAGAGGTTTATAAAATTCAAACTTCAGAACTTTCAAAAACTGTTCCTTGATTTAAAAATGAAACTCCAAATATGTGAATTACGCTTCTGAGGTGACATAATATGTAAAAAAGTATAAAAAGGATATAAAAGGTATAAAAAGGATATAAAAGGTATAAAAAGGATAATTTAAGAATTTTTTTTTCTATCATGTTTAAAAAAAAGACTGCCAACTTGAGTGAATTGCAAGATATGAAATAAATGAGCAATTTCTTTTTGACATGTTGTTTTCCAACATTTTACTGACCAGAGAGAGTCAACTAAGTCATTTAGCCAAAACATAACACCTAGAAATTGTCCCACAAGAAGTCTAGCTTCCCTTTAAGTTTTGTTTTTATGTAAATAAATCAGTTTTTAAACATAATTTCAATTCTGTACATTACTCATTGGGTAAAAGTTTGAATTTTTAAATGACAGAACCATACATATTTGTTTTAAGGTCTTTATACAAAAGCCAGATAATATCTACCTTAGCCTCTCACAATTTCTTAGTCATCGTCTTATAATTTTATTGTGAAAAGCCATCAATGGCTTTTTATCTAATCTGATTTATCTGTAACCTATTTGGTCTGTTATTCAGTGTGACTTGTAAGTTATTTGATTTGAAATGTAATTTTCATAATTTTATTAAAATAAGATTTAGTATGGCATACTTTGGAGGAAACTGATTCAGGTGATGGGATCTTTTGCTCATCTGGAATAATCCTAGGGAAAATAATGTATGTTTTCAAGAAAGAAATCATGCCTTTTCTTGGTGCATTTTGTGGTATAGGGTAGTTTTTCCTTTCAGTCTTTGTCTTTTATTTAACAACTACATGCTAAACTACTCATAAATAAGTGTAAGGAAAAAAGGACTTTTTAAAAATATGTATCATCTCATTTAATGGTTCCAGAATTCTTGTGCCTTAATCCTTCTTTCTGTTTTTTAATTTTTATTTTATATTGGATTATAGTTGATTAACAATGTTGTGCTGGTTTCAGGCGTACAGCAGAGTGATTCAGTTATACACGTAAATGTATCTATTCTTTTTCAAATTCTTTTCCCATTTAGATTATTACAGAGGATTGAGCAGAGCTCCCTTGCTATACAGTAGGTCCTTGTTGGTTACTTTAAATACAGCAGTGTGTGTACATGTGGATCCCAAACTCCATATTGATCCCTCCCCACTCCCCCTTCCCTTCTGATAACCATCAGTTCATTCTCTAAATCTGCGAGGCTGCTTCTGTTTTGTAAATAAATTCATTTGTATCATTTTCTTTAGATTCTGCATATAAGCAATGTCATCTTTGTCTGTCTTACTTCACTTGTTATGATAATCTCCAGGTCCATCCATGTTGCTGCAAATGGCATTATTTCATTCTTTTTAATGGCTGAGTAATATTCCATTGTATGTATGTACATCTTTGTTACCCATTATCTGTCAATGGACATTAAAGTTGCTTCCGTGTCTTGGCTATTGTGACTAGTGCTGCAGTGAATATTGGGGTTAATGTATCCTTTCAAACCATGTTTTTCTCCAGATATATGCCCAGCAGTGGGATTGCTGGATCATATGGTAGCTCTATTTTTAGTTTCTTGAGGAAACTCCAAAATATTCTCCATAGTGGCTGTACCAGTTTACATTCCCATCAACAGTGTAAGAGGGTTCCCTTTTCTCCACACCCTCTCCAGCATTTTTTGTTTGTAGACATTTTGATGATGGCCATTCTGACCAGTGTGAGGTGATAACTCATTGTGATTTTGATTTGCATTTCTCTAGTAAGTAGCACTGTTGAGCATCTTTTCCTGTGCTTTTTGACCATCTGTATGTCTTCTTTGGAGAAATGTCTATTTAGGTCTTCTGCCCATTTTTGAATTGGGTTGTTTCTTTTCTCTTTTTTTTTTTTTTTTTTGATATTGAGCCATATGAGATGTTTGTAAATTTTGGATATTAATCCCTTGTTGGTCGCATCATCCGCAAATATTTTCTTCCATTCTGTGGGTTGTCTTTTTGTTTTGTTTCTGGTTGCCGTTGCTGTGCAAAAGCTTTTGAGTTTAATTAGGTCTCATTTGTTTATTTTTGTTTATATTTCCACTACTCTAGGAGAGGGATCAAAAAAGATATTGCTGTGATTTATGCCAAAGTGTTCTGCCTAGGATTTCCTCTAAAAGTTTTATAGTATTTGGTCTTACATTTATCTCTTTAATCCAGTTTGAGTTTATTTTTGTGTATGGTAATAAAGAATGTTCTAATTAAAATTTTTTAGCTGTTGCTATCCAACTTTCCCACCACCATTTATTGAAGAGACTGTCTTTTCTCCCTTGTATAGTCTTGCCTCCTTTGCCATAGATTAATTGACCATAGGTGCATAGGTTCAGTCTTGGAAGGTTGTACCTGTATAAGAATTTATCCATTTCCTCTAGGTTGTCTGTTTTATTGGCATAGAGTTGCTTGTAGTAGTCTCTTATGATTCTTTGTATTTCTGTGGTGTCTGTTGTAACTTTTCCTTTTTCATTTCTAATTTAATTGTTTTGAGCCCTCTCCCTCTTTTTCTTGATGAGTCTGGCTAAAGATTTATCAATTTTGTTTATCTTCTCAAAGAACCAGCTTTTAGTTTCATTGATCTTTTCTATTGTTTTCTTTGTCATTCTTTCATTGATTTCTTCTCTGATCTTTATGATTTCTTTCCTTCTACTAACTTTGGGTTTTGTTTGTTCATCTTTCTCTAGTTGCTTTAGGTGCAAGGTTAGGTTCTTCTAGATTTTTCTTGTTTCCTGAGGTAAGGTTGTATTGCTCTAACCTTCCCTTTTAGAACTGCTTTTGTGGCATCCCGTGGGTTTTGGATCATTGTGCTTTCATTTTCATTTGCCTCTAAGTATTTTTTGATTTCCTCTTTGATTTCCTCAGTGATCCATTGGTTGTTTAATAGCATATTGTTTAGCCTCCACATGTTTGTGATTTTTTGCAGTTTTTTTTCCTTGTAATTGATTTCTAATCTCATAGAATTGTGGCCAGAAAAGATGCTTGATATGATTTCAATTTTTTTAAATTTACCGAGGCTCACTTTTGGGCCCAGCATGTGATCAGTCCTGGAGAATGTTCCATGTGCACTTGAGAAGAATGTGGATTCTGCTTCTTTTGGATGGAGTGACCTATAAATATCAGTTAAGTTCATCTGGTCTAATATGTCATTTAATGCCTGTGTTTCCTTACTGATTTTCTGTCTGGATGATCTGTACATTGGTGAAAATGGGGTGTTAAAGTCCCCCACCATTATTGTGTTACTGTCAATGTCTCCTTTTATTGCTGTTAGCAATTGCCTTATGTATTGAGGTGCTCCTGTGTTGGGTGAATACATATTTATAATTGTTATATCTTCTCCTTGGATTGATCCCTTGATCATTATATAGTATCCTTCCTTGTCTCTTGAAACATTTTTTATTTTAAAATCTATTTTATCTGATATGAGTATTGTTACTCCAGCTTTCTTTTGATTTCCATTTGCATGGAATACCTTTTTTCATCCCCTTACTTTCTGTCTGTATGTGTCCCTAGGTCTGAAGTGGGTTTCTTATAGACAGCATGTATACAGGTCTTGTTTTTGTATCCATTCAGCCAGTCTGTGTCTTTTGGTTGGAGCATTTAATCTGTTTATGGTTTAGGTAATGGATGATATGTATGTTCTTATTGCCATTTTGTTAGTTGTTTTGGATTTGTTTTTATAGGTCTTTTTTCTTTTCTTCCTATTTTGTTCTCTTCGCTTGTGATTTGATGACTAACTTTAGTGTTGTGTTTGGATTTCTTTTTCTTTTTGTGTGTGTGTGTCTATTGTAGATTTTCAGTTTGTAGTTACCATGAGGTTTTGACATAGCAGTCTATGTATAAACAAGATTGTTTTTAAATTGCTAGTCTTTTAATTTCAAATGCATTTCCAATACCCTGCATTTGTGCTGTCCTCTCACAGTTACTGGTTTTGATATCATACTAGTGTGCACATGATTTTCTACCTTTATTTGCCTTAACTGGTGAATTTTTCCACTCATAATTTTCTTGTTTCTCATTGTGGCCTTTTTTTCTGCCTAGAGAAGATTTTTTTTTTTTTTTTTTTTTTTTTAGCATTTGTTGCAAAGCTGGTTTGGTGGTGCTGAATTCGCTTAGTTTTGCTTGTCTGTAAAGCTTTTGATTTCTCTGTTGAAACTGAATGAGAGCCTTGCTGGGTATTCTTAGTTGTAGGTTCTTCCCTTTTCATCACTTTAAATATATCATGCCACTCCCTTCTGGCCTGCAGATTTTCTGCTGAGAAACCAGTTGATAACCTTATGGGGATTCCCCTGTATGTTATTTGTTACTTTTAATATTTTTTTCTTTGTCTTTAATTTTTGTCAGTCTGATTTGTGTGTGTCTCAGTGTGTTCCTCTTTGGGTTTATCCTGCCAGTGACTCTGCATTTCCTGGACTTGGGTGACTGTTAGTCTTTTCCATGTTAGGAAAGTTTTCAGCCATTATCTCTTCAAATATTTTCTTAGGTCTTCTCTCTCTCTCTCCTCTGAGACCCCCTATAATGTAAATGTTGGTGCTTTAATGTTGTCCTAGAGGCCTCTTAGACTGTCCGCATTTTTTTTCATTCTTTTTTCTTTATTCTGTTCCGTGGCAGTGATTTCCACCATTCTGTCTTCCAGGTCACTTATCCATTCTTCTGCCTGGGTTATTCTGCTATTGATTCCTTCTACTGTATTTTTCATTTCAGTTATTATATTGTTCATCTGTTTGTTCTTTATATCTTCTAGTTCTTTGTTAAACATTTCTTATATTTTCTCAAACTGTGCCTCCTTTCTTTTTTGAGATCTCGTATCATCTTTACCATCTCAGGTAGATTACCTACCTCCATTTCACTTGGTTGCCCTTCTGGGATTTTATCTTGTTCTTTCATTTGCAACATGTTCCTCTGCCATCTCATTTTGTCTAACTTTCTGTGATTACAGTTTCCATTCTGCAGGCTGCAGAGTTGTAGTAGTTCTTGCTTCTGCTCTCTGCCCTCTGGTGGGTGGAGCTGAGTCTTGTCCCTCTGGTGGGCAAGGCTGTTTCAAGGGGTGTGTTTCTCAGGCAGCTGTGTGCTCAAGAAGACTTTAAGCAGCTTGTCTGCTGATGGGTGGGTTTTTTTCCTGTCCTGTTGGTTGTTTGGCCTGTGGCATCCCAGCACTGGAGCCTACAGGCTGTTGGGTGGAGCTAGGTCCTGGTGAGAAAAACAGCAGCCTCCAAGAGGTCTCACACCAATGAGTACTCCTGAGAACTTCTGCCAGCAGTGTCCTTGTCCCTGCTGTGAGCCACAGCTGCCCCCTGCCTGTGCAGGAGACCCTCCAATACTAGCAGATAGGTCTGGCCCAGTCTGGAGGGTTCACAAGACCCTGTGTACACCTTCCAAGAGTAGAGTTTCTCTTTCCCCCAATCCTGTGTAATTCCTGTGATCATACCCTGCTGGTCTTCAAAGCCAGATTCCCTGGGGCCTCCTCCTCCCATTGCCAGACCCCCAGGCTGGAGTGCCTGATGTGGTGCTCAGAACTTTCACTCCTGTGGGAGAACTTCTGTGATTTCATTATTTTCCAGTTTGTGGGTCGCCCACTCAGCAGGTGTGGGATTTAATTTTATCTTGATTATGCCCCTCCTACTTTCTTGTTGTGGCTTCTTCTCTGTCTTTGAATGTTGGGTATCCTTTTTGGTAGGTTCCAACATTTTTTTGTTGATGGTTGTTCAGCAGTTAGTTGTGATTTTGATGTTTCTATATGAAGAGGTGAGCTCATGTCCTTTGCCATCTCATCTCCATCAAAACTGGACCCTTCTTTCTTTAGTTCCTTCCTTCCTCAAAAAAAAAAAAAAAAGACTCAATTTAAGCCTGAATAATAAAAAGTGTTTATTTCTTTAAAATTTTATAAAATATTTATGAAGAGAAATAATCTGAATTAAAATGTTGTCAAAATATGTGTTAATATATGTCTTAACCTCCAAAGAGTTCATGAGTTAGGCGTGTCAGTATATGGAGTAAAGCATGATATAAGGTGACTGTTTTTCTTGTCTTTATCTGTGAAATATGTGCTTGTATTATAAACCCTTGAGTAGTAAATGAGCTTTTACAACTTTTATTTGAATCAAACCTTAAAAATGAAAGATGTTTACCATAGGAAAGCCATACAAACCTCCCACACTTTTGCTTTGAAGCCCATAGCTTAAGAATGATTTAGTGATTAAAATATTACTAAAGATCTTTAGAACACATTGCACTTATATTTCACAAAAACTTTTTGTGCTTAAGAAAGATATGGAAAATAAGGAAAGAGGGCCATTGGATATTGTATTTTATATTAATAATTTTCCTCTCCATTGCTGAGCACTTGATGAGACTTTCAAGGAAAGGACTCAATGAGTTAGCCCTTTATAGACTCTAAACACACTGGAAACTAATAATATCCAAGAGGATACATTTTAAAAATTCAGATGCTCAGGCATGCTTCTGAGAAACTATTCCCATTATCCTAGATTTACTAAACCTCTGTAAATGCTATTGGGAGTTGATGTTCTCACTCAAGGCATGACTGTTCTTAACAGTCTTCCTTTCCTGGCATGCCAAATAGAGCAAGAAGTTTTCAGTAAGAAAGATCCTAATGGAAAGCAAATTTTAACTAGGAAGGGGTTTGCGATTCACTAGAGAATTAGCATTATTTGTAAGTGCTCCTCTCAAGGTTCATTTAGTCAAACCTCTCTTTGTTTGAAGTAGTAAGTCCTTGTAATCAAAAAGTATAGACGTGTGTGTGTGTGTGTGTGTGTGTGTGTGTAATAGTAGCACAGAGCTAGAAAAAAAAATTTATCTAGTCTCATGTTCTTATTTTATAGACATTGCCTCTTTTAATATCCTCATTTATAGAGGGCCAGATAAGACAAGTCATTTATCCAAGCTTGTGTATCTAGTGACAGAATCAAGAAAAATTCTGGCTTCATTAACCACCCACTATTTTTCCTGTCATATTAACTGAAAGCACTTACAGAAAAACTGAGGGTCTCAGATTGGGTCCAGAAGCCTCTTCTCAAGATTTAAACTTCTTTCAACGAAAACTCTAATGAAATTTTATGTGAATGATGCTGCCTGCTCTCTACCTGCCAAAAATGTTATTGTGACATGGCTCGTTAGGGTGATGTTTACAGTGGAAAGAATTGGGGGGGGGGGGGGATCTGAGTTTGTATCTTGACTTTATCAACTCCCCCTCTCCTAGTGAAGAGTCCTGGGGAAGGTGATGACATTCAGATCACACAGATGAATTGCTACTGGCTAACAATAATACACACATACAGGTTACCATCAGCAACAGTTAAGCAGTTGCCTCTGATTCTCTACTTTTTTATCTGGATGATGAAAAAAACATCTGTCCAGCCTACTTCCCAAGACTCTCTAAGAGGTAATTAGTTTGCTACAGTGATGTTTAATTATAAATTTTGGTTATTACATTATTATGTAAAACCTTACACTATGTTAGTGAAAGAAGAACAACTTCCTTTTGTGTGAAAATTTGACTTTACTGTTTTGGGAATCCAGGATTTCATTTTATAACAGTCCGTTGCTGATGAAATCAAAGTTATTGATTGATGTCTGTTTTAAACAGTGGTCATCCAGAAAAAAATTCCCTTTTCCTTGAATTTATAATTTACCCTTAATCCTGATCAGCTTTCTCACACATAGGCCTAAGAGAGTTCTCATAAAAAAGGAGTAGCGTTAGGAAGGGAAAAGGAACACTTTTGGGGCGCTTAGTTTGAGTCACGTGATCTACTAATTATACAATTAAATTTCATTTGATTACCAAAAGAACCCCTCCTATGTTATCATGGGTTCATACATGATGAAAATAAGAATTGAAAGCCATATAAAGTTAGCCTGATTTAGTAAGCAGCAGTGTTCCCATTTGAACTCAGAGCTGTCTGATTTACCCCTTTTCAAGTTATCACTCTTAAATAAACACTTAACAACTGGTGAAGGCAAAGCCTATTTCATTTTCCTGCGTGAATGATGGCACGGTGGGAGTTGGTGGAAGTAAAGAATATACCGCTTTTTAAATCATTTTGTCTAAGAATACCTGATGTACATATAATACCACTTTATCACTTATCAGTAGACATCAGAGGACATCATGCCTATTTGTCCTTCAGATGCTAAAATTAAGCCATGGTAGGAGAATTTAATTATTAAAGACAGCTATCTTTAGATAGAAAAGTGGAACCAAAATTGAAGTGAATGATAGCCGTAAGCGTAAAAAATCACCTAAAGAAAAAGAACTGTTTCCTCTATTTTTTGTTTGTAAATTAACCGTTAAATGGATGTTCACAGTATGTGCTTCTTAGATTTTTACACTCATGATACTCTCTGGACTTATTCCCTTTAAAGCCTTTGGTAAAACTTTGGAAATTTATTCCTTTATTCACTATTCTTTAATCTTTGCCGGTGAGTACCTACCGTCTACACTGTCCCAGGTGTGGGAGATATAGGAGTGACCAAAGCACAGCCTTGCCATCAAGTGGCTTATGTTTAGCATAATTAAAAATATTGGAACGTCTTTATAAAGAGAATAATTTTTGACTTACAGTAATTTAAGGTACTCATCTGATTAACCATGGCCAGAATCACTTTATGTACTTATTTACTATGTGACAGGGTAAGATGGGTTTCCCACAATCATTGTTCATGATAAAGCAAAGCTAAACCATATTTTGTGACTTAGGGCCTTTCATAGAACACTAAAGAAGGATCCTTCTGTAATCGCTCTCTGTGTTCAAATCCCAGCTCCACTGCTTATTAGCTATGGGATTTAGGGCAATTTAGTAGACCTTGTGATTGTAAGTACTACATTGAAGTTAGCTGTTATATTTATTCAGTAGACGTCAATAGAATTCAGTCTTTTTTATTTCCGGAAACATTAAGCTTTGATTTGGATGCTCTTCTTGATATTAGTCTTTATTTTGTTCTGAAAGTTTTATCATCTTTCATGACTCTGAAATATAAGTTGTATGGTTACAGAAGAGAAGGGAAATACTTTAAAATCAGCAATATGGTTTTAAAGATATGTGAAGTCTAAAGTTAGTAAGACTTTAAAATAAATGATTCAGCTGAGTGATTAATGCTGATTTTGACCTGCTCTTACGTTGAGATTTATTTATGCATTTGTCTGTACCAGGGTAGTATTTTGGGTTGCATTATTCATTTTTGTAATTAAGATCATAGGCAGTAGAGGAAGGAGCTGCATTCAGGTCCTTTTTCTGCCCCTTGCTTGCTGTATGACATCAGGAAGACAGTTTAACCTCTTTGCCTCAATGCCCTCATGTATTACGAGGGAGATAATAAGTCCTATTTTATAGGCATCATATGAGAATTCTAGTACGTGTTTATTAAGTGTTTATTACAGAAGTTAATACAGTAATATCAGCAGATAGTACTTCTGTTGTTATATTTGCTATTAGAGATATCTCCTGTGCAATATTAAAGGGGCATTCTTTTAAAATCATAAAACACATACAAGCCTGCGAGGAATAAAGAGTAGGGAAAGTACAAAGGAAGAAGAGTAATGAAGGCTGGTTAGAAATCCTGAGTTTAAGTTGAAATTTGGTTTCGATACAGTCGGAGTTTACCATGAGCCCTCTCCTAGAAGGCCTCTTCCCCTTAAAGCAAATGCTGCTGAAATTAGACAAGGTCAAAAGCATGGCTCCCTTTCAGAGAGGTCAAAAGTAAGACTTGAGACATTTTGACAGTCTTCATGGTTCTACAAGTAAGCTAAATCAGCATGCATCATGATGTGAAGGGTACCAAAAATGTTTTCTTCCCTACCAAGAAATGCCTTCCTTTGAAGTCACAAATGGGGTCATTTTCACCAGAGAAAACAAACTTAACCAAACTGTAGGCTGAGCAGATTTCCAGAAATAAATTATACGTAACACGTACTATTATATGCACCATTTTAAAGTAAAGGGCAGTTTTATGCCACTGCATGGCAAAATGATACACTCTCCTTTTAAAAAAGAGTTGAATAAAATTTTGTACATGATATCTAAAACTGAAATCACAAGGAAATCACCAAGGAACTCTCAGATAACAACACTTCTTATTTTGCTGTTTTCTCCCCCATAATAAGGAATCATTTGAGTTTCTCCTCATTTTAGAACCTCAACTATTTTCTGTCAGTAAAGTTCATATCTGCCATTTTAATTAGCTTTATTGTCATTCTTTTGCAAATATCATAAAAATCCCTTTATAATACTGACATGGAGTATCAGTACCAACACCACACTCCCTTTTGATGTCAAATCCTATTCTGGCTCTAAATTTAAGTATATCCCAGTCTTAGTAATAATGATTCATCTGTCACCAAAATGTAGTTCATGGTAAATATCTTATTTTTCTCTTTTCCTTAAAATGTAATCTTTACATAAACTACAGACAATTTTATTTCTTTCCTATTCTAAAATATAAAAAATCTGGTTCAGCATATGGTCCATTGTGCATTTGAGCAATTTATGTCTCCTGTTCTTATGGTTAATATGATTTGCTTAACGCTGCTATTGTTTTTATTTTCCACTTTCAAAAGTATCCTGGCAAAGCCTGTGTTTATGAATCGGTACAGAATGTTTCAGACTGAGGAAATAAAGTCTCTAAGCAAATGCTCAAAGTGCATTGGTTTGCTAACTCAATGACCCCCAAAATGGTATTATATGAATTTTCAACAGTCTGAAATGTAAGAACTAATTCTTAGCAGTTTTGCCAGTTGCTCAGGGTTTTTGCTTATCCATTTTATGTTGGCATGTAGCACTGACACATTCACTTTAACATCTCCTGGGAAGTTATTTATTTTTTTATTAGGTATGTTATATTTGAACATTATTTAGCCTTGACTTTTTCTTCTCTAAAATAAGGAAAATGTATTTTAAAGTACAAAAGAGAAGGTTTTTATAATGCCTCCCATTATGTTTTAGAGCATTTTATATGAGATAGTATTTATAACATCGTATTCTAGACTGCAATTTTATTTATCTGAATTATGCCTATTAACGTAACTCTAGAAAAGCTGAGTTTGCATAATTGTATAATTATTAATATATCCATTGTTTCCAGTTATGGTAAGATTTGAACAATTGTCAATATAGTTTACAAAAGGCAAAGCCAAATTTATTATTGAAATAGCTAAAAAAAATGGAGAAAATACAGGCAGTCCCCAGCCTCCGAAAGAGTTATATTTTCTATTTCATGAGATAGATATTTACTCAGAGTTGTTGCACAAACAAACCCATGAAAACCCACGGTCTCCACCGAATCACAGTATTTACGGCACTGGGAACAGGGATGGGATGAGTGAGAGGGAGACAGAAGCAGAATGTTTCTCCTGACACTCAATTGACCCTGCCAAAAATCTGAAAAATAAGTAGAGCCGGCTTTCCACCCTGCCTTATCTCTTTCTAAACACTGCTTTTTTCCTGTTGTAATTCTGCTTCCCATCTAATATTCTTGAGCTGCCTTTCCTTTAAAATGGTTTCAGCTTCAAATTTCCTAACCCCACTTTTCTCTTGGTCAGAATGCCGCAGTGCGGCTGGTCTAGGGAAGCTTCTAAGAAAAAAGGAACCAGGTCAAAGTATTCACACTAGTCCTGCATTCTCTCTGCTCCCCCCAACCCATATACACACAACTGTTAACTCCAATAAGCAAATGACATGGGGGTTTACACAGCGGGAGGTCCTGAAATGAAGAGCTTAGGTGGTATGGGTGGAGGTATCTGGGGTCAGGAACCACAGGCCCTGTGCGGGGACACAGATTTTCACTCCATCGCAACCATCTATACCACCACCCATTCTATTGGACGACTCAGATCAAGAAAGTAATGCTTACATTTTAATTTTCAATTTGTATCATAACTCTGGGTGTAAATGTAATTAATATGTTTTCAAGAATAACCCCACCAGTAATGATGAAACAGCTGGCTGTGTTCTTTCTGTGCTAATGGCAACGGTTATGGAAGTGGCACAGTGAAGCCAAGCCAGCCCATGCCTTGGTCCTAGGACTGCCAGCAGCGGTGGACACCATTAACTGCACACTTACTTCCCCCTGAGCACTGGACATGTAATTCCCCCAGTTTCATAAACGAGCAAACTGAGATTCTGAGAGGCAAAGTAACTTTCTTAATGTAACATAGCTTATAATTTTTGAACCAGAGACAGACCCAAGTCAATTTAGTGCTGAAACCCATACTAATTTTTTTTTAATCTTTTTTGGAGTGTAATTGATTTACAGTGTTGTGTCAGTTTCTGTTGTACTACAAAGTGAAAGAGTCACATGTATACGTATATCCCCATATCCCCTCCCTCTTGAGCCTCTCTCCCAAACTCCCTATCCTATCCCTTTAAGTCTTCACAAAGCATCAAGCTGGTCTCCCTGTACTCTGTAGTAGCTTCCCACTAGCCATCTATTTGACATTTGGTAGTGTGTATATGTTAATGCTACTCTCTCACTATGTCCCAGCTTCCCCTCCCCCCGGTGTCCTCAAGTCCATCCTCTATGTCTGCATCTCTATTCCTACGCTGCCACTAGGTTCATCAGTACCATTTTTCTAGATTCCGTAAATATGTGTTAGCATACGGTATTTGTTTTTCTCTTTCTGGCTTACTTCACTCTGTATGACAGACTCTAGGTCCATCCACCTCACTACGAATAGGTCAATTTCATCGCTTTTTATGGCTGAGTAATATTCCATTGTATATATGTGCCACATCTTCTTTATCCATTCATCTGTCAATGGACATTTAGTGAAACCCATACTATTAAACAGACAAATTTCAGACTTCTACCAAAACAATCTTTGAAGATTTTCTCTCTGCATGAGAGGGTGAACTCCCCAAGTGTGGTAGGCAAATCATCTTCGTCTCCCAGACTCTGGCACAGAGTAGGTGCTCAATGCTAGTTGAACCAAATTTTTCATCCAGATCTATCATAGTGGTGGTTTTATTGAAAGTTTTCTTTCCTCTTACTTTTCCTTACCAAAGCTAGATTAATCCACATCCCCAAACACTCCATTACAATGAGCTTTTCTTTTCAAGAGTTGTATCGTTAGCCTTATACAAATCTATCACTTATTTTGCCTTTTTTTACATTGTGATAAAATGTACGTATCATAAAGTGGACTGTTTCAACCATTTTGAGGTGTACAGTTCAGTGGTATTAAGTTCATTCACACTGTTGTACAACCATCAGCACCACGTACCTCCAGAATTTTTTCATCTTCCCAAACAAATTCCGTATCCATTAAACAATAACTGTCCATTCCCTCTCTCCACAGCCCCTGGAAAACACCATTCTTTCTGTCTCTACCGGTTTGACTGTGGGTATCTCATATAAGTGGGATCATGCCATATTTGTCCTTCTGTGTCTGACTTATTTCACTTACCATAATGTCTGCAAGGTCCATCCATGTTACAGAATTTTTATCCTTCTTAAGCCTGAATAATATTCCATTGTATGTATATGCTACATATTGTTTATCCATTTATCCTATAATTTATTGAATGTAGTTTGTCCAATGTAAAATTTTTTGCCATTCCTAATTTGAGATGCAAATACAGAAATGCGATGAGATTGTGACTTCTAGGACAGCTATCTTTTTATGTCATAAAGTCTGAAATTAATCACAGAAAGCTAGTTGAGTACAGGCAATCAGCAAAAGAAATAGATGAGTTTAAGATAATTAGGGTGTCTGAGTCATAAATAGGCCACGTTTTAACTGCTCTGACTAGAATTAGCCAGTTCATCTGATTATCTGATGTTTTTATACATCAACTTTTCTTAGAAGATTTGAGAAGCTAGGGGTATTTTTAAATTGCCATATCTCTAAAAATAAATAGAATAGTAAAAAGAGGATTGTTGATTCAAAATAGGAGTGCAAATTTATACCCTTCAACTTTTTTAATACTACCATTTAACTTCTAATCTGTGTATTATGAAATTGTTCAAGAATTACTAGAAGAATGTTAAATCAATGAGAAAGCATCTATTCATTCCTTCATGTTTTCGACAAATGTTTCTTATGTGCTTACTAATTTTATAGCTAGCATTTACTGAATGCAAGATATGCACACATATGTATGTTTATATCTGCATATATCTTCTAAGAGACAAGCTTCATCACCATTTTTACAGATGAGGAAGCTGAGGCTCAGAAAGGTTAAGTGATTTTCGCAGCTAGTAAGTGGCAGAGTTGGAATTCTAGATGCAGGGCTGTTGCTCTCACCACCTCACACTGCCCTCCCCGCACCCCACCCCCCACGCCATGCATGGTGTTATATGCAGGGCGAGACACCATCTCCATCCTGGAGTACTTCACATTATAGTGGAGTTGGGTGGACACAGTCCATCTTGACTTTACACGACTTACTGCCGTGCTGGTTTTCCACTTTGATTGCTAAAGAATTTACTTAAGCACATAGTATGGTTGGTTAGTGTTGAGGCTATAATGAGAGCATGAAGGTCAATTTCAAGTGCTGGAAGTTTACCTCTAGCCAGTGGAAAACCATTGTTTTAATGTTGTTGTTTTCTTCTGCTTAATCTCTCATTCTGTAGAAGCCTTAGTAATAGAGTCATAGTAGCAATTTAAAAAAAAAGATAAGGTTCAGAAGAACAGTTTTTGTTAGCTTGTTAATGTTCTTGCATTATAGAAATGAGTCAAGATTTGAGTGTATGACCTTGCCTTTTGTTCAGAACCGTCCTGTGTCTCAGGGGATCCTCAACAGCGTGATCCAGAACATCTCGTTGCTGCTTTCTGACCTGTTGGGCGAGGCACTAAAGCCTGCTTCCCAAGGTCCATGTTGCCTTAAGTTAGTGTAGTGAGGAAATTTCACAGTGCTGGCATGCTTTTGGTTAATGCAGTTTTGTGTTTTGCCTGGGAAAGACAATTCTGATAGTGTCCTATTGATTCAGATGTTTTCTGACAGTAGCTGCGTTCCAGGTTTGCCTTCATTGACTTTTCAATGTTCTGTTACAAATAACTTGCATGTACAATTTGATACTGAAGGGCAGAGAAGGTTCCCCACTGCGCATGAAGTTGGAGCAGCCCTGAGCCACGGGGTTGTGAGTGGTTATTATCATTCTGAAATCACCCACTTGTCCTAGGCTGTTGCAAGGGCAACAGAGTTGCCTTTTCTCTGTCATTCTTTTTTCTTCTGTTTTATGCTTTCAGACATTCGGATGCACCTCTTATCCTTTAAACTTCATGCTTAGAAATCCCCCATGCTGACTGAAACTTGAAATATAAAGTCATAGGTGTTTTCTTATTTTCTTGGATACCTGGAATCCACAATAGATTGAATTGCAAGTACCTGCCTTGTTAGTAATTTTAAAAGAAACCTTTGTTTTCCATTCTTCTAAAATTGTGGACGGTTAAAAATGTCTGTTATAATCATAAGAAAAATAACTATCATTTAATGAATGCCTACCACTTGCCAAGCTCTTTGCGTAGCAATTTTCACATTATCTGTAATTTTGACAACTCTACAAGGTAGGTATCATTACCCCACTTACAGATAAGGAAACTAAGACTTTTGAGAGATTAAGTCCCTTGCCCAGGATAATAACAATCACTTCTACCTCTCTAATCATGCTTGACTCTTAGTATCTAAAATGACAGTAATAGTGTTTGGATTTGTAGAGCACTTCACAGTTTGCACAGCAGTTGCACATATAGTACCTCTTTTAACCTCACAAAACTGGTATCTACATTTTCTATTTTGTCTTATTCTCTATAAGACCATCTTGAGGCTCTAGATTCAGAAATGGATTATGAATTTCCTTATGCTGAAATATGACCCTTTGTTAAGTTAGCATCATTTGTTATAATAGCTTCATTTCTACCACTACTAGTTTATGTTTGTATTTTATCAGGGGAGAAGGCAGTTGGAGAACTTGTCTGTTGATGCCCTTGAAGAATTTGGGGGATTATGCTTACCCAGGGAATAGCTGCCTGAAGCAGAAGCATAATAATGTTTTTCAGGCCATAATTCTATGCCCAAGAAATCTGTGTAAAAACTATATGCATAACTGCTATTTTTTACTCTCTCCTACCAAGATCCCAACCTACAGCATCCTTGCCATTTAAAGACATTCTGGTCTATGCAGACTGTTCCCATATCTTCATATATACCAAAGCATCCTATTCATTCATATACAGGAAAAGACACGGGGAAGAGGGGAGGAAATAGACAAACACACAGAGAGAGAAAGGACACCTTACAGTATTACACAAGGATAAGGTTACAGGAGGATCAATACTAAGGACATTTCTGTCTCATCACTAGTAGTTCCAAAACTCAATGACATCAGATTTTCTGATATAACTTAGGGTGAAAAATACCAGTTGGGTAGTGGGAACAACAAACAAAAAAGTGGGAAGATTAAATAGAAGAAAAAAATTGAACACTTAAAGCCACGTTATCTTTCATCACTCCTGGGATCACAAAACCACCCTACTCAGCGTTTCAGAAAGTTCCCAATTCCTTCAAACACCAGAGCTTTGGCTTGAAAGTTTGACCCCACTTTTCCCAACCTAACCTTCTCCTAGGCAGAGTTTCTCCCTCTCATCTATATTCCCAGAGCCTCTACCACAGTACCCATCAGATGTGCTGGATGGGAACAGAGTCAGCCATCAGTAGGGTAACCTCGCCACCTCCTCACCCCTGTCATTTCAGTGAGCAGTCCAGCACATTAAGCACAGTTCCCAGCACCCAGCAGGATTCTACAGCACCGGACCCTATGCTAGTTCGAGGGTTATCCTCAAGGAACATTAGAAGAAAGGGAATGAAGAAGGTAGGAAGGGAGGGGTGAGGGGAGAAAAAAGAGACAAGGGGAGGGAAGGGGAAGGAGGGAAGGCAGAAGATATAAAAACCAGTGTAATGATTTAATCTATCACATAGTATTTCATATAAAACTTTTTTTTTTCAGCAAAGACATTTATTTGAAAAAATAAATATTTCAGAGTCATTCAGAACTCACAGTGGGGATGAGGGAAATGAGTTTTATATAAGACTGTAAGTCAGATCTTAGATTTGTTTTCCCACTAATTTGGAAGTTTATTTTTCTTATTACTGTTTTTATTATAAGGCTAGATCTTTGTTCACTCCTTAGCTATCAGCTTTTAGAAACAGACTATTTTATATGTTTTTATAGTGTAACAAATAAAATAAGAAGGCAAAAGAATTTTATCTCCCAATCTACCAAATTACTGCACTAAAATATTCCTAAATAATGCAGAATCCACCGTATACATGTGTGAGGGTGAGTGTGTTGTCTTTTTTGGTCTCTGTGAGACTGATTATGCTAATTGACACCACTGCTCCTAACAGGAACTAACTACTCCCCACGGAAACACAATTTACTATTCATTCTCCTGCTCAGACACTCTGTAGCTTTAATTTCTCCTCTTTAAAATTTCTCAGCCCTGCCCTCATCAATCCTAAGAGAACTCCTGATTTTTCTATCACTTCTAGGCCTTGAGGGGTTGCGTGCTACCATTCTACTGCTCTTCATACATTCCAGCAGCTAGAAACTCACGGATAGATTGAGGATTGATTCCAATTCTTGCTATCCTTGTGGGCAGACAGTGTATTAAATAAAAAGCTGATGTTTTATTTTTCTTCCTTTCTTTCTGCTACTCAAAACCAAATATCCCAGGGACAATAGTTAGCCGTCATGGAAGGCAAGAAGATTAAACAGGAAAATAAACAATCTTGAGAAAAAGAAAATCAAGGATGATTTTTGAATATTTATAATAGTACCTTGAAAAGTATCATAATCACTTACCAATTTCTAAATCAGATCTGATCAACACATGCCCCACTATTTATTGAAATCTATAGGTCAAACATTACACAATGGGAAAGGAATATTTATTAGTCTTTTGTGTATTTATAGGCATAGAAGATGCTGTGTGAACTAACTGGCTTGAATTTTTCTTCTGTTCATTATCTTATGGTTTCAATTACTAATGAGCGAAAAATCAAAAAAAGGTGGGAAAAAAGAGGGGATAAGGGAAGAGGAAAGGTTAATGCTCTAGATCAAGGATTGCAAAAATCATAGAAAAAAGTAGTTATTCACAAGATAGAAAAAGAGATATTTAACAAAAACGAGTTAGAGTGTGGGTTGAAGGGAAAAGACCGCACATGTATGCAACCACGTGCACATGCACATCACCCACATACATGATATGCTGACCACACACAAAGATGTGCCCACGGCAGACTCCGCCTCACGGGTGTTATCCACGCACACAAGCACAGACTCTGCACTTGCTCATTTGCTCACAAACACAGACGTAGCAAAGTCATGCTCCCATGTCTCATAGTGACTTCCTTTGGTCCCCCATGCTCCAGAGGGGGCTCACAGGTGGGAGGGGGCTCTGTGACTGGCCATGCAACCAGATCTGTAAAGCTCAGCTGTTCCTGCTGTGCTGCACTTTTATATACTGCTGTACAGTATCATTCTAGGAAATCTTAAATGTATAGTCTATATGCTTCAGATTAAGGGTTTTATATATTTTGGTCCCCAAAGCAAAGTCAGTAACCACCTAGGGGGAGAGAGCAGAGGCAGTGCCCTGGAGTTATGAGCAATATTGCGTTCCCTTGCATTAAATATTGTGGATTACACTGAGTCTAGTGCTGAAGTCAGACAATGGGAATGGTAACACTGGCCTAATGAGGAATAAATGAAATAATGTTTGTGACACACCTAATACAATGCCTAATGCCTAAAGGATGCTCCAAAAAAAAAGCAATGCAGAAGGGTGAGGCATAATTTTACCTTTTTTTTTTTTAATTTATTTATTTATTTTATTGGCTCTGTTGGGTCTTTTTTTGCTGTGCGTGGGCTTTCTTTAGTTGTGGTAAATGGGGGCTACTCTTCGTTGTGGTGCGCAGGCTCCTCATTGCTGTGGCTTCTCTTGTTGCAGAGCACGGGCTCTAGGTGCATGGGCTTCAGTAATTGCAGCACATGGGCTCAATAGTTGTGGCTCACGGGCTCTAAAGCACAGGCTCAATAGTTGTGGCACACAGGCTTAGTTGCTCCATGGCATGTGGGATCTTCCTGGAGCAGGGCTCGAACCCGTGTCCCCTGCATTGGCAGACGGATTCTTAACCCCTGCACCACCTAGGAAGCCCTAATTTTACCTCTTTGTTGTAAATGATTTCCAGATGCTCTTGGTTTGGTTGATTTCCCTCATATAATCTACTAGCTTAGACCTTAAATAAAGCAATTACATTTTCCAATCTGATCTCCTTTTAGTGTCTTAAGAAATATTAATAAGGACTACTTGGTCCACATAATCTGTCTCTGAAATCTGAATAAAACCTTAAAACTTTCAGAGATAGATCAGAAATACACACTGCGTAAGTGTTAGTTATATATTTCCTCAAGGCAGTCAGTTGACTGTGCTTTTAGATCATATATCCATACACTGGAAAAACCTTCCTGCTGTGACAAGCTAGTGAAATTGTGAGACTCACCCCAGTTTATAAAAATAAACATGCTTTTTTAAAATAAAGCATTTTTTAAAATTCTTGGAAATGTGAAGAGGAGGATAACGTTAGAGGTGTTGGTTAAAGGTAGTTGTATGTTACTACAATCATATAGCTCATGGTTATCCATCCGTTCAGACGTCCTTCCTACAAAAATAGAGTTCTCATGTGTATTGAATTCTTATAGTTAACTTTAACTTCTGCTTCCTGTATTAAGCAGAAAAATAGTCATGGAACTGTGGAATTTGAATTTGGAGATGTGCGCTTCAATGCCATTTAAATATTAAAAGTGTCAGGAAATTATATTAATACACAGGCATTTTTAAGAGTCAGTTCTAAGTCGTTTTTTTATTTTAACCTTTAAACTCTAGCAGTTGGTTTGTAAGGAGGCCTTGTAATATAAGGCTTGTTGGGGTTTCCAGGTAAAGCATCAAATACCAACTGTACTTTCAGGCTCAGTGGTGTAGAAAGGCAGAGGGGGAGAAGTCAGGGTATGGGCACCAGGTCCTGGACTTCAAAGGTTCACTTAAACTTGCCCAGTTCTTTATGCTAGCCTACATCCTCCCCTAAGATCAAACTGCCCTGGGCTACAAACAGAGACTCAGAGAATAGATTTGTTTAAGACCACACACACCAAGTACAAACTGATGTAGAATATGTTATGTACCTGCGTATTTCAGGGTTGAGTGTCATCATTTGGCTATATTGCCTCTACGCTTTTGCATCCACCACTACACACCTGCTTAGAGCCCTTGCCAGGCTTTAGATTTCGTTCTGACTAATTTGGGTTGTAGTCACAAAAAAGCCAGGCCAGAAATGACCTTTGATTATTTTATGAAACCCAAACACACTTGTCAAACCCAACCATGCAGAACGGCACAAATTAAGTCAACTTTCAGTCTGGTTTTGTGCCAAATGGAATGAAGCCTCTGGTGGGATGGACAGCTCTATTTCTTGCTTTCAATTTTAGAGAGTCCAATTAGTAAATCAAACTTTTAAGAGCTGTCTAAAATAATTAGGTCATAATTACGCAGAAGCATATTTTATAGTGTACTCTAATCTACTATCTGGTCTAAATGCTTGAAAAGGGTATCAATTTCATTATTAAAGAATTAATTATAATTGGGCATAATCCTTTGGTGATGGAGGTTGAAAAAAAAAATAGGGATAAATTGTTCACATATGTGAAGTAGATAAATTCTTCCAGAGCTCAAGAGTGCTAGTTGTGCTCTGGAATTATTTTCTGGTTTTAATATTGTTCCTTTCTTAAAACCTTATAAACATCACCCAACAAATAAATGCCTCATAGGAAAAAAGGGCCCTCCGTCTGAATGTGTTCATCGCATATGGACAAGTTATTTTCTTCCTACTCTGTCCGAAGCATTTCTAATCATCAATAGATTGGTACACTGAAGACAAGGGGAGTGCATGTGTTGTATCAAATTCTATACTAAGGAGTTTTACCCACATTATCCTATTTGGTCTAATAATATAATATGATGTTATAAGGAATGTGTCATTTTTGGAGATTGAGGAGGAGGGTTCCAGGGAGACTGAATGATTTTCAGAGTTGATACGGGCAAGATCGAGGAATTGAATTCAGGACTATGTAATTCCAAATCTTACCTTTCTTTTTTTTTTTTTTTAAACTATTTCAGGTTTGTTGCCCTAGTAACTAGTTTGGGGACCCTAGTAAGTTTTCTTGAGGGTTCATGAAACCATTTGTAAAAATTCTGTCCTTTTCAATAATAATTTAAAAGTATGTATATTTTGCCACTTATGAAAACAGCCACTTGGCAATCATCATTCAAACAAGAAAAATATTTTAATAGAATATAATTTCAGTTGTTAAGTTGTGATTTCTCAAACAAGGTCTTCAGGCCCCACTGAGGGATCCTCAAAGGTTTTTTTTTCCTGAAAGACACCTGCACAAGATTTGTGCTTATAGTACTGTGTCCTGCACTACCATAGAATATTTTGTATTGGCTCCTGAATATTTTTAATTAATTCTTCAAATTCTAGATTGCATTCGTCTGTTTTCCCAAGCACTAATGATCTTCAAGGCCTACATATTACCAGATGTAAAAGATATCCAGTCACAAACTCTTCAGTTTGAATTGTATCATTGTTAGTTATGGAAAATTTTCTTTGACCAACCACTAGAAGCCAACATAAGCATCCGAAGCAAGAGCAATTATTTGCTCAAACGATTCTTAGCGAAGATAATTCTTGTTCTTTTATGCATTTAATATTCGTATTACTTAATTTTAACCAGACCCCTGAGTTCTCTTTTATATATTATTTGTTGCTGGTTTACATATGCTTTAATGAGTTCCATGAAGCCTAGTGTCATAATATCTTTGTCCCTTTCATATGCCAGTACAGTATGCTTTTATTTGACAAATAGCTTTTTTCAACTGACATTTTAATGCCACATTCACAAGAAATCAAGCAGAAATGCTAAACACAATTCAGCTTTTCTGTGAGGTAGGGTTTTATAAAGAACTTTCCATCAGAAAAACTATATGAAAGAGATAATATATGAAAGCTGGGAAAATATAATTACCTCATATCCTAATATTTGCACAAGACAATGTAACTTGTTACCAATTATAACAAATAGAAAAAAATCTTTTTAGAGACAATATTATGTCATCCCCTAAAGACTAATTCTCAATTTTATTAAGATTCAACAATGGAAATCCTTTCTGCAAATTAACCTAAAATTTCTCATTTGGAGTGACAGCTTTTTTTGCTTGTATTCTGTTCCTAAATGTTACTGTCTTTAATATAAAGGCTCTTAAGTTACATGAAGACTAATTTTCCCCGGTCTTCTCTTTCATGAACTATGGAGAAAAATGCCACGGAGAAAAAATGTTGCTATTTCTTTAAGCTCCTACTTATTTCTTTTTAATGTTTCTTTTAGGATCTAGAAAATCAAATATGAAAATTTAACTTATCATAAATAGTAATAACACCGGAGATTAATATAGCTGACCTGTGCCCATCCGTGTCAGAGAGAAAATATACATATGGACTATTTCAAAACTTTCCTGCATGTTTAGGCCAAAAAGGATTGTAAAACTGAAGCTGTAGAGTTCAGTAAATCAAAAGCAGCTAATCATTACAGTTTTATGGGTAAACTGTTGTAGTGAATTAAGTGTTTCTTAGAAGAAAAAGAACAGAGGTGACCTGTGCTCATCTATGAATGGCAGTGAGTAACGTGAAACCAAGAATACAGGTAATATACCTGTTAAGGTTTTCACAAGTATATAAACCACAGCAAGTACAAAAATCTTAGATTTATAAGCAGGCAAAGTAATCAAGAATCTTTTAAAAACTATTGTCCTACTAATTTTTTTAGGTTTTACAAAGTATATTACATATGTAAGTAAAGCCATAATGCTAACTTAAGTTCTTATTTAAAATGTATTTTTGTAAAATTAAGAAATTTTTCACTTTTCCACATATTCTTTTTTATATTTGTTAATTCTTTTTTTTAATTCCTATTTTTATTATTCACCCCTTCCTATTTTTCCACAATGTGTTTGAGTGTTAAGACCGAGTTTTTTCTTTTTTAGTATTTTATTTATGGACATTGTAACATTAGCTTTAATAGTAATTAAAAATTAACATTAAAGTATATAAAGAAATCTAAACATTCCTGCTATATAGAATGATGGCTACTAAAGACCATTTATATGTGACTTGGCATTGACAGAAAAATGTGCAAGTGTGTCTGGCAATAATACATGATAAATACAAACTGTGGATGTAGTCAGATGCTAAAATTCCTTTCTGGAACTCGGCCCCCTTGGCAAACGTAAGTATCGTATAACTCTTTATATTTTAATTGGAGAAAAGTGCCTTGGTGAAAGGATAATTTTTACTTTTATCTTTTCCAAAAATGCATGTACTGCTGTTTGACATGCAAGATGGAAAAATCCGAAAGAAATGAATTAAATATCTCACTGTCCAACAGATTGAATAAATTATATATAAGAAAAATAAATACGAAAAGAGGCTCAAATATAAGCTTGAACATAATGCTTTGAAGGGTTGTAAGAATTTTCAAAATGCCTTCTATTTTCATCCTCTTAAATTTTTCAAAAGCTACGTAAGGTGTCATAGACAAATAAATAATAATGCTTCCAGTTTAACTATAGCCTATCTTTTGAAAGCTGTTTATCACTAATTCCCATTAGTTTATATAATGGGCCTACCAATCTACAGAATGAAAGAAATCCAACTGACCAGGACAGACTTAGGAACCTAAGTACACATTAGTGCAAGAATAGCAATTTGTCTAGTCATAGGATTTTTGTCTTCAAAATGCTTTATAGGCCTCAAGAAATTCTAACCGCACCCTGAGAGGTAATTTGCTGTTATTGACAATTTATGATAAAGAAACTCTTGGTTTTCTCTAATTTGCCCGAGAGCAAAGGAAATCAGATTAAGGTTTTCAGCCTCAAGTTTTTAAGTCCAATTGATTGTTTGCATTGTACTTCTAAGTTTTTTAATTTTTATTTTAGGATTTGGCATCATTTGTTACTGCAAACCTATACTTGTACTTGAGATTACACTTCTATTTAAACTCCTATTTTTGACACTAACAGCTTTTTCAGTTTTTCTCCTCTTTTTTTCTTCCCCAACACAAGCTTTATTTTCTTCCAGAAAATTTAACAAAAGAATTGTATTAAAAAAACTGCTTGGTCATATTTCAGTTAGTCAAAACTTGACACAGATAACAGTTGTAAGTGATAGAAAATTCGTCAAGCTCTGGGAACATAAGAGTAGATAACTCAAACCTAGGTCCCCCTCAGAGCATAGTCTGAATGTAGGAAGAGAGTTTTGCTTCTCAAAAGTGAGGAGGAATGAACACAAGACAACAGGTGACTTGAAATCCTGATCCTCCCTTTTTAAAGATACTACCTCCAAACTCTAACTAGAGAGACAATATAAAAATAGAGGGAATGCAGTCTTTGTTCAACTTCAGATTGTTATTTAAAAGCAATAGACTCTTCAGTACCTTATTGGGCTGCAGTGTAGAGAAACCTTTGTAAAATCAGTACTACTTATTTAAAAAATAATTTGTTAATTCACAACATTTTATTTACTAGCTTTTATGACAGACCCTATTAAGAGCAGTGGAATTACGGTAATAAATGATATGAATCTTGCCTTTAAAAAACTCGGTCTAAGAGGGAAGGAGAGAGGGAAAAGGGAAAAAAAACAAAAAACCCTCTAATAAATCTTTGCTAACAGAGTATAAGAGAAAAAGTAATTACTTTTTTGGACAGTAAATATTTCAGATTGGAAAACTATCCCAAAGAACAAATGTTTATTAAATGCCTACTGTATTTCTTTCCTAGGACTGTCTTAAATTATCAAAAATTTGGATGACTTAAAACAACAGAAATTTCTTCTCTCACAGTTCTTTGATCCCAAATTAAAGAGTTAGCTGATAGCAAGGTCCTACTGTATAGCACAGAGAACTGCATTCAGTATTCTATGATAAACCATAATGGAAAAGAATATTTTAAAAAGGAATGTGTGTATATGTATAACTGAATCACTTTGCTGTACAGCAAAATTAACACAACATTGTAAATCAACTATACAAAAAAAAAAAAAAAAAAGAGTTAGCTGGGGCCTGTTCCCTCCAAACTCTCTCGGAAAGGAGCCCACCTTGCCTCTACCAGCTTCTACTAGCCCTAGGCATTCCTTGCTCTGTGGCAGCAAAATTCCAATCTCTGCCTCTGTCTTTGCATGTCTTTCCCTCCATGTCTCTGTCTCTTTCCCTCTTCTTATAAGGACACCAGTCATATTGGACTTAGGGCTCACCGTACTGCAGTATGACCTCATCTTAACTTAGTGACATCTGCAAAGACCTCTTTCCCATATAAGGTCACATTCACCAGCACCAGGAGTCAGAATCTCAACATATCTTTTTGGGGGACACAATTCAACACACAGCACTAGATACTCATTTAAATGCTAGATGCCTGTCCTCCTTGGTTTAAAATATAATAATGGTTTAATTTAAAAATCAGACAATAAAATAATTCATCAAATTTTTGCACTTCACAGATATGTATATGTGGACTTTTATATTACATACAGTTCTCAGTATTTCATTATTATCTGTAGCATTTATTATTCTGTCTTTAAAGATGAAGGGGATTCTCTTCTCTAAACAAGGAAAAAGATAAACTAGATTTAATTAGCAATTAAAGATGGGGCTGGAAAAAAAAAAAACATTGGCTCTCTAAAATAGACTAATCTTGGCTACTGTGGAACTACTCTCACTGGTGATTTGTTTAAATAGGTGAAGTAAGGAAATGGGATGATGAAATCTTGCCCACAGCTGAGGAAGGGTACTAAATGACCTTCTTGAGTAACTTCAATGGAAATCATTTGAATACAACAAAATTTGAAATTTTTGAAAATAGTATGACACATAAGCAGGAATGTTTACCTAAGACTGACAAATTTTATCTGTAAAAGGTATAATGCAAATCCAACCTGAAAATATACTATTTTGTAATATTTGAGTTTCCTACAGTCTCTCAGAATGCACAAATGGTACATAAAAATATTTGCAGCTTTTTGTTTACTATAGTTGAATGTTACGAACTTGTCGTACTCAGCAGATTGCAAACTTTGTACTGGATGCTGCAGAGAAACAAGACATTGTCTATGACACCAAGGGGCATATATTACTATAAATGCTTTATTTATATAAATAAGGGCCTTAAGAGATTTCACCAGGATGAGAACTACAAGATGGGATGGATATTTCAGGAAAATAGAATGATTAATTAACTAATGCAACCAATATATATTGAGAGCCTGCTGTATGCCAGGCACTGGTCAAGGCCCTGGGAATTCAGCAGTGAACGCTGTGTAAGTTCCTGTCCTCAAATAGCCTATATTCATGGCGGGGTGGTGGGGGGGGGGGCGGGGCAGAGAAGTGTCATCAGAAAAAAATACAGCATGCCCTGTTAAATTTGAATTTCAGGTAAACAGCAAATACACTTGTAGTTTAAGTATATTCCATGCTATATTTGGGACACTTGAATAGTTGTACAAAGAATAAGTTTTCAGTATAAGTAATGACAAGTAATAATATTTTAGTATAAGTATGTCTGATGCAATATTTAGAACACACTTAAAAAGTGGTTGCTCATCTGAAATCCAAATTTAACTGGGTGCTTTACATAATATTTTTATTTGCAAATCTGACAATCCTAAGGTAGGGAGACAGAAAATAAACATACAGAAAGTATGCCATAGGTGATAAATACTAGGAAGAAAAAGAAAGTAAGGTTAGGAGAATTGGGGAGGATGCAAGAATAAAGGGTTGCCATTATATTTATCAGCGAGAAGGCCCCTCCAAGAAGGAGACATTTGAGCAGAGACCTGAAGGAAGGGAGGGTGTGATCTACACCACTGTCTAGGGGAAGAGTTTTCCTGGCTAAGGAGACAGTAAGTAAAAATCCCTGAGGCTGGAATTCTGTAGGGTTCCCAGGGAACCAAGAGTCCTGTGTGTTGGAATAGAGTCAGCAACAGGAAGGGCAAAATTTTTGTTGCCCTTTCAGAATTTATTATGAGTCAGAATGGATTCTTTGGCATTACTCAACATATGACATTTAGTTGTATGTCCATCTCTGTGTCTCTGTTTCTGTCTCTGCCTCTCTGCAAATGCATATGTTTGTGTGTCTATATGTAATAGAGAGAGAGAGAGACTCAACACAAAATAATGTCTGCTACAGGAAAAATAATGAGCAGCTTAATTAATCTGGGCCTTATTTACACTTGTGTTGTCAATTTTGATCATTTGCTTATTTAACTAAAATGCTCCACTTTCATTACAGTCATTAGCATCCATCTATAAATAATAATGCATTCATATTCTGTAAGTATGTTAGAGTTCCACACATTTTGCATTTTGCAGCAGAGACTGAGACGCAGGGAGTATTTTTATTTAATGAAACCTCTCATCAAACCCTGTGGATTTACTAGCAATTGGTTAACCTTCAAAATAACACTGCGTATCAGGACTCTAATGCCCCGATTGGTTCATCTCATTCTTTACTTTGAAAACCGGTGTCTATTTGACATTCCATCACACTGTAAACTGCCCCAGCAGCCCTTCTCTCCACATGGAGGTGGTCTCTGTGGCCCCAAAAGGTGGATTCAGCACTGCTGCCCATTTTAAACATCAGGGATTTAAATAACTCTCAATCCAAGGGACACTTGTACAGCATTTGTGTTCCGGTCCTGCCTCCATTCTTGTGCCTTAATCTCTGACTTCGTAGCTTCCCCAATATTCCAGCCCCTAGAGACCACTTGTTCTCTGATCTCTGGCCTGGTCGTGGAGATCATTTTGCCTACTGATACAGTTTTCTGAGTGAACTGTCAGAGTGTTAATCATCCTTCATCCCTGAGTTTTGCTCACTCCGGAGCCGGGACATCCCAAGTCAATGTCTCAGACTCCCTTTCTTGACTTTTCGCTTGGACTTGTGTCCCGCTATTGTCATGCTTCCTGGCACAAATCATGGTTTGCTTGATAGACCAGCTTCCTCTGACCACCAGCATGGGGATCTGCTCTTAGTGTGCAAACTCAGTTCAGAATGTGATTCCAGAGGCCACTATCCATACCCTTATTGGATGTGGCAGGGCCAGGACACTGGGGCGTAAGCTAAGCGCCCCCTCCTTGTGCCCAGTGATGGAACTGGTTGGATATTGCTCCCTAGTTCTTACTTTCCAAAGTGAAAATAAGACCAATATTACTTCACTCTGAACCCTCAAATCAAAAACGTTATAAATATCTCACATCTCAAGGATCACTAATTAGAGGCACCATGTACATATTGATACGTACTTTCAGAACCAGGTGTTAGAAGAGCCCTATATTTGCAGAAACTAGAACTTTAAAACATTTCTAATCATACTCTTGGAAAAGAGATAACATGACTTCCTCCTTCTCAATTTATGCCTTCTTTTACTTCCTGGCCAAAATCATCAAGGCTTACTGAATTTCATAATGAATTTCTCTTTTTGGTCTATGGACCCACTCTCTACCTTTGTTACATCTCCTTTGAGTTTTCCCCCTTACACCCACTGGAATGTCTCCTCTTTGTCCTGTCCAAGCAGGCTTTTCTGTCTGGCACTGACAGATGTTCAGCTCTTTCTTCCCAGCAAGTGTCTGTCTCTGAAGTCTGATGCAGAGCTTAGCCAGAGAACCTTTCCCTGTGTAAGTAAACAGAGTCGTGTTTAACCAGGCCTCAAGATAAAACAAACACATAACTCTCCTTTTTGCTATGGAGAAGTGCTTCTGATGCTTTAACATTTATGTTCTAGATCTAAAATGTCTACTATTAGTTCTGTGAACCTAATCCCCAAGTCTTAGTTTCCTCATCTAGAAAAGAAGGATCCTGGCTATGTGATCTCCAAGGTCACCTCTGCCTCTGCAGTCTGTGATGCAATTATCCATCACATTTGGCAAATCCTCTCCTCTTTGTAAAACTCCAGTTTTTGAAATCTGAGAGAACGAAAATGATCCCGGGCATGATTTTGCTATATCAGGATTTCTACCTTTATAGTCATATATTCCTTTTTTAGAAAACCACAAGAAGAGGTAACTATGCAAATTAGAAATAAATATATATCTGATTATTACAAATCACAAATTATATCAGCTTTAAGAACAGAGAGATTACTAAAATTTCCTAAGAAGTACTGTGACATCTTATAGATTGTTACCTTTTTATTTTCTGTCATTTCTTTACTGCTTTACTTGAAGGTGAGTTACATACACAGTTTTAGATTTTTCAAAATTAAGCAGATCAGATGAAACATACTTGTGATTCCTATTCCTCTGTTTTTGCTTTCCATTGTGGATGCTTCCAGTGTAAAACATTCGTTGAGTCTATTTATAAGACTGTTAAGTGTGAGGAATATTTGTGTCATAAAACTCACACTCCAGGATTAGCTATACATCAATAATGTTGAAAGAACTTATTTAAAAGTGAAGACTCATCCAATCACATTGTCTGGGAGACCCCAAATAATTGGAATGGCTTTTTTGTAATTAATTGGAGTGATTTCTTAATTTTCTGAATAAATGTGCATAGTTCACCCTTGGGTGTGTCTTTTCCATTTTCTCATTTGCTGAACCCACCCTGTCAATTCCTGAGTCATTCTTGATGCAGTGCAGATGTTTTACAGTCAGCCTCAACCCAGCAGTGCGTAGGGTCTGCAGTGTCTCACTAACATGCCCAGGAAGTTCTAGCCCTGCTCTCGTTGCCCGGCTCCACCCACTGCCTTGACCTACCGTGGAGGTTTTGCCTCGAGCCCCCGTAGACAAAGCCTTGGCCCCACTGGTTATTTATTCCCACAGCATCGCTGTGTTCCTTCCAGGAATGGGTTCCTCAACCCAGAGACACAGCACTGCCATCCAGCTATTTTGACCTTGAACTACTGCTCATTTTTTCACAGCTGGCCCACGTGTACTATTGGGTGCAACACCCACAGTAACCACACAGCGATTTGTCATTTTACACAGGACAGCCCCACGGATATGTCTGCTTTCCAGTTTCCCGTGTTCTGTCCCTGCCTCTTCCCATTGTCTCTGGTTGATGAAATGGTACGCTGACCCATTCTGACATTTCCAAAAAGGAAGGGAAATCACACAGTTGTTTGAGTGATTCATGAATAACTTGGGCATTCAATGAGAAAGTAATCAAGACTGTTTTTGAATATTCCTCTTTTAAAATAAAATAGTATTAAGCAAGGTATAAAGGTAGTGGACCATGCAGTGTTTGCAAAGATAAATAAGAATTATTTAGATAAAGACATAAACTTTGACAAGAGCATTATGTACCTTTTGCTTTTCAATCTGTTTTTGCTTTTCCTACATGTTGTTAGCTGAAAGGGACTTTTAAAAAGCTGGTTGGAAATAATGTCACATCAAAATAAGCATCGGGCCATTCAATATTATCACTTCAATCTTTCTGGCCCCTTTAGAAATAATATGCGCATTTAAAAAATTATATGCTTTCATCTGGTAATTGTTTAAATTTCAAATTATTAAAAAGTACTATTCACATTTTTTTGGTTCATTTTCTGACATTTCTGTACAAATGCATGTTAGTAGGAAACAAAATTTTTTAAAACTAAAATTGAGCATTGTATTGCGTGTTTTTAAAATTGTTGTATCCCATGAAAGAAATGTTTTCTAAGATTTGTATAAGCTATTCATAGAACCATCAAATTAAGGTTGCCCTTTTTTTTTTTAACTCACTGACCACTGTCCAGTTCTAACTCAATGACCATCATTTGATGGGCAGAGCAACTCTGGAGAAAAGCATATTGACTGCAGAGTCAGCAGCATTGGCAGCTAATTCTGGCTTCTCCATCTACCTCTGCTCCACTCCTAGATCTTACCCCCACTAGCCGACCAATTCTCTCATGGCTAAGTAGTCAGAATGTCAGTATCTTTCTTATCTGAGGGTCATTGTGAGGACAAAAATAAACAATATGTGTAAAGCACATAGTTTACTGCCTGACACATAGTAGGAGCTTAATAAAAAAACAACATTAATTATATATATCTGGAGTAATTGAGGCAGATGCTATAATGCAGTGCTGTAATTCTGTTCTAATTATATCCATGCCTTTATTAAAAGCCTTTCATGGTTTCCATTATTTTATCTAATACTAATAAATTGTCTTTTAAAGGTAGAAACATGGCTACTTTTTGAGGGACAAAATATTCTGTAAGATTCTATTTTATGCCAGAATCATTTTTTTCAGAACTATGTATATATATAAAAGCCATTATGAAATGTAATTATATATTGTATAATTATGTAAAGTATATAAATACATGATGTAATTATATATGAAAGCCACATATATATACACGTAGAAACATATATACCTACATATATATATATGTGCACATATACGTGTACACATACATACACAGGGAGAGAGTGGGAAGTTATTTCCTGGTTTAGATTTTCACAAAGGTCATATATATACTGGCTTCCCTGGGTGCTAATAGATACTTAAACCACATGGTACAACTTCACGGAGAGTCAACTGTGCCCATGGAAAGTGATAAGTAAACTCAAGAATGTTAAGGGATAGAATTAAAAAGTCACATGATTTAAAAGACTGTACAAGATCCACCTAAAAATTCTTTTCTGACAGGGGACTGATTGAGGCTACACCTCAGAATCCCCAGCACATTAAACATTTCTGACTTAGGGTATCTCGGAGTACCCTACAAAGTTTGGGGAAAAAAGAAAGAATAGAAAATTTTTAACATAAAATCACAGTGAAAAAAATAACACTAATATAGAAACTATTGTCATAAGCTGTAAAGAACATGAGAAGGATATTCCAACTGATTTTTCCCTCTCCCTACAGCAGAGATTAATGGGGTAATGATCTCTATTTTGATGTATAATCCATATTAAAGACAGTGATTTAAATGGCTCCTGTGGTGTCTGCAGTAATAGATATATCAAAGGCCCTGAGTCCAGGCTATAAAAACCTTAGGACTTTATAAGATGATTGGCATGTATTTGTGGGATTATTTTTTTTAGAATATAGACTAGGAAATTTTATCTAGCTAAATTTAAATTCCCACTAATACAGATTATCATCTCATTTAAAATGAGATCTATATGTTATTTGAGTTAACTACCTAGATATTTTATATAGAGATATATCAAATAAAATTAATGTATCAGAGTATGATAGTTGCGTATGATGATATTTTCGGATATTTGAATTTATTTGTTTTTAATTATAGAAGTGTTCTCTATCAGCTACAGAAACTGATGTGGAATATGTATGCTATATTATAAGCATAAGCATAAATAACCTTATTCTTTTAAAAGACCACAATAATTTCAAAGAACTATTTGCTGTTGTCATGCACTAGAACGAAATACACTAAAGTGATTAAAACAGGCTTTTGGTCTTAAGGTTATAGTGACTGCTATTAATATTGAACAGATCCATAGACGTGAAAAATGGGCCATCTGTACTTTTTGCGGAGTTAATGAGGGTATCTTATGAACAAGATCAGTACTTGTGGTTAGCTGATTGGTATGGATGAAGAGAACTTTAAATTTCACAGTACAGTATTTTCTATTCCTCATATGTGAGTCATCGTTACAAAAGTAAAACCTTCACTTCCTCAAAAATAAATTCCTGCTCTTTCAATGAGATAAAGCATTTCAATAATACTCATTTTAAATTTAATATTATGTTCTTGGGTCTTATAGAAAATCAGGCTGAGAGTTTAGTATGTAGACATTTACCCATTTATACAACATCATATTTGGACAAAAAAAGAATTCTGCAAATTAGTTATTTCTTTTTACATTGTACTAAACATCTTGAGACATCCGGATGTTTGATGATCACTAAACTTGATATGATTAACCAAGCATTTTATTTTTTATCTAAATGATTTGGCACCTAGGAGAAACAGATTTAATGATTATTAATTAGCCTTCAATTCCAAGGAGAGTTAGAAAATTTTCTACTGCAAAACATAAAGAGAAGCCATTCACTACAATAAAACCTGTTGCCTAACTCTGTATCTGAAAGAAATCATAATTAATGCCAGTAGATGTACATATAAATACATTTTCTTTGATCTTAAAGACAAGACAAATCACAAAAAAGATGGTGGAGCTGAATATATGTAAGTTTTGTAGGCTAAATTTCACAAGCGAGAGGTTGCTGAGAAAGATTTACTGGCACCCACATCAGTGAGCAGGAAAGACACCAGGAAGCACTTAAACTCTACTATATTAAAGACATTGGGATCTTAACACGGCCACTCAGGCCTTCTGCTTGGGTACCACATCTCCAGGGAGGCAACCTAGCGGCCAAGAGGATGCTGTTAGACAAATCGAGTTGGTCACTTCCACTATCAATACTTTGTCAAAATAGTTTAAGATGACAGATGGGTCAGGGAGTTTAGGAGTCTTGACAGTGGACATGAGACTAGAAAGTGTCTATGGCCAGGTGGTAGCTTTATGATAAGAGCAGACTGAAGGGAAAGTGAATGCAACTAGATGGGGGATTCGGAATCATGCTGCCAAGCTGCTTAGGCAGTAGAGGTAGGAATGGAACTGTAATGGAACTGACAAAGTTTGGGACTGAAAAGATTGGAAAATAAGAGAGATTGGAAGAGCTATATGTAATGTCAAAAGCAACCACTGTATGTATATATATGTATATGTTTTTGTGAAAACCTGTGCACATAAGCTATCACATCCTCCTCCTCGACTGCCTCATGCCAACTCACCTTCCAGGGAAGACCACATAGCTACAAACATTTTAAAGCCTGTGTATAGAATCTGCAGAAAAAAGAGAAAGTATTGTGCTACATTTTTACCTATATGTTGCAATGTGGACATTATTATGCCTCACAAATTCACTTGTTGTCCAGGTTAATATGAGGCCTGCTCTCCTGTATCTGGTAATTGGTCCTGATTTCTGTCTTTATTCCACAGTTTCTTCTCCCTATCAAATTGTAAATTGCCTTCTGTAATTCATTTCTCCGATGTAGCATAGTCTCTGTCAATTCAAGTACTTCTGCCAGCTTTCCTTGGAAGCATCTAAGACCACAAGTGACTGCTTTATCATTTAATTCATGTCACTATAAGGGAGTGTTTGTCATTATAAGCTTCTTATTTTCCTACACTATAGCTGACTGATTGTGTGACCTTAAAACCTTAGTTTCTTTGTATCTCAGTGGTCTCCACAAAATAGAAGTAGTGTGTACATTGTCATTAAATTTTTCTTGCTGAAACTATTGTGGCCAAGATGAATAGTGTGGTAAGCTGGGCCTCAAATATATTAGAGTGCTGGTGGAGATGCAACATAGATTTGGGGTGTGGAGGGGAGAATTTTGTCCCTTCTGTAGACTCTACCTAAGAGTGAAAGTCCCGTGGCCTTTTATCCAGATATGAATACTTTTTGGTTTATCAGTTTAAACCCATCTTTAGCTCAGTGGTCTGCAAGAAGTAGCCTCAGCATCAGAGAATAGCAACCTCCCTGATACTGTAAGGAAATTTAATCTCTCATTTATTAATTTACCATAAATTTTTGTATACCTGCTCTCTCCCAGCAGTACCGTAGTGTAACTATGAACAGACATGGTTCCTATTCTCAGGGAACTGACAGAACAGAGCAGAAGTCAGGCAATAAAAGTGGAAAACTAACATACACATAAACATGCACCTCATAAAAAAACCATTTCTGCAGTGATAAGAGAATCACTGCTAGGGAATTCTGAGAAGACAGGTAAAATTTGTTATACATATACACACACCTTAAAATAGCTCAATGAAAGAAACAAATCGGTCAATGATAGGGAATAACTACTAGGTTATTATGGGAAAACGGTAGCTTGAATATATCCCTGCTACCCTTGCTTCTACTGTATCTTACCCGAGCAGCTACCTAGGTAGGCTTCCTGTGCTGCTGGGTCCTTGCACGAAAGAGCACGTGGGGGAATTTTTTACTTCATGAACCAAGGAAGAGGCAGGGGCCAGTGGGGGAGAGGCCCCCAATGAATGAATGTGGTAGATTCTGGCGAAAGTCTGGCCTGAGGGATGGGTGAGCAAAGGCTGCCCACAAGAATGGTACCTGCTGGGTCTACCAGTCTCCCCAGGCTTTGAGCAGCTTCATGAAACAAAAAAAGCAAAACACCATAAAAGAAATGATTATTCAACATAGCTCTACTAGGATAAAAACATATAAAAAGAAACTTTTAAAAAGTAAAACATAAATCAAGGTAAAGAAAATATGTTTTTTAAAAAAATCAAGTAGCCTAGAAGAAAAATGGACAAAAGAGTAGGCATTTCATTGAGAAAAAAATTGTAACGCCAATAAAAATGTCAAAAGATGTTAAAGCTCACTAATAACTTCTGAAATACTAATTAATCTTATATCAAGGTGGCAATGAAGATGTAGAAAGGTAAGACTCACAGATGTCATTGGTTGAAGTAGAAATTAGTACCACTACAAAGGAGAGCACCTTCAAAACACCTGGTAAACTTGAACACACTCACACTGACTCACTAGTTTTCCTACTAGAGGAATTCTCTAGTGAAACCCTGGTACATTTTCATAAAGATTTATGTACGAAGATGCTCAGGTCTGCTAAGAGTGAGACATAGCAACAACCTAATTATTCTCCACTACGTAAATGGATAAACTTTGTTCACACAGTAGAAGAGTGAACCAAATGAAAACAAATTCTATTTACATATATTAACCTGAACAAATTGCAATAGGCAGGGTGATTTTGAAACACCAAGTTGAATTTTTTTAAAGTATTCAATGATTTGAACTTCTCAAAATGTATTCAATGTAAAAAAAAATGCATTTATAAAAAAATTTGTATAAAGACTTTAAAACATAGAAAATAACATTTATTGTTTATAGAGAGATCCATATATTATAAAATATAAAAATTGTGCATACACCTGCGAACGTCAGGATTACAGCTGAGAAAAAAGGGAGGGGAAGGAAACAGGTCAGCCTTTAGCTACACATGTAACATTCGATTCTGAATGAGAGAGCGCCTTGATGCAGGAATGTCAGCATCTCAGCATCTGTTTATGCATGGAAGTGGGCATCCTTTGTGATGTTATTTTTATTTGATGAGATCACAATTATAGTGGGAGATTTCACAGACACTCTTAATAAGAATTAAAACCACAGTTTGTCAAGGAATGAGGCAGAATGGAAAGGTCAGAAGTCATAGAGGTGACGAGGACAGTGGCTTGGTGGTGTGCTTTGGGATCAGGTATGGAAGAATCCAAATGCCACTTGAATCTTTCAGAGGAGTATTTAACCTTTCAAAGATTCAAAGTTTTCCTCTATATAGTAAAGATAATAATGGAATCTACTTCCAGGGTATTATTGTGAAGTAAAATGTACTAACGTAGCATATGTAAAACAGTTGGCGCTGTGCCCAGAATAAATGGTCCATAAATGTTGAAGGACACATTGTCCATCCTTTCATCAAGATATTATTAAAATTTCCAGTCTAAACACATAATGTCTTGAAGATATTATGCAGCAAATGGAATGATATG
This sequence comes from Hippopotamus amphibius kiboko, assembly GCF_030028045.1. NCBI lineage: Eukaryota > Metazoa > Chordata > Mammalia > Artiodactyla > Hippopotamidae > Hippopotamus > Hippopotamus amphibius. The sequence goes on along the minus strand of NC_080192.1, from coordinate 39,232,399 downwards.
GTAATTTAATAGCAAGCATTAATTGAACATCTAAGAGGCTCCAGCACATCCCGTATTTACCTGTAATCCTCCAAATGCCCAGGCAATACCTGCTCTCTCATCCTATGTAAGGTGACCCAAGGCCCTAAGAGGCTCAGTGCTTTGCCTGAATCTCCAAGCTCGTGAGAGTTATGGGGTCCAGATTAAAGCCCACATCTGACTCCTAAACTCGTTTACTATATTTACAATGATATTCAGTCCTAAACTCGTTTACTATATTTACAATGATATTCAGACTGGGCTCCTGCTGGCTATGGCAGCTTTAAAATGTTTGAGAACCATGATTCTACACTATGTTACCTTTCTGCACACTCATAGATACTTCCTAAGATTCAAAGAAAGGCCAATATACACTTTGGTGCCAATATAATATTTCAATTATCATATAAAATATAATAAAAGTAAAATTTAAGGAGAACAAAATTGCTTAACCTTAAGTGTGATTTTTTTAACTGTTTTACAATGTGTATTATAGAATTTGGTATAGGTAAGTTAGTTATGACCAGATGTTATTGACTTAATATGAAATAAATATGTACATACATCCACACACACACACACGAAAATAATGCAACAATGAACCTTATGCTTGAAAACATTAAACCAGTCTCTTCTCATTTTTAAATGAGTTCATATGCAGTGAAAATGCAGCTGTGTCCCATGTCAGGAGCCTTCTTTAAGTGCTCCCTGTAGAGGCTACTGAAGCATTATGACCTCTTTCTGTCAGTGGTGTGAACCTTTCTGAGGGCTTGTGGTGGGTGGCATGGAAAGATCTGACCTAAGTCAGAGGAGCTGGGTCCCAATTTCAGAACAAACATTCACCAGCCATAGGGCTATTACACACCAGACACCCTGAGCTTCTCTTTTTCCAGGCTTCAACTTACAATATAATGGAAGCATTGGTCAAGAACAGGGAAGAAGTTCTCAAATGTATTTTAAGTCCTAGACCCCTTTATTTACTTGAAATTTTAAGCCAAAGTCAGATATGTCCATCTGAGCCTGAGACGGGGACATTGAGAATGCTCCCCCAAATCCTTGGACAGGTCTCCAGGAACACTTTGGAACAATCCAGAGATAAGTCAGAAAAAAACAGTGGACAAGATGAATTCTAAGATTAAATTAATTAAGGAGCAATTATGGGCCCAAAAATATACCAACACAGTTTGAATCCCAGATCCTCCACTTACTAGCTGTCTGACATTGGGCAAATTACATGATATAAAACTAGTTCCTTGTAACCTACCTCATAGAGTTATTGTGAATATTGAATAAGATAATGCATATGAAACACTTAGGAAAGTACCTGGAACCTAAAAAAAGAAAGCAATAATCTACTGATCAATTTACCACCACCACCATCATCATTATTGTTATGAAATAAAACAAATCTTTGAAAAAACCTAGCAGTTGCCTGGCACGAGATATGTGTGTATTACACCTCCATGACTTTTTCTACTTTTATGCTAAGATATCTGCTCTGTGATGGGCTCTTGAAAGGTAAAATGCTGTTAGATTAAAAGATAATGAGGAATGAGTTAGCAAAACACAGTGAGGAGAAATAGTTATTTTCTGCAGATTGGAATGAATATTGAGCTAATGGTATTTTTGTTAGAAACTTTCCTCTATCCCCAGTAGTTTAGTATCTGCTTCTCATTTTAGTGTTTGCAACATTCCTGGCTACACAGGAATGTGAATTGTTCATTAAAAGAAGCGTCCTAGTCACTGCCTTGTAAAGATGATTCTGACAGCCTAGTCCTTTATGAACTCTTTGTGTGTTGGCTTGTCCAGACTTTGGATGAGTTGGCCACTGAAGCAGAAAAATCACCACCAGGCTTGTCATATATCATTGATGCAGTGTGCCTTTCTGTGTGCCTGGCTGAGCAGCTTCCAGTGACATTTGACGTGGGCTTTTCTCCCAAGGCCATGGCATGCTGTGTGCAGCAAATCCAAGCTGAAAAACTAGTGCACGTCAGGGTATTCTCGGCAGGCCTCCAGGCATTTCACGTTCATTTATAAAATGCCTTCTCTCTCCTTCAAATTAATCTTCTGTTCTTTCCAATCACCATTGTAATACTCTTTTGACTTTATATTCTGACAAGCTTGAAATAGCCTGATAGGATTGAACCAACGTCTAAAAAGCCAGAGTTACAACAGTCAGAAATAAATGCGAAGCTGAAAACCAAGTCTGCAAAGTTACCTTCACAGCTGTGTTAGTGCACACTTCCCGCCGTTTCTAATTTTAGGTCTCTATATTATTTCTTTGTTTTGGATTAAGTTGTGGGTATTGTGTTTACAGAGCCGTGAATACTTCTCCAAAATTTGTAACACTCCTGGTTGTTCTCTTTTTTTGCAAATGGAACTTCAGTGCTGGTTTATGGCAAGGCACTAAAACAGCAGAAGGACGGGGATCACAAGTCTCTTTATGAAAAGCATTAGCTTGTGGTAATTAATCTAAATAGGACATTTATTTTAGTCCATCTAAGCAAATAAATCTAAATTTTTTTTTTCTTCCTGGATACATCTTTTAATGCCCATTTAGGTTCATAACTTATATTTCTTTCAGTGGTCAGTCCTCACGTGTGTTATTGGGTTATCCACTCATTTAATAAGCATGTATTTGGCGCCTCCTATTCCCCTTCGCTTTTGGAATTCAGAGGTGAATGGCACGAAGCTTCTGTCCTCAGAGGGTTCCTAGGCTGATAGAGGAGGAAGAAAAGTAAACAAGGAATGCGTAAGGTGCATTGAAGCCCAATGGTAGTAATGCGTTCCAGGCGTAGGGGTGACAGAAGACAACAGGAGTTCAAGGAAGGCTCCATGGAGAAAGTGAGGTCTGAGTTGGACAGAAAGGGGTAAAATAATGACAGGCAGTGATGGGAGGTCAGAGTTTGGCCTTTTGTTAACCAAAAGGATCCAAGTAAAATAGACTTGAATTAGGGAAATTGAACAGTTTGTATGCGGCTTTATGTTTAAACAACGCTTTTATGTATTCACCCACTCATTCCTTCCCTTTTTCTATAAAAGTCCCTTGAGGTATGCAAACCAACATCTATGTTATTTTATAAGTTAGAAAGCTGGCTCTCAGAGTTCCCACTCGGTGACTGTTATCTGAATGAGATAACTCAACATTCATTGAGTGCATACTACCTCTCTGTGCTTCAGTTCTTTATCTGTAAAATTAGCATAATGATCATACCTCTCTCTTAAGATTATTATGAGGAATAAATGAGGTAATACATGCTGGTAACATAGAACAGTGCTGGGCTCAAAATCACTGTTATGTAAGCCAGTTATTTCTACTAGTAGTAATAGAATGCCAGATACTATTTTAAAAACTAATTATGAGCAAAACAAAAGCTAACTTTCATGGAGTTTACCTTGTAGCTAGAGCTGACCAAGGGAGAGAGTAAGAGGAAATGAAGTTGAAAGATTTGCTGGAGGGAGGAAAAGCACAGATTACGTAGGAATTTATAAGCATGCTAAAAACTTAGAATTTTAAGCAAAAGAGGATCCAACTTATGCTTTAAAAGAATTACACACTGAGCAGACTGAAGAAAGGCAGGGGTGGAGAGAGTAGACCAGATGGAAGATTATTCAGACAGTAGTGGTTTGGGACCAGTATTGGGGATGGGGGTGATGAAGGGGTGCAGAGAGAAGTGGTCATGATCTGGATATATTTTGAGGGTTACCAGGCAGAATTCTCTGATGGATTGGATACATGGTGTTCAAGAGAAGAAGTTTCCAGAATCTTGGTCTAAGCAGGTAGATCAAGGCTGGCATTTCTTGAGATGGAGGGAGATTTATGAGGAAGAAAATTGGCAGCAAAAATTGAGATTCTGATTTTAAACAAGTTAATACTAAACAAATTGACGAATATATGATATTGCAAAAAGACCAAGGAGTTGACTTGGGTTAGGAAAGATGGCTAGAAATGAAGTGAAGGAAGATATTATGATGGCTTGAAGATCTGAAGTGAAGGGGGAAGGTAATAAGACTTCTAAAAGAGAAAGACTGTTAGGCTCTGAGTGGGAAGAATCAGGTAGAACAGTAATGAGTGATAAAATTGGAAAGACGTGATCGGGGCATGGACTGCTAGGATGAACAGTTTAAGCTGCATTTACTAGTGGATTGGCAACAGTTAAAATGTTCAAAACAGTATGAGCCAAGGGTTTTCACCTTTGTCACATTATATTGAGTTAACTGTTTACATGGTTTGCTCTCCCACTAGATTATGAATTCCCTGGTACCCTCTTCACCTTTATGTTACCACTGCCCTGCACGGTGCCTGGCACATAGTCTGTACTCAGTATTTATGGAAGTAAAGTGAAAAAAATGGTCTGTGCCCATAGAGGGACTCTAATTGAGATTGCAGTTTCCCTGGGTCTGCTCTTGTTGAAATTCACTCATGCTTGCCGAGCATCTGGGGTTGCTAAGAAAGTTCCAGATATCTGCTTAGCACCACAGAGAGAGGGAGCCCTCACTTCCACAGCCTGCAAACAGCTCCTAGTATACTGCTACTTCTTTATTTTGCCTCGTATCAGTCATCAGCAACATGTCAGGGTGTCTCTTACATTTAATTTACTAAACTCTAAGTCAAATTGAACCCTAGTCTACTTGAAGGAAAATACACAGATGTAGTTTCTCCTCCTTTGAGCACATTCATTTATCTTTCCTCTGATTCACTCACAACTCAGAGAAAAACGCATCTGCATCGGAACATTTGTGCGGCATTGATTGCTCCCCGTGCGATTATGCCAACAACAACTGCATCGCAACGTGAGGCTGAAAATCATCTCTGTAGCTTGCCTTTTGTGGGTTTACACCCTAGTGAGGTAGGACAAACAGCCTAAGACGTGTCTCTGCTTTTCTCCGAGACTCGTCTTTTCAGTAAGAGTGTATTTATTATACCCCCTGCTTGCTTTTAGCGAGTGATGGATTTCTGGAAGATAGAACAGATTCCTTTTCACTGAGAAGAAAATTATTTGTATTGTAGTAAAACTATCTCTTTAAAAAAAAGTTTTTAAAGATGTGAGACGATGTCATTTTAAGTTGCTGCACACTGTTCAAGTTTTGATAACAATCAGTCAGCGTAGAGGTGGAGGGTACCATTTTTTCCACTTACAGCCAAGTACCCATCATTCCAAACTGTCTGCCTCCTCCATGGTTCTTCTTCCTTCTTCCCTCCCTCTTACTATTCTCATCTCCCATGAGACCTCTCACACTTCCCTATCTTATCTGTCAACCCAGTGCTGCTTCTTAATTGAGTATTTGAGACCACTGGCGACGCCTAAGCAGTATTGGGGCTCATGAAATTCATATTTGCCGCATGCATGGTAAACCTGCTCACAAGGATCTTCCAAACTCCTGAGAGACAAGGCACATAAACAGACTTTACTAAGTGTGACTCATGCTTCAATAGATATTATCCAGAGGAGAAGGCTTTGAGTTTTTCTGGGTCAGTCAAGGAATATTTCACTGCAAAGGTGATATTTAGCCGAATCTTAAAGGATGAGTAAGAGTTTACCAACAAGGGAAAGCATTTTAGATTAAAAAAAAAAAAAAGCAATATGATAAAGGGAATAGAGGGAGGCAGTGATATGATACGTTTGGAGAAAAGAAGTTAGATGGGATTGGAAGAGAAGGAAGAGTAGTTAAAGGTGAGGGACCAGATGCTGGCTGGGCAGATGTTAAAAGATGGTGAGCAGAGGCATGCCATCATCACATCAGAAACAGTGTGGAAGATGAATTAACGTAGGTACTAAGTTCACATGGACGTCTATTGCCATAGTCACAGTGAGGTGGGAAAGAGTCCAAAGATTAAGAGGCTGGGACAGAATCAAAAGATTTACAGGAATCAGAATCCACATCAGTTAATGACAAAGTGCAGGGGGGCAGGATGAGGGAGGAGGCGGAAGTAAAGGTTAATTCCCAGGTGCCATTAACCCAAATAGAGAATGAAAGAGATATTGACTGGGGTTGAATCAGCATGAAGAAGATAATATAGCTGATTTTGGAAGTGCTGAGGATAAGCATACTGCGAGCTAAGCTGAGTTATATACTTAGGAGTCCTTACATAGGCAGAAACATTAAAGCCGTAGGTGTGGATGCAGTGACTCAAGGCAGAACATATAGAGTAAAAAGGGATGTGGGATGAAGCAGAAACAACATTTGAGACTGTCCCAGGAGTACAAATTTGTTCCTTTACCACTGTAGTCAAAGTCCAAGAGTCCCTAAATGGGTCTGGTTCTTCTAAATTAGTCTAAGGGATGTCAGCCATACTTCTGAGAGATCTCAAATATATATTCCCTGGTTTGCAGAAGTCAGGTAAGATATTCTCATCCTTTAACGATGCATGAGACTGCCAGACAGTCCCTTAGCCAGAGGTCACTGATACCATCTAGCCGCAAGGTTTAACCTCTGAGACCTTAGAAAGCAGATTTCCTAGGGGCTACAGAAACATAGTTCTCCCTTTTCTTATGAATACCCATAGGAGCTGCTATCACTATAAGATACTATGCAGTCTTTGAAAGTCCCTCTGGAAAATCAAAATGCTCATAAGATAAAGCTAAGATCTTGTCAAATAAGGCCTCACCCAGCCCTATTCAAGGAGGAAAGCAGTCATTTTCACTTTTGAAAAACGGCCCATTTGCCTTCTGCAAGGAATAATGCCCAAAAAAATCACAGATTATTACTGTATATTTAATAATGATGGAAAATTTAACTTTGAAGATTCTACTTAAAATCAAAATGCAGGACTTTCAAAGTTACATAGCTAGTTCCTAAGTAGAGAAGACCCTTGCTTTCCTCACCTCCTTCAGGATGAGACCAGAAGGTTAGTCACTTTAATGTGTGTGCACACCTGAAATCCCATACATAGCCCATGATCTTTTAAAATTTGTTTTGTTTGCCCCCAAAGTTTGTTTGATTATGTTTTTACTTAACCTCTCTGGGCTTACGTTTCACCTTAGCTACCATTTAATAATTTTCTTAGATGTGCCAAACCATAAGAGTTTCACATTCTTTATTTCATTTCCTCTTCTGTTACTTATATGAATGAGATGTTAATATAGAGTTTTTATACATCAGTCTGAATCTCCAAAAGGCTAACAAACTTGTCCAAGGTCACACATCCACAAAGACTCACAGCCAGTGTCTGAAACTTTCTCACACGAAGGCCTCCCACTTCTTCCAAAACACTGTCATCTCCACAGAGCTGGGTGAAAGGCAGTCCCTATTAATTCTTAGTTACCTTGAACCTGTTAATTCCATAATTCCGCATTTAATAGCAAACTATTTGTATGCCAGTAATAAAACCAGGAATGGAAAATCCCAAAATACTGACGACAAGAAGGCAATAACAATGAAACACCCAGCAATAGTAACTCACATAATGTTGGCTGGATCTAAGCTTGTCGAGGTCAAACAATGTTATCGATGTTACCCCATCTCCAAGGGTAGACTGGATGTTTAGGTTGTAAAGATGTCCTTTCAACTAAATTTTTTTTAATATTTATGTATCTGTTGATTTATTTTGGCTATGCTGGGTCTTAGTTGTGGCATGCATGTGGGATCTAGTTCCCCGACCAGGGATCGAACCTGGGCCCCTGCATTGGGAGCATGGAGTCTTATCTACTGGACCATCAGGGAGATCCCTCAACTAAATATTTTTAAATAGTCTTCAAAAAGAAATTATTTTTAAAGAAAGTCCAGTTTATCCCAAGTGAATGTTTTGAGGTTCTGGCTAGTGGTGACACACAGTGCTGCTTCCATCTTTGTGCCCTTGGCTCGCCACCCTCTGAGCCATGTGATACCCAGCAATGGCACAGCAGGAGAGAACCACACACCAGCAGAGGCACCTGTCAGGACCTGGTGAAGGGCTGAATCTCTTTGGGAGCTAATCAGCTGTTCCTACACCAGATCATATTTAAGCAAAGTGTGATCTCCAAATTGTTGCCTGTCCTCATGTTATTTCAGAACATGTAAACAGCCCACTAAATAGATTGGGTGAAGAGCGACTTCAGCTGGTCTGTTGTATGAGTACTGATTTTTTTTTTCTTTTGTCCTTCAGAGGTTTACCGTGGCCACTTAAGGACAAACGAGGAAATTATTTCAAAAAAAGCAGTCAATGGTAATTTTTCTACATTGTGAACACAGGAAAAGGGGAAATCAAAGAAAAGATGAATGCTCTACCCGAGTGCTATTCTTGGTAGCTCTATCCAATCTTGGCAATAACAAACCTATATAAACTTTACCAAATAAAGGCAATGCATCCGGGAGGTGAATTTTTCTACTTGGCTCACAGTCCATTATATTACTGATCCTGAGAAAATTTTTAATTTCTCTTTGATGTCACTTACTCCTTTTCACCAATCAAGAAATACATTAATTTAAAAAAAAAAAGTGTTTTTACCCCCACGAAAGAGAAGCCCTAGCACAGTAATGTTCTTTTTGTCTAACCATTATTTATTCATTGCCACTGGGAGGTTTAAAACAATGCAATTTGGAATAAACATATACTTGGTTAATCTTATCTCTTAAGCAAGGGAAAAAAAATTCATAATTTAAAGGCATAAAGTTGTTAGGCATCTGGTTTGATAGAAACGTACTTTTGAGAAAGAAGAGTGAAGAATTGTTGCTTATTATAGAAGGAAAAGAGGATGGTGGGGGAGAAGGAGAAGAAAAGAAAGAATCTTACACAGCAATATAGACAGAAATATTTTGCACATATTTGTGAAAACATGCCTACAAAAAATATTTAAAAGGTAGAAACTGAAACACTTATTTGATGATGGGGTTATAGTGATTATTCTGTTTGCTCTATTTTCTGATTCCCTGTAACGGTAATGAAGGAGAGTGATTCACTCTCGTAATCAGAAAACAGAAATTGTCTGTTTTCTGTTTACAGTCAGTTTACAGAGTGATTACATATAGTAATGGTTGACCTATTTCATAAAAATATCAATTTATCTAGATTTTTAATTATACTCTTAGTACTTAATTACCTTTAAAACTACACAAGTAGATATCTATTAGAAGCTGGGTTTTTTTCTCATTTGAAGAAAGGCTCAATCTTTACACACAAATCCTTTATTTTTGTATTACTTTTAGTTGCTCTATGAAAAAAAAATCAAACCACATTGTAGCACTGAAAATAAATATGCTAATTCTAGATCACTGCCATGGTAAACTTAATCAAATCATATTTTGTTCCCCAATATTCACATGTTCATAGAGGAATAAATAAGGTTGTCAGTAGGTTTATTGTATTATTGCCAACATAATAATTTTAATGTTAAAATCCAGAAAAACAAATCATACCTTAAAATAAAAGGGAAAAGACAGATATATGTTCACCTGTGTTCACAGCATTATTTACAATAGCCAAAAGGTAGAAGCAACCCAAGTGTGCATCAGTGAATGAATAGATGAACAAAATATGGGATATACATACAATGGAATGGTTTTCAGCCTTTAAAAGGGAGGCAGTCCTGACCAGTGCTACAACATGGATTAAACTTGAAGATATTGTGCCAAGTGAAACAAGCCAGTTACAAAAGGAGAAATAGTGTATGATTCCACATATATAAGGTACCCAGAATAGTCACATTCACAGAGACAGAAAATAGAGTTAGTGTTTCACAAGTCCAGAGATTCAGTTGGGGAAGGTGAGAAAGTTCTGGAGATAGATGATGGTAATGGTTGCACAACAATGTAAATGTACTTAATGCCACAGAACTATACACTTAAAAATGGTTAAAATGGTACATTTTCTATTTATGTATAATTTCCCACAAGAAAGGAAGAAATAGAAAGATGTTAAATATTATTTCTTTCCTTTGTTCTTGCCCTCAAGAAAGGTGTCACTCCAAAAGTCTTGAAGTGACCTGTTCATAAAGGTTGTGTTCATAAAGATGTGTTGACAGGTATCAGCATCTTTTTAAAAATAGTTTTGAGTGTATCTCCTCCTAATTCGTCTTTGATCATATATATCTCTGCTCTTCTCATGGCTTTCATTCACATTATGAATAAAATCTAAATTCTACTAAAACAATCATTCATAAATCAGTCCTCGTGCTTACAAATGTATATGCACACGTATTTTGTTCTCTTCATCTCCATCTCCCCACCACCCCCCTTAGCTGCACAAGCTTTTTGCTGGTTCTGGTACATAGCAACCTTTGAAAAGCATCAAAGTCATGACACTTGCAGCTTCCTCCATCCAGAAAACTCCTCCTAGACTTCCAGGTACCTCCTCAGTGAGGACATTCCTAAAGCCCATCGAAAATAGTGCTGCCTGTAAGACGTAGCCACTCTCTGCGCGTTATGGGTCTGCATTTCCTCCCTACTTTTTGCCAAGACCTGAAAAAGCATCCTGGTTTACTTCTGTGTTTCCTCTTTTTCCAAACCAGAATGTAAGCTCTAGGGGAGCTTGACAGGCTTGTTGTCATTGTATTTCCAATGTCTCAGCACTTAGAAGAGTGCCTGGCACAAAGTAAACACTAGGTAAATATTCATTGCATAAGTGCATAAATATACTCAAAATATCACATTGGCTGTTATTTGTATTTCTGATATAGATAAAATAGGATTAGGGCTTACAATAGTAAGATGAGCCATTTCTGAATCAATGTATGTATTGGAGTTGGTAGTCATTGTCCTCTGAGATAACATGCTGATTGTGGATAATAGAATTTGATGAAATGAACTCACCCTTTGTCTCCACTGAGAAATAGTTTGAATGTTGACATTTATTATGCATTTTCTTAAATTTCTTACATTCATTGTAGCATTTCATTCTCACAAAACTATAAGTTAAGTTTTATTATCATTATTCCCATTTTATAGATGTAAAAGCTGAAGAACAGAAAGCAATTTACCCAAGGTCAAGTAAGTACTTGAACTGCATTTCAGTATCAGTGATGATTCTAGAGCCAAAGCTTTTAAGCAGCATTAAATATGATTTTCTCTAAACATAGACACCCATTTTATTTGCTATGGCATTTATTTTCCTTATTACTGATTATATAAAATATACACACTCATCCAAAAATGTAAAGACATGAAAATGCAAGAAAATAAAAATCATCCCTAAACCTCCATCTAGATTGCTTTTAAAATAGATTATTCCTGTTTCTGCTTTGCACAGACACTTTAAAATAATCAAAAGAATGAAAATAATAAACATGTAAAATTCCAGAGTAAGAAAATTCTTAAGGGATACTTTTTTTTCTTTTGCAAGTTTTTTGTTTGTTTTAACCATCCATTCCTTTTCTTATGTTGATCATCTGCAATTAGAAGTAGAAGGTTATTTGTTGAAAAACTTCATTTAAAAACTGACCTGGTAGACAGATATATGTTTTTAGTAAGTACATATAAAGTTATTTAAGAGTTATTCAAAGTCTTTATCAAACTATATAGCATATTTATTTTCTCTAAAAATTAAAAACATATTTAAATAGTTATTAATGTTAGGTTCATAATGGCTTCTAATATCTTCAGGGAAGTGAGAAGTATGTAACCTATTAGTGTCCAACTCAACTTTCCTAAATTACATGTATCTGGGATGACTGATCAAATTGAGAAGGTTTTGGTCTGTCCAGGCAATTTTTCATATGTGTGAACATGAGTTATTAAGACGTTTCACAAACAGTACCAGAGGATGGGGATCTCATAAAACAATGTCCTTACCCACACTAGTAGTGTACTCCTATTCCCGGATCTGTAAATTTAACTTGATAGATATTCAAATGCATATTTTAAGAACTTGGGGCAGCAAATATCAATAGAAAAGAATCCAAGAATACAGCTAGAGTGAAAAATGATTCAAATTTTTAATAATAGCTACCAAGGATTTGTTGTTTTGGTGTATTATTATAGACTGTTGTCACTGGAAAATAGTTTTTGTTTATAATATATTACAATGTTATATGATAGGCTGTTATCAAAAATATTGTGTTGAAATCACTCAATGAAGTCAACATAAATTTTTTGTAGTTTGTCTATTCCACTATAAAATATTCATCTCCAAATGCACCTCAAACTATGAAGAGTTCTTTAAAGTTTAATAGAGATTTATGGAGAAACTATAGAAAGCATATAAATAAGGAATTACGGTGCCTAGAAAATTGAGTAGGAGACTATATTTGCCCTCTAGGAATTTAGAAACTAGCAGGGAGTAGGATTTTAAAAGACACAATATACAATATATACAATGTATTAAATGGCATGTTTCCTAATAGTTACAAAGTGCTAAGTTTGACCTCTCAAAGAAAAGAGTGCTCATAACCAGTATGATTGGGGAATAATGGTGAAGATGCAGAGCTCACTGTTTCTTTTTTAAGTGGTGGCTTTATTTTGGATACTCATGGATGGGTAAGCTTTTAATAGATAGAGATCTCTTTGCTCATTAAACAATTATTAATTTAGCACTCTATTATGCACTTTTTCTAAGGCTAGGCAGAGTGATTGAATAAAGCTGACTAGATCCAAACTCTCATTCATTCTAGTAAACAAAATCTGATATCGATAAGTTCTTTACAACAATGAAGTAGGATAATATCACAGTGAATGAGTTGGCTACAAGAGGGGAGAAAGGGCCTTTTCGTAAGGTAGGACTTTCTGGAAATATATATCTCAATAAATGTTAAATAATTAATCTGAATATTAAAATAATTTCTAATAAAACATTACATAAATATTCAGCATGAGCCCAGAAAGGATTCAGACTTAGTCATTGAACACACACAGGCTTTAGAAGCAAATGGGTGGCCTTCAAGCTCTAGCTCTTCTGCTTGGCCAACTTTCCTATTACTTCAAGCCTCACTTTCCACATCTTTATGCAAAAATAATGACGATGCCTACCTTACAGTTTGTGATGAGTACTAATAGATATAATGTATGTAAAGGGCTTAGCCAAGTGTTTGGCACTAATAAAAGTGACCATTTTAGAGCATTTGGGGGAATACAGTTTAGTCCAGCTTGACTGTAACATATGAGGAAGAGTAAGAGAAGATACGTCTAGAAATATAACTGAAACCAGAATAAGCAGAATATGCGACACCAGACTATTCCTTAAGCAGAAGAGAATCATTAAATGTTTTTTGAGCAGAGTAGAAATGTATCAGTGCTAGGCTCTGGAAAGATTAATAGAGCAGTTGTTTACAGAACATTTTGGATACTGGAAATACAGAAGTAGAAAATCAGTTAAGAAGCAGTTTAATTACTTCTACAGTAGAGACCAAAAATGAGAGAAAGGATTGCAGACATAATGGAGATCAAGTTGACAGGACTTTGAGACTAAGTGAGTGAGTACAGGAGTCAAGGCTGGGGGCCTAAGAGAATAACTGAATAGAGATGACAGTTTGAGTCAGAAGATGACTCAGCTGTAGGCACGTTGGTTTGAGATTCCAGGAGATACCCAGCCAGCAGCAGAAAATGTAGAATGAAAATAAAGGGAAAGGCACTGGTTAGAAATGTAGGTTGGAGTATCATCAACATTCAGATTGTAGCTGAAGCCCTGAGTATTGGTGTGATATCTCTGCCAAGAGAGCATGGAGAAAAAAGAAAAGGATGCTAACTAAGGACATAGTTCCAATGTCTAAATATATTTCACTTAAAAAACTAGAAGAATGAGCCTGGGAATGAGACAGGGAAGAGAGGGGTCCATATGAACAAAGGACAGCCACAATGAGCAGATTCTACATATCAATTGTTGTATGTAAATGATGCCTAAATAATGAACTTAACACTTTCATTCAAATATTTAGTTTACAGGATGTCTAAACAGCTACTTTAAAAATTGTTGCTGATGCTTCTCACTCATAATGAAAACAATGTAAAATTCTTGAACTGTGTCTTTTTTCTTGCATATATATTATTTACAAAGTCCTCATAAAGAAGTCTTTTTAAAAAATATTACATTTCTAAAGTATAGAATCACTTAAGGAAGTTGTGAAATATCCAGACCCTGAATGGCTACCTAGAAAATAAGTCCTGTCCACAGCATGAAAAAACTTTTCCTTTGACATAATAGCTAAAGGCGATGAAATTATTTCCTTTTTAAATGACTCAATTCCCAGGGTGGCATTAGGAATGTATAATATATCAGGTTTTATCACCAAAGCCTTTTTTTTTTCTTCACTGCCACACCTTTCCCCTTACTTTGCCTTTATTATGATAGAAACCAGGTATAAACAAAATCAGCAAGTGTAAATGAAAATGATATACTGTAGATTGTTTCATATACTGTAGACTGTTCATCCCCATATTTCACACTGTGTTGTATAGACCGGAATTCGGGTTAAAGGGGGAAAGTTTTTCTCCTTCAAGCAGGCAGACTTACTTATATAAATAAAATTATGAATGAAATAAAAAAATGTAGAACTGATATAAAATGTTGAAATATATGCTGTGACCAAGTATATGTTAATAAACCTGAAAATGCCAATTAAATAAATACGTGGAAAACTAAAAATGATCAGAATTAACTCAAGAAATATATAAAACAAATGATTGCCATATATACATTACTAATAAGAAAAAAATATCAAATTGTACACTTTAAACATATGCAGTTTATTGTATGTCAAAAAAATAGAAATATATAAAACAAATAGAATAAACCAAGGTGAAATTATATCATCAAAGAATTCCAGAGCCAGAGAGTTTACCAATTGAATATTTAAATTCAAGTAATAACTTATTGTATTATTTTCTATAATATAGAAAGAGTAAAATAGTTATCCATTGTTTTTCTTGATAATTTCAGAATTTGATCATCTATAAACATACAACAAAAATGCATGAAACCTCAGCTAATAACAAAGATGGATACAAAAGTATTTAAAATGTACTAACAAAGTAGTTCCAATAATACATTAAAGGTATAATCCATTATGATGAAGATAGGTTTGTTCAAAAAAAAAATTTTAAGTTAATTAAATCAATGAATTTAATAAAATTTTATGTTCTCGTTAGAAGTATTATCGTTAAAATCAGAAACGGCATGCTTATTCCCTCCATTGTTTTAGAAAAAGACAAAGTTATCATTCTCTGCAGAGCACATGCTTATCTGCATAGAACAGTCCCAGAGAATTACCTGAAAACCCATTAGATATTCTTAAGGACTTTAGCTACAAGAATTTAGATACAATATAAATACCTGAAAAACAGAAACTTGGATTCGTATCACTGAGGTGTAGTTACAAGCTAGAGAAAATAACAACTAAGAAAAAATTAAAATGTATCCAGAAATAATCCTTAAAAATTTGTGGGAACTATGTCCAGGAAATTATAAAGCTTTATTTAAAGATAAAAAAGAAAAAAAAATTAAATAGGAAGATGTACTAGGTGGGCTACTGGATGGGAAACTTAAATATTGTAAAAATATGAATTCTTCCCAACTAAATTTAGAGATTTCAAGCAATCTTAGGTAATATGTTATTGGAATTTTTTTGAGAATTTGATGCATGGTTCTAACATTCATCTAGAATAATAAAATAGAAGAATGACTACAATCAAATGGCATCACTCTTTTTCTGTAAGATAAGAACTAATGATTTTCTTAAAAGAGCAAAAGATGAAGATATGCACCAAATTGATAACAATACTAATATCTTGATGGTGAGATTAAAAGAGCTTGCTGGAGGAGTGAGGCTTTTTTTTTCTTTCTTCCTGTATTTTTTTTTAGTGGGAATGATTTTTACTTTCTTCTGACTGTAATCAATTTTTAAAAGATGCTATTAAAAAAATGAAAATCTGGGAAATATTTAAAATGAACATAATGAGTGTTTAATATCTTTAATATAAAAAGATATATTTCATTTCAATAATGATGCTAAATTTATTCTAGTGGAGACTTTAATATTATTAGGTAATTGGCAAAAGAAGAAATTTCATTCAAAATTCGCTATTGTTAGTAAGTAACAAAATAAATTGAGAACAAAAAAGGTATAGTGACAAAGGCCCTCCCAGGCTCTTCTTGTAGGAACGTAAATTGTTCAGCAGAAATCTTACCTGGGAGATCACAATGCGTTTTGATTTTCCGACTTATGTATTTGTGGATTTTTAAAAATTCTTACAATATTTACCTATTTAAATATTACAATATTAATGTATTCTGCACTATTTACCTGTTATTTTATAACCAAAAAAATTAAAATTCTCTTTAAAAATCAATAAAGTTTTTTTAACATGATATTTCTTAAATCACTGCTTTTCTTATTTGTGAGTATCAAACATGGTTATGGCCTCAATTCCTCTCCCCAATAAGCTCATTCATAATATTCCAGTAACTGCAATGAAAATACACAGATTTCTTCTCATAGGGATGTTGGGTAACAGGTACAGTAATAACTGTAATGATATTAGTAATAGTCAAAACATTTAACATTACCATATGCTGGGTACTATGTTAAGTTCTTCAGAGGTATTAACACACTTAATCATCAAACCCTTTATGGTGAGTATTATTGCCTTTACCAATTTACAGATAAAAAACTGAGTGTCACTAAAGTTAAAGTAAATGTGCAGGACAGCCCTGTGACTCCAGAGATGGGAGGCCAGGATCTTATGCCCTGCTAGACTGCTTGTTTGCCATCTTTTTTGAGAGGTCACGTAACTTACTTGAGCCAAAATGTTTTCAACTCAGCTGTAAAATGAAAATAATAACACTTGGCAGTGTTTTGAAATCCAAATGATGTGATATATATGAAAGCACTCTGAGTAGCAAATTCTGTAAATTTAAAGCATGATTGTAGAAAAAGATGGTGTTTAGTTTAAGTATTTAGATAAGGGTTCCTTTCTAAAAAGTATCTTTCTTAATGTCATCACTTATTTTTCCCTGTTCTGTGGGAAAATCTATGATATTTTGTAAGAGAAATGGTTGTTCTTTGTTGAGTCCAATATCTGAAGCATTGTCCGCCCAGTGCTGCTAGTTAGTGTTTTATTACAGACCAGGCAGTCCCAACTACAGAACCTGTCGTTGCATATAAGACTTTAGATGCAGCAAATAATAATAATGTATCTATAGCAAGTTTTCTAGTATATATTTCTACTGCCAAGGACCCCTGATGAGATGTGAGAGAAAAGAAATTAACCATTTGTGATTAAAAATGTAGTGAACACTTTACAAGCAAGTATTTTTTTCTGACCTTAGTTAAATTTTGGTTGAATTACATTCTATTTATGATATCTCATTGCTTCCTAATTTCATTTGGGTAAAGTATTCTTCCTGTTGTCTCCTTTTGACTTCTGCTCCATTTTACAAGAAGTGACTAAAATTTTAAAACTTTTTTTTTTCATTTATGACAACAAGATTGAAGGAAGACTGCCATGAGTACAGAGTCCTACACAAGGAATATAGATCTAGGTCAGTTTTTCCAGTTGGGGGTGGAGGTGGGGGAAGTGAGCTGATCTCGAATATTGTCTCTTGGGTTTTCTCTGTGGTAAGGTACAGTAAGAACCAAAGATGAACTTGAAAACAAGAAGTAGCTTTCTTTAGTTCCATAGCACCCTATGAATAAAGACTTCAGAAATCTATTCATTTCTAAAATAAAGATTTTATGGGGTTTAGATCTTATTTTCTTATGAGTAGTTGGAGACTCTAATCTCTTTAAATCATAGGAAATCTGAAAATCTAGAAAATATTTTAATGTGAATTCAGGTATATTTATACTTTAAAGCTAATATATTTCTATTCTAAAGCTAATTATTAATATCAGAACTTTGCTTCTTAGCTAAATCATTAATTAATAAAATGGATTTTTAATTTCATAAACCTTAATACTTGATATAGCAGTGTGGTTTAACCAGTATTTATAGATATAGATTTAGATACATAGATAAGGTATCAAAAAAGAGCTTTCAACACGAATACGCTTGAAAATAAAAGTATAAATAGAAGAGCACAGAGAAATTTGCTTGTTATTGGTTCTTAAATAATAAAGCTAACAATTGTTAAACTCTTACCAAGTGCCAGATGACTTAGTTATCACAAGTATTACTTCCTTTAATGCTCACAATAATTTTATAAATAAATAGCATTGTCATTTTAACGTCAAATGATTAAGTGACTTACCCAAGGACACACAAAGATAAAGTGATGAAGTTGGACCATAGTCCCATCGATCTAACTCTACAAAGAGTACCCCTTACCACTCATCCACACTATGGGTAACTTTACTTACTTGTTTTTTAAAATAGTCACTATAGTGTAGCAATCAAATATGAAGAAATATTGTGAGTTTAAATCCTCCTCACTCCCAAATGAACAAATACTAGTTTCACTGCAAAGAAAGTCCTTAAGTGACTCCATGGTCTACAGTCGTATTCCTAACAAAATTTGGGATAGGAGGCTGTAGAGCAAAGAAGGGAAAACCTTTAGAGGAATATATCAGAATCCAAGAGGGTTGTTTTTATACTGTGCTCACCCCACCTCCCAATTCCAGTATTTCTCCCTATTCTTTCTCATGCCTTATGTATGTACGTACCATTTCAAATACTCTTCCTCTTCCTGGAACACCCTCTCTGCTTCTACCCTACTTCATGGCTAAGTTTATCCTGCAGGTCGCCACTCACAAATTACCTTCCCCAGGAAGCCTACCTGTACATACTTCTTTGTTAGGTGCCCTTCCTCTTCTGGCTTACAGCACCCTGTCCTCTTTCCCATCACGTCCCCCTCTCTCTCCTTTTGCCTCTCACACACACACACAGTATTTTCATTCTCTGTTTATATGTTTGTCTCTTCTAGACTATCAAATCCTTCCAAGCAGAGACAATGAGTTTTTCATTCATCTTATTGTAGTAAGAAATTTTTAAAATAAAAGACAACTATTATTTTTATCTCAAGTGTACCACAATGCCTGCCACAGACTCAACACTCAAAAATTATTTGTTGAATGAACAAATATATTTCAAGGCATCTCACAGTTTTCAATGTATTTTCTCCTATGTTCCCTTATTTAACTTTCATGTTACACCTCTGTGGTGAGTGTAATATTTTTAAATAATGAGAAACTCAAAATGCAGAAACATTAAGAAACTTGTCCAAGGTCACAAGTGCTACAACAAAGCAAAACTGAAACTAAAACTCATGTCTTCGGACTCCTGTCTGTTAGTGTTTGCCTTATAACTAAGAAGAGAAATCAATCTCCTAGGAAAGTACAAGGGGTACCTCTGGCATACCAAATTTCATGCTCTGAAAACTTTTACTATGTTGAAGTGGTAGCACACCACAGAAATTTTTAACTTTACACTTCAAGCTTGATGGACAAAATAGGAGTTTTCTTCAATTCAGTAACTGTTTATTGCAGAGCATAGAGGCAGTAAATAATAGATACAATATTTGCCCTTCACGGAACTTAAAGTTTAATTGAAAGGGTTAGAGAAAAATGCAAATAATTTTAACTCAAGGCAAGAAAGAGATGCTACAAGAGAGTCAGTAGCTCATTGGACAAATTAAACAACTAATTCTATGTGCCTAGCTTCATGCAATGCGTTAGATATATGAAGATTTTAAAATGGGATTGTGGGCCCCCCCAAAAAAGTAATATCCAGTGGGTTGAGTTAAGAACAGACTCGTGGAAGTGGTAGAAACTGAAAGGAAGCTTAGAGAGCTGGTTCACGTTCAAAGAATAAGGATAAAGGTGGTCATTCTGGTAGATATGGAGACATTAGACAAAAGCTGCAAGATAGAAATGTGTGGGGCATGTTTTAGAGAGAATCAGTTTAATTAGAGTCTTAAAGGGAAAAAAATGCATGAAAAAGAATGAAATGTCAGGACCTTATATGCCAGACTAAGGAATTAATTCATAATTTGATAGGTAATGGAGATGCAATGAGAATTTTGAGCAACAGAATGACATCACTCGAGGTGGGATTTGTAAAGATGCATCTACCTGGTGTATGTAGGATGCAGCAACAAACTGAAGTTTTCAAAGCAAAGGATGATAAAGTGGCATCATTTAATTATACCATGATAGTACAGAAGATATTTAGGTGATCTAAAATAAACACATGCTTTTATTTTATTCCCTGAAAATAGATGAAACAATTTTAAGAGAGTCTGCACTGAGTTTTTATACTAAACAAAGAGCCTATCAGGGTGAGAGATTTCAACTCAGCACAGTTAAATTAGATTTGTTTTTTCTTGGAACGAAACTCCCTTTGGTAGCTGTAGAGAAGTTCTATTGCAGATTTAAAAAGAAGGAGAGCATGAAGTACACAGCAATTTTTCATAGTTATTGCAGGTGACATCTAAACTGGCAGAGTGTAGACAAAGAAAAGGCATATAAATTAGGCTAATAAAAGGGTTTCTTTAGACTCCTCTGCAAATATCAACAGAAGTATATAAAGAGATAATGAACTTGTTTAGGGTAGCTACTGATAAACGAGCAAGCCCCGATATCTTTCAATTCCAAAATGTATTTCACAGGAAGGTCAAGTCACTTTCAATTATTATTTTCAAAAGGAGTCATTTTTAGGATAGTTGTGTTTCACATGTAAGTTAGCCAAAATATTTTGGGTATTACATGTCAATTTTAATTGTATTGATAATAAGTATATATTACTAAATATGACTTTAATAACTGACACCCCAACATGCCTCAAGGGAGATCAACCTCCATGATTTAATGATGCTTTTATCAAATAGAATAAGAAGATACTTGTCCTGCTGCTATACCATCGAAACGTGCACTTACGGGCATTTAATACATAGCTCTTTAATGATAGATATTTTATGCTAAAGAGATATGGCTTATAAACTATATTGTATTCGGTAGCCCCAAAACTCTCTGTGTAATAAATTCCATGAGATGATCTACAAAAGAAAATTTCTATTGTCAATTACATTTTGGAAACTTGCATGTCTTTCCTTGGAGGTACATACTGCATATTAGCATAGTAAAGTCTGAAATATCCTGCCTAAATATAAAACCTGTTTAACTGTATTCAACCCAGTGCTTTCCGATCTTATGTGACCATATAATCTATTTATTTTCCTTTCACATCTATTCACATTCCATGCCGACTTTAGGAAATATTGCCAGAGAACAAAGAAGACAGCATTACATATTAGGGAAATGTGAAGTTTTAATGAAAGATCTGTTCACCACTAACCCTACTTCCCAAAAAAAAGCTACTGGAGTTCTGGTCTGAGTCAACCCATGGGATACTCAAATTTATCATAGGTGCTCATGGGATCCCTCTAGTCCTATTTAGCCCTGCCTCAAAAATGAGACATTATCTCTGATGATTTTGTCTCCCCATCTCTGTTGCCTCCATCCATGCATTTGACCAATGTTTCCTGTGTTGAGACTCCACGAGAGGGAGCATGACATATTCTGGAGATACACAGTATACAGACCCCGCAGCCCTCACCTTCCCTAGACAAGCAGTGTCCTGCAGGAAAGAGACAAGGGAAGAGCCTGATACGTTCCTGCTAAGGAAAGTACCTGTATTGTGAGAACACAGGTTGAGGGCATCCACACTGCTTTGGTGGAGTGAGGTAGTGCGTGAGTGAACTGACATCTGAGGAGTTAGAGGTAAGGAAGATGGTCACGCAAGGCCTTGGTGTGGGAGAGCTTGACTTTCAGGAAGAAAGTAAATGCAGTAATTCACTCCATCCATGCAGTACGGATCCCAAGGGAAAGTCTGTTTCTTACTATTGGATTTCCCTTCTCAGGATAGTAGAAACTCCACTCAAACCTTGGTACCCGTAGGGTAACCCAAAGGTGAGAGGAGGCGACATTGTGCCTTTTAGAAGCTTGAGCCTCTGCCCTTTGATGAGGTACCTGCTGTTACTTGGAGGCAAGGAGCAAATGTTGGAATCACCCCCACCGCACCCCACTCCTGCCATGATTCAAGTTCGGAGCTACAAAGAGCAACCCAGTGAACCAGCAACTCCTCCTTCTTCTGTGGTTTTATCCAACCCTGGAGAAGCTCATTCAGGTAGCATTTGGCTCTAAGTCATGGAGGCAAACAGATCAAGACCAGAAACACCTCTTTGAGACAGAATATAGTTATTTGAAGTATGTTCACTAAATGTGAGAGGTGTTAGGATACCGATGGCCAAGCCTATGTGTATGTTCACTTTTTGTCAAAACACTGATTTGTCTTTGAGGGGAAGGTCTACTGGATCGTGAAATCAATGTGTATGTCACAAATAAGCAAAAGAAAAGTGTGTCTAAAATTGAAAATGTCAGCATTATTCACACAAACTCAAAAACACCAAATTGGCACCACTCTAATAAAATGAAGACGAAAATGTCTTAAAAATGAAAGGCTGGAATACGTTATTATGTGCATTGATTCTGCATTTTCAAAAGGAAACAGTCACAGGAGGCTGTGAATCATTTATCATCCTGACCAGACCTCTTCTACTCTTTTCTCTTTAAATTTGAAAATGGTGCAATTATTCTGTTATGCTTCATAAAATAGTAAATTATCTCCAATTATTGCAAATTCATAGTAGCAGTAAAATGCTTGTGTAGAACAACACACTCCCCATGGTCATCTTGGAATTTATTACAATATTATAAAATTACAACTCTGAAAAGAGTTTCAAAAACATGTCTAGCTCATTTTCCTTGCCTCTGGGCAGGACTGAGTTGCATATAATTCCAGAAAGAATAACTGTCTAAAGAGAAGGTCCAACAATTATTCTTATTAGCTACAGAGTTCAATTACACTTATAGAGAGACAAATATTTTTTCCCATATGCCACAGTTCTTAATGTTTCCTTATGTTTATATTCAGCTGAATTCTCAAAAAAAAAAAAATCACATTCTATCATCAACACAAGTGAATGGTCTCTGAACAACAACAAAACCACAGAATTAAATAAAGAAATCTGTCAATGACTTTACCCCATAAGCCTTTGAAAACCTTTTCAGTTGTTTGTCTGGATATTTCTATTTTTGTCTAAAAGACAGCAGTGGCTAGACAAATTTTTGACTACGTGTATGTCAAAGATTTTACAAATGTCTTAAGAGTGGAAGGATAATCTAGCCTCTGCACAAAAATGTTTTGTTATCCCCACAGAACCCATAAAGTAAGCATAACTTTTCCTCCACTAAACATTAGAGGATATTAGTCATTTCCTTAAATTGTAATTAAAAATTTTTGTTGAGTAACTGGGAGATGCCGAATGTCCCCTAAAGCTTTAACATGGTGTACTCTTCTCCTTTTGTCTCTCAGCACACCATTAAGGCTCTCTTCCAGAGACTGTCCTTCCACAATTTAGGGCTGCTTTGGGGATTTCTAGAACAGTTCTGAGACCATGATTTTGTCAGTCAATCAAATCTGTATTCAAATCCTACAAAGTTTCTCTCTTCCCCGTACTCTGAAAGCTGCGAGGAGCAGAAGGGTAGACTCTAGTGATATGAAAACGGTAGCATACAAACTCCAAAGTGAGAAAGGTCTGTTTTATACCTGGTTCTGTCACTAACAGGCTAGATGACCTTGGAAATGTCATTTATATTGTCTGAGTTTCAGACCCTTTGGCATTTAAATGGAACGAATAATGCCCACCTCAGAGGAAGAATAAGGACTGAGATAATTTATGGAAAGCAAATAATAGCCAAACACATTGGTCCTCAGTCCACGTTTGCAGTTACTGTTTTCTGTCATTGTTGCTGGTGTTCCCATTGTTAGTAATATTACTGCGTCTGTTGGGAATGATGGAACACGAAGGCTGAAAAGCCCAGAGAAGTTTAGCATTGGTATCAGTGTCCCTCAGAGAGATGATTGGGATGTTACATTCACAGGGAGGTGCCTGATGTACCATGGAGGAAAAGCTAAGAGACTGGTAAGAAAGCAAAGTGTTTCCTCTATGTATAGATTTAAGAGGCACACAAAATCTCTAATAAAACGAAAAACCCTCTCATAAGCATCTCACTTTAGATGGAAACTCAAGGCTGACATGTAACACACCCAACACGATTGAATAAGGATTCAAACCCAGGATTTCTGAGTCCAAAGTCAGTGCTTTATCTGCTTATGCCAGATGCCTTTTAGGACATCAGTCCTTCCTGTAATATTCTTCCCCAGCCAGCCAACCTGTTAGTCATTGCCTGTTTTTAATTCCCCTTGTATGTTATACTCACTTTATTTCAGAATAAATATTTGCTGTCTTCTATCTCTTTCTACTAAGTTTTGAGCTCCCAGAGGTTAAAGAGAATTTCTTGTGCATCTCTGTATCTTAAGGCCTATACGCGAATCTGAGTTCCAGTTCTAAAGGATTGATGGGCAGGTCACTTCTTTCCCACTCCAGTGAGGGTGGCAACTAGGGTTTTCTCTTGAGATTCCAGAAGCGCCTCGGTAAATGGAGACACGGTCATGTAGAGACTGGTGAATAGTAAAGAGTAGTGAAAGAGCCAAGGTGTAAAATTTAAAGTGTTTCAATTCTGGACTAAGGATAAATTCTTGAGCTTAGAAGTTGCTTCTTGAAAATTCTGTTATTAGAAAGATTAGCAAGAGATGGAGGTTCCAGTAAAATCATTCACAGGCTAATTAAATTCCCTCTTCACGCAGTTTTACTGCGATTAAAATATAAAAGGTCTGTTGACATTTTGGGTGCCTTGATACATATGGAGAAATACTGTATACTTAAGTGGGTTTTCCCTCTGCTTTTCTGTGCTGTCGTGTAATGCAGTCATTATCCGTGTGGGCCCACAGTGCTCCAAGTTAAATTCACCAACTGCTGTTCTGCACATTCCCTCTGCCAATTTATTTCAATTTCAGAAGGAGCAACCAACTCCACAGTGGATGACTGCTGACTGCAGTTCCACACCATCACTCTTCGGGAGTAAACTCGTATCAAGCAAAAAGCTCCCAACGTGTGAGCATGGATGCGATCCGTCCCCTGTCAGCAGCAGCAGCTGCGGGCCTGGGAGACCCCATTTTCTGCCCATGGGGTGCAGAGCTGCAGACAGCTCATCTGCCTCTAGCACGGGACTGGATGTTTATCTTAAAAAAAAAAAAAAAAGGAAAAAAAGCTCTAGAAAAGGTAAGGGAAAATATATAGGTTGCACAGGGAAGATTATCAAACCAGTCCGAGCTAGGTCATATTTACAACATGGTTGGTGGTAGCCAGATATCACAAATGCTTATGTTTGTTTTCGGAAAAAATTATAGAACTCTCAGGGTAACAGCTTAAAACTTCTAATTTTCATGATGGGGGGTTAGAGTCTAAATGTTCAGAAATTTTCCACAAATGCTATCATCAGCTTAAAATAGCTGTATTTATTAAATGAATTTGTATTGAGATGGACACATGTGATTGCAAGTCTGTAGCCCAGAGCCAGGAAAGTTTTACCTTTATGCATTTGACCTCCCTGCTCTTGCCTCAGGCTTTATATACTGATTCCATCAAATAATTTGATCTATATAGAAATGCTCCTTGACAAGATCCTTTGTTCCTGAACTATATTGTCCTTTACCCTATCTCCTTGCACTTGTGAATTGCATGTTAGAATAAGCCATTTTGCTCTTTCACATGGGTACTTATTGGTCATGTATTGTCATACTCCAGCTAAAATTATGAAGTGGATGTTTCTAGAAAGGTATGCACACCATGAAGATCTTTCAAATTTTGATTGTACATTATAAGAGTGAACATTTTTCAAGTGCAATATCAAGGGAAACTTTTTTCATGTAATTTGAATCGACAAGCCATTTCATTCACGTCTGCATACAGGTTTCATGCGTGAGTATCGGTGCAAAAACAAATGGCATACTGTCTGTTCTTCTCTTATTTAAAATGATAATTCAGTTTACTGTCTCTGCTATGTAATAAAGCAAACAGCCCTAGTATAGAAATTAGAAAGAAAAAGGAGCATTTAGTGAGTGTCAAAGTTGAGTCAAAAAAAAAAAAAAAAAAGTTGAGTCAAACACTGTACGTGTGTTATCGTCTGTAAGTTTACAACACAGAAATCAAGTAGTTATTATCTGAGTTTCCAGGGAATTAAGTAATTTACCGAATGTGTCCTGCTGGTTCTTTAAATGCTCTAACTCCACGGGCTTCAGTCCTGAGTACTCTGTTTTACTATGGTACATAATTTTCCTGGGTGCTCTCATCTCTTTGCACGGTTTCAATTGCTACTTATATACTCCAGTTACTCTCAAATCCATTATTTCCCACTGAAACCTTTCTCCCAAACCTCAGACCATATGCCCAACTGCCTAAGATATCTTCCCTTCCCTGTTCCTAGACACTTCCTCCTCCAAATATCCACCAGTGATTTCCCTATTCTTTCTACTCTGTTTCCTATATTCTTAAGTGTTTATTGGTACAACCATCCAGCCAGGGCACGAGAGGGCTGGTGTCCTTTTTCTCCATTACCCCTAATATTTGTCTATAAATTTTGCCTCTTCAGTATCATCCAAGTGCAACTGAAGAACCTGTGCTCACCTCTTTACCCTCCCTAATCTCTCCTTACTACCTCATCATCTCTTTCCTGGACTCCTAACAATGTCTCCTGCCTTCAGACTTACCCCCTCCCTCAACACTGCTGGAGAAATCTATATAAACAATATCAGTGTGCCATTCCCCTTTTGAAAAACCTTCAGTGGCTCTCCATTTCCTAGAGAAAGCAGGCCGAGCTCCTTAACAAGGCCGTCTTTGATCTGGTCCATACTTTCTTCCATACAGCTTCATCTGTCTTCATCCTTAAGCCTCACTTTATTCTTCAGAAACACCAACTCCTTATATTTTTTTCTCATAAACCATGATTTTCTTTAGTCATAATGTTCCTTCAGCCTAGGAGGTCCTCTGTCTACATCCTCACTTTTTCTAGCTGATTCCTCCTTACCTTTTAAGACTCAGTAAATATCACTATCATCAGAAATCCTTCTCTGACCCGGGTCTACAAAAATCAGAGTGGTGGGGTTTCTATTTGGAAGTTGCCAACTAAAGGTCTAGATTGTTGACATGACCTCACAATTTGGGCTTAGGGAGCAGAACTGTATGCTTGCAAATGAACTTGAAAAGCCTAAAACTTGCTGAAACAGAGAGGAACACTTCAAATTATTGTGGAAGATTCTTTTACTTCTTGAATTAGCTTGTACTTTTTTTTCCTAAGCTAAATTGCTTAAATAGCTTCATTTTTCCCTTGGGTATGGACAGAAGCTCATCAGGCATCCTCCAAGGCACAGATTGGAAAATATCATCTCCCTTCCTCTTTTCCCAATCCCCAGTATAACCAGATGTTGTGAAGATCCCAGCTGCCCCAAAGGCCTTCCGTGGAGCAATTGGGTCCAAGGGACTGGTCCAGCCAGCCAAGCTCAATGTTTGGATCCAAAGGCCTCCCCAAAGCTGTGAATCCAGCTCACCCCCTCCCCACCCCTTCCACCGCTTAGGGGAACTGTTACCACACAAAGAAGCAGGCCTGTACTTAGAGGAGAAAAGTTAGAGGAGAAAAAGTCTGAAAAGTCAGAACATTCTTATAGTGATGTGAACTCCATCAATTCAAGACAATTAACTTATAATTTTTAAAATGCGAATTACAACATTTGAGAAGGAACTGCTCAGAACAGCTTCATGGTGCCCATATTTTCTGAATTCAATTGCGCAATCAGAATTTTAGAGTCAGAGTATATAACTTGTCCGAAATAACATGTTATCAGTAAAGCCGGGCTTACGTGACATCCACTAAGACACTTTTGTTCCCCACATACATGAGCTGAGTTAAATCAACACATTAAAAAAAGGACTTCATATGAAAAATTTATGTTTGTCAAAAAGCTATGTGGTGTTTCATGTGAGCAAATATGTGATTCCAATAAGAGAGTTTCCTTAAATATTTCATTCTTATACCTCGGAAGCCATACAGGCATCATCTGATCCAGATTCCTTGCTTTGCGGCTGAGAATCTGATGCTTAAAACAGTTCAGTCATTCAGTCATGATTGCATGGCCGATGTCATCCTTGAATCCCAAGTCCCCAGACCTGGGAGGAAGTTTTACTGGACCTTGTAAACTCCTCCTGTTTTCAAAAACTAATGATTTAGGAGTGTGAGCCAGTACTTAGAGTAGTGAGCTATCATATTTCAAGTCAGCAGAAGTCATCTACGTGTCATCTCAAATTATCCCTTACGGGAGAGTGGGACCTTGGTCCATATTGTCCCATTGTCTTCCATATATGCTCCAGGGTTGGGGTCAGTTTCTCTCCCCTGCAATGACTCCTAGCCTGTCTTTTCCTTTCCGTCTCCTCTGGCAAACCCATTTCCCAGTCATGAGGATCCCATGGTTCACATCCACACCACTCATTGCCCTACCTGACTCCCTGGCTTGAGTTTAGCTATCAGGAAACATGCTTCAAGCTACCTCTTTCCCGGGCATTCCTGGACAGGGTGTACCAATGTTTTGGGTCTATAGAAACAGGCAGCCTTATATGTTAATTGAATGTGAAAACTTGCTCTGTCTGTTGGGTTTTCTAAACCCTAGAACAATCTGGAATAAAATGTAGAGTGCACTTTTCAGTGACATCAAATAAATCTAAAAAGGAAGGTAGACTGCTATTCAGTATTGCTAGCCTCTTGTTGGTTTCAGAAGCAGGGCCTCTGTAATGGTGAATTCAATTTTACCCTTTTCTCCTCTTCCCACTTGGGGCTCATTAACCCCATAGTCACTCTCCACCTCTACCATCACCCACGCACAAGCTCCTCTTATGCCCATCCCTGGCTGTTTATGGCTTGAGTCAGCTTTAAGGTTAGATTTATGACTCTGCTAAACTTGTGTACTTAGCCACCTGAAATGCTACTAGAAAGGAAATGTTCTTATTAGCTGCTTTCAAAAAAATTTCTGGAGCTCAAATAGTGCTTTTAACACCCCAAGGAGAGACCTTGTTGAGAGAAGAAGTCAAGCCTTATATTTGCTTAATTAGTAATAACCTGTTAAGGTATTGAATGATATACAACATAGTAGATGCCATGCAAGTCGACTAGCATTTATGGAGTTCCTAATACATGATAGCTAGACATAAACACAAATGAAAAGTCCTGCTTGCCCTGGTAAAGGGAAACTGAGAAAAGTGCCATTTTTAACCACACGTTTTAATGAAACTGTTCCCCTCTGGTCATTGCTTTTCAGCACTTTTTGAAGTAGACGTCTTCTGTCTATCAGGTACCCTGGCAAGATTTTTAAGATCTTTCAAAGTATAGAACTATAGCACGTGTCTTAAGCATATTCTCTTTCTTCAGGCTCATCATCACTCACATAATTAGATATAAAAGACTAGAAATGATATGAAATTTCTTTGAAAAAAGGTCAATAAAAAGATTCACACTCCAAATAAGTGTGTGAATTTTTAACTAGTTTCCTAAAAATTAATTTGGGGGAATTTTTTCATTTGGAAAACTTTCCTATAAATTGGGCTGTTTTGAACTTGAACATATCTGATTCAGATTCCAAATGTGGTAAGTAAAGCAGATTTATCTGGTCATATATATGTTCCATTCATTTTATTGCCAGTAAGTTAAGTCTGGTAAGTTTAGAGTAAGAGAGGTGAAAATACTTGAAGTATGGTGATGTGTAAAGGGATTCTTTATTTCCACCAAGTTAGTAAATAATAAATTCTCAGTTATTTTGAGAAAGGTTGTTTTTATCTTCCCCTTATTTCCCTAGCCTCCAAGTAATAATTCTAACTATTAATCTAACTTGCTCTATATTTTTTAATGAATGATGACACCTCCTAAATAAGGTGGTCTTTAACATCCATCATTTTTATAAGCAGTTTGACTGAAAATGAAGAATTGTGATGAGAGGAGAGCCTAGTTTTACAAGAGAGTATTTCATCCTTCCTTTTGGAAACAAGTTCTGCAGAGCCACCCAACATGTGTTTAATTCAGTTATGACGGAGAAAGAATGAAATATCCGTCAAAAGCTTCAAATCAACTTGCCATTTAATCCCCATGTTTCCAGTAGGCTGTAACACTAAGCGAGAGAAGGAGCTCTTGGATTCCTAGGATTCCTACCTTAAGCTCCCATTTGTCTAAAAAGGTGTGTGAGGCTGACTGCCTCAGCATTGCAGTTCCCATCAACCAGTTCAATTCTTTGGGCTACGCCACTGTTGCTAAAGGTATCCATCTCAGAGCACTCTATGTGTGGGGGGAGTGGGGCTGGGGTGGGGGGAGGAGTATTTGCAAGAGAGAAAATAGAAAAGAATAAATGTCCCATTACCAAAGTTGTAGAACTGATTTTCATATTCCTTAGCTATCACTTCAGAAATTGGGGGGGGGGGGGTATAAAGAATCTTATAGAAAAGAAGGTAGGTAATTATGTTACAAATAATAACATCTAATGGTTAACTCATGTGATCCTCTAGATACTAACAGCATCCCCACTCTATAGATAAGGAAACTGAGGCTCACAGGGATGGAGTAACTTATTCAAGCCTGTGCTTGAAATCACAGCGCTGCATTATGCTAACGCAAACATTTTGTTGTTACATTTTAGAAACACATTTACTCTATAAATCTAGTTCTTTTGTGCCTATAATCTTACTATATTTATTTCCACTGGCTAAAATAAAATTGAAGCATTTTATATTTCCTTAAATAACAGCAGGTGTCTAAACGTTTAGTTTTCCATTCTTGCTGTCAGAACTCAATGAGCTCAAATTAGTGATCTCCCGTAAACCTGAAACAAACAGGGATAGTTTTTAAAAGTTGGTAAATAAAAGTTCTTTATTTCCTTGACCAGTAAATTAACAAAAAAGGAGAAAAAAGAAGTCCTGAATAGCTCTACTCTTCCCCTTAATTGAAGAGGAGACTAATTAAAAGGACTCTTTCAGATGCCAATGGGAGAAATATCTTTCTCTACCTTGCTTTTTTTTCGTTGGTGCTCTTGTTGTATTTTTAACTAACATTTGTCAAGCACATGCTATGTGCCAGACATGCTAACAAGAACCTATATTGATATACTCAGTGCTTGCCACATCCCCATGAGGTTTTCATGAACTATACCACAGTGAAATTTTGAAACAAAACTCTCGCATACAGAAGACCAGGATTCACATTCTAAAAGCTAATCTCTAATTCACACTTTTGACTCTGACCTAAGCATAGCCAGAAGTCTGTTGCCTTTCAAATTCCGCGGCACCAATATGACATAATGGGAATAGCACAGACACCCAGTGTTTGAATACACTCTGCAACGTTCTTGTTGTATGATCTTGGAGACAGTACCCAACCTCTCAGAACTTGCATTCCCTCATCTGAAAAAAAAAAAAAAAAGATCCCAAACCCAAGAAATTATTATTAGGAAGAATTTAAACAAGCCATAGATAACCTAGAAGTAAGAGCCCAATGAAATAATTGTTTTTCATCACCATCCTCATTACTTTTATTAGATGGTACTTTATCACATTCTTTGGCAAGAAAATAAGGACTCAAATGGAAAATAAAACTTTTCCATAGACTAGTTGTAAACATTGTATATATAAAACTATATATATTGTCATTTCATATTTGGTGACTAGACAATTATATCCCTATTCTTTTTTTCTAGATTATCAATCAGATGTCCAGCATATAAAGATTTGAAAAGTTAAGTATGGAGTAGTCTGAGTAAAATTAAAAGTATAAATTCACTTCAGGTGAAGCTGAAGGGGAAAAAAGATTTGCGGTTACTCCAGGAAAGGAAGGAGGGAGAAGAGGAGATAACAGAGAGAGGAGTAAAGAAAATATGCTAGTTATTTCCTCCTCGTTATTCTCTGGCATTGTGTGATTTCCTTACAGGGACTAGAGCAATGACACATGCATCCTTGATTCTTGTTATTTCTCATGAAGAGTGATCCATCCCCTTCTTTGCTGTGTGTCTTAAGCCTTAGTAGATCACTTTATTTCAGA
This sequence comes from Hippopotamus amphibius kiboko, assembly GCF_030028045.1. Classification (NCBI taxonomy): domain Eukaryota; kingdom Metazoa; phylum Chordata; class Mammalia; order Artiodactyla; family Hippopotamidae; genus Hippopotamus; species Hippopotamus amphibius. The sequence goes on along the minus strand of NC_080192.1, from coordinate 39,200,516 downwards.
AAGTTACAACAAAGAACCCTCAAGAAAAAAAAATGGGTAGAAAATATTTAAAAACTGCCCTTGGGCTTCCTAGGTGGCGCAGTGGTTAAGAATCCGCCTGCCAATGCAGAGGTCATGGGTTCGATCCCAGCTCCAGGAAGATCCCACATGCCACGGAGCAACTAAGCCCGTGTGCCACAAAAAAAATAAAAATAAAAATAAAAAAAAATAAAAACTGCCTAAGCAGAAAATAATGTATCTTTTTCTTCTTCTTCTTCCTAGTTGAGGACTCCATTCTTTAGCAGACATTGTAAAGTAACAAAAATGTTTAGAGTCCTCAGCTTATATGTGAAAAAAAATTTCTCTCTCAACTGCTCCAGTATCATTATCACTTTGTTAATAGGCATGCCTTATTCCTAAACAAGGAACAGGCAGCCCCCAGGTTCCTTCTGGTCTCTGCTCAAAGTCTACCTTATGAAAGATGCCTTTCCTATCTTCCTCCTAGGCAGAAAGTCCCCCACCCCACCACTTGTTACCCCCCCCCCCCATCCAGCCTTTTCTTTATTTTCTTCAGAGCACTTATCACCATGTGACATCTATCCATTTAGTGTCATTCTCACCCCATGAGGATATAAGCTCCATGAGAACAGAGATTTTCTTTTGTTCACTATTGTATGGCATGAAGGAGGAATTCAGTGATTGTCTGTTAAATGAGTGAATATGAAAATTATTAGAAGAGCAAAGCCCTGATTAGGTCTAAGAGACTGGCAAAAATTAATATCAGCACATTTAAAATAAAGAGCTTGTATCTTTATTATGCTGTCCGTGTGAGTGTGTGTGTATGTATATATATACACATATACAGAGAGAGAGTATGTGTGTGTGTATATACACACATATTGAGAGAGAGAATGGCACTACTAAAAGTATAATATGCTAGAATTGTCACTCAACTCCAGTGACAAAGCTACGTTGGAGGATTTATACATGCAGTGTCAAATGACCTCATTTAGGGTATCTATCTAGACAGGCGCAAAATGGTGTTGGTAAGAAGTATTTTTAGACCCAAGGTAAGATTAGGGCCCCAGATGTTCTGGATTCCTGAGTGAACTGGTATGGAGGGGTACTAGAGTAAGAAATAGAGGAATGGTGACTCTGTTACCATATCTTAGACTCAAGATTGTAGTTAGGGTAGGGTCTACCAATTACATGAATCCTTTTTGTCAGCCTTGTGGTGTGAGTACTGAACTCACTAAAACCTGGACTTTCAACTTGAGAATTAGCACCTAAGCTATTTGATGACAATTTTATGTCATTCAGATTCATGTGAGACCGCCATCTAGGACCACAGCTGGCCAGGAGGAGGCTGTTGGAATTCTGCTGGAGGCATCTCTTAGCATTGAATCTATTATCTCATACAATTAAGATGTGGCTCCAAAGCTTTATATCCTCTTCTACAAAATAAAGGCTTAGGAATGATCTAGACCTGCCTTCCATTAAAAGTAGTCAAATGATATTTGTTACTTCAGCATAATCCCTTAATCCTTTAGAGCCTCACCCCCATCACCCAAGCTGTTCATCAGAGTTTTCTTCCCACAGGCAGAAGCAAATTTTGATAAATACAATTTTCTCCATTTCTTACAGTTCAAAGATATATGATATTTTAGTGCCACTTACACATTGGTGCTCTGGAAAATGCCTCACTAACCTACCCTTAATCTGATTTTGCCTTAATTTAGCACTGAAGTACCATTTCTCTCACGAAATAAATTGAGTGTCAAGAGTTTAGTAATGTTTAAAAGCAAGAGCTTTGAAGCTAGCCTGGGTTTGTAGTATATCTGAGTCTAAGAATTATAGCCATATGAATATGAGCGAGCTACTTAATATTTTAAAGCTTAGATTCCTCAACTATAAAATTGGAATAATGACAGTACCTAGCTCAGAGGGCTGATGTGAGGATACTGGGTAAGTACTGAGCAAAGTTGTCATGACGACTGGGAAGAAGAGTGGGCATGAAATGACTATCATGGACCAGATGGACATGCCCATTTCCTTCTCCTCCCCACTTACTTGGGAAGGATCCAGTCCCTGGGACTCTTGTGCTACCACAGTCCTGCCTTGGTGTGGCTGTTTCTGTTTCCAGCTGTCATTAACCTGTCACATACAAGATTAAAAGCTTAGAGGAAACCTGGAAAACAGTGATTACAGTGTTTTTATCTATTGAGAGCAATAGAAGAGGCCCTTCCTTAGGAATAAATGTTGAATCATGTAGGCGGGGTGACTAATATTATTAAATATTGTTTAAATTCAGCTATTTAGGAAATGAAGTATCTAACCAGATAGAGAGATAGAAAGATGTACATAGACACATAGGTAAATAATGCATGGATGGAAAGAGAGACATAGAGTAATATATGGATGGATGGATGGATGGATGGATGGATGGATGGACGGACGGACTGACGGACAGAGACAAATGGGTAGATATATGCACAGGTGGATAGGTTGATTGACAGAAATAGATTCAGAAAGATGAAATCATATATGGTTGGATGGATGGCTGGATAGATGTATGTTATGGTATGATATGAATAAGGTATGAGAGACATCATGGTATGGAATTCAAGGTAAAGAGGGAAATTCTCAGAACTCTCTATCTCCCTTTTGAATTACAGGCAAGCATACTTATGTTTCAAGCTTGTGATCTTCAGACTGCAACATGGTGTACTCAAGTTACAAGACACACCTGTTACATTTTCCTAGAAATTGTATAATCTTCAAGTATTGGGAAGGAATTTTTTGTTTCTGTTTCAAAAATTACAAATATATAATGAAATAAGGTACAAATGCATGGGTATTTTTTAGAAAAAAAACTCATGTGATTTTATGTTAGAAAAGAGTGGCCTTGGGTTACAACCCCCTAGACTCTCCCGATGGGATCCCTTCTCTCTTCTTTATCTTTATGGGTGCTTTGGTTGAAAATTTTAGAAATACATTGTCAATCAAAAGGGTCACAACAATTTTTATGGTCTAAAACACAAACTCTTTACAATTTTTGTTTTGTTTTTATTTTAGCAATGTATATATTATTTTTTGCTAAAACCAAACGCACATGTTATTAGGGTCATGCTGACCCAATGAAACATTAAACAGAACAGGCTGTGAGATGCAGTGGGGACCAGGACACAATCTGTTATGAGTAAGAGAGAAAAAGCACAGACATATGTCAAGGCAAATACTCAGTAAACCCGTAAAACTTCCCCTCATGCATCTGTAAGAGAGAGCACAGTCAGGTCGATGAAAATTGTATGAAAAGCAAGAGTCACTACTGAAGGGAATTGAATAGTGCAGTGACCGTGGGTGCTTCCTTCAACCCGTGTGGAAACGTCGATGTACTCTAGGAGGAATTATATTGCAAAATATACTGCCTCATTCACCATATTTGAGGATGAGTTTCTACAAATTTAGTATTTGAAAGTGTGCTAAAACTGCAAAATAGTTGGGAATCTTTGGGTTAAATTTTGCACTTTAGATCAGGAGACTCGCTGACACCTGTTAGCTGAATACCATAACCAGATGGAGAGAGTGGCTGTTAATAAGTGAATCTAAGTATAAATGTGCAAAATTCCATTTAAGTCGCAGGACTTCGGATGGAATGTAAAGCTCTAGCAAAGATGATTCAATATGTGTATATTATAAACATTTTCTGAGGTGTTTTATTTTGCAAATGGGTACAGACCTCTGCAAATGGACAGATGGAGAGAATTACACACAAACAAAACTCAAATAACATTTTTGATGAAAAGTTTGCAGATCTTTCTCAGAAACCCTTATATAAACAAGTAAACTTTTCCTTGTACATAAAAGTGTGGGAAATTTGCTAAGATTCATCAGGAATTCCTGGGTATATAGTGGTTGCTAAACCAATGAAAATTTTTTATTATCTGGAATGGATTCTTTCAGAAATTGAGTGTTTTTTCACAGTGAACTCCAGGTGACTACGCAGTTTACATACTAAAGTAGGACACTGTTGAGAGTTAGAGGCGGTGATAAAACAAATTAAAAGGAACTGCTTGATCTATACCTGGCTTTGCCACATGCAAACTGGAACACATATCCACTCTAGGAATAACTGCCATTACCTGGGAATCATTTGTCATCCCATGCACTATATTTAAGTTACCACATGCAGCATATATTCCATACACCAATATCGTTATTTTCCACCATCACTAAACTAGTGGAGACCCATCGTTATCACTCTGAGATAGCTTACTGGTGTCATGTTTCTATACATCTTGAGAGCATAGGAACCAGCTGCTTCGGTTCTCAGTCTTCTCAAGACTGTTTTTGTGGCAAAGAGCTTTGGCAGCTAGAGATGCAGAGCAAAAGTTAGGCTGGTTTGCTTGCATCTCATTACAAAAGATTCAGGGTTTCTAACCTTAGGATTCCTCAGCTGTGACACAAATCCCATACGTGTAGATCATCTGAAGAATCCTCACGGGACCTGGACTGTCAGAGGGAACTGACACGAATATGAAGCTCGTGCTGCTTGCTGTGCCGCGAGTAAACGTGCTTTGTCTTTGGCCCTGGAGTTTTATGTCTCTGCCAGTATCCATGGATTTGTAGATGGCTAACTTGTTAACTTACAAGTAGGGCAAAATCTCAGCCACTTCATAGCTCTTAACAAACATGGGTAGGGCAAGGGCAGAACAAATAACCACTGTAATAATGGTGTTTAATCTGATTGAGTCCTAGAAAGGGCATTGGACAGGGGTCCAGAGATAAGTTGCAATCCCACTAGACGATAGCCTTTTTGAGTGAAAGAACAAATTCCTCCATTTGTCCCTGGTCCTCAATTTTCTCATCCATAAAGTAGTTGGAGGAGGGAGGTGGACTTTCAAGGTCCTTCTGACTCTAGATTCTTTAGATTTGTGACTCTTTCAGTATGTTCATAACTCTGTCTTCGTTCCCACCACATGATTTATATATGTATCTTATATACACATGGTATGTGGTATGTGGTAACTTAAAAATCACAGAATACTAGTGTGCAGAAGCTCCTTAGAGACCATCTACTCTAGATGTTTCCATAACGACACTCTGACAAATCCCAGGATACTTCAAAGAAGATTCCAGAATTCCAAAATTCTTGATTAGTATATTTTTATATAAGTATAAGCTCGTTTTTAAATTAAAACAAAAGCACGCGGATGCTGAAATGTGTTATAAGCCAAATGCAGCCACATAGAAGATCAACGACGGGGGAACATATCCTCATTGACCTTACAAAACGCAAGTGCCATACAATTCAATTTCTAAAATAAACCTACACTGATAAAATTATTTCTTTTGACTGCTATTTAAATGAGTCATAAACAACTACTTTGAAACGTGGATTTTATCAATCAGAGACATGAAACACTGATGTATTACAGGACTATTAGTCTTACGAAAGGGAGTGTGTTAGATGTGAATTGGGGTAAAGAAGAGTAGTAGAGGCCAAAAAGCTAACTATATACATGGAACTATTATTATTTAGTTGAAGTCTATTTTCCTTTTGAGTTGAGGATCCTATCGTTTCTTTTGAGGTCATATAGTTGAATACTGCAATAATTTCGAATGTAGGTTTACTACAGTAGCTTTTGTCCCTACTAGAAAAATCATTATTAAAAGTTTTCTTGCACATAAGTGTTTCCTTGAACAAAAAGTTTTCTTTTGTTCTGACTTGCCATTGCTATCCCCAAAGATGAAGGGATGAATCTGAACTTTGGAGGAACAAGCCAGAATGGAAAAGAGATGTGTATAAAAAGCAACATGAAAGAAGAAACAGAATCCAATGGCTGATTCCTGTGCAGAAACATTTAAACATTGTTCTTGCATCTCAGTGACTGGGGAAATGATGGCAACTTTGATAGAAATAGTAAAATCGAACAGAGTAACCAGTTTTGAAAGGAAAAAGTATGAGCTCAATTTGAGAAAGTTGGAGTTTGAAGAGATAGCCGGCCGTCTGGTATAAATCCCTAATGAACAGACCAGAATTCAGGAAAGAGGCCTCGCTAGAAATACAGATTTGGTAGTCATCCGTGTCCATAGATTGCAGGCTTCAGATATCAGAAATTACCTGTTATTCCTGAATCTGGAAGTGCTGGTCATGCTGGCCATTTCCTGCTACTGTTTCCAATAAAAAGTCCACATTCTGATTTCACTATGACTCAGTAAATAGCCTCAAATCTCATACACCATTTTCCTTGTTGCAGGGTGTCAAACCCAAAACCTACCTTCGCTTAAAGTGTAAAAGTTTTTAAAAACAGTGTTGGGCGTATGTCAACTGAATAATTACATCTTCCTTTCCCTGAGCAATATGGGAGTGTGAAAAAAATAATAATAAATCATTTTCACCCATCAATGCAAGTAATTCCGGTTTACAAAGGCATGTCTGAATTACTGTAAAAGAAAAGGAGACCTGACAATTTCTGTTGGATTGTGGGATGTATCGCATCGTGAGAATGACAAGGTAAATGCTGAGGCACGTTTTTCTGAATGTTGGAAGAACTGACGGGGCATCCAGCAGAAGCTAAATGAAAATGTCAGGGTAATGGTGACGATTTTGCACTTCAGCACATGTTGATGATCGGTACGTAGCAAGATTTGATTGTGGCTTCATGAAAGTACAAAATCGAACTTTCAGAGACATTGCCTGTGTTAGACGATACTAGAACACTTCTTTATTTTGTGTAAGTTTTTTTAAATATATACTGGTTTTGGTAGTATGTTATTTGGTTAATATATATGTCTCACTCATTAAATTTCATACCTTGAATTTGAAGGTATTTTTTCTACCTTTGTTTCCTTGTAAGCATAAAATTATTCTTACCTTTTTTCGGATACCAATAAATAGGTAACAAGAGTTCAGTGGGTATCTACCATGTGCCTACCACAGGGCTGAGCACTGTGAAAGTTTAAGACGGGAAAAATTAAGATCTACTGGGGAGGCAAGATAAGTATTCAACTTTCTATTCTGTGATAAGGAAGATAAAGAGTTGGGTGCAAATACCTCCTTGGTTGACATGCACATCTTGTTTTTGATTGAAAAGTACACTTACAGGGATAAGTATTCTGCTTGTTCTACTCCATGGCTTTACTTTTAGGGCCACAGGACATGGTTTGTTGGTGGTCAGTGGGGGCTTATTCTCTTGGCAGAAGTCAAAAGGTTGAGGGATTTGGGTGTCTTTTGGAGTGGCTGAAGTTTCTGAACAAACAAGATCCTAGCAAGAGCAATTAAAATAAGCTCTTAATTAAAAGCTTTTGGTATCTAAACTGGAGGAAAGCAAATCAATGTGGCAAGCTTTCGCTCTAAGTCATATCATTGCTCTGAAGCCCAGAAGGGGTAGCCTGAGACAACACTGCCTGGAAATTTCCTGAATGCCTGAAAGGACTTGGGTTGAGTTCAGTCTAGACTGGAAAATATGTCTATGTTTAGAATAAATGGTGCACGTTAAACATTTAGACAGAAAATCACTTCATTTTCCATTATTATAAAAATAAATGTATCGTTCTCATCAGCAGAGTAGACACCCTTTCAGTTGCTGTCTGTTGAACTCTTATGAACAGCCAGACATCTGCTAACTGCATTATCTTTGTTAAACTCACACAATATTATAGATTGGTACTTTATCCCATTTTTACAAAGAGAAAAAAAATCCTGGAGAAGTTAAATAACTTGTTCAAGATCCATCAGCTCACAGGAGGTGAGGCTCGGATTAAAACCCAGATATGCTGACCCCAAAGTCATCTTGTTAACCACTACCTGTATTACCAAACTTGACCAGCAGTGAACTTCAGGTATTACATATGAATGTGCTAGGTAAATTAGTTCCTGACTGCATACAGACATCTACTCTCCAAGCATTTTTTTTTAAACCATATATTACTGATAAACAATTTTCCACAGCTCCTAATAATAACACTTATTATTGAAGGTGGCCAGTGTATCTCTGTAATTTTCATTTTTTACATGCTCTCTAATGCAGTTTTAGCTTAAATAATTCTTCTTAACCAATAATTTATTGTTTTTGTTTTGAAAAGTCTATTAAATGAGGTTATTACAAGTAAATGGTAAATCTCTTCTATTTATAGAAAAAAGATCATGTTTCTTGTGTTTTTCATTAATTATAATGGTACTGATCAATTTTAAATATGGGCTCCTGCTACATATTAAAATCGATTGCTCTCTCCATTTTTAACTCCGAGATATTACTTATCGGGAACCAAGAAAAATTATCAGTTATTTTCATTATTCCATATATGCGAGGTATGGCTAGTCATTTCTGTAGGTCATATCAACTATTTGTTCCTAAATATTATCACTTTGCGTCCAGAAACATCAACAAGAGTTAGCTCTACCATTTATTGAATGACTGATATGTTTCAGGTTCTATACTTAAAACATTTTTTGTACTTGGCACTTTGTATCCATTATGTCATTAGTATCCATGACCATACCATAAAGTAGCTCTCATTATCCACAATTATACAAGAGCTGTGTGGCTCAGAGATGTCAAATAACTATTCTAAGTCATAAATTAGAAACGACAAAAGCTGTTTCCAAAACCAAGACTGCCTGCATCCTGACACTAAGTTTGTGCCCTTTCACCATGCTCCCTTCAAGATACCTTGGAAAATACTGAAAATTAAATTGTCAGCCTAAAAATAAACTCTTGAGCATGTTTCCTTTTTGGTTTGTACTTCATAAGTATTTTAAGGCATATTCTTTGATCTTAGGTGAATAAAAATTAAAGTTAGCTGTAACTCTGTGATTTCTTTATATGGTCAGCATCATCTCAACCCTTTGTTAGCATGGCTGACCTTTTCCAGCACTGGTATCTATGCATGGGATCATGCTTTTGTATTGACTGATGATATTTCTGTCATGACCCCTGCCCAAATCTCTTTCCTGTCACGTTGTGAGCAGATATTTATTCCACTCTGAAAGCAGTAATGCATAAAAATATGATTGTAGATACTCCTGTCCTTTCTCAACACCAACACATGGTAATTTAACCATCACGTCATGCCTAGATATTTATCTCACCATGACAAGAAGAGCAACATATATAATTAATAGTGATTTCCCTGATCTTGCCTCTAACCCATACAGCTTTCACTAGTACTGATTGATAGAGAATTACTTTACCCCTGAAGCTCTCTGGCATTTAAATATTTAACTTCCATTTCATAGCTCACTAAGTATTACTGGGGTACACCAAAGAAAATGACCAAAAAAGCAGTAATTCCAACTAAGAACTTGAGAAATCAACTGAAGCCAAAAAATCTTTAAGATTTTAGAAAGCTATCACTAGAAACTTACATTTCGCTATCAGACTTATATTTTCAATCTCAGTGAAAGAGACAAACATCATTGCTCTTTAATAAAACCTTGAATAATATTTTGTGGTATTTCCTAAATGCAATAATACTAAGAACTAGTAGTCTGTTAGAATTTACAATCTACTTTCTAATTTACAAACAAATCACTTTCTCTGACTTTCATTCACGTCTTCCTTTTGACCACAGATCTGCAACTTTGGGCAAGTTACTTAACTTCTCCAAGCTATTCTTTCGTCCTCTTTAACATGTAAAATAAATCCATGGATTAAATGAAAATATGTGTGTGTGCATTTTATATATAAATATATATATGTGTATATATATATGACATTTGTTTAGATAAATATATACATTAAATAGTCTATCAGGAAATAGATATTATGATTATATATATATATATATATATATATATGTCTGCCATACATGTAGTAGGGTCTTAATAAGTGTGAGTTCCCTCCCTTTTTTCCTTTTTGTATTCATATTGTATACTAGGTACGTATCTGTTAAATATATTGTAGGTCATCACAGACTATAAAGTATAATGTATAAATATATATTATACTTTACCCTATATCTTATCACCTCTATATCACATACTATGTATATATTCGTTAAATACATTATATTTTGCAAGGCTGTCACTCAGGGTGGGACCAGAGTGAGGCCACCTGCTTCATGTACAAAACTTAAGATGATGAAAAAAAAAAACCCTCCATAATCAAGTAAATAATATTTTAATGCAATTTTTAAAAATCAGAATTTATTGAAATTCCATGATGAACAAAATATCAAAATATTAAGGAAAGGCAAAGCCAGTATTACTGGTCTTTCCTTTGCCTTGGACTCCAATGTGGCTCAGCCCAGCACTGCTTTCACCAGAATTACCTAAGCATGTTTCAGAGCTCTCAGCCTCTCTGTAAAAAGAATATTCAGTATATCTGGATTCTTAGTCCAGGGCCTCTTGCACGAGCTAGCTCACAGCCTCACTTTTTTTCTCAGTTTGAGGCTGAAAGCTTTAAGGCTTGAAATTGGAGATAGGAATAAAGGCTGAGGTAAGAGCTAAGAACTTGAGAAATCAAGAATGGAAGAGGACAGAGCATCCCAGAGATCTAGTGATGAGAGAGCTTTTGTTCCAGAACTTACCAATCTTGAAAAGGCCACAGTCTATTGTCTCTTTGCTCATTCTGCTTCAATTTCCTCATCCAAGGATGCTTTCTGACCATGACATGTTTCTATAATGATGTGGAGAGGCACTAAATACATTTCTGTTCTTAGGCCTATAAATATAACTGAATACTGCATAGTTATTTTCCTTTCTGTTGGACTTAGGGAGGAAATGCCTTGATGATTAACAGTTATCTAAGTACTCAGCATATGTAGGCATAGAGCTGATTTTAATAGTGCTTTTGAAAAATGAGAATGGGTACATCTACTTTCTACAATGTTATTTCATATTGCACCTATTCCTAAATATTTAAATCAGCCTTTACTAAAGCCAAATTGTAAACCAAGTTAGTGCTTAATGTGACTTGATTTTGACTGATTTTCTTGCTGAGACAAGGCACATTGCTCTCTTCATTTTACGCCAGGAGAAAGAACTGTATCACCAGTAGGCAACCTAGGCAACAGATTAACCAAGCCATGGAGTAGAATGAGTAGGTGTCAGTGTTTTTTTCCCTCAGTTACCAAATTATGCAGAAAACATACCTGCAGTTAGTGTGGCCATGTATGCAGCATTTCAGGTGAGCTGTGGATGGCAGGAAAAGACCATGTGAACCTACAGAAAGTCCCTGATTTATCTAACAAGTACGCTGAAATTACTGTTAACGCGTGGCTCCCCACAGCAGGAGCAGATAGGCAACATATGGCTTTCCTCTTGCCCCTGGCTTCCCTGAGGGACACACAGTCGCCAGAGACTCACTTCATCTGGGGAAGGCCCCACTAGCACTGAAAATACGGCCTAGTTCTTGCTATGCCACGGTCTTTCAAAACATGGGGTCTATGACACCAGGGAGACATTGGCTAATAACCAGTGTGCTTCTGTTAAGGGATTATTTACAGACTTTATAGACTCTTCAGGTTCTTCTGCAGACTCTCCCCAGAAAGCTGACATTTGCTTCTGGTATAGAAAGCAGAGTCAGGTTTCCTTCACATATCTGCCTCTAGAATTCTGGTATCTCCAAAAACCATTTTCTAGAACACTCCTTGATACAGACTTAGTACACTTTAACTAGGTGGTTTCTGTATACAGTTTGGTCTGAAGACAACAACAGATTAAACTTCTCTGAAATATATTTATTTCTTACCACATGCAAAGTTAAGTGCCTGTTGAGTTCACTGAGAGCAAATGAATGAGTTTGAACCCAGGCCTACCTGATTTATAAAAGACTGTGTTTCATGCGTTAGACTGTGTGTTACCATGCATTAGAATCAACTGGAATGCTTATCAAATGCAGAATTACTGGGCATCTCCCTAGATTTACTCCTGAATCATAATCTTTGGGGGTGGGGCTAAAGAATTACTATTTTTCTGAACTCCCACTTGACTCACGCACCCTAAAGTTTGAGCATCCCTGATTTGCATACTGGTTGCATTGACTCCTTTAGGATTTGCAGTTCTAGTTATCATAAGGGGCGAATTCTGTACATTTACATGTCACTAGTACCACTATGACAACTCTCTTTGCCTCCCTCAAAAAAAACCACATAGTTGCTTGGAATCAATAAACTGTAGTCACTACCCCAAGCTGAGCTCAGCCTGCCTCCATCAGAATGAACTGCCAGTCAGGGTCAAGGGAGTCAACTTCCTAAGTGTACCTCTTCACAAAAAGTAGGCCAGCTTTTTCACCTTGCCTTCTCTCTTGAGTTTTGTTAAAATAAAGCCTATTCTTATATATGGAAACAAGTATGTTTTTCCATCTGTCTCCTTGCAGATAACAAATTTGTATACTATTTTTCATTCAGCAACAAATATTTCACCCCTCCTAATCATGCTTATTCATCCTCATCTCCCCTTCCATACCAGTTTTCTGTGATCAGATTCAGTCTGTGCATTGGCAGGTTAATCTATTCTTTATGCTTCATTTTATTCCTAACTTAGGTCTAAGGAATTTTATACTTTAATATCTTGTGACACTCTATGGATTCCTTAGTTCTTAAAAAAAAAAAGTACTCCTTTGAAAATGTACAAATAACATATATTTGTATCTTTGCTACTTAAGTTTATTATTTAGATGCGTGAAATATTACATGTTTACACATTAGACATGCTAGAATGGATGGCTTACTAAAATAAGCTATTTTGTTTATTTCCATTAATACTATTGTGGTTGTATAGGTTAACACATCTGAAAAACATAAGGAATATATGCTAAATTATTTTGCATTTCCTAGCACAAGTAAAACCAATATTATAGTATTCTTGATGAAAAAGAAATCATTGAATATTGGAGCAAAGATTGAAAATATTTAGGTTAGTAATGATTATTTGAATGTGAAAGGTCAGATATTATCTATTTTAAAAACAATACCTGTGAACCTAAAACTGCGCTTTAAAAAAAAGTTTTAAAAAATATAAACTATTTAGAAATATTTCATTTAACATAATTAAAGTGGACTCAGGAGGTTTTCATTGCTTCTACTGCTTCCAGGATTTTTTGTAGTTTATTGATCCCATGCTTTCTAAGGAGTATCATGGCGCTGTAAGAACACATGGCATTAGGCTGCATAATTCATTAGGTTAAACAGCCTATGTCATTGACTTGGGTTTCTTTCTTCAGGGTGCTCCTGAAGTACATCAGGACCCAGCTCAGCTAGCAGCAGTTTGAGATAGAGAATTAGCATATAGTTTCTTAAGGAATGTCCTTGAAGCTGCCTGAGTTGCTGTCTTGTATGAGGCCTGAGCAGAATTGCTGAGAGCCAGAGAGGAAACGGAGTCCAGGCAGTAATCGTGTGTCACTGTGTCTAGTTTGGTATCTGAGGAAAGGAACTGTCAGAATCGTTGTTGAGTGATTAACACAGAGACAGTGCCGGTCAGTGCTGCACCTGGGGGCCCACAGCTCGCTCACGTTACAGCACACCTACGCAGAATTCCAGAGCAGCCCCTGTGGTACCAGGTAAGCATCTCATCTTCATTTCTGCTCGTCTGAAGTACTGAAAAATCATTGAGAAGTTAAGACCCTTCTTTGCTACTACTTGATAATGTACATTATTCATCCTTTTATGAGAGGGCTTAAATATGTACATTTTCTAGAGGGTACTAAGGATGGAAATAAATGCATGGCTGGCTGGGTTAAGTATGCTGCAAGTCTGGTCAGAATAAAGAAAAACAAATTGACCTACGATGTAGACCAACTATGAGATGCTTAGCAATAAGACTTTTTATTAATCTCCCATGCCAGGAAACAGACACGTACTAAGACAGATGAAATAGAATGTTTCCATTTGGCAAAATGCTTGGAGGTGGAGACATATTTAATCAATCAAATGTGAACATTAGTAAAATGAGGAGAAATAAGACACTATAAGCAGATCACAATTTCATACGAACTTTCATTTGTCTTTTGAGCAGCAGAATAAAATGACTGTCACTGTTTTAATCACTTGAGAACCAGAATTCTTTTCAGTTTTATCACTTAATGTTGAATGTACCTGTGTTATGAGTCCAAGGTCCAGGTTCTGATTCAGGGAATCATTTTTTTTGATTTGTGTCAGCCACAGATTGCTTGAGGAATATCACTTTTGTTTATGGAAAACTGAAATAGGCATAGCAGAATATATTCCTATACTTCAAGTGCATTTTAAGACAAGAGGTCAAACTCAAGTTGTCCTTCAACAAGTGAGAAGCAGAAATAACAAAACTTCAAGTCCGAGATTGTTTCCGTGTAACCTTATGTGTCTATGATTTTGAGAAAATCTTTTGTTAAAAAAAAGATGGATGATTAGATGTAGAGAGTAACATAGTTTTCTCTGATGATACTCCAAAAATGGATTCTTAAGAGCAGATCCTATTAAGATCTTTTCATGTTGCTAGGAGAATTGTTACCCTAGGAACAATGGTACTAGTAAGCATCACATACATACACAACACATAACCTCAAAATTAATTTAGTTAAAATACCTTTAGAATTTTATAGTGTTGTCCTTTGCAGCATTTGTGTGTGTGATACAACTTATTAAGCCCTTTTTTTCAGGCAAGAATGAGTAAATTTGCTCACTGACAGCTTTTATCAGTTTAAATTCTCACTTTGTTACATTGAAGTTTTATCTTTCTTCAGCATATAAGGGGAAAAAAACTTTAATATTCTGAACTCAACTGTCATCTTTATTGGGAATATTGAATCACAGCAGTGGTAGGTGCTCAGCCCTGATGGGATGCCGTAATCAAAGAAGAAAATCAAAGAAAACTTTGGCACTGCTACAGATATAAGTCATGCCTTACCCATAACCTTGTAATCTTATCTTGAGTATTATGTTGAAAACACAAAATCACAACAAGTAGCCATCCTCGGATTCCTTAAAATATGCTTCTGATTTTTCATTAAATATTACAAATTCTGATCAAATGAAAGAGAGTTCAGCTCAAGCAACTTTGGGAAGTACTCCTTTACTTTTTTCCTTAAAAGTGTAGTTAGTAAGACTCCATTACAAAGGTACTAATTACAGGCCCATAGTTTACTGTTCAAAAAGTATGCTAGCTCAGGTTACAGACCTCACTAAAATCAAAAACCTGAAGTCTGAATTCAGGCTGTAAAGTGTTAATATGTTGCCAGGAAACAAACTGGGAGAAGCGTTCCCTGTTACAGTTGGGAAATTGTGCACTGCTTGTGAATTTCCTGAAATACTGTAAGTTGGGAGTTTTGGAGGGGTGTTGTGGAAGACAGAGCACACCACACGTGATCACTGTAGGCTTCTACTAATGTCATACCCATCATCACCTCTTTGACCTACCATTTCCTCCAAAATTAGCTCATTTCGCTTATTATAGATCAAATTCCTTTTCAATTTTTATCAATAACGTATGCTATCTATTATTGCAGCTATGCGATAGACAGGACACCAGACTTATTTCCCCTGAATTCCAAAAGCAGACAGGAAAGCAGAGTCAATAACACCTGTTAACAAGCTTGATACATCCAACAGCAGACATAAAATACTGCCCCAAGGATAGAGAGCACGCAGATATGGGCCCCCAGACACGAATCTCTTCTGTGACATTCCTTAGTGAGACACTTTTTCTGCCAGCCAAGAGGGCGTGGCTTAACAATCTTGTCAGCTACATTGGGATGAGGGAAGGGGGGCTTCTGACTGTCTCCATTTCCAAGAATATGCAGACCCCAGGCAGCCATGGCCCAGGTGGCATAGTTCCACTTACAAATGACTGAGCTAGAGAGCACCAGGAAGCGATCTTGCCACCAGACCCCTTCACCTCATAACAGCTGCTAACCCAGCACTGGGAGTACTAGACTACTCCTTAACCCTCTTCACAGCCTGGCTCATTTTGCTTTGTGAGTCTTGTCTCCCAAGGAATTATCCATGGGATAAGCTTCCAATAGGCCTTCATTTTAAACTAGCAAGAATTCTATTTTACCCTTCCAGGGTGGAAATAGCCTTGTGTCTCCCTGCACCACCAAAATCAAAAAACTTCCCTATCCCATTTAGCTGTAGCCTAAAGGCACTTTCTAAGTTTTATATCAGGTCAGTGTCCTCCATTGTATTCAGGGCTTGGTACTCTTAGTAATCAAGAGTATCAGAGTCTGACCTTGCCCTGGACAATGTGCTCTCCTTATAGTCATCATAGAAAGAAGAAGAGCCTTGATGTCAGCAAATCTCTAAGCCTCCGTTTCCATATATAGAAAATTAAGAGCATAACCTTACTCCATAGTATTGGAGTATTAATGAGGATTAAACTAAATAATGCACATAAAGGTACATAGCATAGCATCTGAAATATAAAAGCTCTTAAAAAGAGGATAGCTTCTACATTATCTGCACAACTGGTTCAGAAGGAAATTGGACTGATATCTCTAAAATTATCAGTTTTACTTGAGCTTATTTTACAGTTCACTTCTTTTTGTCACTGCCATTCATGAATCTTCACTTTGAAATCTAAAATTAATTCAAGTTCCAGGTGGGTGTTTTCCAAACTTGATAAAAGGAAATGCCTATGGGACAGCAAATATATTGGTTAAAAAAAAAAAATACTGCTACAAGAGGCAGTGAGAACATTGTTGGTCATAATTTAAGAAGTGCAATGTAGAAAAATCATAAATTCAGAGAAATCAAAAAATTTTTAAGCCTAACAAGTTATCATTTCTGCATATCCACTGTCTACCTCTTAGGGTTTTGTCCAGTGTTCATTTCTAATGTCCCAATGATGAAGTTGCTTCTGTTTCCCTTGAAAAACTTTCATAATCAATAACTCTTACTGTCAAAGACCCTTCCTAATAGACCAGATTTTACATTTTCATTCATTCCATTCTATTATTTTTAATTATGACCCAGAGCACTTCCAAGCTTTGTAATTCTGCCCCTCTGACTTCCATATACTGGATGGCAAACCTAGTCATTTTTTTAAGCTCTTTATTGGAATATAATTGCTTTATACTACTGTTGTGCCAGTTTTTGCTGTAGTCATTTTTTTTAATCTTCATGATTTCCTAAAGATTTTCTCTCTCATTGTTTTCCTTTGATCAAAACACCAGTGCTTATTTACACCTTTTGTAATATAGTGTTTGCAGTCCCTACTGCTTATTACTGTAAGGTTTTGCAATTTCTGCTTTTAGTTAGATTGCTTCAAAAGACAATTGAACTTTATCCCTTTCATTGCAATGGCAAGTCCTTATTTCACTTATTTTCTATAATTCTCAATCTCACATATCCTTTTAGATCCTCATAGCTGTGTACGAAAGAAGGACTCCTGAACACAAATGTACGCACACATTGCACACTGTGTAAAAGCACCTTTGGAGTTGAAACCACATCATATAAGCCTATTTTGTGTGTAAAATCACATAGTGGCGTGTTTTGCATAGTAGTTGCTCAATAAATATTATATTGCATTCTCTTCTCACATAGCAAGTTGAAATAAAAGCAAAAACTCTCTTGAGCTTCAAAGGTAAACTAATAAATTTTACTAAATTAGAAAAAAATAAAGACTGAGAAATTTCTTAAATCAAAACTTATCTGTGCAAACCCCATTCAAAGATGGGCAGAAGACCTAAATAGACATACAGATGGCCAACAAACACATGATAAGATGCTCAACATTACTAATCATTAGAGAAATGCAAATCAAAACCACAATGAGGTATCACCTCACACCAGTCAGAACGGCCATCTTCCAAAAATCTAGGAACAATAAATGCTGGAGAGGCTGTGGAGAAAAGGGAACCCTCCTGCACTGTTGGTGGGAATGTGTATTGATACAGCCACTATGGAGAACAGTATGCAGGTTCCTTAAAAAACTGAAAGTAGAACTACCGTATGACCTAATAATCCCACTGCTGAGCATATACCCGGAGAAAACCATAATCCAAAAAGATACATGTACCACAATGTTCACTGCAGCACTATTTACAATAGCCAGGACATGGAAACAGCCTAAATGTCCATTAACGCATGAATGGATAAAGAAGATGTGGTACATATACAATGGAATATTACTCAGCCGTAAAACGAATGAAATTGAATTATTTGTAGTGAGGTGGATAGATCTAGAGACTGTCATACAGAGTGAAGTTAAGTCGGAAAGAGAAAAACAAATACTGTATGCTAACGCATATGTATGGAGTCTAGAAAAATGGTACTGGTGAACATAGTGGCAAGCAGGAATAAAGACGCAGATGTAGAGAACGGACTAGAGGGCACGGGGTGGGGGGATGGTGAGGCTGGGACGTAGTGAGAGAGTAGCACTGATGTATATACACTACCAAATGTAAAATAGATAGCTAGTGGGAAGCTGCTGCATACACAGGGAGATCAGCTCAGTCCTTTGTGAAGACCTAAAGGGGTGGGATAAGGAGGGTGGGAAGGAGGCTCAAGAGGGAGGAGATATGAGGATATATGTATACATATAGCTGATTCACTTTGTTGTACAACAAAAACTGGCACAACTATGTAAAGCAATTATGCACCAATAAAGATGTATAAAAAAAAAACCTTACCTGTGCAACAATTAACAATGGAAATTCAAACTCAACTTTTACATTGCTGTATAAAAGCTAGCAACAAAATGATAAGCTAAGTTCCCAAAGAATCACCAGAAGTTCTGTTAATAGCAGCTGAAAGAAATATTTCTATAAGCTGTGCCACAGAGGTTATGCTTTTATTGGTTTTATTTCTTCATTTCAATTACCCTTTCTTTTTCTTACTGTTTCTTACCATCTTGTCATACCATCATGACAACCATCTGTCATAACCACTCTTGCAGGTGGCCTAGCATTGTACTGCAGTATCAATTTCATATTTCTTTAGCAACTTCCCATGTCAACTTCCAGATCAGTACTTTAGACTTTTAAATAAGCCTACTTAATGAGCACTCCTATAAATTACTCAGCATGGATTTCATCCCTTTTCATGCTCTGATAAGACTTTATAGTTTTCCTTCATATAATCCATTACAAAGGTAATTATGTGATTATTTGTGCAATGTCTGAGTCTTCAGCTAAACTGTAGGCTCTATGAAGGGAGGGGCTGTATGTCGTTTACTACCCTTTCTGTATCTCAGCTCAGCATTATGCGTCTAGCACAGTGTCTGGCATTTAATAATTACACAATAAATACCTATTGAACAAGTGAAGAAATGAATGAGAAGGTGGATATAATTTTACTCTGATAAAATGTCCATTAGTTTAAGCAATCGATAAATTAATCTATGTACATTTCACTTTTTAGTATTCCTTGCATGGTTATGAGTGGCCTAGAAATACAAATATGAGCTTATCTTTGGTTCATCTATGTCTAAAGAATAGCTAGTGATTTTCCCATACTGCTCTTAACAAAGATATTGGTGGACAAAATTTATTGGCTTTCCTGCTGAGTCATTTCTCACCATTGGCACTCCATTCTCTTAATGGAGAAGTACCCAGCAGGGAAATAGAAGCTGCGGGAGTGAGTTAAATTATACCTCAAGAAGGAAATATGGCTTGGCTTTGGGAAAATAATAGCCAGACGCTTTCTATAATAATAATTAAACAACAGGTCAATTAACTTAAGTATCCATCATTTTGGTTAAACATCATTGCAACTGTTGGTGTCTGGAGACTGAAAAACTAATATAATTCCTTATATTTAAGTTCCATAGGAGATATCTGTATTAAGTAGAAAAAATCTAGTCAGTCACTATTCAGCAAACATATGTAGTGTTTACTATGCAATTTATGGCATGTCTTTGTTTTAATGATAATCTATACTGTATTTAACAAGTTCAATACTAAAGCAACTATGCTTTTCTTTCTGCATATTTTCCAGTGCCCAAGTTGCTTGTGGCTTCTGCACTAGAGACTTTTGGAAGTTCTTTTCTCAATATCTGTTTCATAAATTTATTAATAATTGACTTTACAGAACAATCTCCACTCTAAAAAACTATCAAGACTTTATCTGCTCATTACCTCAAATTGCTTTAGACAGTAACAAATTCACTTAGTATTCTATAATTTGTACTATGCATGCCTGATAATACACTACCCAGTTTTCTCAATCTGTGTGGCTTTGGCTCATCTTCACTAAAAATCTATTTTTCTAACTTTATTTAGAATGTTAACTTTTTAAAAAATATGATTTAGTATACCTTATTATTTTGTTTTACATGAGAGATTGTAATCTCACAGAACTCATCAAAAATACTTAAATTGGTGCTTATTTTTTAACAGATTTCATTTAAATAATTTTGCTTATGGCAAGAACTATTTAGCTACACTGAACATAAGTCATTTAAGAATTAGTAATAAGTAACAGGTGTGTGCTCACAGTGTACAAGATGCCATCATCATTCTTAATGCTTTTTATGTATTAAAATTTACTCCTCTTGGCAAAAACCCAATGAGACTGGCATATTATCAACAGCTCTACTTTGCAGTTGAGTAGAGAGAGGCAGAAAAGGTTTAAATAACCTTCCCAGCATCACAAAGCCAATGATTCAAACGCAAACAATTGGACTCCAGAGCCCAAGATTTAAACAATTATGCTATCTACACTGCTTCTCTTTACACATATAGCATTTTTGGTCCTATGGGAAGAAGGGAAAAGGAAATTACAAAAGGAACAACCAACCACCACAACAAATAAAAACCACTTCAGACCTCAAAGAACTTTTAATTATGAGAGAATTTACAGCCCAATACATTAACCACCTTCCTATCCCTACACATATTCCCACAGAGAGACTGAACATATTCACAGCAAACACACTTTATACATATGCCCATATACACACTGAAAAGTACAAAGCAAGTTACAGGCGGGTGTAAGTTGATCTATGTGTAAGTAGTAGTTCATTAGAAGGATCAGAGCTAACGCATAGACATTAGAAGCCACACGCCAGACCTTTCCCATACACCATCTCCTGTAACCCTCATCGCTTTGCAGAAGGTAAAACCAAGGCTAAGGACCACACAGATGATTATGAAAGAACTGAAATTTAAACGAGGTCCTGAGACGTCACCACACCACAGTACAGAAAAGACTAATATACTCCAGAGATGCACCGCAGAATCCAGTAGGAGATGCCCATAATAAAAATCAGTGTCTCCACTTTAGCAATTCTGGAAAATAATAAACTTCAAAATATGGCCTTATGGAGTGATAAGTTAGAAGGATGGGCAGAGCCTGTTGAAATTCACCAGAAAATATTTTCTGAACGTTATTAGATCTGACTTAGGGCTTTTGAAAAAATCGTGATATATGTCCATAAGGTAAAGGACATAGGAAGACTAAATAGCATATTATCTACTTTTTAAAAATACATAAATCTCCAGAATGTAAAAACTGTTTGTAAGATGAATCTTTACAATCATCACCAAAAGTTAATGTTTAAGTTGCCTACTATTTGTTTTCCTCTTGTACATTTTAGCTAATTTCATACTTATTCTTAACAATTACCTGTTTTATTCTCCAAGTACGTGAAAAACAAACACAGGCCTTTAGCAAATATACTTTTAGTGTTCCCCTAATGGCAGATTTCCATGAAAATTAAAAGACAAGCAAAGAAGCTGAAGTGTGTATACTTTAAGGTCTAACACCTGTTTTCCTCTAAATTTAAACCAATTTTCTTCTATCTTTGTGAGTGCTAAAAGTGGGGGAAAGAGTTTATTATTATAATGTTCATTGTAATGACTATAACATAGGTTTTGACAAGTTTAAGTAGCCATTGTAAAGTTAAACCACATTAAAAGACCTTAAATTCAAAAGTTTGTCAACTAGTAACTATGTTTCTTAGAATATGTGGCTCAATGCCATATACTGGTAGCTACAATATTTAACTTGAATGGTCCCATCACAAAAATTCAAAAACATCAACTGATAGAAAGGCACAGTTATAGCTAATGAGTTCATGAAAACCTGCGAGATTCACATGAAATATCAATCCTAGGAATTTTTAGGTTTTAGTATTTGTAAGTCAGGATGACTCAAACTTATAATCTTTCAGGGATGTATAAGGGAATCTTTATTTGGTACAGTGGCAATGAATTCCAGCACTAACATATAATTGGTTTGAAATAGGAACTTTTGATGCCACATCTGGAGAATAGAATAATATAAGACACTACAGGTAGTAATTACTGAAGGTAATTGTAATGCAGCTTGAATGGTAAACATTAATGGAAAAAAAAAGATTTCTAAGCAAATAAAGATCTCAAGCATCAAAGAGACAAAAAGTTTGTGATAAATGGTTCATTTAGGCATGCAGTGCTGTGTGGGCAAAATTGGATTGCAATCATAGCCATTTCAAAAATGAAAACATTAGGAGAAAAGAAAATTGGAGAGAAATGGCATGGAAATTACAGCCTTTGATCCATTCTGAAGAACCTTTTTTTTGAAGCATCATCATGAGTGGGCAGTAAATTCCTTCCAATCTCCTGTTAAAACCCTTATGAAAGCCTGGAGACCCTGAGAGAGAAATAATCAATTCGGAGCAGATATTTTTTAGTGATAATCTTCTTTTCCATAAAACTGTGCAAAATTGATTCTACTGTTAAATTGCTATTTGATTTTGCAGTTGACACTTTTAATTTCAGGAGAAAATCCTTCCTAAATTATCCTTGACCTGTCCAATGAAAGATCAGTTAATAAGCACATACTTCATGGTAACTAATAAAGAAATGACACAATTTCACATAAATAAAGAGTATTTTAATGTTCCTGGTGTTATCTTGTTGAGAATATCATGGGTCCAAGAATCACTCTGTGGTTAACAATGCACACCTTGGAATGTAAATGGGCATTATTCTATGGAAACAGATCTTTGGCTCTTATAAATGATACACTATAGTTTCCAAAGACATGTGGTGCTATGTCTGTATTTGCATAAAAGTTAAATTAATTCCTACAGCTTTGAAACAATAATGATCATAGACTTGTTCAATCACTACTAAAATGTCTGTAATTTGATTCTAAGACATTAATATTGAAATTACCCATTGGCTTTCTTTATTAAATACTTGTAATTAGTCATTTCATAAGGTTTTTTAACCTATTTGTTAAATCCAGGTTTTTAAATTAACTTCCCAATAATCATTTAAATTAGTTCTTACAAATAAAATAATTTTAGATTATTATCTTTGGAAGACTGTTATATCCTGAGGCTAAATAGGAGAATTGTTGGTAAATAAGATAAGAACATTACTTTACATTGCAGTAAATAACAGCTTTAATCTTCTGAGAAGACTGTTTGAATCAGATTTGCAATGCCTGAAGCAAAATCTTGGTTTATTTTCTTATTTTATTTGACTTGACTACATTCTGCTTTCATTAACATTTTCTTTTTGACCCTTTGAGTTATAGACCCCTTCTAACCTAAAAAGATGTTATTATAAAAGAATGTGCCTGTTTTATATCTTTGAAAGTGAATAGTGTTTTATTGCTGTTTAAAAGTATTACTTAAAAGATAGAGGTATGAAATTTCAAATGAAATGATAAAAACAGATTTTTTTTGTCAATTTGTAACTCAACTTTGGGTGAAGTAGTTTCTTACTAAGACTCATTATCTGTGTATAATTTCTGTAAACAAAATGATCCATTTTTATGACATTTTAAGGCTTTCATGACATTTTTCTAAATTATATCTATTAAGTTTAAGTAGCATAAAATAATTTTCTAAATAGACTTTCTCTTGGATCATTGCAACATACAACACATTTTTTTTAATCTGAAAGAGATGAAAAATCTTGCCTAGGTCCTTAAAGAACCCATAATCTAATGGAAAAGATGGACAAGGGGCAAACTGAAAAATTGTATGATGACTGCTCTAAGGATGGCACTTAAGCATCACTGCCTCAGGAACTGCTAACTTAGGTTTATCCCCTTATGATATATGCCTTAGCACACTAAATTGCCCCTATTAAAAAATATTCCACATTCTGTATGGCAATTACTTTTTCAAATCTGTCTTCCTGATAGACCATAAACTATAAGCACCCACATCTTTTTTCTTATTCACCATAGTATCTTCAGTGCCCAGCATATAATAGCTGACACATAATAGCTGCTGTATGCATTCAAGTTGAATAAGTGAATGAGAGTGAATGAGTGAATGAAAGGTATGAATAGGATGTTCTATCACTTAACCCAGACCAGACCATCTTTAAGTGAGAACTCAACTGAGCTATAAAGGAAAGGCCAGATGAACATGGAGAAGGAGGGCGTAACACATCCAAAGGTACAGAGGTGACAAGGAGCACAGAGCCATCATCTGGGATGGCCAGAATATGCATGGAAATGTGAAATTACAGTGATGCAGAATACTTGTTTTTTACTTACATCTTAACATTTTTCTCCACATTAAGCAAGTAACCCATTCCTTGCTGAGAGGGTTTCTTTCCAGGGAAGAAAAGAAAAACAGTCAGAAGTCTATGGCATTTATTGCTTTTGGTAAGAATATAAATAAATTGAAGAAACATGCTTAGTTCCAGGAAAAGAGGCATAAGGGGAGCATGCTTTGGAAAACAAGGAGAGTAAAAGGAGAGACTTCTTAAGAAGATAAATAAGGAGAGCTGGTTTGTCAGTACTTTAGGAGGACAGTGATGACTGTGCCACAGACCCAGAAGCTGCCAGCTTCACCGAAGATTCCTGTGCCTCAAGCATGGGATGGAGAACAGAGGGCTACTGGGATGAGAAACCCCCTGAGAGACCATACTGGCTGAGACACTAGGCGTTGCAAGGGTGACTAGGATGAGCAGGTGAATTGTGACCGAGGAACTTCCATGATTGTGGCATTCTGCAGTTCCCCGGGACTTAAGAAGAACCTTGAGGTGATAAATCCATATTTACTAAACTTGACATTCCCACCTGCCAGGAAGGATGGAAGCTTAGAGGCAGTTTTAAAGTGCATTTAAGAAAATTAAGAAATGCAGTATTTCTTGTCATTTGAATTTGTAACTTTAGATTCATATGTGCTACTTAACCAAGAGTGTTAGCTTGAAAAGCATCATATAACAAGCTAATAAGTTTCAACTTGTTTCTGAGGAGAGTCAGCCATTCATGGTTTTCAATTAGGGAAATTACAGGTTTAGGTTAAAATTTTATAAACATCACACTAATGATAATAGAAGTTTGGATTGGATAGCAACAAACTAGTGGGAAGTCACCCAGGTGTGAGCAATAATGCAGTCAAGAGATAATGAGTTGGACTTAAGATTATAAGAATAGAAAGGGAGACTTCCCTGGTGGCGCAGTGGTTAAGAATCCACCTGTCAATGCAGGGGACATGGGTTCAATCCCTGGCCCGGGAAGATCCCACATGCCGTGGAGCCACTAAGCCTGTGTGCCACAACTACTGAGGCTGTGCTCTAGAGCCCACAAGCCACACTACTGAGCCCACGTGCCACAACTACTGAAACCTGTATGCCTAGCTCCCACTTGCTGCAACTGGAGGAAGCCCCCCTGCGGCAACGAAGACCCAACACAGCCAATTAATTAATTTAAAAAGAGTAGAAAGGAATTGATGACATGAGAGATATTTAGGGTATAGAACCATCATGACTGGATGTGTATGGTGAAAGAAAAAGGAATCTCAGGTAACGTCCAGGTTTCTGGTTCGCCTGGAGGGTTGGGGAGGGGAGGAGGACGTATCATGTTATCATTTGTACAAAAACGATATGAGGAGTGTGCTCCTTAAAGAAGGGAGAAAATTATCTGAAACTCAAGAGAGAGGAATTTGGGGCTCATCAGTAAAGATGAAGGTTGAGGCATGTATATGAGACATAGCCCAGGAAACGCACAGAGAGGAAAAGGGCTGACAAAGGAACTCTGTGCACTCAGAAAGAGAAGTTCTGTAGATGATTGAGAAGGAGAGAGCTGAACGCTATCGCAGAAGGAACGAGAGGAACATTTTTCAGGGAGGAGGAAAACGAGCATCACCTGTCTCAGATGTGATAAAAATAAGCAAGGAAAACAGATTTTGGAAAATTTGAACGAAAATAAATACCGAGCAAGGAAAATAGATTTTAGAAAATCTTGAATATGAGATCTTAGATGACCTGTGAGAAAAGCACTTTTATGACAGAAGGAGGTGTGGAACCAGATTTCAGTGAGTCAAGAAGAGAATCCTGGTGATGAAATAGATACTTTATAAAGTTTCATCAGAAGGGGTGATAGACACTCAGGCCCCTAAATGGATTTTAGGATCAAGGAAACTAAGCGATCTTATTTTCATGGCTGCTTCATGGGGAAGATTGAAGCAGTTAATATTGTGGAGGGTGGGAAGGGAAAGTGGAGGACAAGAGGTTAAAGAGAAAGTAAAGAAAGGATAAAGTAATGGTAGCCTGTGGCAGCAAAAAAAAAGAGACAAACTGAGAATAGACAGGGAAGAGAAGGAAGTTAGAATCCTTATGAAATCAGAATCATTTTGCTTCTGTGTTGAGTAGGAGGAAGCGGATAAAAAGTACAAAGTGTCAAGGAAATTATTACTTGTTTGCTTCTTTTTCTCTCTCTCTTTTTTTAAAGCTCTTTATTGGAATATAATTGCTTTACACTGTTGTGCCAGTTTTTGAGGTACACCAAAGTGAATCAGCTGTATTTATACATATATCCCCATATCCCACCCCTCCCTGGCCCTCTGAGTCATCACCCATCATCAAGTTGATCTCCCGTGTTATGCAGCAACTTCCCACTAGCTATCTGTTTTACACTGGGTAGTGTATATATGTCAATGCTACTCTCTCACTTCGTCCCAGCTGCCTCTATATTTCTGAGAGTAAATAGGTAAAAGAGTAATTGTCCATTTTGTGAGGAGTGTTTTGTAAGGACATCTATTTTCATATTATCTCATATTACCTAAATCTCTGTGATATCTACTCTATGAAGAATTATATAGCGGAATCTCTTATATGAGAGGAATTGTCTGGTGGGAGTGAGGACACAGTTTGGAAGACTGAGTTCAGAAGCGAGCATAGTTGATATTGGAAGAACAAAGGGGGAGCTGACAGGATAAGTGGAAGAACGACGCATTAAGTTTTGCACATAGCAAAGAGCTTTCCTATTGGGCCTCAACTATAGACATTAATTTACCAATGGCGGTTTATAAAAAGCAGAAAAAAATGTAAAAAGAAGTAAGAGAAATCGAGACCTAGGAGAAACCTTAGGATTCATCCAGCCATATTACCCTCCTCATTTATGTGTAAGGTAACTTGAGACCTGATGGGTCAAGTAACTCCCCCAAAGCTCATCTGCGACACCGTACTCCAGTCCCCTCCCTGCCCTGCCGTAACAGAAGTCTTTCACTCCTGCAGCTGTCTCTTGATAAATGGCCTTCATCTACGCATAAGTAAAATTTACCAGGAGGCTTATTTTGCAAGATCAGCAGAGCACACAGACCCTGTAAGCCACGTGTACAAGCTTTTACATCCATCATTTTTTCTGAATCTTTACCTCTTGTTCAGTTTTCAGGAACTGGAAACTACTTGTGGGTAAACACCCTAGTTATTAAGTATATATACACTTAATTTCACTGGTGAAACCTCATGACTTACTCCTTTAAAAAGGACATACCTTAGTAAACATATTCTTGGGGATTTTTTTACTCCAGTGATTGTTTTGTTCTTAAGTGCAGGAATAATTTCATGAACAGCTTACTTAACTTCTAGAGGATGTGACATCACCTGCCTTTTGAATACTCTTAAGCTGTATCTTCTCGGGGACAATTTTGCCTGAAATTATTGAACGACAGCTTCCTTATTGAATTTCTGGCATGAAATGGATGTCCCAAATTGAGTTACAAGTTGTTTTTTGGTTTTAATTGTTTCAGTGATTATATAATGCTTTCCTCCTCCCCAGCCTTTCCTATAAGTACTCTTGGTTTTCCCTATTTTTTAAACCTTCTAAAGAGGGGGGAAGAAGAATGTTCCCAACTTTGGGAAGGTAAAAATATCACATTTTATAAATATGAAGTTTAAAAGAGTATCAGTGTGTTTTCCAGTTTGCACTTCACTGTGATCCAAAGGGGAAAAAAACAGGAGTTTAGAAAAACTAAGCAAGCTCCAATGATCAAAGCAGGGGAGCCCACAAAAATTTTCCACGTAGGAAACAGAGAAGAATTTTGGTAGATCAATATCATGGTATTGTTAATTACAAAAGGAAAATCTAATTTTTTAATGATTGCAGAAGGACTCAGCTTCATCCAGCCTTAACACCCTCCTCAATAATTGTACATGAGAAAATTCAAGACTTGAAAGGTAAACTACAATGAAGCACAAACACCTGCGTCCCAAGTCTTGATCAATGGCACAACACAAAACGTGAATTATAGTGCATCAGACTTAAAAGGAAGCCTGGTTGGGAGCGGTTGGGGGAGGTGGGGCTAGGTTCCAGCGCAGGATCTGGGAATTAGCCAAATTACTTAATTTCTCAGGTTCCTTGGCTTTTGTCATCTGGAAAATGGAAGCTTCAAACTAGATAGTCTTTATGACCTCTACCATCAACAGGGTGCCAGTCAGCCCAAATTCTCCTGGATTCAAATTTTTAACAATAAATTTATGCCTCTGGCTAACTTTCATCAAAATTATGGATGGGGGAAACATCCATTGAACATTCAGGGAAATTCTATTCTGTTTTACCATCTAAAAGAAAAATTGAACTACACTTTTTAATGGTTTATAGACTACCCTCATGCATCTATGTTACAGAATGGCTATGATTAAAAACTCAATTTATGAACGATAGGGGCACATTAATTATGACTGGAACAATAAACATAAGCAGAGGAGAGAGAATATGTTTTCTGTACAAATTATCCTGCCATAGGAGAAGGCTGATTCAAACTTTGCAGCATTGGTAATCCTTCTTTTTCTGAAATAGTGTGACTTTCAAATGGTTTTCCTTTATTGGGTGGACTTCACAGATGATAAGTTTGTTTTCTGGCATGAAAAAATCATTCAGGGCTTCCTAGGTGGCGCAGTGATTAAGAATCCGCCTGCCAATGCAGGAGACACGGGTTCGATCCCTGCTTCAGGAAGATCCCACATGCCGCGAATCAACTAAGCCTGTGCGCCACAACTACTGAGCCTGGGCTTTAGAGCCTGTGAGCCACAACTATTGAGCCCATGTGCCACAACTACTGAAGCCCACATACCTAGAGCCCCTGCTCCTCAACAAGAGAAGCCACAGCAGTGAGGAGCCTGCGCATCACAACGAAGAATAACCCCCACTCACCGCAACTAGAAAAAGCTCCAGTACAGCAACAAAGACCCAACACAGCCAATAACTAACTAAATAACTAACTAACTAAATAAATTTATTTTTTAAAAAATCATTCAGTTGTCACCACAGTTTCTTAGGGGATTTACAGGTTCAGAGGTCTTTATTTAAAATGAGTCATCATGATGGTGCTATTTCTCTCTCGATGGTCTGCCCATGTATTCAGTTAGATATCTGAGGTGTAGGCATGAAGTTAAGTTGCATGTTTATCAATTGAATGTAAAAGATGTACCACCTGTAAATCAAGGTTGCTAACGATATTGTCTCTATTTTACAGTAAGGGAAATTGATGTTCAGAAAGGTTAAAGAACTTATAAAGCCAAGTAGATGGTAAATGGCAAATCTGAGAATTGAGCCTCTGACTTTATAAACTTCAAGTCCAGTATGTCTTCACTGTATTATACAGTCTTCGACTATCTTCTCCTAATCATTAGTATGTCTGGGATGTATGGGTTTATATTATTACTAACCTGAGTCATGATTAAATTTCTGTGGTATAAGCCAGAGTTGAAATACTCAATGGACATTGCAGAGCCACTGAAAAGTTATGATTGGTGAAATTACCCCCAAAAAGGCTATTATTTTAGATGATTTCAGTGTTACCTTGAAATACTAGTTAACACTTCTTGAGTGTTTGCCACATTGCTCTGAGAACTTTACAGGTAGGAATTTATCTAATCCTCAAAATAACTCTATGTCATAGGTACATTTTTTTCCCCTCCCTCTTTAACAAACGAGGAATCTGAAAGGCAGAAAAGTAAAATACAAGCTAAGAGGTCTGACTCCTGAGTCCATGCTCTACACCACTTTCAGTTTGGGATAAGGGGGGAAAAGATCCTAACATTTTATCCAGTTAAGTACTTATATAATACACCTTGGTGGAAAACAGGAAATATTCTACAGAATGAAGCATTGAGAAAATGTTACTGTTGAAGCATGTGACATCAAAATGGTGACCACATAGTGACAACGGGGAGACAATTTGAAATGCCTAGAAGAAGAAGGGACCCTGAAGACAAATTGCTTCATAGCTTCATGTGGGAATTTGTGATGATAAATTCAGAAGAAAAAGCATATGGGTTGGAGCCCTTGGGATCAGCGTGACAACCAAGGTGTAAGGAGAAAACTGCTGCTTCTGTGCCACTGCAGGCATCCTGTAAGCTTGGAAGTACTCATTTCTGAATCCATGTACCAATAAACTTACAGAAGAGCCAGGAAACTCTCTCTCCTCCCACATGAAACAGCAATATGGCCATGGCACCACCATTCTACTCCTCCGAGCACTTAGGCTCAGAATCTCATAAGCCAGAAGAAGCAAGGATAAATATGTGACTGAATTCATGAGCCATGTTTAGAAATGGAAAGGATACCAATGTCAAGTTCATGGGAAAATGAGATTGCTCTACTTAAAATATGCAATGTCTTATTAAAGGACATACTAAAGAACATAGTCATTGCATGGAGGGCCAAACAGATGCAAGAGAGATGAAATAAAACAAGACTGTAATTTTTCAAAGGAATAACTGTTTTATCAAAAAGATAATAAAATATTAGAATGAGCTGCCAAGAGGGATTGTTTAGCCTCTGTTTCTGAATACCAGAAATGATGCTATTCATCCTTATTCATTAAAAATTCAGATGTCTAAAGGTAAAGACTCCCTGGAATCCCACTGTTTAATACAAAAATCCATATTTAGCTATAAACATTGACTGAGGCATCAACAATCCAAACATGCTTGAATTTCTTTGTTGACACTGTATTCTTTTAAAATAGAATAAAACTTCCTTTTCATCTAGGCACTAAATCAACTGTACATATTTTGTTTAAAATCTGTGAATAATTTAGTAGTGTCCCAGATTCACCGGGTGATATCTCTAAAAGATACAAATCATGTTTTAAATCCAGTTTATATATCTTGAAAGAGCCTATCAGAGTTACAATTCCATTAATGCACTCTTTTGAAAAATTAGAAATATTTAGTTCAACTTTCAAAGTAGGCATTAAAATGGAATAAAGTTTTCTCTGGCAAATTTTTAGTGGTCATTCCATTGCAGAAAGAAAAAAAACGAAACAAAATGGAATTCTCTTGCCTTCAGGCCACTATTGAGTACTCCCTACTTACAGAGTAGAACTTAATGAGTATTTTCAACTAACCTTTGATGGGACTTTGCTAACAATTATGTAACTTGAGTATGTGATTTGATTGCTGAAGGTCATCCATCGTTATTTGTATGGAGCAGATTCCCCAGTCATATGTTCAGTTTCTAACCAATATTTCCAGAGGAATCACGTATTAAAATTCATGTGAGTCTAATCTTTGGTCATTATACACCTACATCAAGTACTATGTGCCAAGTGTGTCACATGTATGACCTCATACTAAGAACAACCTTGGGCAAGATGGGGACTGTTCTTCCTCTTTTTACAAATGGCAAAACCAAGACTCAGTAGAGTCTTACAGAATGAATTAGCAGAATTTTGAGGTTAATTCAGGTCGGTCTATCTAACTATACAGCCCATGATCTGTGCACAAGGCCACATGGCCTCATTTTTATTAGGGAAAATCACTAAGTACTCATTTGATACACAGATTGCTTTTATAGGGTCATTATTTGTGGGTGTGTCCATTATTTGAGGTAGTTTGCCTTCAGAGGCCTTGCTCTCCCCAAACTGTGTGAAAAATACTGGCTATTCCATTTCTTTAATTCATTTGTTCATTTATTTAATAAAAAATAGTAAACATTTAGCGCATCTTAAAGTCCTGATAGGATGCAGTCAGTGACATCACTCAGAAAAGAGTCCTCCTTGGTAAGCATTACAGCCAGTTGCCACAAACAAACACTTGCAGGGCACCTTTCCCCTCATCGAGACAGGCACGAGGTGTCCAAGGCATCACTCCAAGATTGGCTCAGACAGGAGAGGGACAGATTGATGGAGAGGAAGCAAAGGGAGTGGCATTAGAGGACGGTGCTGAGAAGAGGAAGACAAAGAGCTCACGCAGGACCACTGCCCTGACTGTGGAGCATGGCCATCATTCCTTCTCCTGCCACCTCTGCACGCCCCTGTGCTTAGGACCCCATCTTTTCCCCTCTCAGGCAAGCTTGTTCCACAGGACAAAGTGGCCTGCTTGTAGTTTATTGCAAGGGAACCTTTTAGCTGTGACCTTTAAAAGCACAGTGTTCTATAGGCATGACTGTCATTCACCCTTTGCATTGATACGGCTGGTTGGAGTTATGATACCAGGTACACTCCTGGGGCAATTAAAAACTGCGAAAGACAGCGTGGCATGAAGTGAAAGGACCAAAATAGCTACCTCAGGTACAGCCTCAGTCCTGCGACTGTTTTAAGATTTCCTGTTCAAAGTAGTCGGTGACAAAAAATCCCCCACTTAAATGAAACTCTAAGCACGTAACTCCCTCTGTACATGAAATACAACAAAAAAAATAACTTATCCAACTGACAACATGTGATAAATTTGTGCTTCTATTCAATGTTTATCTGGTGGCACTATTCATCCCATAAGTATTGATACTTCTAGAGTGCGGATGTGTGTCAGGAGCTAGATTGGGTGTTGCAGATGCAAAGAAAAACAAGATGTTGTTCCTGTCAAGGCAAGACTTCTTTTAACCAGGGAAGCAAACAATTATAGGACATTATACTAAAAACCATACCTTTATTATAATCCTGAAACTCTCCTAAGTGATTTAAATGTAGTAACTCATATAATTCTCCCAACAATCTTTTAAGTTGTTGTTTTATTAATATTTTACTGATGGAGGAAATGAGACCCAGACAGGTTAATTTTTTGAGCTAGTGAAGGCCGGAACTGGGATTCAAACTCAGGCAACCTTGCTCCAGAGTCCACGCTTTCAGTCACCTTGCTGTAGAACACTGAAAATAGAGAGTGACTTTCTCCAGGGGATCCAGGAAATACTTCTGACAAATGATGTTAGAACTGAGCTCCAAAAGATAGGCTGAATTTAGGCAAAGCACAGTCTTTCAAGGCAAAACATACAGCACGTACTGAGGCATGACAGTCTGTTCAGAGAACATTGATAAAGTCTGTGAAAATGGCATTTAAAGGGTGTGGGAGAAATGAAGAAAGGCAGGGAGATTCCGTTTGGAACAGATGGAGAAGGGCCTTTTATGCTATGCTGAAGAACTTTGAATTTTCATCCTACAAACAACAGAGAGACAGCAGAGATTTCCAAAGTTGGTAAGGAGAGGTAAACCTTAAGCTGAAGTACAGGTTTGTGGATTCTGATCAAACAATAGAAAAAGTCCAATGTGGAAATGAGGTAAGCTTAGGGATTATGCAAAAATGTCATAGTCAGCATTTTGTTTTTAAGACTTGTTCTGGCTACTGACAAGAAAGTCACTGGGGAGGGAGGAAACAGTGAGGAAGTGGAGAGGCTGGGAAGGTATTCAGAAAACCATTAGCATGTTTCATCCAATCCAAGGCACCACTGATGATAAAGCGCATGATTTTAAGAAATACTATGAAATAAAAATGCTTCCAATTAAACACCATCTATCATAAAATGCATTCCAATTTCACAGATGTTAAAATGTAAGAGTGAGTGTATCTTAGAATCCATGAAAGGTGGTATAATGACTCAAGCAAAAGTAGGCTTAATTACTGATCCCAGTCACTGAGTCAATGAGAACCTAAATTCATTGAACAAATACTTATTGAATATTGGTATGTAGAAATTTAATGGAGATGTTGAGAAGAAATGGCAGTAGTGACTAAGGGAAAGAAATGATATTGGATAGAAGATCTTTTAAAGATAGACTTGTTGAGCTTTTGTTGTACTTCTGAATGCAGAAAGGGAGGGAAGGAGCTGTAGGGACAACCATCCAAAGTCTAAGAAGGCTGACAAGGTACTGTCTTTAAGACCAAAAGCATAAAAAGATGAGAATATTAGGCTGTGGCATCATGAATTTGGCTTTGAACATGCTGAGGTTGAAATAAAGATAGGAGTTGCACGTGGGGATGTCAGTAGGTAGTTGGAATCAGTGCCTGACTCCTGTTTAGGAAAGAGGACAGGGCTGGACAAATTGACTTAGGAAGCATCCAAGTGATGTGGTGATACCGTGGGAGTAGATGGAGCCACCTACAGCAAGTCTCACCAAGAGGTGATACTGGCTTGAACTAGGGGAAAGCATTAGGAATAAATCAAAGGAGATGGAGGCTTCCCTGGTGGTGCAGTGGTTAAGAATCCGCCTGCCAATGCAGGAGATACAGGTTCGATCCCTGGTCTGGGAAGATCCCACATGCCGCGGAGCCACTAAGCCCGTGGGCCACAACTACTGATCCTGCACTCTAGAGCCTGCGAGCCACAACTAATGAGCCCACGTGCTGCAACTACTGAAGCCTGTGCACCTAGAGCCTGTGCTCCACAACAGCAGAAGCCACCACAATGAGAAGCCCACGCACCGCAATGAAGGGTAGCCCCCACTTGCCACAACTAGAGAAAGCCCACATGCAGCAGCGAAGACCCAATGCAGCCAATAAATAAAAATTAGGTAATTGTTTTTTTTTTTTAAAAAGGAGATGGATTCAAAAAATACTATGAAGATAAAGTTTCTCAGTCTTGATATTGATAATCCTTAAGGGTTGGGAGAAAGCTGGTTCCATTGAGTGATATGGGAAATTAAGAAGGGTAGCACTTTGGTTGAGGAGGAGTAAAAATTTCCATTCTAGATGTGCTGTGTTGAAAGTGCTGTCAGGATATGCAAGTGAAAACGACCTTAGAGTATTTTAAAATGTATAGTGTGTATTTCTGGAGATGGGTCAGATCTAGAGATATAAATTTGAGAGTCATCTATTCATAGTGAGAGTTGCTGCTATGGTATAAAAGATTGCTGGGAGAAAAATCGGGACGGCAGAAACAATTCCACCATAGCACCTTAAAATAAGTTATATTTAGGTGGAAGAACTAGTTCTATCTTATCCTAAATAATATTATTTAATAAAAATGACTTATTTAGTAATAAAATGACTATCATTTATTGAAGGCTTATTGGTATGAGCCATTTTACATCTGATATTTATAATACTTCTAAATAACTGCATGGTAGATACTCAAATCTCCATTTCATAAATGAGGAAAATCTGAGGTTTAGTAACTTTCCCAGGGTTACACATCTCAGAAGTGGCTGCATGGGGATCTGAATCTTAAGGCTCTTGCCTGAAAGCCCTCCTGCTTCCCAATGCACTCGCAGCCTACACAAAGCCCATCTTCCTGTCACTGTCAAACTTCGCCCCTTTTCTTTACAGAGCACATGTAACAAATCCAAACGCTTAGAGAGGACACAAGTAATGTGTTTGAGAGACTTGAGCTGGATCTATCCCTAATGGTATCTGGAATTGTCTGCTTTTGACACTGCCACCCTTGTTTTGACTATGAAGATATATTCTTCACTTCTACCCAAAAAAAAAAAAAAGTTTTTCTTTAAAAATGTGATCCTCTTTCTCTGTCTTCATTTTTCCCACTTTTGCTTGAAACATGGAAACAAATATTTCTCTACCATAAGAAAACAACAATGTAATGAGGTAAGAGCAAAAGATGCTTGAATTCAGCACTGAGGACAATAGAGAATGGTGAGGACTATGGCAAAATGGAGAGTAAAAGCATCTAAAAAGGTGGCAATCCCTCAAAGTCTTGTGCTGCTAAATCCTCAGATTTTTTTCAGGGAAGCTGGGGACTTAAAATGTTAGTTGAAACCATCCATTTTTAATAGGATGTGTTATTTTAAACACCATGCAATTCAAAGAAAAACTGCCTATGAGTAGAATTAACACTAAGTGGTGCCTGTTTATGAACATAATCAAACCAGATATATTTTGTAGAGTGGGTAATTAAGAAATGTTGGTACTTTACTATCAGTGGTGAATCACTAGTATGGCAAGACACTGCAGTGGAGAACCACTTAACTTGGAAGCATTCACAGAGAATTTACAGTGTGATTTACTTTTTTTCTTCTTATTTGGCTTTCTGTTGTTCCCCCAGCTATTGGTTCATCTTAACTAGACTCCTTTCAGCCCTCATGTTTCCATTCGTTTTACAAAAACATAGCAAGAAGCTATGTCAAATGCCTCACTAAATTAAAGTGTATGTATGAATAGATACATATTCACAAAGTGATTCCCTACATCACGGTTAGCTGTTAAAAATTATGCGAGAAGCATGGGAAGGAACCAGGTCTGTTTACCTTTGGAGCATGCCCAGAGGAACACAATGTAAAGAGAAATCCTTAGGAATGACTGTTCTCAGTATCTGCAATCTCCACTGAGCCCCTTGTTTTATCTTTGGGAATTTAGTGTTTAGTCGTTTTTTAATATGTCAAACTATTAGTCTCTCATGAGAGGGGGCATGTAGTAACAAGCATTGTTTGCATTGCAAACTGGATGAATTCAATTTAAATTTAATTTCTAAGCAGATTAAGAAATATTCAGTTTCTACATTTGACAAATGAGAAATGGAACAGAGGGAAATGGTGATCTACCAGACAGAATCCTGGTAGATACCTAAATTTATGTTGATGGAGATTTACCTTACCCCTTTACTTGCTAAGTCTTCGATACAAAGTAAAAGGCATGTATCTAGAGGAGCCACCTGTTGACTATCATTAGACTTTGGTAAAGGAAGAGGTAGGGACTGAGAAATATTGTATCTGGATCCTTGTGAAAGTGGGGGAACAGCAACAATAGGTTTTTTATCATATTCAAAAATTTTGTCCAAGGATATCCCATTTGTGTTGAGAAATGTAATTTTCCTTAGACATCATCTAAGATCATTTAAGGGAAGTGGGGGAGGGCATGAAATTTTTGCTGCATTTATCTTAAAAATTGTTTCTAAACTCTTTTTTTATGTAACTTAAGGTTAAAAATTATAATTGAACAGTTAGGGAAAAAATCTCTGTTGATTAATTATATAGCTTACATGGTATCTAAATAGCCACATTTATTACATATTTGTAGATTGAGAGGATTCTTCACAAATAAAAGCTTTTTGGTGGGCTGGGCACCATCCCAACTCAGATTTAGAATAGTGTTGGAAAGGTTTTGTTCACTAAACTTATTCCAAATTTTCTAAGGTTCTATATTCTTGAGAGAGGATACAGTTACTCATTTTAATATGATAGTTGTGCTGTGAAGACTCTTCTATTAAAATGTGTTTCACTGAAAATTTATCCTTTGAACAGACGCCTACGAAATTTGTCTTGATTGCAGTAGAAGATGGCAATTTGAAACAATTATTTATCCTTATAATAACTCAAGAGCTTTTATCATCAAGCACTTGCTGTTTGAAGACCTGACTCCCATTCCTAAATAAGTGAATATTAATCTGCATGTTTAATCCTTGCAACACAACTTAATCTTTTGCTAGCCTATTCTATGACCTTAATGAGTTTATACTAGGTGGAAACTGAATTGTCCACCTTCTCCATTGTTTATACAGATGTGCATTATACACATGCAGCAGGATGAGCACCGAGGCACATTTTCTTTTAAACAATTATAGGAAACTTTCTTTAGTTGCTTCAGGCTAAAATCTAATTACTTACTAAAAGTTCACCCACCGAATTCATTAAGTTTTCATTACCTTTTCTCTTTTTGACTACGTGACTTCTTACACAAAAACATTTTACTGTTTACAAGAAGTCATTATCCTTCCTTTTCAAATGGAAATGGTAAACCAAAGACAGTGATCAAGATTGGCTATTATGTCAGATTCATCAACTTGGGGGTTCCAATATTTGATTATACAAAACATGGCACTGTGCTTATAGAAAAAAGTTACATTTTTATATTTTCTGGAACTTAAGAGCCATGAGACCTGTCTTTGCAAAACACAATTTTGATACAGATAATTTTTCAGAAGGCAGCTTTGGATTTTGAAAAATATACCAGTTGTCAGAATCTATAAAATGTTCTGCTAGTAATTAGCTTTTTTTTTAATTCAATTCTGGTCAACTCTACCATAATAATTGCAATAGAATGCATTCATAATGAGCATAAAAGTTTAATGCAATGCATAGAACAGAATTCTATAACTAATTTTAATAGTGGTCACTTTATATTCTATGTAGGGAAGACCAAGTTCTATATTGATGTATAAACCATGGAGGCTATCTGGGAGACAGAGATGCTATTCTAAAAAAGAGTATTTTAGGGAGAAAAAATAGGGTGCTGCATAGCCATCTAGGTCATCTCTTTAGACCAAAATTTAATTTTATTTTTGTGATGCCCTCCTAATGGCTCAATAGCATCACAAACAACCCTAAATCCTGGGTGATAACATGTTCTTCTTCCAGTTTTAGAAATCCAATTGAATCAAAATAGGAATAAAAATACCTATACCTCCCTCTCATTTGAGGATCAGATGAGATAATGCATATGAAAGCACTACCGATGCCATACAAATGCTAGTCGGATTCTAAGGGAAGGCCTTTTAGAGACAGCTTTGGCACAGTAGAAGGACACTGGGACTCAGTGTTGGAAAAAAAATCTTAGTTTTACTAGCTCTCTTCTCTTGAGCAAATCATTTAAAATTGAATCTCACTTTTGTATACATAAAACAAATAAAATAATTTCTACCCCAGTGCTGTTACATAAATCACCTTCAAACAAAATGAGACCTATAATGAAAGTGCTTTGTAAACAATGAAGCACAATACTGGTATATTGCTATTAGAGTGGTTATCTATTAAATACAGTGAAGGCAAAATAATGATTATAACAAAGTAAATTGTTCACTTAGAAGAACTGTTTAGAAAGGCTGGGCAATTGAAGTGAGTTCTTTGTTAATTACTTATCAAATGACCATTTCAGTGTCCCTATGCAGAGAGTAGAGAAATGGTGGACAAGTCCCGGCCTTGAACTTACCATTTCAAGAAAGTAAGGCACACTTTGAGTCTCTACAAGATGTAAAGGAAATTTTTTTTTAATGTATTCACGTTATAAGCCATTTGAATGATTAAATCTGTCACCTAGCATCAGTGATACTTGTGTACTGAGAATTAATCATGTACAAAACACTGCCCTATGCCCTGATTTGTGGGAGTGTATGAGTGCATGTGGGGGGGGGGATGAACTTGAAATGTATACTACAAAAGAGTGTAAATGTATGGTTCCTTCCTTCCTTCAATAACCTTATTCATTTGTGAAACGTAAAAAGATTTTATACTGTGAAGAAGCATAAAATGAATGTCAAAAAAACTTGTACCAGGATGTATTATTGAAACATATTGCACCTATGACGTAGAAACAGGTCTTTATTTTTACGAAATATAAACATTAAAAGACTAAGTTGTCAGGTACCAAATATTTGTAGCTATACATTCCCCAAAGTCCAATAAATTAGAAATAAAACAAAGAATTAAGACATTATGTTAAGGTCTAACACATACATATACACTTAACTTCTCAGTCCTCTAGTGATTTGTTTAGACAGGAAGCTTAGAAGAGCCAGCAACATCTGGTGAAAGTCTTATTTGAGTGACAGTGTCAAATTGTCTCTCTGAGCCTCAGTTTCCTCATCTGTAAATGAGGAAAGTTCTAACTTATTGGGTTGTTGTAGGATTCAGTATTCTAATGAACAAAAGTGACCCAGACTGGGCCAGACAAGGGCTTGGAGTTTAAGAAGAAAGCAATAACGTTCAGCAAGTAGAAATCTCCTTTTTTTTTTTAAACCTCTTAATCATATACACCATCTTGCCCCTCCCCTCTTTCCTCTCCTCACTGACAACCACTAGCTTGTTCTCTATACCTGTGTCTGTCTGTTTCGTCATATTCATTCATCTATTGTATTTTTTAGATTCCACATCTCATGATATTGTATAGTATTTGTCTTTCTCTGACTTATTTCACTTAGCATAATACCATCCAAGTCCATTCATGTTACTGCGAATGGCAAAATTCCATGCTTTTTTATGGCTGAGTAGTATTGCATTGCATATATATATATATATATCAACCACATTTTTATCTGTTCATCACTTGCTAGACACAAGTTGCTGCCACATCTTGGCTATTGTAAATACTGCTGCTGGGAACATTAAGGAGCATGTATCTTTTCAAATTAATATTTTTTTCTCAGATATATACCCAGCAGTGAAACTGCTAGATCATACGGTAGTTCTACTAGTTTTTTGAAGAGGAATCTTCCATTCTAATCTACCCAACAAATGATGTCTCGATCTGGCAAAGATGGGACATCCTGCACTAAATTTAATTATTCTTCCTCTTTCCCACAGAATACTACTAGTTCTTACTGGTAAATCATCAGTATTTACAAAATAAAGACATCTCTTTTTCACATATTAAATGCTTTCAATATAGTTACTAGGAAGAAAAAGTATAGTATTTGCTATGGTTAGAAAATAGCATACAGTTTTCTAAATTCTTTTTCATTGAAAGAAATGTCTCAGTGTAGTGCTTTGTCCTCA
This sequence comes from Hippopotamus amphibius kiboko, assembly GCF_030028045.1. Classification (NCBI taxonomy): domain Eukaryota; kingdom Metazoa; phylum Chordata; class Mammalia; order Artiodactyla; family Hippopotamidae; genus Hippopotamus; species Hippopotamus amphibius. The sequence goes on along the minus strand of NC_080192.1, from coordinate 39,159,781 downwards.
AAAATATGTGAGTTTGGGTATACTATCATATTCTTTGAGGTTAACAAGGATGTGATTTTTGAGGTCATAACTAGCTGTTGTTTACTAAATGTGTATAAGATAAAGGGAGATGAGAGGCTAATTATCAATAGATTTGCCTTAATTAGCAAATACCATTTTCTACTTTAACTTGGCCTCTACGATAATAGTCAGCAGTCAAGTCTAAACAGTTTTCCCGTATCCTTTTGGGCCATTAGTTCCCTCATCTTTAAAGTTTTCAATGATCCTTTCAAGACATCTTGAATACTTGAGCAGCAATTTTCCCTGTGTGTAGCCATCGCCAGTTGAATGCTTTTGTGAATGGGAAATTAAATGCATTTTCCACAATGTAGATACTTTTAAATGAGAGTCCCAATGAAATTATGGCTGAATCAAGGGACAGCAGGAAGTCTGTGATTTTCTGCATTTGCAAACGTCTTTCTAAAAAATGTCATCCTTAGCTCTCAACAGATATTAACCCATGCATGCCGGTGCCTGAATATTTCTTAAAATAATTCTTGTTCTTTTTAAATTTTTTATTGAAGTAGTTGATTCATAGCATTATATTAGTTTCAGATGTACAACATAGTGATTCGATATTTTTATAGATTTACTCTATTTAAAGTTACTATAAAATATTGGCTATATTCCCTGTACTGTATAATATATCCTTGTAGCTTATTTATTTTATACACAGTAGTTTGTATCTCTTAATCCCCTACCCCTATAGTGCCCTTCTCCCTTCCCTCTCCCCACTGGTAACCAAGAGTTTGTTTTCTATATCTGTGAGTCTGTCTCTGTTTTGTTAAATCCACGCCTTTGTTTTATTTTTTAGATTCCACATATGAGTGATAACGTTTATGGCGCCAAAATTTCATACAAGAAGAGTAGTAAAGTAGCCAACTTTATACATATACTCTCAAATTGTATAAAGGGCACTAAATATGCTACTGGTTATTGTAGGACTCCTACAAAATATTTATATCCTGACTTATGAGGTCTAAATAAAGATGGAATGAAAAAAATGCTTTAAAATCTAAAGAGAATATAAGAACTTATATAGGGAAAAAGAGAAATGTATACAATCTTATTTAGCTACCTGCTTATTTTTATCACACAAATATGTGAGCAGAATAATTTAGAGGTTTCTCAGATGCAGTAAGGCAAACAATTCTAAAGGCCTCTCTGGAAGAAGATAGCATCAGTGAAGGCTCAAAGGTGGAGGAAATTCATCTGCCAGGGATGCAAGCAGATCTGACCTATTGGTGGTATGAGATGAAGCAGCTGTCTTTGAAAGCTGCTGTGGGATTTGCCATCTATGTTTCTGAGAAGGAGCATGGCAGAAGGAGATCAATAATTAACAAAGATGATTCCTGCTGTTACTAAATAACCATAGACGAGGAAGAATCATTTGACCTTCATGTTAGTCACATTGCCGTTTATAAAACAGGTCTTTCAAATTAATTCCCACTCACTGATTTCATATATTCCCTCCAGAATTTAACTCTTCATTCAACAGACAATTAATCTGACAAAACCATTGCATGATTTTGCAGAAGAGGGGTAAGGTAGCAGAGTGATGAGAAACATGGGCTCTGGAACTGGACCATGTGTGTTTAGATCTTGGCTATACTCCTTGGCAGTTGTGTGACTTCAGTAAACTAGTTAGTCTCTCCTAACCTCAGTCTTGTCATCTGTAAGATTGGGGTAATATAATGTCTCCCCTCTTATTTTAGTAAGAGGATTAAATGATAGAGTTGTCAAGAAAGTACTAACACAATATTTAGTATAAGCACTCAGTAAGTGCTAACTATTAAGGTTTCTAGGCTTTAAAGACATCACTTATTTTTAAGGTACATTTATTACTACACCATGTAAATCTGTATCTCTTTCTTGATTTTTGTAATAGAGAAAAATACTGTCAAAACTGAAAAATTCAAAATGAATTTTCCAGGTACCTAAGTCATTTCTAAATAGAGACATAGAAATTTTAAAATTACAACAATGTTTTAATTCACTGGAGTTTTATAAGTATTGCTTATAAAATGGTTCTAAATGCTTTGAACTAAATGCTTAAATTTCATGTTTTAAATTTTTAAAACATAAAATGTGTACATTGGTAATCTAACCTAAGGTATATTGGGACTTCATTTTTAAATGCTTCATTTTTTAAAGTGATAAGATTGAGAAACCTAGAATAAAAACATTGTGAAAAATTATGAAGACAGTATCTGAGTGATGAGGTTAAGGTAGCTTTACTGTCTGTTTAAAAGCAGACCTTAGTAATCGGAAAAGATTAGTTAGCTCTCTTTTGTGGGTTTCTTACTGTTATTATTGTTTTATGATATCTTACTTGTTTTGCTTTCTCCTAGAATTATTTTCCTAAAGAATGGGATTAGTTACATATTGACAATCTAATATGATGATATTTAGAATGCCCTGCATTAAATTTATGAGCTAAAGATATTATACTATTTAGGATTTATCAATTTCCTAGTGAATTAGAGTTCACCATTTTTAATAAGTTTTGATTCTGGACTGTTCATGGTGTATCTTATACCTCTTTCAGTTCTTTTTAGAGAATAAGACACTTTCTTCTTAAGCCTATGGCAGAAGCATCTTCCCTTAGAAATACTCTGATCATTTGACAACACAGAGTTTTAAATTCCAGATGTCTTTCTTACATGAGTATCACAGTTTAATTCAACGAGTATGTGTCAAGATGCTACTACATAGAACACAGGTCAATAAGAGTTCTCAAAAAAAAGGAGTTTTACAACTAGAGATGCCCAAGGAATAAAATGGTGTGGCATAAAAGGCATACCAACTCTTAAGATTTAAGGGGACTAATTAATAACATATGTATCTTTTTCCTCCAAAGTCCAGAACCATATGAGAGGTAGGCTGAGGAGTCAAGCTACTGAAAATCAAAATAGTAGCTTTAGGGAGCGTAGTAACTACATTATGAGGCTTAAATGTGTGGCATCCTTGAATTGAGCTTACAATTCAAGTCTACAATGCTCCCTGAAAGTGCAGTCTGCACCCCTGTAAATTCACTGTACATCCAAGAGCATGCACGTCTCTGGGAAAGTAGATGGACCGTAAGAACCTCAGACACCTTGGGCCAAGCATGCTCAATTCCTTCTCTCACATCTATCAGTAGGGCCAGGCATCCCCTGGGGAAGACGGATGGAGAGAGGAAGCCAAAAAGATGGAAACATCACTCCTTTATTTTTTCCTAGAAAGAGTGCTATGGAAATTCCTCTTTTACTTGGTGGGGATTTGAGAAGTGAAAATAAGCATTCTGGTCCTAAAGGAGACAACATGCATAGGAGTTCAAAGAAGAAAGAGTCCAGATGGTTGGAATGATCAGGAAGCAATTCAGAGAGCAGACAGTACTGGAGATATGCTTTTAAAAGGAGTGTAAATTGTATAGGCAAGATGAAAGAACGGGGCTACCGTGAGGAGCTGGTAGTAAGCCCTAAAGAAATAACTAGAAGAATTTTCAAGCATCAAAGAAGACCCATCAAAGTTGACACTGAAGTGAATTTTTAATGAACTTGGAATGCTTGAGATTTTATTAATATTTAGGAGGCAAGAAACAGGCAGTCATCGTAAGGTATTTAAGATATCATAAGGTGTTTAAGATTAGCAGGCACATGCGGTGTATATTTAACATGATGTTACATTCTATGAAAACAGTATATTATTAAATAGATATTGTGAGGTTCAGCCTCAGTTGCTGGATAAATGAAACCAGCCTCTGTATAACACACTAGAATGTATAATAAATGAAGAAAATAACAAACAGATTCATAGGGAAAAGAAGACAGAAGGCTATCCTGAAAGAACGGAATTTTGGAATGTATAATATAGAAAGCAGAGCACTGCTCAGAGATGCAACCCAAACTATAATTACAAAAATTATTAGAATCAAAAAATAAAGGAAGTTTGAGGGCCAAATGGCAGAGAAGCATCAGTGGGTGTTGAAATCACTAAGAAGGCCTCTAAGGATGTTAGCAAAATGCAGTGCAAGCCAGTAAAGGAAGACGGACACCCATCCTAGAAGTCATCGCTGACAATGGTGAACAATTAAATAGCATTAAGTACAGAAAATATAAGCAGCTTAAGGAAGTACTGGTAGTTAATCATCTGGAAGTAGTATTGAAATAAATTATCCTGGCCTTAAGGAAAATAAGAGACTAGGAGGCATCAGGAGAAGCTGGATTTCAGTTAATAGAAGATGGAAAGCGTTTCAAAGAAAGGTTTGAGGATTTATTACAAGGTGCAGTCCAATGCAGGCAGTCAGTAACATACTATGCATGACACAGTAATAAGGGAATGGGCCAGAGTGTACGTGACCTTGGGGAAGAGGGGCCATCTAGAGAGGAAAAAGAATGCGGGAATTATCAAGAGCAAGGATTAAGGAAACAATGGTTTGAGAGAGAAGCTCCAGGGAACTGTTGACAGTACAGGAGGTAACATCATTTAATCATTTTCCGTCCTCTGGAATGGTATTGCCAAGTCACTCTGAGATGCTGAAAAATTATATTCTTTCAACACCTTATAATTAGGAACAGGAATTGGCATCATCCTATTGGCACTTGCTGCTGCCAGCCAGTGTGGGAATTTTTAGAGACAGATGTGTGGTCTTACCAGCACATTCTAATGTAGTCACAATGCCATCCAGTGGCTAGTTTGGTTACTTTTACAGATACTGTCCATCTCTCTTTAAGAATATATTTTATTTTATAGTGAATATTCATCTACATTTCACCAGGCTTTTATGAAACATATTTTATCTTCAAAAATCACAGTGGAGGAATTTGATTTGTTATTCACTTCTCAGCTAATGGAGTTACATCCAGCTTGTTTTCTATATGTGTTATGCTCTGGGAAACATGATTTAGCCTGTCTTCTATTGAAATTAATGCAATAAGGAACCATGAAATAATGGGCCTTACACTGTATTCAATTTTAGTCCTAATAGAAACACAATGGAAAATAACATCTGTAACATAGGTCTGGTTGAACATAGGAAAGTAATGGATATTTTCTGCTATGATTTTATTGGTGTTCTGGGTTTTATCCTTCATCAATGTAGTAATAATGTAGTGGATACTTTGACTTACATGTAGTCTCAGTTTGTCTGTAAGTGTACATGGGCAAATTTAGCTGGGAGACTTTCATTTGGTTGCTAACAACGTAGGATACATTAAGGAACCCTTCTCAAAATTTTTATGAAGGCACAGCTTTCAAATCCATTGCACATCTCTTTAAAAATGTATTTTTAAGTAATTTTTAGAGACAGCATATTTAAGACATGCAAACCTTTGGCAATAAAATTCTCCATTGCCACAAAAATTCATTATTTGAATCTCCATGGTAAATGAGCTTTATGAGGTAGCTACTCTAATTATTTTTCTATGAAGCAAAGGCAAGAATAGAGACTGTTTCATCTTCTTCATCATTGTTTGTATAAGGAATCACTAAAGAGTTCAATGGTGGGAACCTATGAAAAGGCCCTTTGGTTTACCCCTTTATCAGTAGGCATAAACATATCTAAACCATCCTAGAAAAGTGTACGTTAATATCTAATATAGTTTCTAAAGACCTAGAGGGGTAGTGTCACCACAGTCAACTATGTTATACTGATGCAATATTTTAAATCCTTTCAATTTGAAAGTGATTGGAGGCATTTGTCATTTGATTATTTTTACACTGTTTGCCCTTAGACTGCTTAAATTCAGTTCAGAAAATACAGAATTGATTTGGAGAAGGCGGCGATATTGACATAAACGTTGGCACTGTCTGCAGATTTTCAGACTACGGGAACAAGAAAGAGATCTAGTGCTACCCAGACTGAGAGGCAAAACTGAAGGTGACAAAGTAGCGAAGCTTTGTAGTTCATATGAGTTATTGCATTTGATCTTAACTCATGCAATTACATACTCCATACTACTTATCAATATTAAATTAATACCAAGTAATGTTTCTGCTAAACTCTGCCGCTCTACAATCTGCTTCACGCAATGAACTTTTGGTTGTTTGGTTGTTGTTACTATTTTTTAAACCTTACACTTGGAAAAATTTTAAACTTGCCAAAACAGTTGAAAGAATAGTACATGAACACACATATACCCTTTGCTTATGCCAAGTGGTAATTTTTTGCCACATTTGCTGTGTGTGTGTGTGTGTGTGTGTGTGTGTGTGTGTGTGTGTGTGTGTGAGAGAGAGAGAGAGAGAGAGAGAGAGGAGAGAGAGAGAGAGAGAACTATGTGAAAATAAGCTGTAGGCATTTCATCCCTAAGTTACTTCAGTGTATATCTTAAGAACAAGAATACTCTCCTACATAACCACAATACCAGTATCACACGCCTAAAAATTGAACATTGATGCAATAATATTATCCATTTTGAGACAGCATTCTACGGTAGAGAAGAAAGTTCTTTTCCTTTTATTTAGTAGTATCACCCTGGGTTTGTGGACTTTTTTTATAATCTTACTATCATTTTACTTTTTCGCATTCACATTGTGCCAAATTTGGCCAGTAGGAGCCCCTGAAAACCAGCTGCATGTCTTTCTGACACATGCCAACAGATATGGGGCTATCCTTACGTTCTTACACAATAAGGTGCTCTAGGCCCACCTTGTACCTTCCCTGACCCACGCCTTCCCTCCCCCATGGGTAATGGTATTTAGAAACCAAAATATACTAATTTTTACTGCTATATCATCTTCTAGGCTCTTTTGGTGGACAAAGCTAGGTTTTTTTTTAAAAGAATGCATTCAAACGTACGCCTCTAAGTCAAGTTCAACAACGAAAGATTCTTCTTCACTTTTTTCCATTCCACATGCATATCCCTGTGTCCCACTGTGAGAACACCGAGAACACCAGTTTCTAACGCCATCCATATATTTCTCATTTGCTCTATCCTACAATACACAAAAGCTTCAGAATTACTACACCAACAGCAGTAACTAACAAACCTGCTATGTCAGATTTGAGACTTTTAAACTATTCTTTTATGTCAGTCTATGTACCACTAAGGTGTTTTATTTAACAATGCATCTTGAAACTCACTCCATATCAGTTCATAGAGATATCTTTTATTTTTATGGCTTTATAGTACTCCATTTTATGGGTACATCAGAATTTACTCAACCAATCTGCTATAATTTAGCATTTAAGGGCTTTTCCCTAACATTATGCCACAATGACTAACTTTTTTTTTTATAATGCTTTGTATTTTTGAAGGTGTATCTTCAGGGTAAACTCCTAGAAGTGGGATTACAGAGGCAAGGGTTACCAAAGATACTTCTGTCAAATACTGCCAAATTCTCCTCCATAGTTATCATGCTATTTTTCACTTCCATCATTGTACTTCTGAAGATAACCAAATCATTATTTTTCCCTGAAAATATTAACAATGCTAATTACTGAAATAATACTGAACAATTCAAAATTTTATAGAAGTATAAGAATTTCTTACACACCCACTTCCTGATTCCAAATTCAAATTTAAATTATATAGATGGCAGATTTATATAATACACAGAAACAGGACCCTAATACTACACAAACCTACACACACCTGGTATATTTTGAAATTGTAGTATTTATGATTGTTTTTCTCTTGGACTAATTAAAAATATGAAATAAAACTAAATAATTCACATAACAGAAATTTAGAGTTAAAAATCTCCGAGATTGATCTTTATGAATTATAGAAGAAAACGAAGTACTTACAACAAAAACATGATCGCATGCACATCACACTGTTATTAGAGTATGACTCTATCTACACAGAATATATGCTACTCTCACTCAGAATGTAATCTTTTCTGTCTTAATTTTTTTTCTATGGCTCTCAGTCTCTACATCTTTATACCTTCCTAGATTTCTAATATTTCTATTTAAACAGTTTCTAAGATCTCACAATCTGATTTCTTAGTTCCCATTCCCAAGCCACTAAATGTGGAGGACCATCTCATATGACTGAACCACTATAGACTCCCCTCAGGTGACACCAAGGGGCTTTCACTGCCGCTCAGCAGTGCTTCCTTCTCCAGGCTCCAGATGTCCGAAATTCACCCCGCTATACCTTTTCTTCCAGCTGATGACCTTGGTTTTTAGTTTACGTGACAACCAAGGGCATTCCACTTGTATTCATACCAATTCTGTCCTCCCTTCTGTGTAACATCTTTATTTTCACTCCTCTTGTGGGCTAACTGCCCCCTTCTCCCCTCCACACACCCCCACTCTTCCTCCGGAGCTGTGCTCCATAAATCATCTCCTTTGTAGCTTACAAATTTTTTTAACCTGTCTCTCTTCTGGCAACTTCTCTTTGTCTACACACATGCTTAGGACTGTCACATTCTAATGACAGCTTTCTTTACCTTCTTACTTCAAGTTATTACCTTTTTTTTTTATCCTTTCAATGGCACAATTCTGAAAGTCACTGTTTTAAAATCACAGCTTCTGTTTACTCTCTTGTCAAGCCCTTGTAATCTGGCTTTCACTTCATAAAACATGTTCTTTTAAAAGTTTCTAATAACCTCTAAACTCTAATTCCAGTAGTCTCTTACTGGGCTCCACCCTTCTTGAACTCACTGGGATGTTTGGCGCTACTGATTGATTTCTTCTTCAAACTCCCTTTCTGTGATCATCTGGACTCTTTGTTATCACAGTTTTCCTCCTCAGCATTCCCTCTCCCTCTTGTTCCCTGGTTTGTCCCAGCCCCTAAAATTAAGGATTTCCTAAAAGTCTTCCATAAGGTTTATTTGAAGAGTTCATCAGGTAAACAACATGTCGGACGACCGCACATGAGGATGTTTCCTGGATCGTGAAAATGACAGAGTGCATATTGGGGAGCTCATTGCACAAAGCCTGAGAGATATAGGTATATAAATAGGTTCAGATTAAGTATATGGTAGCAGATAATAGACAGGTAACAGGTGTATATAGGTTCAGAAAATGGACCATGTAGTTCTAAGACTATTTCTTGGTCCAATATGTATCACAATATTTGTGGGCCAGTATTTCTCAGGCAGTTACATACCAACAACAGTTTTCAACTGACTGAAAGCAGAGGTCTGAACTATAATTTAAAAACATAAAGTGTTAACCCTTCTTTTTAGCCTTTTTGCCGAGGAGATTTTCTTTTAATCTAAATACCCAAAAGCAAGCTGCATCATATTAATATCTAAACTGCTCTTAGTTGTCATTAATAATCATCCATTACTTGTTAGAAATCAGCTCTATTTCTCCACTTTAAAAGGCCTAAAAATTTTAAATACGTATTTTCTACAATAAAAATATTGTTACAGCTTCAGTTTCTGATGGTAGGTCAATTTCTGATGTAACCTGGTCTTTATAGCAATCAGAGTAAGAAACAAACATGCTATATTCCTATAGTCAGGAACTTAGGCAATATTTAATCACACATCCATTGCCTAAATTACAGCAAATATTTGTTGTGCACCAGTCATATGCAAAGCACTATTAGGGCATTAGGCATTCAAGCTAGACAAAAATCTCTGCCCTGGGAGCATACACATTTCATCTGGATGAATTAGACTGGCTTAGACGTTATGGTATTTGTAGCTTGTACCTGTCCTTCCCACAGCGGGTGGTGCTGTATAGGGTGTACCAGCTTTTAGTGAACCCCCTAAATTGGGCAGCTAGGAAGATATTTATCTGCCATAAAGAGGAACTGTTCATCGTGGCCAGCGGTTCAAAACTAAGGGTGATCTTGCCCCAGGGAACTTTTGGCAATGTGAGGAAACCATTTTGCTCATCCAAGCGGATGGGGAAGGGTTCCTACAATGCACAAGACAACCTCCCAAAGAATGATCACATCTGCAGTGTCAACAGTGCCAAGGCTGAGAAACCATGCTCTGAGCAAAAGGGCCCACGTGGCTTGGGTTTCTCTTACGAGAGGGTCATAAACCACGTTCTTCCACAGCCTTTCTTCCTACCTCTGACCAAAGAGATCTCCCTTCAGGTTTATTTCTCTGATCTTTTTTGTGCCATGGGAAAACATAAAATATTCAACTGAGATCTGTACCTTCTCTTTTTCTGGGCTGTTCTCAAGGGTCAATCAATGCTTACTAAAGTCTTCGAGCAAGCACTAAGGTAAGTTTTGTGCCTGCTGGGCGTAATTATAGAAAACAACTTCATTTTAAAAATCTCCTAACAAGAAGCACAAGCACAGTCTACAAATTACAGTTTTTTTCTGGTGTGTTTGTGCCCTTAGCAGCTCACAGCAGGGCCAAGTCAGTCTCCACCAGCCACCATTTTTCTAGCACCTTCCTAAAATATCAGAAGCAACAAACCTCCCAGGTTGAGGAACCACTCTGCAGTTTTGTCTGCGTGGATCACTGTTTTTCCCCTACAGTGGTTATGCTGCTATAAAATGGCCAAGTTATTATTTAATTCATGCATAGAAGGACAAGTTAATCGTGTTATCCATCCATCGTATTATATTTCATATGGTAGGAGATTCACATGGGTCTCGGTTGTTAGTCCAAAATTCACTTGTGTTTTTCCTTTCTTTTAGATACTGTCTAAACTTTGTAGATTATAACGTCATCATTTTACCTGTACAACTCTATGGCAAGGTATAATGTAAGTCATGTAACAGTTAAACTCTAGATGGAATTTATACTTTTAGTACTTACATAACATTAGATAACTTATTTAACCTTTCGAGGGCTGAATTTAGTAATGCCTTAAATAAGTTGAGCTAGTATCTGGCATGAGAAACCTGGGTTTGAATTTGGTCGCAGAGCCAGAAACTGGTGATGCCATCAGCAAGTCATCACACCATTAGACTCTAGAGATTATGAGATTAATTCGAGTATTACAGAGATACCTGCCATCGCTGTTGTCATCACTAGATGGTTATCCCAAATGTGTCTTCTGGTTCTACAGACACAACTCAGTAGCACCCTAAACCATATCTAAGTGATGATATCCAATATTTAGGATGTCTGAATTGGTCAAAATTAGGTAGGATTTTAAATTCTGTGTTTCAGCTTTCCCCACCCCCAAATAAATAATTATGCTTTGTAGGCATGGAAGTATAGGAGAGGAGATGTAATTTTTACCCCAATGGTTCCAAATTTCATAACATGCACATCTATTTGAGATTCACTAGGAACTACCAACACATTATAAACAAAATACTTCTCTTTAGTAAAGATTGGATATTTTCTCTGAAAAGTCTCCCATCTCAGAATGTGTCTTCTGTTATAAAACTGCGTGAGCTCTGTTCTTACAGCAAGAACATCTTCTCTAGCAAACAGAAATGTCACCCAGCAAAACAGAGAGATGGAGAGCCAGGTCCCGTCCACTATGACCTGGCATTTTGGTCTGCAGTTACTGATCATCAAGAGTACTGTAGTTCATTTTTAGAAAACTTTGTGATTTATTGGTCCAGAGGAAGAAGAGGGACACGTTTGTGTGTGCGTGGCTGGAGTAGAATTCAGACATCATTTCCGAATTCTGTGTTTTCCTATTAACCTGTGCTCCCAAGAAGTCAATCATCAATGCTTATGGAGTCACCCATTTGACTGACAAATAACTAGGTTCTGAGGGAATATTAAAATGAAATTAAACACTACTTCATTTACATCCCACCTATCCACTTGCATTTCAATTTGTCCAGATCATTTTTCTAGGCATTCCTGTTGGATATGGTAAAATCTCCACCTCCATCAGGGACTTTTGAGGTCGGATGCACATTGGAGTGATTCTCATGTGATACTTCACAGAATCATCATCCCACCTTGCCAGTATCCCTTCTGGGTTAGATTTCTTCACAATACCCAGATAACAAGTAGGCAGGCTACATCTTATTATCCAGGTTTGCGGTGTGGAAGGAATGGTCTGATTCTCAAGAAGTTGACACCTTTCTTGGAGATAAAAGATAAATATATGTAAAAAATAAATAACCCATTCCAAAAATTACCGTGATGGTTTAAAGCAAATCAATTTGCTATAAATACGATTTACTACAAATCATCATAGTACCAGCTATCTTCAAGCAGTATGAACTAAAGATGTAGGAAAGTAGTATATAGAATAAATGGTTTGAAAATACCCATGATTATGAACCAGTTCCACCTAACCAAGTAACTTATTTAATAGATATTTTATAGCAAAATTAACTGTACGTGCTTTTTCTGTAAAGTACATCCTGTATTTCTATTCTTGGCCAGCGAAAATTTAAGTGCAATCCTGCAGTATGTCAGGAATTGAAGTGTTTTATCTTCTAACATTTCAGTCCCCCAAAAGAGTTCATTTTGCTGCTAGAGCACTTTCCATATCATCTTTCATAGTTGAACAAGCTCCCTCCAGTCCTCTTTTCCATGGAACTACAAGATTTTCTTGAGGCTCAAGGATCCCCACATATTCACATCATCAACAAATTTTACTCTTGTCTTTTTTTGCCTGTAATTTTCTAGTATCCCCTGGATTTTACACATCACGTATAAAATACTTGTAAGTGACATGACAGGAAATTCAGCTACTCACTTTATCGATTCTGCACATTCAAACTTCCTGGTATTGATTTCACCATACGTGCGTCATACCTGTGGTTGGTTTGCATTTTATTTATATGGCACATAAACCATTTCTTTGTAAAAAGTATTTTCACAGTACAGTGGAGAGTGTGCAGGAGAATTTGATTTCAGTCCTGCAGAGCTTGACACTTTCTTTCCTCAAGCGTAGAATAGGAATATTGAAATTGATTGTGTTCATTTTCCCGGAACTTATCGTGATGTGTATGTTTTTATTCACGTACCCTCTAATTTCTTACTCTCCCCAGGTCTAGAAAAGAAATTGAACTTTTAGAATTCTTTCTTTGAGAGAAAGGAAGTAGTTTTATTCACGAAGTCTATTTCAATTAGTAAAAATGTCTCTGAGAGGCTGTTTCTCCAGAGATTAAATGTCCAATAAGTGGTTGAGTAGAAAGTGGACTCCCATCCCCCTGGTTTCCCACACCATACATTAGCAGTGGGATACACTTCCTCCTACCAGCTTTCTTCTGAAATTGTAATTTGTCATTTTCTAAGGACTAGACAACTAAGGTCTGAGATTCATTTTCATTGCAAATGAATAATTAGCGAATGTCAATTTCGTGTTTTCTTAGTCCATGCAAAAGACAAACGCAGTTATGTTACAATACTTAACAGACTCTCTAGCTGTGATGACACACCAATTCTTGGAGATGATGAACAGAAATATTATTATTGTTTTCCTCCTTAAAAGATCATCTAATCTGGTCTCATTTAAAAGTTTACTTAACATTTGTCTTCGCTATGTATAACTTTAGGAGTGTTTTGCTAATTAGATACAAGAAATACAGTCACCTCTTCTAAACATTATTTTATTTATACTTGGTTTTAGATTTTTTATTGTTTCTTTGTTTCTCCACCGCCTTACAGTAAAAGGTCTCTCAAACCCCAAGCAGCTGCCATCTGGCTTGTTTTACATAACTCTCTAAGCCCATTCAAGTGGCAATATACCAGTGAAGAATAAAAAAATATATATTGGATAGAGCCCAGGAACTGCGCCCAAAATAGCTTTTTAAAAGTCATTGAGCATAACAGTGGGAATAATAAGGAGGTCATAGCAGCAGCTGCTCAGGGAGCGCTGGAATAATTCTCCCATCATCATGCCGCAGGTACAGTGCAGAAAGCAATGCTTTTGGCACCTCCACTTTCTCCTCTAGTTTTTATGCCTGTCTATCGCTCAATCTCAACAGCTGACAAGCACCTGGGATTCGATTCCTGCAGGATTTCATAAATTCACACTAATTTTAGTAATTTCCCAATTGTAACAGTGAGAACCTTCCCCCAAGTTGGGCGAACAGCTTTAATATTTCATTGCATATTCATGTATCACCCCGTGTTATTTTTAGTCTATAATGGAGAGAGCAGATGAGGCTTCATAAAAGATTAGTAGGAGCTCTACAAATAGCTTTCTCACTGTTCTAGTAGATTGTTGTTGTTGTTGTTTTCTTTTCCTGATAGGGCAGACAAGAATTCCCTTCAAAGACGACATATTTGGTAGTGAACAAAAGGGAAACTTCTTCAAACCACCAAGAATCTCCTTGATAATGTGAGATTATCTAATTTTGATCTCCCCAAAACAGCCAGCCATAATGTGTCTGTTCACCAGTTGTAAGGCACCAGCCAATCTTTACTTTCTCTTTCCCCCCAGTTCTTCCCATTTGTATTATTTAAAGGATATGTCATGTTTCATTATTTCCGCATTTCTTTCCGTGCGACATCCAGAGTTGGGAAAAGAGTTACATCTTAAAGGAAAAAAAGAGCACATAGACAATAACAGTTTACTCCTTTTCAACTGCAGATAATTTTTTCACACCATATTGGTGTCTTGTAACTTTTATATTTACTGTGCTGTTTTTTACAAGAATTTTCTATTCCATTTCCCTTATTCATCCGGAGAGGTTTGTAAGATTGTATAGCGTGCAATATAGTGAAAAGCCCAAAATACTAGAAAATATTTTTAGAATGGAGACATTCTACAAACGACAGATTTTTTCCATTTTAGGCCTCATGAAAAATGTACTTGAAACTTATAAAAAATGTATCTGGAACATCTGAGTACAAGATTTTTTATTGGATTTTAGAATTCAGATCTATGATTTAAAAGCCATTTTCTTCTTTCTGAAAGTAGCCATGCCAAATTGATTTTTAAGGAGAAAGAAAGGGTGTAATTTGGATTTTGAACCCTTTTCTGAGGACTTAATATTGTTTTCACTTACGCTGACTTCCTTTATTCCCATCGCATTCTCATGGAGCAGGGAATACGTGTGTTATCACAAATCTTTTACAAGGATGAACTTTAGGCAGAGCTGTAAATAAGGCTTCATTTTCCTTTGTTCTATTTCAGCTTCTCAGTTCTACATCTCCTTTTATAGATGCAGTGTGGCTTTCTAGCTAACACTCCTTTTTCTATCTTGAAGGAAGTGTCTTATTATCTTACAGTATCACTCAGAGAGAACTTGCTTTTTTCACCCCCACAGAGAATAAAGAAAGAATCAACCCAAATGAATGAATTGCTAATGGTAGAACTTCAATAATGAATATGAGATAGATATCTAGGAGATGTAACTGGAAATTTTCGAAGTCTTTGAAAATGCATAGAGGAGTAAGGAGAGTCCCATTTTGTTATTCTTATGAAAACCAAAAATCTGAGTATTCAATCACTAACTCAAATTTTATAATCTTGATTCTCCAACTTTGAAAATATTTCTTTCTCAGCCTTCTTCCTTCTATGATGGCTGCATCAACTTCCACTGATTTTTAGTACAGTTAATGAAGTAGGAAAAAAAAAGGCTAACTGAATGTAAACATGACTAGGTTGGAAACCAAAACTCCAAGTCTAGTCTTATTTGCCACTAAGTAGCATTCTGACTTTTGGAAGCAACTGTGCCTTTCTGAATGTTATTTTCATCCTCTAAAATTAGGAAGCTCAAGAGTATCTTTTTTAATGGTTCTGCCACCCTCTTCTTGGATTTAAATTTGGACTATACTACTCTACTAGCTGTGTGACTTACACAAGCTCTTTAATCTGTGTATGGTTTACCTTCCTCATCTCTAAAATGGAGATTACAGTATCTACCTTGGAAGGAGTTACATCAAATGGATTAAGTGCTTAGTTACCTTCTAATAATTTTTAGCTATTACTTAATTTTTAAGAGCTACATTCAAGTTATCATAGATACATTAAATAGTGTAACTGAAACTGTAAATATGATTTTAGATATTTGTATCATAGCTGATGTTTATCAAGTGCTTATGATGTACCAAACATTGATTAAGTCCTTCATTTGTAAATCTCATTTAATCCTCTCAAGAACACAATTATCTTTGGTTTACCAAAGAGAAAATGAAGACTTAGACAATCACACAAGTTTAAAAAACAAAAAGAAGCACCAGAGGGGTGGTAAAGAGTTTTTCCCCTAGAATTCACTCTTTTAATCACTGTGGTATCCTGCCTTCCATTCTAGAATCTTCTGCCTTCCATCTAAATGACTAACCCCTAATTAAATGCAGCACTAGATCCTAATAAAAATAAACCTTCTCATCTCTGGAATCATTCTTATGATACCTATTTGATTTACATTAATTCTTTTCCAAACTTGTCAGTGGATTTTTTTGAGGATGTGAACCTATAAAGTCAAAGAGTATTTTCAAACTACGACTCGTTATTCACCTCCTCCCTTCACAATCACATATGAAGGACCAGGTTTCTTGGGAATCTCAGAGACTTGTTTAGATCTAGCCTGGAATTCACCTAACACTAGGTAAAACTAGTGTTGAAAGGCCTGTAACAGCCCCATAGAAAAAACTACATCAACACACACACACCTTCATTCAAATATAGGAAGTCAGAGGTCAGAGTTTTAACACCATTGTTTTCAACAGGCGGTGAAAATTAAGATGTTTGAAATTGCTACATTTCAAACCCCAGATCCTCATGGTGCAACACTTCACTGCACTGGGAAAGAACATCTGTTTCATTCTCCAGATTAATTCTCTTCTTTGAGAGAAATGACTTTCAGCTATTTTAGATATATGCCCTTCATTTGAGAAGCAATTTATATTCATTCAGTCACAGCCATCATTCACTAATATCATGGACTGATGCATTTAAAAAGCCTAGATTTTCATTAGTTCTGTTTGCAAGGCTAATTTTTATAGCATTGGATTGTTTTACTTCCAGTTGCTCCGTTTTTCCAGGAATTCATGTCCCACAATCATTCTTTTGAAAGAGTAATCTATTACATGTTTCTATCTAAAAAGATGTGTCAATTCCCTTTGTAATGAGAGCAGTTACTTACAAAAGCAAAAAGGTTTATGTTCCTTGTGCTAATTTGCACAGAAAGTTCTGTGAACACTTTCACTT
This sequence comes from Hippopotamus amphibius kiboko, assembly GCF_030028045.1. NCBI lineage: Eukaryota > Metazoa > Chordata > Mammalia > Artiodactyla > Hippopotamidae > Hippopotamus > Hippopotamus amphibius. The sequence goes on along the minus strand of NC_080192.1, from coordinate 39,142,815 downwards.
AGCAATTAGACAATTAAAATATGAATCTTGGAGCAGAGAGGATCAGGAATTTAGTTGCTTGTGTAACATATTGTTGGCTCCTAATTTGCACTGAATATATGTAAACTCATTGCACCATTTTGCAAATATCCTATTACTTATTTACTCTTGCAACTGTTACTGCTAAATTCAAATTAGTCACATGGTCTCTCAACATAGTATTCCTTTAGCAAAAGCTAATGATGATAGGTATGGATGGATGGATGAATGGATGGATAGATATATAAATACATATAGGTATTCCTGATCCCTAAGTCCACATGTATAATAGATTTTTCAGTTGTTAAATTGTACTTATCAAAAACGTGTGTAAAACAATTTAATTGTTTTGCTGTTTAAAAGCACACATGAAATTTTCTTCAGAAGCAGCAGATTCTAGTACGCGAGGAACCTTGGGAATAAAGAAGAGACGATTCCTTGTACTGATGATTCCTACTAATAGAAATATTTCTAATTACAGTATGGCATGCTCTATCTTAGTTGCTATGCAATTAACATTTTCTCTTTTCTTCTACCTCCCAATACACTTATGCATGAGGATATGTGGGTTTCATTATATCAGGGTGATTAGGTAGAGACATTTGGTTGGGATTTTAAGGTGAATTTTGACTTCAAAAATGAGTGATAAGTGATTTCTTTCTTGCTGTCAACAAACTTGTACTGCGCATTGGTATGTCCCAGGAACTTCACCCACACAAGCAATCTCCTCATTTAATCCTCATAGCAACCTGTGAGGTACCTGCTGACCTAGTAAGGAACCTGGGACATATGCCCTGCGTGACTGCAACTAAAAACATAAAATGATGACTGGTATAGGCCGAGTACAGAGACATATAACAATAGCTGTACAGAAGAAAGTGTCCTTCTATCTGAAGAAATTTTTAAAAGCTCCTTGAAAAGGTAACATTACAATCAGCTCTAAGAGGAAAAAAAGGTATTTCTAATGTTACTTTAAATCCTATGACTGCCTCTTTCCTTTAGATGTGTATCATGCACATTATTCTCAGGGTAAATAAACATAAATGAGATAAGAATGATACCTTGGCAAAATGTGTTATGAAGATGAGGGAACAAGGAAAAGAGGAAGAGATAGAAGTCAGAGAATATCGGAGGGCCCGAACAAGGACTGAGTACCTGTTTTCATGAAACAGAGATTGTGAAAGATGGAAATAAGAAAGACCTTATTCCTAATCAGTTACAAATGAGAAGGTGGGGGACAAGGAAAGTCATGGTTTAATGTTCCCTTAATAGAACCCCTAGTTGACACCGCCAAGGCAGTCTAGTTTATTTGTTGCCTGAGTTGACTTTATTAGTGTCAGAGGGGATTCTGTCTTCTGATCTCATGTGTAAGACATGCCAAGCTCAGATGCTCATTTCTCAAGAAAAGAGGATGAAGTAAGAAATGCTTCAGTTATTGATGGTCTTAAAGTTTCCTAATGTGAATATCTAGTAGACGAAGAAAAGGGGTGCAAAAGAGGACAAGTCACCCGTGTTAGTGGTGGCAAAGCTGGCCTTCCTCCCACAGCTAAGCTGAGTGCTCTTGCTTATGAGTGAAGTATTTTGTGAAATCATTCTGGCTTGCTCAGGGGCCAGCCTTGTTGATTCTCTCTCACCATTCCTGGGAGGACAAAGTGACTGCCCCCAACATCACCCCCAGGGTGTAAGAACTGATTCATGTGAATGTAGTTACCATTTATCACTTTTTCAAATACTAAGACTCACTGACCTCTAAGAGAGTCAAAGTAAGCTTTTTTTTTTTTTTTTTTGCCCTTTCTTCCTTTCAGATATGTTGATATCACTGACTGTGCTTCTCATAAATGGATTCTCTAGAACCAATTCCTTTCAAAACTATGGCCTCTCAAACTAGCAAATCATATCTGAACTAAAGTTAGTTCTGTTTAGGTGACTCTACATTCTATGCAATGTCATAGTCAGTGTACTACCCTAAGGACCCCAGACAATTCCTTAGTAGCCTGAAAGAGTTCCTATAACTTTCCAACAAACTTCAGAAAAAAACATAGGATAATGAGATAAGCCCGAGAAAAGATTTTTTAAACATCCAGATTCATTATGCCAGGGATTGTTCTAGACCTAAAAAGATGCAGTGATGCCACTACTGGACTCTCCAGGAATTTACAATCTAGTATAAGAAGAATATGTGTAAACCAGTACGTACTAAGCAGTAGAACATATGAGACACTAGGAAAATAAATGAATTCTGACTGGGCAGGCTCGGAAAAGAAGGACTTAAAAGAAGGACTCAGAAAACAATTGACTTAAAACTTGAAACATTAAAAAGATTCAGATAGTAAAGAATCGGTTGGAGGCAGACTTTCGGTAGAAAATTTGCTGCAACTGGAGGTAATTGGGTCCCTTACCAATATGGTAAATGACTTATTCAGGGGTGTTTCACACAAAGAATTTACTTTAAATTCTCTTTAAGGTATTTACTTTAAATTGCTTATTTCTATATTTTCATTTTTTACTATTATTAAGATCAAGACATCGTGACCAAACTATATCTTATTTTGTGTAATAAATGAAAAATGGGTGATGCTAACTTTAGCTTTCTTATTTCATTTCTTCATCAAATTTCAGAACATTTTTGCTCTTCCTGGATTCATTTTGTTTTTGTTTTATTTTTCTCTGTTTCTTAGGTATTTTAAATCTTTTTGTGCTCTGGTAAATCACAGAGTACATTGGACTTATTGGATGCCCAGATTAATTTAAAAACTGGAATTTAAGTAGAAATGTATTTGGCTATAAAATTCATAGGCTGTTATTATGGTAATCATCTAACTTCTGTTGAACCCTGGATTTCAAGTCTTGTCTGACCATTGAAACTTGTTTAAATTCATTCAGAAGAGCAGTGTCTTATGCAGGGTAAGCATCTGAAGCAAAACTTATCTAAAGTCTAAATGACCTTTGACAATAAGCCTACCATAAAATTCAGCAGGCTGCTTTTTCCTGTTTTTCAGTAAATCGAACACAACATTGAAAGAGATCACTGTTCTCAGTGAGAGACTGAGATGAAATAACTTGAGTTAGAAGCCGTATTGTATGAAAAAATTTAGTTGTTGCCTTTTTTTCCTGAGCGGGTATGGTTGATGTCACCTATGTTTGGTTAGAACACTACTGCAGTGGTTCTCACAGATAACCACGCATCAGAATTCCCCAGAGTTGTCTGTTGAACTAGCTTGCCTAATTCTACCCTCAGTAGGTCTAGAGTAAGCCTTGAGAATTCACATTTCTAACAAGTAACCGGTAACACTGATGGTCCAGGGATCTCACGTCTGTGCGTGTGTGTCTGTGTGCAGCCATTTTCAAAAAAATATCTGCTAGCAGCTACCAACTGCAACCTTATGGTCTCAAGGTCTCCCCTATGTAACTATGCAACCATTTTGGACCCCAATCAATCCTTGCTTAAGAAGCATCCTTACTTCTTGTCAGCTCCAATCCTAATTCTTAACAACTTATGCGACTTTTTGGGTTTTTGCCTATGTAAGCCTCCCCCATTTTGTAGCCCAACAGAACACAATTCAAGTGCTTCCTGAATCTGTATCTCCCAGGCTATCTATAGTCCTGCTCAGTTTGGCTCAAATAAAACGCTTTCTATTCCCCCCCCCCCCAAAAAAAGATGCCCTGTGTGTGTGCATCATTCAACCAGCTACATTCTTTCATCTATCAGTCCTTTTCTTTGTTATTCAGTAGTGAATATAATCACTTCTGCCCTGTAGAGATATTTTGATGTGCAAAGCTGGCAAAATCAATTCTCAGCTGCTGGGAATGCCTTAAATGCTGAGGTCAAATTGTCAATAGAATCCTGCCTGGGTGGATTTAATATCAGGAAGATAGATATAAAAGTGGTATTTCAATAAGCTACTTTGCTAAACTTTAATAACACAGATTCTGTTAACCTTGGAGCCCTGATTTAAACACAAGTAAGTGATGAAATCCCTATTGTTAAATAAGCCCATTTTGCATATTTATTGCTATCCCTTTTAATTTGTAAGGGCATGTCAGACTATAATGAAATCTATTCTCTACGTGCTAGGTCTTTGATTTGCCTTTTCTGCTTGTTATGTTAGATGTAGATGCCTGATGTGACTTTACTTGCAGCTTACCTACATTTGTAGAAACTATAAAATCATTTGAAAAAGGGTTTGCTGACATTCTGTCATTCCTTTCTTAGCTTTCTCATTTTTTCCTATACTTGTCTATAATCTGTTTCCCACAGTCCAAAATTTTTAACTTGCTTTTTCACTCCACCAAAATGAAAATCATATCTATATCTATTTCACTATTTAAAAAATAAATGCTGTATTTCTTTGGGTTCAGTAGTACATTCAGTCTTCTAATTGTTTTAATTCAAAATCCTTTGCACAATCATATACCTTAAAAAAGAGAGATAACCCTGAAATAAGAGAATAAGATGCAAAGAAACTGGGATTGAGCAGTGTGAGAATATAGAAATTTGGAAACATGGAGGCTATTTGACAACTAAGAAGATTATCACATTGTCATCATTAGGCTTTGGGGTTAAGGGGAAGGAAGAGGATGCATTAAGTAGGATAGGGAAAGACTCAGAGTAAAGATTTAGGTATAACATAAAATTTCATCATGTGACTTACCTTGTTTTATAGTCTAACTTGGGAGGAACTAAGGTAGAAAATACATAAATATGATACAAAAATTTTAAATATAAAAAATCAAATTACCTACTTTTTCCCCTTTTATAAGTTTATGTAAAGTTATAGAATACAAAGTTAAAACGTATCTCACTTTAATTGCTCTATCTATGGATTTCTTACAGAGAACTGCCTTCTGCGGCATGAATAATCTGAAATAGCTTGCAATGTTTATATTTGAAGACAGTAAATTCTAGTTATTCATTCACTAAACACATATTTATTAAGCAACTTTTATGTGACTTGTGTTAGGTGAAGGAAATACAGTTGTGAACACACAACCCTTGCTCACCTGGTGGTTAAGAAAAAACTCACAGCAGTAACATATGCTGACTGTGGAAACAGAGGTTCACGGACCTATGATGCAGTATATCAAGGGGTTCTGGTCCTAATCATGTGTGGATGCTCCTGCCAAACTTAAGGAACCCTAACTGAGAATTAAAATTATATGTGGAAAACCAATCAGTCTAATCTCTATACTGTTTCCTTTAGCAGTAGCTACAGAGAAGAAATGTGTTCCTTTAACCTTTGAGGAGGTTATTTTCCCTTTCAACAGAGGGGGAAATCTTCACATCAGAACTAATTGTTCCATGATTGATTAATAGCCTCCCTCCTGTTGCTGCCTGCAGCCGGGATGACATGCATTGTACACCCAACAGGAGGTAAGAAAGTCAATCAATTAGGGGAACAATTAGTTCCGGTTTCTACAATTTATTTGAGGTTGTAGATGAAATTGCTTGAAAACATTAAGAACAGGAAAGATCAGGGATGAAACCTAAAGAAATAAATTTATACTCAAATTTCAAAGAGGCAGATGCTTAGCTGACATTGCTCTCCTGCAGAGAGGCAATGTTAATGCAGTAACAATTACAGTTTGGCAGCAATTAATAAATAGACTGTCAAAACCAGTCAAGCTGTGTGCATGGTTTTGGAAGGCTGCTGGTTTTAGCTTTGACATGATGTGGCTGAAGTGTTCCTGAAAAGCTCAACATTATTCATTAAGTTAAGGATGCGATTCTGTAACTCTCTTTCTATGGGTCTTAGGTTGGAAATTTCAGGAACCAGTCATTCAGTGCATACTGCTGTGTCTTCTTTGGAGTCCATATTTAATTCATATTTGTATTTAGAAAAATGCAATATGTAGGAGTATTCTAAGATTTATGAGATTGATGAAAATACAACCAAGAAAACATGAGTCTACTTGAAGTAATGTAATTTGATGGGATCCTCAGGTCACGTAGAATTCTAGATTTAATCTTTGTTGCAATATCATTGTATAAAATTCAAGTTAGGGGTAGAAATCAGGCGGGCCAAGGGTGATGGTCAAGCTCTAAGTGAACTTAAAGTTATATCTCATGCAGAATAACCTGGAAGTCTGAGCCTAGGGCCCCTCTGGCCCAGGGAATAAGAAAACAGAAAGGAATAAAAATGTCATGTCAAGAAAATGTCATTGAAAACAGAGAAATAAGCAAAATGTTCAAAAACTTTAATACAGATTTTTCTTCTTTTAAAGCAAGATGTAAGAAGGAGTTTAAAGCCATAATTCTACCAAGTTTTAAGCTTGGAGATTTGCCTATCCTTACTTAATAATGATCAAAACGACCTCAGCCCAGAATGTAAATCCCTGATCAGTTTCACATATCTACTAGTTTGTCCAGGCTTCAATAAAGGAATAAATAAAATATTGATGTTAACATGTGTGTATGTAATCATATTTAAAACCCAAACACATTCTGAGAGTAATGATCTAGAGTTACTCAAATTTAATCCCTCAGAGAAAATTTATAGTTTTAAAAAGGTAGCACTGTTACTTTGATGAATGCATAATCTCTTGCTAGAAAACTCTGATGGATACAAATAGGATAGCTAAGAAATAAGGCAGGCAAATAACATCACTATCACCCAGAAAACAAAGTAATACTAACAGAGAAAATTAATTCTCAATATTAAATTTATTTCTAGACCAAAACAGGAAAGAATTCATCTCATCTCACACAAGTTTTCCTAACCTTTAAAGGAAAATCTTCTAGAAATGTGTTATAAAATTCCGTCTTGTAATTCAATTCTAGAAATCAACTACGAAGAAAAGCAAATCAATACTCCCAGCTCCTTGTCTGTGGTGTTTTAGTACTTATATCAACTTTCGTGCTGTAACTAATTTCATTAATCCCTCTAGCTAATGAATAAGTAAATCAAGAGCAGGGAGAAAATCCATTGATTGCTAGAACAGTGGTAGAAAATTGTTAGAAGTGATCCACAGCTATGAAAGTGATCTTGTCAGCATTGCTTTGCTATCTTGTTAATATCCTAATTTCTGTTTTATTATTCTTCATAGAGCAAAATGTTTCACAGTTACTCTCTACAGGACTTTTGTTTCTAAGCTCTCAAAAAAATGGACTTGGCAGTAGCCAAATATATGAATATAAATTGATTTCATGCAATACACAGAAAACAAGTATGTTATTGGTATAAATTGTTTATTTGCAGAATTACACTAAAAATTATTTTGAAACAGTGTGATCCCTCTCGGGACTGTATTAGAATTTCACGCCTAAATCAAGTTGAACGTTAATTTATGTGAGTTTTTTTGTCATTTGCAGTAGTGTAAGTGTCTATGAGTGAAATGTCAGGGGAGTGACTGTGTAGATAACAGCTTCGAGAAAAAAGATGTACGTGTGAAAGATGACAGAATGATCATGTGGGAAAAAGTTGCTACAGCTCTTCTCTCTTTCATTCCTATTCATAAAGAAAAATACTTAAATTTAAGGACTTAAGTCATTTTCTTTCAATCTGGTTGATAAAAGCAGAAGACTCAGACCTGAATTATAAAATACATATACAGTCAAGTAAATGCCCAGACATGATGGAGACAGACCGCAGTAAGAAAGAGGAAGGCTGCGTAAGTTTTTGGAACTACAAACCTTGGACACTGACATTCTGAAATCAAATGATATTCTGATATCGATTTCCAGGCTTCTTCACTGGGGCAGTGTTTATAATCTTTAACCAGCATGGCCAAGGGAGAAGTCTCAAGGGCAGTGTAGACTTCTGCAGTTGTTGCCTACGTTTCTTTTTATTGTTAATTGAAGTATAGCTGATTTACAATGTTGTGTTAGTAAAGTGGTTACTAACTTTGCTAACTTTGTGTTAGCAAAGTGATTCAGCTATATGTATTTTTCTTTCAATATATTCTTTCTCAGATTCTTTTCCATTAGGTTATTACAAAACATTGAGTGTAGTTCCTTGTGCTATATAGTAGGTCCATGTTGGTTATCTATGTTATATATAATAGTTTGTACATGTTAATCCCAAACTCCTGATTTATCCCCTTCAATGCCACACTTTTCTTACCTCATCTGGAATGCTGTTTTCTCATTCAGAATGCTATTCAGTCTCTGATGATGGATTTCTACAAAGTACCATCTGAATCAGCTGATTTCTACAGAGACTTTTCTTCTAGCACCCTCTGCAAGATGCTGGCTGGCTTCCTTACTTGTTATCATGAATAACAGCTTGATTTCGTGGATACATGTTCTCTCTTTCAACACCGAATGCTCCCTATCCTTTTTCTGTCTACCAGCTGCCTTCTCTCTTCACTGTCAGCATTTTGTGATGAAAAAGATTCAATGACAAAGTGTGCCTAATATTGTGTAGGATTTATATTCACTCAGGATTTGAAGCAGGCCCCCATTCTTAGTGTTCAAATGCCATATCACCTCTGCTAATCCCAATTCTCTACAAAATTGAACTTAATCTAACATGCAAAACTCAGAAATGCATCCAGAGCCTACTCATGACACCAGAGAAAAATGAAGAATGATAGGCAGATTCCCCTAACTTTACCTAAGTTTATAGGTTTCACTCACTTATACCAGGAAAATGCAGTATCTGTTTATACAAATATTATATGTCCTACGCTCTATCAAATTTCTACCATATTGCGGTAGAGATTGAGACTTTGTGCTGAATATTGCAAATACAGATACGAATAAGACCCTATCCCCAAACTCGGCTCAGAGGCTGGTGGGAAAAATAAATACATAAGCAGATAATCATGGCATAATTCTGGAAATGCAATAAAAATGCATTAAAGTCCTCGTTTTTTCCCTTTTCCAACATAAAGTCAAAGAGTCTGTTCACATATTGAAGAAAACAGTGTGTTTTCATCAAAAGCAAAGACAGGATTTCTGTTCCTTGTGGCTTATTAACCACAGAGATTATTTATGCTTCCTTCCAAAAGCTATTGAAATGGTAGAAAACATATGAAAATAAAGGGGTGAAGCACATAAAACTCTGGGCAACATGGAAGTATTTTAACAAATCAGAAGTTGAGACACTTCCAAAGGATAAGAAAGCATTTTATAGCAATTGATCAAGACACCAGATGTGAGAAACCTGTAATCCACAATACATGAACTTGATGAAAATGCAGTCCAGAGAGAGAAACCATTTTCCCCAGCTGGCCCTAGATATTTTGACAAATCGATCAAGGACTTTTGCCTGGAGAGTAATTGCAGTGGAGTAATTTATTAATGGAGAATTGCAGACTCACAGTGGGGCAACTGGTTCCAGTTTACACAGAGGTACTAAGGCCACTCTGAATGCACACTAAGTAGTGTGGGGAGGAGTCTGGGGAAGGTTTAGGATCAAAACAGAAGCAGAGTAGGGTGCTCTGAATCTCAAAAGGGTACTAAGAAGAACAGGAATAGCCCTTCTGTCAAAAATAAAACATGATCCATTCCCAGAGAAATGCCTTCATCACCTTGATAATCAAGGTCATTCCTACACTACCTGCTGCTACCTGCCCAGGCATCTGTAAGAGACCTGCTCATCAGTACCCTCCAACCAGGTGCACTGAGCTCCCAGTCAACCTCTCTATTCAGAGGAGAGGCTAACAGGAGAAAAGTCTTGCCCCGTTTAGACAAAATCCATAGCAGTCACTAATATTAATCAGCACAAGGTTCAAACACAGACATTCTGGCTTCAGAGTCCATGCTCTCATCTAGCACATAACTGCTCTAGATATGTACTGGCCTAGTATACCCAACTTAGTAACAGAAAACATATGTCATATTTCCACACCTATGTCATATTTCCACTTATTGAAGAGAATTTTTTAATGTCAGGCAAATATCCAATTGGTGAAACAGCTACATATACAAATATTGAAAAGGTAAAAAAATCAAGAAAATGTATTTTGGAACCAGAGCATTACCACATGAACCAGCCATTATTCCACAGAGTCGTCCTTAGATCCGTTCCTGGCTCTTTCTGATTCTCAGAACTTGCTCGTTTCTGAAGCAACAGGACCTCTAGAAGCCTCATGGTTTTCAGGCTAATGTTCGTACCATGCAATTCTGTATTAGAATTGCTAGTGCTAGGAAAGGGTGTTTCCCATACATGTCCCGCGTGCAAGTTGGGGCTTCTAAGTAGATGCCTACCTCTCAGTGTCCTATAAAACCTTGCCAGGGCCACCGAGCTTCAGAAATTTTAACCAGTTTGACACAGAATTCTGAAAAATTCCTTCTGTAGCAGCCACCCTTTTATTTAAAATTTGATAAATCTGAAATATATATGTAGATCCTACTCCATAGAGAAAGGTGAACAACCTCCATCAAGAAACAGGAAAACCTTTTTTCATTCCTTTCTGAGTCTGATTGATGTTACTACGGGAGCAGAGGGAGGTAAGGTAGAGAGGTAGACAGAAAAATTTGGCCATATTCCAGGATCTGGCCTTCAAAGTGATAGACTTAGAAAATGACTTTGAAAGTTATCTTTTGGTATGACTCACACTAACCAATTCACAAGAAACTGATATATGAGCTAGAACGCCAGCATTTGTTTAGGGACATCTAGGCATCTCTTACCTGTGCATTCTTTCCTAGCAGAGAAATCTACATGCAAATAATACTATGTTAACCTTCGTGAATCAGAGCAGGTAAAGCTCCCTTCATCCAGTTCTGTAATAGGGATATATCAGTATTTGCTACAGAACAAGATGATGGTGATTAAAACAATTATTAACTACCTTTGAGTACCTACTATGTGCTTATTTACACATTATGTAATTTCATCATAAATGTGTAAGTTGTATATTATTATACTTTTTAACAGGTGAAGAAACACTGGCTCAGAATGCAAGTAATGTGGTCTTGTTTTCATAGCCAAGAAAAGACAAGAGTCAGAACTGAGATCCCTCTCAAACTGGCCATCCTAGAGCTCATGTGTGCTCACAAGGTCCTCTTTTAACTGTACGACTTACCTTGTGCACGTCTCCTCTCCCCTTCGTGGATTTTCTCTTTTTTTTTTACACCCTAATTCCTACCTTTCATTATGAATATTTTTTCCTTTAGGTATGTTATGATCGTCACCAGTGTAGCTTTAAAGTTTCTACTGTATTTGGCCTGTTCTTTCTACTTCTAGCCTTGATAATTCTGTGATCTGAAGTTGCTGTTGTAAAAATCCTTCTCATATTTCAGTTTGATTTTATAATTTTACTCTGTTAATTTTAGTGGTGCTTTGCTAGCATTCCTGCCTTTTTCTCTCTTTGTTAGGCATAAAGCTTTCACACAGTCCTTTTGGTTTGGGGTTTTTTTGGTTGCTGTTCTTTCTCACTGATTTTGTCTTTGATTACAAAAGCCCCTGAGTGATTTCTAAAAAACAAAATCTTCAGTAAACAAGTGGAATGACATTAAGTCATATCTCCTATTTGATTCTATATTTCACCTTCTGTAATACAGGGTGACTTTTAGTTGATTAAAATCAACATATTTTATTCGTGCTATCAGTATACTTTTATCCTAGTAAAAGTGTTAGTTTATCTGTAATATGATATTCAGTGATGAATCTGTAATAGTGTGCCCTACTCTGAAATGTTTCTTTAGTCAGTTGAATATTAATTGAGATTCCGCTATCGCTATTACCTGTTTTAAGGAAAAGCAGTTACATATTAACGGCATGGAAGAAAAAAGTTTGGTTAAACATAAACATTTTCCCCCAACAAATACATCACAGTTTATAACCAGAGTGATGAAATAAACATGTAGTTCTAACCGTCAATGATCTTGAGCTACACAGTGGGGCAGGTTGCACATCTTCCCTGTATCTGATGCGTCACAGTAAGGTAGAGATACTTTCTACTTAAGACTATTAAAAAGTTGTGGTATTATAGGATTCTGAGAATAAAAATCATCCAGCAACTTTCGAAAAGGAAGATGGGCACATTCAGGACAAGTACTTTAAATCACTTTTCATATTTTTTTATATGTTATAATATCAAATTATTCGTATGTTTGGGGAAAAAAAGCCTAAAAAGATAAGAAGACTACCTACAGAATGACTTTATTTGATGAAATTATAGTGTCTGTAATTACTAAATCTACAGTAAAAAGGCAGTTTGACTCCATATATTGCTGTCAGTAAGCCAGCGTGCCTGTTTATTATGCAAGTGAGGGGGTATTTACAGATCAGGCTTCTCAATGCCAACTGTCACACTGAACACTTTCTTTGAAGATCTAAGATGCAAACTGCTATATATTATTGAGCCTCTCAAATGGAAACGGCATTAAGTCCAACTGTTGGTCAAACGAAAGTTAAAAAAAAAATAAAGGCTACAGATAATGATTTTTATCAAATTCATATTTTTCACAGTGATGCTTAAATGTGAGATGAGGAGGAGAAGCAAAAGAAAAGGAATCCACTAAGAAATGCTCGGAGAGTGTGCCACGTGATAGACATAATAGGGTATCTGCCTTTCAAGCTTGACTCCCCCGATTTACTGCTAAAGTGCTCCAGGTGGATCAAGGCACAATTGTACAGTGTCCCCTCACTCACACACTTTAATTATGCACACATTAAAAGGTAGAGCATTCAATTTGAATACAATGTACAAAATTAGAACCTTACCTAAACCTTTTAAATCTTCCAAATTAGAACCAATTAGAAAGCCAATTTTCTGGTATTTCAAATAAATTCAATTTGTATTAATCTAGCACTTTAGGATGCTGGGCAATGATCTCCACCATAATTCATGGGATGTAGGGAAGACACAGCTCTATTCTGAATAGGAGAAAATGTCATGAGTGTCTCTTATACTCTGTGAGAATCAAAAGCTAGAAGTCAAATGCACACACAGGTAAAGGGTATTCGCAAGCAGCCAAACTGGCACAGCATAGTAGAGGATAAGACGATAGGAAAAAAATTTATTTTCGTTATTGTGGAGATCATATTATAAAGTATGTGTGTGTGCTAGCTTTTGACTGCAGGCAACACCAAATGCAATACAGAATAGATTAAGCCAAAAGAAACACTTATTATCTGCCACTGCAAGACATTCCCAGGCATGGTGGTCGTAGGGTTAAATAGTACAGCAACTCAGACCATCGTGAGGGTCATGATTACGCCCAACTTTCAGCTCCTTTATCCATGAAGCATCAGCCTTCTCCTTCCCTAGATTCTCTCACGATCACAGCACGGTTACAAGCAGTTCTAGCTGCCACACAAATATAACAGCAACCAGCAGAAGAGAAATTACTTCCTGTGCACATTTTTAAGAGTTCGAAAAACTTTCCCCGACATCACCCAGCAGACTTCCTCTTACACCACAACAGGCTGAAACTGCATTGTATGCCATTGCACCAACCAACCATTGGGAAGAAGTACGGGATTCCCATGACTGACGTATAGGCTAATAAGATTTACCCATGAAAGCGGGATAAAGGGGGTATTTTTTGCCTGAAAAAAAATATGGCTTATCTAAAATCAGAAAGAAGGAATAGCTGTTAGGTAAGCAACTGACCTGTGATTTTATTATTATTTTGTAAATTGTATATGTTGTTCATTCAAGTCTCATGTCCCCACATTAATTCATTGGCGCACAAGAGAAGGTCAAATTCAGGAAGAATAAGCCAAATCACTTTTTATGCTTCATATCTGATATATTTAGCATGTAAACAGCCTTCAGGCCCAGCTATGCTCAAGTCTTTAAATCCCAATGGTTTTTCACCTAGTGTGTTCTCTAAGTTCAGTCTTTCGTAATCGTTTCTACTGCAGCATATGTCACGTTGGGTTTTAACCATCCGTATGCATCTCTATGCATCCGGATGGCAAATGAACTACATAAAATATATCTAAAGCACCTAGGATCATGCCAGACACATTGTAGGCACACTATTTATTCATTCAACATGTATTCATTTATTAGTGAGGCAGAATTCCATGGACCCTGGAGTTAGCCTGTTTCAATTCATATCTTCTCTCCAGCTGTGCAGTCTTTGGTAAGTTTTCATATCTATAATAGACAGATAATATTGCCTGCTTCATGAGGTTTATTTTGTAAGTATTAAATGAGCTTTTGCATTTCAAGCTCTTATAAAAATGTCTCGTTAATAGTATGGGCTTATTAAGTATTAGGTATTTTATTTATTAATATACTGTTTTTAACTGGAGGCTGCAGAAATTTCCATCGTATTTACCACAATCTGAACTGTGTAAAGATCGATTTTAAAGTTTTGCTTCCCTGTGTGAGAAAACAATGACAGTTTGCACACCGTTTGATAAAAGAAGGCTTTGAGTCACAAGCTTATAGTTTCTCTCAAGTGCCTGCAGCTCAGAAACAGCAAGAGTTCAGAGATGGGTTTCAGCAAAGCAAGGGAGAATGGGAATTCCAAATGATTATTCTGTGGCTGCTGTAGAAAACATTTTGAGAGTCAGTTGGCTTGATCCAGCTAACCTGTATATCTCTTCCAAAACTGCCAAAAGCATCTGGCTTTTTTTTACTGTACAAAAGTACAAAACTGTACAGAAGAGGTAACTTCAATTAATATTGTACACAATGACATTGTTGATGAAAACTGTGTTAAATTGATCCATGCAAGATTTCCATTCTGTCTCTTGGTTTTCATATCTACCTTTTTTATGAAAAAATAAAAAAAGACTTTGACCCTTACTGTATCATTTTTAAAACTCTACAAAATGCACTTGAAAACTTTATAATGCATTTGAAAAAGCCCTTTTACTATTTTTTCTTGATCATGACCCTGCCATTCTTACCAAAATCTTGGGAGGCCCTTTAAAGCTATAAAAGTTCTCCATTATTGAGTGGTGCTTTGAAAATAAATTACAGTTTTTGAAACTGCATTAGTAGAGAAACAGGTGTACAATAAATGGATTACTAGAAAAACAATGTTAAATTTGTGAATTTATTACTAAAATCTTTTAGAAACATCTCTTAAATCCCAATTTCCAAGATTTCTTTCCTTATTATAGGTGGGAAATTTTCAATTTGTATAAGAACTCGATTTTCTGTATCATTATCACAGTAATTCAGTACTTGGGTTTTGACTTGGATAATGTTTTGTTTCCATTCTTTCATTCTCTATATTATAGGTCTAAGGGGGGAAATAATCTAGCAATGAATATAGTTTTCATTTGGCTCAGGGATTCATTTTTATTTTAGCTAGTTCTTTTGAAATTTATGTTGACTATAATTGCTAAATATAATTGTGGTGATTGATCTTCTGGGAATGAGAAACTCAGTTTGTTTAAATTTTATACCATTTATTACTTTATAATACATTATTTGTAAACAATGCTCATGCTTTCTCTTCATTCCTTGGGAAATCTCTATTTCATGTACGCTAAGAAACCATTAATTACAGGATGCAGCATGATTTTATATACCACTAAGAAAAAATGCTGCAAATCAAACTACGTCAAAAAACTCGTATCACTTGAATTTTTATCTTGCACTTATTGAAAGATCATTGGCTTACTTAGATTTTATTTTGTCATTTTTGTACATACAAATGAGGAAAATGAAAGCAAAAGAGATGGGTCAATAAATTGCAAAGGTTTCTAAATCTGTTCTCAACTCAGAGTTGAGGATGCCCAACTTATCTTACACACGGTTTTCCTTGGGGCCATCCAGTGCTCGATAAAGCATTTCTTTAAATATTGTTCCATCAGGGCTTCTACAATCTTCCAAGCTGTTGGACCCTTGTTCTGCAGTTCTGAGCGTATACTCTTACAGTAGAAAGCTTCAGACACAGCCAGGATTCAGATCCCTGCCTCACATGGCCTTTACATGATTTGTCACTGGAATGTCAGTGGGAGTAAGAAGACAGCTGGGTGTGCACAGGCCTGGCTGACAGTGATAGTGAGATGCCATAGGTTATAAGGCAAATAAATCCTCATTTCAGAGAGAGAAAAACGTGGAGAAAAAATGTTGTGTGGGGAAAAAAAATGTATTCGCAGTTGAATGTTTTAATCACTCTGTTATCAATGAATCTCCATGGCACTTTTCTAAACCTACACAGTAGGGGCCCCACATCACTCAACATCATCAGTTCTTTCATTTCACACACACACATCCAGTGATGAATGCAGAGCAGACTTAGTAACAGAATTCACCACCCTGGCTGTAAATTCAGCTGCTCCAGAAACAACTAAGCCTAGTGAACCCACACAGTAGGTTTTACTTCTCATTATGCTTCCTTGATTACAAGGTATGGATACTCAGATTACTATCAATATCAGTATTTGCAAGATACTAGGTACTAAAACAGAACTGAAAACCAAGCCAAAGGAAGCAGGACAACCAGAGGGATGGGACTGCACGGTGGTCGCAGATGTGAGCCCTGGGATCAACTGCGTTTGGAACCCTGACTCCCCCACTAATTAACTCCGTGACAATGCGCGTGTTTCTTCTTTTCTCTGTGCTTCAGTTTCTTTAGGGCATTTCATAGCTTAAATTCCTGAAGGAGAGAATCTTATTGGCTTCACTCACTTTTTCATGCTGAACAGTGACATTTAGCTTCAGGCCAGCGTCTAAGTGAGGTGCCCGTGAATCAGGTACTCACTCCTTAAATTCGCTGTGCCCGTGGCTTAGGGGGTGATCATACAATCTACATGGACTCCTCTCCATCATTAGAGTCTGTAAGCAGAACAATTTCCATGGAAAAGGACTATGGATGGGCACTGACATCTTCAGTACCTCTCGCACCCACCACCTGCAGGATCCACAGTCAGATCTCTTTTCAGGAAGAAAAAAAATTTTTTTTTTTTAAATTTTAACAGATACAAAGATTTTGAACAAGTTGGGCCAGCTTGGCGATAAACCCTAGTAATAATGGCACTTTTGCCATCATACATTATTATTTTTTTAAACAATGAAAATTAGAATGTGATGGGAATATAACTGAATTCTTATTTTTCCCAGTGTCCTTCCACCTTTAAGGACGAGGAATCTTGAGGAACTGCTTTTCGCTTTGTCTTGGGGAGATAGAAATGGAAGTGGATAAACACCAGACAACCTGGAAAACTAAATTGTATAAGATAAAGATAGGAAATAATTCACATTAAAAATATGAAAACCAGAAGCTGGTACGTCAATTCTAATGTCTAGCAGGAGTAGCTGACTATTTAAAAGTTTGATCTCTGGTTTTTAATACAAATGTTGCTGTTCTGCTCTTTGGAGCCCCTAACATCTATACCTGTCTCTGCTTGCTCCTTTTGGACCCAGATTTCCTAATTCCTGGTCCTGCTGTTTTCTTCTTATTCATGCTTTGCCCTCTGCGTCCCATGATCCGGGTAGTGTTTTCAGTTGTGCAACTATGTCAAGGAGGTAACTGTGAGTTGTAATTTACCACTGTTG
The DNA here is from genome assembly GCF_030028045.1 of Hippopotamus amphibius kiboko. NCBI lineage: Eukaryota > Metazoa > Chordata > Mammalia > Artiodactyla > Hippopotamidae > Hippopotamus > Hippopotamus amphibius. The sequence continues at coordinate 39,125,436 of NC_080192.1, read as the reverse complement.
GTGTCAAGAGGTGCCATCATGGGGCCTGTCTGAGTTTCCATAGTGGCAGGAAGAGGCGGCCAGGAGAAACTGGAAGGCTGCCTTGATGGTGTGAGTTGGCATCTTAGTCTCCTTTTCTCTGGCTCCACACAGAGCATAGGACTCAGCAGACACACACAACATGTATCGAGTACCCAGCACGTGATAAATAAGACATAACAATAGATGAGTATGGTTCTCCCCTTGGGAGGGAAAAAAGAAACTAAGAAAGAAAGAAAAGACAACACTAAGGAGAGCGGGGGGATGTCGATCAGACAGAAGGAAAGACAGAGAGAAAGGGGGGAACCAATACAGCTGTAGAAGCCCGCAGAGAGACAGGTTTGGAAGAAGGGATGGAGAACCCGTAACAGCACCTTCCATGGAGCCAGGAACGGGAGACTGTGGTGATGGTTTCCGTGGGTGTTTACTTATCTCCAAACTCATCGAGTTGTACACATTCAATATGTACAGTTTTTGTATGTTAACCATATCCCAGTCACTCAATAAAGAATTCTTAGGAAATGCAGCTGGCAACTGTTCAGTATTCCTCCCTCCTCACATTTTTCCAAGGACACCTTCAGCATAATAACCTCTACACCTCTTCAGTGTTTGTACCCGTGATATTTGTAGGACTGAGGAGGAACGTTGATTCATGTTTTCAAAATAAAGCTAAGCAGGCCCATTTGTATTCACTTTGCCAAGGCATCTGTGAGAGATACTGGCTGAGAACCATACTCTTAAGCAGAATTCTCCTTGCACCTCTTGGGAGACTTTTGTGATGAAATAAGTGGCTAAAATCTGGAGGTACCTAGATCTATTGTGAATCAATAGATTGAAGATAAAGGGCCCGGGAGCCTGTATGTTTTATGGTTTCATAAAAGTAGGCTGCGGGCTATGCTTCCATTTGCTCCAAGGTCTGAAAAACAACCTTTCATCTCTTGCCATTTTATTGGTACTATTGCCAGAAGTTAGCTTCCTCCTGCCATGACAGGGACCATACAATCTCTGGCTGTCCTCTTACTTCCTGCAAAAGAAAGTATATAAACCGAAGAGATGCTACACCTCAAGCCTGACATTCAAACATTTGCAAACTCAGGGAGGATTTTGATCATGCTGCTAGAGTTCACTTACTGCCTAAGGATCCTTGAGTTTGGAAAGAATTTAAATGAAGCTTTCGACAGTGGTTTATTTTTTTCCCCCCAAATTTTTCAGAGTGTGTATCATAGGCTGGATTCCCTGGGAAGCTGCTCTAAGTCAGAGGTAGCTTACTGGGGATGCTTTCCCTGTAAAGGAGTGGAGGAAGCAGGTTTAGGCAAGGAGGGTTACTGAACTGAGATGCAGTTACCCCAGCCTTTAGCTAATCCTACAGGGGTCTTCAGAGATGAACCAAATTAAGGCAGGGGGACATGCCTTTATACCGGCCTCCCAGTCATCGGATATGGGCTGTCCCTGGGGAAGTGGGTTTAACCTTGGGCAAAGCAATTCCCTTTAGCCAAGGGTGATTCGTTAGGAGAGACTCCTCAGCTGTGAGCTGTCAGCAGGAGCCCTCCCTGAGACTGAGCGCCTCATTCCTGAAAGGGAGGGAGGGATGCACAGCACGTCCTCTTAGGGTTTTCGCATACACTTACAGAGGGTCAAGGGAAATTCTGATGGAATAAAATGAGTACATTCTGCCCTTCACCTCAAAAATACTTTCTAACACATTCTGTTTTATCTCCTGGACTCTGTAACAATTTCTGCAAGAATTACTTTCAGTTTAGGGCATTTCAGCATTCAAAGACTTTTTCTTAGTCATAATATATTTTTCAATATTTTTTGACCTCTTCTCCCATTTGTTCTTTAATTTTGCACGCTATTATGATAAAATACAGTAGTAGAGATGGAAATAGTTCTTTCAACAAAAATCATTATGTTTATGCAGCATGGTAGACCATCTCACTGTATAATCCGAGAAATCCATATCAATTTGTAGACCTAGAGATAGACATAATTAAAGTCCTACTAAGTAGAATAAATGTAAGGGACAGAGGGAAGTTGTCATGGCAACCAAAAAATCCTGATTTTCCTCATTTTATACCACAAATGTATTAACCTTTGTGATACCTTAAAATTTTTCTACGTTCTATTTTAACCAGTGGCCGTTTTGCATATTATATTTGCTAAATATGTAGCTGAATCCTTCTTTCTTGCAGGTTAGCTTTTTATATCACGTCGTAAAGTTTTTGTTTGTTTTCGTTTTTTAAATCCGGCATTAGAAAATAAATCTCTTTCTGCAAGGTACAGTTTTCTCAAGAACAAAACAGTTTTAAAGGTTTTTTTCCTCTGTGTAATTTAAAATAATTCAGGCTTATAAAATATTGACAGTGTAAACATTCGGGGAAAAGAAACAGTGAGTATCTTACCACAAGGTTGACATTTTTAAGTGTTATCTTTCCAACCTCCTTTATACAAAAGATCTTACCTAGAAAAATTGGACATACTTTATATAATGTTTCATAATTTGCATTTTCATCTAATACTCTATTTCCAGGTTTGTTAATATTTACCTTTAAGATAATTTTAATAACATTATTTTATGGATTTCCATAATTTAAGTCTCTCTGTTAGGTAGTTTCTGGTCTTCTAATACTATAAATAAGTTACTATAAATATCCTTATATTAAATTAATTCTTTATTGAGGATTCTTGGAAAAAAGAAGGAGTGCTTCTACAGCTGTTATCATGTTCTTTTGCTTTGGCCTCTATAAATTATTTTTCTAAACTGTGGTCTTTACCCATTGCCAAGTTTTTGGTATCCTCACCTTCACATCTGTATTTATCCACATTTACAATGAATTTATATTAACTTTCAGTTTTTGGACTATTTGTTAAACATTTTTTTTGGTCAGGAGGGATTTGTATTTCTTTCTTTTAGAATGGCTTGCTCGTGTCCTTTGTACTCAGCTTTCTTCTAGGCAGGAATTTATTTTTCTATTCAATAATATTTCTCTTGGCATATTTCAAGATGTTAAATTCCACTTTAATAAACTCAATGGCTATACCTCAAAATTAATCAATCTCTTTCCTATTAGTAAGATGATTTGTGTTTTCTATTTGCTGGTAAACCAATTCAAAAGAAAATCATAAATAACTTTCCACTACTGATTTAATTGTTTCATAATACTTAAATGTTATTAATGGAGTAGACTAGTGGAAGGAACCTTGGATCAGGCTAAATCTGCGTAAAACAAATCACTTAACCTCTCCACAACCCTTTTTTTCCCTGTAAAATATGACCAAGTTACTTTTCAGGGTTGTGATGAGAATTGAGGCTATTATACGTAAATATCAATGCCAGCATTTTGGCACAAAATAGGTTCTTAAATGGCATCTTTAGTTTTTATCAGTCTCATTTAGTGCTATTGTATCTTAACAGGTCCCTTACTATAATGATTTTCCAAACTGTAGGTCGCAAACCAACAGTGGTTTGTGAAACTAATAAACATAACTGGAATTTTTTTACTAAAACAGAACAGAATAGATTGGAATATATCGGAATATTCACACATAGTAAGAGCTAGTTTATTCTGTGAAAAGTGTTCAGTATTTAACATATAGGGGGAGAGTGTGCATACTGGAGCACAGTACACAATGTACTTCTTACTAAGGAGTATAGTCCAAAACTCCTTCAAGAAAACCACAATTTTATTAGATTTTAGTCTCACAGTGTACAAGTTCCTTATACTAGTGGCTAGGACACTAGGTTCAAATCTCAACTCCACTAATTACTACTGTCTAACTGTGAACCAATTGCATAAATTCTGTATGCCTTAGTCTCCTTACCTGTAAAATGGGTGCTAATTATACTTCTCTCATGGGAGTGGTGTGAGAACTGTATGATTTCACATATCTAAGATACTTAGCAGGTCCTCAATGTGTTGGCTATTTTTTTATCAAGACTTGAGTAGAATATACATTTTTTTCCTGAATAAACAAACACCACCACATGCACTAAAGTACATAAGAGAATATAAAGTCATCACATTAGTCAGGACTGAATAATCAGCTAGTTTTTCCATCTGCAAAATGATGCTTCTTGATAAGCGTCTTATTTCCATAAATGTGCATTTTCGAGAGCCATGTAACTATTCTTAGTTTTATTATTTACAAACAATATCTCTCAAAATATAAAGGAATGAAAATAAATTCAGCAATTAGTCTTTGTCAGTATATTAGATCCTTAATGCCCATTATATCTTTATAATTTGTGAAAGACTTTTTTTAATTTTCAGTGGTGTATATTAAGTGAAAGAAGCATTGTCTATATATTTCTTACATAATCTTTCCACGATTTTTAAAAAAAATCAGAAATGGCAGGGATAATATCATTGGATAATAAGTTACAAGTTTATGGATTTTCCCTTTGTATGATGAAACACCTTCCAAGCACACCTTATGTCTGAAGAGGGTCCTTTTTGGAAGTTATAGACACATTCTTTGCCTCCTTAACAACAACAACAAAAAGTACTGAGTAAACTTCAAGTGCCTTTTCTAAATGTTGATTGTGTTTAATAAAAGTCTTATTTTTTCTATAACCTTTTAGATCATTCAGCTTATATATAGAAATGTTTTATATTCCAAAATCAACTGGGGAAATATGAAAATATCTAACAACCCAAGAGAAAGGACCCAAACATCTGTGTGCACAGAAGCAATAAACAACTGTGTAGCCACTTGGAGGGAGCAGCCAAACGCCAGGCTCGTCCCAGCAATGCCACCCCACTTCCAGAACATGACAGACATTGAGCTGAAACAGACAACATGCCTTTAATTTTACGATAAAACTGTTGTATTTAGCTATTTTCTGTAGCACAGTCATTTCCTTTAAATCCCACAGTAAACCCACATAATTCCTCAAATATCCTCAACTATCCTGAGGAGATACGTAATAAATGCATATCACATCTGGCAATTCTCATAGCAGAAAACAAATTCATTTTTTAATACATACAGATATTTCATGCATATGTACGTGTTCGTGTGCATGTTTGTGTAGTTGTAGTCTTGCTACTTCACATGAAATATAAGAGTTAAGGTATCAGCAGTATCAATAGTTTCACCTAGGTTGTGCCAACAGATTTTTGCAGGGAGACAAAAGCCAAAGCTACACAGAATCAGAAAATCAGGAAACGTTTCTGGGAAGTGACCTTGAGTTAGAAAACATAAAATTTGTCCACAATCTGGAAAAATCTGAGCTGCCAAATGCTATTAGGAAGGAAGGGAGGGATGGATCAATCGACTGACTGATCAGTCAGTCAATAGAAGGAACAAACGTATATGCCAGACATTGTGCTGAATTCTTTGTTTAGATTAAAATCGTACATACTTGGTATGATTATTCTCCTCTTACAAATGAAGAAACTCAAGAATAGAGAAGCCCTGAACTCCTGTCTGATTCTACCCCTTAGGAATGTATTGTAGCTACTAGTGAAAAATTCAAAGCTTTGAAAAGAGAACTAATCTATAATAAAATTTGATTATGTACATATTTATATCAGCCTCATCCATTATCTCCTTTCAGGACACCCAAAATCTGTAGATTTTGATTAAGATTTTAATAAATCCCATACATCTGAGATTATTCTACTTTCAATTGTACTTTCACTAAATATGTAAGTAGGCATAATTAATTCACAGAAGATTTGAATTATGTAAAAACCCTTTACCTGTCTGCTGGTTATTTCCATTTCTTTGCAACTCAAGAGGGTTTTATGGGTCCATCAACTTCCCTGCTGAGACTGTGATGTTAGGCCCAGGCCTACTTATATTTATCTATTTCTGCCCCAAATCATGTCCACTCTCACCAGCACAGCCTGGAATCTTACATCACACAGTAACATTATTAAAGTTCAGATGTTTAGATTGGAGACCATGACTTCAATTGTACCCCTTTAGAAGACCTTCCTTACATTTATAGAGCACTTCACATGTACTAAGAAAAATCTAGGCAGAAAGGTTTCAATTTGTCATATTTCAAAAGATGTGTAAGTTAAGAGGTTTAATGCCTTGTCAAACTTCTTTCAGCTAGTGAAGAAAACTAAAACTATTTTCTGTATTCAAGGCTGATTTTTTCATTGACTACCTTAAGGATTCATTTTTTTAATATTTTGGATATAAACATTTAAAGTAATTGAATTACTTTAATTTAATAAAATAATTACTTTAAGTAATTTAATAAAATAATTCAATAATATAATCAAACTAAACTGAAATAACTAGACAAGTCATGTTTTATCATCAGTGCCTTGGTCAATCATGCCACATTTACAGTGGCTTCAAAAATTCACCCAGCAAGACAAGTAAATTATTGAGCATAGTATTATCTACAGTAAATGTCAAAAAAAAATAACTCAGAGGAAAGCATACTATCAATAAATGAGATTCAAGAACTAATTTCTATATAACATTCAGGAATCTTAGAGTATCAATGTTACAATAGTATTCTTTACAACCATTTTAAAATTTACTAACATTTTGAATGTGTGCTATCATTTATAATTTATCAACACTTCCAATATAAATATTTGGTCTCTTCTCTCCTTTTAGAAAACGCAAAACGTTTAGAGTACAGAGCGTGTGTGTTGTCAGCAATTGTTTCATGGACATTTCAGTAGGATATGGGTTAAAAAGTTAAATCTATATAGCAAATATTGCCTGTATGAGTAACTAATAGATTTGACAGTTTTATTTTATTGTTAGGAGAAAATGCTTTCAATAACTATGTCTGGTCTTACCTTCTGGGGAGGAACCTTCTCTGTGGTTCCATAAATATTTCATGAACCAACATAAAGTAATATGCTAATGACAGACTATTTACCCAGTGAGCAGGTGTACCCTCTGATGTTTTTTCATCTCTAGAATAGCTCGGGTGTGGCGTCAGTTAAACCATTTTTAATTGTTCTTTTTTTGCTTCCCTCCCCTCACAGTTTCACCTGCACCGAAAATGGTGAGCGAGAGTCATCATGAGGCCCTGGCAGCCCCGCCAGTCACCACTGTGGCCACTGTCCTACCAAATAATGCCACAGAGCCAGCCAGTCCTGGGGAAGGAAAGGAGCATGGCTTTTCTAAGCTGAAGGAGAAGTTTATGAATGAGCTGCATAAAATTCCATGTGAGTATTATATAGTGCTACTGGAGTAAAAATACATGGTTGAAAATTGACGTACCCATTGGGGAAAAAAGCAGAATTCCTCTTCACCTAAGTGTACATTTGATTTTTTATTGTTGGAATGGTAGTGTTCCAAAAATAAAATGGAATATTCTTGGGAGTGGAATATTCTTCTTAAATCTTTAAATACACTTGATAAATGAAAATCCGATGTATAAAAAAACTGTGTCTTGTGTTTACTGTGGGTGGGCTCTTTTTTTTAAATCTTCTTCAGTGTCTCTTTCTCCAGAGAAGGTTAATCTTTATGGGTTGTGCTGTATGTATTTTAGATTTCTATTTATGAAATTATTCCATTGTAAAGATTATTTCTAAGCAATGGCTAAAATGTACTTTCCCATTCTTACAAGTTCAGTTTTCTTTCACTCATTTGTTACTATTTCAAAAGCATTTGCACAGTTTTTAACATTTTCTTTGTTGTCATCAGGAAAGAGAATAATTTGGACCTGCGTTTATTTGTGTGGGTGTAACACTAAGTCCAACCAGTGGCATTTAATTTAAATCATAAACTCCAGGTTGGTCTTTTTGCTTCAGATGTGAACGTTTACTATGCACTAGACACTTCTCTAGGTTCTGGGAAAGTAAGTTTTGGCCCTTAGTGGGGCCAAAGAAATAATCAGTAAGGAGGCAAATGTATATGGTACATCATAAAATGGTAAATACCATAAGGAAAACAGAAGGAGAGTACGTGACGTGGGAAAAGGAAGGGGGTAGAGGGTAAAAGGTTATTATTTTTTCGGATGATCTGAGTCGATTTCCTTTGTAAGGAAAGCTGGAGGAAGTGGTGGGGGGGGGTGCGGGGGGTCGTTCTAAAACCTGTGAAATACGAAGGCCCTGAGGCTAGAAGCTGCCTGGAACAGCAAGGAGCTCAGTGTGCCTTCAGGAGAATAAAACAAGGTAGAGAATGGCAGAAGACAAACCTGAGGCCTTATTATATGGAGCCTTGTGAATTGTTCTAAGGAAGCTCGATTTTACTCTGAGAGAAATAAAATGCCTTCAGAACGTTTTGAGCAGAGCTATCCCATGATCTGATGGAGGTTTTTCTTAAAAAAATCACTCTTGCTGTTGTGTTGAAAATGTGCTTAGAGGGGTGAGGACAGAAGATAAAGCAGGCTGTGCAATAATCTAGATGAGAGATTTACAGAAGTTATAAGAATTATTCTATAAGGACATTGAGAAATTAAATGAATACTACAGGGAATCAACTTCTTATTCTCCCAGGGGTTAACAACTTGTTGATCTGTTTGTCCATTTTTAACAAATTCAGGTACATCTGAGAGACACTCAGCACAGCTGTCAGTAATTTCCATTCTCAGCAAGAAGCTTCATAACCTAGGGAAGATGGAGATGGTCCAACAGAGCGAGCCCTAGGATGGGAAGCGCAGGCTCTTAGGTTCTCTTCCTTGCTCTGCTGCTGAGCTGATGGACCGATTTGGGTATCTTTTGATATGACTTTGAAGTCATAACTACAGGGCAAAAACCAAATGCATCTGTCATGGGGGCAAATTCTCACTCGAATATTTTATTGAAATGCTTGCTTTAAAAGAAATGTGTTATAGGGAAGCAGAGAAAGCAATGAACAACAACAAATCAAATTTGTCTTCAACACCATTTCCTTCTCTGGACGAGTAAACAATAGGAGAAGCAATGGCAATGTTGATAACAGCGGGGTTTAATGTTCCCTGTGTATCCACATACCCATTCTCTCATCTCCTTTAGGCCTTTAACTATAATAAATTTTTAATTTAATTTCTAACACCAAAGAAAGCATCATTTCAATGCTTGACTGTGTCATTCACATCGAAAACAAGTTGTTTCCATATTTATAGTGATAACTCCATCTTTTAGCCTTCTCCATTTAGGACCAGCTATTACTTTCTATTTTCCTCTCTGTTCATCAGCAGGAAAAGAATCAGCTGGGAAAAAAATATCTTCTGCAGCTCTCCCTTCTTTTTTTTTCTTTCCCTTGGCTAATCTTATTTCCTTCCTTTCTCCCAAGTCACTGTCCCATTCCTGTGTTTCTTTCTGGGGCACTGGAAATTAGACCAGGTAATCAGTCTTCCTCCATGGAGGTTTGCTTTTGACCAGCAACCTAAAATAATAGAATGCCAGAGGATCTAGGTAACACCTCTAGAAATATTACGTTGCTAGCTCTCTCCATGATTGAATGGGAAGAAAGAACCGAAGTACCTAAAATTTTTAAACGGCTTGGTAAATAAGTTTAGAAAAACTAAATCATAAACACAGCCATGCAGTTTTAGGATAAATATGTAACTGCATATTTTACACTTTCATTTTAATCCATCACAATTTTTACTGCCCATGTAATTGAAATTTCTAATGGGATTTATATACACAGGGAGCAGCACTCAACAGAAATGAAACATGCCCCTAAATCAAATTCCTTGAGGAGTGTATGTTATATAAAGGTCACCCCTTTTGACTTGGTGTGATACAGTGTGACGCTAATGACAGGTAACACATTAGAGTACTAATTGATTTCCATCTCTGAACTAAATGTTGGCTATCTGGCAGATGTGTTTTTTTGCAAAATTGATAGCAAACAGCTTTAGTCTGTCACTTGCAATTCCCACTTGTGAGAAGAGCGGTGTCACAGTGGCAGGGAGCGTGCATGTCATTAGTTTGGTAATCTGCAGAGTCCAGCGCGGAGCATACTCAGACCAAACTGCCTGGTGATATCATCCACACCACCACAGGGCTTCAGAGAAAAGAAGCAAGAGGAAATGCTGAATGTGGAGCACTTTTATCTGACAACTCGTTCTGCACGCTGTTATCTAAATGAAGCACACCAGGCTTTTCAGAGTGTTTCTTTATTTTGCAACTTTGATTTTCCTATGACGAGGGCCATGGTTGCTTTGTAAAGCATGAACTCGTGTCATCCAAATAGCTGTGATTAAGGTTTTGATATTCATGAGCTTCTTGAAGTCAAGTGCACCTTTCCTGAAGCACAGCAGAAAACCAAATAGCCGGAGCTTGACTCTCAGTCTAGTATAAGAGCAAGTGGGCTAAGGGTAGGTATGTAATTTGTGCAGAAATACGATTGGATAGCCAGTCTAACACAGGGATCAAAAACACAAGCTTTGGTTACAGACTGCATGGACTCAGATCTTAGCTCTGCCACATCCTAGCTCTGTGACCTTGGGGATTATTTCATCTTTCTGTGCATCAGTTTCTGCTGGTATAATACGGAGATTAAAAACAATCTCTCTGTCATTGGGTTGTTGGGTAAAGGCATAATGCATAGGAAGTGCTTAGCAGAGTGTGTGGCACACAGTAAGCTTCCTGCAAGTGTCAGCTGCTATTAGAGTCAAGCTGTCATTTTTAACAAGTCTATTTCTCTTTTAGAAAAGCCCTCTATTCAAGTCAGACAGACACCCCAACAGAAAATTCCAGAACTTTGCAGCCAAATGTTCAAGCATTGCATTCTTTAAATCCATTCCAAGGATGCCTGTTCTAGGAAAGACAAATTCCTTCTTGGTGTTTCCTCTCCCCGTCATCTCTAATTTTCCTCTGTGATTTCATTTTCTTACTCCATCATTCCTTTTAGCCTACAGGTGTGCTCCAAGTCCACATATTTGCAAGTGCCTAGTGAAAGTCTGTGCATCATAGGTGCTTCAGAAATGTCAGTTTCCTTCTTACACGCTCTAAACTTTTCTTCTTCCCTTACCTCCTCCGTCTCTCACCATTCTCGCTTCCTCCTTCATATCTACATCTGAGTGGAAGCCATAACCTAGATCCTGACATCTGTTTCTTCAGCTCCCATTAACAACTCAGCTCCTTCCACTCTGATTTCCATCTGTGAAGTATTGTTTAAAGGGTCGCCAGATACTTCCTTTTGCACAATTATGAGGGTGACTGTCAGTCTTCACTTGGTCAGCTATCTCTGCATTGTTATGATCAGTGGTCATCATCTGAAAGATCTTGGTTTCCAGGAATCTACTCTCATTTCCTCCTCTTCCTGCCTTCCCTCCTTATTCTCTTTCATTGACTGGTCCTGCCTTTTCATCGTCTTTCCTTCCCGTAAGTGGCAGAGGTCATGGTTTACAGGGTTCCATTTTTAATCCTGTTCCAGTCTTATTCCACATGCTCTCACTGGACTGTCTCATTCCCCAGCTACTCAGATAAGAAATCTCACCATTATCCTTGTCTCCCTGATCTGTTGCACCTCCAATTCCATACCTGCATTCATTTAAGTCCTGTTAAATCTCTTCCTTAAAAACCTCTCAAAACCAGCCAGCACTTTGCTTTTCTCTCTTCCTGAATTCCCTTTCCTCATTAACCCTGACACATACTTTTTTTTTTTTAAATCACTCCACCAGTTCAAATGTTACCTTTTAGATGAGAATTTCCCTCATTTCTCAAAGCAGAAGTATTTGAGTCATCTTCCAACCTTTCAAAGTTCTTCATTAAAATATGTATCTTGGTTACCTTGTTTTGTTTTGTTATACCTGTCTTTCTCACTGAAATGTAAACTGCTCAGAGGCAGGGACAATTTCTTACACACATTCGTATCCCCCATACTTTGAAAGTACCTGCCGCCATGCTAGAAATAACAGTATAGGTATTACCAGATTACAAATATTAACATTACACCAAACATTGTGGTTCTTGTGCCATGCTTGGAAAAACTATGATCTCGAAAGTAACAGTTTTCAAACCTTTTTAGCCAAGGACCCCTTTGTTCAGATAAAATATCATACAGAAATCTATGTACAGCAAGTCAGAGCTGCCTTGGTAAGTTAAAGGTATCTTCCTCACCCTCCCAAGACATATCAGCAGCTACAAAGCCACCTGGCTGTATGGAACACAGTTTGAAGGCAGTGGCCTGAACAAGTAGTAGATATATGAATGTTACCCCTCACAGCAATAATCAGTGAAACTCAACAACCGCTAGTGATGTAACTGGTTAAATATGGCACAAGCAAATATTCATCCATGAGGAAAAATGCAGTCCAGTAAACTATTTTCCATCGTGGGACTGCAGAATGAACATAATGCTATTGCCACGTTAGTGTCAAGAACACAATGTTAATTCAAGAAACATAGGAAGACAACCCTTAGGAACATACAGTAATCCTTTACTGTAATTATTGTAACGATTGCCAGTGTTCACTGAGCACTTCACATGGAAGCATGTACTGTGCATTCTGTGAAATCAACCTCCATTCTGCCCTGTAAAATCTCTACTAGGTGAGAATAATTATTATCCCCATTTTACAGATAAGAAGGCTGAAGCCTAGTAAGACACACATGGTACAGGTTGTAGGTGCAGGGCTGTGTCAGGAAAATTTTTGCAGTTTTGTGATTATGCCTTCACAAAATATCACAGAGACTACAGATGACCTCCACTGTTGCTCATCTCAACTGACTTGAAACGCTTAGGGCTCTATGTGCCTCTTCAGAGATACTGGTTGATATTTGATGTTTGTCTTTTGTTATTTGTTTTAATAACTGAATACATGGAATACAAGTTTAATACTAATTCAGAGTTTCTCCTTGGCTTTAAAGGCAAGTGTTTATTCACTTTATGTTTCTGCATTTCTTCTATTGGACTCACTCTGATAGACTGTCATGTGAAGAATCCGTTACTACCTGAGTACTGAGAGTTAGCTTCTGTTGCATTGTGTAGGTGAACTCCTCAAATACCACCCACTGACTCAGCTTCAGCTCTCATCTTGTTAACTCAGTTCTTCTCACGCTTCAGAAAAGACTGGCTAAAATGTTAAGTGAAATTATTCATTGTCAACCTCTACTAAATTGAAATATCTATAAGAAAAAAGTTACAGCACTGATGAGTGTTATTTTCAGAGCAAGTGCTTTGCAATATTGAGTGACTTCACCAGTGCAATGCTGAAGGAATCTGTTTGGGACAAGGATAAGGGTTGCAGTTCACAGCACAATGTAGTGATTCATGCTTGCACTCAATAAACGGTTTAGTTTATTTATATCATTTTTCAAGTTTAATTCTGATTCAAAATGTAGGAAATACATATACACATGTACACATATATGTATATGTGTATATGTATTTACAATGTGAATTCAATGTGTGTATTTAAAGAGTTACCATGAAAAATTTAATCCTATGGGAGAAAGTCTGTTTGGTTCTTAAAAGAGTTGGCACTGCCCCCTACAGGATGTTGTGAGTACTCACTGGGGCGTTTTTACTGTGCAGAAAAATGGGCATGAGGGGCAGCTACTGGCATTTAGAGGCCCTGGGCCTGGGAACCTACACAACTTCCAACATGTGCGACACTTTCACACAATGAGAAACTGCCCACATTCTCCACAAATTTCTCAATCTTCCTGGGATGTGCATAGAGGAGGAACTCCTGTTTATAATTACCTGAACCTAGAATGATTTGACATACGTGAAAGTGTTTTTGCATGACTCTGATATAAACTGAATATTCTAGCTTTTATTCTCTTGTTTTCCTAACCTCTGAACGTTCATTTGCTCCTGACTTTTTGCATCTTCTGACTGTCTCATTTCTCTAAATCCAAATATCCCTTTGAACGGTTGCGAGCAGTTGCAACCTCATCGTGTCTTCTAGTAAAGTTTTGTCTGAAGATTTTTACAATTAAATGTGAATTGTTTTATTATAAATTACTGTATTATTTCTCCTATATTATAGTTAGCACATTTTATTGATTTGTAAAATTTGTGTGGGTATGTTGTATCAGCTATTATTTATACTCTGAGTAAAAGGATTGTTATAAAATATCCATTATAATACTGATTTTAAAGAGCAAGTGTGTAATCTGACTCTACCAACAGCCTATATTCCATGTAGAAACCCAACAAAATTATATGCCATTGATGCTGTATTTCAGGAAGGTTGTTTAAATGTGTCCTTGAATTTTGTTTCCCTCTTGGAAGCCTATTATGCAGAAAATTCCCCCAAGAAATCCATGCCTTTAAAATGAACTAGTGTTGTGAGATTTTATAAACTTCCAAAGCATAGGTAATACAGAGTAACAGTAAGCACATTAAGCCACCAAGTGAATTAAGATCTCAGCAGAGTTTCTAGACCTTATTTAGCTATATTCCATTAGCATTTCAAAGATATTAAGTAAACACACCTAATAAAATAAGGGGAGTGAACCATATCTTGGACATATATTAAAAATAGCTCAGGAATCACCTTGCTGAAATACTGTACAAATAGACAAATACATTTAAAAATAAGTTTAAACATCTGTTTCTCACCACATAGCAGTTGCATGTCAAAATACAGGCTACATTTTCACTCAGGGAAGTCTGACTACAAATGCAAATCTATAAAGAAAACAGCAAAAGGAAAGAAGCTGAAAGACTGCTGTTTTCTCCCTATTCTAATGACAATGTAGATCTTTTATCACGCTGCTGACCTGTCAGGTTTGCGCCAGTTTCTATTAAATTAGAGAATTTAGAAGTGGAAACCAGAGGGAAATTAGGCGATGTGCCGTTATCTTTTTAGCACTCGGCTTTATTTTTCTTTGTTTTGATTTTCATTTCTGAGAACACTATAATAAAGGGATGTGAACTTGTTATCTTCTGAGTCCACATGCATCCCCAGTCTGCCTTTTAAATGAACTTAGATAATTTTGAAATAAAGATTAAGAAGATACTGGCCCATTTAAAAGTTTCCTCACCAAGGAATACTTTCATTAAAACCACTGTCCTGGAGGAATCTCAAAATCACTTCAACCCTCTGTCTTTTTCTCTTTGAAGCTTTTTACATACATATAAGTTTTTTTTTAAGGCAGCTACAAATAACAGAAATATATTTGACTAATAATTATGCCATTTATGGAAAGGAGAGTATACCTGTCCACAGAAACTTATAAAAGCACCAAGATCTCCGGGTAGTAAACCTTAACTGATAGAGTTACATGTTTCAATGCCTTGAAAGTATTATTTTATTGAAATAATTTTCCTTTCATTAGGATTTGAATCAGACTCTTTAAAATCAGTAAACTATTGCAGTAGATTAAAACACTGCTGTTATATAGATATTACTCCCTAAATTCTTCTGTACACTTCAGGAGCCTTAAGTTTTAAGACTGACTATACTTCTGAGTTAGTCACTCAGAGGCTCTGGCCCAATATTAGATATTAACCCGGGTTAGGGCAGTGTTATTTGTTACAGTAAAAGGCCAGGGGGCAAGCTCCAGAGTTGGTCTGCCTGGGTTCTAAGTCCCAGTTCTGCCATTACTACTATATGACCTTGGGCAAATCATTTAATCGCTGGGTAAAATGAGGATAATCATAGGACTCACCTCTGGGAAGGTGTGAGCAATAAGGTATTAATATACATAAAGTGCTTTAAACATTGTCTGGAATATAACATGGGCCATATTCAAAATTCATAAATTCCTAATGTCTATTTATATGGCTCCTACTGTGTGCTGGGCTGTGTATGCCACGCTTAGGAACTAAGCTAAAGCACATCATTTTAAATGTGCACTTTCTGGCTTCAATAGCATACAGGCTCAGAATTTTTCTACCAGAAGGACCTCTGAATTAAAGTGTCTGAGCAACACATCAACAGTGTTGTAAGATATGATATGGTTTTTGCATACATTCCAGCCTCATCTGCAATTATTCACCCTCACACAGTTGCTTCGGCAATACAGAGACTCAGAGTTACTGAATTTATTAGCCACTTTGTCCCACGCTTCCAGGGCTTTGCACAAACTCTCTTCTCTACCTGAAATTGCTTGCTGGCCACTGCTCATCTAGCTGGACTACTTTTAGTTATGCTTAAGAACTCCACTCTTTTTTCAAGATCTTCCCGTCCTCATGCTACCAACCCTGTAATCTACTATTCATCAGCAGTTCTCCCTCTGTAATAAGTCTGTGCTTTACATATGTTCATAATTTTTACTTTCTATTTTACTTTTGTGCTCTCTCTTAATACCAACCAATCTACATGAGATCAGAACACTGTCTTTTCATCTTTGTGTCTCCAACCTCAGCACAAAATGCAGGTCCTAGTAGGCAGAATTATTACTCTCCTTTAGCTCAAAAGATCTTAGATGATTATGTTAACAAGAAAAAGGCTTCCAAGATACAGAGAACAGAGTAGCAGAGGCCAGAGGCAGGAGGTGGGATGGGAAAAATGGGTGAAGGGGGTTAAAAGGTACAAACTTCCAGCTATAAAATCAATCAGTCAGGACTGACGGATGGCAAAGTAAGCTACAGCATGGTGACTATAGTTAATCATACTGTATTGTATATTTGAAAGTTGCTAAGAGAGGAGATATTAAAAGTTCTCATCACAAGAAAAAAAACAT
Source organism: Hippopotamus amphibius kiboko (assembly GCF_030028045.1). Taxonomy (NCBI): domain Eukaryota; kingdom Metazoa; phylum Chordata; class Mammalia; order Artiodactyla; family Hippopotamidae; genus Hippopotamus; species Hippopotamus amphibius. Next base: position 39,108,916 of record NC_080192.1, on the reverse strand, counting down.
TTCTAACTGTGTGTAGTGATCGATGTTAACTAGATTTACGGGGGTGATCATTTCACAACATATGCAAGTATTGAATCATTACGTTGTACGTTTGAAACTCATATACTGTTATATGTCAATTATATATCTGTTTTTTAAAAAGGGCTTCCAAAGGGGTATTACCGGAAAGGGGTAATAATAGTCAAGGGTGAAATGCACCCTTATGCTGGACTCAAGCTGGGCCACCCTCCGGAGCCCCTGTGCTTTCCTCTCCACCACTCGGCCCTTCACAGTCATCTTTTCTCACCTTTGATTTTTCTCTCCCTTTGCTCAGCCTGTGTCATCTTCTGTTTTGTTTTCTTTCCTCCGTGCCTGTGTTGTATTACAATGTTAGCAACTGTTTGCTTCTCTTTGGCCTGGTGGCAGCCCAGTCTGATTCAGCGTTGAGATACAACAGGTCACCCAACTGGTCCTCAGAGTACACAGCTCTCCCCACAAGCATTTTTATTCAAGTGCAGACCTGGGACTTCTTGCTAGTTCCATCTTTTAGTTTTAAAAATAATGCATTGTATTGCAATGCCCAGGAAACAAGATGAGCTCACTTCTTTTAATGATGGCTGTGCTGCAGAGCCCAGGTTCCTGTGCGTTCACCGAGAGAGTTCAAAGATACCGGCAAGTGCTGTGTTACAGCAGCTTTTCCCGCACTGGGTCCTTTTGTGAGGTTTTCTCTGGTGAGTAGCTGTTTATAGGAAACTTGTATGAGTCTCCCTGTTTCACGTATCAGCCACACAAGGCACAGCCCTTTGATCTTCCGGGGGCTGTGGCTGCCGATAATGCCACAACAGCGGTGGATGCCATCTGAAGTGGTGCTTCCAAATGGCCTCGCCAGGCATCTTCTGCCCACACTAATTGGAACTGCTCCATGTCACCTCACCTCTCCACAGCTGCTGTCATCCATCCACCTTTCTTTTCCAGACCTGCTAATGTGGCTCTGATGTGATTTACCTGGCTGCCTTCCAAGTCCTCATGGGTAGAGAATCTATTTTGCTATTTTGCATTCCATAGCCTTCAGCTGTAACAGCAATGCCACGGATGTGAAAGCCCAGGTACTTCCATAAGAGTTCAAGTTTAAGGACCTTTCTAAAAGTTGAGCACCATGTGATTTTACCAGCGCTTCAATTACCAGAAAACAGTTTCTCAAAGTCAGTTCTGCTGCTTTTATCCTGCACTGGACCTCAATGCAGCTTTGCTTCTATCTGGACTCCCTGACGTGGCCATTCATTCAGCCAGGGACAGTGGACCTGTTTGCACAGGCACCCAATGCCATGTACCTTACCCCTTGGTTCCTGATACGTTAATCCTCTTTCTTTTTGAGTGTTCTTTTTCCCTTTGCCTCTTTCCATCACTAACAGATAGGTACTTTCTGAGGATTTGCCTTTGGCCTTCATCTACTTCTATGATTTCTTCATAATGTCAGGACTTCCAGTTCTCTCTATGTAAATCACACTCTAAACTCAGTCCCCAGTCTTGATGTCTCTATCGAGCTCTTCCCTTTTGTTAAATTAACTTTATTAAGGAATGGTTTACATACAATAAGAGGCACCCATTGCAAATGTACATCTCTGTGCATTTTGGCAAGTATATGAGATGTAATCACCCCTCCAAAAAAATGCCTCTAGTCCCTTTCCAGCAATCCCTGCCTTGGTTCTTGGTGATAACTGATGTGCTTTCTGTCACTATAAATTAGTTTTGACTGTTCAAGCATTTCATAAAAATGGAACTATGCACTATGTAGTCTTTTGCATCTGGCTTCTTTCACTGAGCCTCATGTTTTTGAGATTCATGCATGTTCTTTTATATATCAGTAATCCATTCCTTTCTATTGCTCAGTGTCCCATTGTATAGACGTCCATGGTTTACTTGTCTATTGATGAAAATTTAGAGTATTATCAGTTTGGAACTCTTAAGAATAAAGCTGCTGTAAATATTTTTGTGCAAGTCTTTGAGTTGATATATGTTTATCTTTTCTCTTGGGGAGTACCTAGGTGTGGAACTGCTGAATAGCAGTATGGTATTTTTCTTTACATAAAAATAATTGTCAAACTTTTCCTAAAATGACTGTGGTATTTACATCCAGCCAGTGATGTATGAGAGTTCTAGTTGCTCTGCACCCTTGTCAACACTTGGAATTGTGAATCTTTTTAATTTTAGCTATTGTAGTACAGGAATAGAGTTTATCATTGTAATTTTAATATGCATTTCCCTGGTAACTCAAAACAGACTGTAGATCTAAACATAAAAATGAAAATTGTAAAACTTCTAGAAGAAAACACAGCAGATAATTCAATGATCTTGATACAGGCAGAGTTGTTCTTTTTTTCCAGCTTTAGTGAAATATAATTGATAATATAACACTGTATAAATTTAAACTGTACAATGTGTTGATTTGGTACAAAATGGTTACCACCGTAGCATTAGCTAATACTTCAGTCTCATCACATAATTACCATTTCTTTTTTGAGCCGAGAACGTGCAAGATCTACTCTTAGCAAATGTCAAGTATATAATACAATATTATTGGCTCTAATCACCATTGTACATTAGATCCTCAGAACTTATTTATCTTATAACTGGAAGTTTGTACCCCTTGATCAATAGCTCCCCATTTCCCTTACCCAGCAATCGTCTGCCTAAAAGAACACCAAAACCATTAACTGTAAAAGAAAAAGTTGATAAACTTCTTCAGAAGTAAAGACTACTTTCTGAAATGCAGTATTAAGAAAATAAAAAGGCAAATCACATACTGAGAGAGAGTATTTGCAATATGTATATTTGACAAAGATGCTGTTTCTGGAATACATTTTTTTTTAATTCTTACAAACCAATACAAAAATGAGCAAAAGATTTGAACAGATATTCAGTGAAAGAAGATATACGTAATCAATAAATTCATGTAAGAATCAATTACGTGATCATTTACATTCAACATTTTTAGTTGTTAGGGAAATGCAAATTAAAACTACAATGAATTCCATTTTTAAAGCTCTCTTTCAGATCCATTCATCTGTATATGCCATTTGCAATTGAAATTTTATATATTCCAACTAACCTCACCTCCTTTTCCCCCCAACAAAATAGACACACACACACCTCTAACCTCAAGCTCAAAACGCTAGCTTCATGTTTGATTCTTCCCACTTTTTGTTGCCATTATCCAACCAGTTAACGAGTCCTCTTGCCTCAGTCTCTGCCTTCTCTCCTCTCCCTTCTTACTGCCACTGCTCTATTTGGGCCCTCCAACTGTATTCCAATTATTAGCACCTCCTAAGAGATTTTCCCATAATCATCTTCCCCTGTTGGGGGGAAGCCTGCATTGTAAATAAATCTTCCAGATGATTCTTCCTGGAGCACGGTTCTGAACACTCCAGTCCCTTGCTCAGAAACCTTTAGTATTTTCCCCCTTCGCTGATTTTTTAACTCCTTTATTTTCCATCCAAGACGCTCTGTAGTCTAGCCCCAACCTACTTTTCCAGCCTCATTTCAGCTTCTCTGAACTGAATTATTCACTGTTCCACAGAGACATGCCTCCATTTGCTGCCTTTATGCCTCAGTCTATGGTGTTCCTACATCTGAAATGCCATTACTCCCATCTCTGCATATCCAAGCCTCCCTATCCCAAAAGATTAACGCTCAGTTCATATGCTAGCTCTTCCATAATGCTCCTGAATAACCATATTACTCTTTTAATACACTTATTTTCTACTGTGTAGTATTGTGTTCATATCTTATCTTCCTTACCAGATTTTAAGTTCTTAGAAGATAGCCTCAGACTTTGACCCATTTTTTCATACTCTAGACTACATGCTATGTGCTTTATAAATGATAGGTAGTCAATATATATGTATGGCATGGATGAATTGCTTGGTGGTAGAATATAAAATAGAATAAGTTATCATCCTTATAATCTAGCAGGAGAGATGAGATATGCATAGAGACAGTATCAATGTGAGACAGTAGAAATGTGTAGAGGAGTCATCAAAGATGAGCCTGGAAATGTAATTTGGAATTAGTTTAGAGAGAGCCATCAATATCAGGCTAAAGAGTTTAGACTTTATTAAATCGTTAAAGAGGAGCCAGGAACCATTCAAGATATTTAAACATGGAAGTAACATAATTATAGTTTTCTTTTAGGAACATCAATTGGGCAGGAGAGATTGCAAGGGGAGAGCCTGGGGAGATGGACCAGGCAGGACAGAGGCAACTGAAGGAACAGTAGAGATAATGAAAGCATAAATTGATGTGGAAAGGAAGGCACAGATGTGACAGACTCTTTGAACATGCAGGTGACAGGCACTGCAGTTGGATCTGAGAGTGTGTAGGACAAAAAGAAGATGAAAAATAATTCCAGAGGACCTGGGTGAGCATTCCATGGTAATGCCCTGCAGGGAATGGGGAATGCAAGGGAGAGTTCAGCATTGGAAATTGAGGCTTGGGGAGTTGACCACATATAAATTTAGGTTGTGAAAGTAGATGGTTGTCATATGAAAGAATGTGTGGGGTTGGGAGGGGGGAGCCAATGATAAAATATAAAAGTCATGGATGAGTCGTGAAATTGATGAAGGGATCCATGAACTGTCAGCGAGTAGGTAAAGCAGAAGTGCAGAGTGTCATAGAAGCTAAGTAAAAAGTTTCTGAGAAACGGTAGCTAATTTGATTCGAAAGAAACATATGGAATGGACTGCTTGAAGTTTGGGAAAACAAAAATGAGTGAAGCATGCAGTCTATCCTTACCATGTTTTCAGCATGCGGGGGAGAGCGAGCAGATACCACCATCATCATTACCAGTATTCTTGAGTGATTAGCACAGGACCTCCGCTATGTTTTGAATTATTATTTGACCAATTACTCCTCATAACAACCTTGTTGGGTATGTATTTATGATTTGAATTTTATAAAGGAGTGAAGAATCTCAAAGATATTACGCAAAACATACTGTGGTACAGGGCATAATGAAGTAAGTATTAAAGAAAGGTACAAGTAAGCAAAGTGCAAAGGAAGGAGAGAGAGTATGGGAGGAACAGAAGGAGTTAGTTAAGAAAGAGGAAACTTCTGAATTATGCCTTGAAAGAGAGAAGGATTTGCATAACCAAAGAACTGACAGAAAGCCATTCCATACTGAACATGAGTTGTGTGAACCATCAAACTGTGATGGCAAACAGTTTAGTTTGGTGTGATTGAACTGTAGGACACATTGAAATGATACTGATGCAAATCATGTGACCCCCATATTTGAGAATATTTAATGCTTGCCTAAACAGGTCATCCTTTATTCTGCAAACCATAAATCTTTATGGGATTTTAAAAAACAGTGTGGGTCCAACTAATTTTTTTTTTCTTTCTTGACCATCAGAAGAAATACATGCAGGCATGGCAAAAGCTGCAAATAGATCATGGAAGCTTATGCTTGAGAAAAGGCCAGTGAATTTAGAGTTCTTTGTTGACCTTGGAAAGCCTTGTTTCATTAGAGAGCTGGCATCAGATGCCAGCTTGCAGGGTGTGAGGTGAGGAGTTAAGTGAGAAAGTGGAGTGAGAAAGTGAAAGCAGTGAGTGTGAACTGTTCTCTCCCAGGACGGGACGAACAGAATGACAGCTCGTGCACTTAGCAGGGTGAAGAGGAACTGGACACATGTTGAGGTAGGAAGTCGAATGAGGTGGAAAGACAAAGACTATCATTACCATAGGCAAAGCGAACTCTTGCCTGGCTCCTTCTGAATGTCACCACATATCCACACCCCATCACGTATCTCTCCTAATTTTTTGCAGCAGAAGTTGCTTGTAAACCTGGGACAGAGAATTTAGTGACAGTCCACTGAGAGCTTCAGCGTTAGAAACTCTTTCTGATACCTTCAAATGACTAATTCACTTTGACTATAAAGTGTTGCTGAGACCATTTTTGCATGATTTTTCCTGCTTTCTTGATCAGAGTCCCTTTCCCTGTTCTTTCCATAGGCCTCATGCTCTGGTGCTTGCCAGTTTTGTTCTTATGTTAGAGCTATTTGTCTTATTCTTCCGGGTTAGTCTAAACATTTTTTTTGGTGGGCGGAGGCGGAGATAGACATTCCCATATATGTTGCTCCTGTACAGTAGATACTAAGAGTAGGAGGGGACTTCTCAGGAACCATTTCAGAATTCTGCCTGCACAGATATGGAAAGGCAAACAGAGCATGGGGGAGAGAGCAAAATAATTTTTCCTCAGTGAAAAAGCAATAGAGATTTCCTTTTCCCTAATATCTATTTGTACTATGTATAATATTTTTTAACAAAATTAAGAGGATTTGAACTGGAAAGCATCACTCATTCTCATTTTGTTCATTTCTTCTTGTGGGGGGGGCATTCCATTATCACCATTAATATAGTGTATTTTCACAAGGTTGGCAGCAGCAGAGTTAAGGTGTTGAGGTGTTTCAGTGCAGATTCTTTGGTATCCCAGCAATTTTAAAGGGAATGTGAAAGCTTAAGTAGTTTGCTCTTCAGAACTCTCACTGTAGCAAATTTTTCAAAGGTTATATTTTGGTAATGATAATGAGTTCACATCAATAGGCTTCATAATGTCTGTGAAGTGAAGGGTAGGGAGATTTAGTAACCAAGGTCATTCAGTTACTAAGTAGCAACAGAGGATTCAAACCTAAGCCTGGCTTTTAACTTGAGCCAAATCCAAATCCATTGAGGTTTTTAACTCTTGCAAGATGCTCTCTCCTCCCAAAACACTCATATTAAGACCTTGTGTTGTATATAATAAGTAACTTGTATATGAGGGTGCTTATATACATCCTCCCGAAATTCATATGCTGATACCTAATTCCAATATGATGGTATGTGGAGGTGGGCCTTTAGGAGGTAGTTATATCATGAGGGTAGGACCTTCGTGAATGAGATTAGTGCCCTTATAAAAGAGATCCCAGAGATCTCCCTTGCTCTTTCTGCCACATGAGGATACAGTGAGAAGACAGCTGTTTATAAACCAGGAAGTAGGCTCTCACCACACACAGAATCTGCTGGTGCCCTGATCTTGCCTCCAGAACTGCGACAAATTTCTATTTTGTGTTATAGTTACCTGTGATATTTTTGTTATAGCAACCTGAATGGACTAAGACAGGCTATTTGCCACTTTTCCCCTCAACTTGTCTCCAAAATTTGAAGACAATCAGTTTCCCATTTCTTCATTTTTCCATGACTTTTTTTTTCAGCTTGTTAAATAGAATTTCTTAAGTTACTCAAGTATAACCACATGCTTTCTCACATTTCAGGATCAAGCACAGCATCAGGCAGAGGGCATTTTTTTCCCACATTGATGCAACTGTTCTGGTAAATTAAAATAAGGAACTTGTTAAATCCTTCTTGCATCTCTATTTATCAAAGATATTCTAAAACAAAATCAGTGCAGTAAGAATGCGTTGGAGGACCTTACTTGGGAGCAAAGACTGCAGAAATTGGAGATGCAGTGCAGAAAATCTCATCCTTTTTGCCCATTTCCAAACTCAGCAATCATGAAACTTTGTGAGCACCAAGCAGGAGGTCTCTGAAGTTAAGCCCATCCCAGAGTGGCATGCATTGTTGCTTCTCATGATTGACTTTATTTGAAGTATTAATTATCAAAAGTCTACTCTCTAAAAGTGCTAAGTATCCTTATCTCAGGAAGGGAAAGCAAGGTTAACAGGGCCATCAAGGAGTGGGAGGAAAGGCAATTTTACAGATTTCGCTAGCATGGAAAAGGAAGAGAGGAGGGGAAGAAAATGGGGACAGGGAGTAAAATTACACACAATAAAGCTTAAGAATCTAGCATAGTTTTTATGATATAAAAGCACGATGCTATATAGTCTATCATAAAGTAAAAAGAATTAGTTATCCATTTTTCCCAGTTTCACAGTGGACTCTTATACCACATTTTCAAATGTGGTAGAACATTTGATCAATTCATTTCAGCCCCATTCTCTGCACTTTGAAGTACTGCAGTGAAGGCTTTCATACTGTTAATTACCAGTGTTCTCTGCTCTTTTCCAGGCCTAAAATTAGGGTGCCTTTGTTAATGCCTTCATCACGATCATTGGCTTTGCACAATGCTGCACCCTTAAATATCTTTACAATTAATCAAGAACTTTCCACCTGATTTCCTTTACGCAGTCCTTTAGCAATTTTTTCTCTCTTTATAGAAATTCTCATTTGCTATATACTAATGCAGAAAACACTAATATTTGATCATAAAACTAAAGGAATCTATACTATATTAACCTTTTCCCCCAAGTTTTCACACATGACATTTTAATTCATGTTGGACTTCTAATTTTACTTTTGAAAATATTTTTTCTAAACTGAGATTTCTCTTTAGTTTCTTACATGGCAAAAATGGAAAGAGGACTTTAAAAGTTATTCTAAAACTTAGTCTGTGAAGTAGGTGGCAGTCTTTGCAAGGAAATCCAATTCCTGGAAATTGTTTCCACTGAGTGACAGCTGTTGTAACCACAAAATCTAGTGTAAGCAATGAGTTTTTTTCACCAAAGGAATGACTCTGAAATTCTTATGTCTCTACATAGAAGCCATGCTTTAAAAAATAAAATCACCTTCTCGTTACTTGGAAACTCAAATATAAATAAATAACCTTTAACCTTCCTTAATTTCTTAAGTAGAACATATTTTTGTGCAGAATTTTATAGGATGTAATGTTTATGGGAAGCAAAATATAGCTGCAAAAAAACTGTGGTAAAAAGAATAATTCTGAAAATGATAATAATCTTTCGCAATTTTGTTAACTCTTGCCAAGATTAAGACAAACATTTCTGAGGAATTACTCAACAGAAAACCTCAAACTAGTCTCTAATTTCACTAAAAATGGTATTTTATAGAAACTATGTAAAAACTTAGTAGACTATAGATTCTGGAGACCAAAAGACATACTACCAATCAATCCCAAAAGATAAGGGTCCTGTTGAGAGTAGTAGGTACGATAGATGTTTTAGAACATGGTGATTATTTTAAGCATGAAAATTAAAGGTGCAATGAAAATCAAAGATGATTAAAACTTTAGGCCTAGGGAAAGTCAAGAGAATGAGGGAGAAATGATAAAAGCTGGAAATTTTGAGCATGTATTTCGTAATGGGAAATGGAAATAAGACTATAAAAATGAGTAGAGCCCAGTCATCGATGGCCTTGAATGCCAAGCCTCACTGGGGGCCACTGAAGCAGTTTGAACAGAGAAGTAATTGGCCAGAGCTTATGACATTTCCTCTGGGCTTGTATTTAGGAATGAATCAGGGAAGGGAGAGACTGAAGAGTGGCAATCAATTAAGAGGTGATCTAAGTATTCTAGGCAGGAGTTAATAAGAGCCTGACTTGAATAGTGGAAAAAGAAATTCGAAGAAGGACATCTATGTAAAGGTATTGTCCCCTTTTCCAATCTGGTACTTATTTTTGCCTCCATTCTTTGATTCACATTGGCAGTTATTCCCTCCTCAGCTCTAAATGTGTGAATCCTGTACATATTTCATGAAACAATCATGATGAGGCCATTCCAATTCTTCTATACTTTCTTCTATTATTCCTCTGAATTTCTTTTTTTTCTTTTTACCTTTGTCTCTGAAGCAATTAATTCTATCTTTAATCATAGTCACCTCTATTGACCTCGTATCTCAACTACTGTGAGTTCCTAGAATATTGAGATGATGCTTTAGTTTCTGTCTGTCACCCTTATCCAGCCGAGTGGCTAGAGCATAAGGGTTCAGTATAAGGGAGACAGTATTTGCTAGAAGTGTTAACATGGATAAAGTGACAGAACTAGCAATATACACTTACTGGAAAGTCAATGAATAACAGCAAGAGTTTCAAAGGAGGGAATTTTTTAATTTAAAAATATTAAGTCTATCCCTAACTCCAAGTGTCGTAAGAGGTAAAGCAAAGTGAAGATAATTGAATCCAGTGATTATTTTTATCTCCTGTGAACTTCCAGAGTATAGTTTTTATAAAGAAGATATGAAGGAATATTACTCAGCTATAAAAAGGGATGAGATGGAGCTATATGTAATGAGGTGGATAGAACTACAATCTGTCATACAGAGTGAAGTAAGTCAGAAAGAGAAGGACAAATATTGTATGCTAACTCACATATACGGAATCTAAAAATGGTACTGAAGAACTCAGTGACAAGAACAAGGATGCAGATACAGAGAATGGACTGGAGAACTCGAGGTATGGGAGGGGGCGGGGGGTGAAGGGGAAGCTGAGACGAGGCGAGAGAGTGGCACAGACATATGTATACTACCAACTGTAAGATAGTCAGTGGGAAGTTGTTGTATAACAAAGGGAGTCCAACTCGAGGATGGAAGATGCCTTAGAGGACTGGGGCAGGGAGGGTGGGGGGGACTCGAAGGGGGGGAGTCGAGGAAGGGAGGGAATACGGGGATATGTGTATAAAAACAGATGATTGAACCTGGTGTACCCCCCCAAAAAAAAAATAAAAAAATAAAAAGAAGATATGAAGACTTCAGGAAGGGTGTTCCAAAGACAAGGGCTATCAGGCCTCTTTAAATAGCTATAAACCAAATGCATTCTCATTTCTTCCGTTTACCAGCACTTTTGGTTCACTGTTGTTAAAAAGATATCAGAAGATGCAAACTATCAACTTATGAGGTACAACTTAGGCAGTAGAAATGCTTTCACATAGTTAGCCTTTACAGTGTTGTTTTTAAACATTCTTGGCATAAACAGAACATACTGCTGCTGAGATATATAGGATATAATGAAAAACAGCACAGAGTCTATAATTCACAATTCTTTGCTTTGAGAGAAACAATTCTTGAGGCATTGTTAAGGACACTAGGGTTACTAACATCTCTCTAGCAAATGGAAAAAATAAGATCATGTATTCCCTTCACACATGGCGGATTGTTTTGCAGCCACCTACACATTGGCAGTTGATCACTCAATATTGAAAGAGTGCCTCGTGTGTCCTCAATGCCCTTCTAGAATGCACAGCAATGGCAGTGGGGGAGAGTCACAACACAATAGATGTTTAGAGCACATAGTCATAGATACTCAAAAGGCTCACAGTCATACAAGGGAAAACACACACACTCAAAGAGTTGGAGAACACTTTCCAGGGCAGGGGATCAAAAAAAAAAGGCACAGAAACTATAGTAAAAACCATAAATTTGCACTGAAAGAGCACACAGTGGAAAAGTAGTAAGAACCATCTTGTAAGGCTGAAAATATTCCTTTTGAGAAAGTACATTTTGAACTGGGATTTCAGAAAATGAAGGTCAATAAAGATCTGCCTGATTAAAAAAAAATAGCAGACAAGAGGGCAGACAGCAGTATCAAGCAGTATCAGCAGTATTTCGTCTTGTGAAACTGAGAACCACAGACAGCCACAGAAAGACAGAGAAAATGAAAAAGCAGAGGACTTTGTACCAGATGAAGGGACAGGATAAAAACCCAGAAAAACAACTAAGTGAAGAGGAGATAGGCACCCTTCCAGAAAAAGAATTCAGAATAATGATGGTGAAGATGATCCAGGACTTTGAAAAAAGACTGGATGCAAAGATCAAAAAGTTTACCAAAGACCTAGAAGAATTAAAGAGCAAACAAACAGAGATATGCAACACAGTAACTGAAATGAAAAATACACTAGAAGGAACCAACAGCAGATTAACTGAGACAGACGGGCGAATAAGTGACCTGGAAGACAGAATGGTGAAAATCACTGATGCAGAAAGGAATAAGGAAAAAAGAATGAGACGAACTGAAGACAGCCTAAGAGACCTCTGGGACAATGTTAAACGCACCAACATTCGCATTATAGGGGTCCCAGAAGGAGAAGAGAGAGAGAGAGGACCCGAGAAAATATTGGAAGAGATTATAGTTGAAAACTTCCCTAATATGGGAAAGGAAATAGCCACACAAGTCCAGGAAGTGCAGAGAGTCCCAGGCAGGATAAACCCAAGGAGAAACACGCCAAGACATATAGTAGTCAAATTGACAAAAATTAAAGACAGAGAAATGTTATTAAAAGCAACAAGAGAAAAACAACAAATAACATACAAGGGAACTCCCATCAGGGTAACAGCTGATGTCTCAGCAGAAACTCTGCAAGCCAGAAGGGAGTGGCACGATATATTTAAAGTGATGAACGGGAAGAATCTACAACCAAGAATATTCTACCCAGCAAGGATCTCATTCAGATTCGATGGAGAAATCAAAAGCTTTACAGACAAGCAACATCTAAGAGAATTCAGCACCACCAAACCAGCCCCACAACAAATGCTAAAGGGACTTCTCTAAGCGGGAAACATAAGAGAAGAAAAGGACCTACAGAAACAAAAACAAAACAATGAAGAAAATGGTACTAGGAACATACATATCGATAATTACCTTGAATGTAAATGGACTAAATGCACCAAGCAAAAGACACAGACTGGCTGAATGGATACAAAAATAAGACCCATATATATGCTGTCTACAGGAGACCCACTTCAGACCTAGGGACACATACAGACTGCAAGTGAGGGGATGGAAAAAGATATTCCATGCAAATGAAAATCAAAAGAAAGCTGGAGTAGCAATAGTCACATCAGATAAAATAGACTTTAAAATAAAAAATGTTACAAGAGACAAGAAAGGCCATTACATAAAGATCAAGGGATCCATCCAAGAAGAGGAGATAACAGGTATAAATATATATGCACCCAATATAGGAGCACCTCAATACATAAGGCAAATGCTAACAACTATGAAAGAGGAAATGCAAGGCAGAAATAGAGACACAGATGTAGAGAACAAACACATGGACACCAAGTGGGGAAAGCAGGGAGGGTTGGGGGGGGGGGGGATGAATTGGAAGATTGGGATACCAAATTGTACACTCTAAATATATGTTGTTTATTGTCTGTTAACTGTATCTCAATAAAAGTTCTAAAAAAAAAAATAGCAAAAGGTAATCAGACTGGTTGAATCCATTTTTAAAGTTCATTGAGGCTGAACCAAGCCCATTTGACCCGGTTAGTATCACAGGACACTTTAATCCCATCCAGGATGCCCCTCGTTGTAGCAAGTAAATTAGTCACATGAAAAGGATGGTGCAAGACTAATGACATTTCTGCGAAAAAACTCAAAGTAAATTCTCCACTGATGGAGAATAGCATTTTTAATAGTGATAGAAGTGAGATGGATAGAGAGTACAGCAAGATTAGATTGCTTAAAATGTATATTATGAAGAAACAAGGACTCAGTAGAAGGAGAAGTTGGATTGGGCAGTTGATGGAGAACCTCTGCTACTGCTGGCATTTTTAAAAGGGGAAAGCATACATACTGGGAAAAGAAAAAAGATTTGAATAAGAATATGAGAGCCATAGACCTCTCGTCTTCTTGCTTAGAAACCATCATAGCAATTCAGGTATGAAAGATCAAAGACATGGAGAAGCATGGTGTTTGTGAAAAAGAATAAGCCTGGAGTTTCAACAGTGCCATCGAGGGGAATTTGGCAGTGGATAGGATGTAAACGGGTGGCAAAAAAAAGATGAAGGCAAAACTAACCCAAGAATACAACTAGAAGAATGATGAAATGCTGATATGTTTAGCAAAATGCAAAAACTGACCAGCAGCTCAGGTAGGGTACAGACAGGCAAGAGAGGCTTGATTCTGGAACATTTCTGGTTTCAGATATTGCTGTGAAACAAACACCTTTGGGTCAGAAATGGAAGTCAGCTGGAGACCCTTGACAGATAAGAAACCATAGTTGAGAGCCTCGAAAAGAAGGTATCAAATTGAACACAAAAATTATTGTATAAAAAAAAATCTGAGAACCTAGCAAGAATTCATGAAATCAATGAATTCTGTTTTCAGAGGTAGAGGATCCTTGACAGAATAAACTGATTTCACTTTACGTATGTATTTTACGTGTTGTCCATCTCTCAAGCATGTTCCCTGGAGCTAGGTGACGTTTCCAGGCTTACAGGTGTTGAAGGGTGACCACTATGCAGCTTATCCCCTCTTTTCCTCATGTTTTACCAAAAGTCTTCCATCCAAAGAGTTGGAAGTATGGATGGTGAGAAGACAAAGCCATCGAGAGGACATACGCCATCTGAGGGGACATACGCAACTGTAATGAGGGACTTGGTGCTTAATCAGATAGATGGAGAAAGATCAAAGGTCAATTATTTAGGCAAACATTCAGCAAAACATTGAGCACAGCTAAGTGGTGAATCCTTCCAGGAAGGAGGAAGTAATAGCAGGAGCCCAACCAGAGGAATGAGCTCACTCCTTTGGATGGACCAACAGGAGAAAATTAGGTCCCCAACCCTGAAAAAACTGGAGTTTAAGACTTTTCATCCCAGCAGCAGTTTAGAAGAATAAAACCCCATTATAGAATTTTAACTGGGATGTTAAATAGTAAGGTTTTGAAGCCTAGACACTGGAAGTAGATCTCCAAATCAGAATAAGGCTAATAAATAGCTGGAATTCCTTAAAGCCCCCAAACAAGAAACCGGTGAGGGTCTGGACCTTCTAATAGTAATAATAGTTCCCATTAATCTAGTAATTATTAAGTGCTTTACTTGAAACATCTTATTTAATCCTCATACAATCCTATAATATACATATTATTATTTCCATTTCAGAAAGACTAACTTGCTCAAAATTATACAGCTAGAATGTAGCCAGGAGAATACAAAATCCATAAGTGTGTGACAAAAAGATACCACTGCCAGGGTAAAAGGAGGATTCAGGACAAGAATGAACTTTTTATAACAACACTCCTCCTAGGAGTTCTTCCAGGAAAGAAAAGGCCCCTGCTGAGTATGTCTGCCTTCCAGGATAAGTTATCTCCCAATCTGAGAGCTCTTCGCTCCTGTTCTCACAAACCCCTTATCAATTAATAAAATCCCAGTATGTAAACATAGTCCTACTACTGCCATCAAGGACGTCTCTGGAACACTCCAGGTGAAGCCCTCTTATATATCAATATATCAACTCCCTTGAGTCATTTAAAATATTTTAAATTTGAGAGCAATTCTTATGCACAACTGTGATATATCTCTGGAGATGTTTTATTGCTGCAGTGTAGTTGGTTTCTAATAAAATATTTATGAATGAAATGTACAAGTCAGTGAGTTAGGGTAGTACAGTTTGGGTCATCCCATCATAATAGCCCAGAGCTAGAGGAGCCTTCACACAATAAAATGGCTGATCAGCATTTTTTTGGTGAAACTCAACTCTAATTTGTGTACATGATGAGTGACTTTTTTTTGTTCTTGGAACTAACAAATACCAACCTACCCTGGCTTCCACACATCTGTGATCCTCAAGCTCAAATGATGTCATCAGAACGCAGTTTCTCTCTTTTCAACCTTCAGCATGGATTTCTCCAGTTTTTACTTCCTGTGTAGGGTAGCACTGTCCACGGGGCAGCTGCCTGGTGGCTCAAGGCTAACATGCAGCCAGTGTGGCAATGCTCAGCGTAAGTCACGTTTTCACTCATTCAACAAATATATGTTGAGTTCTCACTACATACCAGCGTTGCTCTAAATGTAGAGATACATCAGAGACGAAGATAGAAAAATCTCTGCCCTTGTGTTGCCTTTTCTAGATCTACTAGTTGTCAGAATAGCTACAGGTCTAAACTGCTTTAACATCATGTGCCCCCCCCACACCCCAATCATTATACCCTGGGGGAGTAGAATGTTAGACCTAAGACTTACACCCGTGCTTAAAGGAGGGAAGACAGGATCAGTAACACTCAATCACATGAAGAATGAAAAAGAAGGCTCGGGGTGCTTTTCCCAAACATCACATCTAAACCTAGGAGGAAGAATAATTTTTCAATTAAAACTCCAAAATCCAAATTCAGGGAGTTTAGATGAAGAAAACTCCCCTGAAAACAAGTAGAACTTGTTCAGGTATGAGAAAATGAAATTTTGAGTCAAATTAAGCTTCCAGAATCATTCAGTCTAGTTGCCTTCTCATTTAGTCCATGGGCACTAAGAGGAAAACAGTCTTCCAATAAAGAGGAAATGGGGTATAGTCGCACTTCCATGGATAATAGCTGTCTGCAGTCATTGACTGAATATAAAGTTTATTTATATAGAGAATTTCAGCATCCACCGAGTGAATAGCTCTGAGCTATGGGTCCTCCCTTCTTGCCACAGACGGTTGAAGTTATGTTCAATTTTGCCTCACCCCAGGTGAGGAGAGCTCAAGCTATTTAGTGATTGAGGCCTCAGGCTTCATAATTTATAAAATTTATTTTGCTGCTCTGTGTCATGGAAGAAAAACTGCCCCCTGTGCTTTGGGAAAATTGATTTAAAATTTGTCTGTCTAGTATACTGACTCCAGATACCTGGATAGTAACTGATAAAATAAAACTTCATTAGGAAATACTTATTTTTCCCAATAATAGTGTTATGGTAGTTGTTTATTTTTTCTTAACATGCTAAGTGATGGGCAGATAATATGTGTGTGTGTGTGTTTGAAAAGCAAACATCAGACATTTATGACATGGTTAAGAATGTTGATTTTTGCAGCTGAACTGCCTAAGTTAACATTATGATGCCAACATTAAGCTACTAAATGATCTTGAGCAAGAAACTTATCTGAAACAGTTTTCCAGAGAATGAGAATAATAGCACATTATAAGATTGTTGTACACATTAAAGAGATGAACAAACATCAAAACTCGGCACAGTGGCTGATATATAGTTAACATTCAGGAATTTTAGTCATCATTACTCTCATCATACTCAAGATGCTTTTTCCTGCAAGTAACAGGATTCTCCTCTTAAGCTTATATAGGAATCGTCAGTACTGATCATCCCTCCTTAGGGGCATGTGGTGTAGTTGCACTTCCTCACCCTATTGTCGGTGGAGCTGTGTCACTAGTTCTGGGAGGTGAGGTTGTGGGTGAAAGTCCTGTGTGTCACTTCTGGGCTAGAACATTTGATTCAGACATGAGAACATCCAGAACTCTTGCTTCTGGAACCAAAACCAGCAATTCTGGAGGTATACTTGCTTCATCAAGCCAGGTCTTTGAGTGACTACAATAAGCAGAAGCCCCTACTGATGCACAAAGACTTCTAGCATGAATGAGAAATCAGCCTTTGTTGTTTTAAGTCCCTCAGGTTTGGACTGTTTGTTACTGCTGCATAATCGAACAGCAAGCAACTTACACAGTGAAGCATTTAAGTGTTTCATATAAAATAAAGTCTTAGGGGTAGGCAGTTCCAGAGCTAGTTTACAGCCAGGAACCCTGAGTTTCCCTTGGCCTTCTCTGCAGAATTGAAAGACGGTTGTGACAGCTCCAGATACCATACCTATCAATGTAACAATCCAATCCGGAAGGGAATGGTGGGGAGAAAGACAAAGGGGGTCTTTTCCCCTCAGTGCTCTCTCTTTATCAGGGAAAACATGCAAATTTCCCTTAAGTAGTTTTGGCAGTACTGGCTTTTATGTCCAACTGTAGACCAATTAGTGACCCAAAAAAAGAATTACAAAATTGATTTCATTCAATCATATTTCATCCCATAAATCTGGGGAAGGGGCCTGCTATTCTTGAGTATACGGATCCGTGCATGATACCTAAACAAAATCGGTGTTCCTTAGCAGAGAGTGAGGAAGAAGAATGGTTATTTGTCTAAGCAGCCAAGAGTATCTTTCCCAAGAGCAATGGGCTTTTACAAGACTTCTTGTACAACTGAAAGAGGACTTTTTAAAATGACGTTCCCCTGGACTTATAGTCTATGCAGTTGTCCCAGGAGAGGATTTCAAGTCTCCTGAGAAGACTCTGAGGTATACTGGTAAATCTCTACTTGCATATTTCGGAGGATAACGTGGGTTCCTAAATAGTCTCGCTCGCTCTGCCACCTTGTTAGACAGACGCCGGATAATTTGGTGGACACTGGAGTATGGGAATAGGGAGAATGTGTTACATGAACTAATTATTTAGGTTATGATTATCCCAACTTTAAGCAGTTCTTGAATTAAAATATATGCTTAGAACACAAAATGCATAGCAGCTTATTTTGTTCTAAGGTGAAAGATGTAGGAAGAGAAGAGCTAACCAGAGAATGATGATAATCTATTCTCCAACCCCCTTATGGCTTTGAAAAAAAAATCACACAATTTACAGTTTAAAAACATGGATTCTAGTTAAAAGTTAAAAGATGGGGACCTCCATGTCTTTCCATGACATGATCATGCAGAACACCAAGAGAAACAGCAAAACAAAGTCCTCCTTGTAGCACACATTTTCCTTACTAATATTTGCAATTCCAATTTCTAATAGCACAGGTGTATTTAATTGCCTCTGAATGTTGGAATGCAAACCCATGTAGGGTTGAAAATAGGAGCCCAAAAAGGAATCGCAAGCTTTGTTGGCCTGCAGAATCCCTTAGCCGCAGACTGATTCTAATGTATCTGGGGAATTTTTTTAATTCTTTGCCATTGTGCTTGTTTTAGAATGGCATTTAAATTATTAAACCATTACCCTCTCAAGCATACATGTCTTGCCGACACTTGTGACTTCTGAGTTATTTGTGCTAAAATTGCAAGAGTTCTACTGACTATTTTGATCAAGTCTA
This sequence comes from Hippopotamus amphibius kiboko, assembly GCF_030028045.1. NCBI lineage: Eukaryota > Metazoa > Chordata > Mammalia > Artiodactyla > Hippopotamidae > Hippopotamus > Hippopotamus amphibius. The sequence continues at coordinate 39,090,320 of NC_080192.1, read as the reverse complement.
GTTATGGAAATGTATACTTTTCTCATATTCTAGTTCCAAGATCTTTAAAAGGGATTGGTCAATAAACCCAAATCATTTTTTTGACCAAGAGATCTACACTACTGGTAATAGTAGGTATCCTTTCAAAAGATTCCTAACATTAGGAATCCTTCCAAAAATTTAATGCCAATTACTCTGCCTGATGCAGAAGAAAAGTGCTATTCATTCATCTATGTTTCTTATTTGTTTATCCTATACTTGCCTTTTTGTCTCTGAGTAGCAACATTACAAAACTTAAATATTAGGATACTGTACTTTTTCTCTGTATATATCCATGATTCACCTTTAAATTAACCCTAAGAAATCTCAAATTAAGCTTGCTAATATAACCTTTAGTATTCCTTCCAACAGAGACCATTTTACTAACAAAAATAGCTTCTAGTAACTTGCTAGAAGAATCTCTGTGTGGCCATAGCTGCGATAAATACCTTGAAGATTTAGAGCAACAAAGTTTTGTTGAATTTCACCTTAACAGCTATTTAGCAGTGTGTATCAAAATTCAACTTTATCCAAAACTGTGAAGAAAGTGTATTAAAAGTTAGAGTAAGACAATAACTCACTTTCAACTTTGTGAACAAAGGTATATTGATTGAGATGTGGAAAAATAGTCAACGTGTATCCTTCTAAAACTGTCGGTCAGCATGTTTGATAGCTGGACACTTGATTTTGATTAGCAAAATCAAGTATTAAGGTTAAATTATGTGTTGTTTCATGGCTAGCACTAACTAAATTGTCATTTTGCCAATGGTTATTGCAGTGAGGTCACACTTTTGGTGCAGAACAAATAGAACCAAGGAATCTGTCATCATCCCACTGGAACATTACTGTTAAGTGAACCAAGAAAAAGAAAAGCATCTCACTATTAACCTCCAATACTTTTGGAAATGTATGTTTGCATCCATATCCTCTCTGATAGCCTGGGTTATGGCCTTGGAAGTGAAAATCCCTTGTTGTGTACATAGTGGGTCAAAAGAGTAGGAAGAGAATTAAGTCAAATGTTTTAAGATGCCTCACAATGACATCTGAATTTCCTCTGATGCTTAGCATTTTATTTCCCTAAGAGTGAGACTCCTAAAAGGAGAAAAAGATCAGCTTCTCAGATGAGGAAGCAAATTAAACAATTAATAGAAAAATAGATTATTTTGTTTTGCTATGAAAATAAACAAGAAATCTAATTCTCAGAAGACAACCAGCTTAAAGTACACCTTTATTTTATATATCCCTGTGGACTGGACATTTAAGAACACTACAGAATAATGATTCTGATTTATTTGGTTTCAAAATGATTGTGACAGTGTTGGAAGGCAGGGTTTTGTTTCTTCTGTTTTGTTTTTCTGACTTAGCATCCTGACTTTCAACCAGTCCAGATGGAATGTGGATGCCAACTAGACAAGCCATGGAGGTGGGAGGCACCCAAACTGCATCACCTTTTTTAACTAGGATAGTCCTTCCCAGGATAGACAGAGTGACTGCTGAACTACATAGAACATAAAGAGTATCCATTTCTGGGCATGTAGGGTGTCTTTGGGTAATTTGACAGACAAATCACGTATGGTGCGTTGACTGCTCTGCTGTGGCTATTTTGCTGAGGCTATTTTGACTCTAACACTGAAAGTTCAAATTGCTGTTAAGATTTCGCTGTAATGTGTGCTGTGGTTCTCTTAGGAATGAAGAGTTAAATCCACAAAGTTCCTAAGAACACTTATGTAAAAGCATAAGGAAAGGCACAGGAATAAAAAAAACACTTAATTCCATGCAGAGTTTACCTCTTGGGAAGAGAGAGGAAATGCAATCAGAGGTGGTCCTATGTGGCCTCAGCAGTCATCATCTTTTAGTTGTTCAGCTTGGTATGAGGTAAATGGACATTACGCTTTATTCCTTTTTGCTTGACTTAAATTGTAATAATGTTTGAAAAAATTAAGGTCCATGTTGTATCACGTGAACGTTCATAATGAAAAAAGCTGAATACAAAATTACGTGTTCTGTGAAGGCAACTCTGTATATATGTGTATAGATGAGGATAAGAAGGGAAAGTGTAAAGAGGTGACTTGATAAAATAATAGAATTATGAGCCATTTGCATGGAAATTGATGAGAGATACAATCTGAAAGTTTAGTGATCAAGAAAGGGAAAATAGAAGAAAATGGAAGCTTCTTTCACATAAAACAAAGGAAATGTTCAGTATAAATCAATTTAAATATTCAGTAGATAACCAATTTGAACCTGGGCTTTTTCTTTCTCCTCTCCCCTGTATTCACCCAAACATTTTACATTCTTCCAATTAAAGAAAAATTCTTCCTTTTGTATGAACATCTGGAGTTAAAATTAAGGGTTCTGCAAGAAAATATAACAGAGCTCTAAATTTAAAGCAAGGTGGAAGTACATCCACAGTTTTTAAATATTACAGACACAGTAACTGGCATTCAATTGAATTTCCTATTTATTGCATATTCTGAATTTGATATAGTCTAACACTTGTAGGCTTAAAGCTTACATGAGGCATTTAAAATAAGACAACGATTAAATAAAAGGAGAATTTCTCACTTCTATCATAACTGTGACACTTAAAAAAAACAAAACAAAAAACCTCAGCTTTATTTTCCATAGGGACTTGATTAAATGGAGATATATGAGGCGAAGAGAAAATACACCTCAGAAAGATCTAGAAATACTTATTTCTCCTACAGGAATTCCCAGCCAGAAAGGAAAACTTGCTAAGTCTAATTGGCAAAACGAGTTTTCTTTGTTTTAATATCACTGTTCCTTATTTCCCATGGCCTTGGATAAATTGAAATGCTGCATTGTTTTGATAAAACTCAGAGTAGAACCTCTCATTTATCTACTATTGTTCTGTTGCATTTACTTCATTTTGATCAATTTCCAGTCAAGTTCTCTTGGTTGCTTTGAAATTGGCAAGCATTCTAAATGAATATCTTGTCAGGACTGGTTGAAGTAAATAAGAAGTTTGAGAAAAAGGCTATTACATTGAACTGCAAAGAAAAGCAATCAAAGACTTTGTTCTTGTTCTCCTGCCTTTAAAAATGCACGGTCAAAATATTACAGAAATTTTCTAAGAAGAAATTTTTATTGGTGGTTAAGTTCATATACATGCACACCAAAATGCCTTCAGGAACTGATGCCCAATGTGCTCCCTCAGAGAACCACGAATACCATAAAGTTCCTTTTGGATGTAATGCTACTTCAACAAGAAACTCTGATTTAATTAGGAGTTTGGGTTTAACATATACACACTACCATATATAAAACAGATAATCAACAAGGACCTACTGTGTAGCAAAGGGAACTATACTCAATATTTTGTAATAACCTATAAAAGAAAAGACGTTGGAAAAGTATATGTATAACTGAATCACTTTGCGGTACAGCAGAAAATAACATTGCAAATCAGCTATACTTTAATAAAATAAATTTTTTTAAATATCCATGTTTCTCAAACAGGAATTAATATACTTTAAAACCATATGCTTAAAACCCAGTGAGACAGTATAAGTGATGGCCAGGCATCATTTCCTGCCAACCTTCATTGCCTCTAAGATTTCATGAGCTGTACCAGAACTACTCTTTTTAGAATTCTTTCAGTGTGTATCTGTCCTTAAGGTTCAGAGATTTCTACCTCTCTGCGCTATATTCTGTTTATTTTTGCTCACTCTCCCTTCACGGAAAACAGGTCCTTACTTCTCTTACTCGCCCCACTGGCTAAGATTTAAATGTCTTCTTTACTTGATGCTGGATTAACTCCAAATTATCTATATTCCTTCCAACTTGTAGCAATTACATTGGGCCAATTTTCTTTTCCTTTAATTTTTGACAGGCAAATAGAACCAGGTCTCTAGAGGAAACCCATCAGGTTTCATATAGTTTTATTGCTTGGGTCTAATCATTTAAAATGTGTTACCAAGAAATACTTTCAGAATGAAAAATATTAAATTTTAGAACAGAATTTGCTATATACTTCTTTTTATATAAAATGGGAAAGAGAATTAGCATTTATTCAACCTCATCTATGTGCCAAGTGTCAGATGTGTTATCTCATGGAATTCTCTCAATTCTTATTGTGATATTATTATTCCCACTTCTCGTGGAGAGAAATAAAGGCTCAAAGAAGAAAAAGACTCACTGCGCTTTAAACTCAGCGTTCTTTGACTCTAAACCTCTACTACCTTTTAGTATACCATGATGAGTTGAAGTAATATATAGCATTATAATTGATTTTCTGTGATTTTAGTTTCAGTTATTAAATTTCATATTTATTAAAATTCACACAAAAACATTTATCTTAACTAAAAATCAAATTATATTGACATCATGCCAAAATAACTGCTCTATGAGGAAAATTAATCCAATCTATTCCCTTCTAGAAAGGTAAAACTCTTGGGTGTTGCTTTAGAATAATAACCAAGGAATCATGATGTTTCAGCTCTTTCAGAAACTTATTTTCCGTTACTGTGTATTAATTATAATCCTGATCAGTTGTGTTAACAAGACTTTTTCTCCTTACCCTTTGCTTTGTTTTTCCAAGAAGCCTATATTGTTTTATACCATAGTTGGACTTTTGCCTAGAAAATTACAAAATCACTCAAAACGAACAGTATTTATCCCATCTTTCTGAAAGAAAATACTTCGCCTGTCTAACTGCAACCTCATGACTCTCCCCTAATATTTTTCCAGCCGTAGGTGTTAGCAGCTGCTGTTGTAAAATCGTTGGGGTTGATTGGGGGAGACTGGGGTGAGGACTAGAGCCAAGATCACTTTTTACGTTAAAGATTGGGTAATCGTGCCACACGTCCAATTCCACAGACAACTGGAACTTTACAAAACCATCTGTCTCTTGCAGCTCATCTTAGTCATTTTCACATCTGTATTTTTGAGATTGTACCTGAGATTCTCACCCATACAACCCTTAAATAAAGCAACTGACACCCTTCTCACAATGTAGGAACCTAGACATGACAAATGCTTTCTCTGCCTCCTTCTGAGCACTGTTGAAGCTGAGATAGCTTTTCAACTCTTCTTCTCCTGGAAATGTATGCAAGTCTCAGACCACTTACAACCTCCCCTCCCTGTTTCACCATCTAGAAAGCTGCTCAGAGACACTCAGAAAAAGTGCCAAAGAACGTATCACCCCAAAATAACTTCCGCATATGCTGTACTGGTTTCTTCCCTCTCTTGACTCCCGCACATAATCATATATGCGTAAAGCAGCTCACAGAGGAGGTAGAGTGAATGGAAAAGAGAAAACCAAGAAGCACATCATGCTGCCTCGTGCCAAGAAAGACCAAGAGTGACATTAGGAACTCTGGGTTCAAGGAGGGAGCTGACCCAGGTTAATATAAGCATAGGGTCACTTACTGCCCCTTTGCAATGTTCATAGAATGCATTTCTAGTTTTGTTCTATTTGCCTCAAACACACAATAGGACTTCAAAGAGTGCTGATTAAAGAAAGGACTTAGTGCTGTCAATTGCCACTTTTAAGTCAGCGAGCTATCCTTCTGAGGTTAGTGGATGCTTTTTGAATAGGAGATAGCACTCTCCATTCTTTTTTTTTCTCAAGAGCCTCCTTCTGATGATCTGTTTTATGTTGAATGCTCTGCTATTGTCTTCCTTTCTGTCCATAAATATTTAATTTAAAGTAGACCTCTTTTTCAAAGATAATAGTTTGACTTTTCGTCAAAAAAATTTACCCACATTAGTTCACTGAATTCTCCATTTTTTATTATTTCATATAAAATCATTAGGATGAACTTCAAATATAAAATTTTTTGGCTTGAAAGGCATTTGCCACAATATGTTAAGTAATGGATCTACTATTCTTTTCCAAAGAGTATTAAAAGGCCACTAGTCTAGTAAGATAATTCTACTTCTTCCAGGCAATATCTGGATTTAGTGATCCTCCAAGGGTACACGTTAACATTACAGTATTTGCGCAGTGACCAGGTTCTTGACTGTGATGGTTACACATAAGTAAAATACTGGAGAAAAAACAGCTATCCCTTCCATTAAGTTTCATAGCTTTCAATCTTTAAAGAAAATCCTCTAGCTATTTCAGTATTTTACTAAATCATATTAAAATGTAAATTTCAGCTAATGTTTCAATTCTAGTCAAAACCACCAAAAGAAAACTATAGGCTCCTAACTTTATTTTCCTGAAAATAATGAGCCAAGACAGCAGAAAATAAAGGTTTTCTGTAAATGAATATGACATTGGAATGATTTAAATTATAAAGGACCAAAAATTGTAATCCTAGATAAGTTTAAATCCTGTCATCATTGATTGATTTGAAACAGAATTTTCAGAAACTGGATTAGTAGAAAGAGTTTGATGTTCAAAACACTGAGCTTGAGGTTGAGCCATGGTTTTCTCCCAGAATCTTAGGACCGTTATATTATTTTTGGTACTTTAGATTTACCATCTATGAATGAGGATGATATTACCTTAAAGAAATAATAAACCCAGCTATTTTATAAGTTATTCAGTGGAAACAAATGGTATAAAATCAAAGTTGGTTCTTAATAAAAATTGATGATTATAATTTAAATGTGTATATAAATAATTACTGAATAATAAATGCTGAATTCAAGATAGCTTTTCAGTCACTTATAATACTTGGCCAGTTTTTAAGGAGAAAGAAAAAGAAACAGCATCCAAGAGCATGTTGTCATTAATGCATAAGCACTACAGGATGGGGAGTGTGTTCAACCAAAATCTACTATTTTACCAGTAAAAAGAGTAAAATCTTTCCACTGATATCTTTTCTGCTATGTTAAAATGTTTACCTCAGGAAGCGTTAGCTGGGCTGACAAATTACTGAAAATACGCAGTAGTGCATGTTTATTTCCATTAGTACAAATTTAATATTATTCTAATGCTGCTTACATTATTTGAATAACAAACAATTGTTGACCAGTGCAATTCTGAGGAACTATTATTCTCCCCCAGAGTTTGATTTGTTCATTCTATTATTTATCCATGAATAGCTTGATCACTACCAAAATGCTTTGCCTTTCAGTTTTTTGACAGCAATCTTTATTTTAGAATGTTACCCTGACATTCTAATATACTGTTAAGGCAGAACACATTGAGTATACCGGGAGTTGTACAATACATACAAAACTGCTTGCTTTTCATCTTTTATCTACCTAACTTCTAGAACTTGTTTTTTTCAGCCAAGTTTTAAGTATTTTCAAGTTGTGAATTTAATAGGAATTGTTGGCAAATAATACTAACATTTAAAACTTTCCATCCTCTTATCTACCATTCTAAGTACTTTGCATGTCATACATTTACATATCAAAAGTCAGAGTTTATATCATTATCTCCTGGCTTCCCCCACCTCGCATGTTAGAGATGGTGAAACTGAGGTTCAGAAAGTTTAAATAACTTGATCAAATTCATTTGGCAATTTAAGTGGCAGAACTTGGAGTCAAGATCCACGATGGTTATTATATCTGATGTTGCCCTATTGTTATGGTTATCAATTATGATCATCCATTATTTTTTGACAAATGATTTTCATTGATTTGGCATAAAAAATTAAAAATTATTTCAGTTAAAAAAAAACCTGACAGTAATACACAAATATGTTCACAAAACTAAACTCTTCTTAGAAGTGACATAATTAGTGAATATTTGCTCACTTGTCAACTTGGACACGAAAGAATGCCACAATATATAAGAGCATGAAAATTGAACCCTGAAGACTAGAGTCTGATCGCATCTCTAAAAGGAATCACATTATAGAAACCATTGTTCAGATCCTCAGTGTTCTGATCTATAAAATGGAGATTATGGGATGCACTTTAGCTACTCTACAGTTTGGCTTTTAGGATCAAATCAGTTGAGGTAATGTGAAAGGGTGTCATAAAACGAAAGAACTATATAAATCAGAAACTGAATTAGGAAATACTGCAGGGGCTGAATATAAGAAAGGGAAAACCATATCACCATTACTAGAATGGTTTTAAGAGAATCTTAAGGAGATGTACAACATAAAAATTATTTAGAAAAAATAATTGACAGAAAAAAACATGAGCCAGTTTACTGCTTTTTCCATAGTCTATCTAGAATAAAAATAAGGGATGCTTGCACAAATTTTCTAAATAACCTGGAAGAGTTGATGTATATCTGAAGTTTATCATGATTTAATCTGGAGTATTTTTTTTAAGTGTACATTTTCGTTTCAATAAGGTGTCCAAGGAACCAGGCCCTCACTATGTGTAAACAGTATTTGAAGAAGGCTGCCTCTGCCTCTAATTATACTTTCATTTACTTAATAAGCATTTACTTAAGACATACTGTGTGCCCAACCCAACTGATACTTCATAGAATGCAAAGGAAAGGAAGATAACAGTATCCCTCTTCAGATAGGCTCCTCATGTTGAAGAAGCAAATCACAAAGCTGCTAGAAAACAAGGATCAGTATGTGACAATACAAGTCAGAAGGCATAAATGAATGTGGTTGAGAGGCAATGTAAAGAGCTCCTGTGTGGTATTACTCACGACATTTGGAGGAAGTCTACTGGGAGTCATTCAAAGGAAGAAATACGTGAGTTTGCCAAAGAGAAGAGAATAAAGGGAATTCTACATTCTTAGTGGAGATCTATGAGAATCTACAATGACCAACAAGATTCATGGAGGGCCTTGAGGTCACATGCTCACTGTTGTGGTGCTTAGAAGCACAAGCTCTAAACAGAAGAGAAATAATATTTAAAAGGAAGAAAAAACAAAGAAAAAGTCACCATATACAAGATTGACCAGCATAGGGAAACCCTGTCAAAAGCAAGAACAGGAAATAAGTCAAGGACCGTGGGAGCTGTACACTGAAAATGAAAGTTCACATCCAAGAACCAGGAAACAAAAAGAAATGATGCTACAAATTACCATGGAGAGAAATAGATTGAGACAAACAGAGAAAACAACAGTTGGAAAGGAAAAATAATAAGTGTGGTCTGTAGCAGCAGCAATCTGTTGGATCATCAAGGAAAAATGTCCTGGAGAGAGCTAGAGAAGCCAGCGGCTTTGTTTTCACTGTTGTCTACCTGTCACTTTGTATAGTAATGAAATTAATGAACCTGACTCTTCCCTTTCATGACTGGAAAGACTCGAATGTCCTGCCCTTCTTCACTCATGCATGGCAACCAAACAGTTCTCCTGTCAGTACAATCAAATCTCTCCAAGTTACAGGGAATTCTAAAAATGCATCGGTTGCTCCTAGAATAATAAACAGGAAGTACTGGGGGGAAAAAATCCTTCCATAAAACAGGTAATAAAACCAAGTGGCCTTTTTGCTTGTTTCTTCTGTTATAAAAGAGCATAGGGAAGCAGGGAATATATCTGCCCATTTAGCTGACATTCTTTTATCATAATTGGATTTCATCCTAATAACATTAAATTGCTTAGTGAAGAAACAAGTAGACTTTCAACTATTGAATTACCCCGAAGTTAACAACAGGCACCATATTCAATTCTTGGAATAGTCTCTTTCTTCTTGGCCATTTTTGCCGGACAGAAAATGGATTAAAGACATGGTTGACCAAATTCAAAGCATCAAAATAAAACCCAGTACTAACTGGATCAGAGTCCAAGAGATGCATATTTTGAAACCTTTGCATATGAAAGTCAAGAAGAAAGTTAGCTTCCACTAGTGGAAGAAAAACCTGAGACAATTTGTTCTTAGTTTTGAACTGAGCAATCAAAACTCAAGAGAGACATGCTACAAATGTTACAGGATAAATGGATTTCCCTTTAACCAGGAAATTGTGTTGTCCACAGCATGATTGAAAACTGCTGCAGATTTCCAAGAGCTGCAGCACTGATTAGCCAGTGAATTGCCTTCACCTCTGCCAACTTACCTGGCATCCCTCCTCTGTGTTTACCAACACGTTTCTCCCTAGAGCCTGCAAACAGCAAGCTCCTGGGCTGACTCTGCAGCCTTATCTAAATCCTCTGGAAGTTGTGCAGGGGCGCTTATCTCTGCCTGAAGACCCAACATCATTTTCCATGTCAAATTTCAGACATTCCAATGTTGTGAAGATATGGGTGACCTGGCCTTATCATTGAAAGCAGACAATTATTATAGACATTTTATCAAATTAATTATTTGATTACTACCTGTGCAGATAAAATGGCCTTCAGTCAACTAACTTTTGTTATCAAGACTGACCCTCGCATTCAGCCAGAAACATCAATAACCTTAATAAGTTATTCAGCAGGGACTGTGAATTTCTTCAGTAGTGCAGCGCATACTGAAATCAGATCAACGGATAGAGGTTCTGGTAAAAATTTATCAACGCATAGGCTGTGATTTTGTGCATATCAAAGCAATATATCTTACTTAAGTCTTTTTATGTGTTAACAGTTTAAGCATATATGGGCAAAGAGACTGATTTCCCATTTTATGAAATTTTAAAGTTTTTAAAAATGATTCTAAACTAGTGCTCATTGGACAAGTAGAATAAGATTGCTGTGACTACACTGAATTAGAATCTGGCAAAAGACCCCATTTATTTTGGCATTTAACATGCTATCTGTTATTGTTCACAACTGCTTCATGTCTGTTTATCAAACCTGCCCAACTGGACTGTAAACTAAGTAAATTATTTCAAACTTGTTCACTATTCCTCTAATGTGCTGAGCATTACTCTGCTAAATAGACAGTCAAATGGATAAATAATGAGCCTTTCTCCTACATTATTTTTTACACAATCTGTCTACCTTAAAAAGCCACCAGTAGCTCACTCAAGTCAATGACTTGGATCATTTTTACAGAATGTTTATATAGGCACTACTTCCAGTTTGAATCTGTCAGGGGCACATATTTGAAAAGCTGAACAGAACTACATTAGAGGAAATATGAAATGTGTTCTTAAGAAGGTAATCCTGGGCTTCCTAGGTGGCGCAATGGTTAAGGATCCGCCTGTCAATGCAGGGGACACGGGTTCGAGCCCTGCCCCAGGAAGACCCCACATGCCGCGGAGCAACTAAGCCCATGTGCCACAACTATCGAGCCTGTGTGTTAGAGCCCATGAGCCACAACTATTGAGCCCATGTGCCACAACTACTGAAGCCCACATGCCTAGCAAAGCCACGACAATGAGAAGCCGCGCACAACAGAATAGCCCCTGCTCGCCACAACTAGAGAAAGCCTGCGTGCAGCAGCAAAGACCCAACACAGCCAATAAATAAATAAATAAATAAATTTATTTAAAAAAAAGAAGAAGAAGGTAATCCTGAAGGGTATTTAGGGAAGGCCACATGTGTTTACTTCAAGGAAATGTCTTTCCATTTACTATGATAAAAAAAATCTAATGTAGATTTTCATAAGTCTCTGTCTTATTGAGAGCTTTGTTTAGCAAGGTAGTCACTGGGTGATAAGTTAGATTAAAAGGAGTCTAAAACCCAAAAGAAAGGAAGGAGAAAGGAAGAAACAGAAGGAAGGGAGACAGACAGACAGACAGGAGGGGAGGAAGTCAGGAAGGGAAAGCGGGAAGAAAAGAACTGGAGTCCCCAAAACACTGTTTTCACTGTATACCAAGCAAGCGTTCAAAGCTCACCTCAAGACTCACTTCCTCCACGAAGCCTTCTTTGAACTCTAGAACCTTTTATCTTACCCTTCCCTAACCTGCTACCTATAGAGCCCACCTACTCCACTGAATTCTGTATTTAACTCTGTATTGCCTCCTGTCTCTTGCAGTTTTTCCTGGGAGTCAGTCTTCATAAGCTCCTAGAGAAAGTCTTCTCTGTGTTCTGTTTCCCCCTACCATCCCCAGCATAGTATAAGCACACAGCTTATTGTCAAGAAGAAATTAGTGAAAGGTTAAATGAAAAGAAATAAAAAATACATTTTTCCCTGACTCACTAATCTTGAATTTTACTCTGATGCTCTCGGAAAGGAGCTTTTAATTAAGTCCAGTGGTCTTCTAGACCTAAGGAACTGTAATTTCTACAAGGGTACCACACACTCCCAATTGTGTGGAAATGTAAACAAACACACAACACACTACACATATCATCCCATCAAGAGCCCATAGCTTTTGTCATATTCTAAAAAGAGCATACAATTCAAAGGAGGCTTAGAACTACCATTCTAAAGAGTGAGGAAAAATAAGTTTCATACCCAGAAGCCAAGAATGCATGGTCTTTGAAGCCATTTCAGTCTATGATGAGAAACTCTTCATTCTGACCTTTGACTGGTTGATTTAATCTTAAACCATATTCTGAATTACTTCATACACTGTTTCAAATCTTGCATTTAACATTCTGTCTCCAGAGGTGGTTAGTGAGAGTCTTAATCCACATATTTGCAGAACTTTTTTTTTCCATTTGCATTCTATAATTTAGAAAAAGCTTTAAAACACAAGGCTTATTTTCTCTTTTTTGCTGATTTTTGAAAAATGATTATCCTTGTGTGTTTTGAATAATTACTTATAAATGGCCTAAAAGCAAAGCTTTGACATATAGACTATTTTTCCTGCTGGTTAAGAGTAAAATTATTATTTTTCTATTGTATTCTGCATCTGGCATCAATGTATAATGATCTAGAAAAACGGATTGTATGGGGTCAACCTAGAAATTGGCAAAAATCTTCAGTAAATGTAAGAATTGCGTTTTTATGTGAATTATTTATAAAATGAGTCACACATACCTTAGTGCAGTGGTGAGGCATTCATATGACAAGTAGAGATACACCAAAGGTAGAAAATACTTGAAGATATTGCTGAATTTTTACAGTGGCCATAGCGATGGTATTACCTTTGCATCTTGAGGTTCTCAGCTCAGGTACCAAGGACTGATGTAAAAGTAAAAACTTACATTTCTCAGAGAGGTGAATATGGCTCATCTTGTGAAGGAGTTATGAATTTAAGGTTGTTTCTTAATATGATGGATGGGAGAGAAATGGAAAGATAATGCAGAGCCGCCCCAGAAAGTGAAATCAAGTCAGAAAGACAAAAACCAGTAAGATTTGCCTTCGATTAAACCTTGAACCCAGTGTGTAAATCCACCAAAACTTTGCCAGCCTAGGAGATTGCAAAATCAGAGCCAAGGATGTGGGATTGAGTAGCCTATCTATGGAAGAACACATGGGAAGGTGGTGGGTCTCAAAGACTGTCCACTCTTCTCCTACTTGAGCTCAAGAACATGGGGATGTGGGTTTCTTTCAAGCCATTTACTGAGCACCATTAAGCAGATAGTACTGAGGCCAGGTCGCTTAGAGCGGGGGTTGCGGGGGGGAATCTCTTTGGAGGTGAGAGCTCAGAATTAGGAAATCTTGAGCAGGCCTCCCCTCAGCCTTTTTGTAGGGCACTTTGTGTATATTAGAAAAAACTCTTCCCACCAACTGCTCATTCTGTAGGTCTGAGGCACAATGCGTGTCCGATGAGTAGACTTCAGATCTGGTAGCATAAAGTTGACACATGTGGCTGCTATCAGTAATGCTAAAATTTTCCCCTTTGTAATGGTACTATCTGCAACACCCTTGTTCTTGGTGAGGCTTTCATCTTTGATTTCATAATCTATTAAGAAAAAGGATATTTCTTGCTCTATTAAAGAAAAGGATATTTGGAGTGTCTTTTTTTAAAGTGTATGTCAGAGTCTTTTAAGTAAATAATTTAAGAAATTTATTTAGTGCCAAAACTCTGTGGGGGAAAAAATGATGCTTTTCAGTCTGCAAGCTACATTTTTATTGTTGAAAGAATATTTACTAGTTGAGTTCATCAATAAACGTACCCCTGGAGCTCTGAATTTGTCCATAGGAGCATATTAAGCCATGCAGTTCCATCTGAAAGTGTACTATATTATGTTCTGAGGACTGAGCATGGCAAATATGAGAAATTTACTTCTTTTTTAAAAAATAAATTAGACCTAGCTTTTAACACCTGGGAAATCAATAGTAAGCGTCATGATTGCACAAACCATGCTTAGCACTGTATCCAGACCTGAGAAAAATGTTTGACACACAGTAGATGCTCAATAAATATATGTTTGATTAAATAATTACTTCTTTAAACTGCCAACTTCCCATGAAAGAACATCCTCTCTTGATAAGGGAAAATAGTTGTTTAGGGTTTTTTCCAACAGAAGACCAGCTAATGAACATTTATTTCTAACTGGTGCTAAATTATTTTTATTGTGTTTGCATTAAATATCAGTGCTTCATGTCGTGAATATCTACAAAGAGCTGAGTTTTAAATCGGCAAGAAGTGAATTTCATGTGTAGGAAGGGGGTTATTAAATACCTTTTATACGTTTTTACTGGTTTGTCTTTTCATTTTTACATGACGCATCTTTTTTATGCTAGTCTAACAAACAACCCAATGTATCATAGTCCACATTTCCCCTGGGTGCAAGGGGGAGATTTTAGCAAATATATGCAACATTTCTATTTAAAAATCTGTCAACACTCAGTGAGATTTGTGTTGAGCCTTGAAAACTAAGTATTATGTAAATGATTAAAGAGGAAGAAGAATAGCCATTTCAAGAAAGAAGGAATCTGCTTTAGAAAAACATGGGGGTAGAACTGAGCAAAGGACAGTGAGTTGCCCAGTCTGGTGGGACTACAGGTGGTATAGGAGAGCAAGGAGAAAGCTGGACAGGTGGGGTGGGCCAAATCACAGGGGACTGTGAACGCTATGCACAAAGGGACTGAAAAGTCTATACTCGAAAAGTTTTGTTCATAAACAAGGTCCTACTGTATAGCACAGGGAACTGTATTCAATATCCTATGATAAACCATAATGGAAAAGAATATGAAAAAAGAATGATATATATGTATAACTGAATCACTTTGCTATACAGCAGAAATTAACATTGTGAATCAAATATACTTCAATAAAATATTTAAAAAAAGAAAGTTTTGTTTGAGAACAATGAATGGGTAAAATGGAGAGAGGAGATAAGTGATGCGAAGGGAAATCAGATGCGAGGTTATGTCAGGCCCAAACTTTCCAAGTCAAACAGATGTTAAAAAAGAAAAATGTAAAATGTATCGAAGAAGAAATGACAAGACTTGCCAATCAGTTGGATCTGAGAATTAGAATTCCCATGTGGTTCCAATGTCTAAGAGGCAGGAAATTATAGAAGCACTGAAAGAAGTCACATCGTTGGTTTGAGAACTGGTTTGAGAAGGTGACGAAAGATTGCTACGGAATATTCCCTAGACAGTTGAGAACACAGTTCTAGAGGACAGAAGAAGGGACAGTAACAGACCTGAAGTTTCAGGCACCAGAAAGGATGCACTCAGCAGTGAGGGAATATGAAGATGAGCACAGAGCTAAGTGCCTTGAATAACTCCATCTAACACTTGGGATTAGGAAAGAAAAGAGGAAAAAATGTCAGAGCCATAGAAGGAGGTGCTGGTAAGGACAGTAGAAACAAAAGCAGAAGAAAATTTCAAGAAGGAATATATGATCAAGATTTTTTCATGCCATTAACAATGTAGTTTGGGTTTAGCCAGAAGAAAATCATTGGTTATCTCTGAGAGAGTCTTAGGTGCACCGTTCGTATCACGAAAATGGTTGCAGAAGGCATACGTACAAAGGGAGGATAAAAAGGAAAGATCACCGAATATACAGAAATAGCCCACACATACTCCAATTGTATAATCATCTGTATGCGGCATATGTTATAAATCTCCTGAGGTCTGTTTTATCTCTGTTGAGTTTCCTATTGCTGCTGTAATTACTTACTACAAAATCACTGGCTTAAAACCACACAAGTTTATTATTTGGAGGTCAGAAGTCCAAAATGGGTTTCATTGAGCTAAAATCTGATTGTCAGCAGGGCTGATTCCTTCTTTTTTTCCCAACTTTACTGATAGATAATTAACAAATAACGTTGTGTAAGTTTAAGTTGTATAACACGATGATTTGATATATGTATATATTATGAAATGATTAAAACAATAAGGTCAGTTAATATAACCATCATCTCACATAATTACCGTTTTGTGTATATGCGGTGAGAACAGTTAAGATCTACTCTCTGAGCAAATTTCAAGTATACAGTATTGTTAACTTTAGCCACCATGCTCTACATTAGATCCCCAGAACTCATCTGTCTCATAAATGAAACTTTGTACCCTTTGGCCAACATCTCCCTATTTCCCATACCCACCCCCAGCCCCGGGTAACCACCGTTCTGCTCTTTGTTTCTATGAGTTCCAACTTCTTAGGTTCCACATTTGTCTACCTGACTTACATCTCTAACTTCTCATCTAGTCTGATGCCCTCAGGGGTCATCCATGTTGTCACAAATGACAGAAGCAATCTTTTGTGGATGAATAATATTCCATTTTCTTTGTCCATTTATTTTCTGTATTCATTCATCCATTGATGGACACAGGTCATTTGTGTATCTTGATTATTGTGAATAAAGCTGCAGTGAACATGGGGGTGCAGATCTCTCTTCAAGATAGCAATTTTTTGTTTCCTTCAATAAATACCCAGAGTGGGATTGCTGGACCACATGGTAGTTCTATTTTTCATTTTTTTGAGGAAACTCCATGCTTTCTTCTTTTTTTTAATAATGGCTATGTGAACTAATTCCTTTTGAAACTGTAGGAGAGAATCCTTTCCTTGCCTTTTCCAGTTTGTAGAGGTCACCTGCATCCCTTGACTCATGGTCCCTTCCTCCATCTTCAAAATCAGCAGCACGGAATCCTCAAATCTCTCTGATTCTGAAACTCCTGCCTGCTTCTTGATCTGAGAAGGACCATAGCCATTACCCTGGGTTCATCCAGATAACCTAGGATAATCTCGCCTTCTCAAGATCCTTAATCACATTTGAAAAGTCCTTTCTGCTATGCAAGGTAACATAGTCACAGGTTCCAGGGATCAGAATGTGGACATTTTTGAAGAGTCATTCTGTGTAACGCAAAATCTAAGTTAAAACATCAGAAGCAGAATTGACTTTAATTCTTATGCATTGGTTTACCTTCAGGTTAAGTGATATGTGAGATTAATTCATTAACTGGAAGGTAAAAATAACATTTTTAATGGAGAGTTTTTACATTAGTCTATTATTTTCTGTTGAAAGGTCCTTAAGTTAAATGTTAAAATTCATGTTATAAAATTCCATTTAATGATAGTTGGGTAGCAATAATAAGCTAATAGCTTTCTGCCAGTAGCAATATTTTGATGAGCCTGTTTTTGATTGAAACTATATTTTATATTAAAGAAATCACTCTTGGCAGCATCTTGTGCTGTTATTTATTTTCTCCATTTTTTTCAAAAGTAAAATGTCTTCTTAAACAGGCTTCACAGCCAGACAAGGATTTTTCCTTTGTACACATTTGTAATATGCACATTTTTAACCTGATAATGTAGAAACATAATTTCTCCCACTCTCCAATCTATAGTTTTCCCTCTGTATATAGTTTTTTCTTTATAAAATTGAAAGGATAATGAACAAATCTTCTGTGAAGATTACATGAGATAATGTATGTAAAGCTGTAGCACAGCGGCTGGCCCATAATAAGTAGGTCTTCAATAAATTTTTACCACAATCCAAAATATGTTTCATGAGATTTGCTCACTACTATTGAAACTTATTTTTGTAAATGCCGCAAAGTAATAATACTGTGGATGGTGTTTCTGACCAAACTTACTACAAAATAGAATAAGATTATTAACATGAAAATTCGCTTAATTTAAAATGGTGGTTTATACTTAACTGTGCAGTCCAGTTTTCATATGGATACACAAAATGATAGCATTAAGGTTTTTTTCAATTCTATCTAAAGGTGCCAGTAAGTTGTGAGGAAATGTTTGCTAGTTTCATATATTCAGTATAGCATATTCAAAGTTAAAATTAAGCTATTCAGAAGATCAGCTGAAAGCAAGCCTAGAAGACAGCAGCACTATAAGAAATGGAAGTCAAAAATAAAAGTTTTTTTCCATGGCGATAGCTGACCTTCATGTTGCACTGTTTCAGATTTCTTCCTGTAATCCTATGCTCCTATCTCTTTACCTCCTTTAAATAATGTTCCTGTGCTTTCACTGTCTATTTTCTTTTTGTGAAGTTGTCAAATGATCTCTGTCTTGCCCTGTATAATTTAAGAGACTTTTATTTAGCTCTCTGAGAGACTATCACACAAGTCTGACTAGGAGAATAATTTACAAGGTGCAAAATGAAGGGTCATTATTAATACTGTCTCGCCTGCAATGAATACATAGGCTCTCTCGTTCACGCATGGCAGGGTTTTAACTAGATCAAAAGAGGTAGATGCTTTTAAATGAAGTATTGTGAATGATATCATTGGTTACATAAGCTTGCTTTACATTTTTTTAAAATATGATTGCTTAATGAGATTAGAGAACTATAAGAAAACATGTCTTTGGGTTTGGGCTTATCTGTAACTTTCACACAAATCTTTCCTTGGCTGAAAACACAATTTCAGCAGTTATGGTTTTATACGTCCTTAGGGTAACATCTAGTCATCTTTCATAAGCTTGAATAATAAGCATAGTAAGTCTTCTTCACTATGAAGCTAAATGCAAAAGGAGCCAAGAGAGTGGGTTTTCTCAGTTTTGAATAGAAGTTAATTGTTAAGTGTTTTTATGTTATCAAAGTACTCCTGACTTTTGTTCAGCAATCATTGATACTAATGATGTTTATGTAGCTAGAAGAAAATAGCACTTTTTCTTACCATTTCAGGACCCATTGTCTTTTTTGATTACGACAGGCAAATCTAATTACTGCTTCTTCTGATTAATCTCAATAGTTGAATAATGACTTTCTAGGCAAACTGAAATCCTCCATGTTTCCATGAGACCTGATTTTTCATAAGCACATGTGTAGGGGATGCCAAATGAGAAAGTAGAGTTAGTTTTAGTAGCTGGACAACTTGTAATAGAGAAAAATGTTTGAGTGTCTTTATTTGTGTATGCTTTTTTAAACAGACCCTGTAAATCTGAGGTCTATGATCTTATCTAAAAATTCTCTCTTCCTCCTCTCAATTTCTTAGCATAACCATCAAACTCCTCTCAGTGAATTCACCCTTCTTTTTATATATTTGTCGGTGTGCCTGTTTTATGTCCCCACATGTACTCTGAGCTGTGTCACCCACAATACTTAGCCCTATGCCTTGAATATTAAGAAGAAGAAAAAAGCTGATATTAATTGAATTCTTGCTATGTGCTAGATGCCATTCTAAGACTTTTAGTCTATTAACTCAACCTTGAAAAGAGGTGAAATGGGTACCACTATTATCTTCATTTTATGGAGAGGGAAACAGAAATTCAGAACAGTTAGGTGACCTGGCCAGTTACACAGCCTGTGAGCGGCCAAGCCTGTACCCAAGCCTGGGTGTGTAACCACTGCCCTGCCTCCGGAGACCCTGCGTGGTTCAAGCTCCCCTTGATCGACTTTCAGAGCACCAAGTCCTCCTTCCTAACTTCACTACTTTTAGGATTTTAAATTTGTTTTTTCTGTTTTTTGGTGGGTTTTTTGGTTTGTGTTTTGATTAACGTCGACCCCTACCACTGTGCCCAGAACATATTAATAGAACCTATAGTATTTGATAGAGGAGTAATTGCAACTAATATTTATTTAGTTTTTGCCATGTGCCAGGTACTGCATCTTATTTTAATCTTCAGGAAGACTATCAGGTACCTAACAATTTACCTCCACTTTAGAGAGGAAGATACTGAGACGGAGAGAGGTTAGGCAGACTGCCCAAGATCACACAGCTAGGAACTGGTGAAGCCAAGGCTTAAACTTGGAGGCCAAACTCCAGAGGTAACCTCTGAAGAAATGAAGGAATGGATCAATGAAAATCTAGCTTGGAGGGCCAAGGAAAGCTCTAGAGAGGAGATGACATTTGACATGCCTCGAAGGGTGAGGTGGAAAAGATAGAAACACTCTAGGCAGAGGAAACAACGTGGATAAAGCAATGCAGAACAGTGTGCCTGGAGCTCAGTAAATAGGAATGAATGAGTGAATAGCTTTACAGCCTATGATCAAAGGTTTTTCATATGTAAATACTTTATTACTAATAGTTTCTGCATTTTTTTTTTCTTTCAGTGCCACCGTGGGCCTTAATTGCCATAGCCATAGTCGCGGTCCTTTTAGTCCTGACCTGCTGCTTTTGTATCTGTAAGAAATGCTTGTTCAAAAAGAAAAACAAGAAGAAGGGAAAGGAAAAGGGAGGGAAGAATGCCATTAACATGAAAGATGTGAAAGACTTAGGAAAGACCATGAAAGATCAGGTAATGTATTCATCCCATATTTCTTCTTGGATTATGTTATCAAACATTAAAGAATAGAGAGTTTATTAATTTATGCCAGGTAAATATAGAAATAAACAATATTCAGATACTTGTCGTTGTGGAAATGCTTTGCACTCCTTTCAGACATTACTCAACATCCCAAGGAACAATGGAAACATGGTAGGGTTTTCCAGCCTCCCAAGCATATAAACCGGGAAAGGGCATCCATGACCAGCAGGGCCATCTTGGTAGGCTCAGCATAGTGGAATGATACCTGAATATTTTTATTACATCTGTTTAGCCCATCTTAGCTGTGTCTAGAGTTAGAGAAACAGACTAAAGAGTATCTGCTCTCCTTCTTGGGCAGGACATCTTTTTCACATCCTCGCTGCTCATAATCACTATTAAATACTGAGTCATATAGCTATTCATCACACTGGATGAAAGGTACCATCCCTATACAGACATCCATTTCAATTATGAGTGCTTAGGAATAAAGAGTTACACAAGGGAAGGGAGAGAAGTGTGAGTTGGTTCTGAAAAATGGGTTAGAATTTTAAGGCAAAAGTCTTATTTCTTCACTTAGGGACAGTTAGATCCGTAATGCAGGTTATAAAATCTATCCAGCTGAATTATTTTCCCAAACCCAAGGAAGCAATTTGGATGTCCTTTACACTGTTGTCTGTCTTCCCTAAACGAACTAGGTGATTTGCTTCAGGATAAAATCTCCTATTAATAGGTATAATAATTAACTGTCTCTTCATTTCTCTTTTGGAAACATATTTATATTGGATATTTCTAAGGAACACATTTCATATAAAAAGTAAATGTAAAGATTTTTCAAAGAAATAACATTTTCAATTATCGATGTTTCCCTTCAAATAATTCAAAATTTCTATTTATTCCTTAATAGCAACATATACAGACAGTTTTATAAATTCTTCTTATGCTATTAATTGAACTCTTAAATTTGTGAATCTCCTTAAGAACAATTTAGTTAAGGGAGGCATTTTTAGTACATTTGCGTCGTTACCCACATACCCAGGACACTAATCCCTCTCCCCAGCTTGAGTTTTAAACTCTTTTCTCAAAGACACTGTCATGTCCCTTGACAACAATTTCACAGAGGCTCATTTTTCACTTGAACTTTTCCTTGGTTTCAGAGCTGTAGAATGAACACAGTGCCTGCACTCACGCTCAGAGAGCTCCATCCCGAGCTCAGAGTATCAAGGGTTATGTTTTTCTCAGAGTTTCTAATCATAGCCACAGAAGCCCAGGCGCCAGTGTTCAACCACAGATGTCTAATACGGATTCTTCTTTTCGGTTAATTTGTTACATAGAAACTGAAGTTTTAAATCATGTCTTGTTTTGTCATTTTCCTTAACCAGCAGGACTTGATACAGATTTCTTTAGTCAACATATTTGGGAGATTAAGTATAGTAATCATCTTCAAGATGGACATGGCTGGACTGAACAATTTATATATGAATTTCAGCTATGTCTATGAAATACTGGAAATATAATACTATCATTTTCATAACTACAATAAAATTCAAATGTGGTTTTCATGTATGCTATAATTAACAGTTAAAAGCACTAATAATGTCAAATGATTACAACAGCATTTCTTCCTAGGACAAGAAATTTGTATTTTCTTTGTGGAATTTGTTCTGCAAGATGTAAGACTAATTTATAGCATAGTGATGGTGTATATTACCCCTGTTATGACATGGATAAATGACCATCATCTCGAAAATAGTAAATACAGAGAATTGATGGTGGTTAATTTTTTGTTGGTCACCAATTCTTTCATATGGGAGGGGAACAGAAAATGAGTCAAATAAGGAAATACTAGGAAGTCAGAGATAGTTTATAGCAATCTACTATTACAACATAGCATTTAGGATTTCAACAACTCAGAAAGGTGTTTTTTAATTATTTTAAGTAGATTGTTTTGTCTACTAGGATTTTATAGGTCTTATTTTAACTTATGACCAATTAATTGTACAGAATAAAATATAATCTGAGCAAGTGAAAATAGATCCCGTTGGTAAACAGTTATATAACAATAGCTTATGCTACTTTTTAAGAAGACAAAAGTAGCTGATAGAGTTCTATCATTTTGTGAAGAAAAAAGAGAAAGTAGCAGCACAGAACGTACAGATTTTAAGATGCTGTGTCACATGGTGATCGTCTGATCATCCAGGTTCAAAACAGCATAAACACAGAGTAAAATTATTCTTTAAGTATATTTTCAAGCAATTTTAGACAGAATATTGATTTGAACATGAGGAAGGTAATAAAGATAGTCTATGCCTCTCATCTAGAAAGTGGACAGATGTCAGAGGCATTTTACATATGGTTTCTTAAGATACATGGGCTCTAGGGGAAATCAGTAAGTTTTTACCATTCCACGCCATACAAGAACTAATGAAAATTCAAATGTCATTATTCATGACTGTATGTCTTTATAACCAAGGAAGAATTTTTAAACATTCTGCAATAACAACAAAATGGTAACGATAGATAGTATTTTTCTGTAGCAAGGGGTAATATCAACCTGCAAAGTCAGAGGTCTGGAAAGGTCATTTCTCCATGGTTTTTACTAATGCGTGTGGATATTTAAATTTTCACTTCTTCCTTCTGTGTCCTCCTTATCTGTGTTGTGTCTCATGACTGTTCTGGACTGTCCCTTGCGGTAGGTTTCCTCTGCTATCAGACACCCCTCGTCAACGCTCAGATACATCTAGTGGCCTGGCAGCTGGGGCGCCACAGCTGAGGGTGTACCATTCTGACACACATCAAGAGGCTGAACTAAATTGATTTTTTTTTTTTAAGATAAAGGATTCTCATTTTAAACATTACTGATTAAATAGAACAGTATTAGAAAGCTCAAGTTTTAATTGATGGGCACAGAACGCAAATACAGTGTCTTATGCTCCCTTTTCAGCATGTTTATCAACTCCAAATCTGAACAGTTTAACCCAGAATGAGCAAATGCACCTTCTGATGGTTTATCCAAGTACAACTAAGCACCTTTTGAATGTTGAATCAAGCCAGAAGCATGTGCGCTAAGTTTTTGAAATTTAAAACAAGGTGTTTTTCCCAACACAGCCTTTTCCACTACAATTTATCAAACTCTCAGCACTGCTGGGTTTACATGCATTTTCCTCTGCATTTTGTTCCTGGGTGGGGGGGGTAGGGTGGAAGTAGGGACTATTGCTCTTGAGATATTATAATAGCTACTGATTTAATAGGTCTGAATTTAATATAATGGTACAGAAAATGTCTTGCTTAAGCTCAGCCTTTGGGACAAGAATAGACAATCACTTCAGTGATGAACAGTGGCACTGAGAAATTATCAAAAATTTAGCCCTATTTCATGCAGAATAATTGCAGAAATGGTCCTGCACCTTTTATTAGGGCAAAAACCACTTAGAGAGAAGGAGATTTAATATCTCAGCTCTTCTTTCACATTACACTGAGCTGAAATATGATATGTAAATTGTCAGTTCTGAAAGAGATTTTGAAAAAATATTTTAATACATGAAAATTCTTATTTTTATGATGGGGTCGTGTGATGATTTTTCAGACAAAAATGTGCATTAGTTTGCTATTAAAAAATTAAAATCTTATAGGAGGCAATTTACCTACATTGCCATTTTCTAAACACATCTTTTCAGACAGTATTAAAGACTTACACACAGCTGAGGTTTTGAAAGGGCAATGTGGGTTCACTGCCTCAGGTCCTCCAGTTAAACTCAGCAGTCTTTTCTTGTCACTTCACTATCATTTTTCTCTTAATGACACCCCCAAGTTAAAACATTAATATTAATATTTAAGTAATTATGTTGTTTTCCTGCCTCTGGCTATAAGTAAACCAACATGTTACTATTCAAGGAAACAACCAAGTATAAATTTCCAAATTAAATGGTGTAAGGCTGACCAGATTTGAAAAGGTTTCTGCACAGTTGTAATAATGGTAATTTCCAATTTTCCAAAGTCATTGCAGGCTCCTGAAATTTCTCAGGAAGAACAGGAAGGGAGGCATCTCCGACTACAGCTCAACTCTCTGTTTCGGTGATCTCCCCACCGAATGAGTTCTAGTAAGATGATGCCAAGTCTGTTTTTTAGGATCAAGTTAGAGTTAAATGGGCAGAGCCGGATTGCAAAGTCTTGCCCAGTTCAGAGACTGAGGGCACCATGTTGAGTCACCACTGTGGGTCTCTGTATAAATGGATAAGTGAACAGAAAAAATTTCTCTGAGCAGAGAAAAAAGACCAAGTAATCTGGGAGGTAGGGGGAGGTTGGTTGGTAGAGCTATAGTCTGATGATTCGGAAGCCTTTCGGAAGCCTAGTTATACTTCTTGCATTTGACTTCTACCAGATTTCTCAGATTTAATTTGATCACTGACAGGAGTTAAGATTCTCTTACTTTGTCAGAGATGTAAAGCAGCCTACCACTCATATGTCTTATTTTTAGTTTCGTGAGATTCTACAGTAACACACACATGCCACGAAAGGGAATGAAAGTGCCATAAGCAAAACCTAGGAGACAATATTTGCAGTATATATAACAACAGCTGAAAGACTGAGACCACTCAAATACAGAGTCTCTACAAACTGCTAAGAGGCAAAAAACAAAACAAAAAGCAGCAAAGGATATATTATACAGGTAGCCCCCAGAAGAAAAAATACAAATGGTTCATATAAAGATTTAAAAATTTTTCAACCTCACTCGTGTTCAGGAAAATGTAACATTTTATCATTTTTCATTTCAAATAACTACTTACAGATTTCTAATTATTTTCTTCTAATTCTTTAAAGCAATAAGAACGCATACCCCTAGAAACAAAACTTCTAATATTTATAATCTTTATAACCTTTGGTTTTTTTGAGCACAATGTTTGCATTTATTGGGAAAATACATCATGTATTTTTATTTTTAAAAAAGAGGAACATTTGAATGAATTTTATGAAATTATGAGCTTTCTAGTATTTCAATTTATATTACACTTAAGTTTTAGGTTATAAAGAACATTCAGTTGGTCCAGACTGAGTTTTGAGAATTCTCTGCCATGATTTTTGCCTGTTACCACAAAACTAATTTTTATACAAATTTCAGTTTGATAAAATTGCAAACATAACTCCTTGTACCTTTTGATACCAAACATATCCATAAATCCATTTAATTCAGCCTAGCTTTCTGTGGAACTGTTATGGAAATAAAACAGTACACTTAAACTGGAACTGGGGTAGAGTTTCCTCTAAACATGCATTTGCTGGTGGCATGTTTTTTTTTTCCTCTTTTTCCATAACCATTATAAATGTATACGCAAAACATAGGAAATCACAATTTTCTGAGACTCCCTCATGTATCTTTTTCATAGGAAACAAGCCAAGAAACGGCCACCCATTTCATATGAATTACTCCACTGCATGTAACAAGGGTGTTTTACATGATGCTTAGCTTACATCACTTTAAACTACATGGATGTGAAAACTGGCCTGGTTAACAGCATGTTTATCATACCTCAGAAAGGAGCGATTTTATCAGAGCCAAATATAATACAACGTTGACATTCTCTTTGCAACAACTTCACATTTTTTTGCTTGCAATATCCTGAGGGGCTTTTTCCATTGCTTCCATGTTGCTTGCTGATTGGGGGAAAACATTCCGTGCACAAATGGAATTTAAAAAAATATGTAAGCAGCCGATGTGAATGTGTGTCAGACAAATGGAGATTTCCAGCATCTCAGTGCTTGCTTCTCACAGCTTGGAAATATAACCACAGGCCCAGTGTCATTTGGGTTTGGATGAAAATTCGTTTGAATTCACATATGTCTGTTTCCCTACTCATAGGCCCTGAAGGATGATGATGCTGAAACCGGATTGACGGATGGGGAAGAAAAAGAAGAACCCAAAGAAGAGGAGAAACTGGGAAAACTTCAGTACTCATTGGATTATGATTTCCAGAATAACCAGGTCTGAGGGGGGGAATGTCTTGTAATTCCATTACATTTTCTGAAATTACCAGCTAGAAATTGAAACGAGATACTTCTTAAAACATTTCGTGTGCTACGAGGGGAAAATGCAATTATCAAAACTATTGATGAAATAATTTCTAAGTACAGGCGGTCCCCTACTTGCTAATTTAACTTCTGGTAATTAGAATCCACAGTGTTCAGCCGATTACATCTACTTCTGGCACTTACAGCAGGCAGGCGGAATACAAATTAACCTGACGCCGTCAGTCTGATTCTGCGAGCTCCCAGTCACAGATCCCTCAGCCTGAGCGACAACAATCTTCTTTGGAATTCATGGATTTAGCTCTAAACAGAGCAAGGGGCCTTTGCGTTAGACCATCAATTAAGCCAAAGTTTTGAAACAAAATTTAACCATTTGATAAGGAATCAGAAGATTTAAAAAATTGGCTTTCCATGAATTTAATGTCAAGAATGCCTTATATGATATGATACTGGGTATAACTCCTAGCACAAATGAGTTAGCAGTTCTAGAAAAGTAGGAAGATCAGCAACTTGATTTCTAGTGCCTTTGCGTGCTGCTGAAAAAGTGATGACGAACTAAAGGTTTTATCAAAACAAGCCTTCCTGCTTTAAAAGCCATAAAGTGCCACCTAGATGAATGATAATATTAGCTAGCTTTTATTAACTGCCTGTTATAATGCTAGCTCAAAGATAAATGTTAAAAAAAAAAATCTCTCTACCTACAAAGACATTCTAGGATCCATGACTTTGATAAAGATGTCTCTTTCACTTCTGAACTGTTTAAGAAATTTAAAAGCTAGATGAGAATTAGCTGAGTTAGAGATCAAGCTCCTAAGAATCTTTAAGACACAGTTCTTTTCCAACTAGGGGAGCTTTAAATCTCTCCAGTTTGTTTTAAATCTCTCCAGTTTAATCAGCTCACTGATCTTCTGGGGCTGGGAAGAACTTGATGGATGTAAATACAGTTACTACCTAATGCAGTATGTATTGATTATGCCCAGTTTGATGAGCAATAAACAATAACTAAATCAAACACCGATACTCAGCTTTGGTGACTAACGTCCAAAGTCAGTAATACTGGAAGCTGTAAACAATGGCAGAAACTCTGGGCTTTATTTAGGAATTGACAGTTCAGATAATGTCTTCACTGTTTGAAGTGTCCAGAGGGTTCCTCAAGAAGAACATATTGATATGCGCTGCCGTATTATAAGCAATTGTATTTAATTAACTTCATTACAACCCTGGCTCATTATTTTATAATACATTCCAGAAAGTTGCATGTTGGTTACAGATACAAGCTAACAGGTATGGATTTATACGGCATTATAGGTATTATGCCATTTCTAGTCAATTAAATAGGGCATGTGAGGGCATGTTTATCACTTCTACCAAAATTTGATCAGCGGGGGTTGCTTGAGAGCAAAACTGCCTATGTTACTTATATATTCTAGGGAAGGTCAAGGTCAGCTTACATTATCTTAACACATAACATCTTTTCCAGAAATATAATCTGCCTTTATGTATGTAGCCAACATTTTTCTACTAATTTATTCTACTTTCGTAGTTTCCAGTAGAAATCTAGTGGATCTCATCCTGGTTAGTCATAATTTTGAAACTTCTGCTCTGGCTTTGAGTACTACAAGTATCATTTTATAAAGTAGTACTTTTAAGAATACAGCACTGAGTGTGTTTCTACTCAAATATAACGCGAATGCATGTACTTGTCCCTTCCTAGCAAACACATCTTAGAAGGTATCTCATTCGAAGGATCTAGAATATTCTACCTGATACATTTTTTAATATTATGCATTTATTTTTCAAACTGTTCTCAGCTAATCTGATTTAGAAAGTGATTCCTATGAGTCATGGAAAATAAAGTCTGAGGAATTTCATAGATAAGAACGTAATCACATATACACAGTTGCTTACCAAAACTAAAAGACAATCCTAAAAGTCCTCTAAGCAGCCTTCATGGTGGAGAAATGTGATACTTATCCCTCAAGCAGAAGTCAGAGGGGGTTGGTAGAAGTATTTCCACCTCTTATCAATAAGATATCCCCAAATCTTTAAAGTACAGATGATCAAGTTTGAAAGAGTTTAGGCTGTATCACTAGTGCTTTCCCTGCCCCAAAGAAAAAGTGTTGCAAAAAGTGAGAAGGAGAGAATATAATCTTGTTTATTCACATTGCTCTCCAATGGCAAATTCCAAATACCAACTTGGCAAACCAAGAGACAAACTGTTTGCTTTACTAATCATGTCTTTATAAGCGGATGTCTATTTTAGCCATTCTTTGACCATCTATCTACGTTTTGTGTACCTATAATCCGTCACACTTATTGCTACTGCTGTGTCACGAAGTCACAAAGATATTGAAGCATTAAAATGGAAACAACAATCTTTAAGGGTATTGGTCTAGGTTAAAAAGTGAGCCAACTAAAGTGCACTTATACACATGGTGGGTCAATTTTGTAGAAAGTGGATGTGACTTTTTTAAAGAGGTGAATTGCTTTTCCACTCTATTGATTAAAAAGGTACAGACTCAAAATTCCAGGCCTTGATATGAACAGCTGTAATGTGACTGCATTGTCTGAATAGTGTATACCGTGAATAGCAATGAGTCTAGTTTTGTTTCCCACATGGATCCAAAGCAGTCTGTTGACACAGCATGTCTGGTGGCAGGCCATCAGAATAGTCCGCTCACACCTTCTGTTTCCTTTGCAAAAACATTATCAGTGCCAGCCAACACCCGCATACATAATAAGATATAGGAGTGTCTCTCTGAGAAAACCAGACAAGAAGAAATGCAGAGATTTCTGCTGTATTTGAAAAAAATCGGAAACTTAGTCACTTCGCATTAAAAACCATAACTGTAATCTCCCCTTCCTTTATATGAGCTAAAATTATATTTCTATGACTCCATGTTCTATATTTAAATACAGAATTTAATATATAATAATCATTTTACTCTAAGTTAAAACAAGAAGTAGCCAGCACACAAGTAAAGGTCAAATATGATAGAAACTTGAAGATCTTCTTTTTATCTCAAAAAGCTACCCAATTTCTAAGAAATTTCTGTTTAGCTGGTCTGAAGCTTTGATTCAAAACAAGAATTTCATACTTTATAATTACAGGCTTGTGATCGTTTAACAATTCATTTCCACTTACAAATCACGCCCTGGAAAGAAAAATGCACAAGGGCTTTTAGCAACTGGAAAGTTATTTGATTGCAACCCTTTTGCAAATATGAATTCCATATTTAACTGTAATCAGCAACCTTTTAAAAGCCTCTTTTGTGTTTAAAACCAGGCTTCCTAGAGCCTGCATCTGTCATAATGGGTTTCTGAAGTCTATATAGCTCACTTCATTTGCCTTCTGTGGTTCAGATTCAGAAAAGAATAGGAGTTTATTGAAAGCAAAGAAGAAAAGGGAGAAATCACAATATGCAGCATTGTGAACAAATCAATCTTTCCCAACATGTCCACCAATGCCGGTGTTTACTGTATCCTGCCTCTCATTTCAGCTGCTGGTAGGAATCATCCAGGCTGCCGAGCTGCCCGCCTTAGACATGGGGGGCACATCCGATCCCTACGTGAAAGTCTTTCTACTGCCCGATAAAAAGAAGAAATTTGAGACAAAAGTCCACCGAAAGACCCTTAATCCTGTCTTCAACGAGCAATTTACTTTCAAGGTATCTTTTTTTTTTTTGTATGTCCTGATGAACTTGTCCTCTGTTGTTTTAGATAACAGACTGATCTCATCCTGACACATATGGAGACATGCACACGACCACTTGTTCAGAGACTCACAAATGATTCCATTCAGGATATTTAAAATTCTTATCTTCGATGTAATGAAGACTCTATATTGCATTTAAATTTGGCCCAAATAGGATTCAGCTTAACTGTTTCAGAAATGAATGTGGACTGGGATAGAACTAGGATGTCAATCGTATCTAAAAAGTGAGTTCGACTTCAAGTGTGTCTGTGGACCTGAACGTTTCCCCCTCTCTAAAATAAAGCCAAAAGAATTATAAACTTTTTCCAGGTTTCCAAGTTCCTGAAAATAAATCACGACCACAGAATAAAGTAAGCTATGCAACATTATTTAAGTGGTACCAATAGGTATTACTCTCATTGCAAAATTCTTTGTGTGCAGGGGCAATGGGAGTATTCTAAAACATTCTCCTTAACCCATCAATAAAAAGAATATAAACCTACTGGGGTTTTTTTTCCATCTCTAGCATTTCTCCTTTACTCATGGCTCTTCTCTGGTTTCTTCATCTTGTTGAGACACTTCAATTAACAAACAATAACAAAGAGGAATTCTGGCCACATAATAACAGGAAAAGGTACTTGGCAGGCCTCAGGCATTTCTGCACATACAAGTAGTCTCTATAGTTCTCTTCCTGAAGTCATGCATAAAAACAGGCCTTTGGTAGACATCTTTAACACTTGAAGTTTTTTTAAATGCATTACTTGAAACAATGCATGTCTGTGAAATTGCCAGCAGGCAGATTCAGAATTACCTGTCTACCAGTCAGCCTTCGCGATAGCACGCACCTCACGTTAGCAAACCTCCCGGCACGAAATAAGTGGATGAAACTGAGGGCATGAGTCATTCTCATGAACCTTGTTTCCAATTTTGTAAAAGTGCAGGGTCTTTCTATTCACTCTAAAATTTGAGTTTTTAAGACAAAAAAAAAATTCCTCATGTATTGTCAGCAATCCTATTTAAAATCTACACTTTTCTAAACCCAGATAGTTAGTGTAGAGTAGCAGTAAAAAACATTCTGGAACTACTCAGCTTATGAAGAGCTAATCATTAGGGTAAATATGCCACAAAACATGCAGAGAAAACAAAACCAAAAAATATTGCAAAAGGTAATCACAATCATTCTATTTGACTATGTATTGATCTTAATTTAGGTCAGTAGTTTCTCACAATTTAGTCAGCACATTCTTAAATTATTTGAAATATGGTGGGGCTTTGTTTTTGGTTTGAGTTATCTGTAGGTTACGTCTTTTAAAAAAGTGTATTGCTGATAATTTTCAGTAATGTCTGTAACTTCAAGAATTATAGTTATTAAGATTTTGAAATTGCCTATAAAATTTAATCAGGTTTCATTTTATTTCAGGAGGGTTGGGTTGATCGCATCATAAATCAGTCCAAAGTACAATATATTTTGATAGATTTAAGAAATACACCACTGTTTCTAGAGAAGTAGTTAATTTCTCCTTGCAGGCCTTGTAGATTATACATCTTAAATGCCAATAGGCTGTATGATATAGGAATGGAAGCAAAATAGTTTAAAGAGGATTGGCTTTAAAACTGAGTTCAAATCCACTGAACATGAACTTGACATGCCCCAAATGAAATGCTTCTTCTTTTCTTCACAGCAAACTCCCACTTGAAAGAGCTACTTATCATTCAAACAATATGTATTTATTAAGAACCTACTGTGTGCCAGCACTGTGCTAAATGCTTTACATGTTGTATTCATTCGGCCTCAACCAGCCCTGTGAAGTAGACACTACTATCATCACTCTTTGAAGGCTGAAAAGTCTGAGTTTATTTATTTGTCCCAGGCCCTTCAGCTGGAAAAGAGAGAAACCCAGGGCCAGACCTGTGTGACCTCAAGCTCAGGTTTTTGACTAGTGCCATTTCAGTACACTCTCCAAAAAATCTAGAGAGATTTCTGAAACAAGATGAAATTTTCAAGAGTTCATTCCTACTCTAAAATTTCTTATTTCTTCCTCTCAAAATCAGCTCTTTGGAAGGGTTTATTTTTTCGTTCTAAACTGGAAAATGTGTTGTGCCTAGTTTTTAATCATAGCATTTTAATCCGATTCCAAAGAGATGACAAATGATAGAAAATAAAAACTCTTTGGAAAAAACAAAATTTCTTGTATCTATACGGTCAAATATTCTTCCTTCTCCTTTCCTTCTTAATATACAGAGTTAATTGAGAAATGTCTGCTGGAGCATAACACAACTATTTGCACTGATAAAATAATAACAAGTGTCTGAAAATTGATCAAACCTTCAATACAAGTCTAAACAATTTCTTAATTAGGCATTTCTTCCCAGTTACTGAAGTGTAGCTTACTTGGATTGCCCTGCTTTCCCTGAATATTAAAAATGTCACTAATAAATATCGCAGCCCATAGCATCTGTCCCAGATATATTTGAACAGCTGGAGAATTCATCAGTTCTTGGCCTTTTGCCACCACTCATCCTAAAAGAGTGTCATCCCTAAGAATGAACTTCAAGATCTAGATTATAATGCATCTCTGATATTCAAAACATCAATTTTCTAGTCAACTCCTGTCAATCAGTAAATTATTTTAAGGAATAGGGGAGGCACATTGCGAATTTCATTCCAATCCTTGCAGACTCCTAGCATGCCTTTTCAAAACTCACTGCTGCATTAAACTGTGGCATCCAAAAGGCTTGAAAGAGTTGATAGAACTTTTGAAACAAGTTAGCTACCCCTGAGTAAGTTGCCCCCTGACAATATAACTTATCATAACAATAACAGAATATTCTGCAAGAAAAACTTACATAGTCCAGTGCAATTGGCTTGGTTTATTCCTGTATTAATCTTAAAGTATTTCTAGCATGACTAATAGTAGGAGCCATTATTAATAATACTAACAGCTTCTAGAGCTTTAAGATAAAGTGATAAATCACTATGGTAAGTCCTTATTTTCTCCCAAGTAATTTAAGCCCCAAGCAGTTCGTCAAATGATTCAATTTAAGGAAAAAATAAATAAAACTAAAAGCACAATTATCTCCCTATTCTGTTCATCCAACATAAATATTAAAGTTAAACGCTATGAACAAGTAATATGTTTTAAGCATTTTTTGGTGACCAGATATTTTATCCGCATCCATTTATTTAGGTGCCATATTCGGAACTGGGTGGCAAAACTCTGGTGATGGCTGTCTATGATTTTGACCGTTTCTCCAAGCATGACATCATTGGGGAATTTAAAGTCCCCATGAACACAGTGGATTTCGGTCACGTAACTGAGGAGTGGCGCGATCTGCAAAGTGCAGAGAAGGAAGAGGTAAGAAAAACATTAGCATTTCTAACATGACAAGCTGTACTCGCCAGTTGCTACTCTCGTACTAACCTTTTGAGAGATGCTGGGGTGATGTGGGCCTCCAGCTGCTGACAGCTGGCAAAATATGGTCCTGGGATTGCATAACCTTGTTAAAAAGTATACAGGTCTTCTGCGTCTTATTTGAAAGAAAATAGAGATTTGTGCAAGTCTGTAGATAATTCCCCAGAGACAGAGAGAGAGAGAGCGAGAGAAAGAGATACACACCATTTCTAAAAGCTTAGAAAATGATACACACACACACACACACACACACACCTGCTTCTTTAAAAGGACAGTGAAAAGTCATCTTATCCTTTGTATTTTTCCGCAAAGATTTTATGTTTTCTACATAGCTTATGTAGCTATTAAATAGAAATAAAATGGCACCTTTTCCTTGATTATTTTTGCATATCACAGACAGTTCATTGTTTCTCCTAAAGATATCAGTGCACAATGGGTATAACATCAAGTAGAATTCACAAAGGCAGATATTAAATCCATTTTTTAAATGACTCACATTTTTATGGTATGGTTCACATTGTTTTTCCCATGTTTTAATAAAAGGTTAGCCCAGGATTTTTCTGTGCTTTAAAAAAGGGAAGTTCAATATCCTTAGTGCATTTAAACTACATAATAATCAATTCTATGTGATTATGCCAGGCCATCCTGACACCAGCGTTTTTCTGGGTAGTGTCTCAGCAGGGTAATACCAGAAAAGCAAGCTCTTAGCCGTCTCTGAATTCCTAAAGCAGCTCCCTTTCCAGCCATTTTTTTGTTCCTAACGTGGGTTTATAATTACTCAAGGGATTGCCAGCAGCCTTGGTCATTCAGGGTCGCTGGACGCCTTGGATTCGATCAGGTATGGTCACTTTGGGGCCACCAGGGAAATCGGAAAGTAACCCAAGCCTTCGGACCATCACCTGGGGATCCTTTCAACCTAAGGTTTTCTGTGACGTTATTCCTAAGTGAGGTTTCAGAACAGGTTTGTTTATTCCTGTACTGAAATTGAATTTATTAGTGCTCTAAAATTAGCACTTGGTTGTACAAAAGGAGTCGAAATTATTTTAGTTAAGCCCTGCTTTTTCTTTGGAAGGAAATATACGTCACGTAACCAAATAGGTTAGTCAAAATTAGATTCTTGGATACTGAAATAGACTTACCCCCCACCGTGGTTAGACCCACCCAAGGATAATAGGGAGTTTTTAAGTTTTACAACTTTTTAAAGTAGTTCTTCCCTAGAAGTAGACCAATATCTATATTAAAATGCAACATCTGTGTGAAAAACATTTCATCCTTTAATCATAATGTTGCTAATCATTTAATCATTAAGTAGTGAGCTGTTTTACTGAATTTTTGTTTTATTGACATACTTGGCTTCGTAAATTCCTTGTGGCTGGGGGGTGAAGTGGGACCATAACAAGTATTTATTAACTGATAGATTGTTAGTTGATTACTGGTTGGCTTCTTGGTTGAATATCCAGATATGACCCACTTGTGCTTCACGAGCCCACCTGTTCCAAGTGCGTGGCTCACGTCCCTCCCCTCCACCTGGTCATGGAAAGTGGTGTGGGATTCCAAGACGGCACCCGCCCTGGGCTCCAGTTTTTGCCTTACTCATTGCCAGCTAGACTGGTTTCTAGTAAAAGTCTTGCCTTTAAGATCAAACACTCCTGGGTTTCAATCCTGATGGATCCATTTACCAGCTCAGAGACCTTAAACAAGTCACTTATACTCGCTAAACTTCAGTATCTTTTTTTTAATCAGAAAGGTGGTCTAACATTTATTTTATCTTACAGATTAAATAAAGTATAAAGTGCCTAGCATGGAGCCTACTATTTAATGTTTTCAATAAGCAAGAGATCTCCCATCCTTTCATCTTGACGAATCTTTTTTTCTGTCCTTTCTTTCTTGTGCTTTCATCTCCCTATCCATTCTACTCTTTTTCCTCTATATGTACTTCTCTATTCTTTTTCTCACCACCACTATACTTATTGAGTGTCTCAGGTTTTTAATGGGAAATAATTCTACAACTATATTTTTAAACTCTGGAGCCTTTCCTCTTTGGTATCTACTTGGGAATAATAATTTGGGGGTTTTCAGTTGAGTGACTTTCCTTTTTTCATGATATAGGAGACCTTAAGAAATAGATGTCTAGCTTACAAAGTATTTCTGGATGACTAGATTCAGGTATAAACTTTCTCCTAATAAGTAAGATTGCAATTACATTTTATGTCTGAAGAATGACTTCTTCTCACTGATATGTGCTCTCTTTCCATGCTACTGATCATTAACTAGAGAAAATTATACTTGTATAAATCAACCAGTCTCAGATTGACTTTAGTTCTCACGGTTTCAAACAAAAATTTTTTTCCATTTTACAAGAGCAATTTTGCTTAAGATTTTTGTTTCGTGTTCCTCTAAAGTGTTAAATCTTGTTTTTAATGTCATAATGAGTGAAAGATACCAAAGAAAGTGAGGACAAGGAACTCAAGAAATGGCTTTGGAATCTAGAAACTGAACTGCTAGTCATAATAGTCTGTTCAAGAAGAGACTTGCATTTAAACGGGTTAAACACAACCCACTAGGATCCAACCCTGGGATTTTGATAGAGTGGGGTAGGCTTTGTTGTTGAAAGTGAAAAAATATAGACGTCATAAGATGATGAAGCAATTATGTAAGTTAAAGAATTTTGTGTTAATTATGTAAGTTAAAGAATTATGTGTTATTTTAGTGAGCAATGAAGTATGCAAGCAATTTTGGGGAAAAATGGAAAGTAGCCTTATCTGAAAGTTACTAAGCACATGTTTGAAACATAAGGGGTGTTGAAGAGAAAAATTATGCCAGAAGAGCCCCAACAAGCACATGACTCCCATTGTTAGATTCTAGCCCCTGGAGAAAACCTCTCTGCTGAAGTTTCCATTCTGACTTGATAACATTTCTGTAATTGACATAATCCAAGTCCCCTTACTAGTAGTTTAGGTTCACTTGCCTTTTTTTTTTTTTTTTTTCAATGTTGCATGACTGATCATCACTCTCCTTCCACCTACCAACAGATAGACGGAATCTGACCTTGCAAGACAGCTAAACCTTTCTCTTCCTTTTGTCTCTTTAAAACAGAAATCCTTTGAGTTTTGAGAAATGGTTACCCATAAAACCGTTGTCTTAATTTTCCCCTTTTTCAGGTTAAGGCCTCATACATCATCCTTTATAACCAATGTATACAGTTCTTCCATTTGCAAAAGGCTTCTAACATGTATAGCCTTAGGCTGCCTGGTGAATTTTTGAGATTTTCTTCTTTTTAATCGTTCAAGAAATATTTATTTATGCTGCCCACAAGTCAAACCTGAAGCCAACCTTCAGATATTTCGAATAATCCATTCAATATTTTCACTTAATTACTTCCAATGTTATGATCAATAGCTATGACTCCATTTTCTTTTTTACTAAATTTTATCTATGATCATTGCAGAAATTGTCTCAGTCCTCTACCCCAACATTAAGTAC
Organism: Hippopotamus amphibius kiboko; assembly: GCF_030028045.1. Lineage (NCBI taxonomy): Eukaryota > Metazoa > Chordata > Mammalia > Artiodactyla > Hippopotamidae > Hippopotamus > Hippopotamus amphibius. The sequence continues at coordinate 39,053,438 of NC_080192.1, read as the reverse complement.
ATCTTCAAAGCGTTAGACCCTTTGTATTTTAGCATTTGTTCCTAACTTTTCATCCCCATGCTTTCCACTACTATTTTTTAATACCTAAAAATAGCATAAGATACCACCAGGATACAACTGGATCCCTTTTTTTTAAGGAGTCTGTCTCATAACTTGACCAGTACTATTTCGTCTCCATTAGAGAATGTCCATCACTCCTGCCTTGTGTAGAATTTGTTAAAGAGTGATTTTTAAATGAGATTCTGTAATCTAGTGCAAATGGGAAAAAAATTGATTGCTGAATTAAAACAAGTTGGGACATAATTTAATTAGTACCCAAGCAGAAGGGAAGAGAAACTGCTTTAGTGCCTTAGTAGAAAATCAATTTTGCAAGAAAATTTCACATTTTTAAGCCTAATTAGGAGAACATTTACTTCACAGAAAAACATTTGGAGAATACATATTCAATCAAAAAACCAAAGTTTTTTTTAAGCTTACGATAAATTACTTGATATTCCTTTGGAATGGGTTCAAGTCATTATTCCTTATGGCATCTCTTTCGTCCAAGGATCATGAAAGAACTGATGCTGTTTCTAAGTATACTTAGCAGTCAGATGGTAACTCACGCCTTCCAAAAATCTCTGCACAACAAATCAATGCCCTGAACGAGATCCTTATGAAAGGTTAAGTGCAGGAACTTTAATATGGAAGCCAGTAAGAATCTTCCTTGTCACTCACAAACTATCACATTCGAGAAATGCAACAAAGACGCTCATTTTGACCCATGGCATTCCAGGAAGGTATACTTATTTGTATCTGTTTACTTGTTCATTGTGGGTCTTCCCCACTGGACTGTAGGCAGCCATATCTCTTGTTCCCAACTGTGAAACTAAGTTTGATCACAGAGGCAAGCACACAGTACCTGTACAAAAATATTTTCCAATGAATGAATGGGGCAGAGGTGCTTATTACACACGAGCAATGCTTCAAAACTACCATTTTAAAGTCCATGTTATAGTCATTGTTTTCTTATTTTTCAGAATACTTTAGACTTCATTTGTAAACCTGTCAACAAAGTATCTTAGTACCAAACAATGAAAGAGATTTAGTACACTTTTGTCTTTTTGATCTTTTTATATCAAAGGGAGACAGTATAGATGCTTAGCAAAATCATTCTTATTGTTTTTGTTAATGGTCATGAACATGATGGGTTTCTCTTGCTAATTTTTTGAGGGGCAGGAGTGGTAAAAGCTTATTCAGCATCTCTTTCCTCTCTATAACCTTTTCATCCTGTTTCCATGATGCACGGAGAGCTTGTGGCTCAGCTTAATTTAACTTTAAAGTTAAGATTTAGTTAAAGCTCTGATTTAAGTCTCTTCTGGCAACAGGGAAATTTACTCAGAGGAAAATGGGAAAGAATCCATTCCAAGGAGAAGTCCAAGAATAGGAACAAAATCTAAGTTTATTGTATCTAGAATATTTGTTGCTAGTCAGATGTATAATATAATAGATTTATTATAAAACAATGCAACAATATTAAGACCATGATATATTTTAGCGTACTTAGTATCTATGTGTCCATTTTGTGGTACTTGCAACATAATAGTTTCCCTTTAAAGGTGTATAGAAGTAGAGTTGCATTTGATTTCTTGTTACGTCTTTGGCCGTAGCTGTGGCTTACTTGCATCTGAGTTTTTGGTCAGAATTTCAACCACCAATCATAACTGTGTTGCTCTGCATAATAAGTATTGTCGGCTTCATGACGTGGTTTCTAAAAACACCATAGGAAAGAGCAAATAGCTGGAAATATCCCTCGAGTGTGTAGGACTGTAATTTGATTGCCTTTCTAGTTGAAAAGACTTTTCAGGCACAAAGGGATGAAACCAAATTCTCACTTCACTGAGATTCTAAATGAAAATTCGGTATCATTTGTCTACTAAAATAAAAACTTGAGCACTGTGAGCTTCAATGTTACTGGGGACTTACTGAGGTCTCCAGCCCCAGAGACAGCCTCTCAGACAGCTCCGAGGAACTCTCGGGGGTGTGTAAGGGGGGAGGTTAGTATATATGTGATTTTGGTGAAGGGGTACATACAATCAAACACATGTCTCTATAGAAGGTTGCTGCTAGCCACGAGGAACAGATATCTTAATGATTTTAGTGCTCTAAGTATGGGAAGATGCAAAGATTTGAGTTCATAATATTTTCTCCTAAAAATGTCTAGCTCTCTGAAGGCCTTCTTCTGCCAGTTTTCCCAGAGCACCTCATACCTGATCTCCACCCTGAACTGCTTTCAGGGCATGTTAAAGGTCAGCGACTACAGTAGCTAATGACTCAATCCTTGTAGAGCCAGATGTCGAGACATTCTTTAGTTGGCATGGTTTTTGTTTTGTTTTGTTTTTTATTGTGAATTCCCTTGAAAATTAATATAAATTTCGACTCTAAAGAATTAAGTGGAGGGAGAGGCCCTGGGCATTTTCAGAATGCCCTTCGATAACCTTCCGTTGTTCCCGCCATTGCCATAGCTGAACCCACTGCATCACCCTCCCCTTCACAGCTCTCATTTCCCAAAGGCCTGGATTCCCAGCCCAGCTCCCTAGTTTCCAAAGTCCCTTTGTTAAAGCTTACCTTAACTTCTCTACCTAAGTCATAAAAACCAATGATAATAAAAGATACCATTTACTGAGAATCTACTGTGTGCCCACAAAAATAATTCTCAAAACATTCTTCAAAACTGGCCTATTAAATCTGCTTTACAAAATGAGGGGGAAAACAAACCTGAAGCCCAGGAAAGCCTAAATAGTTGGTCCAAGTTCACACAGCCAATGCCAGAGCTAAAATTCAAAGCTGATACGAAGCCCACACTCTTTCTACTTCACCATACCATCTTTAAACAGGCTCTCCCAGTCTCTTTAGCCTCGAAGTATAGCTATAAAGTCAATTTAAATGCAAAAAAAGAAAAAAACAAAACAGGAAAGCAAAACCAAACTGATACAAATTAGTTTTCCTCAGCTTTGGCTTGTTTATTTTGGAGTTTTAACATTTGGTCAGTTTTCTTTGACAACATTCAACTGATTAAAATCTGTATTTTTCCTTCTCAAATATTATAATACACGGCAAATGTAACACAGCAAAAGGAAAAAGAAAAGGCAATAGCTATGGTATTTTTTGTTTCTTCTTCAAAACAGTTCATAAATACTTAGCATGAATTGCTGCCCAGGATATGAAGTCCTAAAATTCAAAGGTACTCATTAATACAAACATGTTATTATTCACTCATGAGTGCCGATGAATTTAACGAAGGCAGGGGAATTTTGCTTTCCAATAAAAAAACTCATTAAGTAGAATATAAATTCCCATTCATTTATTCAAAACATATATTGAATATCTGTGAAATTACCACTGTAAAGTACATAAAATGGAAGATTAAGATTCACATATGGGAAGTGGTCAATAATAGTAGCAAAATTTCATAATGCAAATTAACAAAAGCAGCTTCGCAAAGAGCCAGATCCGAAGTATAAATTACAACGTACCATATGTTTTAGGCGCAAAGATAAGGCATGGACAGGAAGGATTCCTGGAAGTGTCTTTAAAACTGAGTAGAATTTGAATAGGCAGAAAGAAACTAAGAATGCCTTCCAGAAGTTAAAAGAACAAAAGCCAACTGACAGCTAAGACCACCAACGACAGGCCCAAGTAGGAGTGGAGTGAAAGCGTGAACAGATATCCTGAGAAATAAGATTGAATGAAGTAGTTTAGTGACAGTTTGTCCCTGACAATGGCAGACTGATCAACCTAAACTTAGGACACTAAATAAAGCTTGTGAAACTTGTTCCTCCCAAGGACCAGAGCTGGAATATGAAAGCCAGGCCCACCTCTGTGCTTTTCTCACATTATCCCAGGTAATCCTTGGTGCACTCCTATGGGATAATTCTTTGTATCCCTATTTCACATATTAGGAAATGTAATTGGCCCAGTGCCACCCAGAAAATAAGCACCAGAATAAAGATTTAGAGCCAGGTCTGACTCCCAAACCCATTCTCTCTACTCTTCCCTATTGCTACTTAGTTAACTAACACTCAGTGAGTCCAAGGATTTTGCTGATCTTATCCCCAAGTGCCTGGCGCTGTGCCTGGAACATCCAGAGTGCTTAAATAAGTATTTTCAAGTGAATTGGTTGGACAAATTAAAATAAAAATCTTCTTTTACAAACACGCATCATGAGTTATACCGCCTTCAAGGAAGTCATCTTTGAAGGATACCCAGTTATTCCAGTTGTACTGCCTATATGGTACCTACACATATTTTGAATTCCAGCCCCTCTCTCCAAACGTCTTTCTCAGTATACAATACAGTCTTCTCCTTGTCCTCAGTAGTGGCCTGTCTTTAAAAGGGAAGTTTGATTAAAATGGTCATAAGCTGTTTCCAAGTATGGCATATAAGGTGGTGATCTAATTGAGTAAAATAGTTTTAGTTACTATGATTAAGTAATGGAGTGGATATTCTTGTGAGACGTCTATTCTGACTCTGACCAAAAATGTTTTGAGCAATAACATCATTAGGTAGTCTCTCAAATGGGTCACTGTGGGAAAAATCATCAAGAGATTTAAGTTCTGGATACATGTAGTGCCAAAGAAATCTGTTTTAATAGACACTAGTGTAGGTGTTAGTTCTTCTTTTTATTGAAAGAATAAAGGGTGAGAGTTTTCAGTTGAATTTTAAATAAAGCCACGTGGTTTGGAAGCATGGATTTCATGTATAGAGATTGGAGGAACAGAAAGTGCGGAGTTGGAGTTGAAATAGGAACAAATAGAAAACAATAGAAGAATGAGACAAATGATATAGACAAGCGCAATCTCGCCTATCTCTGGTGTTTTATTATTGAAATAGCAAAGAGTATGTTGAGTGGGAAGCAGTGTCATCGATGCAGGAGAATGTCTTGTTCTGTCCTGTCCTCCAGTTCCACACATTTGGATCTTTTACAATGTCATCTTTTCTGGTGAGTTCATCACGTGCTTTGGAACAATTTGTTTTAATTATCTTGTTTGTGACTTTTTCAAATGAAATGTTTTCACCTTCTGTTTTACTCCTCCCTCGCTCTGAGCAGGCCACATGTTTGTATTGTGACATCTTTAATCCATTACAATCTGTTACTCTGCAATTAGATGAAATGTCAGCAGTTCAGTTGTACTACGTGTGCTAGAGAATAAGGGAGAAGAATGAGGACTCGCTGATAAACAAGAACTTAAATAATTAAAGGACAGGAAGAGGGAGCACGCGTGCACACATGCAAACCTACTTGTTTTACCCGTGGCTGAGGTGCTTTCAAATTATGAACAATAGGCCTTAAATCCTGCAGATTAATGTTATTCTTCATTCTTTCATTTATTCAACATATATTTATTAAGCCTCTTTTGTGAGCCAGGGACTGTACTCGCTTCTAGAAAAACAAGGGCGAAGATAGACCCATTAAGCATAGTCAATTATAATTTAATAATGAGACAGTGATGAAGGTAGATAGAAGCTCTGGCCCTGGACTCAACTGATGTGTATCCAGCCATGACTCCGCTTACTATTGGTGTGTCCTTGGGCTCGTTACTTACACCTTCTGTAAAATGGGATTCATATTACCTACCTCCATGAGCTGTGATACACTCTAAAAGATAATTCATTGGAAGCACTTAAACAATACTTGGCACCTAGTAAATTCTCAATAAATACTAGGGGTTTTTTTTATTATGGAAAATGCTGATCAGAGCCTTTATTTCCTTGCCGCTGAAAAAACACTGCTCTGACCACTAGACTTATATTCTTTCTTTTGTGAGGCGGCGACTGAGACAGCCTAAGGGTTCAGAGGGCATTAGCATACAGTTCTGATGAAAGACAGACTATCCGAGGTTAGCCCCCGCTGTGTGAGAGGCCGTGGATGTGAGACGAGGTCACCAAGGCCAATCCAGGGTAAGGCTTAGCACACCTGAGTGGAAGGTGGCACTAACACCGTGTGGCCCCAATGACTGCACACTTCTCTGTGCTCTGACACCACAAGAAAGAACTCAAAGTGCAGGCCCTAGTAAATAAAAAGACTGACAGTAACAAGTGTTAGTGAAGATGTGGCGACATCGGAACCCTCACACGTCTCTGAAGGGTGTAGCCACTTTGGAAAACAGGTTAACAGGTTTTCCAGATGTCCAATAGAGAGGATTCATATGACCAAGCAATGCTACTCCTAGGTTTATACCCCCCTCCTCCCCACCGCCCCCCGCAAAGCGGAGACACACGCACGCACATTGTACAAGAATGTTTGTAGCAGTATTTTTCACAGTTGTCAAAAAAGGTGGAAAGAACTCAAATTCCATCAGCTGATGAATAATTAGACAAAACCTGCTATAGTTGTACAATAGAATATTATTCAGCCAAAAAAAAAAGGAATTGTAGCACTGATACCTGCTACAACACGGATAAACCAGAATAGGCACATCCACACAGACAGAAAGCAGAGTCATGGTTGCCTGAGGCGGGGAGTTGCAGGGTTGGGGGTGGGGTAGGGGAGGAAGGCTGAGGAATGACAGCTAATGGGTATACGTTTCTGTGTAAGGTGATGAAAAGATTCCAAAATTAGATAGTGGTGATGGTTACACAATTCTGAATATACTAAAACCCACTGAATTGTATACTTGAAGAAGGTAAATTTTCTAGTTTGTGAATTATATCTCAATAAAGCTGTTTAAAAAAGAAATGTTTCAGGCACTGAAATCCTCAATATGGAAGCATAATGTCCTAGCTGGACCTGGGGCCCCATTTGAAATACAACTGACGTAGTACTGGGAGGGAATTGCCAGCGTGTTTCCAAAGTTGAGGAATATTTCCTGAAAATATTCCAGTCTCCCTTTAAACCAGAGCATTTGTCTCCAAGTTCCTGCTCTTCACCACCACACCTCTTGATGTAAGGTCAATGCCAAGACCCTTTGGATAGATGAAAACCCAGCCTCAGGCCACATGGCTAGCATGAGAACTCAGGATTCATACAACTGTTTCTCTGATTCCAAAGCCATTTTCTACTAGTCTCCTCTCTCATAGGGTAGAAGCTTTAGGCTTACTTGTCCTGATACCAGAACATAAGGTAGAAGCTTTAGGCTTACTTGTCCTGATACCAGAAAAATGTTCCAAATATGGGAACTACCCACTCCCTTTTGCAGTCTGTCTTCCTACAGTAGCTTCTCAGAGATTCCTCCAGTCTTTTCCTTGCTCTTCTCTGGGCCTTGACTAGCAACGTCGTGCCTTTTGAAATATTGAAGTAGGACTTGACATATAATAAAGTGCAGATATGAAGTGCACAGTTCAATTGTATACACCAGTATAAGCACCACTCCAGTCAGGTTGCAGAACATTTTTTACCCCCAGAAAGTCCCACATGCATCTTGGTGCCTATTCAGGAATGCACCGTGATACTTACTATTATGAGATTCAATAAGCTTTCCTCCTCGTTCTCACTAGGTATCCTGATAATGCTCAGCCTCCCCTCGGTCTTTAACCCCACAGTGTACTGTCCATGCTGTACCATACAATTGGCACCTCATTACACACATCCCTGTTCTCTAAGTGTCGGTGCCAAGACACGCAGTGCTGTTACATAAAAAGATGCCTTGTTTACCTGTTTTGTTGTCTGCAGCAGGATAAGCTCATTGTAAGTAAGGGAAGTGTTTACTACTTTTGCACATCACAGTAGTCAGCTCTTAGGAGAACGTGTGGAAGGGATCACATGAGGACAGAACTCAGGCTCCGAATCCCATCAACTTTCTGAGCCTCATTTCTTTATCTGTAAAATGCTGTTGAAAAATGTAAAATGCTATGTACTTATGTGTTTGAGATTTATTTTTCTTGTTTTTTTCCATTTTTAAAAAATTTATAGAGTTGTGCAGCTGTCATAACAACCTAATTATAGAACTTTTCCATCACCCCAAAAAGAAACCTTGTGCCCGTTTGTAATCACTCCCATCCCCAGCCCTCATCCCCAGACTGCTATTCATCCACTTTCTGTCTCTATGCGTGCCTGTTCTAGACACTGCCTAAGAACGTAATTCTACAATATGTGGCCTTTAAAAAATTATGTTTGAAATTCAAGCCTGTCTGGTGGCAAATGAATTCCTAAAGTAAACAGATACATTGAGTAGAAAATCACTTGCTCCATTTGGGGGGGGGGGGGGGCAGGATTCATTGTTTCCAGTACCATTTAGCAGTTTCAGGAGTATTTTTCCTCTCACTATAGGGCCACTGACAGCCTCAGTATCTCTTTCACTTTCTCCCGTCCACCCTTTCCAAATTTCAAGGGCCTGAGGACAAAGAGGAATGGCACCTACGCTTTTGGGAAGACTGATGGGAGGATTCTGTCAGTCCACTGCAAACAAAACTTTTGGCACCTGGCATCTCCTGCTAGCCTTATCTCCCCTCTTCTCTCTTTTTGTCTTTTCAGAAGGAGAACTCAGGGAACTAATAAACCATTTAGATTGCTTTTTTGCTCCACTTTAAATGTCCCCCAAGTCGCTAAGCATGTGCAGTTATTTTTTCCCTGAGATGGAACACAGCAAGACTGTAAACCAGGCACGTACGTCAGGGTGCTCCCGGGGTGTCTCACCTGGCCTCCCAGAGCTGGCAGCCATCCAGCTGGGAAAACACAGGAGAGCACCAGGCAGTAGGAAGACCCAGAACACAGGAAATCCAACCTCGGGCGAACCACCTACTTCCACCTCTACAACGCTCAGAGAACAATGTCCTTTCATCCTAGAACGGTGCCACCCTTTCCACATCCTTTCTGAATCAGTATTTTTGCTTTCATGTGGAACATAGTTTATATGCAAGAACAATTTTCTGGACTTTAGATAACACTGGAGTGCAGAGATGAGGATTTGTGGGTGAAGTGTGAGGCCCCACAGACAATTCTATTAGAAAGGAGAAAATTTTTATTTTCCTGAGCTGCAGACACTTTGGAATGTGGTGAGAGGTTGTGCAGCAAAAGTTAACCAACTGCTCTTCAGTTTAAGATGTTACTTCTACGTGTATAAATCAGTATTCCAGCGAGGTGCTTCCCTGAATTTTCTCCTTCTGCTGGTGTTTAAAGAGAGCAGAGGGGAACTGTCTTTTAGCAACCAGCATAGTGACAGGAATTGTCTGTTCTTAATTGTATCTCAGTGTCAGAAAGGAAAAATAGAGTGAGATTAGGATATCCAAACAGGTCAAGAGCCTGGAGTTTTATGCTTTGATTTTGAACACACTTTTGGATAGCCTAAACATCATAAAGAGGGAATGCAGACAGCAGCCTTTGAGATGCCTGCCTGATTTAAAAAAAAAAAAAATCAACATCAATGTTTAACTTAGAATTTGAGGAGAGATGTGTGCTGCTTTTTGAGGTCATGGCTTTCCAAGCACCACGATACTGAAGCTTTGTTTATATTGAGGCCACGTTTGAAAATGACATCAAGGCTATGGAACCTGAGTGTCACAGTAGGATTGTCTAATTTTAGGGGAAATTATGTTATCGTTCTTCTTTTTGGAGACAGTATTTTCAAAGCTCTGTTAGCTGGAAAAATCAGGTGGAACACCAACTTACCTTACCTGTGTTTCAACTCACATCTATTGCATTTGTGTGTGAGGCAGACACTGTGTTAAATATGTTGGCTCATTTATTCCTCACAATGACACTCTGGGGTAGGTACCCTCAGTATCCCCAATTGATAGACAAAGAAGCTGAAACTCAGAGAAGCTCACTAGCATGAGGCCATGTAGCTAATCAGAGGCCTGAGTTTCAGACTTGGCCTGACTCCAAAGACTCATCATCCATCCTGTGGGATTGCCTCTCACTGAAAAGAGGTTACAGGGCCTGCACTAGGGATGATGTTTCAGTCTGCAAATACACACCCACTCTGCACACTCTCTGTACTTTCTTTTATACATATGCTCTCAACTCTAAGGCCACCATCACGCTGTGCAAAGAGGGCTGCAACAGCCTGCCTCAATTCAACACCAGTCCCTATTCCCAGCCCTCTTAGCTGTCCTCCAGCTTTCTGGGTCAGTCTTTCTGTGACAGAGATCCATCTGTGACAGACCCACATAGGATTCCCGTGTTCCTGTTTCCAAGTCTCTCTGTGCCCCGTCTTCTGATTTGTTCCATTCCATCCTATCTCAGGCTCCCAGCAGGAGGAAGTAATTGCTTCCATCTAGTTCATCACCTTTCCTGATACCAGGTATGATGGTGAACTTGCAGTTGGACGTCTACCTTGTAACTATCCCTAAGGCACCAAAGATCAATGAAACATTTTCATGTTCCCCAGAGGGTGTTTAATGAGATATACTGGAATCTAAGAGAAATGTCTTTGTAAAACAAAGTATCTTTTTCCGCTTGGATTTTCTAAGCCCCTGTGCACCGCAGCAAGAGATGCTCCTTATTAGCACCCTAGACAGAGGATTTTGAGCTCTGTAGAATTTCTCAGGTTTTTTTTGCCACTCCCAAAGTAATTTTTAAAGATCAATCACTCTGCTGCCAAAACTGGCTGATTCCTTTATGAGGTGCTACAATTTGAAACATGGCACTGACCATCCTGCCAGATTTCCATTTCAAAACTCTACCTCTTATAAGAGAAAGAATAAGAGGGGGAGAGAATGCACGAGCTACACCTTACCAAACCAGATGATTGCTAAATACCTGCCACCTAGTTTTCAGTTTAGCCTTGCTTCACATCCAAATATTTAATATTTTGAAGAATAAAATCATAGCATTGGAAATTCATGTCCTCTTTATATAAATTATCTCAATCAGTTTCACATATACCTTAGCCAAATTTTTAAACACTTTTTAGGTTAGGTCTGAATTTTAGCAGGATAACCAGCCTTTATTAAATGAGCAGTGGCTATGGTCATTGTCAATCATGACGTCCAAAGCCTCGTATCAGTTGGTGCCAGCCCTGCTTTCCTGCATCTGCGCCGTCTCTGTCAGGTGATTTCTAGAGACCTACATTCTCACCGCCAACCCCACAAACCCAGCCTCCCCCACCTGCTGGTTTATGGTCTCTCCCCCCAAATTTCCTAACTTTGTAATTCTAATTGCTGATCCATTCCCTTGGGAGGTAAAACACTTTACATATTTAATTTGTACCTGAAATAATTAAATACATTAGCTCAATGAAATCTCACAAACCTGTGTTATACATAGTAAGCTAACATGTGCAGATGAGGAAGCCGAGACCCACAGAGGCTAACTTGTCTGAAATCACACACCTAGGAAGTCATGACCAGACATTTAAATGGTTTGTCTTAAGGTCCATGTTAATTACTATGTATTCTATTTTTAAGTTCTCAGGTGAAGCAGGGACTGCACGTCAGATTCCTGGGGTTGGGAGTTAGGAATTGTTCGAGCCGAGTATAAAGGCACCCTGATAATTCACTTAGGAAAGAAATGTAGCATGTGACGGTGGTGACCTTTAAAAAACGAACAGGGGTTTTCCTGAAGTAGTAATCAGGATCAGAAGGGCACCTATTTAAATAGCATACGTGCGGTCTGAATTCTCTTTCTTCCTTTTTTGGTGTGGTGGAGGAAAGGAAAATGTTTCTCCCAGTGACTGTGACACCACATCCAACCGTGCTGAACCTCAAGATAGAAAAGAGAGGAGACAGAGCTACATTTTAACAAGATTGATTTAGGCCAGAGCTGCTATTTGGGGCCTTTGGTTTGAGTCCGAGAGAAGTATTTAGCAGGATGCGCTACTATACAAGTCACTGGGGGATGATTTCATGGAAAAACCCAGTACACAATCACAAGGATCAAACCCCCCTTTCAGATCCTCATGGCCAGCACATAATTAATTCAGAGCCCTGGGCTAGAACTTAAGTCACTGGGAGCGAAAACCAGCTCATCGTGTGTCATGTCTACAGGAAGGTAATGCTTGATACATCGTGTGATCTCCTGTAATGGAGCAGGAAGCCACTTGCCCAGCCATTAGTGAGAGTGCCAGGACGGAAGGCAGAGGCTGGCAGCCCGACAGGGAGGGTGTAGAGGATTGTTTCTCTCCGGGCCTTGATACGGTGACCGGCCAGTGCCTCCTGCCCCTCCCCTTCTCAGCATACCTGCCCACCCATGTTCGCTAAGAAAATGCTTCTGGGTGCCTCCTTTCCACATAAAATCATATGCACTTGGCCTGAGAACTGAGAATGGAAATGGCTCATTTCCCGATTATTCAAACATATTGTCAGGTTGTGAAAATGAAGGACTAACCTATCCCCGAGTGGAAACCGCTAACTAGCATCATCTTCTGTGCTCTATTCTTCCTATTAAAATGTCTGAGGTTATCTTCTTACTTTTAAAAAGGCTGTGTCTTTTTGGATAATCTTTTGTGTCCCTTATATTTCAACGTTTATTAGTTCATATTTGTCCCCCAAAAATGTAGATTAAATAGGTGTTAAGTCTAAGATTTAGATTTTCTGTTTTTATGAGTTTAACAGTAAATATTATGAATATTGCTTTACATGTGTGTGATGTTTTTCATGTGCTCTAGAGGCCATTGGGAACCAGCAGCCCTGTGCTTCCAAACCAAATTCTCTCTCCCCTTAAGTCTCAGGGCTGTGGTGTCTATGGTAGTTACCTATCTGTTTTAGGCTCTCATAATAGAAGAACCACAGTCTTTCTCTGAGAGAACTGAATAATCAATGTCCATTAATTGGGGGTAAGATATCCATTTGAGGCAGCTTAGAATGACCTTCTGAAGCAACTGAAGCCCAGATAAAAAGGCATTTAAATGAGGCATGGAAACCAAAGGCAACCCTCCTGGCAGTGTGCAGTGTGGAAACAGCTATCTCAAAGAGCCTACCCTCTCTGGAGGGTGTTTAAAAATAAGAATTGGGGCATGGATTTGTAGTCCTGCTTCAAGGTAAGGGGATAGACAAGGTGATCTCGCATGGGACCTAGCAGCCTGGTGATTAATCAAAGAAGGTGTTTAAGAAGCAAAGCCATGACAGAAAGAGAGCTGTAGCATCGATCTAAATCAAGGCTTACAAATACTTTCTCTCTTTTTTTTAAACTTCTAATCTCTTCCTGCATTTTCATAGGACCTATCACTGTAGGATATACCCTCTACAGTTACTTTGACAAACAATGGTATCGGTACTTAGGTTTTTAGTCTCTTTCAAAGTAGTCAGTTTTTGACAGTGAAAAATAGCAGAAGCCCTGGACTCCAGTGATAGATTTGGAGAGTTGATTTAGCAGAGTGGCTTACCATATATTATTAGCCCCTGGCTAACTTTCTTGGGCAAGTGCCCACATGCAGTAAAATCTCAACGGAAACTTAGACAAGTGCAATAAAAAGAAAAGTTATATCATGTTGACTTTTCTACCAGGTAGATTATAAAAAAAAAAAGTCCCAGTTTTTTAAAAGTCTATTTTTAATGAGGGTTATATACAGCAAAATATTCTGTCCAGAGATGAGATTTCACATTGCAGAGTTCTTGCAAACAGAAGCAGTAACAAGCTGAGCCTCTGGCTGTCCTGTCTAAACTACATAGACATTCATATTCATGGAAGCCAGCTTTAACTTATAATTTCACAAATGAAAATGGGCTCAGTGCCTAAAAATAAGAAAATGGTTAATTATACTACCACTTAATAGAATATTAGGCATTAGACATAATTATATGGGAAAATGCTTTAGTATGTTAAGCAGAAAAAGCAAAATATAAAATTTTATACATATGTATATATGCTTGTATTGTAGGTTTTTCAGATATTTGCATATGGATAAAGATAATTTGGGGAATCTATGAAAATGAGATTGTTTTAGGGTGCTAAGATGGTATTTTTGGTCCCATTTTTAACATACATATATAAATATAAATGCACACACACATGTACATTTTCAGTAACAAATGACCACTCTTTCAAACTTCAGTCTCGTGTATTCTGGTTTTCTGAGGTGCTCTACCATGAGATTTAAGAAAATGAAGGTAGACCCACATGATCCCTCCTTCATTAACTGCTCTGCTCTTGAGAGCCCTGCCAGCTGCATTACCCACATATTGAATGGGTTTCCATTTTAACTTGTTTTCAGCTGACTTTTTTCTTTCCCTTTTTTTCCACAAATGAGTTTGCCCCAGAAATTTTCCCCTAGGTTATTCCATAAAAGCATGTAGTATTTGCCCTTAAGTAATTAGAAAATAGGAAGGTAAAAATAGACTAACATTTAAAAATAAGAGGGGGCACCCTTGCCGTGCTTCAGGGGCATTTGAGATGTGCAGTATCACATATGTCTTTCGTCACTGGCAAAGTGAGAAATCTGGAAGGGGCTATAAAAAACTGTGTGGCTACAATAAAATCTTGACTGGCAAAGAGAAGTTCCTATAGTGAACATTTCCACACCCTGCAAAGGAATGGGGCAAAATAAAAAGATTAAGACTTATACCTTGGGTTAAGCGGCAGGAAATATATTGTTAAAAACTTTCAGCGCCTTTGAGATACCATCACACAATCATATTGATTCGAAATGCTTCCTTGAAGCGTGGATTCTCAAGCACTTGCATCTCTCATGCCAGCTAAGTTCTGTTCTAAGCGTGGATTCTCAAGCACTTGCATCTTTCATGCCAGCTAAGTTCTGTTCTAAGTAGCCATCAAATTTTCGTTCGCTTCTCCTGGCCACCTCCAGAAACCCTGGTGGTTGGCAGCCTCCACTGCAATGAAACCTAGTAACCTTTGGATATTCTGCTGTAATATCTGAATCCTACTTAAGTATCTTCTCCTGGCCTGGGGGAGACTGAACCATGCATTCATTTCTACATGACTTTTTGCCTGCTTCTGACAGCTAAGGAGATTTAACTTCCTGGCTGGCCTACTAGAAGCTCAGGGAATGAGACTTTCCAGTACCTACTGTGTCATTTTTTAAATCACAGTTTCAGACAGAGTATGACATAGTACACCTTCTTGGTGGGGAAAAGCAGTGTTATGGCCTAGAGAGAAAAAAAAAAGCATATGCCCTCATTCTTGGTAGATGTGGAAAAACAAACCATCGGGTGCTGAACAAGGAAAATAAATACTGTTATGCACCTAGTTTCATAGCAAAAAAATATTACTTTGTTAACCTTGCTCTTGCCTTTTCAATGCCAAGTTCAGGTCTATTTGTAAATGCCAGCTTTGAGTAATTCAAAATGTATATAAAATCATTTTCATGAAACCTAGAGTTCATGGAAGACAGAGGAAAGGTTGTCCATTTTGTGTGAGGCCTGTGGTTTCCCTCTTTTTATACTGGTTTATATAGCTGCGTGGAGGACTCAGGTCAAGAAGGGTCTTAGTTAGGTAGCCCTCAGTTCAAACTGTCTCTGCTATTCATGACTGTGCAAACTTGGAGAAGTCAGCTAACCTCTCTGTGTGTGTTAATTTCCTTATGCCTAAGATAGAGATTCCAAAACCTTACCACAATGGCAGTTATACCTCAAGAAGAAAAACCCTTATCACATACTACTGTAATAAGGTGCTGTATGTCAAAACACCCAGAACCAGTAAGCATGCAGTGAACACTAGCTTCCTTTCTCTTTTTCCTCCTTCTACACTCTTGGGTTATCAGAACTTACACAATAATTATAACTTACTAAAATTCCCTACTACTTCTTTCAAATACAAAGACCATATTTATCGATAGAGGGGGAAAAATACATAAAGCTTAAATCATATTGTGCCATTTTTTTTTTTAACAGGACACTGCAACAAAATGGGACTGAGATTTTCTTGCCATTCATAGACAGTTAATTTTAGCCTAATTATTGAAAACTCAACTACTTTGACTTTTTACAATGTCTGGCAATCCAGAAAACCTTTAGCTCAGATGACGTTTCCTCTCCAAGCCGTAGTTGGACTTTTCAGTCTGAGAGGCCTGTGACAAGCTACAGTTAATAAGTTTTCCATGGTGTCGAAAGTAATAATATTAACGTGCCATTGTGAGTGAAATTAATTTTGGTTTGTGCAATGGCCTGCGTATAAACGTGAATGACATTTCCAAATATGATCAGGCAGGAGTTGAGAAAGCGCCAAGTGGTAAAGCAGAATGAGATGCAATCACTAGAGCAGGGCCGCCCGCTGCAGGCATCTGGAGGCACAGGCAGAGAGATGCAGGATATTATTGCAGCGAACGTGGCGTGGCGGGGGTGGGGTGGGGGAGGGGTTGTTGTAGCTCCTCTTGCCCTTTACACAAAATCCGGAAGAGAGATTGTGTCTTTAGAGAAACGAAAGATGTTTGACGTCCTGGCTCCCTGTTTGGTGATGAGAGAGCATCTTCCCGCTAATCTCTGATTTCAAGTGTCTTCAACCCACAGATTTTTTTTTTCCCTCTGCCTACAAGAGGCAGCTGATTGGTAATAGCTTTTAAATGGATGACCATCAAGTGGCATTTTAAAGTCCTAATGGTTGTGTTCATTTCAGAGACTTCTTCAGATTCCCACACACATACCCTGCCAGATAAATATGCTGTCGGCGAACACTTAAAAGACACATGTTGAACCTGGGAAGAAAAGATCTTAAGATGACCAAAGTGGCTGGTGTGATATCTCGTCTTTTTCCACTTGAGCTCTAATACTTCAAAGGTTGCAACCAGAAATCAAATTATGAGGAAAATGAAGATTTCCCTGTTACTATAGATAGGAACTATATAATAGTTTATATTATGTAATTACATCATAGTTTTATATAATATATAATAGTTTATATACAAACTTAATAGTTTAAGGAGGATCTATATAATAGTTTAAGGAAGCTGTGTGCCTCCACTTTTCCTATAAACCTGATGATTCAGTCTAGGCCTCATCCTGTAGTAATAAGCCTCTACATTTCTTTCATGTATCTGTTAACACATTTTTTTCCTGTCTGTCCAGGAGCACTATTGACATACCACCCAATTTTTAAACTTGTATACACTAGTTCCTTTATTTCAATAAAACTAAGAGCACTGTATTCCAGGCCGTACATATTATTTAATATCCACAGCCATCCTACACAGTATCGGAGGTATTATTCTCATTCTATAAAGGAAAAGTAAAGGGACTTCCCCCAAAGTCGTATACCTGTCCAGTTACAGCGTCTCTATTTTAACTCAGGTCAGGATGAGGCTATGCTCCTGGTGACACATAACTGCAAAAACCCTTGCCCTGTTTTCCAGCAATCAATTCACTACACGTACTAAAGGCTTCCTATATAAGCAACGATGTCCTGTACCTTCTACATTTAACTATCTCAAATGAAAACACATCAGCAAAGGAAATAGCTCCTTGGTGGAAGGTTTTTCATTCATCTGATGCCTCAATTCAACAAACATATCTACAGGTCATTCTATGCTGGGCCCTGGTGATACAGAGATGAATTAGATACGGTTTTTCCACTCAAGGAGTTCATAGGTGACAAGGAAGGGATGATGCTGTCTGGAGGTGGGGAGTTCAGAAGGGATGGTTAGAATATGAATTTGAGGTGGGCTATAAAGGATGATTACGAATTCAACAGGTGAAGAAGAAGGATTTCCAATCGGGGAAAAAGGGTGAGCATATGACATTCAGGGAGAAACAGTCTGGCTATAATTGAGTGCATGTGAGAAGATGATGGGGGCACGAGCTAAGCCAGAAAAACAAATCAGGGAAATATTTCAGTGCCTTGAATGCGGAAGTTAACATTTTTTTCTGATAGTTGGGAACGAGGAGGGTATTAAAGCTGCCAGTGGCCATATCAGCTTTGTGGTTAGAAAGCTAATCCTTTGGTAGTATGACATGAATTGAAGACTCTTGCTTCGAGAGGCAGAGTTCATGAAACTACATGGCAGAGACAGTAAGAATTCAAATTTGAAAAAGTTTTTAAGCAGTGATTTATAGAACTTTGTTTTCAATGAGACAGAGGGGTGAGGGCTTGAAAGCCATTGAAAGGGATTCCAGCTCTAGCTTGGTTAACTGAGAAGTGAGCAAACAGGGCAATAAATGAAATTACAGAAAGATGCATTAATTTTAAGGATAAACATTAAGTTCTAATTTGGACATGTCGATTAAAACAGAATTCATTTCCATTTAAGATCATATTAACATCCTCCTTTTCCCCCACCACAAACTTGTTTGATTTCAGTGCTTTGTATGTCATATCTTATGTTCTCCTAAATAGTACCATACCCACCATCAACCCACATTGCTTAAAATTTCCTGATTCCATCATCTCATTAACAGTCTAGTCTTTTTCTAAATTGCTTATAAGTAAAGCCAAAAGTCATGTCCTTTCTTCAAAGAAAAAAAATCAAAGGAAAAAACGTCCTGAAGAACAGAAAGTGAAGGAAACAACCTTAGTCCTTGCTGTTAAGCTAGTACGTTTTCTAGCTTCCTCAGAAACTTCCCGATTTCCATTTCCACTCCTCCCAGTTAGCAGCCGAGAATAATAAACCACTACAAGCACCTGCTCCTTCCTGTGCTGATCCAAGCTCAAGGTCACCAAGGGGTGAAATAGGGGACAAAATCCAAACCATGTTTTAGACAAGGGTAGGAATCACTGGACTTCAACTCTGAGAGACCCACCATGTGAGGAGACCCTGAGCCCCGCTGCAGAAGGAGGACCTTGGGCGGGGCCCAAGTGCAGCAAGATGGGCATCTCTACATAGACATCCTGCCAGGCCCCACAGCTGGCTGTCCATGTCTACAGCTTTTATGTGTGTCCAAGAACAAACTTGGAAGAGCGCTGACAGAGTAAAAGCCTGTATCAGCTTTCACATGACATTATCCTTCCGTTAACTAATATAACAAAAATATGTGTCTGTTACGTGCCAGGCACTGTACCCAACACCAGCAGAGTAAAGAACACACAAAGGTGGATATGATAGTATTTTGTAAAAAATCATTCTTACTTTTTTATGGATAGAAATCCTACTGAGAATAAAATAACGAGCATGCACTGTGCACTTCAACAATATTCTGGGCATCGTTCTGGGCACTTGATATATCTCCTCTCATTTGATCCTCACAACCACCAGCTGAGATCAGTACTGTCATTATTCCCATTTTATCCAGTAGGAAACTGAGGCTTAGGGAGATGAAACAACCTACCCAAAGTCACCTCGCTAGGAAGTGGCAAATCAGGGTTTCAAATCTAGGTGTATCTGACTATAGACTCCAGCACTAAACCTCTACTACCTGTAACCCAACAGGTGCTTCAGCCGCAGATCCATCCCTACACAGTATCCACTGACCTTTGGCCACATGAGGACAGAGGATACAGCACTTACCCCATGTTTAGAGAAGATGGTTTCTTTTTATATTTTTCTGATTCACTGCTTAAATAATCCCTTTCTTGCATTTTTTTTTTATCCTTCCTTTTGCAGAAAGCTAATCCTTCTACCTATTTCTTTCCTCATTTGACCTCACTGGGTCCCTGTGAGGAGAGAAGAATATATTTATCCCTTCTGAGTCAAGGTGATGTAATACATCTCCTTTCAGTCAATATATTTAACTCAGGCAGACTCAGGAACAGAAAGGAGAATTGGGGAGCTTGTGTTTGGACATGCTTCTGCTCCTCTGAGAAACCCTTTCATCTCAATAGTCTGCAGATATCCATGGAAGACCTTGAGACGGTCATTCAAGAATTGTAGTCTGCTGATTCCTGTGCACTCAGGAAGACATGAAAGCAATTACAAAGTGCTTAACAGGCAATGCATAGTATTAGAGATGAAGAATCTGGCTGTGAACACTTCCACCAGGGAAATGCTGCCATGTGATTGATTTTTTTCCAGTTCAGCACCTTGTGCTAACAGTTTCTAATAGGCTTAGTTTAGGTACCATTGAATGATGACCCAATATAAAAAGAAAATTAAAATTTCATAAGATTTGCCACATACAAGAAAAAGTATGGACTTTGGCGCTTAACAAACCTGTGTTCTGGGTTCTAATAACCATGTTACCTTTTCAAAGTTACTCCAGAGGGCTGAGCCTCAGTCTGTCCATTCACAATTAGAGATAATGATAACCTGTATTTCATGGTTGTAAAGATACAGAATAAATTATATGATGTATCTAACACATAGAAGCTGGTCCATAAATGGCAGCCTGATATCAACAATGACTAACATTTATTGAGCACTTCCTGTGTGCCAGCTTCTGCTGTGTGCACGTCACGTATATTAGCTCTTTCATCCTCACAACAGTCCTTTGATTATTGTCATTCCCATTCTAAGGATAAGGATAAAAAGTCCCACGAAGACTACAAATGTCCCGAGATCACACAGCTAAGTAAGTAAGAGGTCAAGTTGTGAACTCGGCCAGCTCACCACAGTATCAACCATGGCACTAACTGTCTCTAAAAGTCAGTTTTGAGAACCTCACACCTTTTAGGAATAAAAACTTCACCTCCAGTCCATTTTCCTTTCTTGATGCACCTTATTTGTAAGCATAGGAAACTATTTCTCAGTGACCACAGGAAAAATTGTCTCCGGTTACCTCTGTAAGCTGTTCAATTTTACCGTCACACACAAATGAGTATTCTTAATTTATACTAGAAACAACTTCTTTCAGAAAGATTTCCCACTTGGCCCTGTACCACTGTCACCTACAAGGGACATCATTGGCTCGTTTCTCTGCCTTTAATTCACTCTGGATAAATTTGAAAGTAACCTTTTATAGTATTACACATTTTCCTTACATTTTTGTGTTTTTTCCCATAAGCTTAAGCCTGTAAGACTCTTGTATCTTATCTCCAAAAAGTAGTCATATGTATCTATGATTCATCATCTTCAGCCAAATCTTTTCAAATATTTCAAGGACTCTGACTGCCTAAAAGCTTTTCTCAGATAATACAATTTTATACATATTCTTTTTAGCTTCAAATTCAAAATGATGTCCCTTAGATTTCACATATTCTTTCTTCAAGTTGAAATATTTTGGAGGGTCATCTGAAGTTTGTATGGTGATTTTTTTTTTCATTTATGTCATTTTTTTTCATTTATTTGCCAAGAATATGCATTTCAAAGCAATGGAAATAAGGATTACCTCAGGCTTTTAATTTGTCCCTTTGCAGAATTGTATTGAACAATAATGGTTACTACTTTGCTAAGAAAGAGTTCATGGAAATCTGCAAACTACTTTAAGGTACAATGTTGGTAAACATGCTTTTATGGGATTTCAAATGTGAAAAAGTACTTTTTAAAAAAAGTTGAAATTGATCTCCATTAACAGGATATCACATAATAAAATCCTAGATGAAAAGCTTAGATGAGGGGCTTCCCTGGTGGCGCAGTGGTTAAGAATTCACCTGACAATGCAGGGGACACGGGTTCCATCCCTGGGCTGGGAAGATCCCACATTCTGTGGAGCAACTAAGCCCATGCACCACAACTACAGAGTCTGTGCTCTAGAGCCTGTGAGCCACAAGTACTGAAGCCCACATGCCTAGACCCCGTGCTCTGTAGCAAGAGAAACCACCGCAATGAGAAGCCCACTCACCACAAAGAAAAACACCTACTCTTGGGCTTCCCTGGTAGCGCAGTGATTAAGAAACTGCCTGCCAATGCAGGGGACACAGGTTCGATCCGTGGTCCGATCCATGGTCCAGGAAGATCCCACATGCTGCGGAGCAACTAACCCCATGAGCCACAACTACCAAAGCCAGTGCACCCTAGAGCTCGTGCTCCACAACAAGAGAAGCCACCGCAATAAGAAGCCTATGCCCTGCAATGAAGAGTAGCCCCTGCTCTCTGCAACTACAGAAAGCCCATGCGCAGCAACAAAGACCTAATGCAGCCAATAAGTAAAAATAAGTAAATAAATAAATAAACTAAAATAAAAAAAAAAGAAAAGCATAGATGAAACTAAATCCTAATAAAAGAAAAATCACTTGGTGAAATTGGCCAGAAACTTATGGGTCTGTTTTCTCAATCACATTTTCTAGAAACCAAGTTTCCTTCATTAAAAATATAATGCTCAAAAGTTGAAAACCAGAATGCCATTACCAATAAGAACATAATTATCATAGTTTAAAATGCCTTGAGTTACAACTGCATAACACGTGTTCTTAAAAATTCTTTTAGTTGTGATTTCTCATAAAAAAAAATCTGTAATGACCTTTTCATAACAACAACAACAACCCCTAACATCTCAGCAGGTCACTCCAGCTGTTGGTCTGAAACCATGCAAAATGAAGCAAATAAGACACACCTACGTGCTTTCTTTGTCTGAAGAGGATTGCTTCCATTCAAGTTCACATCATACTCATTTGCAGATAAACCATATTTTTGCATTGTGTGATGTAGTGACATCCACATTTCTATGCAAGGGACCTTTGAATTCCCTAATGATGTTCTGATTTTCTTAACAATGAACACCAATGAACTTTCCCCTAGGCCAACCAGATGGAAACAAAATTGTTTCTGCAAAATGAACAATTTGTGAAATCTTGGTAAATTGAATTCCACATATACTTGTGATGATCTTGACTTCCTCTGTATGTCTGCCACAACATGCAGTGCATTTAAGGCCTACATGAGAAATACACTAATTATGTGCATAACCTTTAAGGAAAAATGAATGGGAACAGAAGATCACCATTGGGGAGATGAAAGCCAAAACCTCTGAAAAAGTAATATGCAAATCTCAGTTTCACTATAAAACTGAGATTACTGTAGATGCTGTTAGAGGTGTTCACTTCTCACCTTGGAGATTGGTGACTATTTTGTGAAGAGGGTAACTCAAGTTAAGCAAATTTCTTCACATTGCTTCAAGTCAGTTACATAGCCAAGATGAAAATCTAAATTCAAATGCCTAAATCTATATGCCTATAATTTGCTATTCCATATATTTTCATCTGTATCTGAAAACTTAATTAACTGGGCTGTGCATGAGAAAGATTTTGTTTCCATTACCCACAATCTGATTATATTACTATTTTCACAGTGACACGAACTGTCAAGTAGATGCAACATGCTTGTGGTACAGAAGATGGACTGTACTTTTTTCTTTATCTCAAGTAAAGAATCCTTAGAGTTCTCCTAGCATTCCATCTATACAGGGTTATACCGCCCCTGGAAATGGCCATAGGCATAATTGGGACTTATACATATTTAGAAATTCAAATATTCCACCCTCAGCTATTATATCATCAAGTAATGAGGATTCTTTTCCAGCTTTACAAGAGCCAGCCGCTCAGTGTCTAATGACGACGTAGGGGAGACTATTTAAAAATGGTTATTCTACTGATATTAAACTAGCAAGAAAATGATATTAATACATTTCATGTATAGGTTTAATATTTCAAAGCTCTTTTCTTTGATTTCATTTTATTCGTACCAGTTCTTTACTAGAAAATGTTGTTGATTATATATAAATCTAGTTAGAGTTTCTTTCCAACCATCAAACTAGCCAAATTCCCAATGTTACCTATCATTTTTAAAACCTATTCCCAAACAGTAACTGTTTTCTCTTTGACTCTTTTATATTTTAGTCCCGCCTAGTTATTCCACTAATGATATCTGTACGTCGTCCTTGGCATGTCTACTCTCCCAGAAAGCTTGATCCTCAAGATTCTGCTTCCATATTCTCTTTGCCTTTAATAAGAAACCCAAATGATATCTTAACTCTAAAGAAACTCTATCAGCTGTGTACTAGGCAGTTCTGTTTTTTCTTTTTTTTACGTCATTAGTGCATACAGCATAGCTTTTCTTTTTTTACCTGTCAGAGTCTTGGCCAACTAATTCCAAATTTCTCTCATATTAGCACAAAAGCTAAAAATTGCCATTTTCTTTGTCCTATCCCTTTCCTACAGTAAGACACAACTGCTCTTGACCTGAAACTTTATATCGACTTTTGGCCACATGGCAGACACTTTGTTAGGCAAAACTGATGAAAATACAAGCCTTGCTTTAATGAAAGAAGTAAATAGGGAACAGACCTCTTAAGTAATATTACAAGTGCTATACTGAGAATTTGGAAAGGTGTCCTTGAAACACCAAAAGGGAAGAAGGGCCAGACTCTCATGAGAATGGCTAGGGAATGGCTCCGTAGAGATGACAGCTGAGAATTAAGAGTCCGGTAATAAAATAAAGGGAGGGAGGTTACACCATGCAAAGGAAGCAGGATGTTCAAAGATTTGAAAGCACAATAGAACATGGTGCAATCAAGAATATACAATAGTTCTTGTTCTATTTCCTACAACCCAAAATGAATTTGCTTTCCTGTAGTAACATTTCTGTTGTATAAGTGCTCCATCTCCTTTGATATTTCTTTTTTTTTTTTTTTTTCTTTTTTGGTGGGCTTAGTTGCTCTGCGGCACGTGGGATCTTCCCTGCCCAGGGATCAAACCCATGTCCCTTGCTTTGGCAGGCAGATTCTTAACCACTGCACCACCAGAGAAGCCCTCCTTTGATATTTCTTTATGTAACACTTTTATTGTTTTCCTTTGTATGTCCATGGACTTCATCCTCTATTCTGGTGTCATTTTCATAGGTTGCCCTTTTGTATTTCCAAAAATCTGTTCCACTGAGACCACCCTTTCCAAGAGTCTGTCAAAAGGCTGTTGTGTTTAACCTGGATCCTCCCATTTCTGCTGCCTTCATTCTTCCTGCTCGCAGAGGTTATGAGAGCCAGGAACAGTCACAAAGCTGGTCTTTTTTTCCCTTGCTACACATTCACACTCACACATCTAACCCATAATCCATCCCTTTCCCATCCATCCCCCTACTCCCCTGGCATTCTGCCCCTACTGATGGGTATCAAGAACCCCCAGGCCAATCCCTTCAGGAATATTCAGTTCCCTCTTTATTGTAAAATACTTGTAGTTTATTGTAAGATTTCATTCTGCCTCTAGACTTGGGCACTCTGCTTTTATATTACATAGCCCTACAGTAAGCAGTGCTTTCTCTATACCTGTGTGGGTTTTTAGGTCTCCAAGTCCCTTTAAACTATCTGCTTTTTTTCCCGCTAGTTTTATTGAGATATCATTGACTCTTCTTTTTTCTTCTGTTACCTCATCCCTTCTCTTGCCTCAGACTCTCCTGTATTCTTTTTTCTTTCTTTCTGGAAACTTAGAACTCAAGTATACAAAGTCTGATTTTTTTCCTTTTCCTTTTTTTTTTGGGTCTTTTCTTGTATCAGCTTCTCTGGGGGCTCTTTATTCCCAATCCTTTCTTTATTCTTCCATGGACTTCAAACACAGGCTTCTCTTCTTGGGAAGTAGTTTTCCTTTCCTCTTTAAAAGCCATATCCTCCTGGCATTTTTATCTTAGCGCTTCCTTTTTCTGACTCGCTTACCTAAATTTCTGCTGCACCTTCAAGTCCCTTTTCAAAGAACCATAAACAGTACATACCACTGATAATAATTTCCTCACCTCCCCCCAAAGTACCCAACTGCAACCTTTTTGAGGGGCCACCTACCCCCAAACACTTAACCTTCCCTTCTCGCTAGGCTCCTGCTGTTGCCCGGCCCTTAGCTAGGGCTTGTCTTCAGGCGCTTCCTGCTCCTGTGACTGGCTGACACACGTCAAGGACGCCTCTGGCTGTTCCAGCAACAGCCAGGACGCATTTCTCTTCCGGATGAAAGCGGCTGGGAAGGGGAGTGCTCGGATTCCTCTCCACGACTTCGTTTCACCCTGTTCTATTTCCTTATCCTAATGCCAGATCTCTCTGCTACCATTAGTGTAACTTCCTTTCATAGTAACTTTTTTTTTTCAGTGAAATTGCCGTATGACCTATATCCACTGTTTTAATCCTAAAGAGAACTAACAGTCTTTAGCTTTCGCGTGCTTGGGGAAACCACCACAGTGCCTCATGCTTTTCCCTCTGATAGAGTCTACAAAATATATCCATTTTCTCGGTCATCTGAGGTGCACAACACACTCCATTTCTGTGGACTTGAGTTACTGCAGATACGTCTGCTGGGTTCTTCCCAGTTGAACTAATAATTAGTGACCCAGCACCTAGTCCCTCGCCAGGCAGCAGCGCTCATCCCTGATGACGTGAACGCACACACACCAAAAAACCTCACGCCCCTCCCACTGCTTTCCTTACCAGTCCCGAGTAATTTGATTTTCCTTATCTTTCCTCTCCTTCTGCCCTCTTGCTAGTGGAAGATAAAAACAAACTGGCCTTTTTTTTTTAAACCCCCGTTACTCTCTTTTTCAAGTTTCTTTTCTCCCTTCTATTCCTTTCTCTATTTTTTCCCACTGCCTTGCCTCCCCAACCTCAGTTTATCAGGGTTTTTTTCCCCCATCTTCTCTCTCTGTGCAAGCCTCCCATTTCTGTAGACAGAACCCTTGGCAAGCTGAAGCCAGAAGTGGAAAAGCTGGGCTTGGCCCCTGCAGCCTCCCTAACCTTGTTTGTGGATGGTTTTTCTCCCCTTGCCAGCGTCTTTCTGTGTGACTAGCCGAGTCTGTGCCATGCTCTTTTTGTTGCCTTCTTTTTGGTTCTCTCCTCCGTCCTCGTGAGCTCCCCTGGGCTCACAGGCGGTCTCATGTCATCCTCCCAGAAAGAAAACACAGGTGTGATTCAGCTGTTTTAATGGTGCAGGAAGAACTTGCTTGGAGCACCCCCCTGAGGGGGTTGGTGGCAGAACTCAGGTCTGCAGAGCATTTACCCTCTCTTTCACCCAGCCTTCCCCGAGAAGAAGGAAAACCTTCCAGGGCAATGGTGTCTCCTGCTTGTGTGGTATTACCGTTCCTTCTGGATTTCTTGGTCACCACCCCAGAACTAAAAAGGGAAAGTGTTCTTGGGCTAAAGCAGCACCTTGGCTTCTGAGTTCTCCCTGTCAAGACTCTATCCCCCAGTGGTACCTTGCACGTTATTTACGATGCACCCGTAAACATAGCTATGGAGAGACAGAGGTCAGGGTACTAAGTCTTCGCGGTTGTTGAGTATGATTGGTAAATATTTAATGCTGCTCTACCAGTAAGACTATGTATAAATCATTCAAATGCTTATCTTTGCTACTAGAGATGACACGTCTCAGAGTTCAAAGTGTCAAACGATGCCTTCCAAGGATTACCTGGCATCGTTTTCCGTGAACACTCCGCAGCAATGGCCCACCTTCTGGCATAATATTTCCTTACAATGGCTTCCTTTATAACTGCATAGGTCAAATTTGCATTTTTATGTAGAAATAGGTTGCCCATATTTCAAAATTACTTAGGATCCACACTCTTGGTTTAAAAGAAGATCACACTGGTTCCCATAATCCAAATAACTATTTGGGAGAGGCCTCAAAGTCACATGAGGACAAGGAAATAGAATATTTAAAATTGGGTCTGACCTAGAAAATCCAGGACATGTAGTTAATAGAATGTTAAAGGGACAAAGCAACTTGGTGAAGGTTTCTCTTTAGATACCTTCCTCAAACGTTCTCCTTTATTTCCCTTCCTCTTCACATGTCCTCATACAATTGGTCATTCACCTGGATTCCTACTTAAGCCCTCTGACTAACTGAAGCAGCATCCCTAGCTATGGGGACATACTTACCATCTTTGGCGTTTTTGCCCATCTCTACTTACTTCGATAAATCTTCCATAACCCAAGGAACTGTCAACTAAAATTTAATACCACGATGGACTGCCATGTCATCCTCTAGGGGGCAAAACGGCATCTCATATTATTTTAAAGGACTCCTAGAGATCTAAAGCTTTAGGGAGAGAGAATGAACGGTGGAATTTCGGGCCCACCTCACACTACAGAATGAAGACTCTTTTGACAAGGACATTGCCAGGACTCACTTTCCATTCTACATTCTAGTCACATTCCCCTACTCTCCACTCAAAATTCATGTACAAAATTAACCACAACAAATCCCCCTACCTTCTCTATACTGGTCCTTCCTAATACGTATTTCTGAAATGGCACTAACCATTTTATGTTAAACTTTTTTTATGCTTGCCACACCCCCAGCACAGAATAATTTTCTTAAGGTCAAGAACAAGTTTTCATCATCCTTTCTTCCTAGTACCTTGCACTATGACTGGCATATTGAAAACACAAAATAAGCATTTGGCAAACTGAATTAATGAAGTATAAGCATTGCTCACTTTCTACCAACCACAGAAAGTGAAATGGATCACTAATCATACTTTTGAAAACACTGTTTAAAATTCATTCACATTTTTCTATTAATTATGTAAGGCTACGCTACAGTAAGAAGTTGGCCCAAACATGTAATGGTTCAGCAAAGGAAATTTATTTCTTGCTCACTCAGTACTACAAGGTGGTTCCACATGGGCAGGTAGGGCTCTTGTACTGTGCCATGTGGGGATCCTGGCGAATTGAACCTCTGCCATCTTCAGCATGTGGCTTCCAAGGGCATGAGGTCATTGTCACAGTCGTAGGAGAGAAGAAAGATCATAGGAAGTAGCTGTGCAGGATTGAGTCTGGAAGGGGCACACATCACTTCTGTTCACATTCCACTGGCTAGAATCCAATCACAAGACCTCAGCCAACTGCAAGGAGGGCTGAAAAATGTAGTCTAGTTCTGTGTCCAGGAAGAAGAAAATGGATTTTGACAAACAGCTAGTAGTCTCTGCCAGAGCTGAGCACTCAGTAAACACGTATGCATTCTTTGTCTCAATGAATACGTTTTAATCATGTCCTGTGTGCCAGGACTGTGCATATAGATTAAAAGGATACTGTATAAAGACGATCAAATTCATCTGAGATACAACCCAATAATCACATAATACATGATTGCCGTATATCATTACAGTTACTAGGCATGATTACAGTACCTTGTGCCCATAGTCAATACTTCAAAATAAGAGTATAAGGAACTACTAAAGAATATTTAAGAAAGGCTTTATTTACTCTGGGAGTCGGGTAAGGCTTCTCTAAATAAATGTTGAGGTAGGGTCTGAAAGATGAGTTAAAGTTACGTAAAAGGGAAAATAACAAGAGGATAGACTGTGTCAAGCAAAAGGAACAGTTTACATGGTGGTGCTAAGAGTACAGGTAACAGGACTTAATGATATGAAGACGGCTGATATGAAGACGGCTGAGGAGCAAGCAGGAACCAGACCTTTACGAATCTTTTAACTGGTGGTAAAGTTGTGAGTCTTTATCCCAAGAAAGACAGAAGACCTCCTTGAGGATTTTAAGCAGATTTGTTGTTTAAAAGGGTGACTCTGCCCACTGTATTCCAGGAATAACTTTAAGGAGAACAACTTAGAGACTATTAGCATAACCCAGATGATAGATTATTGGACTGGGGATAAATACTCTAATATTGGAATATTAGAAATTTGTAGGAAAAGGATGGAAACAAGTGAACCCACTTGAGAGATTTCTAATAGATAAAATCAGAACTGTAAAGAAGGCAGTGGTCGATGACAATGCCCAGTTTTCTGGCTTGAGCAACTGCTCGGAGGCTGTTACCACTATTGTGATAGAGTGAACCAGGCTTGTAAGAAAGATAATGAAATTCAGTTTTTGGCACTTGAGTCTAAGATCTGTATTTAATATACTCATGTGGACATAAGTAAGCAGTGGATATATGAGTCTGGGGTCCAGATAAAAGATCTGAACTGAAGAAACGATCTTGGGAATCACTTCTGGATTGTAACTAAAGCCATAGACTGGAGTAATATCAGTAGAAGAAGAAGAGAAATGGACTTGGACTAAACCTTGAGAAAGGAGACCAAGAATCAGTGGCCAGAGAGGCAGCTAAATCAAAAAAGCCTCCAGAATTACAGAATCCAGGGAACAAAGAGAAGTCAACAAATCCTGCTGAGAGCTCGTTAATGAAACCTGAAAAATATCTATGACTCCCCAAAATGGAGGTCACTTGAAAACCTGGCAGGAACCATTTCAATTAAGTGATGGAGAAATCAGTAGAAATGAACAAATAGGGACAGTGGTTGTAGCCAAGTCATTCAAGAAGTTTGGCTTCTCTAGACAGTGCCTGTTTCAACCACCCTCTTCTCTCTCTATATGGTGCCACACACCTAGGGCACACAGGGATATGGCACTATATATGGGAAGAGGATGGCTGAAGTAGGATTTTTATTATAATAGCAAACACTCACATAGTATGTTTTATGTGCCAAGCACTCTATTTTGCTTGTATTTTACTATGTTTATTTTGTTTGTTGGTTTTCTATATTTTATTATGTCCTAGTATCTAGGATAGTGGTGGCACATAGGAGATGCCCAGTAAATATGTTTCATGAATAATTAATGCCCAGGTGTCAGTCCAGTGCTCTCTCCACCACTCTGTACTGCACTGTACTGTTACTTTTAATAGGCATTTTGATTTTCTATTTTCGTCATTTTTAGAGCACTTCAGAATATCTACTTTTCTGGTAATTCTTATATCTAATAGGACTACAAGTGTTCCTCTTCATCAAAATAGAAGTCAAAGATATCACGAAAAAATTTGGAAGATATAAATCTTAAATAGAAATCTGTCCTTAATTAAATTACATGCATTTTATACTTATAGAAGAATAATTTGTTTAAGTGCTTAGGGACTTTGCATATGCATCCCTGTGCCTAGAACTTTCTTGCCCTGTCCTTCAAGGAGTTCACGTTGACTCTTCCTGTGCAATCTTCCCATCTCAGCTCAGGTATTGGTTCTTCAAGGACACTTACATGTCACCAACCCCCCATATACACTAGCTCTAGCTGAAAGGGGAAAGCTGGAAGACCTGTCCTAAATCTGCATTTGCATGGCAAGCACATTTGTTTTACAAAGGATGTTTATTTGGGGTGTCTGGAAAAATTGATCTTTGGGGGTAGAAATTTCCAAATAAAGTCTTCCTTTCTTAATTCTATCACTAGACCCTGGCAAGTTTGAACCTTCTCCTCTTTGCTTCCAGAGCATTCGTGCCACCTGTTCAGTGCAGCTAACACATGATATTGTTATTCTGTGTACATTTGTCTCTCCACTACATTCTGAACTTCTTGAAAGTCATCTTATTCCTCAAGGTATCTATGGAGCCTAGTTTAGACCCTGACAGAGTCTATGGTGGAACTTAATCACTGCTTAGTAAGAAATGAATGGTTGAATACAAAGTTAATCAATATAGTATCCTCACAAAATAAACATTAAAAGAAATAACAGTCTCATTCACCTGAACCATTTACTGTCCCTTTGCTCACTAGGCCAGATTCAGTCTTTTCAGCCTGGGTGCATCCACAGCAACATTTCACACTATGACCATCTGGACCATTAGATGTAAATACCGATTTGGCAGATACTTCAGGGGTAGGAGAGTAGTTATGGGAATAAAATGAATTTGAAAGATACCACCACACAAAAGATATATTTAAAGCCACCCGTTCTGTTATTAAAATTAAAACTCTGACATTGACCTTTCCTGTAAATGAATAACATCTTTGTGTCTTTACAAGTAGAGGATATGCAGATAGTCTAGATTTTCATTTTGAAAGATTATTGGACTGCCATTTGTCTGTCACCTCTAAATAGATGCCCAACCTCAGAGAAGAACCTTCTATTCAGAGAGCCTATCACCAATTTAACACGTAGAAAAATCTTAAGATTAACATAAATAGAATATGTCCTTTTAAAATGTCACAGCGTTAAGTCAATTCAGGTACCTTTTTAAAACTCATTCAGAAGTACAGCATTTCCAACAAGCATGTGAACTTAGCCCCATTTGCAAAGGTCATTAAAGTGAACACCTCTTTTTACACGTAAAATGATGGAAGGTGCTATAAAAGCCAGCAAATAAATTTTCATTTTAATCAAGCTTTTTATTTACCCAGTGGAGATGACCTCTGTTCTAGTATCTATAATGCTTTTCAAAAAGGAAAGGTATTAGTGTAGTTGTCTATATTAAGTCATTAATTTGTGTCTACTCTATTCAATGGATGCTTTTAAAAAAAATATCGGAATTATCAAGCTGCTCCGAACAAAGGTGCTTTCTGATTGTCAGCTCCATATTCTAAAAGAGCAGGTTAATTTCTCTGAATCTCACAGTTGGAACTTTCTAACACTAACTGGCAGTTTCCACCTAGTGATCAAATAAATTATACATAAAGCTGAGGTTCCTAACAGTAATAAGGCCTCTTCATGAGCAAATCACACCAGCGAAAGCATTCATCTGTCGGCTGCAACCCTATAGGGTCTTGAAATTATTTTATAAAAACTGCACTTCCAGAAATGGTTTCATTTCCAGTTTCATGAAAGGACTAACAGAGCAGAGGCATGTCAACAGCACTAGGAACAAAGAAAGGCCTCCAAATATATTCATTAGTTGACTTGTTGATTAAACCAGAAACACTGTTGATATATCAAGTACTAGTGTCCATGCTGTTGACAAAACAAGGCTGGTGAGGCTCTCTTTTCAATGCAATCAACCAACAGTTATTTCTAAGCCCCAATTATGTGCCTTATTAGGTAGTATCAAGTACAATCCCTCTTTTTCTGGAGTTTAGGGTGAGGGGAACTCACATATGAATAGAGGAAAATATCATCTCTAGGCACCATACTAATGGCTATGAAGCAATTACGATAAGAAATCCTTGTGTGCTATGGAGATACTTAAAGATATGGAACTTGGACCGGGGCTTAATGGTTAGGGGTAATTTGATTAGGCATAAGGGACTAAAGACATTGTAGGTGAATTTCCTAAGTAAAAATCTGGTGATGGAAAGGAAGATAGCTCATAGAGATGTAGTCATTGCTGTGGTGACCCCTCCACACACACACAGTCTTGCACCATCTTCATGATGAAGGCACTTATTCCACTGGCCAAGAGTGTTGATGGCTGACACTCATAACAACTGAGTTCCTCCTTCTCAGCATCTCCCTCACAGCTGAGGAGACCCCTGGTCCAAGATGTAGGGAAAGGCCACATCCAAAGACTGGTGGATTCAGGAGCATAAAATATCATCCCTCTTCAGAATTTAGAACATCTCTGGAGAGCTGTCGTAGCTCCAGGACTTCCCATGGGATCAGCTGAGGCCTTTTGTGTGACTCCATCACAGTCCAACGTCTCCACCCGAGCCATCCTGCTTTCTGCACTTTCCCACAGGTATTGATTGAAAGGACATATCCCAATAAACCTCCCACTTGCACATATGAGTTTGCTTCCCTGGAGAACCCAACCTGAGGACATTGACTATAATTGATAGTAGGGAACCTGCGTTTATTCCATCAACAGTCATATAGGGCTCTGTTCTGTGCCAGCTATCTCTTATGGATCTCATATTCTGGTGTGGAAAACCTCAACAAAATAGAACTTCAAGCAATATGTGCTAGGATGGAAAAAAAGCAGGGCAAAGGGGTAGGTAGTGTGAGTGTTTAGGAATGGATGGGACTTCTTCAGATAGCATGGCCATACAAAAGCTCACTAAAGAGGTGGCATGTAAAGCAGAAAGCTGAATAAACTAATGGAATAATCCATGATAGTATCTGGGAGAAGAATATTGCAGGCAGAAGGAAGAACATAGGCAAAGGCTCTGAGGTCAAAGTGCACCCAACAGGTTTGTAGGAAAGGAAGTAAGATCGGGAGAATAGTGGTAGGAAGATGGAGGGGTCAGAACATATAAGGCCTTTAAGTGTAAGGAATACAGATTATTCTAAGTGAAGTGGGAATACATTGAAGGGCTCTGAGTAGGATTGTCTCATGATCAGATTTCCACTTTAAAAGGATCAGTCTGCCTTTTATGTGAGGAAGAGTCTACAAAGGAGCAAGAGTTGAAACCGAGTGGCTATCAGGAGGCTATTACAGAAGTCTAGATCAGGAATTATGATGCTTTAGACGTAAGGTTACCAATAGTCATGGTTTGCCTGGGACTGAGGTTTCCTAGGATACAAGACTTATGAGGCTCAAACCAGTAGAGGTTTGAGCAAATCAGGGTGGCTGGTCACCCTTCTTGAACTACAATAATGGTCCTATAAATGGGAAGATACAGTCAAATTCAAAATATATTCTGAAGGATGAGTAGGTAGTGAAGTTGAAGAAAAAGATTTGGATAGTTAGGGCAAAGTATAGAGCTTTTTGAAAGTCAGGAAGATGGGTTTGGACCTGTATAAGAGTAGCTTGGCATTGG
The DNA here is from genome assembly GCF_030028045.1 of Hippopotamus amphibius kiboko. Classification (NCBI taxonomy): domain Eukaryota; kingdom Metazoa; phylum Chordata; class Mammalia; order Artiodactyla; family Hippopotamidae; genus Hippopotamus; species Hippopotamus amphibius. Next base: position 39,019,445 of record NC_080192.1, on the reverse strand, counting down.
TCTGTGGTCTACGTTGGACTTTGGAGAGACTATGACTGAAAGAGATCTTTGATCAGACTATTTCAAAAGAGATGACAGAAGTATTTAGGGCATGATCTCACAGAGTGGAGATGGCGCTGGTGAAAAATGGAGGCGGAGGGGACAGAGGTGGTGGTGAGGACCATGGTGTAGGGTGATGGTGGTGACTGCAGCAAACATAGTAGAGGTGCAGGTCATCTTTGTAGTGGAGGTGGTGAGCATAGAGGTCATGCTGATGGTGGTGGTGTAAACAAGTGAAAGCAAAAAATACAGTCGAAGTTACATTTCCCAAAAAAGAATGTGAAGACTTGTAGGCTGAATTACTCGAGGCGAACAAAAGGGAAGGTGGCCACTGGAAACAGATCAGTGGCCCTGACAGCAAAGGGTATTGGAAAGGAAAAGTTGCGGAGAGGATTTGCTGATGAACATCCACTCACCAAGACAATCTAAAAGGGAAGGAGGATATCCGGTGGGCGGTCAGTTCGCAGGATCAGTGTCTATCATTCCAGGTGGCAGTCAGAGAGAGAAGAAAACTCAGGGTTGAGTCAATAGCCTTTGAGATTGTGTTCCCCGCTGACACATCGGGTAACCCTTATGTAAACAGAGTTGAAAATTTTTAAAGCATTGAAAAGCAGCTTCAGTTGATTAACATAAAAACACATGCTTAATTTGGCATACCAATTATGATGATTGTATGAGAAAATGACATCTTACATGTTCAAGCTCCTGAGTTAACGAATTAAATGGAGATCTGTAAAGGATCTAACTACTTTTCTCTATTTCTCTTTCTCCCAAAATATCTATTTTGAAATTTTTTTTTCCTTTCAGTCACTCATTCTTCCCCATCCCATAGCTTTAAAATTACAAGTAACTTTACATATTTCTTCTACTTGAGGTATGGATTTTCAAACTCCAATTGCTTTCTTCTGAAACTAAATATGTAAAGTCTTAAGGATTCCCTATATATCCTAATATTGAAGAATAAAAACATACTAGAAGTTATAACAACTCTTTGTTTAAAACAACTGAGATGCCTATAAATTGTGGAATTAGATTATGGCCCATGAAGAGAGGTGTCATTTAAGAGAGAACAGTCATGTCTAAATGCCTGATTAGAATGGTTAGCATAACCTGGCTCTCCAGCAGAGTTCCCCAGGGAGGCTATTGTGGCAAACAGACAGAATCCTTGGGGGGTGGCAGGGAGAAGCTCTCCTAATGAGCATTTTGGAACAGAAATTTTTTTTCATTTACATTTTTCGTGTCTCCTAAGATTCAGATGAATTTGTCCATCCTTTGTATTAATTTCTGTGCTACTGAGGCCCGTTCTGTATTTTGAGAGACTATGAAAAGTAATTGATTCCACTAGATGCTCCTGATGTGTAAATTAATTCCTAGGGGTGAGTAGGCACTTCAGGTGAATTTAACACATTAGAAGTAACTCTCTATTATCTACGCTAATGGAAGGGAGGTATGACCTAGATAATTCAAAACAGGAGGAATTATCTCACATTTCCATGTATTTACTTTTTGAAAATGTGTGGAAGGTGATAATTCAGGGATGGACCTTGTCTTCAAGGAGTTTTTAGTCATATGGGGAAATTAAGGCATGCACAGTAAGACCAAGAAAAGTTCTTAGTAACGTAAGAGATATATAGGTAAGGTGCTACGGGCACTCAAGGAATGAAAGAACCATGGCTATACACACATGTGGTGATATTTTCAAAAGCATTACATAAGCAGAAAGTACCATTTCTCTCTCCCTCTCTCTCTAACACGTACACACAGACATTGAATATATTACTTCCCACCTATAGATAAATCATAGAACAGGTAAATAACCTTTCCTTTTTGAAAGATGGATCTAATGAGTACCCAGAAAAAGGAATTGCATTTTCTTAAACTATTGGATTACATCTAGGCGGTTATTTCCACAGTGGAGGCTCTGGCTAATTTGGCCAACTTAACATATGTCAAGTTACAGAGAAGACCAAAAACAGTCAAATTAGGAGTACAAAGGAGAAGACCTGCGGATATGGCCTTCTCTACCTCATTCCTATGTTAGAAATCTATCTACAACCATTACCTTCTTAGGAATTACTATGGGGGGGGGGGGGGGCAGGGAAAAGATACAAAGAAAAAACCCTGATTTGCCATACACATACTTAATCCCATATGTCAGTGAGCAGTCTAGTGCCTCCAGCATCTGAGGATACAACAAACTCCACACCCTCGCCTCCTCTCTCATGCTTATAAATACGAATGCAAAAATCTTGCTCGTGTTTAATACCATGGTTCTTAGTTATCCTAAAGAGTAAGACACTTAAGGTGGGAGAACCCATAGGCATCCTTTCTGAAAAAGGTATAAGTTCTATATAGTATCATCATTTTAAACTCTTCAGTTATTCGGGAATGCTCAAGTATAGGATTGGTGAATGTTTTTGAAACTAAAATGTGGTACCAATGAAATAACGTGAGAGCACATGAGAATCGTTGTGTTACTGTGTATTTCCCTTTTTTAACCCACCACTTAGATTTTTATAAATTTTAGGATAAGGAAAAAGAAAGTTAGACCTCACTTGAAATGAGTAAAACTAAAAATGCAAAAACTTATACCTTTTTGCATTTCTGCTATTAGGAATTTACAATTTCACTTTAATAAATAGAATTTAAATGGAACACAAAAGCAAGGCTTTTCCCCCCAAAAGTCTAAATATTACATAATCCTGTTTGAAATGTAAAAAGACAAGTAGGTAGGTTGATTCTACCAAAAAAGTGCTAGACTCTTTTCAAAGCTATTTAATCAAGTTATGAATTTTTGCCAAGAGTTGTGCAGTACTATTCAGAATGCAGTTTCTAAAACAGTCATCTTGGTCTCATCTCCTGAACCATTGAATTATGGATATATTTTGAGGAATGTTAAAGTATAGATGAGCTACTGAAAAACTGAAATGAGTTACAATCCCTCTTGATGATACCTTAGTGAATGAGAGACCACTGGGTAAATGCCAGAGAACATAAGAGTTTTCAAATTACAAATTGTCATAATCCTCCCCACTGAGGAGTTTACAATGTTTATGTACAAACCATGTTCACCTTTATTTGAAAAATTACTTACACTTTCTTATTGGTTTTCATAGCAAGAGAAATTGGGTGATATCTGCTTCTCCCTTCGCTACGTACCTACTGCTGGCAAACTGACTGTTGTCATTCTGGAAGCAAAGAATCTGAAGAAGATGGATGTGGGTGGCTTGTCTGGTAAGTCTGATGTTTACTGTGTGTTTTTTAATGCAGTTTCATCATGGATACAAATGCATAGCACACGTGCCACGACTCCCCACTCCTTAATTGATGAGAGTTCTCTTTCCCATGGAGCCTGGAAGCAGTTTCAGAATTCATCCCAACACAGAGCCCCAGGAAGCCACTCTCAGTGTATTGGAACTGGCAGAGAAGATGAAACATTTTCCTGCTTCATAGCCCAAGTATCAATTGTCAGTCCTCTAGCACTGAAAGCTGAAAAATCGCTTCTCTTTTGACAGGCAGCACCTATGACCAATTATAATTTTGTTTAGTTTTTCTGCTTTTGTTCTTTTGGTCAAAATTCATTTATCATATGAAAAATAGTGTTTTTTCTTAGACTCATTAGATAAATGCTTCCATTTTTATAAGAAAAGACAAATATTAGGTAAACATATAGCCTAAGATAGTTTTTAACAATACTGTTTGATGTGAACGTGCATTTCAAATATATGTGAACAGTAAGACCTGAGGGTGACTCCTCATGGTGAAGCACTTATTCTCTACAGCTTGTGTTGGGGATGAGGAGGCTCTGGGTTCTGTACAACCCAATTTTAGTTTTAAAAGAGGTGAGTGAAGTATACTCTTGCTCAGAAGCAAAGTCAACTCAAAGACTCATCATTTCCACTGCTGAACATGATTGTTTTTATCTTCTTGTCTGTGATTAAGTCAATTATATTTTTGACTTTCTAGTAACTTATTAAAGTGTAAGGACTTTTCTTGATATGGCACAGCGTCAAAAATAGACAATAGTTGTCACTGTTTGTAGCTATGGAGTTAGAACCAACATTACTGGTTATTCAGTGCTCTCTCTAATAAAAATATTGCAAACTTCAAAAGGTCACCCTCATGCAGCATGAAGATTTTATATTCTAAAGCATAACAGCTAAAATATGCTAAAACTAAGGTTCCACTTACCGAACCACTAATTTGTCAACGAATTCTCCTGGTGCCTAAATTTACTTCTCTCTATAAATAAGTTGCCTGGGGAATCTGCAGTACTTCTTTCATGTCACTAAGACCCCATTTAAAAACTTGCTGCTTGGAGAACTCGAGGTATGGGAGGGGGCGGGGGGTGAAGGGGAAACTGAGAAGAAGCGAGAGAGTAGCACAGACATATATATACTACCAACTGTAAAATAGTCAGTGGGAAGTTGTTGTATAACAAAGGGAGTCCAACTCGAGGATGGAAGATGCCTTAGAGGACTGGGGCAGGGAGGGTGGGGGGGACTCGAGGGGGGGCGTCAAGGAAGGGAGGGAATATGGGGATATGTGTATAAAAACAGTTGATTGAACCTGGTGTACCCCCCAAAAAAAAAAAAAAAAAAAAAAAAACTTGCTGCTTTCACTGCCTAATGGCGTTAACAGAGCAAGTTTAAAGCAATGAGCAGTTTCTTTTAAAATGTATTTATTGTGCCTAAGATGCAAAATATATGCATATACATATGTGTCTGTACACATCCACTTTTCCTGGCTCTGTCCAGTGAAATGACCTGGAAACAAAGACTGACTCAGTAGCCATGACCATCCCTAGACCCAGACATGGTTTGAAAATACAGTTTCTCACTAGAAGAACCTGGAGCTTATTGGAGAAATGGCAGATTCCAAGTGTGGCAAAGGAGGTATATAAGACAAGACTAGAACATCTCATCATACCAGAAAGCAAGGAAACTATCTAAGGGGGTCATGTCAACAGGCTTAAGAGTCACCTTGGAGAGGCTTCTACTGGCCAAAGATATAATGTGAATATCAGTAATGGTAATAAATGCAATGTATTTAAACCTAAAACAAAAGAGTATTCAATGTGCAGAGAAACTTTTAGGCACAAGAACAGTTTACCCCCAGAATTCTACTTAGCATCTTGAAGTCTGATTTCAGACACCTTTGACCTTTCCATTTCCTTTGGTTCAATAGCCAACTGTCATCATATAGTTGCTCCGTATCCTCTCTCACACCCTCCTTTCCAAACTCCCATGCCAACCAACTCCTCATCACCTGTATCTAGTGCTCGCCTGGTCTTCCTCCCAATTCACCTTATACCCTTCATAAGAGTTCCAGAAGCAGCTCTACCATGAAGCCTATAACTTCAGGGTTCCATATTTGTTCTCTCTTCTTCCAACGTCTTAGAAATGAGTTCCCATGGTCATAGATAGATATTGCCCCTATGATTTGTTCGTGACAGTTTGTGCCTCTTGACACTGACTTCTCTTCCATCATCCATCACTCTAGTAGAGATGCTACAAGCATTTTTGAGGTTTAGGTAAGGAAAGCTGGGTCTAGCAGGACATGTTTATGTAGCTTGCAGTCATAACCATGTGTAGGTGGGTTACTGCTAACTATCCCAGTAAAGGAAGGGCTCCTGGCATGACTCCTACCACCCCTTGCGCTAACTCAACATTGTAACATGAAAGGGGCAAGGCCAGAGGTCGTATCTAATTTAGTCTTCATAACTTTATAAAAAAGAAAAACATTCTTTTTTCAAATGCCAAACTATATTTGCTGAAAATAGCTAGTTAACTGGAACCAAAGTGGGCCATTTTGACAGGGTTTACAATTATATTAGCTTCACGACCCATCCAACCCAGTTCCACCCCTAAATTCGAATTACCTGGAATGATTTTGTTGAACTGTTAAATATTAAATTAAGGATATTTAAAGGCTAAATACCCTTAAAGATTCCTAATCATATGATTCCTAATCATAAGCAGCCCGCCACTGCTTCCTGCCTGTAAAATTAAGTCATAATCACTCAGGTCTACGTAATACAGACACCTCCAGACTACACCCCACCATATGTCTATACTTTAACCAAGCTGGCCAGCACACTGGTCTCTGAACAGGCTGTGTAATCTGCTGCCTCCACTCTTTGCTTAAGTCACTCCCTTCACGTGGAATTCTCTTCCATTCACCAAGGTCTAGCTAAACCCTGTCCATTCTCAGGCCCAGCTTAAGTCTTATTTCCTCCATCCATCGAACAACTATGTATCATTTCCCTACTCTACGTTAGGCATCATTCTGAAACTAGGTTTACATCAGTGGACATAACAGCCAAAAGACCCTGCCCTCATGAAGCTTACACTGTAATGCGGGGAAACAAACAGGAAGCCAATAAATAAGAGAAGCACGTGCTACACCAAGAGGTGACAGGTGCTATGAAGAAAGCAAAGCAGGGATGTAGGATAAGGAATGTTGGGGAGAAACTTTAAATGGGGTGGTCAGAGAAAGCCTCGTGAGTAGGTGACCTTTTGGCAACAACCTGGAGGAGGTGAAGAAGCGAGCCATAGGAATGCCTGGCAGAAAGGGCATTTTCAGCGGACACATTCCATGAAGCCTTTTTTGATCCATCCTAAAAGGACAAATCCTTCCCTTTTTTAAATGCCGGTAGTTCGTTTACACCCTTCAAACATCACACTTCTCTCCCTAGACTGTGCTCTGTATTTATATATCCCACCACGCCCGCACTGACTGGTAGCCCTGAGCCGAGCTGCAGAATGAATAATGAATTATTTACGAAGACGCTATGGCCTGAAAAAACAAGTCTTGCATTTCAAATTTGTTTAACCTACTTACCATTAAAATAACTTTAAGCACTTGGATGGTCTGTCTCAAGTAAGTTGACCTATGTCCGAGGAGACCAAAATTATATAATGAGGTCATTCCAGGTAATTCGAATGCCAAACTACATTTGCTGGAAATGGCTAGTAAATTGGAACCAAAATGGGTCTTTTGCCAGTGTTTAAATCCCAGTCTCCCACTGTTAGTGATTTGACATTGGACAGGTTATCTAGCTTTCTAAGCCTCAGTTGCATTACCTGTAAAGTGGGAATAGTAAGAGAATCTTATTTATAAGGTTATTGTGCGAAATAAACAAAAGCAAAGTGCTCACTAAATATTATTGTAATTATTTCTGTTAGTAACCTTATCAAATCTTGGGCTAAATATGCAAAATGTGAAAGCAACCAATGGACAGTTTAACCATTTGTTTGATTTAGTGGGGAAAAAAGTTTGGTGGGATTGGCTAGTCAATTCAGACAAAAAGATATCAGCAGACCCATGTTTTCTAAGACCCAATATCAAATTAAGACATGATATGGAATTAAACAAAATATATTTTAGACAATAAGAAATAGAAACATTTTAAAAAATGATTTCTTACTACTCTTCAACATGGTTGGTTTCTTTCTTTTCTGCTGTGTTAATTCAAAATGCATCACTCAAAGATTTTGCCTCTACCATCTACCCAACATAGCAAGCCAAGCAAATCCCAACTCTTACTTACTTGATTAGACCATTCACATAGCTACAGTAGACTCTTGAACTTTGATGCTTCCTATTCCAACTCTCAAGTATTTGTGAGCAATAGTGAGGGTTTCTGAATCTAGCTATTTGTATTGACATCTTGAGTCTTGCAGACTGCAAGGCTGTTCTTCAGGAGCACGTAGGTGCAGTAGGAAGTGAGTAGGTTTTGTGCCCTGTATTTGGAAAAAACTCAAGCCTTCTGCCTAGTAACCACATCTTAATATACATATGCACATTTGGATAAATGTTTTCTTCTTGTGAAAGAAAATTTCTTCCTGTGAAAATTGAGGTAGAATTATGAAGAGTTCTTTAGTCCATTCAGGCTGCTGTAACAGAATACCATAACATGGGTGTCTCCTAAACAGAAATTCCTCACAGTTCTGGAGGCTGAGGTATCTAGGATTAAGGTGTCAATAGGTTCTGTATCTGATGAGAACCTCCTTCCTGGTTCATAGATGGATGTTTCTCTGTGTTCTCACATTGTGGAAGGAGCAAGGGAGCTCTTTAGGGTCTCTTTTATAAGGTCACTGATCTCATCTATGAGGGCTCCACCCTCAAGACCTAATCACCTCCCAAAGGTCCCACCTCCAAATACCATCACACTGGGGACTCTGTTTCAACATATGATTTTTAGGAGGACATTAATATTCAGTCTATAGCAAAGAGGTCTAAGAAATTGAAAGCATCAGAAAAGTGGAGAATTCCTAAAAGTGTGAGGTTCTATGTCTTACATTTTTTAGCTGTATAATTTTTATATTCAAATGTCTATCTGTGTAGACTCACAAGTCAAATCAGAAATAACTAGATACCTTGCTCCTAATTTCTTGGCCCTGGTTATTATGTTACAATTACTCTTCTCAAGTCTCCTGGGTTTGTTGGTTTTTGGGGTTTTTTTTGTTTTTTGGTTTTTTTTTTTGGTCATCCCAGAAATCTGAGACTTCTGAGTACAGCTTTAATGAGAAATGTGAAGACTCTAAATTCAGTTTGGGCTCTATATCACAAGTTTAAACCAAATTCTGAAAGTTTCCCAACAAGTACATAACTGTTTCAAGAAGGAAAGACAAAACTTCTGTATGAGCAAAATGGAGGTGATAATAAGCTTTTAAGTTTCGATATTCAGGAAAATTCTAATTTTCAACTTAAATCTAAAAATCGTTTTCAAGTGTTAAGAAATCATTAGCACATAGTCATAGAACAGTTTTCTAATTCAGAAAACCTTTTCTAACTTGGTTTTCTCACGTGGTCCTCAAGATAGACCTGTAAGGTAGTTTCTGAAGGTGAAAGCTCAGAAATCTGAAGCTTAGAGACACTACATAACATACATAAATCAGCTGGCTCCATGTCTGGCACATAGGTGGCATTCAATACTGGCCATTGCTTTTGTCATTGCTGACATTCAAAGTCACCTGATTTGTAGATGGTAGAGCTGGGACTGAAGTCCAGGTCCTATAATTCCCCAACATAGAGCATCTCAAAGACTATTCCATTTCCCTCTTCCCCAGAATCTAGGACAGAATTCTTTTGAAATTTTTCTAAGTGTTTGTACTGCTAGGAACCATAGCGAGTAAATCAAGGTAAAAATTTGCAGCCCTGCCCCCTTGATATGATTTGTGTTCACCTAAATGTGAAGAGAACATCAAAAGCCTGTCAATCGTTGGCAGCAAGAGGATGCTGGGAAAACATATGAAGGACTGGAATAATATGCACCTATTCCAGCTGTCTGCTGAAGGTCAAGGAGCTGGAGAGGTGACTGTGAGGTGGGATCAGGTCAGAGACATCCCAAGGGCTGGATGGAGAGAGCGTGGTGCAAACTGTTCTCTTTTTTTTTATTTCATTTTATTTATTTACTGAAGTATAGTTGATTTACAATGTTGTGTTAATTTCTGCTGCACAGCAAAGTGATTCAGTTATACATATATATACATTCTTTTTCATATTCTTTTCCATTATGGTTTATCTCAGGATATTGAATATAGTTCCCTGTGCTATGCAGTAGGACCTTGTTGTTTATCCATTCTATATATAATAGCTTACTTCTACTCACCCCAACCTCCCACTCCATACCTCTCCCGCCCTCTCTCCCCCTTGGCAACCACAAGTCTGTTCTCTATGTCTGTGAGTCTGTTTCTGTCTTATAGATAGGTTCATTCGTGTCATATTTTAGATTCCACATATAAGTGATACCATTTGGTATCTGTCTATCTCTGACTTACTTCACTCAGTGTGACAATCTCCAGGCCCATCCGTGTTGCTGCAAATGGCATTATTTCGTTCTTTTTTCTGGCTGAGTAGTATTCCATTGTATGTGTGTTCCACACCTTCTTTATCCATTCATCTGTCAATGGACATTTAGGTTGTTTCCATGTCTTGGCTATTGTGAATAGAAACTGTTCTCTCTTACCATCTTTTCTCCCTTTCACTTTCCACCCCAAGTCCTACCTCCAGTCTTGTTCCTGGCCATCCCCATACCCGTCTTATCACTATGGAATTTATACTGTGAAAAGCAAAAAGTAGGAATAGAGGAGAAGTCCCCCAAAGCATCTACATTCCAAAAGAAAGGGCAATGGATTTCACAGATGGCACCAACTACTTGAAGGAGATGATTGGAGAGGAAGAAAGGAGGTACATGGTGGTCAAGGAGTCACCATTGCTTTATGGCAGATTGCCAGTGTGTGGATGAACCACTGACAGCTAAACCAGTATGATTTTCCCTGCTTCCCAAACCCTGCCAGCCCCACCACACACACACACATGCACTCTCCTTTCCTTTCTTCAAAATGTAATTTTTTAAAAAATTTGTTGTGGGTTTGTCTTCTCATTTCTATTGTCCTAGAAACGTAATGTGGAAAATAGAGCCAATTTAAATTTTTGAAGTTATCTAGGGAAGAGCAACTCACCCAACCTTGGGGAAACACTAGATTCCACGTAGAAACCATGAATGAGCACAGGCCTATCATTCTCTCAAGCACCATTCATCAAGATGTGATATTCTACCTACACCAAAATCACCCAAGGTACATGTTAAAATTTAAGATTCCATGGACTGCCTCAGACCACACTATAACTGAATATCTACGGGTAAGAACCTGGAAATTGCATTTTAAAATTCCCGCATGTTATTCTTATGCATCTTAATAGGAAACTATTTTATAAGGAAAGTATAGAGTTAGCTGAAGCTAGGGTGGAAATTATAGTGCAATATATAAATGTTTGAAATCAACACATTGTACACCTTGAACTTACAATATTTGTCAATTATACCAAAATTATTTTTTTTTAAAGAAGAAAAATGTGTTTTAGAGGCTTAAATTCTACATCATAATTTTAGCTGAGGTCCAGGTCAGCCAAATTCCAGGTTAAAATTTTTATCACTAATGTAGAATACATCCTTTGCCTCACCCACTGGGATTTCCTTAGTAAGTCCTATTTTTTTTAATCAGCTCAGTATCCTCTTCCCTGAAAAATACCTTGCCCACATGTCAAAATTATTGTCTTGTATTCTTCAGTTTTTTCCAACCAAAAACAAAAGCAATACATGGTTACTTTATGCATTCATGGCCACCACCCTTAACTGTCCTTCCATTGGTGATGAAAGCATGACAAAGAAAACCACTCCAAATTCAATTGATTTGGACTAGAAGACACTAGTCTGGGAGCTGGGCCAACAAATAAAGTGGCAAAAGCTTATTTGAGCCAATTAGATAGGGATATGCAAATTAATTGGCCATGATATCAGGGTCAAGCAATGATATGCAAATAAACTGGCATCTTATTGAGCTAACGAGATAGGAATATGCATAGTAAGTTGGCCGTGATGTCAGAAGGCTTCATCCTAATTTTAGGCTTGAATGTTACAATATAATTCTGTGATACTTCAAAAGGCTTAATTACAATATTGATAAAATAGTCTGAATCCCTAAGAAGTGAATAAATTGATCTGAGAAAGAGATGACAAATCTTTAAACTGTATCTTCCTACAATGAGAGACCCAATCAGAGTTACCATAGAATAGAGAGAGATGCTACGCCTGAAGGATTAACTGGTTTGGATGAAATGAGAAGAGCAGATGTGGGATGTGGGCTAGATTTGATGTCAGAAGAAATGAATGATAGGCTGAAACACGTTAGTTCAAAGCAGCACAAAAACTCCAGAATAAATCCTTTAGCCGGCAGGTACATATCCAGTTATACAACAAACATCATTTGAATACCCACTCAGTGCCAGGCACTATGCCAGTCCTTAGCTATACAAGTAGAAATAACAGCAGACACTCACATAGCACAAAGTGAGCCAGACACCCTCCTAAGCGCTTTACATATGCTAACTGACTTCATCCCCACTTATGAGGTAGATACTATATTTCATGTTATTTTATTGGTAGAAGTAAAACACAAAGAGGTAAGTAACTTTCCCAAGGTCACAGAATCAGTATTTGGCAGATTTAGGTTGTCAACCCAAGCAGTCTTCAGACTCCATGAATAAAACCTGACTTCCCAGGTGTTATCCTTACTCACCAGGTTCAGCCTGGATGACAGATGGCTAACTAGCTGTTATAGCCTGAGAGATGGCCAAAAATTCTACCCGATTCCAAAATTCCTTCCTGCCCAAACTTAAAATTAGATCATGGAAGCCACGAATATAAATTCATTGGTTGATTGTTCAGTTAGGTTTTGGCTACTTAGATGGCAAAGACAGGATCAATGAGTTCATAAGATGAGACAACAAATATTAATAGATTTCCAGGCTGAAAGGACCATGTCAGTTTTTCAGTGTACAGATTGGTATGTTATTTTTAGTGACTGACTCTTTATGCACAAAAGAGGATGAGATACAGTGTAGTTTCAGCTGCATCAGTGAGAGAGCAGTAGGGATGCTGCTAGAATATTATGGAAGAAAGCTCAAGTCTAAGAGATTTGAGTGCCTATTAGGTGGGGGCAGAAGACCAAAGAAAAATTTTACCTACTTCTCAATATCAAGGGCTGATTCTGGAATATAGTGTGTAGTATCATTGGGATGGGGGAGATATGATGTAATAGTGCAAAACCGTACTACCCCTATAAAGTGCTATGGGACTCTGTGGGCCAATATTATATATTTAAATAATAAAATTGAAGAAATTTGAATTGCAACTGTTGCAGAAATCGATCCCACAAGAAACCAAGCACCACAGTCAGAGGGTTGGAGAACTCAGGTTTATTGAGCCAGCGGACTCAGAAGAGCTAATGCTCCAAAAATTCTGGGCCCTATTCTAGATGAATTCTCTTGTTATATAAGTTAAAACACATAGCTACAATTAGCATTAATTCATTCGCTATAGTTGGCATTAATTGATTGGATTAATTGATTGGCTGCTTAGTTTCCATAGGTTACAGGTGATTACAGAGCGTGGGCATTGCTAGGGGTTACATGCAAAGGGTTTTCAAACAAAGGCAAGCAGGCATAAAGCTATGAACTCCAAATTTTTCCGCATCATTCCCCCCTCTTGATGCCCCTAAAAATCTTTATAAGACGTCAACTTCTTGATCATCTAGACCCATGGGTTGATAACCTCTCAGGGCCAGAAGGTATAACTAGTCTCTACAAGGCAGGATGTCATCATAACCCTGATTTTCAGATGTCCCTCGTCGAATTCCTCAAGCTTCCGCCGTGCATAGACCAGTCAGCCCCGGAGTGACTGGAGCAGGGCTGAAGCTCTTAGACTGGACTTGGTTTTCTCCATAGGAAGACCTGAAGTGGCTGGTTCGGATGAGCTTTTGCAGTCCAGGTCCCTCGCCCTTCTAGAGGTGCTGCTTTCTGCACCCAGGTGTGGTGGATCCACCTGGTGACTCCTGTAACTTTAACAGCAGTAGGGGTCGCCAGGACGACCGTGTGAGGGCCATTCAAAACTGGCTGAAGTGGTTCCTTCCTCCAGTCCTTTACCCATACCTCATCTCCTGGCTGATAGGGATGAACCCAATTGCCCAAAGGAATGAGAGTCCTTTCTAGGGCTTCTCGGGTAATATGGCAAAAGACCTTTCCCAGGGCCTGGAGGTGTCGAGACATCTTCAGGTCAGCTAGCTGTTGGGGGTCTCCCTTGAGTCCCCCTACCACTGCAGGGGGTGGGGGGGGTCTCCCGTATAAGATTTCAAAGGGAGAATAGCCTGAGGACCTCGTGGTGCACTGGGCTCGGGGCAGGGCTGTGGGCAGCATGTCAATCCAGGGTAATTGGGTCTCCTGACAGGTTAGCTAACATACTCTTAAGAGTCTGATTCATGCGCTCAACCTTCCCTGAGCTTTGTGGCCTGTAAGCAGCGTGAAGCTTCCATTTGATTCCCAGTGCCTTGGACAAGGTCTGGACTAACTCAGACACAAAGGCTGGCCCGTTGTCGGACCCTATGGAGAGGAGTAGCCCATGTCTGGGGATTATGTCTCTTAGGAGGGCCTTGGCCACCTCTCGTGCTCACTCAGTGCACGTGGGGTAGGCCTCAGCCCATCCCGAGTAGGTGCAGACTATCACAAGCAAATACCTAGAGCCCCGGCAAGGCTTAATTTCAGTAAAGTCCACCTCTAAATCTTCACAGGGTAACGTTCCATCTGTCTGTACCCCGAGGCTGGGTCTTGGTCTTTGGCTGGCATTGTTTCATGCACACGTCACGCACCTAGCACTGATCTGGGCACACAGGGTTGGGAGCTGAGGAACGAAAGAGTAGCGGCTCAGTAGACTTTTTAATGCAGTTTTCCCTAAGTGAGTTGTCTCGTGGTGTTGCTTTACGAGCTGAACGGCTACAGTACTAGGAACAAAGAGCCTTTGGTCTGGAAGCCTCCACCAGCCTTCCTTCCCCTTAGTTCCTCCCTCATTTAAAGCCCATTGGTCTTCTTCTATGGTATATCTCGGAGATGAAGGCAATTCTGGTGCCAAGAGGATTTCAGAGTTTGGTTCAAGGCTCACTGTAGGATTCAGTTGGGTTGCTGCCTCCCTGGCTGCCTGGTCAGCCAACAGATTCCCTCTGCTGATTGGGTCAATTCCTCTTTCGTGGCCTTTGCAATGGATGACTGCCACCTGGGAGGGCTTCCAAATTGCCTCTAACAACTGAAGGATTTCTTCTTTGTTTTTGATCTCTTTTCCCCCTGCTGTTAGTAGTCCCCTTTCTTTGTAGATGGTTCCATGTACATGTAAAGTGGCAAAGGCATACCTTGAGATCAAGGCAAGTGAACCAGCTTGCTTGGGCAGGCAAGAGGCTCAGAAGGGTATAAGGGTTCGGGACCACTGGGTGGATGGTGACTGCTACGTTATTGATGGCGTGGAGGTCCGGGACAGGACAGTAGTCATTTCCTCCAGGCTTCTTGACTGGTAAGAGCAGAGTGTTCCAAGGAGACTGACATTCAATCAGAATTCGGCGTCACACACGCATTGAATGTGGTGCTGGATTCCCAGGCATGCTTCTCCTGGTATTGGATATTGCCTCTGCCTGACAGGAGTGGCCCCTGGCCTTAGGTCCACCACAGTGGGTGCATGGGTTTTGGCCAAATCTGGGGGCCCCTTTACTGCCCAGACAGCCGGGAACTCTCCTAGTAGGCTAGCTGGATTTTTTTGTTCTCTTTTTGAAGAACAGAGACGCCATTCATCTTCCCTGGGCACACTCACAGCCATTATCAGAGCTGGTTGGCTCCCCAGAGTGAGACTTGCAGGTTTCCCGGGGGCAAAAGTGATTTGTGCCCCCAGCTTTGTTCGCAGATCTCTGCCCGGCAAAGGAATGGGGCACTCTGGTAAGTACAAGAATTCGTGAGTCACCAAGTGGCCCCCAAGTTGACATGAGTGGGCTTTACAGAATGAGCGAGCAGTCTTGTCTTCTGTGGCGCCAGTGATAGTAGGGGTCCGGCCTGTAAGGGGAGCCACAGGTGTGGTCACCACAGAGTGTTCAGCCCCGGTGTCCACCATGAAAGTCATTCACTGGCCCCCAATTTTCATCGCAGTCATTTGCTCCCAGGGGCCCAGGCTGCTGGATCTATTGTACCAGCTGGTGCCTGCTCTTGGAGCCACCTCCAAGCCTCTGATAGAATCCAGCAGCATTCCTTGGTATTGAAGAGAGTCAGGAGGCGAGGGCGACAGTCACCCCAAGTAGGTTGGTGGGTGTGAAAAATGGACTCTCAAGGAGGTCAATCATTGCTTGTGGCTTCTCCGAATAGGACGGGGTATGGTGTTTCCAGTTGAGGAGGTCAGTAGTACTGAAGGACTTGATAATAAAGGACTGGGCATCCTGGCTGGATGGAGCCGTCCTCATTGACCTGAGGAGGGCCTTGGGCCTCTCGCAAAGGCATCTGCAGGGCTGTGGGTTGCTGTGCTGGCTGGCCGGCAGAGCAAAGCCGCCACGGGCTTGGAGGGGGCTCTGGATTTGGAGGTGGCGGAGGGCTGTCTGGTAGAGGATGCGGAGGCTGAATGGGAGCTGGTGGAGCTGTTAGTATATAGGGCGGAGGCAAAGGAGGCTCTTCTTCAGGGTCCTCTTGGTGAATAACCTTGGCTGGTTTATCTTTACTTTTTCTCAGAGCCGGTTGGGCTACAAAGATCCTACACTGTCCCTGCTTATTCGCGCAGAACCGAACCCAGGGAGGCAGCTGAACAGCAATTTCTAACTAGGAATCTATGTGTGGAAACTGGTCTGGGTGCCCGGGAGTCCCTGTCACCACTCGGTACACTGCTCTAACTGTAGGAAGATCCAGGGTACCCTCCGTAGGCCATCCTACCCCCGAGGTGGGCCCCTCCAGCTTGCACAGCGTGCGGAGCTTTCCCATGGTCATCTTAACCCCGTAGTCTCCGGAAAAACAAGTTTTTAACAGTTGGCTTTGAGGAATTTCCTCCCATCTTAACAAGTGCAACCTGCTTCCTTAAACAGGAGGGAGAAGGGAAAACCCAATATACTGGCTCAGTAGGTTAGCTGAGGAAAGGGGAGGATAATCCAAAGTCGCAGGGGCTCTAAAGCAAAGGGCAATTATTCTTTTCCTTTCTGTGTATCCCACCCTGTGTCGATGGCTCAGAGACAAACAAGGATGGGTGCCCCCTCCGAAGAGGAGACCACTCAGGTGCCCACCAGGCCACGGCCTTGTGGGAAACTTAGGTGCCTCTTAGCTTTAGTGGGTGGTATAGAATCCCGACTTGAATCTGACTCGCAGGGAAGGACTGGGTCCCCTAGAGGCCGATACCGCCCTGAGCTGTATGAGGTCACCACAGAACCGCAGGTTTGGGCCCACTCAGACTCCGTGGCCACAGAGGCTGTGGAGCCACACAATCGTCCTGGAGCGAGGACAAACCAGGGCGCTCACTCACACACACATTCAGACCAGAGCTTATCACAGTGCTTCCCTTCTCCAGGCAAGTCCCTAACTGGTGGGTGCCTCCCCACTCTGGGAAGGTCCCTAACTGGTGGTCTTCTTACCAAAGACCTTAGGAGGTGATCAAGCTCCTCTTCTGTCCAGAGACGGGACCTGACTGGGTTCAGTGCCCTGGGGTCTTGCCTTATCCTGTGTGCGTGCTTGGTGAGTTGGTCCGTCCCTCCAATGAGTCCGGTTGGGGCCTGGCCATCTGGAGAGTCAGCGCACCCGTCCGAAAGAGAACCCAGAAAACCATCAAGTGGCACGCCTCCTCTTTCATCTCAGAGCTCCTTCACCCCAACCTGGCCAAGCCACCAGTCCGGCGGCTCAAGGGGCCGGCATGGTTGCAGTCTCACTGGGGCCTCCAAAAGATGTTGCAGAAATCTATCCCATGAGAAACCAAGCACCATACTCGGAGGGTTGGAGAACTCAGGATTATTGAGCCCGTGGACCCAGAGGAGCTAACGCTCCAAAAATTCTGGGTACCATTCTAGGTGAATTCTCTCCTTATATAGGTTAAAACACGTAGCTACAATTGGCATGAATTGATTGGCTACAGTTGGCATTAATTGATTGGATTAATTGATTGGCTAGTTTCCATAGGTTACAGGTGATTACAGAGCGCAGGAGTTGCTAGGGGTTACATGCAAAGGGTTTTCAAACAAAGGTGAGCAGGCATAAAGCTATGAACTCCAAATTTTTCCTCATCACAACAATCAACATACCAGGAAAATAGAGCTCAGCTGGACAATGTTAAGGAGATCCACAGAGGGAGAAGTGGAAATAGTTCCAAAGAAGTCTGTGAATTTTTACAAGTCACCTTGAACCTCCCAATTTTGAAGGTAACATCCATCCATGTTTCCAGCCATTGAAATTCCAAGCTCAGTAAATAAATCAAAAAAAAAAAGAAAATGGTGGTAGGCTGAGTATCCACAGTATGGTAGATGAGCTTCATTGTGGGCAAGCTTAGAAGTAATAGATTGAAAGTGGAAAAAAAAAGTGTATAAAATAATAGGGTCAATTATAAGCCAAGAAAGCCACATAGAGCTGTCCTTTGAAAATATTTATCAAGTATGCCACTACAACGGAAGAGACTTGGTATTGTCGTGGAGGATTTTATAAATACAAGAGGGAAAAAATGCCCTACCTTTGTCCCAGACCAAAGCTCATCCACGTGTGGAGCACCTGTGGTTATGGTCCCACCTTAGGAAAGAGAGTGGGGTTAAAGAACCAGCTGCCAGAGAGGCAGCTAAAACAGGGATGAAGAGGCTGTGCATGGGAGGGAGTCACGGGAGGGAGGGGATATGGGGACATGTGTATAAATACAGCTGATTCACTGTGGTGTACCTCAAAAACTGGTGCAAGAGTGTAAAGCAATTATATTCCAATAAAGAGCTAAAAAAAAAAAAAAGAGGCTGTGTGTGAAGACAGGCTAAGAAGATTGGGACTTTGTAGTTTGGAAAAGGAAAGCTAAGCAGAGATATGATTAAAGTCTGAAAATCATGAAAGGTAGAACTAGAGTAAGACCTACCTGTTTATCACATCCCACAATGCTAGAATTAGGAGGTGACTCTGATGCTTGAAAGAGAATAGATAAAAGGGAGGGCCATTGAGAATCATCTCAAAGGCACCTTTCTACTCAAATTCTTTGTCAAATTTTTCTCTGCTACTTTACGGTTGGGTCGTAAAACTTTTTGCTCTAGGAGATGGAACAGGTTAAGATCAAGGGATGGGTCTATTTTGAGTTATAGGCTTGAAAGAGGACATCTCTAAACATTTATTGTGTGTTGTCTTGTAGGACCCCACGTGCCTTTCCTTGAGTAACCATCAGAAACAGACCCTGCAGCTGCACAGCTCACTAGTTCAACCCAGAATGGCTCTATATGCATCCTTGAGTTTCCATTCTATCCTCTCCTCCCCATTCAGTATACAAGAAAGGAATAGGGGACTTCCTAGGTGGCGCAGTGGTAAAGAATCCGCCTGCCAATGCAGGGGACACGGGTTCGAGCCCTGCCCTGGGAAGATTCCACATGCCATGGAGCAACTAAGCCCGTGTGCCACAACTATAAAAAAAAAAAAAAAAAAAGAAAGGAATAGGGAAGGTCAGATTTAATAGGTAATTGCATTGGCAGGATTAAAGCTCCCAAATACTTCTGTTTTTAAAACTGTATTTGATGGGCTTTAAGAGATTTTATTATCTTTATTATACATATTTGATACAGTTTTTAAATAAAACTATCAAAAATACATTGCATTTGTGTCAACATTATAAATTAACTGTACTTAAATTTTTAAAAGTTAAAAAATATATTGCAAGTGTCTTTGCCATTTTTCACTTTCCTTTTATGAGAATGCCAGGTTCCCATTAGGCCTGGAACAGTTAGGTAACAAAAATGGGAAATATTGTTGAGTCTGAAACAGCACAACAATGCTCAGAGAAACAGAAACATCAAAAATAATCGTTTTTTTTAAATTGCACTTTATTATAGTCACCTTCACTTTCAAAAGGATATAATTTGTATTTGGTCCCTAATCCCTTATTCCTGATTTGTTATCAATTTATCCCTCATTTTCCTTCCTTTTTATAGCCTTGCCACTTGCTTGTACCAAGAGCTACCTTGAGAGCAGAGATGGCATCTACATATGTTTGCCTTCTCAGAGGCCCTGGCACTTATGTGAGGGGAACATACTTCAACCTTGCCTGCATAAACAACCTGTTATAGATTTTAAGATTCTGCCAATCTAACGGGTTATTTTGCCTTCATCTTCCAACTGATCTGACTTAATTTCTTCCATTTAATGAAATTCTTTTGGCATCATAGAGTAGTAATATTATAATTGAAATAGCAACTAAAAAATAAGATCAAAAACAAAAAAATGTAGTTCTTGAAATTGATTTCAACCATCATTTTCAGATTTCTTTTTTCCTTTTTTTCCCCACTCCCTTAGTAGTTTAAAAAAAAAAAAAAGTGAAACAGACTGTCTCCGGGAAATAAAGGAAAAGAGTAACCCAGAAATGTGCACATAACTATAGTTATTCCTCAATGAGGGTCATAAAGACATTTTTCCAGTGAAGAGGTAAAGACAAAAATGGTCCCCTAGTCACATCTTTAGCCCAGCATGAACAGGTAAGGCAATGACTCAGCATCTTACTTGTTCATTGTTTTATAGACTAACTCCTTATAAAAATCAAGAGACCATAACAGCCATTTGCCTTTTTCAATTCCTAATGGCCTAACTTTTGCTACATATCACTCTCAGTGCTCCGAGGAAAACTAGCAGACTTTCTATAATTTTTTTCTTCTACAAAAAAAAAAAAAAAATTTAAGTGGAAATTTTTTCCTTCTACAAAAAAAAAAAAGATTTTACTTAGGAAATTAACTTTCTAACTTGAAAATATGAGATCACATTATTTGATCTCCTTGGGAAAGCTCAAGCTGCTTTTGCTCAAAACTAAAACATTCTTGGGGAAAAAAAAAACACAAAACCTAAAGCAGCATGGTGACTGACTTAAGAAATTCTAAACTTCAAACTACTGATTTCAGTCACCTATATGACAGTGTGATTAATTGTCCCATGTGGACCAAAAGGAGCTGAGTGCATACTTAGTGGTAGCACACTTACAGAGCTAATACATGTATTGGGTTGGCCAAAAAGTTCATTTGGGTTTTTCCATAAAATCGTATGGAAAACCTGAACGAACTTTTTTGGCCAATCCAGTACACATGGAACTGAGATGTCACAGTTATCTACAGTTGTTACAGCTGCCATTTGTTCACAGTATTATGGGCTTTCATATCCTAATTAAGGAAACAAATGCTTTCACACATAGCACTGTTACACTATTTCCCTCGATTTTTAGTTTTCAAATTATAGAGAAGCTTAATAAAATTAAAATAACCTATAACCCCACCACTGATTTCAAACGGAAGGTAAAAAATTAGATCCCCAAACTAGTCCCTCTAATCCCTTTCCATTCAGAGATAGTTCAATGTTGCAAAGAAAAATTTGAAACTTCATAAAGATTTTTATATAAATGATATATGCACATATAATATATGCATTTTATATAAGTGAGATCATAAAAAACATATTACTCTAATATTTTTCCACCTAGCAATATATAATAGAATCCTTCCAGGACAGTATATATAGATGTGCCGTTACTTCTGCTAGTTGTATGACATCCTTTGTTTGGATGAACCATAATATATTTAGTAATTCCCTTATAAATATAACTGAGGAAACAAACTTCAAAGGACTGGAAGCAAGACCTAAATAGAATAATGTGCTCCTGGATAGAAATATACTATAGCAAAGATGTCAGTCCCTCCCAAATTAATATTTAAATTGCCATTAACAGATTGGAAGAAATCAAAGGCATTAATATCCCTATAATACACAGAGTTTCTATAGATCAGTAAGAGAAACAATGGGGGAAATTTCCCTTTTTTTATGTTTCTAAATTTTTCTCACTGATTCTTTTACTGGCTCCTGTTTCTGAAAGGTAAAATATTACATTTATACAGTCTCATCATGCCTGTAAATAAGAAAGGATTTTAAAGTAAGATGCAATTACCCTAAGTTCGAAACCTAAAAATGTGTTGCTTAAAAAGACAGCCTTGATTGATTGCAGAGTACAAAAAAAAAAAAAAGTCAGGTCATTAGCTTGTAGATTTCCTGATTTTCATCAGCTATATTTGCAGGAGTTTGAATCCATTAAGGTACTCAATGCAGCAACATTGTTTTGATAGCAAGTTGAAGATATCTGTAAGTCGCTAAAGTCAAAGTAAAAATATATACCTTTGCCAAAGTCAAAACCAACATTTTTAAGAGTTTCTCAATTTCTAGATTTTACTAAACTACTTAAACATCTGAAAGCTGTTTATACTGATAGTTGCCAATTCAAGGTGTAGAAAATACTCTTGAATTTTATAGTACCTTCTTTACATGCAGTGAAAACATTATAAATGAAACCAGACTAAAGAGCTATATTATATCATAGGGAAGCTTCAGTTTACTATAATTAGATATCTGTTTTAATCTTAACTGGAAGACATGCTCATGTTTTATATAAGAATTTCACTGAAAATTTTTTAAGAAGAGTTTCGTGGCAGAGATATTAAAAGAGGCAGAGAATGCTCATGAATTATGCAAGTCTGAACTTTCATTTTAATAACTTCATTAAAATATAAAAATCTTAAAAGCCTCCCAACAGGAATTTAGCTTTATAGAAAGGCTTATATGTGCCCTGACCTTGCCAAAAGGCATGCCTTAGGCATGATTTAACAGTTAGTACAGGGCAAAGCCTAATAATAAAGACCGTAAAGACCTATCTGAAAGTACCAGCATTTGTCCTTGCCTCCTCGGCCTCCAGTGGAGTTGCAACTCAGCCGTAAACAGACCCTCTCCTGAGAGACAGCAGGATGCGGTGGAAAAGGAACAGCAACTGGCATTGGAAAACCTGGATCTGAAGCCTTTAACCCTTCTGGTCCTGTCTGTTCATTTATACAGTTGGGGTATTAATAACAGCAAGGTTGTCACGTAAGCAAATGAGGTAATGTCAGGTGGAAACTCTAAGTTGACAGCACTATGTAAGTGTTGGTTATTTTTAAGCCAGAGACAGTTCTTGGTTAACTATTTTTCTCACCATATCCTAGTTCCTAGAAAATATGGTCCTATATGGCTAATTTTGTGTACGCTTGAAGAATGCACCCCCTTTTTCAGACGGCAGTCACCTGCTTGGACTCCCCTACTCTAAGAGAACATCCCAAGGCTGGTAAACGCTGCTCCCCTCTTTAATTCTTGGCCACAAGACCTAGTATATTTTAAAAGAAACAAGATCAGTAGTATATTTCAAGTATATATTTCTACCATTTTCAACTGTTATATGAATTTTCTAAGATACCAAATTTCTCTTCCAAGTGGTTCCTTATGATCACAGGCCCAAGATAAACATAGCTAATTGTGCTAATAAATAAAGAATAGAGCCTCTGTCATCCTAATTGTCAATTTAATGCCTGGTAGCTGGATAAACGCTCTAAAATAAAAACACCGCAAGATGGAACCTGGGGTTGCTCTGGCAATTAGACTAAAGGGGGCAGGGCCTGGTCCCAGAGCAATCCCCCCTTATCTTTCCAAATAATGAACACCTTTAGATACAATTGGATACAATAGGGGTCAGCATTTGTTGCCCCTTGTTACTATACAATTGAGTGGTCAAGATTCCAACTTTCAGCTTAGCTCTACAAATTCTCACATTCCACAACACCAAAAACAAGAGAAGTACCCATGTAAACGCCCACATCCTTGCAGCACTTGACTCTCCTTAGCTTGTTCTCCTCCAGCTGAAATGTCCTTTTCTATATCAAACATATCCCCAAGGCTGTGCCTATCCTGGCATTTTTTAAAAAATGGGGAAAACTCTTGTTGGATTATGCATCTACTCTACAGCCTTCACCTTAAATCAAATGAATTGTCCCACTTGCCAATAAGGAAAAGCAGCTCAGTTAAAATGCTAAGGAACTAGGGAAGAAATGTGAAAAAGTATTGTGTCCTACAGCAGAGATGATCCCTCTATGCCACTATGATTTGTTATCTAACTAATTGCTAAATTTGCCCACATCAGTCAAGTTGAACTGTGCCTCTCTCAAACTAGCCAGCCCTGACCCAAGGTTAAACCAATTGCTTAGGCAGCATTTTCTGTGAAGCTAAGAACCTGAAGACTATCTATATTCCAGGGAAAAGTGTCAGAACTTCACAGGATGCTAAGGCAGATATAAACATGAGATTAGGAGGTACGTTCCAGCTTGATCCTCACATTTAAAAAACTCTTCACGAACATGTTACGATCAAGGCTGCTTTTATTATTTAAAATCAAGATATCTTTAGTATTCTTGGAGTAATATTCAACACAATAGAAGTGTTACGTAAGTTTAGCCCAAAGCTAAAGATGCTATCCTCAAACCCAATTAGATACACAGATTTTTATATATAAATACATCTTTTAAAATAACTTACCCACATAATTATAGCATATAGATTTTGATTCTTAAATTGCCACTTGAAATTATTTTTTTTTTTTGGGGGGGTACACCAGGTTCAATCACCTGTTTTTATACACATATCCCCGTATTCCCTCCCTTCCTTGATGCCCCCCCCTCGAGTCCCCCCCACCCTCCCTGCCCCAGTCCTCTAAGGCATCTTCCATCCTCGAGTTGGACTCCCTTTGCTATACAACAACTTCCCACTGACTATTTTACAGTTGGTAGTATATACATGTCTGTGCTACTCTCTCGCTTCTTCTCAGTTTCCCCTTCACCCCCCGCCCCCTCCCATACCTCGAGTTCTCCAGTCCATTCTCTGTATCTGCTTCCTTGTTCTTGTCACTGAGTTCATCAGTACCATTTTTAGATTCCGTATATGTGAGTTAGCATACAATATTTGTCCTTCTCTTTCTGACTTACTTCACTATGTATGACAGATTTAGTTCTATCCACCTCATTACATATAGCTCCATCTCATCCCTTTTTATAGCTGAGTAATATTCCATTGTATATATATGCCACATCTTCTGTATCCATTCATTTGTTGATGGGCATTTAGGTTGCTTCCATGTCCTGGCTATTGTAAAGAGTGCTGCAATAAACATTATGGTACAAGTTTCTTTTGGGATTATGGTTTTCTTTGGGTATATGCCCAGGAGTGGGATTACTGGATCATATGGTAGTTCTATTTGTAGTTTTTGAAGGAACCTCCAAATTGTTTTCCATAATGGCTGTACCAACTTACAGTCCCACCAACAGTGCAGGAGAGTTCCCTTTTCTCCACACCCTCTCCAACATTTGTTGTTTCCAGACTTTGTGATGATGGCCATTCTGACTGGTGTGAGGTGATACCTCATTGTGGCTTTGACTTGCATTTCTCTGATGATGAGTGATGTTGAGCATCTTTTCATGTGTTTGTTGGCCATCTGTATGTCTTCTTTGGAGAAATGTCTATTTAGGTCTTCTGCCCATTTGTGGATTGGGTTATTTGCTTTTTTGGTATTAAGCTGCATGAGCTGCTTGTATATTTTGGAGGTTAATCCTTTGTCCGTTGTTTCATAGGCAATTATTTTTTCCCATTCTGAGGGTTGCCTTTTAGTCTTGTTTATGGTTTCTTTTGCTGTGCAAAAGCTTTTAAGTTTCATGAGGTCCCATTCGTTTATTCTTGATTTTATTTCCATGATTCTAGGAGGTGGGTCAAAAAGGATGTTGCTTTGATGTATGTCAAAGAGTGTTCTGCTATGTTTTTTTAACCTCAGCTATTCTAGCCATCTTTAATGCTGTAAGAGGAACTAGTTTTTAAAGCTACTAGAACTTAACATTTGCTTTCAAGCAAGATACAGGAATGGGATTTTTTTTTTTTTCCACCTTGGGTGGGTCAATGAGCACAAAGATTTTTATTTCTATTTGACTGCTGTTGGTGTGGAAGGGTCTTTTCATTGCCTCCCTAACTTTCCATTTACATTTCCATTTAATCCGAAATGTAAAAACAGCAGTGAAATCTTCTTACCAACTGAGATTATTCATTTCAAAGATGAGACTCTGGCGACAGAGCTGTACTCTACACTGAGAAGTCTGGAATATTGCATTCGTCTCTGGAAACACACTTAAGAGGAGAGACATTAACTTTCTGAAGCAAGTCCAGAGGGAAATCAGGGTCAGGCAGGGGGTAGATCTAGTCTCAGTTGAGGAACTGTTCAAGGAATCAGAGAAGCTAAAGCTACAAAAGAACAGATTTAGAGAGGACATGATGGTCACTGCTTGCAAATATGTGGGGAAAGAGTTAACTCTCAAGATCTGAATTGGGGTCAGTGGGTATAAGCAGTGGAGATCCATACTTGGTTCTTTCAATTTCAGTACCTAAGCACAGGCTAGAGGCGAGCTTAGCAGAAACACTGGGTTAGAAATGGTGCCCTACTCACTGCCATAGGTTTGGAGGGATTTAACAGGTTGACCCCCTGTCTCTTAAGACTGTCTCATTCTAGGTGAGAACTAAAGCTCTAAATGATCATGCTTAGCCTGAAGCGAGTATTAGCACGTGGAAGAGCATATCTATTAAAGACAAATTTATCCACACCAAATGCCAGTGTTTTTTTTTTTTCCTTAAAAAAAAATTGAGTATGAAAGACGACTGCTTATGATGACAAGGACTACACTATGATCTAGTCAGTGCTGCTTTGGGTCTTGTTTCATCCTAATCCCATGAGGTCAAGATTATCCCCATATGCAAATAAGGAGAGGAAGGCTTGGAAAAAGAGACTTGCTCAAGGTCACAGAATGAATGAACGGCAGGCCTCAGCTCGTCACTCCAGCTGGGTCTGTTACCTAAGCCCGTCTGCTTACCCACTGCATTCCACTGTCTAGACAATGCACACTGTAATTTCAATCGGCCGTAATCTCCAAACCGTAGAAACCTCAGTCGTAGAAGATAATAAACGCTTTTGAGCTGCAGAATGATCAGTTGACTCACAATTAGTACCCTCTATAGATTATTTTGACAAAGTAACGATATCCAACTGTGCCTGCAAATGCCAACACATGCAAATGCCTGCAACTTCATAGATAAACAGCACATGCCCTAATGAGCAAAAAAAAAAAAAAAAAAAAAAAAGCAACTGCTCTTTATTCAGTGTTTTCTGTGTGTCTCTTATTTCTGTTGGAAAATAATGTCCAGAAGGAATTTACGTTCTTTCCAACAATTAAAAAGGAAAGGGAGAGAGAGAGAGAGGGAAGGGGGCAGGGGGGAGGCTAGTGTTCACAAGTTTACATAATACAAAAAAAGAGCAGCCCTGAAACAGTGAGCTGTGGCTTCCCAGTAGGAAGACAATCACATGCAGCTAGTGAGTTCCTGGGCAGTTTTAATTTCCTTTCATCATTCCCGAAGTCGTGTCTCAGAGGTGTGAGCTAAAAAGTTTCCTAACATCTTGCTTTTCTTTTTTGCTCCTCCTTTTTTCAGTTTGGCACAAAGTAGCAAGAAAAACAAAACAAAGGAACCTGGGTAGAAGCAATTTAAGTATCTGCTTCCCCAGGAAACTTCGCCCATTATTCTAGTCCCATCATCATTAGTCTTCATCTTTGTACTGTCCACATATTTCACTGGATCACAGGCTTGTCTTTGACTGTGTTCTATAAATGCCTTTCCTCATTCATGAGACTGAGTTCTTTCATCGTCAGGGTTGCCAGGCACCCTATTTATTCCTTTTTCTGTGTTTCCACGGCACACTACAGTTATCCCTTCCCGTGATTTATCACATGCTGTAGGTGTCCGTGGCTCTTTCTACATTCCTCTTGCCAGAGACCTGACTTAATTCATTTTTGCATGGTCGTCATCTAGCACTGCCTAAAGCAGGGCCGCATAAGGGTGGAAATAAAATGAAAATGGAAAACATTTCATTTTATCCCCCCGTCTTGGGCTTATATTTTGAACTGAATTGAAATGAATTCAGTCCAAAGTTAGGCTGAACTGAATCGAACACATTGACATTGTGTCACAGTGAAAATATCCAGATTACACTTACACTTACAGACTAATTGATTAGCACAGCCCAGCGATGATGTTGTGTGACTCTAATGACTGATGCTCCTAGGATTACCTATTATGTTACCATAGAAAGGAAAATATCTTCAGGCATAGTATTGTAGTTATTTCTTTCAAGTGAGGTCATAATGGTAGATACAGTCTAAATCACTGTGTATTTAAAGAGTGGCTAAGAAATGTAGAACAAACCTCTGGAAGGTTGACAGTATGTCTGAAAAAGCACACAGTGTATAAAGTAACATGAAGTAACATTACACTAGTGATTATACAGGAGGATTCCTCAAACAAGCAGATTTTAAATTTCATTTCCCAGGCTAAGTCACCTTCTCGGTCCAAGATGTGTGGTCATCCCAGAGGAAGAGGAAGTCCAATCGCCCTCAGGTCCTCACCTCGCTCCTCTCTTCTCACTGACTGGTTTTTAAAGCCAGAGATAATCAGCAAGTCAATCACCATCTGAACTAAGCCCTACATTGGATACTTGAGATTCAGTCAATAAGATGGACGTGGTCCATCCCCCATGGGGCCTACAGCCTCAAAAAGACCAAAGTATAAAAATAATTTAAAATTCTACGTATTAGAAAAAAATCAACAGGAAATAAAATTAAAAGAGGTTTCCCTCACCCGATGGATGTAGACACTGACTTAGGAGTTATAGGCAATTCTTCTTAAAAATTATCTCTTTTCAAAAAAATTATTTACAAGAGAGAGAAACATTCTGTGACAATCAAAGTGAGGACAGGGCTAAGGGAGAGATAGCCCTTCTTTACAATCAATGCTTAAGCAGCATACAGTTGTCTAATGATGAAATTAGAGAACACCAATTTGAAGATCAATAATCAGTAAAACTTTTGGAGCGGCACATTCTTCCTTGCATGTTTATTGTAGGTTTATAAATTTTGTACATTTAATGTTGTAGTAATATAAAATGGACATTATAAACGTCTTCAAAAGTAAAAAAAAAAATAAGCCTACAGCAAAAGCAAAATACACGTTTTAGCTTCATGAATGACAAAAAATGTTATTCTCCCTTTCAATGTTATTAACATAACTATTAACATAACACTTGAAAATATAGCTTTAACCTTGTGACATAGCAGTTCACAAATTTATTTCACTTAATTTTAAAAAAGTGTCACATTTGAAAAAATACCTCAAAGGCACAATATTTACTGTGAATTGAGATTCACAGTAAATATAAATCAGTAGATCACATTGACTGAAGTTTTTGATGTTTTTAGAAAGGTTTTCAGCCAACTTCTCTAAACTAAAATAGGTCATTTTTACCTCTACTCATGTCTGACACTGAGCTCACTCTAGAAATCACCAGTTCCATCCCATTCTTATTTTTTCCTCATGGGAAATATATTTGCATTATCAAGTTTTGAAGCCGCTGTTGTTTTTCAGGAATCATTTTAGGCAACATGCTCATTTTGTGAGGATTTGTTCGGTTAAAATTAAATGCAACTTAGTTCGCATAAACTGCAGTACATAGCAAAACACAAAAAGCACATAAACAAGTAAGGGTCCCTCAGGCACCCCAGCCCCCACAGTGGTGCTCCCAGGAATCCTTGAATACTGCCTGTGAATAATGCCCAAACAAGGGTGCCGTGTGGTTCTGCGCCTCAATTCTTTGTAAATCTTTAATCTGGTCTTATTTTTAGAAGAAAAAAATAAAGCAGAAGTCCTAATATTTTCTTCCCCACAGAGAACATTTCACTCCACAGTGAAGACCACAGAAGACCCAAGGTTTCTAGTTTATACACCGAAAATCTGCCAATCGTATTACATTTTCTTTTCCTTTTTCTCTTACTACAGACAAAGGTGTTACATCATGCTGTTTCAATTTTCCTTCCTTAAAAACGAAATCCATTATTCAGTAACCCAGGAGGACAGTGCGTTGTAATTTATCAACTAGCAAATGAGATAAGTATTTTAGGCTTTGCAGGCCACATGCTTTCTTGGAACTATTCAGCTCTGCCCACGTAACACGAAAACAGCCATAGACAAGATGTGAAGAATAGATGTGGTGATGTTCTAATAAAACTTTATTTAGGGACACTGACGTTTGAATCTCCTATAATTTCACACCTCATGGAATACTGTTCTTTTTTCATTTTATTCCCAACTTCTAAAAACGTAAGAACCTCGTTAGTTCCTGCCCTCAAAAAAAATTGGAGCAGCCAGGTTTGGTCCATAGGCAGTAATAGGAGGGGCCCTGAAGCCAGAGGAAGGGTCGGTAACCTCGACGGAGGGTGTCACGGAGGCTTCCTGGAGAAAGAACGGTGTGAGCAGTTATGCAGCTCAGGAGGACAGGCCCAAAGCACAGTGTGAGTACAGGCACGTCTGTGTGAAACCAATGGACAAGTGCAATGAAATTATCACAGCGGAGAAGAGTGAGCAATGAAGTTGGAAAGAGGCAGGGCAGGATCGAGGGAATGGAACGTCATGCTCTGGGGGTGTTCGGGTGACACTGAGGGGTCTAAGCAGGGAGCCTGAGTTAGAATGATCAGCAGTGGGGAATTCTAGGATGGCACTTCTAGCTCGGGCTGCGCAGTCAGTCTGACTTGGGCTAGGATTCCCATTCTGCCACTGACCACACATAGAGGCCCATCCACGTTGCTGCCAGTGGCATGATTTCATTCTTCTTTATGGCTAAATGATATTCCCTTGTATAGATACACCACATCGTCTTTATCCATTCACCTGTTGATGGGCATTTAGGTTGTTTCCATGTCCTGCCTATTGTAAATAGTGCTGCTATGAACATTGGGGTGCATATGTCAAGTTAAAGCCTTGTCCAGATATATGCCCAGGAGTGGGATTATGAGATCATATGGCAACTCTGTTTTTAGTTTATGAAACCTCCGTACTGTTTTCCATAGTGGTTGTACCAATTTACATTCCCACCGATACACCCCCTCCAGCATTTTTTCTCCACGCCCCCTCCAGCGTTTATTTTTGTAGACTTTCTAATGACACGCATTCGGACCGGTATGGTTCCCAAAGGGGACAGGCAGGAGGAGGGATAAATTACAGGTGTAGGATTAGCAGATACAAGCTATGTATGTAAAATAAACTACAGGGTCCTACTGGGAATATAATTCCACAGGGAATTATATTCAGTATCTTGTCATAAACTATAACAGAAAAGAAATAAAAAGAAACCAAAGATAATCCGTCCCCCTAGCATTTGCTCTTCTCTATTATTCGCTTCTCTCATTGCACACGCTTTCACTACTGATAACACGAGTCACTGCTAACTGCTTGTTGGACTGATGCCCCCTCCAGTTTGCAGAAGCGTGTCATTACCAACGTACACCAAGTGCCTAGCATTGTGTCTGACAGACCAGGTACACAAAAGTCGTTAAAGAATAAATTAAACAAGTCAAAGCCAACACTCTCCCACCTTGTCATTCTCTAATTGTCCATACATGCTTCTTGTTTTGCAAGGAGAAATATGTTGACACATTTATTTAACACTTGGAACAAAGGCATTGAGAGCAAAATGATTAATCATCCTCTATACAACTATCTTATCCATAATAAGTTTTTCTGAGCGTTATAATTACATTTTAGTACATGGCTTTCCACCCCCTCTTCCACTGAGATGCATTTCCTTCAATTAAAGTTCTTAATCTAAATAGGCTGTTTTCTAGTTTATATTGCACTAAACTTCAAGTGAAGCAGTACCTTTCCAAAGCACAATGCATCAAGTTTTTAACTTAAACTCAGAATAAGGTGACAAATGGCCCATTTCATGAATGATCCAAATGACTGATATATCCTTCCTTCTGTAACTTGCCAAAAGACCTTCATATTTCACTACCTGATATCATAACACATCATAAATTGTGTGTGTGTATATATATATATATATGTATGTGTACACACAATTTATCTAATCACAAGATTTCTAGGGCTCTTGTTCCAGGGCAAGCAGAAAGCAACAAAATCCATGTTGATTTTTGTTCAAATTCTTATTGTTCAAGTTCATTCTTTCAATAAATGACTACTGAGCACCTACTATGTGCCATGAACTGTTAAATCTTGCCTTTTAGAGATACTTATGGAACATGTTTGACATTTTTACTGTCTATATAGCTGATTCTTCACCACTTTATTATTCCTATTATGTGCATAGGTAATAATAGCCTAATTAGAAAAAGCCTAACAATTTCCAGCAATAGAATAAAAAAACTCATAGGACCATTGAAACCATACAGATTTTAAGAAGTATCATCTTCACTTTCTGTCATCCTTCTATTTTCCAAGAAATCATATCTGCATCTTGAAATCTAACCTCATTTACATATGACGGCATTTTTTTTTTAAAGAACAAATGCCTTTTTTATTAGATTAAACAAAATATATTTAGTGTTGTAAGCCTTAAACTTCTGCAACCAGAAGATGTATATCACACTTACATATATTGGAAAATACATTTCAATAATTCAAAAGCATGTCGTAAAATATTCACTCAAAACAAATTTTACTCCATAATCATACAAAATGAATCACAGCCTTGAGTTTTGATAATATTTCAGTGTGACTTTAACAGAAATACTACTATATGCATTTAGAATATGTTAAGCATTGTCTTTGCTTATGATATTTTAGCCAACAATAAAACATAGGTTGTTTTATTTTTATATGACAGCGTTACTTTTGAAAATTCTTGTTGGTACTATCGCCATTATTATATAAACAACTTAGTTCCCTATCTTCCTTTTAGTTCTACAGTCCTTTAAGATTGATTATAAATTGAGAATATTCAGGGTGCTAAAATGATATACAATTTATACAACATACCAAATCTGTTCTTTAGAAAATCCCTGTCATTTTCTCAGGAGATTTTATAATTACATTCCAACACCTATTTTGTTATCACTCCAGTCTTGACTAAAATTAAACAGAAAATAGTGTATGTGAGAAAACAGTTTAATTCTGTTTCTGAAAATGACTTCTTTCCAAGAAAATTCTGTTCAAATGTGATGAGATCCCTGGGATTTTATAAGTTTGCAGTTGCTAATTTGTTAACCCAAATAAGTGGGGAGATATATATTCAGTGCCATAAATGTATATTCTATGAATATATGTCTATTATGTATATATGTGTGTATTCTATGGTATATATAGCCTGGATTTTATCCAAAATCCTAAGGATAACTTAACATTTTGGTGAACTGTATATTATATACACAAAATTTAAACACTTGAATATCCAAGTAGGCACATAGTAAGTACACAAAAATAGCTGTTGAATCAATTAAGAGTAAATCTAATTAAGTGTTTGTTGCCCCCTCTTCTCTAATGGTTTTATTTGCTTATTGATTCAAAAAACATAGCATGCCTACTATGCCCTAGGCAGGTCTAGAGGCTAAGGATATAGCAGTAAATAAAACAGTCGATTCTCCTTTATGAGGCCGATATTCTAGAGGGCAAGAAAAACACTAAGCAAGATAAATGAGTAAGCTACAAAGTGTATTAGATATTAAGTTTTTAGGAGAAAAATGGAGATTGGAATGTTTAAGAAAAGTAGTCAGATTCTGAATATGTTTTGAAAGAAGTGCCAACAGGATTTGCATCTACAAAAGAGTGAGGAGTCAGGGATGAGGGCATGGATTTTGACCTGAGCAACTGGAAGAATGGAGTTGCTGAGCCCTGGGATGGGGAAATTTGCACTAGGTCAGGTTCAGGGAAAGTGGACAGCATGGGCTTCCTTTGGAACATGTTAAATTTATGATACAAATTAGAAGAACAAATGGAGAGATCCGGTATGTCGTTAACCAAAGTTATAACTTCCTACTTCATTTAACTTTTAAACCTGCCTTCTCTTCATCTCAACCATGACAAATTACTCCTATGTGTTTATCACATCAAGATCATTTCAGAGTTACTGGCTATGGTATCTTTCTCACTCTTCATATTATCTAATTCTTAAAGCCACTAATTAGATAAAGCACAGGCAATTAGCCATGGAATTTACCCTCATCCTCACATTTAATCCTCATCCTAGATTTGCATTCCTTCCCTAAACCACACACCACACTGAGAATACTTCTCTCAGATGATCAAACTCAAATTTCCCTTCTATAAATCTTTCCCCCACTAACTGGAAGGTGTTCAAGGCTTAATTCCTTTAAGAATCCTTCCAATCCAACCCTAGTTTACTGACCCATGCCTGTCTCCAGGACAGATCTAGAAACCTTCGGAAATATCACAAGTATGACCTAGCTTCAAGAAGCTTCTATTTTATCATCTGTGACACAAATACCAACTTTTAATGCTCCAAAGAGAGAGAGTCTATTGGAAACAATCTTTTTGGTTCTTCTTAGTACCACAGAGGATGGATTGTATAGTCTATTAAGTCAATTTACAGAAATGTATTTGTAAAGAAATAATTGTTTTTAAAGAATTAATGGATGAGAGGTTAGTTTAATAAAGTTTATGAGGCACTGAAAGCAAGCCTGGGTGCTGATTTGGCAGTGATTTTCACACCATTCTGATCTAAGGACCACTTGTGAAGGTCAAAAGTACAATTTATTAACCCCATTGGCTATAAAAACAAACAAAACATGACCCACAGTTGGGCAGATGCTTTTGATGGAAAGCTAGCATTAAATCATGAACTCATGCCAAGAACAAAAGTATAAAGATCGGAATCCAGATTGGCAGTGATTAACCCAAGGAACATGCTGGAATGCCCACACACACACATCCAAACTAAGGGCCCCACTTGGGAAAGCACCAAATATCATAACTAAAAATGGCCATCAGATGAATTTACAGCCCAAACTGGGAAAGCTCTTACATCAATTACTTGCATAAAGCACCTAGGAAATTTGTGGAAGTCGTGACAGTGACTTCTGAAGTCAAAACAAAAAGGAGTCTATGTTTGAAAACAGGGCTTGGGTCAAAATATATATTTTCAAAATGGGGATGGGAATTGGGAATCTGTTACCTTCTACATCCTTCCACCGTAATTTCCTCCTGAGAAACGAAATGCATTTAATTCTACTGTTCTTGTCATGTTTCTCATAATTTACATCCTCATTTTCAGTTCTGAGATTATGGTTTAGTAAATGGTCCTCAGACCCAATAAGCATACCAGCAGAGAATTTTTTAGCAAGTTAATCAAAATGCAGGCAAGACAATGGGATGTGCTTGAAATAACAAATCACTTGATTACTTAATTAGGTTAGCAAGACTGCCATGAAATGAAACCCTGTTATGTTTTTAAAACCCCAGTTGAAAATATTCCGGGTAATGACATGCACATTTTCAAGGAATAAAGAAAATTGGCCCCTTTGAAGGTTACTAAAAGGTGCCAGCTGTGTACCATTCCAAGGAGTCCTCAGAGGACTCTGAAAATACATAAGGGATTGGTTAATTATCTTAAAATCTCAAAGAGCAGTCTAAGCTACACGATAATATAGTAAAGCCACATAAAGCCTCCTAATGTTTTATGGAAAGTCCTAGCTAGCCCCCGCTTTTGGATTGGTTGAAATATTTATTTCCAAGCTCAGTATCAAACCCCTGGAAAGCTGTGATTTCAAATAAACCTCTCTGTTGTGTCTTTTGCCTCAATATAGTAATCATAGATATGTTTGTACACTGAGTCATCATCTAGTAGAACTGTATCTTTGAAAAACATGTTTACTAAGAGAATACTAAAATTACCCAAAGGAAA
The DNA here is from genome assembly GCF_030028045.1 of Hippopotamus amphibius kiboko. Taxonomy (NCBI): domain Eukaryota; kingdom Metazoa; phylum Chordata; class Mammalia; order Artiodactyla; family Hippopotamidae; genus Hippopotamus; species Hippopotamus amphibius. Next base: position 38,984,215 of record NC_080192.1, on the reverse strand, counting down.
TATAACAATTTAAAAAATAGCTATTATTGAAGGTTTACTATCTTCCGCTGGCTGTGCTTAATACTTTATATGCAGTATGGCATCTTATCACAACAAACCTGAGACACGTATTATTTACCCCATTGAAATGATGGCTTGAGGAAGTTAAATACCTTGCCAGATTCACACCAAAGCATGAAATGACTGAACCAGTAATCCAAACACTGCCTTTAACTCTACTTGGATGTTTCCCGATTTTTGAATCTAAAACCCCTTTCTAGAAACAATATGACCTCTTTAGAAAACTTCTTAAATTGACCTGTTTTAGTTTTCATAGCAGATGAAATCTTTTAGACCAAGATGGTAACTCTAATCTTGGCTTTTCTTGTAATACTCCTTCAACTCCCCTGAAAATGGAGGATGTAACGGCACCTGTCATGTGGAGATTTTGAGAGGATATTAACAGCAGGAACTAATTAGCAGACTCAAAGTCAGGTAGGGCTGGGAGTTCAGAGAGACTCTTTGGAAAGATACAATTTGAAATGTGTTCCTCTAGCATGTTTATTCACATGGCCCCTTATTCAATCAGCCAATCAGTAAATATCTGTCACTCCTCTCTCTGGGTCCAACGTCAAACCAGTACTTTCCTAAAAGTGAAGAGGGCTTGTTTAGCAGAAATAAAAGCAGCTTCCCTTGCAATTTGCCAGGTGGAACTTTGCCAAAGCTTTCCCCCTCAAGCCTATTATCTCTTAGAAACACCTACTTGTGCCTTTTTGAAAGCACCTAAATTTGAAACCCCAAATTCTCTGGGCCTGCTTCAGCAATCCCGTACGTAAGATCCCCAAGTTAGAGGAGTGTAGTGTGTGTGCCGCAGAATGCTAAACCCACAAAAGAGGATGAGCACCAGTGTGCAATACCATGTGGTCTGATTGAATAAGGTAGCAGGACTAGTACTCTGAGCTTACTGTGTGGGGCATGTGCTCAACATCTGACAGTCTTTACCCCATGATTCCTATGCCAATTCTAGGAAATATACACTATCATTATCAACATTTTGCACTTGAGGTAACTATGGCTTAGAGACCTAAGTCATCTAAAGCTCATGCCCTTAGCTACTGCACCATACTCTCCCAGGATTTAACAGTTTTTATTTCTTTAAAAATGGAAGATCAATGGCCTGTATTATACAATACGGTTATTCTGAACTCCCTGATTTCTACTTTAAAACACGGTGTCAGTTTTGGTGTTTTTTTTTTTTAAGGATTATAGGTGCTTTTCTTTTGCTCTCCCCAGAGGAACCTATGCTTCCTTCAAAGGTAAAACTGTATACCTCAACTTTGTAAAACCCTATAGTTGAGACTGTTTCAAGTTCTCATCAAATCAGATATTCCTTATCAGGGCCCCTTGATGAAGATCGAAGGACCAGCATGGTTATAAAGCGCAGCACAAACAAAAGCCTAAGTCCAGGTAACAGCACTGCATTGAAATGCAGCAGCATCTGTGCACTCACGCCCCATCTTAGCACACAGCAAGGCAGGGGGTTCGAAGGACTTGAATTCTGAATTTCTGTTAGAATAACATCTGCCAAGAACAAGCCTTGAATGTACTACTTGTCCCAGTAGAGAAAAACGAGGAGCTTATCATGCAGGTCTTTGTCAAGATAATAGCAACACCTGTTGTCAGGCTAAAGATTTTGATACTCCTGGCTGAAATGCCAGATCTGCTGTGTGCGGTCGACGGAGCATGGTTGAGCTACAAATTGCTTGGAAGCAAGCTGATTTTAAGTTGCCATGGCAAGGAAAATGCAGACAATGAGAAGCTTTTACATGAATATTTTCTATGTCTTGTTATGATAGGAATGTCCAGCTGAGGGGTACTTTTTTGGTGCTACCACTGACGTGAATGGATACAATAATAAACACTGATTATAGAGTATTATAATGATCTCTGGGCTTTGCCTCGGAGGGGCATAGATCTAGCTAGGTAATTACTTCTCTAACGGATAGGTTTTCCACGAGAATTGAGGATGATGAGGCTAGTTTATTGACCGCTGATGAGACCACAGGGGAGGAAGGTCGCAAGACGTGCTTATTAAGAACATTTTAGTCGACGTGTTTTTCAATCAAGTAGTCAAGGTACCCACCCCTGGTGAAAGAAATACTTCCTACGGAAATGACACAGTGATTCTCAGGCATGGGGGTCTGTTACTTCAGGGAAGGAACTAAACAGTGAGAGAGTGTACTCAGTGAGAAGTGGAAGGTGTTTCCTGAAAAGGATGCCTTTGCCTGTCGTGCTCTGTCAGTTTCTCCTGAGTATGAAAGAGAGGGCCAGACTCTTGATCACACTCACATTCCCCAAGAGGTGATTTCCCCTCTACCAATTTGCATTTAAGTTCCTATACAATTCTAAGGTACTCTGACCTCAGGGAATTTTCAAAAGTATACAAAGCCGTGTACTTTGTTTCCACATCCTCTTGAGAAACTCCTCCCTTTCCCCCACACCCTAACTGATTTTACCTAGAAAAGGAGGGTAGTAATTCTCCTTGTTATTTACCCGTAGATAGTAAAGAATCTATAGAAGGAAACAACAGAAAATTAGAGAATTCAAAGAAAAGAAAAAGTAAAAGAAATAAAGCTTTATCAAAAATTTGAATATGTACCTATGGGCTGCCCTTCTGGAAATGATCCATCGTATTAAAATGATATGGTTCTAACACTTTTTAGTCCTGTTACGAGAATAGGGAGTCGGAGAAAAAATGGTTTAACACTAAGGCAAATGACTTGTACTTCAAGCACTGAGTAGAGATTCCTGGGTTGTGATGAAGTATAAATGTCACTGTGCAGTCCCTTTTCAATTACTAAAGAAATTCAGATATTGTAGAAATGCAAGCTCATCTGGACTGCTTGTAAAATTTGATTTTTCTCCCCAGTAGACTGTGTGCTGTTTGGTTCTATTGATCACCTAGTACCGTGTCTTCTATGAATGATCTGAGGGAAGTTTATCCACACCTAAACGGAGCTCTTGCAATATTTATTCCTAGCATAATAGAGGCCCTAATGTGCTTTGCAGAACAGACACAAATTTCCATTTCTTCCCTAACTATACTTTATCCTATTCAACATGGCACAAAAGCAAAATAAATGCATATGGATACAGATGGCTATTCAAGATACCAGGTTTTTTTTTTAATTCAAAAAATGCTTTTCCTAAAACAAAAACAAAAAAACTCTTTGTGCTTCTCTAACTACCCTTTATGAATATTTTGCTGTTGTCCCTCACAGAATTTACAGAGTTAGACAAAACACACTGTTGAATGATCAGAATTTAATTAGGTTTTTTGTTGTTGCAACAGCTTTCCAATTCTTTCATCTTATGAAGGAGTGAATCCCTAGATTACTGAGACACTTGAAAATAAAAAATTAACTACAGAGAGGAGTTTTTACATTGCACCTCAGTGCATCATGTAAAACACCTGTGCCTTTCTAAAAGCTGCAAATCCCTCTTTATTATTTTGATGAGCTAACAAGAGGAATTCATCTCTAGAACACTATAAAAACTCAATTGTGATCAGTGGTCCCAAGAATATAACCCCTTCTGGATCATACCTTTTATTTGGAAAATCTCTGTGGAAACTAGAATCTTACAGAAGTGTTATTTGTGTTGTCATGCAACTTAGAAGGTTTACCCTTCTCTAAAGAACTTAACGTTGAGGGCAGGCTAAGAGATGAGATGATCGTTTTAATGTGGAAGATTTTTCGTAAATAAAGGAAACTGAGTTTTTAGTAGTTGAGGCAGACTCTCCATAATCACCATGGTTTTATCTTGTACGGAGTGCCGCGCTTTACAATTAACACAGCAAGGGAAGAAACGTTCCCAGCTTCGAGTGTTGTTATTTACCATAATCGCCTCTTAAATATATGTTCATTGCAACTGCTAATACATAAGCTTTTGTGTAAATGTCTTTATAGCACATTTTATATACAAAATTGAAAACAAATTTTACAGGATTAGATGTGTATGCCAAAAATAATGTTTAGACAACGTCTTCCATGTCTATAATTCTCTAAAGCTTGGGTATCAAAACCAAGGCTAATTGAACAGGTTACTATTAACTTAGGTAGGATTTATCATCTATAGGGACCTGTAACCAGATTGGCCTGTATCTGGAATAAGTATAAAAAATTTTCAGCTCGGCATTGGCATGTAAAATTTGTGAGTTCAGCAACAACAACAAAAATTAAGTGGCTTTATACTGCCTAACCCTATGGGTTACAGACAGAGACGCTACGGCACTGAGATGCATAACTATTTTGACAAACGTTTTTGACACTTTGCTGGGAGCTCTGGAGTACTGTATACTTAGAGCCATGATGGTTTAAATTTATAGTCCCATCATTTCAAGCTCTGAATAGAAGCATATCAGCAAACACAAATGAAAGTTGATTCAGTTTTGTGGGCAGATGTGAGAAAACATCATCACATTATATGATAGGTTTAATTGGCTTTCTCCTGAGTTACATAGACGTTATATTCCTAATCTGTTTATTTATAGGTGTTTAATACCGAAGTCTTTGAATTGTTGTTTATTCTTTTCTGCTAAGAGTTATTCCCACCAAGCAATTTATAATAAACTGCTGATGGGCTGTGGGGCCGGGGGCGGGGGGGAGGGGAGGGGGGTGTGATTGGGATTCGGTGTGGAACAAGCTATAACCAAAAACAATTTTTTCCCCAAACTCCACAGAGATAAAAATCAGTTCTGTATACATCAGTTTTTGGATGTGAATTCTCAGGATTGTTTATATATTTTGTTTTCTGTCTACTTGTGGATGCTCAATCAAGATTTATGTATATTCATTGATTTTTCAAGTCTGATTAGCCTTAAAAATGTAGCTTGAATCTTTATGCTCATTCCCTCCCCCCCAAAAAAATGTCACCCACAATTAAAATTAAAGTCATGGTACCAAGATTACTGGTGGCAGAACGCCAGGATTTACAATTCAAAATGGTGCCAGGGCAAAATCATAAGCTAGACTACATATGCAGTCAATTATGGGTTTTAGAATAAATTGGTGTATTAGGCTAAGGTTACCAATTCGAGGGGAGCGTCAATCAGCTGTGGGTATTAATCCAATTACCTGTTTAATTCAGAAAGCTGTGTTGTATGTGAGCATACTAAATGAGAGAAAGAAAGCCATGAATAGAGTGTGCCACGGGTGTCTTAGGTGAGCACATACATGGTGAGTCATAGCTCTCCAAGGACTGCTGCTCTTCCTGCTCTTTTCCGTTCACTGGATGGAGTGGTCTGTCATTAAATGAACACACTGGAAAAATCTTGCAGTCAAGAGGAAAACAAAGTTTGTTATGGAAACTCAGGCCAGCCCAAGATTAAGGTAGTGCAGGTGAAGGTCATTGCCACAGTCTCTGATAGTGTTCTTGTGCTGTGGGAACTGCGACTTTAAATCAACACTGGCATATCCTGGGCCTTGAGTTAACCGTAAGGGTTGTCCGGTCCATCACCATACCACGCTATTAGATAACACTGCTTGAAACCGTTCCCAGAGAAAGGGACCGCATCCCTCTTCAGAGAATTAGTTGATTCTTGACAAACCAAATATATATATATATGCATATATAGCAAATATAAATATGATCTAAGTATACACTATATTTTTTTATTTAAAAATATTGAATTTCCAACCAAAAAAAATATTTCACAAATTTAAGATTTCTTTGGAAATAGCCACACTTTCCCCCAGATATGTCTTTGGGGGATTTTTCTCCCCTTTTTGTTTTCTCTTGCATGGACTATCTTCCCACCCACTGTACTTTTATTGAAAATATTAGTAACTACATTCCTGAGTTTCCCTAGTGTTTAAGTCTTTAAATATCTATTACGATCTTGCTCTCTGAAACCTAATAACAATTTACAAAAATTCTCAGTGCCCTTCCCTGAAGTTAGTAGTTTCCAGGCCTCTGTGTCTGGAGTCTCATGAGCCCTGGGTGTGAGGGTGCCCCTGCAGTGTCCTCACACTTGCTTCACCTTCCACATCCCTTCCTCCCTCTCTTCTCCTGCTGTCTCGTTCATGGTCAGTGTTTCTGTAGTTCTACCTTCTTCTCATCCTTCTTGATTTCTCTCCCAACATTATCCTCACATATATGAAAAACCATCCATTGGAAGAATAAGCTATTGCAACTTTTTATAAAGTCATTCTAATGTGACGGGCGTAAAGATGTCTGCCTGGTCACCTGCCTGTAGGGGATAAAGGAAGTGAATGTGTAATCAGAGACAAGTATTATTACAAGTGACAGTCATGACTAATATCTTAAACTAAGATGGATTATCTCCATTTTCAGCACTTCTGCTGTCTGCACCCTCTTACCCACCTTATAACCTTTGAATATTTTATCTAACTACTATCCTTCATAAAAGGAATATTTTTGCACATTACATGCTTTTGCTTGAAGAGACAGCAGTGGCCCAGAGAAGCAGCCAGGAATTAATGGTAATTCATAAGTTAACATCTGCTTTTTTTCTACCTAAGTTCAGTAGAGAAAGCACTAAATTGAGTTCTAGTCACAATTATACCATAATTCGAACCATAGCCACGGGCAAGTCACACAACTTGTCCAGGCATCAAACTCTCAAATGAGAAAAAAAACTAAACTGTTTGACACCTAAGATTGCTTCCATTTTTAAGAATCAATGATTCTATTACTTTTTTTTTTAATTAAATAAGGTTTAGAAAGCTGGTCTATCAAATGAAGTTACTGTAAAGAATAAAAATGAGAGAAATAATTTCAAATATGAAACTATAGCTGTGTAGACGTTTTTGGAATATTTCTAACCAATCTTAATCACTGCTGTGTTATTGTATTATTTTCTAGGTGCATTTGATTAAGAATGATGCACAGAATTTTCTTTTTATGTGCACTCTATTGGGAATGCCAATTATGATTTAACTTATTTTAAAAATTGTTTATAATGTCAATACAGTCTTAAGAAGTGCTCAAATAATAGTTGCTAGGAGAGAGGCTAAAATGCCTATTAGATGGTCTTGGAAATTTCTATAATATCTGCAATATCTAATTATGTATAAATCCAGATGATTCGTGCTTAATATCCAGATAACTGCTGGGATTAGAATGGTTTGACCAATATATGCAATTAAGTGGACATATTTTAACCCTTTTCTTGGAAAGCTGATTTTTATAACATGAGCATTTTTAGGTGATATATTTAACCCAAAAATCTTTGACATCTCATCATTAAGTTCCCATGGACACAATGTCATTTTGTTTCGTTAAAACAAAAGAGCCTCTACATCCTGTGCACACTTTTTCTTCTACTACATCGTACAAATACTTAAACACATGTGCATAGAGCTGTAGGGGGGCTGTAGATGGAGTGAGGTCAGAAAATATCTGCGGTGCATTTGTAACATTTTTCCAGTTTCTCAGTCACCATCTTTCCACACTTTCCTTTACCTGTGTCTTTTTTTCTCTTCAACAGATATTCATCAATACTTTGTCTTTCTTTTTCTTTTCTTTTTTTTTTTTAAGAAGCGAGAAAAGAAACACTGATTTCAGGGGAAGGATTATATGCTTGAAACTATATTCATTTTTATAGTGGTAGAAATTTCTAAGAAGGTTATCCATGTTCTATTCACAGAAAAACTCAACGGGTACTTCAAATCCCAATTTCCAGCACTAAATATATTATAAAAATTATACTAAGGACATGATATTCACATGATTTCAGTCCCCTTTTGCTAAGCCTGTGACATACCTACATCTTGCCGTTTAACGAACTCCAAAGGAACTCATTTTTGAATGCTATTAAGGATGTGTATTCACAATACTTGAAACCTGGTTATCCCATGCTGAGAAAAATATGCTTAGTAAGTAGATTTATCCTACTTGTCCATTATTCTCCATGACTACCTCCTTGCAACAGAATTGAATAACCAAGTTATTCCCATTCACATCTGCACACCCTCACAAGAAATAAAAAATGTGTGGAAATATCAGGTCTCTGACCCAAGGCATATTTAATAGATTATAGAATATCTTACTGATCACGTCTTTCAGCAACACGTCAACCATAGTTTTTGTATAAAGATGCTGAATCGACATCCCGTTGTAAAAATTCTAGTACAACATAGCTATACTCTTCCCAGCAACATGTCTTCTGACAGATCTAGTATGTCCTAAATTAAGTAGCCAATGAAAATGAAGAACACACTTAGTGATTTTTAGTGAACTTAAGTAACGTAAGATACTGCCACTTGCTAAGTGCTTGATATGAATCAGGCCATGGGCTACATGTTACACAGAGGATAGTCTGTCTGATCCTCACAGCAGCCCTGTGGGGTAAGTACTCTGAGCATCATCATTTTGCAGATGAGGAAGCTGAACCTTGAAGCGCTTAAGGAACTGTCCGTGATTATAGAGGCAGAACTAGAAGTCAGGTTTGTCTGGCTCCTTAATCATTCTATCCTGCACCCTAGCTTTATGTTTATATTCAGGTTTCCTTTGCTATCTCACCATAAAATGCTGCTACCTCGAATTAATGGTTGAAGAGATTCAACTCTCCCCTCTAGCACGTGTCATAGGACACAATTTTAAATGTAACTCTGGAGGTACCCGTGGATATTTACCTTGATTGCCAAGGTCTTTAGGTTGAATTCAGTCTTTCACGTGCTCACTCTAGCCACCCAGTGCAGATTATTTCACCAGGAGCAAGGTGACGGTCGTTATTTTCAAGATCAGTCACAGTCGCTAGGCCCAGAGGTTAAACAGCTGTAATCTATCCGTAGAGTGCATTAGAATCTCTGGGGGTACTTGTTAAAAATGCAGGTACCCAGACCCACCCCATTGCTTCTGACTCAGCATCTCTGGGATAGGGACTCAGGTGTCTGCATATAACAACTCCTGGTTATTCTGATGCAAAGTCCTGAAGAATCACCCTTTCAGAAACATTTGCTTAAAGATATACAACACAAAACAAATATAAAAGTGGTTTTTGGAAACAACAGTAAAAGAAGTTTTCAAAAATTCCTTCCCAGTTCTGAAATGTATATATCTGGGGATGCCAGAATCACAGTGCTTCAAAATTTTGAAAAGCCCCCCAGAGTGCAAAAACCTAGCTTAATAAAGAATGACACAGTCCATAGGTCAATAACTCCAAAGCATGTATTAGGAAGATGGCCAAGAACTAACATGGCCCATTTTCATTATTTTCTGAATGTGGAAAAGATGTTGCCAAGAGCAAAGAAAAGACGACATCATCTTTTGTAACCACTGAAATAAGATCTTTAGCTGATCCCCTGGCAGTTTTGAGTAGACAGTAAGAATTACACATGATTACACCACTTAGGAAAATAAGAGAAAGAAAGAAAGAAATGGGTTTATTTTTATTCAGGATGGCTGATTTGTTGTGATCGGAAGTCAAGGAATTTTAAAATACCAAGGAGCTCAAACCTTCATGAGAGGTTTGGGAGACAATGGACCACAAACTACATGTCACAACTAAAATTGAGGCCATCAGTACAGCAGTTTTGTAAGCTATATGGCAAATATCAATGCACTGTTGAAAGCTCTACAGTTTGTATACATTGTCAGTCTTCTCCAAATATGCCACATCCACACCACCTGAACAGCATGTGTCAGCTTAGAAATAACACTCTTGGAAGAATGAGTGGGGATCAGTGGACACATGAAACGTGGCAACATGCTATTAATCATTGTTTCTCCAAAGAAGGAACAGTTTAGGTGTTGTTTCGTAAGACTATCTTCGTGGCTGCCAAATTTTCAATCGTTTTAAAACGTATGTTTGAAATACCTGAAATAGGCAAGTTTCCATGGGAATACGCTTGTGGACAACAATTTGAAAGACCAGTAGTTACAAACCATTTTCTAAAAAAAAAATCTTTGTTTCCTCTCATACCTACAAAAACCACATCAGCTTTTGCCATTGTGGGAAAACTACATGTGGTAGGAAAAATAATGATACAGAGTTCATTATTTATAGTAAAGCTGTCAGCTGTACAAAGATTTTAAGAATGTAGCAAATAATGCTGACCGTTCATAGTAAGAATATTCACAGGTTTACAGCAAATGAGGACAGGGAGACGGAGAATAATTCTTTACTCCCCACTTGACCCCACCTGTGACATACAGTTTTCTTTGTTCTTTATTCTTCAAGTGAAAGAATAGAGAAAGACTATTATGATGTACATAAAATAAAGAGATGACTCACTTTAGTCTCTCCAGTTAAAGAAATCCAAGTATATCTAGTCTGACCCTGTCTGGATGGACAATCCTGAAAGCACTTCTGTGGACTTCTCTATCAGCTTTCATCCTCCCCCCCACCCCCATTCCTCTCTGATTCCCTCCGCCCTATGGGGAAGGAACAAAGACTGCACCTTCACCTTCAGCGATATTTACCCTCAGCCAAACCCTAACATCTCTATGCTGTCATTATGGGAGAGTGAGGACCAGAAACAACCTCCATTTCTATGTATACCTTCTTTCTGACTAACCTGAAAGCTATAGCAGGGTCTACACTGGAGAGGTAATACATTATTTGGCTGCAGTCTGCTCTCATGCTTTATATCTGGTCATATGTGTTATTTAAAACCAGACAGATACGTAAACTGTTGATGTAGCCCAGATAGCTGGGTAATAAGCACCTGGTAAATGCTAGGGGTATATAGCTAGGTATTAACGTGAATTGCAATGGACCCACAGTTACGAATATGATTTGGGATATCACCAAGGCAGTTGTCAAAATGGAAATAATATTGCTTTTACTGGGGAGAAAAAAACTGAAAAGAGTAAAAATGCAACTAGAAAATTACAGGAAGAAACTCACACAGTATGTCAGGCTTATCAGTGTTTGTCAACTGCCTACACAGGTTAAAGACAGATTGCTAGGGCAATATATAAGACAGTCTGCAGGATGATTCAGTATCCAAATAGGAACCCATTTAAACTCACAAAGACCAATACCAATCAGAAATTGATGACACATAACCCACCCTTTATTCTCACATCTCCTCTCAAGAGGTTAACACATTTCAGAATTAATACATTTAACGGTACTTGCCCATTGGGATAGGAATTAATATTTGGCTCATGTTAAAGAAAACTTGTTTCAGCTCACATCAATAAACTGTAATACCTAACTAGAATTCACCAAAACAGATTTCTGTTGCAACATTTCAAAAAAAATCAGATGTTTTCCCTCTTATTCAAATGCTAAAACAATCTGGACCATAAATCTTCTCTTACCAATGACGTATCAACACAATAGAGTTGTTTTGCTGTTGAGTGTATTCAGTCATTAAATGGATTAGCCTGTCTACATACAATTACCTCTGTAATTATCAGGAGAGATAAGTAGATTAAGTAGATTAATCTCATGATAACCCTAATGTTTTAAAACTACTTACATACCACTCAGTTTTTTATATCATTTCTTAACGCCAAGATGATTTTAAAGGACCTAATACATAATTGGCATTAAACACATTTGTCAAATGTATTTAAAGAAAAAAAGATGTAGAGAAGAAGACTGGTTATAGAAAAGATATCAATCAGTCATGTCTGCACTACAAAAATTCCTCTGAATGATTTAGTTATTTAGTTTAATTAGTGAAGTAGAGAGCTCCACTTTTATTATAGACTTCAGTAGTAATCTGTGATTCATGAAGAAATTTCTTCTCCTAATTTTTGTATAGTATACACTTTACACAGAGTAAAGTGAAAGGAGAACAAGCACAGGAAGCATACCAAGGGGGAGAAAAAACAATTTAAGTTGATGCATATCATATAAAAAATAAAATAACTTATAGTAAACTTAAGATTTTTGTCACCATACCACACTTGGTAAAGAAAACAAGTATCCAAATTTTCGTAAATTAATCCTTAGTAATGAATTCAGGGAAACTTATAGTCTACAAATCAACCATTGACAATTTTTGTTATATCATGGCTGTCAGTAATACCTTGCACACTAAATTGCTCAGACATGAAATTATGTATAATCATTTCTAAGCCAAATATTTTAATAGTTTAGAAACTGAGGTATTTATTATGTTTAACACTTCATAGGGTCCAAAAAGTATGCTAAGAAATGTCCAGGTAACAGGAAGGGATCTTTATAATGATGGCTAGATTACCCTACTACAGCAAAGTTCATTGATGTGGTTTCTGCCCTAACTCGATAACACTTTGGTTTTCACTAGAATACATCCTAGGAGAATATATTTGATAGTTTTGTAGCATATTTAAAGTAAATATTGAATATCTAAATATTAAGTTGAATATTATTCCAGTCTTTCTCAATCCTCAGTATAGAATCACCTTAGATTTTTAACATATAGATGCCCGGGCTCTATCCAAAGAAACAGTTGGTTGAAGATCACAGGAAGCAGTGATTTTTTTTAAGTTTCCCCAGTTCCTGCTAATCTCATACAAAACTAGATTGAAATCTTTTTCTGATTGAAAATAAAGAGAGCTCAAAGAATTCAGTTTTATAAATTCATATATATCCAGGCTAAGGGACATAGTCACAGATTCAATGGAGAAAATTGTAGCTCAGATACTTTGTGTGGCTTGGTTAAAGGCTAGTATTTTTCACACAGTCTGTCAAATACTTATTGAGCATTTATTCAGTGCCAGGCACTATCATTAGATAATGAGAATAGAAAAGTTAACATGATCGTTCACCCTTAAGGACTTATATTCTAGTAGGAAGAGATAATAAGAATTAAACAAAACCAAAAAAAAGGAAGATAATTTGGGGTTACCAGTAAGTCCTAGGGAAAAGACCAACAGAATAATGTAGAGGGTGAATGCGGAGGGTTCATAGCTCTGGTGAACAGAGACATTTGAAGATATGGAAGAAAAATTCCAAGCTCCTAGACTGGGAAGAAATGCTGTATGTTTGAGGAATACCTGGAAGCCTGGTGCGGCTGGATCTTGGCACACCGTTGAGAGTGTGTAGGGAATTAGGTTTGAGAGGCAGGCAGGAGCCAGGTCTTGTAGGAGCTTAGAAGCCTTGGGAAGGTATTTGCTTGCATTCAGTTGCACTGGGGAGCTAGCCATAAAAGGGTTTGAAATGTGAGAAATGACAATGAGGAGATCTGCAGGCATGTTGGAATGTTGCTCTGCTTGCCGGCTAGAGGAGGGTCTGCGGACGGGGTCCACACTGGGGGCAGCGTCCTCACTGCAGCAGCATGATGGTGGCTGGGTACTGGGAAGATTCAAACTGACCCTCTAAATGTGTCAAGTAATGATTTTTCTTCATCATTCTTTTAGGTCAGAAACACCATACCACAAGTCTTCAAGATGAGGCTGAGTTGGGGGATATGATTAATAGAGAAATATATCAGGATGGTTCCTTTTTCTAAGTCTCTGCAATGTTCTAATCCCAACAGCTTCCAATCTAGGAAAAACTTACACAGTGTTTTCCACTAGCAACTGTAAATTCTGTACTCCTACATAGAATTGAAATCTCTGAAGTTTGTGTCTCAGAAAACTCTGGTGAATTTTTAGCCTCATAACTGGATGAGATTAGGTTATGTTAATGCTACATACATTAGATTCTGAATTGCTGTTTAAAGCTGACAGTTGACCTAATTGAATCAATTTCTAAATACAAAGTATTTTTCCTCTTACTATCAATTATTTTTCATCTGTCATTTATCACATCTCAGAAAGCAATCAGTATACAAGGTTGGTCTGATCCACAGAACACGAGAACATGGGGGTAGGAGGGCCCTTGGTACAACGGAGGCTGAAGTCCTCTGAACTACCAGGGGAAATCTGTTCAAATGCTGTTGAAGGAATTGCACGCTGTCGATGGATAGAATACTAAGGACTATGCTCCGAGTTCATGGCAATCACTAGCTTATATTTAATCACTGATGTGGCTTTTCAGCAAGCACTGTCTTAAAAAAATTCTTTGCATTACTGTGTTCAGTTCTGAACTTAGCTCTTATGCTAGCTTTGTATTGTCAGCCAACTTAACCATTGCCCTGATGACAGGGATCAGGTCACATGGCACATGTGCCTTAATGCCTGTTATGGTGCAAAATATGTGATAGGAAGTCAGAAAATATCCACTGAACATTTAATAATCCTCTACTCCAGAAGCCGACAAAATAGATTTTTAAATATGTTAATTATATTATAAATCAACATGTATAAAGTTTCATCAATAACAAATGTATCAAAACACTTGTAAATAGGATTTGTGTATGAGGAAAGTTTTCTGGGAGAACTCACCTAAATTAGTATCTCAAAAAGAAAAGGTTTAAGTATATGGAATGGGCGTGTTTTATGAACAGTGGAGTTTGAATGGAAGGGAGAACTTGATATTGGAAGCCAGAAAGACAATTTTTTCTGTTTCACAGTGATTCCCTTAATATTTCTGTCACAGCCATTCTAGTTGGTCTCTCTCCGGACTTCTACTCCAAATCACTGTCTAGCTCAACATGTAGATTAAAGCACGTAATTTCAGAAAGTCTTCTCTGTATTTCTGCCTACTTAAGTAGTCAGTGTTGGCAGCATTAATACAAAGTCCGGTACTGCCGTGCTTGGTCTCTTTTGAAATCCTGCAATCTTAGAATCCTGTAATTTCGAAGATTTTTTTTCTCTTAGAGGATTGGGATAGGGCAGAAATGAGGAGGAATATTGATCCTTCCTTTGGTCTTTAAGTTTTAGAAGGGTTTTTGATATTATCTTTAAATGAATATTGTCATAGGACATTGTAACAAGTGATCTGTGGTCATTTGAATAGTTTTTTGGCCTTTTAAGATTCATTGCCTTCAGGAGATAATTTCAAAGAAGATATGATAGAAGATAAAGTAAAAATTCAGATGTGATGTTCTATTTAGAAGTTATATTTTCTCTAGAATTAAAGTGTTCAAGTATATTGCCAAAAAGGAAAAACTAAAACCTTCACTGGATTTATAGTAAATAAAAATAACTAGACGGTTCCTAGTATTACATGTATCTCATCTTCCATTACATATCAGGAGAGGGCGCAGATTAAGTCTTATCAAGCACATTTGATGATTGCTGACGATTTGTTTTCAAAGGCACTTTTTCATGTATAGATGAGGAGAGACTAAAATTCTCACGTAGTAGATATTACAGAGTAAAGAAATGGCTCTCCAACTTTGGCGTCATTCAGAATCATCTGGAGGTCAGGTTAAAATCCAGATTGCTGGCCCCCCAGCCCCGCAACTGCAAGGGTCTGGGGTGGAGCCCAAGAATTTGCATTTCTCATAAGTCTCCAGGGGATGCTGGTATTGATGGTAGTGAGAACCAGTGGAATAAAGGATGTTTGTCCTCCCTCTGCTTTTCTTTAGGAATAAAATTTAAGCTTATCCGTTATATCTGGAAGAACACGTTCTAGTGTATTTGGTTTCCATGAAGTCCATGTGTGAACCTAGAACAACTAAATCTCTAATCCAAAAGGGGAACAAATATCTTCCTTATATTTTCACTCACACCCTTAGACATTATCGCAGTCATCTGTGGATGGAAGTCATCCGCCCAGCACGTTTGAGATACACCATAGTAGCAGTTAGGTACATGTCATCTGGGTGCCAGCTCTAACAAACAATGTGACCCTCAATAAACCTCTTCAGTTTCTTGTGTCTGTTACCCCCATCTGGAAGGTGGACCTACTGCCGCCTGGCTAATCTACTTTTTATTATTATGCTATGTCAAAATGCTTCAAGAAGTCAAACACAGGCAAATGTAACACGGGTGGTTAACTTGAACAAACTATTAACTAGCAGTCAATGATCAGCTTTCATATATACCACATATCAAGAACGTGCTATAAAATTCCCATAACGCTTTCCCTTGGCGTTCATGAAGCTAGTAATATAAACCCCTTGATAGCCTGAGACAAAATCCAGGTTGGCCACTTCCTCTACTCTGGAGTAAAATGTCTTTTCTGATTATTTTTGTTGGCTAGCAGATTTCCATAAAAAAAGAATTTTACTCCTGAATTTTATTTCGTTGCTCAATAGGAGACTACCATATGGAAGAAAGCCATTAAAAATAATAACTACATCTCAAACTTTTTAGAAAGAGAAGAAGGGGGACTGGTATATACTCATAGCACTGTGTGCAGAACCAGTGCTGTGGCACTTTCAGACCTGTGGGGCCCTACACAGAACCTTCTGACACTGCAGTTGACCCTCTAGCTTGGGTCAATCTACACGCCACCCTTAGCAAGCTCAAATAATAAGAATTCCTCCCATGGAAAGTTTCCACAACACTCCACACAAACCCCCTCGGACTAGCTCCCAGCTTGGCTGAAGCGCAGCGCCTCTCGAGCTGCCATATCACACTTGACCAGTAGGTGCTGCCCTCTCAACACGTGTGATTTTTCCTTCCAGTCTCAATGCAAGCTCAACGTTTCCAGCTTTGGGAGATAAAACCTGGGTTTCAAGTTTAATGAAGTCTTTTTCACTGTGGTTATCTAGCATTGAGCCATCCTGAGAGCCCTAATTTCTGCTTATGAAGCAAACTTAAAACAAGGCAGCCCAAGAACGATCCCTCTTAGATAGGCAGCCTCAAAAGGCAGATTTTCACAGGTGTCTCCTCTGTGCTGCAAACCTAAATAGCCCCCTAAGTTCAATCGCATTGATGCCAGAGGCAGGAAAAAACCCTCAACAAAAGATGAGAAGAGCAAGCTCAGTAAAGCTTATGGCCCGGCAAGGGTTGTTTTAATGTAGAGATCTCTGAGAAAGCTCATTAAATCCTCAATGTGTGAGGCAGGACTTGGGGAAAAGTCAAAATGAAGATAAGACGACACCATATCCACTCATACTGACGCATTTGTAAAGCATTCAGAACACTCCGAGGAAATTCCACGTGATTCCCCCGCATACTAAGGGCCTGAATTAGCTCTTTTAGTTAAACCACAGTCTAAAGGAACAGTCATAGACGGGGGGAGGTAATTTTGTTATAACACTGACCACAAACAAGACTATTAAAAAAGCAACTCAAAGCATGGTCCCCTTGATGGAGAGCCTGCTAGGTTCTCTTCCTGAGCAAACAGCAGCCCCCAAACACCATAAATATTCAGTACATCTGAATAGACAATCATAGAAGGCATTAGGTGATAGGTATACATGAGAAAAGCCAGTAAACTCCATTTTCCCAGTGCTTTATATTTACTGGAAAATACTCATAAGAAAAGATCTATCCTCAGACTTCAACCAGAACTTGAACAGGAATGAAACCTTGTATTAAGGTTCTCCAGAGGAACAGAACCAATAGGGTGGATATTTGTGTGTAAAGAGAAAGAGAAAACTTAAGGAACTGACTCACGAATTTGTCGAGTTTGGCAGCGTAGGTGGGAGGCTGGAAAACCAGGGCAGAGTTGATGTTGAGCTGGAAAATCCGAAGGCAGTCTGCTGGCAGAATTCCCTCTTCCTTAGGAAAGGTCAGCCTTTTTCTATGATGGTCTTCAGTTGGATGAGGCCCACCCTGCTGACCTCATCTTATCTTAGTTCCCTATTTAAAGACCCCATCCCCAAATACAGTCGCATCCTGGGGTCCTACTGGGAGTTAGGTCTTCGACATATGAACTGGGGGGCACATGATTCAGCCCGTAACAGGCCTGAATGAGTATCATTATGATCTCGAGATTAAGAAAGAGGTGGAGAGAGGTTGGTAAAAAACGTGTGTGATTCTCAAAGTGTGGTTCCAGGCCCAGCAGCATCAACAACACCTAGAAGTTGTTAGAAATGCAAATTCTCAGATCCCGTCCAAGATCTGCTGCATCTGTGAGTTTGTTTTGAACAAGCCCTCCAGGTGATCCCAATGAAGCTTGCAGTTTGAGAACAACTATCTTAGATGTTTCTTGATTACAAGAACAATGCCACCTGAGAAATTTTCCAACCCATGTGGCTGTCAGTGTGGTTTAATCTGTTTTTTTCTTTAAATATATGAAGCGGAGTCCTATCTTATACATGGGCCTTGGAGTCTATTTTACTCTTTATAAAACGGAACTGAAGCCAGGGCTCTAAGGACCAGCATGATAACACTGCAGAGGGACTTGGCCTCTGAGTATAGATTCCACAAGGTAAAAGCAAAACTGTGGGGACCCAGTAAAGCTAATTTATCAAATACAAGAGCCGTCTAATAGCTGCCTGTCTGGCTGGAGGCCTCCACTGCTTAATGCAATGTCCATGAACGGCAGACTAAATTATAATGGCTGATTTTCGTAAAATTCATTCTACTCTCCTTCTTAAAAATGAAAAACTAGAAGTAGAACTGTTAAGTGGTCACTTTTGAGCAAGAGTCACGTCATGTTATGCTGCATTTGGCCCCCAAACACGCTCTGCACCCTCAGAACAGTAGCCTCTGCAAATACACTGGATAGTAAGCCTCTGGCCATGCCTCTCACCAGGCCCTTTAAGAATCTACACTACAGCGTCATGAGCCAAAAACGTGGAATTCACCTGTGAGTTATTTCCAAGCCTCGGCGGATGGTGAGATAGATGTACAAGGATGCACGTAACCGATCTATCTGGAAGAGTCCGCTTTATCTGAGCCTCCTTTGATGACCCCTCTTGAAATCAGAAGAGAATCTGATTCCCTATGTTCCTTCGGTTCTCTTGCACGTGGCCCGCACAGAGGTTTCTGTCTCAGAGCGGTGGTTCATGCAGGACACTCAGAGTAGATGCACCTTACCATCTTCTTTTCCTCCATCTTCACCCATGTCTCCACCTCACAGAGACTTCTTCCCAGCTCCCTCTTCCTGCAAACGATAGTCTTCCCTCCCTCAGTCCTGTTCACACTAGCTTCTAGCACTGGCCACCAAAAGATGCTGCTTCCAGACCAGGTTGAATAGGGACCCTCCAGTGCATGGCAGACTATTCCTGACTCTCACCTGGAATCAGTTTGGCCTGGGTATGGCACTTGAATTTACCGCAAATGAGTGTAAAGGCAGTTCTGGGTGAGCCACCCTGAGCAGGAGGTGGCAGTCGCAGCCAAGGGATCTAGGCGTTCCTCCCCAGTCCTCCTAACAAAGGATATTTTCCTGTCTTCAATTCGGGCTGTGGTTTCGCTCACCAAAGCCAAGTTGTGGACTCCCACCACTATGGAAGACCTAAAGATGGCTCAAATGGAAGGCTGCACAAACAAATGAACATGGTGGGGCGCTGTGACCAAGTCTTACTGCAGAGGAAAGGGGGAGCCCCCAGAAAGCACAGCTGCTCCTTCTCAGACTGGCATCAGTGGGAGTCTGGGAGAGGATTTGAGATCTAGTGCACAATCTTACCGTGACTCTGAGCAAGTTCTTTAGCATGACTGAGTCAACCTGTGTCCTCATCTGGCTTAAAGGGGTAAGGAGGTCCTCCTCGCAGACGTCACAAAGGGTCAGATAAGGTAAGATCCAGGAAAACCTTGAAAACTATGACATGCTATACACATACAAGGAAGGTATTTTTGTTGGTTTGTTCCTGCACCTCCAAATGTCCCAGACCCCTTTTTTCCTTTGTTATTTTTTTTCATCCAGGTAATATGGCCAGCAGTTTGGCCATGGGTCTCTAATTTTTCCAAAAATTATAACTTCCCAGAGAGTTACGGCACACAAATTACTTTGTAATAGCTCTATATTCTTTGCTTCATCCTGAGTCTACAATTATGCTCTCACCCAGGCTCCTGTCATCTGTTGTCTTGATTTATGAGACCTTCTGTTCTCTGATCTCCTCATTTCTTACCCCTGCCTCCTTTAAAACTTCTGAAATGTGGCTGCAAGGTCAAATTTCTCATCGTGCCAGCATTACATTCTCAGGTGTAATCATTACTGTCTTAATAAAGCAGGCAGTTAGTTCCACAATAGTCTGTTTAATTCACTAGATAATTGCGCAGCCCTCACTATAGAAGCCCCATCCTGTCCCTCACTAGGATTCCAGAACCACTGTGTTGTGGTCTGAAGCATCTCTTAATTTATCACATGTATTAATTAAAAATGTATTTACAGTCAAGTACATGATGGATCAAGTGCAGCATATGAATTAGCAAAATATAATCTCATAACCAGTTTCACTTAGAGCGAAAAGAATAGCCAGAAAGTTTTCTGGTAACTTCCATATACTTATAGACCCTTTCCCAAAAGTTGGAAAAAGGAAAATTTAAAGTATTGCAGAATCAGTTTGGTATCAAGGTAGAAGATTTAGGAGGAATGCAAACCACAACAATTTTTGATGTGGTTAATAAGACAGAGATATATTATTTTACTTTGCTCCACTTGTGACCTGGAGTGAATTATATCCACAGTAAAATTAGACCGAACTAGACTCTGGCACCTGAATGGCCAAGAGGTACAGAAATTTCCAGCACAGCTTTATTAGTGAGTGGGATATAACAAGACCATAATCTAAAGCCGGTCCTCAGTTTTATTATTTATTTTGCTGCCTTGATCATTTTTCTGCACTCATTTGGCTTGAAGGCACAGACATTCCCTGTTGATTATCTCGACTTGGCAGTGGGTTTCTGCTACACATTTTGATTCCTAATATGGTAGCAGGAGAGGGTTTTGTATGAGTTCCAGCGAGTTTCTCTGGGCTTGTGGAATGCAGTGAGGAAAGAATCCTACAGAGATGAAAACATGAACATTTGCATTGATAAAGAGAAAAATAAAAAAAGAAAGAAAGAGGGATGTCTCTCTAAAAAATTTTTTTTCCTATTTTTACTTGGGCCACTTGCATATCTAGTAATGTCTTACAGTTGGGGGATGGAAGAAATTAACCAGCTTAGTGTTTTTTAATTGCCTATATTGTCAGACCATTTCGAAAATCATTTCGAAATGCCCGAGTGTTTTCACAGAAGCAGCGCTAAGAAAAGAGACTTTTCATCATCATCAAGGTTCAAATCCTTGAAGCACCCAATCACACTATTCTCTGAATTAGCCCCATAATGATGAAATCTGGGAAAATAAGTTGCTTGTCCCCAAAAGAGAGTAATAGATCATGCTGTCCATTCATGGTGGAAATTATACTGTTCCTCTTAAATTTTGTAGCAAGAAGACTTAATGCTAAAGAATCCATGTACTGATTGTTTCAGAGGCCAATAGAATTTCTCTCTCCAAGTCATAAGTTAGTTCACAGAAATATTCATTTGGTAAAAATTCCTTTAGTAGTACATCCCAGATGACAAACTTTCCTTTAGTAATAGGCTCTTTTTTCCCTAAAAGTATTCATTCAAAGCGTCTGTATTTAATAAGCCACACTTGCACACTAACATCCATTTAATGTTTAACTTTTATGTAATTAAAAATTCTATTTGGCGGCTGTTGCCACCAAATCGGCTGTATTAACATTTGAGGTCATGTCTAGATGGGCTTATCTGCTGCATCAAAAGAAAAAAAAAAATCAACTAATGAGGGAGTCATCTCAAGAAATTCAACATGCTAGTGCAGATACATTGAAAGTATGGTTTTTTGATGCTCCATATCTTTTCTTTTTCTGGACAACTAATTCTAAGAAGCCCTTCACTTCAGTAAAGGGTTCTGATCAATTAACAACCAGCGCGAATGCAATTGGTCCACATATTAGTTAGGCCCGGGCATGGCTACAAATAACTGAAACCCCAAAATAACGGTGGTTTAAAGGATACAGAAATGTATGTTTCTGTGATATGAAAGTGTGAAGGCCATCAGTGCAGAGCTGACATGGGGTTTCCATCTGTCACAAGGAACCTACGGCTATCTTTCTCCTCTGCCATCCTCTGCATGTGGCTTTGGTGTCATGGACTCATGTGGCAGCTACTACATCCATGTGAGAAGGAAAAAGGGGGGAATAAAGTAAACCCATGCCCTTTAGTGAAAGTTCTTAACATCCCACACAGTATTTCCACTTTCATCTCAATGGCCTGAATCTAGTCTTGACCACCTTACCTGCAAGGCAAGCTGGGAAATGCAGTCTTTTATTCTGGCACTGTGCCCAGCCAAACGTTGGGGTGCTAAAACTAAAGGAAAGGGGTGAAGTGGATACTGGAGTCGGCAACATGCAGTCTCCATCATCGATTCACAGACTCCTTGACTTGCTATCATGGTCAGGCGCATAGATGACTTAGCTTCACCATGCATATTCATATTGCTTTATTTAAATTAGAAGTAGCCTTTGTGTTTCACTAATGTAAACATATATCGATTATACAAACTTTGAAAATGCAGATAATTAGAGAAACTGTTAAACTATCTTAAATTTCACCACCCAGAAATAGTGGGGTTAATTTTTTAGTACATAGTTCCAGGCCTAGCTGTATGCACACCTGTGTGTTTATACATTTTCCATAATAAAGTTAGAGTATACAAAGCATGCAAATTTTTAATCTGCTTTTTTTAAACAACACGATATTGTGAACATCTTTCTGCATCGATAATCTTTTCAATATTGTCTTAAAAGACTGTATTATTTCTTTATATGATTATACCATAGTTTATTTAACCACTATCCAATTTTAAACACTTTAGTCTTTTCAAATTTTTCTGTATTATCTTAGAAGGTATATTTTCTGATCAAAGATATGCGTCTCTTAAGGCTTTGTTATGTCGAATTCCCCGTTAGAAAGACTGTTAACATTTTACATTGTTATCCTCCCATCCTGGTATATGGTCGTACGCTTTGACCAACAATGAACATTATATAATTTTCTTAAGTCTGCGCCAATCTAATAGACCTAAATGTGGAGTCTTCTTTTTTTTTGGATTTCTTTGATTACTATTGAAGTGGAACATTTTCCCATGCCTTAGATTTAGTCTTCTTTATTATTGTGAAAAGATAGGACATGAGAGAAAGAGGTTCAGGCACCCAAATTTGGAAATACTAACCTTGGACTGAAAGGAACAAGACCCTGGTTGTTAGGTAAGTCATGTATGTTCGTGAATGGCAACATAAGAGAAGAGGTTATCCTTCCATTTCAAGTGGCACTCAATGAAGAGGCCACCTGACCATTTCAGGTAAAGTACCTCAATTTGTTCCCCCGTTGTTTAAGAAAGAAGCCACCATGATCTTGGTCCACGTTGCCTTGAGCTTGAAGGACAATGCTTCATATGTGATTTGTGAGTTTTCTCCCAGCCCAGTCATTCCCTCGAGTTGACTGTCAAGCTCTTGTCTCAGCGAAGTGGCAGGTAAAAATATTCAGAGGGTCTCCAACTTATTCAGGTAGTCAGTGAACCACAAGATCTGTCTGCTAACTACTTTCATGCCAAATAGGATATCTCCTATCTAAATTTGTCACTGAGCTGAAAACAATTTTGTGCCTTTAAATATCTGATGATGTGCCACATTTCACTACCTCTGATGCCAGCATGATATATGGTAAGTAGCCAGATCACAACACGCCAGTCAAACAGCTGTTGGTATCATTTCCTGATGTTTACTAAGTAGAGAACTTCACATACCTTAGGCATATGCTCTCTGTGAATGGGACTGATGTATTTTCTTGCTTGTGTGTTACATATAAGGGTGAGTCAAAAATTATCTGCACACTGGCTGTAGAATTGATTTTAATTAACTTTTAGAAAAGACAAATACATCATTTTTTGACACAGCCTCCTTGCTTTTCAATACACTTAGTCCATCTGTCAACATTTCCTCATTAAAAAATGTTTTAGGCTGAGCTGTGAGCCACGTATGCGCCGCTGTCTTCACTTCTTCATCAGAAGTGAATCTTCGTCCTCGTAGGGCTGCTTTCAGGGGACCAAAGAGGTGAAAGTCCGATGGAGCAAGATCAGGACTACAGGGAGGATGCTTTAACACCTCAAAACAAAGTAATCCATGACAGACGTAGGTTTCGAAAATTCGCGTGAGATGGGTACTGCAACAACTCACAGAAGAGCATAACCAGAAGCGTTTGGATATCTGCAAACAAAACTTGGACCGATACTCTAAGGAAGGTGAAAGTTTCTTAAAGAGAATCTTTACTGGTGACTATACATGGATTTGTTACTACAAGCCTGAGAGTAACCGGCAGAGTATAGAATGGAAACATCCTCAATATCCAACCAAGAAAAAGTTCAAAAGTCAACCATCAGGGCTTCCCTGGTGGCTCAGTGGTTAAGAATCCACCTGCCAATGCCAGGTACATGGGTTCGATCCCTGGGCTGGGAAGATCCCACATGCTGAGGACCAATTAAGCCTGTGCGCCACAACTACTGAGCCTACGCACTGCAACTACTGAAGCCTGCGCACCTAGAGCCCATGCTCCACAACAAGAGAAGCCACCACAATGAGAAACCAGCACACCACAATGAAGAGTAGCCCCTGCTCACCACAACTAGAGAAGACCTGTGTGCAGCAATGAAGACCCAATGCAGCCAAAAATAAACAAGTAAATAAATAATAAAATAAATCTTTAAAAAAAGTCAACCATCAGCTGGAAAATTGATGCTTACAGTTTTCTGGGATTCTCAAGGGCCAATATTGGAACATTATCAGGAAAAAGGTTCAGCAATCAACAGTGCTTGTTACAGTGAGATGCTTATTGAAGAGCTAAAGCCTAAATCGGATTAAACCCAGAGGACTGCTCTCCAAGGGTGTTGTGATCTTGCATGACAATGCAGGTGCGCACATTTCTGCCCATACTGTCGACACTCTGCAGATACTTCGTTTGGAGGTGTTAAAGCATCCTCCCTATAGTCCTGATCTTGCTCCATTGGACTTTCACCTGTTTGGTCCCCTGAAAGCAGCCCTACGAGGACAAAGATTCACTTCTGATAAAGAAGTGAAGACAGTGGCGCACACGTGGCTCACAGCTCAGCCTAAAACATTTTTTAATGAGGGAATACAAAAGCTTGTTGACAGATGGACAAAGTGTATTGAAAAGCAAGGAGATTATGTCAAAAAATGGTGTATTTGTCTTTTCTAAAAGTTAATTAAAATCTATTCTACAGCCAGAGTGTGGATAATTTTGACCCACCCTTGTACATTATTCTGGAGTTTGTGCAGCTTTTTAATCCTCTCTTTGTGCCTAAAAGCCAATTAGTAAATCAAGAGTTAATATAAATGATAATTTGAACACCATAGGAGGATTCCCAATTAGACCATCAGGACAAAACTTCAGAAAACTGCATGCCTGAATACTAAGGTGCAACCAACAATAGGAGGAATGCAAATGAACTTCATCCTCTACCAGCAAAACCAAAAATTAAATATTGAACCACAACTCTCATTTTCCTTTATAAGCCTAACGATTCTTTTCCATATATGTAAGGAAAGCAAATACTCGTTTTTGTTTACAGTTTAGGCTGGGTGTTGTACAGTGACTCACATGGAGCACACCCCAGAGAGAATTCAGAGGGCAATAAACACTGAACACGATAAACCCACAGGATTGTAAGACACGGTTGGAGTTTGCCCATCCTCCAGCTGTCTTGCTGGAGTCTTTTTTTCTCCTTCTATGGGAGAAGCTGTTTAGAGTCAAGCATCATTAAGTCAAAATGCAAAGGAAGGAGAAATGAATATGGGTTACTTGCATTCTGGATGTCACTGAACCACAGTTGGGATAAATTATTATCGTGGTGTAAAAACACACTGTGCATTCCAGGAAGACAAATAATTTGGTGAAGCTGGAGTATGGGTGTGTACCAGAAAGTGACCACAGATGAGGATTCTGAATGTGTATGTGTGTGTGTTGACAGGCTGAGAAAGCATATAGATCTTCAAATTTCATGCTAAGAAGTTGGGACTTTGTCCTGAAGCAGGAATCTCCCAGGAGAGTTGCAGCTACTGTCCAGGAATGTCCCATTATATGCAATGTGGCACATTCTGTGTGATCTTCTCCCCTTTACTGCACAAAGAAGCCCTACCTGCAATCCTGGTAGAGAAGTAAAACCCTTATTCCTTATCAGCAGATCTACAGGGTAACAAAAGGAACACAATGATGGAAGCAGCTCTAATTGAGCTGAAGACCTCTTCCTACCACCAACTGCCTGGAGAGGAAAGGCATACAGTCAATATGAAGACAGGGCAGATGGGCACCAACCCCAAAGCAATGAATTTTTTGTAATAGGAGTGAAAAGAAGACAGGGACCGACGAGGGCTACAAGAATCTCAGGAGGCTTCTCGGAAGAGGTGATGCTTGCTACCCCTGCCAGACTTAAGGCAAACCCTTAAGGGTCCTGAAGAATCAAGTGGCAGTAGGACTGCAGGGGGGACTGTTTCTTCAATAGGGATATAGTGATAGGCAAAATAGACAAGTCTCTGATGTCATGGGCCACCACAGAAGACACAGGGGCCTGGGGGTTTTTTTTGCAGGGCCTTGTTAGGGTGCCTGCATCCAGAGGACTTAGATACCTGCCCCTTTTCAATGGCCTTTACTCGTTTTCCATTTTATGTTTCTGTATATAGAATTGTTTGTTTAAAGTTCATTTTTCAATTTATAAAAGTAATATGTTAGGGCTTCCTAGGTGGCGCAGTGGTTAAGAATCCACCGGCCAATGCAGGGGACACGGGTTTGATCCCTGAACCAGGAAGATCCCACATGCCACAGAACAACTAACTCTGTGCGCCACAACTACAGAGCTTGCGCTCTATAGCCCATGAGCCACAACTATTGAGCCCATGTGCCACAACTACTGAAGCCCACGTGCCTAGAGCCCGTGCTCCGCAACAAGAGAAGCCACGACAACGTGGAGCCCGTGCACCACAACGAAGAGTAGCCCCCGCCCCCGCTCCCCACAACTAGAGAAAGCCCTGTGCAGCAACAAAGACCCAACACAGCCAATAAATAAATAATTTTTTAAAAAGTAATATGTTACATGAAAAAGCAGTAAAAACAGACTAGATACATATAAAGTCTCTTCTCCACCCTCCATCCAGAAATAACCACTGTTTCACATATATCCTTCCAGAAATTTTCCATGCATATATGCACATAGATTCTATATTTTGTGTAAATATTATCATACTATTTTACTTTTTTAAAAAATGCTATAGTGATAGCTCTATAACAATGATACAGGAGGGACCTGACCCATGCAATGTGATGGGAAAAAGGTCTTGCAGCTCTGTTGTAATGCACTTTATATAAAATGGAATACCAATTGTCGATATCAAAGAAAGGTGGGTGCTAGAGAGTAAGGGACGGTAAAGGCCCACCAAGAAATTCCTTGGCTTTACCACGTAGTCATCTCTGCGCGAGAGCACAGAACATTTCATTGTGTGAGTGGACCATAATTTTTAAATCGTACTCTAGTAGTAGATATATAGAGATTGTATGTGGTGATTTTGCCTTCATAAACAATACTGTTTTGAATCTCTGTATACATGTACCTTTGGATACTGAGGCAAAGGAACTGAGAGCATAGAAACCTCCAAGCGAAATCCCTGAGTGGAAGAGAAGGTGCATTTTAAAGGTTGATAAAAATGTTGCCATAAAATGTTGCCAAACCCTCTGCGCAAAAGGTTGATAAAAATGTTGCCATAAAATGTTGCCAAACCGCTCTCCGCAGACATTGTTCCAATTTACAGTCAATGGGAGAGACAATCTGTATATCTTATGATCTCCTTGGAGAAAGTGCTGAGCTATGCCGCCCCAGAACTAGTTCTGCAAGCTTCAGATTCAAGATCAGCCTACCTACTTGACATCAGAATCCCAGCCATACATGCAAGCTCAGCTTTCTATGAGCCTTGGAGGTACCCAAGCAGTTTGCGTGAGTAGTGCAGCTAAACTGGAGTGGGATGGTGCCAGCTACATTAAGAATCATTTTTGTTTTAGCTTTCTGCAGTGTACATAGCTGTTAAAGGATTTTCATCCCAAACCTAGGGAAAATTCTATTGAGAAAGCAAACTCGGAAGAGGAAGGGAGCTGTGAAGGCTAAGTCTGAGCTGCTGTTGTCAGGAAAGCAGACAGAAAGAAACAGGGCAGGGAGGCAAAGTCAGGAAATTGAAGAAGGAACGGTGAGACAGTCCTGCGACCACTTTGGTCTCATGAAAGAAAAGGTTTGGTAGATACTTGCGCGAAAGCCTCTTGAGGATTCAGCAGCAAGGCTGAATGGCAAAGACAAAAGGTGCAGCTCCTTTGCTATTTTTTTCTCATGTTCAAATACTTCTCAGAAACAGAAAGCTTCCTCATCAGTACCATTTGATGTTTATATATATGAATCCTCTTCTAAGTAGATTTGGGGTTTTATATTCATGCTTTTGTGATAAAATAACAGATAATCACCACATTTTCAAACATATAAAAAACATGACTGATAGAAAAATGATAGCATTGGTAATTCAGTTTCATGTTTTGTCGAATATCTTTTTTAAATGCAGTTAATCATATACTAAGTCTTCTCACACTTCATTTATGTTATTGATTAAAATGTAAAAAATGGAAGGAAAAAGACCAAATCCAATTTTTTTATTTTTTGCTAAGAGAATGAGTAAAAATCAATCAGCCATGTTAATATTTCAAACAACTAACAGTTGGAAATTTATTTCTGCTCTTAAAGGAAAGTTTGGGACTCAAATTGTTTTACACATGTGCTATTGATAAAGGACAGAGGCAGAAAAGGTACAACATGCTCTAGAGAAGAATTACACCTTCAGTGAAATAGGAAAAGAATATCTCCTTTGTTGGCCAGTAAGGAAACCACACTTATGACTTTGTAATCATAAACAGCAAAAATATAACACAAATCTGAAGATATATGTATATGTTTATGTGTATAAACGTATGTAGTCTTTTTGTGCTTCAAGTTTTCTGCAAAACTGTATAACGGTGATATGTTTTTAACTTAATCTAAATTGTAAAGCATGTATCAATTATCAGTCATCAAAATGTCTGTTTAATACAGTTTGAGGCAGCACAAGAACAATGGAACAAGAAACATTTTCATTCAGTCTTTTCTGCTTCTACAATTTGTCATGGATACCTGCGTTTTCCCCTAATCATGGTTTCTTGAATTCTGCTTTGATTTAGGATCAGGTATTAGAGAGTTTGGGTTTTGGGATTGTTTATGTGTTCGTTTTTCTTCTTCAATGGCATACAACGTATTCCTGAAAGGCTTTTCAAGGAAACGGGAATCGTCAGTAGTGAGAAGTCCTGTTGCTCAGACCTCCTAGATGATCCCCCGTCTCCCCCCCCACTTTTTCCCCCCCAGGGATGCCTGGGTTCTTCAGGTCTCACCACTTCTCTGTGATGGCAACAGCCTCTCAAAGCTGGGGCCCCTGGGCTCCTGTCCTGACCTTCCTTCCCTCATCCCCACTCCTGCCAGTGGCGTCTTTCTAAAGCAGAAACCTCACTGTGCCACTCTCTTGCTTAAAATCTTTAATTGGCTTTAATTAGCTTCTTACCACCTTCATGATGAAATCCAAATTCCTTAGAAAGCTGCACAAGCCTCTTCGTGACCAGGCTCCGGCCTGCTTTCCAGAGGCCACCACCTGCTCCTGTTTACCCTCTGCTCAGGCCGAGACAGCCCCACACCGTTTCACACGTGGAGGCTTGGTGGGTGTTGTTACTCTCCCTGGACGGTCATCCTCCAGCCTCCATCCTGGAGAACCCGTATTTCATCCTCTAAAATGGTGCTTCTCAGGCCTTCATGAACCTGCTGGGGATCTTGTTAAAACAAGATGCTGCTTCTGCAGGTCTAGGGTGGGGCCTGAGGGTCTGCATTTTTATCAAGTTCCCCGGTCATGCTGAGGCTGCTCAAAACCCATGTTGACAACAAGACTCTAAAACATTGCTGTCATCCCTCCTCCGCGGAAAAACTCCTCCCCTGCAAAGCTGGTCTGCACACAGCTTCCTCTGTCCTCATTTTATTGATATATCCTGGGTATAGAATGTGCACAGATGTCCTTCCACGTCTCACACTATTGTAATTCCTTGGTTACGTGCCAGCCCCTCTCACCACCTGTGGATCATCCAGGGCTGGAACCGTCACTGCTTGTTTCCTTGTATTCTGCGTGCTCACCTTGAGGCAGAATGTGCAGGCATTTCATAAAAGGGTTTTTAGTAGAAATTAGCAGAGATTTTTAAAGTGCCTGGATGACCATCTGACACAGCGTTGTGAAAGATGTCTTTGCTGGATCAGAAGGTTAAACTAAATTTCCAGGTCTCAAAATCATGTTTTGTTTTGTTTTTTTAATATTTCTACCACTGTCTCCAGTAGGGAGGCGCGTGGAGTGAGGAAGGGAAGGCCTAGATCTACTTGATTTCTATTCTTTTAACCAGCGTGGAAGTCTAGAGGCTGGCTAGGAGTTTGAAGAGCCCAGACCTGCTAGACAGTACGAGGAGTTGATTATCTCTGTGGCCTTGAGGCTGACTTCACCACCCCCCGCCCCTTCTGCCCCCCTCCCCCACCTCTGCTGCACAGCACAGCCTTGCCTGTTTCCAGACACTTGCCCTTGCACAGAAGAATGAAGGAAAGCCCAGGCACAATGAATAATGTCCAGCAGAGCACCTGGGCAAGGAGTGGCCCATCAAAGACATTTGCAGGTCTCAGCTGAAAGAGCATTAGTAGAAACAAGCAGCATCTGCCCAAGGTTTCTTCCATCGTGTCACGAAGAGGGAAGGATGGGCCAGCCGTGACCATCTCAACCATGGTAACCAATGGCCCTGAAAGTTGGTCAATGGCCTATCAGGACCACAGAGATAACAACTGCAGCACAGTAGTTCTTAGTGTTGAAGGTATGTAAGAATCACCTGGGAAGTGATAGTTATAAAATGTGAGCACCGGAGGCCCCATCCCAGACCAACTAATTCAGAATCTCTGGGGGTGGGCCCAAGGAGTCAGTAGTTTTTCAAACTCTCTAGTGATGATAATGTGAAGCCAGTGTTGACAGCCACTGATAGAGGGTGTCACCTCATTGGATGCTTGAAGTGCCCCACAGGGGCCTCAGAATTGAACATCTAGCATCAGCTTAAGCACCCAACTAACTGGCCTCTGAGTCTTACCCATCATAGGCCAGATGAAACCAATCCAAGACGTTTTGCCTTCTTCCTCGTGCAGCAGGCACTTGTGATGCTACCACTGAGAATTTCTTTGCACCCACATCATTCAACTTCCATTAAGAAATTGGTAAGTTGAGAGAGAACGAGAGCCGCCAAGTGAAGGAAGCTGAATTCATTTGGAACAGAAAGTTCCAAATCCCCCAAATTCCCTTTTTACTGTCTTAATAACCTACCTTGCTTCCCTTGTCTTCCACCTGCACCCTGTCTGCACAAATCCACCAGTCACGGTGGTGAGCTCATGACGTCTGGTAGGAGGTCAGATGTGAACTTGATTGACGGGCAAGTCAGGTGGGGTCACATTGGTTGCATCTGAAGGTACCATGTGGACGTTTCAAGATGGTGGGATTTGGTTACATTTATAAGCACGGAACTCCTCCAGTGTTGGCAGTCATGCTACCAAATGTGAAAGGGCCTTCGTGGCAGGGACTTCAGACATTTCAGTTGAATCTGGATCAGAGCTCCTCAGTTTTTTTTAATGAAATATTTCAGGACTTACAATATTAAGTATAATATTAACATAATGAATACTCATGTACCCCGTATACAAAAGAAACAAAACCTAGCACATATAATCACGATACCTTGGGTACCCTTTCCTATCCTCTTTCTCCCATTCTCTCCTGAGGTAACTGTTATCTTAAATTTGATGTTTGTGATTCTCAGCCTAGTTTCATGTTTTATGTTCATTATTCCAAAGTATGTTTTTATTACGCAGTTTTGTTTTTGCATGTTTTCAGGTATATAAATGACATTATACACTATGCATATTATGCGTTTTCAAACCTTATATACAAATGGTATCATATTATGTATCCTTATGAAGGAATGTGTCTCTCCAAATTATATTGAGATGAATCCATATTGATTAACGTAAATGTGTTACTTTTAAATCGCTGTATAGCACGCCATGGTGGGAATATACCCCAATTGAGGTTTACATTTCGCTGTTGATGAATATTTGGGTTGTTTCCAATTTCTTGCTGTCACAAACAGCACAACAAGGAGCTCTCCTATACGTCTCCTTATACAAACGTGGGGGAGTATCTCTAGGATGTTTCTGTAAGAGTGAGATTTCTGGGACGTAGGGAATGCACATCTTCGGCTTTTCTAGACATTACCGAATAACACCAACCAGAAGAACGTGAGCATTTCTATTGCTCACATCCTGTCAACACTGATATCGTTCAATGTTTAGGTAGACAATTTTAACCGGTGTGTTTTTCCCTAAAAATCCTGCAGGGGGCAGCATACCCTGGTGATTCCTGCTGTTTCTGCTGCTCTCCAGTTCATGGGTCCCGTCCCTCTTCACTCCTTGAAATCTTTTGACCTTCTCTAAGTTAGTTACTCCTCAGCACGCTCTCTTTCTTACCTCCGTGAGCTCCCTGGCGATATCTTACGAGAGTCGACAAATATAAGACTATCTGAAAGCTGAAAGCTCCCTCCCACTTTTCAGTCCACATTCCTGGCACATGTCTGTCTCCTAGCAGGATGGGAGGGAAATAGAGACAAGTCAGTCTTGAATTAAAATACTTGTTCCAGTTCAAAGTAGCATAAGAGAGGATGTGAGCGGACAGCAAAGCCTTCCACCCTTCTGAAGCAGTGGTATGTAACCTACTTGGAAGGCATTGCACACTGTCAGAAACCCCTTATATAAATTGGAAAATTACTGAGAAGTAGGGAAAAATATTGCAGAGCAGTGGTGGCTTTGTTTTTCTTCTGGAATAGAAGATATTTACTCCTTTGCCTTCTTAGTTATATTGTTCCTGGTTCCCTAAGAAAGAAAAAGTGTCCAGTTTCAATACACCTCCTCAGATTTCTCTCATGTGTACGGAGCTGAAGTCTCCACACGTCCAGAGTTCCATAGTGGGAATGCAGCCTTCAAAGATGCATTCCTTTCAACAAAGCAGATGTGAAATGGAGCTGCGCTTAAAGATGGAAAATGGCTGCCTTAGGAGAGAGTTCATTGCTAGTACTTTCAAAGCTGTCCTACCGTCACCCCTCTGCTGTAAGTACATTTTCCTTCCTGGAACCGGATTTGTAAATGTCAGTAGTTTAAAATGAATGAATGAATGAATGATAAAATTGTATTACTGTCCTTAAGGGGAAAGTAGGCAAATAAACATGATTTGCTTTTGTTATTAAATCTTTTCCCCCTCCATTATCATAGATCAAACTTTCTCCAAATGGAATCTATCAAATACTCTTAGCAAGATGTTAATAGGTGTTCTGGGGAGTAAAATTTATGTCAGTAAAAATGTTAGGTTGAAGAATGTTTTTAAAGGTTTCTCTAATGCAAAACTTTCGTAGAGTCCTTTATTTGCTGATGTGGATTACAAATCTCTAAGGCGAGACTTACATACATTCTGTGTCTCTTAAGTGGTTTGACCACAGTTCCCTTTTTCATGAAACACCTGACAGGATTAGAGTTTAGAAGACACACTTTGGAAAATGCAAGGATAGATATTCTAAGGTTGGCTACACCGTCATCCCAAATCACTGAAACCAAAAATTCACAAGACCCAATTATATGTTATCCTTGACTGAAATTCTTTCATGATAGAATATCTGTCTTGACATGTTGGTTGGCATACACATTGCTTCTGTGTTGAATGTTATTGTGGAAATATTTGAGGGCAGCCTAATTTTTGCTTCCTTGTCTGTGACTTGTTTTTTTCTGCTTCAGTGCCTGAGGAATGTCTGTATTCTTGAACTTCAATTATTCATTCAGGGATATGTTGTAATGTTGAGCATTCTGTTATCAATAGGTCCTAGAACATGGTATATTCTTTCAGTCTGTAGGCTTCTTTGTCTTGAGTGATACTTCCTTATATGATATTTGCGAATACTTTTCCTGTTCCCTTTATTGGATTCTTTTCTTCACGGAACCTCAATTATGTTAAGTGCTTTGGAACACGAATCTATTACCTTCTAATTCCTCTGCTCCCCTTGTATTTACAAGCCTTTCTTCTAGGTCAGTGATTTTATTTGCAGCCATGTTTATTTCATTCCTTGCTATGTCACCTTTACTTATTGTTCTATAATATTGTTTTCATCCTCAACCCCTTTAATTCTGTAACCTTCCTGTTGTTCTATCATCTCATCTTTGAGCTCATATTTTTCTGAGTGCGTGTTCTCATTAATTTGATTCATAGTACGAAGCGCTTGTGAGGAATTTTGTTTTGTGCTTTGGATTATGTTTTCTTTAAGAGTGAGGGTTTTATCATTCCTCTGCATGCTCTGTTCCTTTCTTTGAAGGGTTGGCTGGTTCTGTTTGTTTCTGTTTGGGAGCGTTGCCTTAGTATGTTTGGATTTTTGTCGCTGTTTTGTTCCCCCATCTTGTTCTATCCAGACCTTCTCTTTGTTCTGACCTAGTGTACATGACTTCTCCTTGACTCCATTTCCAGACTCTCACTTGTTTCCCTGCTGAGCTGTGGTTTGAGAACTTGGTATTGAATACCACCCACTTTCCTGTAGACTGAAGGGAAGCTGTGTGACATCTGTGTGAAGTCCTGGATTCTGCTCTCTCCTCTGCGATTCAATAGGCATTTTGAACGAAGTTTTCACCCCTCCCTACAATCAGGGCTCATATCCACCCTGAAAGAGAACACTCTGGGATTTTTTTCTACAATCATTCAACACATGTTTATTGAGTACCTATTCTCTGCTAGGCACTATTCTAATCTAGGCGTTGGGAACAAATGAGACAAAAATCCCCTCTCCCATGAGTTTACATTCATTGTAGTATCTTTACTGATACACTGTGGTATCCAGAAGAAGCTGCCTACGTCTTCCTAATAGACATTCCACCACCCCTCAGTCAAAAGAGGGGAAAAAAATAAGGATGGTCCTTCAGTTCAATTTTCTCTAGACTTGAGGGCAATAATGAAGGCTTAAGATTCATCAAATTATCTGATGAGCTTCAGAGGGGCAGGGAGGAAGGTCAGGGTTAGGAGCGGCACTGTGTGGCTCCAGAATCTTCTCTTTTCTTGGCGTGCATTTTGCATGTGTGTTTTGTTTTGTTTTGGTGTCCATACTATTAAGGGGCACTCCTTGGTAGCTGGTTTATTGTTTGGAAGGAGGGAGCTAGTGTTTCTTGGGGTTGGCATTCACTTTTTTTAGTTGTGAGAGAAAAGGGGAAGATTCTATGACCTGTTTTCACTCTGTCACCTTCAGCTGCGGGCCTCAACTTGTTCCCTTAATTCTAACGAAATATCCTACCTGTGTTCTGCAGATGTAAAATTACCATGAATGGCTCCTTCCTCGTAATTATTCAAGGGCTGTAAGACTCCGATGAAAACAAACAAACAAAAAAACTCAAGCTGAAGTGGTTTGATTGGGTTGGGTGCCAGCTCCTCTTGGCTCAAAAACATTTCAAAGACTTGAGAGCACTTCGGAGAAGTTGGTTATTCTCATCCTTGGACACTAAAAAACGGATTCCTTCATATCTAGGAAACACATCTGTCAGAAGAGTTCTTCAATTTTGTGATACCTTACGCTCAAGATTTTTCTTGCACAATCCCATAAGAATCCAGTCTCTTCTGAATACGCCAAATGCCTACACAGATAGTGGCAGGCAGAGACAGGAAGTGAGAATAAATACCTATCTCTAGGCTTCTTCTAAGATACGGGCTCTGGGTTAGCATGAAAAACCCCAAGTACCTAGACCTATTTGCTGAACCTAGACAATCAAAGAAACAACCAAACATGTGTGCCTTGTATTGTGTACTGTAAGAGACTGAGCATTACCTGCAAATGTCTCCCAGATAAATCATACTTAATTCAGATTATGAAGAGAATATTTGATAAATGCTATACTTATAAGGGAATTTGAATGGCATTAGATTGCGTTTTCTTGTGTTACTACTGTGCCTCTAAAGTAATTTCCCCCACCCAGAAATGTAATTCTCAGCCAGTTGCCTTGAAAGCTGGTTACCTTGGAGATGATTACCAGTACTATGATGACCTATTTAGAGGAATTTCTGCATTGCCAGAAAACAAATAACCATAGAGATAGCCTTACAAAGGAATGATGCTTTCTCTCTGGATGTGCCTTTACAAACTAATGCCGTGGATGTGAGGTAGCATGTGTGTTTGTGTGTGTGTGGATCTGTTCATAATTAGGATTTCTGGATGTTTTTGTGGAATGGCAGTTGTCCTTAAGCACTTTAAGAGCAAAGAAGGCAGTAAAAACAGGAGCAAGAATAAGCATATAGACATCTTCCCCGCTCCTGCAATTTGAAATGCATGGCCATGGTTGTATTGATTTCTCAGCAGTGTTAACATAGTTTCCATTTGCCCAGTTTCTTTTTCTTGCTTAGGCTGTATTTTTTGAGGATTTTTCTAGGGGTGCTGGAGTGTGGGTGACAGGTGGTTGGTGAGGATGGATTTTTACATACCAATTGACTGACCGTTAATGGTTCCCAAATAAACTTGACAGCTGCTATTTTGATTTCCTCAGAATTATGCCACAAAGTCTACATTCTAATCTCTATTTGGTCTCCCATTTTTCTGTGAAACTAGTGTCTGTGATTATAGGTAGATTGGACTTTTTAAGTTTTTAAGTTTGTGTTGCTCATTAATCATTGTACTGTCCATTAATGCTTCAGCTGCCTTTTTTTGTGCGGGGGGAAGAAATTTTTGATACTACTTTAATATGGACCTTAAAAAATTCCAGTGATAAATAGTAAACCTTTATTATGATCAAAGATGCAGGAAAAAATAACATAAACCAAGCATTACCCAAAATAGGACCAATAGACCTAAATTTCCAAATTTAATATTTGTTTTTAGGTTTTCAGGTGAAAACTCACTCGTTGTAGCTTCTTCCAAGGTTATAGCAACGTGTCCATATTTCCCACCATCTTCTCAGGTCATCTTGCAAAGCACTGGACGCATAATGAATGTCCAATAAACCTGACTCATATAATTTGCCCTTCAACAACTTCCAAAGCCTTTTTACATTCCGACTCAGTTTTCATCTGCTCATGTTCACAGTGGCCTCCAGCAAGATTATGTAGGACTCTCCCTGCTTTTTAAGCAATATCCAGTGAGCCTGTTTTCAGAGAAGTTCTTGAGTCAAGGTCAGTTAACTCATTCAGGCACTATTTTCAATTTCTGTACCGTAGACCTGTCCTTATGCCTGAAATCACATCACTGTGAACTGAGTGCAAATATCAAATTCATATTAGTTACCTAATTAAATTCTTTGAACTGTTCTGACTGCCATGTTGAAAATGCCAGTGTAAGAAAATTTTCTTCATTTGACTAAATCTAACTCTTTCAATTAATAATTCTGTAGCTAAATTTTAACTCCTAAGATCTAGCACACTATATTCAAACTGATCTTGTAAAGTGTTGACTTCCCTGCATCTAACAGAGCTGTTAGGAACGATTTTACCGAAAAAGCATTAGCGTTGCTTATTGGCATATGGCCTTTGACTTATTTATGCCATGTCCTAAAAGAGGCATGAAAAATACAGAGAAACTTTCCATTTTATTCTGAGCCCATAAATGGTCTTAGAACATAATGTCTGCCCTCTTATTCGTTTATTCAATAAAGATATTTAACTGTCCCTTTCAAATGGCCTTCAGATGAAGTAACGAGTTGTGAGTTGTTTGAAGTAGCTGCACACCCAGCATTGCTTGGTTAGAATTCACCATTCTTGAACCTAGGCTTGCATCCGAATCATCCAGAATATTTCCAACAGGATTCAAAATCAGACCTCTGACTCTACCCAGCACAATGCCACTGAATTAACTCGCTCTGCCTTCTCTTGGATGGGCTTTCAAGGCAAATCACGAGCTCGCGTTAGACTGTTTTGTGTCTAATCTTCACTCCTAGAGATGACAGTTCTTAGCGTTTAACACTCGCCATCCTTCCCACCCTGACGCTAAACTGGGAAGCATGTTCTAACCTCCTCCGTACCGCAGGCGGTTATTCAAGGGGAAAACCGTATTTCACGGCCTTTTGCTAGATAAACTTGCTTTACAAACAGGGCGCAATTTTCTGAAGGATGACGTGGAATAGCTTTTCTCCAAAGAGAGTTCGTGACTTTATTCCCTCTGCTGTAAGAAACCTCATGTCCTACATTGCTAGTGATCCAACGCAAATCATGGGATTAACTCACTACAATTATTCCAGCTGGTAATTCCTGTCAAGTTCTATTCCATCTGGAACAGCACCTGTTAGAGTGTTTCTGATGAGAAGCTCGGGGAAAGGGTTATTGAGGAAACGGGCTGTTTTCACCAAGTTCCATTTGCCATTCTTTAGTGGATGATGGTCCTCCTTGCTGACGATTGTAAGAGGAGTAGCTGCTTTCAAATGGAGAGCCAATGCGTTTCCATGAAGAAATGATAAAGAGCTGAGCCTAATTACAGAGGTATACGGTAGGGGCATGAAGAGGAGGCGTGTCAGGCATGTGGCCCCAAAGAGGGATGAAACACAATGTATTCAAGGTGCTGAAAGGGCGGTGGGGCTGGAGCAGCAGGGGAGCATCCTGAGAGATGCAACTGAAGAGGTAGGTACGAGCCAGATCACTCAGTGTCTGTTCGTCTAGTTAAGAAATGGTGAGATAAAATATAAAGAGTGATGAGTATAGTGTCTGCTAAGAATTTTTTTTAATTGAAAAGAATATGCAGTACAGGCCTTAGATGTGGGCAAGAAGGGACCTTGCCCTGGATCCCAGAATTTTTGTTTTTGTTTTTGTTTTTGCTGCATTGGGTCTTCCTTGCTGCACGTGGGCCTTCTGTAGTTGCGGAGAGCAAGGGCTACTCTTCATTGCAGTGCACAGGCTTCTTATTGCGGTGGCTTCTCTTGTTGCGGAGCACGGGCTCTAGGCACGCGGGCTTCAGGAGTTGCAGCATGTGGGCTCAGTAGTTGTGGCTCGTGGGCTCTAGAGCGCAGGCTCCGTAGTTGTGGTGCACAGGCTCAGTCACGCCTCGGCATGTGGGATCCTCCAGGACCAGGGATGGAACCCACGTTCCCTGAATTGGCAGGTGGATTCTTAACCGCTGTGCTACCAGGGAAGCCCCAAACCCAGAGTTTAGAGAGCCTATACTGTAGTCCCCCTCTATCTACACTTCCAGGGGATGAAGAATCTTCAAGACCAAAAGAACATGCTCATCTAGGGGCTGCACCCAACTCTCCATTCTAGACTGGGCTCTGGGTACCTGAGATTCAATGTTCCCTGCCAAAAATGCTCTCAAGTTTATTCACAAGGTCTTTGAAGATGTGTCTCCCAAATATGACCACCTGAAGGCACGTGCATACCCCACGGCCAAGGGATGGCTAAGAAATCGTTTTGGGGGTACTGGTGAAGGACACTTGGACAGGCAGGCTGGGGCGTCCCCAGAGGTGTGTGTGAAACTTCATACGGTGTGCGTGGGAGTTTAGCGAGGAGAAAAAGGGGGCCGTTTCCATTGCTGAACCCCAAGGGGTCTGAGCGTTCTTGATTAAAGCTGGATTTCCTGGTTATTATGAATGTTTATTGTTAAGATGTGAGAATAGAAACTATCAATTTTAACCGTTTGTGCTTTCGTTTATAACGTTTAACAATTTAGCCATATGGTATATGGACTTGCATATCACACAGAATTCCATTTCATTTAAACCATCTTAAGATGTGTGGGTTGCCTATTTATGAAAACCACATTAGGGTAACCACGAAATTCCATTATGCTCAGGAAGACTGGAAAAGGCCAAGGGAAAAAAACAAGCTCAAAGAAAGATTATCTAGTGACCTCTTTCCTTCTCTACACAAGCATAAACACCATCCAAATATCATGGCACTGGTGTTTTGTGAAATTGTACATCTATATGTGGAGGTGGAAGGAAAAGAGGACATAAGAGCTGGTGATTTTTAGAACAAACAAAAGGTTACTTCTCTCTGTGACGTTCATTTGGACTCCCTACCTGTAGAGGCTTGAATTCCAACACAGCATTTCCAACCGAGTGAAGGGTGTCCATCTGCTCTGAAGTCCTCTCACAGCCATTGCTTTAGTAAGAAAAGCTATGCTTTCTTATGCTATCTTTCCTACCACAAAAGATGTGAGTTGATTTAAACTTCACTTTTCAGGAATTTTCTGTCTTCTCCTGCCAACCAAATGTGAGCTCTCTGAAGAACCAGCTGGGTTCTGTAGTTTTCTCTATCCCCTCAGTCTCTTCCCTAAGACTTGCTCAGCAGATCTTTATACCTCACTGACTGATGCCGTCATTTAGCAAATGTGTACTGGATTCAAGCACGAGGATGCAGGATTGACCACGACACTGGCTGAAAGATGAATGCCTGGCGTGTAATAGGCAGCCAGTAGGTGAGAGACTGAGCAGGTGAATTAATAAATGAATGCGTGAGTCAGCGAGGGAATGACGTCTGGGCCACAGAACTAAGGAGTAGTATCAGGAAAAATGGAACAACCACGTAAGTTGTATTAAACCAAAAGTCGTCAAAGTGAAAGATGTCAGCCGGTAGAATATCTGTGATTCAAGAAGATGGAAAACGTGGGGAAAATAAGAGCAGCGCTAACATTTATACCTCTGGGCCACCTCTGGGGCTATTTATTGTGTGGCTCTGGAATCTTGCAAAGAATTAAACCGCTCCTTAGAAATCAAATTTTCTATATAAAGAATTTGACTAACTCTAACACCCCAACTCTCATTTCTCCCAGATTTAGGGATGAAGAATCTTCGCTGATGTCAATTCCAAAGAAATCAGTGTTGTACAATAACATTATTGTGAGTTTTTTACTGAGATCTGAAATACGGATATGCGGTGATTGACTTTAATCACAAATTTGCTTCATAAAAAGCACTAAAATCACCACAGAATTATATTACTTCTTGTCATTTTCTTATATGCAGTATAATATTGAAGTCATAGTTTATTTTTATTTCCTCCTTACAATATTGTAAGAAAACCAGATTACCAAGGTAGAAGTTGATCTCTCTTGCAAAGCTACTTATCTTCTTGACGTGCAGAGCACCAGCTGATTTCAAAGAGTTTCACAGCTTTATAAAATAGAACCATATTTGGGCATCAATGAACCAAACTGAAATATCTCTCTAGAAGGATAAAAGAAATCAACATTCAAATAAAGAAACTTAATAACAAGCCAACCAGGGTGTTCAAAATTTTGAGTCTTTTTAAAATAGGGCATGCATTATTCATGCTGTAAAACCTCAAACCAAAGGTGGAAAGTATGAGTTATCAGCAATATTATGAGTCTTAAAAACCAAAATCTCCTTTTGAGAAGAAAATGAAAGCCACCTTGTTCATACTCTTTCAGGTCCACAGGCTTAACAATGTCACTTAAAGGCAGGAGGGGGACAGCAAGGAGAGAAAACTTCCTGAGATCATAAATTCATTTCCTTTTTCAAGCAGGGAAAGAAGCAGTGAGACATTTCCAGCACAGAAAACATAGGGGCCGTTCCCCTACTCCCTAGGAGATAGACCCAGACCCTTGACAAGTTCTAGAAGCAGTTCAAAGTGAGGACATGGAGAGAGATTCCTCCACTCCCTATGGAAACATTTCCAAATCTCTCCCTCCATTATCCTAAGACAGTCTCAGTCCATAAACTTTCTAATGTTTGGACAGCATGTCTAGAAGACCCGTAGGTATTTTAAAGCAAGTACATGCAAGGAATAGAGAGTTAATGAGAGTGAAATCAATTCTGGCTGAACCAATCTGAGAACTGGATGAGCCTGAAGCAACCGCATCACATTCACATCATGTGTAAGAGCACCTCTGTCTCACATTGTTTTTATTTTGAACTCATACTGAATTGCCTGGAACCCTCCTCTATGTGGATAAGGAGTAGAGTCCATTTATTGTCATATTTCCCATGCTTAAATCCCAGCAATGCTGTCCAGTAACAATGTATCCGGTGTTACCAGTGTTATCTCAAGTAGAAATGTCTCATAATTGTAAAAAAAAAAAAAAAAAGAAGAAGAAGAAGAAAAGAAAAAGAAAAAGAAAAAAGAAAGAAAACAAATATCTTACTAGTGATCTTTCATCTGGCATAAATAAGAGGCTAAGCCCAAATGTCCAAAAAAGAAAAAGTAAAGTCAAAATTGCTGTTTGCAATTTTGTTTGCTTTGCTGACTCCTTTGACTGTTTTTGTTTTTTGAATCAGCTCATACAAACAGTTTATAGTTGGTCATTCCATGAAACTCTTTGTAGTCATCCAGAAAGAATCAAACATAATTACTACCGTTCCTACTCTCATGTGTTTGCCCTTCCCGAAAGATTTTCCAAAGTTCAGGAAGAAAAGAGTTGAATTATAGATGAAGTTCACCTTCAATACTGAAAAGGAAGGATTTGGGTTTTGCCAACACGGTGAACTTCCTCTACCAAGGATAGAGCTCACACCCTCACACTGTTCTCTTACTTGCCCATAAATGCATCACATCTGGAAGCTCTTTCTTTGCTGTAGTCCTGTTCCATAGGTTTTGTACATGCATTCCTATACTTTTAGTCAAGAGGCTGGCAGTCACGTACAGTCCATTCTGGCAACAACAGAAATGATTGTGGCTTCCTCTACCATGACCAAAAATGCTTTCTATTTAATTCATGACAATAGCATTTTGCTATTGTTTTTGTCTCCTCAAAGCACTCTGCCACCATTAATGAACTAAATCAGCCTTTGCTATTTTACAATGTCTCACTAAAATGAGGTTGCTTTTCTCTGTGGCAGTCACTTATATAATGTTGTTTTCTTCTAGCAAAGGCAGCACTTAACTAATGTAAATTCATTTTTAAATTGTGGGCTCAGAGGAAATTTTTCCCAGAATTTATTTTTAATGCTGCATCCTTACTATAACATTACAGGGAGCATTTCAAACTATAAAGACACATAAGTTCTTCAATGTAGTCTTCTCTAAGTACTTGTAAATTATTTATAAAGACCCTCCTCAAGTAAATGTGCTATAACTGCCAGTGATAGAAATGGAAATTGTCTGCTCTGTAAACCCTATTACTATTTAATTATTTGTATACTGTTTAATGATTGGCTTACTGATGAAATACTCCATCAGTGTACAAGAAAAACCTGCAGTTGGCAAGGAAACTCTAAATCCTAAATCTGCCATGTTTTAACTCTGCTGTCTCTGCTACTGCTAGACCATTTTAAAATATATATATATATTGATATGGCAGTTTAATTCAATGATAATTAGAGGGACTTTCCTGGTGGCGCAGTGGTTAAGAATCCGCCTGCCAATGCAGAGGACATGGGTTCGCGCCCTGGTCTGGGAAGATCCCAACTAAGCCCGTGCACCACAACTACTGAGCCCGTGTTATGCAACTACTGAAGCCTACACACCTAGAGCCCTTGCTCCACAACAAGAGAAGCCACCGCACTAAGAAGCCCATGTACAGCATCGAAGAGTAGCCCCTGTTCACTATAGAAAGCCCGTGCACAGCAACGAAGACCCAATGCCACCAAAAAAAAGATAATTAGATTTATCTGTCTACTCTAAGATACACAAACACATACTTTTCTGCCTTCCTCTAGGAAAGCAGAAAAGTATATGTACTCATGTCATGGACCACTTTATACAAGCGCTTAAGGGCTCATTCCTAGGAATTTCTCTCTGAAAGGAATGTCTCTCTGAAAATAAGTATATGTGCACTTTCAAGTTTAGACAGAGATGGAATCCTCGAGACTCTAGGTTGAGAAACCCTATAAACGTTGGTTGGTTACCTCCCAATTTCTATTCCCAGCATTCTTGGTAAGAGCCTTCTAATTCCTGTTTGAGGAACACCCGTATTCTTCTATTCTTAGCCTTGTACTTAGACTAGAGTTGCACCTACCCCCAACTCCAAAGGTGGGATTCCTGGTCCTCCTGACTGGTTTGGGGATGAATACATGACCCAGACTAAGCCAGCCTAGCTCTTCACATCATCTTTACCACAGGGTTGGCGTTTCATCTATGTTTGTCCAATCAGAGTGAACTTGGGACTTTCCCTGGGAATTCTGAGGTA
This sequence comes from Hippopotamus amphibius kiboko, assembly GCF_030028045.1. Lineage (NCBI taxonomy): Eukaryota > Metazoa > Chordata > Mammalia > Artiodactyla > Hippopotamidae > Hippopotamus > Hippopotamus amphibius. The sequence continues at coordinate 38,940,271 of NC_080192.1, read as the reverse complement.
GACTCTTTCCTTTGGGTGGTATCATGTGATGATATGAGACTTGAAGCTGGTACAGTCATTTATACCCTTAAGAGAAAAGCTTAGGATATCTTGGGGAGGCCACCATGTGGAATTTGTGAAGGGATCCGTAGAAAACAGTAGAGACACTGGCAAGCCTGGGACCCTGATATTGTTGAATCTGTATTAAATAGGGAACAGACTGAACTGCTGTAACAAAGAGGCTCCAAAGGATAGAACTGCTGTTTGAAATGCTTTATATCCCTCGTGTCCATAGGTGGGAGGGTGGGCAAGACTGGTAGGCAGTTTCGGGCTGTGAGGTCATTTAGGGACCCAAGATCTTCCTATCTTGTTGTCCTGTCCCCCCTGAGTACTCACTTAATGTTGCAAGGTAAAAGCTGGTTCACTGCTCTCCCATCACATCCATGTTTTAGTTGCAATAAAAAAGAAAAGAAAATTGAAGGGCATGAAGTTTATTTTAAGGCAGGATTTATCCATTTTATCTCTGTTGCTATTTTGGAGGGAGGTGGTGATTCTTTTTTATATATATGTAAGTGTATTCATTTTTATTTTTTGGCTGTGTTGGGTCTCCGTTGCTGCACGCAGGCTCTCTCTAGTTGTGATGAGCAGGGGCTACTCTTCCTTGCAGTTTGCGGGCTTCTCATTGTGGTGGCTTCTCTTGTTGCAGAGCATAGGCTGTAGGCATGTGGGCTTCAGTAGTTGCAGCATGAGGGCTCATTAGTTGTGGCTTGTGGGCTCTAGACCGCAGACTCAGTAGTTGTGGCGCACGGGCTTAGTTGCTCCGTGGTGTGTGGGAATCTTCCTGGACCAGGGATTAAACCCATGTCCCCTGCATTGGCAGGTGGATTCTAAACCACTGCACCACCAGGGAAGTCCCAGAGGTGATGATTCTTTACTGTTAAGAGTTGTCCTGTACATTGTAGAATGTTTAACAGAATCCCTGGCCTCTACCCACTCAATGCCCAAATCACCCCCCAAGTGATGACAATCAAAAATGTCTCCAGACATTGAAAAATGTCTGCAGACACTTCAGAATGCCTGGGGGATGAAATAGCCCCCCACTGAAAGCCACTGTAAAGATATTGTGGCGTGTACACACATCACTTCCAATAGCCAAAGATACTTATTTGGCCATCCTGAGTTGTAAGAGAGTCTGGGGGAAATATTTCTAGCTGGATGAAATGGTGCCCAGGTAAAATGTAGGAGCTTTATTGCTAAGAAGAAGGGGGAGGGAATTCCCCGGCTGCCCAGTGGTTAGGGCTTCACGCTTTCACTGCCAAGGGCACGGGTTCAATCCCTGGTTGGGGAACTAACAGCCCTCAAGCCACACCATGTGGCCAAAAATAAATAAATAAACTTCATACATCTTTTTCAACTAAAAAAGGAAAAGAAGGGGAGAAAGGATTTTAGGGGACAATTAATCTTCGTCACACAACCCTACTTCTGGACTTTTCCACCACATAATTTAATAAGCTACCTTTACAGTTTACACCATTTTGAAATGAGTTTTCCAATGCTTGAAATTTGGGATCTTACTTGATAAAAGTACTACTTTCCTCTTCCAACACTATAAGTTGAAATTTACTGAACATTATCCACAGGGGGAAAAGAAGATGAAAGGAAAGATACCTAAAGTTACTCAGAGCGGGGTACTGGCTCAGAAGGGATTACATGAAACAGCTGAAACTGGGCTGTTTCTTATCAAGTCTTTGGTTGAAACAGAAAGGCCATGGTTACGAGGGCCCACGGTCACTGTGGTAGTTAAGAAAGAAGACAGTATAATTATGCAAAATTGTCAAGATGAAAACTGCAGGCATCTTGCATTATTCAGCTTTGAACTGCTGCTTTCTAGTTCTCATTGTAAATACAAAAAAAGCCTTTAGTGGCTCCTTTATATCTCACACAAAAGGATCATTGCTTACTGCCAGCTGTTTTGCAATTATATTTCTATGAAGTCAGCATAATTTGACATTAGAACTGCCTAAGGGAAGAAGGGGGTGACAATGTCCGTGGGTATTAGGGTATGGAATAGGAATAGACGGAGTCCCCTTGCTGCAAGGAGACGGTCTTCCCAGAGTTCATCCTAAAGCCAGCAGTTGTGAATTCAAAACACATTTTCCCACAAGAATATTGTTTTTATGTTATTAGATAACCACAGAAGTCCTCCAATACCAGAAAAGAAAGAGATGCCTGCTTTGCAATAGTACAAAAGAAAATGCTGCAGGGCAGAGAAAGGTTTGTCTGAAGGTTCTGACTGAGAAAATCATCGGTAAAATCTTCAGGAAAGAGGTGACTTTTAAACCACACTTACAATGGGAAAAGAAAGAAAGGGCGTTTCGGGCTAACGGACAGGCAGTTCAGAGACAGGGCATTTTCAATTCTCTGTGAGGACGAGTGAGTATCAACCGGGCGTGGAGCACAGGGTTTGTAGAAATGAGATGAGGAAGTTAAGATGGAGCTGTGAATGCCATGGTAGAGTTTGGAATTTTTTTTTATGTTGGGAAGTCATTAAAGGCTTTTAATGAGGGAGCTGGTTTGATCACATGGCGTTTAAGAATTATAGGAAGACTAGTTTGAAGTTGAGAGCATGGTCACAAGAGAGACTGGATTTCTGCTCTTGAGATGTGGCAACAAGTTAGAAAGAGAGAACCAACAAGAGTGACAAGGTGAAGGTAAATTGGCAGGATGTGGTGGCTCGCTGTTCACGGGAGGTGGAGAAGAAGGACTCAGCGATGACCCCAGATCAGGCTGGACTCATGACACAGGAACAGGCCTGCAGGGGAGGTAATGAGCTCGGTACGTTTTTGTCCCAAGGATAAAAGAGCAGAGGTAGTTACAGTTATGACCTTATAGTACAGCATGTGGGCTGCAGTTATGTTTCCGCAAAGGTCACCCAACATTGTGTCCCTATAATTGAAGGAAAACAACTTACTGAATTTTATACTTAGTTTCAAAGTCTTCCTCCAAGGTTACTCTATATCCTTTTTGGGGAATGTATCTCTACATGTTGAAACTGTGCCAGGGACACCAGTGTTGGTGAAAACATTGCATTCCAGTGCCAGACCCTGTGGCCAGAAGCTTTGTTTAACTGAGGTAGCAGTAATATTGGAAGCATAAGGTTGTACTGCAGGGTGTCTGAAAAAAGTAGCATAGAGAAAAATTCTATGAAATGTGTGCTAAAATCATATCAAATGTGATGAAACTGAAAAAATATGTCCTTGAGAGTCTTGGGACAGATGAAGGGAGAGGAGAAAAAGGAGAGTTTAGTGGGAAGAGTGCCACGTTAGTCTGGAGCGAGAGAGCGAGAGATACAAATAGGGCTGCTATAACAGAATCCTACAGATTGGGTGGCTTAAACAACAAGCATTTATTTCTCACAGTTCTAGAGGCTGAAAGTCAGAGATCAGGGTACCAGCATAGTCAGGTTCTTAAGGAATGCTCTCTTCCTGGTTTACAACTGGTTCCTCGTGGTATCCTCACATGGCAGAGAGAAAGAAAGATCATCTCTCTCATGTCTCTTCTTACAAGGCTCCACCCTCATGACCTAACTACTTCCCAAAGACCCCCACCTCCTAATACTGTTACACTGGGGGTTAGGATTTTAACATATAAATTTGGGGGGTGGGGGGGACACAAACATTTAGTCCATAACAAGTGCTGTGACAATGCCAGCCACGGTAGGATCAAGAATTACCTGGAAGAGTGAGAATTTCTGGAGTTTTTGACTGCCATACCCAACCTCCCCATTTCCATCCCTTCCATGGACAAAGCCATCAAATCAACCAAGCCTTTGTACGGCAAGATGGATGGTAGAGAAGGATGGAACAGCACGAAAATAGAGGCATATATGTGTCATCACCTTTCTTACTCCCTAGCCAAAAGAGGACGGCAGATTCAGTGTATGCAGGGTAGATGGGATGGAGATGAGTGGGACAGGATATAATGCCTGAAGGACTATGTACAGGTGATGGCTCATGTCACCTAGCGCATCAGGGCCAGATTAGACGTCTAAAAATTATTACACTGTTTCTCAAAGCAAAATCCTTCCAAAAAAAAAAAGTTGTTTTTTTTTTAAAAGTTAACATAGAGCATGTAATCAGAAGATAACAGTTACATACAGATGTTTCCGGATCGATGGTAAAGCTAGTAAAAATGGATGACATGTTAGCTGAGAATAATTTTTAAAGTAAGATCCATTACAAGGTTTAATATAATAATGTTCCTTTATATTTGTAGAGTACTTTAAGGTCTCTGACCCTTCTTCCACTGTCACATTTCTTTCTGACCACAGCCAGGAAAGGTTCTCTTTTTTTAAGGACCTGTGTGATTAGCTTGGGCCCTCCTAGGTAATCCTCGTATCTCAAGCGCCTTAACTTTAATTACATTTGCAAAGTCCCTTTTGCTATATAAGGTAACATATTCACAAATTCCAAGGGTTAGGATATGGACCTCTCTTGAGGGAGCTATTTTTCTGCCCTCCATAATTGTGAATGTTAGGGACAAACAAAAAACAACTTTGTATATTAAAAAGGCTTGTCAGCGTATGAAAGTATGAGGTGACTTCATTACAGTGTCCTAAAATACCCCCAAGTCATAACAGCTATTATGACAGAAAGGAGATGAAGTTCAGTGAGGCTGATTTCAGACAAAAAGAGAGCCTGACAAATGGTGAGTGAAGGTGGCAGTGCCACAGTGACAGCACCACCAAACGACAGACCTGAAAATCATCCAAAATGAGGCGACGAATCTGCACTCTTTGTAACCTGCCGTTTATTATTGGACATGAAGAACCTTCTTTCAGATGCCAGTCCATCATTTTCCAGAATTGCAAACTTACAGTCATATACTATCAGAGACTAGATAGATACTAGAAGAGAGCCCTTCCTTTCTACCACAGTTAGAAAAACAAAAAGACCCTGCCCTACTCTAAAATAAATTAAACAAATAAAAAAGCAAACTGTCCCAAGTCTTGCACGTGTTTCAGTGGCCACAGGGATTATCTAAACGGTGTTGGAGAAGGGTTGTCAGTATTTAGATGATGCAGAGTTCCATGAGTGCTTGTTGCGGGGACAGAATAAAGCAATGCAGCCATGGAGATACGGAGTCCCTGGGGACAGTAGCCCAACTTTGTATCTTGCATACTTCCCCGTGCTGTTTACATGTTTACAAAAACCGAAGGGATGTTGAAGTGCCACGCGTGGTGTCCAGCAGCTGTACTCAGGAAAAGCAACAGCAATGTTAGGGAGTCTCATTACAGCCTATTTTTATCATTTCCATAAAATTATGTCTTCTTATGCAATGACCAGGATTTCTAAGCCATTAAGAAACTCAGAATTGACAAGGATTTGTTTTGTGGAACAGCCCCTAAACAGAACAAATTTAATTATACAGAGTCCTACTTTGCAGAAGAGGTGATCCTTACTATTAAAAACGTGTGTGTCCTTAAAGCATGGGTATGTCTCATAGTCAGGCAGGTATATTTCCATTTAGAAGACTCAGCCATAGTTAGGGATACAGGAACAAGGTCTAGATCCCCAAAGAAGTTACTAATGAACTAATCAAGGAATTAGGGCCATCTCCAGAGGGACCAGAATTCAGGGCAAGACCTCAACCAGAGGACACTTAGGAAATCAAGCCAATCAAAGAGTGGATGAAGATGGAGAAGACTGGAGAAAATGGAGACGTAATGTAAGATTTTGGATGACTGGACCAAGATGCTGACCAGTGTGACCACCTGGGGTATATAACCCAATAGGCTTTGACAGTCAAGACTTATCCAGGCACAAAAGTTGAAAAAGAATAAGACCTCTGACAGTCTGTGGAGTGGGAGAAAATATTTGCAAACCATATATCAGATAAGGAGTTAATATCTAAAATATAAAAGAAATTCACACATCTCAATAGGAAAAAAAATAAAATTTAAAAGATCCAATTAAAAAGTGGGCAGAGGTTACAAATGATATTTTTCCAGAGAAGATATATAAATGGGCCAACAGGTACATGAGAAGTGCTCAAGCTCACTAGTAATCAGGGAAATACAAATCAAAGCTATAATGAGATACCACCTTACACCTACTACAACGGCTATCATCAGAAAGACAAGAGGTAACAAGTGCTTGCAAGATGTGGAGAAAAGGGAACTGTCATGCGCTGTTGGTGGGAATGTAAATTGCTGCAGCCTCTATGGAAAATAGTACGGAGGTTCCTCAAAAAATTAAAAATAGAGATACCATATGATCCAGCAATTCTACTCCTGGATATGCATATGAGGTCAATGAAATCACTATCTCAAAAAGATATCTGCATTCCCATGTCCATTGCAGCAGTATTCACAATAGCCAAGACATGGAAACAATCTAAGTGTTCGTCAGCAGATAAATGGATAATGAAAGTGTGGTATGTATACAATAGAATATTATTCAGCCACAAAAAAAAAAAAAAAGACAACATGCACCATGAGGGCATTATGCTAAGAGAAATGTCACACAGAGAAAGACAAATACTGCATTATCTCCCTTATAAGTGGATGTGGAATCTGTTTTTTAAAAAAGCCAAACTCCTGGAAACAGAGACTAGAATAGTGGTTGCCAGGGGCTGAAGAGTGAGGGAAACGAGGAGATGTTGATCAAGGGGTACAAACTTCTAGTTATAAGATGAAAAAGTCCCTGGAATCTAATGCGCATGGTGACTGCTATGTTATGTACCTGAAAGTTGCTAAGAGAGTAGATCTTAAATGTTCTCACCATAAAAAAAAATACTGTAATTATGTGAGGTAATAGTAACCTTACTGTGGTAATCACTTCACATATATACATACATCCAATCATCACATTGCACACAAACTTACACAAGGTTACGTGTCAATTATATCTCAGTAAATCTGGGGAGGAAAAAAGAACAAGACCTCGGGTTACTGCCAGTCTTGCTTTTGATTAAGACGGGGATTTTGCCTGTAAAGTAAGTTGCTTTGGTACCTGTATCAGGATGAATCTGCAAAGACTAACTCTGCCCATTCACAGCAGCCCCAAACCTGCTTCTCTTTCAGCCTTCTGTCCCCTCTTGTCAGTGTCATGAAATTACAGAATACCTCTGAATCGTGGTCAGAATTGGCATATTCTGCTTTTGAAAGTGGGAGACCAGCAGTGTTACCCCTCTGACCTCACCACCTGGGTCTGCCCACCTTGCCTTCTTATTCTGCAAGCACGTGGAAGTTCGAGCACCGTAGGGCATTGCATGTACTGCTCCTTCTGACTGCTTCAGGCTTCCATCGCATCTTCCAATGACTGACTCCTCCCTGTCATTCGGTTTTTAGCTCAAACCTGGCCTTCTCTGTGAGAACCTTGCTGATCAGTTTTTCGAAATTACCTTCTCGTCCTCCAGGCATTGATCACATCACATCAGAGTTCATGCTGAAATCTGAAATTATCTTGTTGGGTTTTTAATTTGCTTGTTCAAATGGCAGATGCACAAGGAATTTTCTTGTCATTTACTGTGTTAAATGAATAAACAGATAGTCACCGTGCTTCTCTTGTAAACCCTGTGCCTTAGTTAGGCTGATGAAGTTTCAACACATGAACATGGAGGGCATAAACATTGATTTGCATGTATTTATCATTTGGGTATTTTGTCAGTGCCAAGGATCAACCAGAGACTTGACCATCTTTGTAAAAGTGCAAAGTGCTTTGATGGAGGAGCTGGGGAACTTCGTAGGCAAACAAGGTCTCCGTACCAAATATCAGCATTGCCTGTGAACAGCAAGGCTTTTTTTTTTTTTTTTTTCCTTTTCATTTGCAATTATTGACAGTGTATTTTTTTAACCGACCAACTATTTAGTTGACGGACTTGGTTTCTCAATCTCTTGTTCTGGCTCTTAAAGATATTCTTCATTTTGATGAAAATCTTCATTGTGAGCCCCTTGACTGGATGTAACATTGAAAACAAAAACAAAACCCCATACCCTACATATACAAGTAATGTGGGCTTTGGGGAAGTGGGAAGAAGACAGGACTGAGAGTAAGGAGATCCAGATTATGACGCCGGCCCTAAATAAGTTCCACTTATTCATTCAACAAAAATTGTATACTGCCAGGTACTATTTAGTAAATTCAGTTAGTGAATATGGCAGGCAAAGTTTCTGTCCTTCAGGAGTATGTAGGGGATAGGAAGAGGGAGGTAAAAACCACCTTTTCTGGCCTGCAGCTGTATCTTCTAAAACTATGTGGGCATTCGACTAGATTATCTATAAAGTTTCTCCCAGCTCTACATCGTCTGAAAGAAAAGAAGGAAATTCTGGAAGGTTTGGCAGTGGTTATTTTAGGGGAATAAAATCATGAATGATTTACAATTTCTTCCTCTTTTTTGTTTATCACTGCTGATTTTTTTTCTGTAATAAATATGCATTACATATCAGATAAGGAAATGCTTAAGAAAACAGCATATTTTTCTGTCAAACCTGGTTATTGGTTCTTAATAACCTGAAGGTAGGTCATTGATCTGTTAGTAATGAGAATCATCTTACTCTGCAGTGACTGACTTATCACTTTACCTTTACCTAATGAGGCTTTGGGGAAACTGCTAAGGGAGTCTTTCTGCTCCTTTTGTCATTACCTCTGTGGTACCAGCTTATTCTCTTTTCCCTGTACCCTTGAAGCTCTTCTCTACCTAGGAATGTTCTGGCACAGATCCTGGATACCTCTCTCTCTCTCTCACACACACACACACACACACATACACATACACACACACATGCAGAGACGTGTGGCCTCTTTTCACCCTTCAATATTCACATCTCACTTTCAATGTTCCCTGTGCAGAAAGGCCTTACCTGAGTGATGTAAGTGTAAGAATTCTACTCCTCCCTTAGACTCACCATACCACCCTTGGAGTCTCTATCACACGTCTATCTGCTCTTTTCTTCCACAGCGCTCTTCTCAACTCATAATCTCATATGTATTTCTTTTCTTTACAAGTTCATGGTCTATTTCCCCCACAAGTCTGAAGTTCCATCCTGAAAACAAGGATAGTCTGGTTTCTTCACAGCTATAGCCCTAGGGCCTAACTAACATTGTTTGAGCAAATGAAAGAATGAAATGTCTCCTTTGTCCTCTCTCTGTCAAGAGTTTTCTTCCCATGCAGTGGTATACTGCAGCCAGTTCTTTGCCCGCTCACAAGAGCCAATTGTTAAATTTTCAGGAATTTAGTAAGCCAGTTGTTAAACTGTTAGCTTGAAGTGGGCCATGCTGTGAATATTTATATCATGCACATTAGCAAATGCTACATATCAAGACTTTCCCCCCCAAAAAGTTGGGTTACCGGCACACTACTGTTCTCATCTCCTAAATCCAACTATAAATACTGAGAAATCATGGCAAAAAAACATAGCTCATAGGTTACTTAAAATCTTTCAACCAAAAAAACACATGAAATTTTTAAATATACTAAATATATGTACACAATCATTTTCCTGTCGGGAATACTTGGACTTTTTTATAAGCTAAATTATCACCTAAAAATATGTGTCTCTGATCTCCTAAAATTTTTGTTTCTGTTTTTCAGATCCTTATGTGAAGATTCATCTGATGCAGAATGGCAAGAGGCTAAAGAAGAAAAAGACAACAATTAAAAAGAACACGCTTAACCCCTACTACAATGAGTCGTTCAGCTTTGAAGTACCCTTTGAGCAAATCCAGGTAATGTCAAACTTACTTTGTCTTCCCATTCAATTTCATTTCTTCAGATCACATAAATTAAACACACAGACCTTGTAAACTATCAGTGCACACGCCTCCATTAGAACCATCATTCTTATTCCATGCACATTTGATGCTCAAACTGCATCAAGAGGGAGATAATAAAATATACAGCACAGGATGTGCTGATTCATCAGCCAAAAACAGCTGGCATTCTGTTGAGCAGAAACAAAGTAGGAAAAAGAACATCAACAGAACGACTCTACTAATTCAAAAAGTACATCCACAAAGGTTAAAAAGGTCAAGAGAAAATGAGCTTTCACTCTTTACTCCCAGGCCACAATGTGTAATTCTCATTATCACCTTTTTGTAGCAAAAAAAAAAAAAAAAAAAGGTAGTGATAAAAGAAATATTTAGGTTGATATTAAGCATGCAGCATCTTTCACCTTTCACTATTAAAAAATAATTACCAGTAGGAAAATTAGGCTAAGTTGTGTTTTTAATTGTCTAAATTCAGCTTCCTGTTTCTGAGTTGGGATGGATGGTTATTTTCAAAAAGATAGAACCTTAATTTGCTAAATAATATTTGTTATGATAGGAAGTATTCTATTAAAAGACCTTGTGGTTAGCATGTTCAAAATAGGATGCTACATGTAGCCACAATGGTAGCATATGATCTCATTATTTAGTAATTCTTAAATATATTTAGTTTTTTCATACCTCTCTACTCACAGTTAGGCTCTTGGATCCAAAGTTCACATCCATTAGTTATGGGCTGTTCTTGCTAATCTTTAATGGGTATCAGAGAGTCAAACTGCTTAAAGCAACACTACTTTTACCCTTTATAAAATAATTGATGTGGGTCTATCTTTTCAGTCACATAGAAGTTTACTCATGGCTTGAAAGGAGAGATGAAGGGGAGGCATCAAAACTACAGCATGGAACCTTCTAAAGGTCCAGAATAACAAGTCAGCAAATATTCTTCAGTTGCATATTTTTACTTTTAATCTATTCTTAAAATACAGTACCTTAGGAATGAATCACACCTTTATTCCATGAAGAAAGCTAATATAATAGCTACGTTTATTTTATGTTTATTTTGTACCTAGGCCCAAGTTAAGCATTTTACCTGCATAATCTCATTTAATCCTTACAATAACCTTATAAGAGAGGTACCATTATTACTCCAATTTTATGTACATATAAGGAAACTGAAGCCTAGAATTGTCACATATATAAGATAGGAATAGTAACAGGATCCATGTCAAAGTGAGATTATGCATGTGAAAGCATTTGGAACAGCGCTGAACACTCAGTAAACGGTTCCCATCATTATTCTTACAATATTAATGTTATCTTTTTTCCAATTAACATTTTATTAGAAAGTGGATCTAACAATAGGATTAAAGCGATATGTAAATCAGCACTATCCAAAAGAACTCTGGATGGAGATGTAATCGCTGTTGTCCAGTATGGTAGCCACCAGCCAACGGTGGGCCATGAGCACCTCGGCAACTAGCATAATCAAGGAACTTCAGTTTCAGTTTATTTAAATTTAAACAGCTACACGTGGCTAGTAGCTACGGTATAACATAGGGCAGTTTTCTTAATCACCAGTAATCCCACCATCCTCACAATAGTTCATGGTTTTTATGTCAGCTCTGTTGTACACATTTTCACATGGCAGCAGATTGTACGTACTTATTTACTTTCAGTAGCTGTTTTATAAGTAAATGACATTGCAGAAGACACTGATTCCCTGTCCCCAGTCACTCATTTACTAGCTTGAACCAGTGAGCTCACTGCTTTGAACCCACTGGTAACCTAAGACATCCCATTTCTCCAGCAATTTATTTTGCAATGTTGATTCAGCGAACTCTTTTTTGAGTTCTGAGACATTATTCCTATGGAAACTAACACCTCCTGGCATTTTGTGTTTTAATTCCACAAAACAATATAAGGCAGGATCTTGAGATGAAAAATCCTACTGTAAATCTCCTTTGAACTACAATTCTGTACCTTTAAATAAAAAAATACATGTCCCTTTTCAACTATAAATATCAGCAAATGCAAATATACTGAAAATGAAGCACATTAAAAACAAGATGTATGCTGGGTTTCTGGGGCAGCCTTTCAGAGAAGATAACATATTGTCAGGACAGAGAGAACCTCAGTCCGATACAGAGTCCATGAGGCATGGAAATAATGAGCACGCCTTTGACTGCATGCCTTCTTCTCTGCTCCTGGAGTCAATTTGTTCTTTTCTCTTTTTTTTTTTTATCCCCCAAGAGGCTGCTTTCCTAGTCTTTGCATTTCCCTAGAGAAAATAATTGAGCATTTAACATGCTGTAATAGGGGCTTAGATATCATTTATCCTGAGGTTATAAGATTATCTGTCTTTTTGTCTCTGTCCATATGAAATATATCATGAGAGACGCAAAGTATGGTAATTCCCCAAAGCACATGAAAAGGTTGCAACCCAACCCCCCTCAAAAAAAAAAAAAGTTTATACTACATATGCAGCTGGAAAAATTAACCCAAGGCCTTTATGAGGATATTTTGTCTTGATTGCTACTAATCAATACATTCCTAGGTGAAATAATCAAAAGTCACTCCAACTGCTCACTCCACCCTCCAGAATCCTCATTACTTTTGTTCATGATGCGCCTCCTGTCCCTGTCCCTCATTCCCTGCAATATGATTGCATCCAGATGAATTCGCTTGGGAAAGGTGCTCCAAACCGAGGTAATTCTGTTCTCGGTTCCAGATGCCATCCAGTGAGTAGGTAATTCCCTTGATAATGGAATCAATCCAAGGCTGCACAAGGGAAGATGGAAATTTGTTTCCTTTACTGCCCATGTGTTGCATTTTTACATTCTGAATTCCACTTTCAGAAGTGATCATTTTCTCTGATCTGAAGCTGTATGTGGGTGACATCTCTCAGCACATTCGTCCAATAATGCAGTCCTCAGAGTACAAAGCCCAGTAAAGGGCCACAGCTGGGTGGGATCTTCATCTGGCCCTGGCTTCCATCATTACATTGTCTGCTTCTTTTGACTCTGGCCACCAAACATTACGCGTTCTACTTTTCCTTTATCTTTTCCCTTGGTTTCTAGATTGGAGCCATTGCCTATTTTGACTAAGCAAATTCATTACTTAGGAAGAACTAAAACGTACTTTTGAAAAGTGTTTCTTTCGTGTCAAAATGGTATGTGTTTGCTTTCACCAGTTCAGAAAACTAAAGCATTAAATAAACCCTCACAACCTAATGGAATCACTGGAGTAAATTTCATGTGGCCTAAAGGGTTATTTCCATTTGATGTCAATGCCAGGATACGCAGTTACTTGATGAATGTTTATTGAGAGAATTTATGAATGAGAAAAATGATCTTTAATTACTACTTTTTTAAGACTTTCACTCTGCTGTTACACTTTATACTCACAATAATCATGTGATCAGCTGAAATTCTATATTAGTTCTATGTAAAACTATGCTGGCTCTTCCCACCTAAAGCAGGATTACCGTACATGGTTGCTTTGAAAATTGAACCAAAAAAAGAATAATCTGAGTACTAATGCCGAAAATTTTGCTGGTGAAACAATGGAAACAACTGGATTTAAAGGTGAATACAAGTTGACATGGGCAGCCTGGCATGGTATTTTATAACATGGACTCCAAAAACCAAACCACTCATTTCTTATGTGATTTCAGGCAGGTGATTTAACTTCTATGAGCTTCAGCATCTTACCTGTATAATGGCAGTGTTAACAGGATCTATTATAACTGAGTAGTTCACATGAAAGACTTAAATTGTGCCAAAATTAACATTTATTGAGTATTTTGAAGATGCTGAAAATGATGATGTAATAATGGCAACAGGGACTGGACTCAGGTTTTCATGTTCAAGTCATTTTCCCCTTTGTCCTGGTGTCTGGAGATTGGTTCTTCTTACCTCCTATTGCTCTGATCTCAAGGAAGCTTCGTAGCAGGGCTTTATCTCTAGAGCTGGATGATTAATGTTTATTTTGTGTCCTCTTTCAGAAAGTGCAAGTGGTGGTAACTGTTTTGGACTATGACAAGATTGGCAAGAACGATGCCATCGGCAAAGTCTTTGTGGGCTACAATAGCACCGGGGCGGAGCTGCGACATTGGTCAGATATGCTGGCCAACCCCAGGCGACCCATCGCCCAGTGGCACACCCTACAGGTAGAGGAGGAAGTTGACGCCATGCTGGCAGTCAAGAAGTAAAGGGAAGAAGCCTTTCTGCATTTGCCCACATAGTGCTCTTTAGCCAGTATCTGTAAATACCTCAGTAATATGGGCCCTTTCATTTTTCCAGCCATGCGTTCCTAACACAATTCAGTGGTACTTCAAATCCTGTTTTAATTTGCACAAATTTAAACGTAGAGAGCCCCTAAGCCCTTCATTATATCACTGCCCTCCAAATCTACTCTTCTTTTAAGCAATATGATGTGTAGATAGAGCATGACTGAAATTATTTATTGTATCACACCGTTGTATATACCAGTATGCTAAAGATTTATTTCTAGTTTGTGTATTTGTATGTTGTGTTTCCTAATCTGTGTATATCTAGATGTTTTTAATAAGATGTTCTATTTTAAACTATGTAAATTGACTGAGATATAGGAGAGCTGATAATATATTATATGGTAAATATAGCATCGTCTGCATTCCAGCAAAAATATCAACTTGTAAGGCACTAGTACAGTGAAACTGACGTCTTAAAGGACAACTTAAACCTGAGCTTTCTATTGAATCATATGAGCACCAAGATACGCTTACACCACATATTTGGTGGGTGAATCCAATTTTGTAGAATTTCTTCACAGGCAAATTAGTATGATCTGAGCAGCATCCAGGAAGCAGAGCCACAAACCAGAGTAGCATCTGTCTGTACATATCTACAGAGCTCAAATCAGGGCTTCACTCTTACATTCGAGGAAGCAACTGAACAGGGGTCAATGATTTCATCAGGGCTTCACTCTTACATTTGAGTAAGCAACTGAACAGGGGTCAATGATTTCATATTACTGCATATGGAGTAATGACATGATGGTGTTCAGTGTGTTTGTGAGAGTGTGTGTGTGTGTGTGTATGCGTGCATTTGTTTGGAGATGGGGTGGGTGGGAAAGAAGCTGAGGGGAGAAGTCAGCATTTCTGAAATATTGCCTAACTATTTAAAAAGAAAAAAGTAGCTCTCCGTTATCACCTTTATACAAAACGTGCATCCTGTGAATTCTGTTCCAGATTTCACACCTACAATAACTCCAAAAGGTTTGCACATCAGACTTTGTAACAAAATATTTTATTATACAAAACCAGATTAGGAGGAATGCAGAATATTTTTAACACAGCAATCTGTGCTTATGACACAAAATTACTTTGTGGTAAACAGACAGTATTGTAATCCCATCAAAAGAGGAAAAAAATAAAACAATTAGCCATAGTTCTGAATGCACTTCCATTAAAGCCAAAACAGACAGCTGGTGATCTTTTTATATGCTCTTTTTACGTAAATAAGTTTTAATTTGTCCTTTAAAAAAAGGTGAAACAAAACCAAGAACAAGTTCTAGAAAACTGAAGCAACCTCTTATGTATACTAGATGCTTGATTTAGGAGGAGTTTTTCAATGTTTTCCATGTTATTGTGTAGTAAATGGCACTATTACGAAGCTACCAGTCATTCCCTAAGAGTCTTACAGGACTGCTCTGTGTAACACTGTGACCGCCGTGTGTGCTTAGACACGCCGCGTAGTTTCCTCAGTGGCTAGCACTCAGACCCTTCCGTAGTGATGTTGTAACAATACTGCCGTTCCCTCCTACTGCACTGCCCAAGGTGTGTGTAGCACAAACAGTTTGCATTACAAAGGACCAATTCAGCACTGAAAAGCTATGCATAGGACAGGAAAGATACAAAGCACCAGGTGGAACACACAGCATTTTGTCTAGCACTGTGCAATATTCCATATTTTTCCCCACTAGAGTAGACCACCACTTTGCCGAAGGGCAGCCGATGAGCTCACACTGCAGCTAGCCTTTTCTCCCACTCACCTCTGCGACCTATTTTCACACCCAGGCCACAGAGTGATGGTGTGAACTGAAAGTTCTGTCTTCAGAAATACCAAAACAAAATGAAGGAAAACTAAGCATTAGTCTCACGTTCAGGCTTTCGGATATCGCACCATGGTTTTTAAAACCGCAAAGAGGATTCAAAAGGGGCTGATGGGAAGCTTCAGACATGGGGTTGGCTGTTTCCTGATAAAACTAAAATTCCTGTCTTGTTCCTTCCTCATCAAAGACGAGGCAAGCCCTTTGGCCTTTCAGCCCAGTCACAGCAAGCTCCTTAAAACTGGGATAGACCTGAAGGACAAAGGGAGAACAACATCTCCCTCCTCTGTGGACGGTCCATACTTTTTTCAAGAGGCAGATAATAGAAAATGCACACGTCATGATATGAGATTAAATATACCACTTTGAACAGAAGATTCAACTGAGACTCCTTCCAATTTAAAAGATTAGACCCTATCAAAGAGAGGGAGTTGATTGACTTTTTAAAATTCCTTGAATACCAGAAACTGACATTTGATTTCACCATAATCAGCTTTAAGTTGTTTGCACTGAACAAACATTTTGAAACAAGTAGGTTCGAGCTGCCAGAAACACATCATTTCTTGCATTAAAGCACGATTAATGCATTCTCTTGCAACACTGCCAGACATGGGATACTGTCTCCACAGAACCAGTTGGTACTATGCCACCTGTCACAAGTCAGTAACCAAACCTGCTTTAAGACCAAGATTCATCCTCCGATAAGCCACATGTACCTTCTGACAAAGCTGTGTAAAGTATTAGAATCTGATGCTCTAGAAAGATCCTAGTTGCCTTTGTGTATATTTACTGCCTGCTTGAGTGCTTCTCTGTGTGAGTTTTCTCTGTATCCTGTAGAAATGTTGGGGTGTTTTCTTCTGCCATATGGCTCGTGGCCCGCGAGCCAACTACTTTAGCTGTATTTTACCTTCGTTTTTGATGAGGTGGTTTAAATTTTGTTTCATTTCGTGTAGTGAATTCCACAGTAGTTTTCTGATTGTTGTTAAAATGACTTAACATATTACATGGATATTCAATAAAAATGTTTTATTTCCTGTTGATGTTTCTGCCTTTCAACTCTTTTTCTTACCTGACTCTGGTGGGGAGTCCATGGCCTATTGACTTTGGAAGCAGGGACAGCTAAACAAAAGCTTGCACTGAACGCCAGCCTCTGAGTCACGTCTGTGAAGACAGAGTGGCTGGAAGGAAAACAATGCCCAGAGAGCATTTGGCCATTCGTGCCCAGTGTTCCTCCTGGGCAGTGTCATTGTCTACATGCATTTCTCTATTCCTGTTCATGATCAATTCACCGGGCACACTTTCCGGCTTCTTGCTTCGCCCAAAATGTGCCCTCCAGGATTTTCATACTCTAGAGTCTAAGTCCCATAAGCCTCTCCAGATTGGAACTGAAAATAAGATATTTTAAAGCCCGTTTTCTAAGGAGAGCATGACACGTTAAATTCCCTGCCCATCGCAATTGCTAGGTAAAACGAGTAACATCTTTCCCCCAATAAATTTAACATTTATCAGGTGCCTGTGTTTTTCCTGGGTGATGGATATACAACAAATGATGTAATGAGGTTCACCTGGTCCCAAAGAGCCCATCGTCTCAGGCGGACATGTAAGTACACATCCCAAGACGCTATGATGTGCACCTTGAGTCCCTAAGAACTTTCACCAGACCAGTCCTAGTGGACACCATGGTATACCACCCTCACTCCCCTTCGGCATCTAGGAGCTGCTAGAAGCCTTACCTGCTGACAGCTCACAGCCCTGCCCCTCTACCCTTACCTGAGTTCACGCACCCTCCTGGGGCGGGGGGCAGCTAACATTCCAGGGCCCACGCTGGCTCTCTTGTGCTGTCATAGCCTCCGCGGTTAGTTGATAGCGCTTTCATAACCGTACTGCTGTTGAACTTCTCCCTCTGCCCCATCAGTAATCCTCACTCCCTCACAGGTGACGTTCCCAAGACCACTTGCGTGCAAAACTCCTCCCTCTCAGCATCTGTATCCTGGGGATCCCAGCCTTCTGCAGCGCAAGAGATAGGAAGAGAAGTTTTCTAGAGAAGGTAATACCAGAGGGGAATCCTAAAGGAACTGGTAGGAGTTATCCAAGTCCATGAGTGGGAGAGACTGTGGCAACATTTATCTCATTTAACAAGGCTTAAGGTTTACTCACGATAAGGTCTCTTGATAGCTGCCTATAGCTTACTCCCCTCAGCAGCTTTTACGGGGCCCTGCCAAATAAGGGGAGGCACTAAGCCCCAGCAGTTGAGACGGCCAGGGGAAAGGCCGCCTAATTACTGTTTCTGAGTAAGCACCTGGCAGAGTTCGAAATGTAAGCTGAGAAAAGAAAATTTTAGACCCATGAGGGTTAGGTGCAAAAAGGAAAAAAAAAACCAGCATTATAAGTAACATTGTTTGGTTTTCAATGGTGAGCATTTTGTTTTCCTTAAATAGATCTTGACATTAGGTATAAAAAGAATGTTTCTTAATGAATTACCAAAAAAAAAAAAAATCACCGTATCCTTTTTTCAATATCTGTTTTCCTAAAAGGCTTTTAGGTCTAAGATACATACACTTAGGATACATATTAGGTGTTTTAGTAAGGAAAACAAAACCATTCCAGGTATTTCAAATAAGGAATTTAAGAAATTGGCCTCATAAAAGATTTGAGAAAGCCAAGTAGAGACAGTAGGTTAACCCAGAGGTGAATAGATACCACCTGTAATTATATGCTAGCGCTGACCTAACAAAATACCACAGACCTGGTGGCTTAGCCAACAAAAATTTATTTTCTCACACTTTTGGAGGTCAGAAGTCTGACATCAAGGTGTCGTTTCTTCTGAGATCTCTTTCCTTGGCTTGTAGGTGGCATCTTGTCCATGTGTCTTCACCTGGACTTCCCTCTATGTGTGCCTGTGTCCTAACCTCTTCTTAAAAGGACATGAGTCATATTGGATTAGGGTCCACCCTAATGACCCTATTTACACTTAATTACCTCTTTAAGCACCCTACCTCCAAATACAGTCCTGAGGTATTAGGGGGTTAGGACATCAGCACATAAATTGGGGGTGGGGCATAATTGAGCCCATAACACCATCCCTAAGGCTGGAAAAACAAAATGAAGAAGAGATGTTGTTAACACAGCCCAGAACCTGTGAGAATTACCATGGGATCACCGCAGGGTCTCGGGTGCTGGTGTCGGGACCAGCAGAGAGGCTCCACATTGGAGGTCCTGGAACTGCCAGAAGACCCTACCCAGTAGTAGCTCACTCTTGCTAGAGGAAAGCCCGCAGAAAGCGGAAACAGGAAGACAATCCCTTCTCCTTTCCTCCCTTCTAGCTCACCCAGTGCCTCCCACCAGCAGAACCTAATCAGAGTCAGCTGGGAAGCAAGTCCAGGAAATAGCCTGCTGGGTCTTAGAGCCCACCAGCACGTGCCTAGCCAGTACAGAAGGTGCGGATGAGGGTGGAGAAAAAGCATGCAAGGGACCGATACGTTAGGTGTCTTAGTCCATTCAGGTTGCTATAAACAAGAACACCATAGATGGGGTGATTTAAACATGTGTTTATTTCTCACAGTTCTGAAGGCTGGGAATTCCAAGATCAAGGCACCAGCAGTTTCCGTGTCTGGTGGCACGTGGTCTTCTTGCTGTGTCTTCACATGGTGGAAGGGACAAGAGAGCTCTCTGAGGTCTCTTTTTTCAGGGCACAATCCCATCCATGAGGGTTTCACCCTTGTAACCTAATCACCACAAAGCGCCCCCCCGCCAATACAATCATTTTAAGTGTTAGGATCGCAACGTAAGTATTTCAGGGGGACATAAACATTCAGTCCATAACATTAGGAAACCTTTTAGGAGCCGCACAGACTTTTGTAAATGCTCTGGTTTCTTACTTGTAGGATTCAGGTGTTCCTATCCGAGCCACGCCTGATGAAGCAGATACAAGAAATCACATTCTCCTTCCATTTATGCAGAAGGTTGACTATTACAGATTTGAAAATTCCAACCATGATTGCAGTTACCCCCTCCCTGCAACACAGCTTTATTACATATGCACAGGACTCTTTGATGTTTAGCAACTGATTTAAGCTGCACACAAATCTTTACTGTAAAACAGTCAGACGGTGACTTTGGAATAAGAAGGTTTTAAAAAAGCTGGAAAATAAAAATGAGAAATAGCCTGATACTAAATGTACAAAGAAATTTTCCAAAGCATACAGAATAATAATTATGCTGGAGGAACCACGAAGAGGCAGCAGTAATAAAAGCACCATGCAAACCTGCTGATGATGTGTGTGATCTAAGTTCTGAGGCTGACTGTAAGCTACCTGCATTTTAAAGTTTGCATTTCAGCCATATTGCTTTCTTCTTCCCCCTCCCCCACCAATACACATCCCCAAAGTTCCCACGCTCATCCTTCTTCTTCAACAGTAACCATCTTGCCAGCAAAGCCTTTTTCCCTGTGCGAAATGGACTTGCCCTCACCAGGGCACACACAAGGTTAAGGATTTTGTACTGAACAAGTCAGGGCTCACTTCCTTCTCAGCTGTCCACTTTACCTCCATCACTTTCCTACCTCCTCTGGCCTGGGAGTGCAGCAAAGAGTTGACATCCTTTATAGGCAGGATTGTTTGTGTTGCCTGTGGAAGGAACCCAATTCAAGCTGGATTAAGGGGAAAAAAAGGGCGGGAAAGGGATCCAGGGGAGGGAGGGAGAGAGAACGACGGAGACAAAGAGAGGCAGAGACAGAGAGAGGAAATACTGGCTCATCTAACCATGAAGTTCAAATTATGATTCCATTCAGGAACAGCTGGATCAAGGGCCACAAACAATGTCATCATTCTCTTTCTCCCTCCTCCCCCCAGCCCTGTCCAACTCTGTTTCCAGTATTACTTCATTGTCAAGTTCCAGTGTCTCCATGATGGCCCCTGGCACCTTCAAATTTCTCTCCTTCCAGCTTAGCATTCTTGCAGAGAGTGCCACTTTCACGATTATGTCACTAAAATTCCCAGACCTAACTTACATGCTTGGGGCACATGCCCTCCTTCAAATAACCATTGTGACCACATGATGCAGTGTTCACTTTGGCCAAGCCTAGGTCATGTCCCAGCCCACGAGCCACAGAGATAGGGCAAGGATAGTTACTCAAAGGAAAATCAAAGTGCTCTTACCAAGGAAGAAAAGTGGATACTAAGCAGACAAAAACAACAGGCATCTACTTTTTGGCCCTGGTTTGCCTCAGCCCTAAGAGGAGGGATGCCAAAGGTACAAATTCAGGCCACAGCAGTAACCCAGTCATTTTTCCTTTCGACCAAAAGCACTATTAGAAAGGAAATTTTAAAAGTATGCACCACCTTTCACTTACATGAAAACATCCATTCTTCTCACAACTTATTGCCAGGAAAACCAGTCATCTGCTATATATTTTAAGCAGCCTCTTTTAACAGCTTTAGATTCCTGGATTTGTAAAAAGAATTTGTTATTACTATAGAAACTGAACAGGAAGAAAGGGAAATAGTATAAAATCACTCTCCATATCTTTCTTGTTTTTACAAATGGACTGTCTTTGTCCATATACACAATCACCTTTTAAATAGTTTTAATCATAGTGTGCATAGAATTTAGTATCAATTTCTTTCACTTAACATGAAAAACAAGATTTTTTCTTGTTGCCACATAGTCTACAATTCTCATTTTTAATGGCCACCTGACTTTTCTTCAGGTAAACAAAAATGTATTTAACCATTTCCCCAAATCAGATGTTTAAGTCATTACTAATTTATTTCTTACATAAATAACATTGCAACGATACTTTGGGGGAGATTTTATTTATTATTCTATTAATCTATTACGTATTTTCTCAAGATAAGTTTCCAAAATTTTCCAATTTGATCTCTTGGAAGTTCCCACCAAAATGCACTGCCGCTGGTGTTGTGTGTTCCAGGTTTCCCACAGCCTCCCCAGCTGTGGTCATCGTGCTTTGAAAGTCTGACAACTGTAGAGGGTCATGTTGCCTCGGTAATAAAAGGTCCAGAGCTGGAATATGAGTCTTTCCATTCCAGGGCCACTGCCCTCTTCCCTACTCCAGGCAGCTTGGCTAAAGAAAATCAATGGCAGGTGTAAAGCGTTGGCCAAGAGCCTGAGAAGAGAGGGTAGCAGGAGAGAATCTCAAGGAGGAGAAGGCCCAAGACGAGGAGGGCTCAGATGGGACTCCTTCCTCGCTCCCACCTTCACCATCAAATCCTGGGACTCTGAGCACTGGGGAGTTTCTCAGGTCCCTCCCTGTTTCTTTAAGCCCCTCCATCAGACTTGCATCTTCCCTTACCATCAGTGTCACAGAAGCCTCACAACAACCCCTCCCAACATCCAGCCTCACCTGCTCCAGTTTTCACTGCAGAGAGGACAAAGCACCACCCCAGAGCTGGCGGCCTGGGTCCAAATCCTGCTCCAGTCACTAAGATGCATAGCCCTGGACAAGCCACCTAATTTTGCAAATAAAAGATAATTGATAGTAAAACCTCTTATAAAATAAACATTCAATAAATGGTAGTTCTGGTCTTTATAAATCTAGCTCAGTGTCAGTAAACTTCATCTGTAAAGTAAAACACTGGGAGCTTTGTGGGCAATATGTTCCCTGTGGCATCTTCTCTTCCTCCAACTGACGATCATCCATCTCTCCTTTCTTTCCAACCCTTTAAAGATGTAAAACCCTTTCCACTTGATTCGGCCGCGCATATACTAAAAATATAAAAAATCTTTTGTAGCTCACAGACCATACAGATACAAATGGCTGTAGTGTGCGGACTAGTTTCAAGTCACATCACTCTGCTTCTTAAAAACCTCTCCTGTTTCCTCTTCCCTATAGATTTAAATGTAAATTCTTCAGCCTGGCATTTAAGGCTGTCCCCAGATACTAACCATGCCCCTCTTCAAACTCCGCCCCATACCCCAGCTACGCAATTCTCTGAACCAATCCGTGTGCTCCCCCGACTCCACGCTTTCACGGGTGCTGTCTGTCCCCTCCGCCTATGAAACTTCCTGACACCTACAGGTTGGTGAGTGAAATGGGAAGGGAAGGAAGGGTGTGGAGACAGGCAATTTGGGGAAGGAGAGAGATGTGACATTTTGTTCCCAATGCACTGTCTCTGCGAAGCACAGCCTAGGTTCTCAGACTTAGTTCCTTAGTCCTGTGTTCTTCCAGCCACCCATAAGCCCCACGTGTCTTCAACCCTCAGGCAAACAACCATACTCTTTAGAGTAATGATGCCTGAAAGACACCACTTTCCTTGAACATACTGAAGTTTGTTTTTTTTTTAATTCAGGGGAAAATGAACATATTTCAGAATATTAAATCGCTGCTTCCTCCAGCAAATGTGACACAGTCAGATGATTTATAAATTATAAAAAGGAATGGGACAATCGGTCCTTGACTAATTTCCTGTCAGTGTCACAGTTGCCTCATTTTCTGATATTTCCCTAAAATCTGTGCTGCTGGCTTCTTAGAGCCAGAACTCAAACTCAGCTGACCCAAATTAGGCAGGCTTGGGACATTAATTTATGGGCTGAGTGACTCATTAACTTTGGCTTTGCCTCTAGCCAGGATGATCCCTGCATGTGTCCCATGGCCAGGAAGAAGCCATCTGGCCTCTTTTGCCCCCTAACCCCAGGACCCATCACGCAAGCTGGCATTTTTACCATGAAAAGATTCTCTTACTTCACCAGGAGTTCTTTAGGAAGAGATATACCATCTCTACATATTTATTCAATACTTATTCTGAACTAAGTGCTAATTTTTTGGTTGGGAGTCTCAGGCAGACTGGACTGAAGTGGGGTCCTGTTATGGACTGAATTTTGTCTCCCCAAAAATTCATGTGTTGAAACCCGAACTCCCAGTACTTCAGAATGTGACTGTATTTGGAGATATAGTTTTAAAGAGGTGATTAAATTAAAATGAGCCCTTAGGGTGGACCCTAATCCCATCTGACTGGTGTCCTGGTAAGGAACGCATCTCACTGGACTAAAACCAGCACTGTGGCAGAGCTGTGTTTCTTCTGGAGGCTCGAAGCGAGAGGCCACATCCTTGCCTTTTCCAGCTGGTAGTGGTTGCCCACCTTCCTTGGCTGGTGGCCTCCTTGCTCCATGCAGCAGCGTCTCCTCTCATACCCTTCCTCCTTCTTCCCATCTCTCTAACCACAGCCGGAGAAAGGTTCTCTGTTTTCAAGGATTCGTGTGATTAAATTGGGTCCACCTGGATAATTCAACATACTCTCCTCACCCCAAGGTCCTTAACCTTAATCACATCACTAAATCCCTTTGCCATGTAACAAGCGTATTCACATTTCAAGGATCCTGGACATCCTTGGGGCCATTATTCTGCCTATCACATTGTGTTATTTAAGTATTAGTAAAATTATTAATTTCACTTTCTAAACTTTTCTTAATGTGCCTACTAAAATATTTTAAGTTACCTATGTGGCCTTCTTTTGTGGTTCACATCATATTTTTATTGGACAACATGATATTAGAAATTGAGAAACACAGAGATCAAGGGATTTGTCAAGAGTTATAAACCAAGTCAACAGTGGTGCTAAGAAGTTTGAAGTGGCTCAGGAGTCAGACTTCCCTTTCCATGCTCATCCTGCGGGATCTCATCCTGCCTAATGACCTCAATGCTGTTTACCTGCTGATGACTCCAAAATTTTTATCTTCATCCCAGACCTTATGCTCGAACTGTACTCTCATATATCCCACTACCTACTCAGTGTTTCCTTTGGATGTCTGATAGCATCTCAACTGTAATATGTGTCAATCTGAACTTTTGTTCTTCCCCAGCATCAATCCCACTCCCTATCCCACCCTGCTGCTCATATAGGTTTCCTCCATCTCAGTAAGGCCCCAAACCTCAAAGGTAACATTGACTACTCTTTTTGTTTCCTGACCCACATGTGATATATCAGCAAGTTCTGTCAGTTCTACCTGTGAAATACATCCAGCATCTTCTCATTCGTGGTACCCTCCCACCTGGTCCAAGCCACCCTTGTCCTTTCACCATGGGTAACTCAGCCCCATAACTTGTCTCTATAATTTCATCCTTCTCCCCTTCGGTTTATTTTTAATAGAGCAGCCAAGTTATCATGTTAAAATGCATAGATCATGTCATTCCTCATCTTAAAATTCTCCAATGGTTTTCCATCTCAGTAGAAAGAAAAACTGAATTCCTTACCATGTTCTGCAAGACACTGCATGGTCTGCAGACCCCATGGACCCCAGCTACTGCTTTGACCTCATCACCCTCCACTCTCTCCTTGGCTTACACCACTCATTTGTACTTGCTTCCTTGCTGCTCTTCAGACATGCCAAACATGCTCCCACCTCAGGGCCTTTGCACCTGCTGCATTTGCTGTTCCCTCAACTTCAGCAGTCATTCTCCAGAGAGCCCCATATCTTGTTCCTTCATTTTCTTTAAGTCCTTAATCTAATACCAATTTTCACCATCCTCATTCCTTCACCCTTTATCCTCCTACCCTGCTTCATTTTTCTCCATGAAACACCACCAGGCATACTAAATATTTTCTTATTTGTCTGTTTATTGGCTGTTTCTTCTCAAAGAAATGTATCCCTAGGGACTGAGCCTTTCATCTGCTTTGTTCACTCCTGTATCTCCAGTATCTAGAATAGTGCCTGGCACACAGTAGGCGCTCAGTAAATATTGATCAATAAATATAGATGCTAACTGACTCAGAAAGAATTAGTAATGTTAGGCTGAATAATTAAGAATGAGCTAGATAACCGTGCATTCCATATTTTTTTCAGAACTGTATTATTTAGTTCTAGCAGATCTTTAAAGGCATCGTTCAAGACTTATCAACCACTTTAGCCGATTTTCAGATGTCTCATTCTTCACAGAGCTAGTGGCTTCAAATCCTAGCTGCCCTTTGCCATTCAAAATCAGTTTTTCTTATGTGGATAATTGTTTAAGTCTAGTCTTTAGAACTGACAGGGGAAATACAGATAATTGCTGTTACAATAAATGGAAAAGCAGCAAAAATTACTGATATTTTCAGTTCATTTAACCCCTAATCAACTGTCAAGCAAAACATCCTTCCCAACTGACAGCTTCTGTAAGTGAACTAAGGGGCCTGCACATCTCAGGCTCCTGTCACAGCAAGAATTTGAAAAAGCAAACTAATTGCTTATCGCTTAAGCAGAGTGGAAACAGGGGCATTATATTTTCTTATTGCTGTACAACTTTATTTCTCTTTTTGCTAATGCTTTTGGAGCTGGTGATGTCAACTTTTGAATTGTCTTTTTTTTCAACCCATACAGAAAGCAGCTGTACATGACTTCGAAGTAAATTTTCCCTTTGCTTTACTTTTCTTAAAATCACATTGCACTTGACATTATTGGCTATATGCAACACTGTCATGTTTTAAAGAAACTTCCAAACTACCAACAGCCTTCATCTTCCTTCTATAAAACCTTAAGGTAATGGTTACATTTTTCCCCCAATTGTTACCAGTCTCATGACCCTTAAAGACATAAAAGTAGGAGCTGTTCTGCTAAATCAATTACAAGAAAATTGGACCCAAGAAGAGTATTACAAGGTTGAAAAGAAATATCATAATTCATAACTTGCAGGCCGTACAAATTCTTGCCCTACCAAATAGTGACAAGTTAGATGGTCACCATATCACACAGATACACCAATGGAATGAAATAAAAAGTCTGTAAAGAGACCAAAACATATGTAAGAATATAGTATAAAAAAAGTAGCCATTTCAATAGGTGTTTTTAAAGTAGAATGTCTTGTAACTGTTGAATCAGTTGGAAAAGAAAAGATTTAATTCCACATCAGCTAAGAATGCTCTGGATACAAGTAATAAAGCAACAACAGAAACTAACTGAGACTTAAAACATAAGGATGTTGATACTTACATGCCACAAAGCTCAAAGGGAGGCAGTCTCAGGATTGGTTCAGTACCTTAACCATGTTTTTAAGTCCCCAGATTCTTTTCATCTTTCCTCTTCACCATCCTCAGTGGGTTGGTTTTTTGTCCTTGGGCTGGTTGCCCCATTATCCAAGATGGCTGTCATAACTCCAGACATCAAGTGCTCACACACCGAAGGCAAGAGGTAAAGGTAGGCCAGGCTAGGGAGAGAGAGTTCTCCTTTGGAGTCGCTCTCCTTTTATCAGGAAGTTAAATCGTCTTTCCAGAAACCCCCCAGAAGAATTCCTCTTCTGTCTCATTGACTAGGTGAGGTCCAGACCATTCCTTGTTGAAAAGGGTGAAGGTTTGGCCAGTATCTGACTTTTTCATTCTCCACAGTTGGGAGGTAGAAAACAGAAAGGGAGTTGGAACACTCAATCATGCATATCAAATATATGCTTTGGGCCATAATGCAAGTAAATGCTACTGGACTAGCCCTCTCCCAATGTACAATTATAAAACTGAGAAAATATTTGAAGTGACTATTTTTATATGTTGGAAAACAGGATACACAGGACTGAACTCACTGAGAAAGAAAAACAAAGGAGGTGAACCACAAGACCATCCCAGGCTCCTTCCTGGAGAAAGTTTCAGACTTCAGCAGAAGGAAGGGGGGCTCACACAAAGTATGGGGGGGTCTTGTTGAGCTGAGGAAACAGAGATCAAAGCTTACAGCTACTGAGGTGGCTGGAAATTTGGGGGGAGGGATCCTAGAAAAAAGGGAGATGTGCAAAGAAGGAGCTCCAAAAACCTGCACAGGAGTCCCCTTGAGTCTTTGGCCAAATACTATACTGTATGTGTGCAAGATGAGACTCCATGAGGCCAGGCCAAGAAGAACGCTCAGGGAAAGAACAACCATCTGGATGCTGTGAGCTGAGCAACAACCAAAAGCAACATGGTCCCAGGAGATATTTGAGTTCCAACCGGTCAGAGTGAAGAGACCTTGTTAAACAGCCTGGGCATTTGGTAGAGACTCCCAGAAAGGCTGTGCTCAAGTATGGCTAATGTAGCCCTAGAGCAAAGACTACTGTAGACCTGCCCTGAAAAACAAACCTGGAAAGAATCATGTTGATTCATAAGTACATTAACTACCTACTGAACAAAACTCACTATTAAAAAAGAAGAAAAAAATCCAGATACTAAATTATGTAGCATCAATTACATTCATATACAAGCAAAAATTAAAAGAACATCCATTAAAAAAAAAAAGGTGACCCATAACCAAGAGAAAATCAGTCAATAGATACAAATTGAATCTACATGATTAAAATATTTAAAAGTGGAGGGAATACGGGGTTATGTGTATAAAAACAGATGATTGAACTTGGTGTACCCCCCCCAAAAATAATAAATAAATAAATAAAATTTTAAAAAAAAAGAAAAAAAATATTTAAAAGCAAAAGGAAAATATAAATATCCTAGAAGAAAATGCATATGGAAATGTCCAAGTTTTACAATAAAAGTAAAATGTACAAAAAAAAATGATGGCTAAATTTGACTCCCTACGAGTTGAAAACAATTATGAATCAACAACAATAAAACATTTTGTGAACTGACTAAAATACATGCAACAAATTGGGGGAAATGCAACTGGAACAAGTGAAAAATAGCTAAAGTTATTAATATATAAAGCCTTCCTGAGATTAATGAGAAAAATGCAAATTAAAACAGGGCAGTGCTTATAAAAATACTGATGGTCAATAAACATAAATATTCAGTTTTATTAAAAATAAAATACATGCATAGAAGCACCAAAACCTTATTTCACATAATAGACTGGTGAAGATTAAAAAGAATAATATCCTGTTAACAAGGATAAAGGGAAACTGTTATACGCCACTAATGGATCCATTCTGAAGGGTAATTCGGCAGCATTTGTCAACAGCTGAAAAACTGTTTATAAAGTCCAACCCTGAGATTCTCCTTCTAGGAACATAGCCTAAGAAAATAGAAGGTTAAGTGTCCAGGAAATTTATAAGGCGATGTTTATCCCAGGGTAGTTTATAGCAGCAGTGGGTCCAGAGGACAAAATGGCGGCAGACATCTGAACGCTCACTGACCCAGCCACCCTGGCAATGCATATATGCGCTAAGGAGACAAAAAGTCTGTGTGTGAAAACTAAATGACCCATCCCACTAAACTCTGTCACACTTAAGGGCCCAAGGAACCTATCCTAAGGCCACCCCTAACTGAATGTAAGCCCAAAAGGAAGGCGCCATTGAAAGAGCCTGTTAGCCCTTCTTTGTGTCATGAAGATACTCACAGAGACTCCTTGAAAGACTCACATGAGAGGACCATTGAGCAGGACATTCAGGAAGGAGGCAAGAACAGCCAGAAACAAGATGCAGGGGATTTGAGTTTCCTGGTTAACATCCACCAAGGCATGAGACAAAAACCCACCTTCCCTGTGACTAGGCTTCTCTATTGAGTAATAGCACAGACCCATTAAAAAAATAAAAAATAAAACCCCACAACTTCTAGTCTAGAAGCCCCTAGAGATTTCGATTTCTCTTTCTTGGTTTCTAAATTCCTCTGCCTTATTTCTTTGTCTTCTCTCCTCTCTCTCTGTAGGACATCCTGTTGTCGTTTTCACTGATTATACTGTTTGTAAACAAATTTCTACTCTTGGTTTTTTGGAGAGTGGGAGAAAGGGTGCATTATTTCCTTTTTTACTTAGATTTTTTTATATTACTACCTTTTGTAATCTAAAAGTAATAAAGTAAATAGAAGATACATCTGTTGGGAAGCAAAAGTGAAAGCTACTCTGATGCAGTCCTGGATACATGAGTTCTTAAATTCTCTTTACATATTTTCATTTTGTATTAAAGTCATTCTTGATATAATATTGATCTCCAAAAATATAGGTCTAGGGGAGAAAAACACAATCTCAAAACTGAACTTGAGAGCAGGGACTTTTTCCTTTCATCCATTCTTTAATTTAACAAAAGCAATTATTGAGAGCTAAAAAATGCACTGAGTTTATAACCGGAACAAAAGAGATACAATTTGTTCATAAAAGGATTTTTAAGTGAAGAGATTGTTTTGTTTCTTTGCATCCAGGAGTCTCACAAATGCCAGGAATAAAAGGGACACGATAAATGTTGGTTTCATTAATTGCTAACTCTTGGGTGGCAAGGCCTTTATTCTAGGCCCCCAAATCCCTGAGGCATTTCTTATTCAACTATCCTTTTTCCACTCAGTATTTCAATCTCACCTACACATTTGCGGACTCTCTGCTCCCCAAGAGAGTAAACACAAACCACATGGACAGCTCTCTGCGAAGTCGGGGTAGGGGTGGGAGGGGCAGAGTGTAGGGACCACAGATCAGTCTGTAAGTCTCTGTCTTCTCTTCGGGAAGTTAGTACTGCTCTGGTTATGACCCCTGTAAGAGCATAATCCATAGAAATCTTTGATGAAGGAGTTAATGAAGGGATATATGCTATTAAAAAGCAATGGTAATGTGGAACAAGATGAGAGAAATTGATATGGCTGGTTTTTTTAAGGAAAAGTGTGTGTGTGTGTGTGTGTGTGTGTGTGTGTGTGAAGGGGGGAGAATTCCAATGAATTTGCTATTGCTCACAACATATTTGGAATTCCTTGTGGTAAAACTATTCATAAAAAGTACCCTAAGGATAGGTTTAACTCAAGTTTTTGGATATAGCTGAAATAAAAGGAATTTCGTTTGGTCAGTCGCAAGATAAAATTCTACTCAGCATTTCTCAAATTGAGATCTCTTTTATATTAGTCTTGAAAATAAACCAACAAAAGAGTTCTGTAGTCAAAAACATTTAGGAACTATTTCTTCCTGTTCTCCACCCAGAAGATTTACAAAGCAGATTTCTATTATGTTATCAGCTCTCGCTGCTTAATTACAGATTCCCAAAGTAATCTGACTCAGAAGCCTTTAATAAAAATAAATAACACCTATCAATATCTCATAGGATACCCACTGGGAAAAAATTTATTGAGGTATATTTGACATATAACAAGAAAACCTTGTTTAAAGTAACATATGATTTTCTTGTATAACACATTTTTTTTCTAAAAACACTTGGACATATAGATTTTAAATACACTTATTTCTAAAATCAGTTACTGTAGCAATCATTGTGAGTTATATTTTCATATGCATTTTCCCCTTCTACCTTTACAAAACAGAAGAAATGCCTTTTGCCCAATGTGGCAGTGTTCGGCTACAAACACTCACCTAATCTACATCCTTTTGTAGTGTTGTGACCAAGTTTTAGTGATTGAGATCTAAGCAGAAGTAGTAACTAGGTACAGCTTCTAGGAAAGCTATTTAAAGGTGAAAATTTTGCTGGTGTGCCCACAGAGCCCTTTGCCTCTGTCTCTCTCCCCTGCCTGGACCACAGCCATAACACCTGAAGGGCAGCCAGCATCTTGCAACCATGAGACTGAACGCCACAGTCTAAGGAGAATGGAGCAGCAAGATGGAAGCAGCCTGGGATGCTGAAGGGCATTATGGGGCTGCCTTGGGCTCCAGAACTTTCTTTTTGTTTCAGAAAAACAAAATTCTTTCTTGTTTAAGCCATTGTCTGTCACATTTTCTTTTCATTTTAACCAAATGCATTCCTAAACAAGAATCACATTTATGATCACATTTCTCATAATTTTCATCTTGTGATGAGTTGATTATGTTTTAGACTTATTATTCTTATACTTTTATTGTATATTACCTCAAACCCTTCTTGACAGCAGGTATAGTGTATATGAAACAATCAATATATATATAACCATTACAAGCTCTACACTGAACGTTTCTGTAGGTTAGCAATTAGAAATAAATATACAATGGTCTGCAAAGATTTTTCTAAACCTGAATATTGATCAAAGAATCAAAAACATTAGTTTTGTTTAATTTCATAGTAATCACCTTCTATAAATTCTATTTGTAAATGTAGTTCTATTCATAATTTAAGTAAATGAAAATCAAATTTGTGGTAACAATTTTATTTCATCCTTTGTAAAAACGATAATTGTCCCTAAGTATTATTTTTTTTCCAGAGTGCTAGCAATGCTTTCTTTCTTTTTCTTTTTTTTAATCTCTTTACTGGAATATAATTGCTTCACACTGCCATGCCGGTCGTCCCTAAGTATTATTATCTCGAGTTGGGATGCCAGGATCTAGGTACATATCTTTAATTCTACTTTGTTCCTTTTGAATAGAGAAAATCTGACTTCCTCTCAGTTCCCAGCACAACTGGCCTTGGCAAGACTGGGAAATGGATAGCTCTAAAATATGTGGGGAAATGAAGGGGATAGAAATTGCTGCATATTACCATCATCTTGGTGGCATTGTAGTCTTTTTCTCTTCTTTAGACACAGAGTCGGTGAATGGGAAGAGCGATAGGATTGAACTCTGAAAGTCTATGAAAGAATGGAAGGGCAATAACCAAAGCCACTCTCGAGGTTCCATTGAAGGAGGGCTGCTCTGTCATTACTGCAAATTGCCCTGCAATTTTCAACAGGAACTATAGAGACTTGAAATTTGTACCTGAGGAAAAGTGATGAGACAGAATCTAGGCTCCTTTAAGAAGCTTCACCTGATTGAAAAAGGGCCAAGAAAATCAAGCCCCCTTCTGGAAATTTCCATGCGTATTAGTTCTTCATGATTACGAATGGAATTCTATGGAGTGCTGAAGCAATGTCATCACTTAATGACTTTCTAAATAAACTGCCATCAAAAGAGGCATAGCAAAGAGGAGTGATATTTAATGTGTGGCAAGAGTTATCTGAGAGAAATTACAAAGAAGGTGCCTCTCAGCTTTGCATGCAGAAAGAATCTCCATTAAGGAATTCATTAACGCCAAAGCCATCCTCAACAATTGATACATTTAACAAACATCATTGAAGGCCTATCATTTGTTATCACTGAGATTCACACAGAGGATACGAAAAGCACTTCTATGGCAAAAGTATGTAACCGTGAAAAGTTTACAACCGAATAGGAAATTTAGGACATATGTAAGAACAAAATAACTAATGATAGATAAACTAAGTATGCTGCACCCAAGTGACACAGCCAGAGGGACCACAGGAATTCAAAGGAATAAGCAGGGTGTCCTGCTTAAGGGCTTTGTAAACAGGCAGAACAGACTTGAGTCCCTGTTCTATCTCACTCCACATTTGTGACTCTAGGCAAGTTACCTAACCTGTCTCTGCCTTGGTTTCCTCATCTGTAACATGGATTTAATCATTATAACTACTACAAAGTTGTTTTAAGAATTAAATATGATAACATATGTAAAATGCTTAGCATGGAGTCTGGCAAGAATAAGTACACAATAAATATTACCCATTATAAATACAGCTGTACCTCAGAGACATCGTGGGTTCAGTTCCAGAGCACCGTAATAACGTGAACATCACATGATATTATGATATGACATTACAGTAAAGTGTCACATGAATTTTTTGATTCCCCAGTACATATAAAAGTTATGTTCATATAAAAGTTATGTTTACACTATACCATAGTCTGTTGTGTGCAATAGCATTACATCCTGAAAAACAATGTACATACCTTAATGTAAAAATACTTTACTGCTAAAAAATGCTAATCATCATCTGAACCTTCAGCAAGTCAATCTTTTGGTTGGTGGAGGGTATGCCTCAATGTTGAAGGCTGCTGACTGAGCAGGGTGGTGGCTGCTGAAAGTTGGAGTGGCTGTGGCAATTTCTTAAATTAAGACAAGCATGAAGTTTGCTACATCAGTTGACTCTTCCTTTCAAGACTGATCTCTCTGTAGCATCAATGCCGTTTGATAGCATCTTACCCACAGTAGAACTTCTTTCAAAATTAGAGTCAATCCCCTCAAACCCTGCCTCTGCTTTATCAACTAAGTTTATGTCATAGTCTAAATCCTTTGTTGTCATGTCAACAGTCTTCATAGCATCTTCACCAGGAGGGCATCCCATCTCAAGAAACCAGTTTCTTTGCTCCATCCGTAAGAAGCAACTCCTCATCAGTTTAAGTTTTATCATTAAATTGCAGCAACTCAGTCACATCTTTAGATTCCACTTCTAATTCTAGTTCTCTTGCTGTTTCCACCACCTCTGCAGTTACTTCCTCCACTGAAATCTCCCATGGGGGTCGGGATCACCTTCTTCCAAACTCCTGTTAATGTTGATACTTTGACCTCTTCTCATGAATCATGAATGTTTTTAATGGAATCTATGTAGTGACTCCTTTCCAGAAGGTTTTCAATTTACTTTGCCCAGACCCATCAAGGAATCACTGTCTGTGGCAGCTATAGCCTTACACAGTGTATTTCTTAACAAGACTTGAAAGGTTGAAATTACTCCTTCATCCATGGATTGCAGAATGAATGTTGTATTGGCAGTCATGAAAACACTACGAATCTCATTGTACAATCTCCATCAGAGCTCTTGGGTGACCAGATGGATTATAGATGAGCCGTACTATTTTGAAAAGAAGCTTCTTTTCTGAGCTGTAGGTCTCAACAGTGGGCTTAAGATATTCAGGAAACCATGTTATCAACAGATGTGCTGTCATCTAGGCTTTGTTGTTCCATTTATAGAGCATAGGCAGAGTAGATTTAGCATAATTCTTAAGGGCCCCAGAATTTCAGGAATGGTAAATGAGCATTGGCTTCAGTTTCAAGTCACCAGCTGCATTAGTCCCTAACAAGAGAGTCAGCCTGTCCTTGGATACTTTGAAGGCAGGCATTGACTTCTCCTCTCTAGCTATGGAAGTCCTAGATGTCGTCTTCTTCCAATAGAAAGCTGTATTGTCTACATTGAAAATCTGTTGTTTAGTGTGGTCACCTTCATGAATGATCTTAGCTGGATCTTCTAGATAACTTGCTGCAGCTTCTACATCAGCACTTGCTGCTTCACCCTGCACTTCTATGTTATGAAGGTGATTCCTCCCCTAAACCTCATGAACCCACCTCTGCTAGCTTCAAACTTTTCTTCTGCACCTTCCTCACCTCTCTCAACTTTCATAAAATTGAAGAGAGTTAGGGCCTTGCTCTGGACTAGGCTTTGGCTTGAGGGAATGTTGTGCCTGGTTTGATCTTCTATCCCGACCACTACAACTTTCTCCATATCAGCAATAAGGCTGTTTCTCTTTCTTGTCATCTGTGTGTTCACTGGAGTAGCACTTTTAATTTCCTTCAAGAGCTTTTCCCTTGCATTTACAACTTGACTAATGGGCACCAGTGGCTAGATTTTGGCCTGTCTTGACTTTTGACATGCCTTCATCACTAAGCTTCTAGCTTCTGATTTAAAGTGAGAGAGATACGTGACTCTTCCTTTTACTTGAACACTTAGAGGCCATCATAGGGTTATTAATTGGCCTAATTTCCATATTGATATGTTTCAGGGGACAGGGAGGCCCAAGAAGAGGGAGAGAGATGGGGAATAGCCAGTCAGTGGAGCAGTCAGAACACACACAACATTTATCTATTAAGTTCCCTGTCTTATGTGGGTGCGATTCCTCGCCCCAAAACAATTACAATAGTAACACCAAAGATCACTGACCACAAATCACAATAACAAATATAATAATAATGAAAAAGTTTGAAATATTGCAAGAAATGGCAAAATGTGATACAGAGACACGAAGTGAGAAGATGCTATTGGAAAAACGGTGCCAATAGAGTTGCTTGACACAGAGCTGCTACAAACTTTTAATTTGTTCAAAAAAAACGCAGACTCTGTAAAATACAATAAAGTAAAGCATAATGAAATGAGGTGTGCCTGTAATTATTGGAGGAATGATAACTGAAGACTGGGTCTGTAACTGAACTGGAAGTCTTTCAGAAATGTTGTGAAGGATCCAATTTAAGCAATCAGAGGACAGAAGAGAGAGAATAACTCAAAGCTGGACCAGCATGCATAAATGTAAGGAAAGAAGAATGCACAGGGCACATTTTAGAATTAATAAATTTGAAGGCAGTAGTTCTCAATTCTTATTAAATGAATATTGCAATAAAGAAAGAAGCAAAGGACATGAGCAGCAAAATCACAAATTAGGAAGTAATTAGGAAACAAACATATGAGAAAATAGTCTTATTAGGAATCAAAAAATGCAAATTAATACAATGAGAGGAAGATTGACTCAAGATGGTGGATTAAGCACACAAATCTAATTACTTTCTTAGCCCCAAACCCCCAAAATGACAGGAATGATATAAAGAAACTAGAACAAAGTGCCATGAGAAGACTAGAAATGTTGTGAAATTCTTGAACTATAAAAATCACACTGCAATGGATTGATGGAGCAACCCCAAAAGAGTGTGGAGGAGGGAAACCCCTGCAGTGGCACTAGCCATCCTGGAGGTTACCCAAGTTCACAGGTAATTAAAACATGGAGGAGATGGGATGATTAATTTGGGTAATTATTGTGTAGCTACTATAACAGACATGTCCTGAAATCTCACTGGTTTAATACAATGAAAGCTAATTTCCCTTCTTTACATCACGTGCCATCAGCAGCAGAGATGCAAGCAGGCATTTCAGGGAAGAGGACTTCTGCCTTCTTCCCTGGGATAAAAATGAGGGTGGATGCAGTCACACCCTTAGACTGGCAGGTGGGGCCCCTGTCCTGCATCCTGCTGCTCAAGGATCCCTGCGTTCTGGAGCATCTTCCTTGAAATTTTCTGAGGCTGGTGCCTGGATCTGCTGGAGACAGCAGTGCCATCTATGCAGGGCACTCCAAGTCTGGACCTGGCCCAACATGGATCCTGCTCACCAAAAGCCCCTCTGAGATTTTCCAGGCTCCCCCCGATAACTGGCAATGGCCAAGGCTGTCTGAGTATTTTTCTCTCTGCTTCCCCTTTTTCTCTAGGAGTCCAATTACATACAGTTTAGGCTACTTAATATTGTCCCACAGGGCATGACGTGCTATTTAATTGGGCTCCTCATCCTCTGTGCTTTCTGTTGGATGGTTTCTGTTACTGCCTTCAAGTATACTGAACTTGTCTTCTCCAGTGCCTCATCTGCTGTTACGCCTACCTGGTCTATTTTTAATTTCAGATATGGTATTTTTTCATCTTCATAAAAGTTCCTTTTGGAATATATATCTATCTTCCACGTGTCTCCTCAACACATCATGTTTTCTTCTACCTTCTTGACATACAGCGTGTACTTATATAGATGCTTTAATGTCCTTCTCTGCTGGTTCTGTCATCTCTGGAGTCTGTTGTATTCCTTTCAGTGAGGTTGGATATTTTCCTGGCACATAGGTAAGTTACAGGAGTAAGCTGACTGCTTTCAAAACTTACTTTTAAGCTTTGTTAGGATGTGCCCAGAGCAGTTGCTAGTCAAGGGTTAATTTAGTTCCAGTACTAAGATAATATTCTTTGGAGGTTTCCACTCAATGTGTATATAATGAGGTCTTTCCACTATGGCTTGTGGGAACATGAACTATTCCCAGCCTGTTTGAATCCCAGTAATTGTCCTCCCTACTTCTTTTTGATGGTTGTTTATTCTGGTCTCAGAGAGTTCCCTTCTTACACTCATTCCTGGGCCAAAATCTCAGGAGGACCCACTGCTGCTCCCTCCCTCCCTCCGTCCCCGTCTCCCTCCTTTCCGCCCACCCTGCAGCTCCACTCTCTGGGGTGCTCTGACCCACAAATGGTACTCTGCCACCTTGGCCTCCCCAAACCCCAACCTGTGTATCCACAATGAACCGTGACCGCCAGGCTCCTTCTCCCTGTGCTGTGGCCGGGAAACTGCCACCGGGCCATAAGCTGGTACAGTCACACCAGTTTGTGTGTTGTTTTCCTTCTCTCAGGAATATATCTCTTGCTGCCTACTATCCAATGTTGGAAAATTATTGTTTTGTATATCTTGTCCAGGTTTGCAGTTATGGTAACAAGGTAAATCCTGTCCCTTCATTTCTCCTTGTACAGAAACCTCTCCACGTAGCTTTAATTTACATTTCTCTGATGGTTAAGTTCTTGATCGAAGGGTATGTACATTTCAGAATTTTGAGAGATACTGCCCACTTGCTCTCCAAAAGAGGTGTTACCAATTTATATTCCACCAAGAGTTTTGCATGCCAATACTAATGATTGCCAGTCTCAAAACACGGGATGTGGATAGACAGCAGTAAGAATAGGAAATACAAATGCCTTTAAACATACGAAAGCATGCTCAATCCTGTATAAAATGTAGAGACCTAAAGCACAACATTAGGGAAAAAGCACTTAGTAGACATGGAGATGATGCAAAAAGAGAAAACATATAAGCAATTTGTTATTAACCAGGTAAGATACTACATTCACAAAACAAAAACAGGATGCTGTTTTTAAAAAGGGATTGAAGGGAAAGAAGAGAAAAAGATAAGAAAAATAAGGAAGTCAATCAAGTAAATCCAATGCCTTAAGCAGTACAAGTTCTGGTAACAGAGAAACAAAGAGGAGAAAATCATCAACAAAATAATTAAAGAACATTCTCCAAAACTGAGACACCAGATTGAAAGGGTCCACTGACTGCCAAGTACAGTGGATGAAAAAACACTGAGGCACATTATTGTGACATCTTAAAACACTGGAGCAAAGAAAAGATTCTATAAGTTTTCAGAGAGATGGAGAAGCGGAGGGAAAGGAGGAGGAGGAAGAGGACGGGGAAGGAGAAGAAAAAATCCACATCACTCTGGACATTTTAGTGCTACCCTGGAAGCTAGAAGACAATGGAGAAATGGCTTCAAATGACAGCCCATCTAGAATT
This sequence comes from Hippopotamus amphibius kiboko, assembly GCF_030028045.1. Lineage (NCBI taxonomy): Eukaryota > Metazoa > Chordata > Mammalia > Artiodactyla > Hippopotamidae > Hippopotamus > Hippopotamus amphibius. The sequence goes on along the minus strand of NC_080192.1, from coordinate 38,901,741 downwards.
CTATACCTGATCTAGAATTCTATACCCAAACTATCAAACAAGTGGGAAGATGGAATATAGACATTTTCAGATATTCATGGTCTCAAAAACAAACAAAACTCTATCTCCCATTATGGAGTAAAACTGACTAATGAGTTCCACCAAAATGAAGAAGTAAACAAAAAAAGAGAGAAATATGGGGTTTAAGAAAACAGGAGGTCCAACATAAAGGAAAGCATATGGAATTTCCAGGAGGAAAGTGAAGGAAGATCCCAAGAAGGTAGTTATAGGACAAGTATAGAAGAGCAACCAGAACAGTCTTATTCAAAAAACTGACATGCTGAGAACTACCATTATCAAGATCTTCCTGCCTTTTTGCCATCATTTTAATCTGAGGATTGAAAGCTCAAATAAAGCCTGACCCAGATGCTCATACGCACTTGGCTTATTTGAACCACGCATTGGTGATTTTCTTTTCTACTCCACACCTTGACTCTTGGATCAGCTGGGAGTATTCATCTCTTTCTAGAGAAATGTTTTGCTTTGATCTATTCCTGAAAATTTGAAGTAGGCCATAGCAAGCTTAAGAATGGAAAATACAAAACAGTCTCTTCCCTCATCCTATTCCTAGTAGATATCCAGTACCTGGCCTGTCTATACTCCTGCCAGATGCCCCAACTGTGGTAAGCCCTGCTTCCCAGGATTCATTTCTGACTGTGCCCCCGACTTCCCAAAAAGGGGCTCCTAAAAACCTTCAGGAAAGCTGAGGCCAGGCCATGACCCAGTGACTCTGTGCAACTTCTATTTTCTATGTTTCATCTAACAGTGGCAATATTGCCTTTTCCTTACACAGCTAGGTTTGTGCTTATGTTGTTTAAGGATACACACATAGGTGATAAATCTATAAAAAGAAACACCGCAACGAACACAGAGCTAGTACAGTGGTTCCTCTAGAAGGGTTAAAAGAGGGTACGATCACAGAGGGACCCAGAGCCCTTTCTAAAGTGTTGGTAATGGTAATCTAGTTCATGTATTGCAACTTTTTGTTTTATATTATTCTTTAAAATGTGCATGTGGATTTTATACACTCTTCTATGTGTGTGATACTGTTCACAATAAAAAGAAAAACTATATTGCACTGTAACAATGCCCATAACTGGAAAAGTGGGCCATGAAATGGAATGCATGCTATGAGTACAACTCTGTGCATTACATGACGCGGGGGAAAGAATGGAAGGCAGCTATTCCCAAGTGAGAACGTAAATTATAGCTGAAAGATTATGCGTGACTTTCTCACAAACCTAACAGTTTTCAAGTGGCTTCAAATGCATCATCCCATTTGATCCTTGCCATTCTGTAAGGCAAAGATTTGTCACAATGTTCATGTTGCCAGTGGAGAAGCAGATGCTGGCCTCATTTGGCAAAGCTCACCCATAATCTCACAGTCAAGGAGTAGCAGACATAGGACTCAAACCTCTACACCACGTAACCTCTCCGTTCCACCCTTTCTCTTACCTTGGTCCCAGTGACCTTGCTAAGCTGCAACTACTTCATCTGTAAAGTAATAATTATGACGATGGGGCTTTATTTAAAGAGTTATCAGAATTAAATGAAATAAAGTATCTATAGCACTTAGCATATAACCTAACATAGTAAGTGATCAGTAACTGTTAAATGTCAGTAATAGTAATGTTAATATTAAGAATTAATTAGATAGTTGAGTTCAGTACCATTTAACTAGGCATTAGGCATACAAGAATGATTATAAGGGCATTGTCCAGGAGTGACAGACAATTAAACAAATACACTCAGGAATCTATAGAAATGATGGTGATATAGACATATGTATAGATCAAGATCTCTCTCCAAGGAAGATATATTTTTTCTTTGAGGAACACTTGAATTGGAATTGGACCTGGTGAGGTGAAGGCATCTGGAGAAGACTTCCTTGAGGAAATATTCCAGAGATGTGCAGCTGAATTAGAAGGAGTCTAAAAGACTATCTAGGCTATTCTCTCAATCCTCACTTGAGAAAAGGGAAAATGATGACAGCTGGAGTTGAGGTAAGGAGATTATTATACTCAGAGTTTAGTATTACCACACTAAAATGGTCTACTGTAAGAGTTAAATCAAAAAAACAAAGATAGTGCTTCCCTGGTGGTGCAGTGGTTAAGAATCCACCTGCCAATGCAGGGGACACAGGTTCGAGCCTTGGTCCAAGAAGATCCCACATGCTGAGGAGCAACTAAGCCTGTGTGTCACAACTACTGAGCCTGCGCTCTAGAGCCCATGAGCCACAGCTACTGAGCCCATGTGCCACAACTACTGAAGCCTGCACACCTAGAGCCCATGCTCTGCAACAAGAGAAGCCACAGCAATAAGTCCATGCACCACAATGAAGAGTAGCCCCCACTCTCCGCAACTACAGAAAGCCCATGAGCAGCAACGAAGACACAATGCAGCCAATAAATAAAAATTAAAATTAAAAAAAAAAGAAACAAAGACAGGAGACAGTTCAAGATGGCAGAGTAGGAGGACGTGTGCTCACTCCCTCTTGCAAGAGCACCGGAATTACAACTAAATGCTGAACAATCATTGACAGAAAGACACTGGAACTCACCAAAAAAAACACCCAACATCCAGAGACAAAGGAGAAGCCGCAATGAGATGGTAGGAGGGATGCAATCACATTAAAATCAAATCCCATAAATGCTGGGTGGGTGACTCACAAACTGGAGAACAGTTATACTGCAGAAGTCCACCCACTAAAGTGAGGATTCTGAGCCCCACATCAGGCTTCCTAACCTGGGGGTCCGGCAACGGGAGGAGGAATCCCCAGAGAATCAGACTTTGAAAGCCAGCGGGATTTGATTACAGGACCTCCACAGGACTAGGGGAAACAGAGACTCCACTCTTGGAGGGCACACAAAAAATAGTATGCTCACCAGGACCCAGGGGCAAGGAGCAGTGACCCCATAGGAGACTGAACCAGACCTACCTGCTGGTGTTGGAGGGTTGCTTGCAGAGGTGGGGGGCAGCTGTGGCTCACTGAGGGGACAGGGACACTGGTGGCAGGGGTTCTGGGAAGTGTTCATTGGCATGAGACCTCCCAGAGCCCACCATTAGCCCCACCAAAGAGCCTGTAAACTCCAGTGCTGGGTAGCCCTAGTCTAAACAACCAACAAGGTGGGAACACAGCCCCACCCATTGGCAGACAAGCACGTTAAAGTTTTACTGAGGTCTGCCCACCAAATCAGATTAAAGTCTTACTGAGCTCCACCCACCCAGCCCAACCACCATCAGTCCCTCCCATCAGGAAGCACCCACGAGCCTCCTAGATAGCTTCCTCCACAAGAAGGCAGACAGCAGTATCAAGCACTATTGGCAGTATTTCCTTCTGTGGAACTGAAAACCACAGCCACAGAAAGACAGAGAAAATGAAAAGGCAGAGGACTTTGTACCAGATAAAGGGACAAAACAAAACCCCAGAAAAACAACTAAATGAAGAGGAGATAGGCACCCTTCCAGAAAAAGAATTCAGAATAATGATGGTGAAGATGATCCAGGCCTTTGAAAAAAGACTGGATGAAAAGATCGAAAAGTTGCAAGAAAAGTTTACCAAAGACCTAGAAGAATTAAAGAACAAACAAACAGAGATATGCAACACAAGAACTGAAATGAAAAATACACTAGAAGCAACCAACAGCAGATTCACTGAGGCAGAAGGGCGAATAAGTGACCTGGAAGACAGAATGGTGAAAATCACTGATGCAGAAAAGAGTAAATAAAAAAGAATGAAAAGAACTGAAGACAGCCTAAGAGATCTCTGTGACAACATTAAACGCGCCAACATTCGTATAATAGGGGTCCCAGAAGGAGAAGAAAGAGGGAAAGGACCCAAGAAAGTATTGGAAGAGATTATAGTTGAAAACTTTCCTAACATGGGAAAGGAAATAGCCACCCAAGTCCAGGAAGTGCAGAGAGTCTCAGGCAGGATAAACCCAAGGAGAAACACACCAAGACACATAATAGTCAAACTGACAAAAATAAACACAAAGAAAAGTTATTAAAAGCAACAAGGGAAAAATGAGAAATAACTTACAAGGGAACTCCCATAAGGTTAACAGCTGATTTCTCAGCAGAAACTCTGCAAGCCAGAAGGGAGTGGCACAATATATTTAAAGTGATGAAAGGGAAGAACCTACAACCAAGAATACGCTACCCAGCAAGAATCTCATTCAGATTCAATGGAGAAATCAAAAGCTTTACAGACAAGCAACAGCTAAGAGAACTCAGCGCCACCAAACCAGCCCTACAACAAGTGCTAAAGGAACTTCTCTAAGCGGGAAACATAAGAGAAGAAAATGACCTACAAAAACATAAACAAAATAATTAAGAAAATGGTAATAGGAACTTACATATTGATAATTACCTTGAATGTAAATGGAATAAATGCACCAACCAAAAGACACAGACTGGCTGAATGGATACAGAAACAAGACCCATATATATGCTGTCTACAAGAGACCCACTTCAGACCTAGGGACACATACAGACTGAAAGTGAGGGGATGGAAAAAGATATTCCATGCAAATGGAAATCAAAAGAAAGCTGGAGTAGCAATTCTCATATCAGATAAAATAGACTTTAAAATAAAAAATGTTACAAGAGACAAGAAAGGACACTATATAAAGATTGAGGGATCAATCCAAGAAGAAGAGATAACAATTATAAATATATATGCACCCAATATAGGAGCACCTCAATACATAAGACAAATGCTAACAACTATGAAAGAGGAAATCGACAGTAACACAATCATAGTGGGGGACTTTAACACCCCACTTACACCAATGGACAGATCATCCACACCGAAAATTAATAAGGAAACACAAGTTTTAAATGACACAATAAACCAGCTTGATTTAATAGATATCGATAGGACATTACATCCAAAAACAGCAGATTACATGTTCTTCTCAAGTGCACATGGAACATTCTCCAGGATAGATCACATTTTGGGTCACAAATCAAGTCTTGGCAAATTTAAGAAAACTGAAATCGTATCAAGTGTCTTTTCTGAGGCCTCAAGAATTTTGGCTAAGGCTTGGTGGAGTCTCAGGTTGAGAAAATGGAGACAGAGACATAGAAAAATACATAGGTATATACAGAAATAAATACAGTTTTGCTAATTATAAGGGAATCTAAACACATCCATGGGGTAAAGGAAGAAGTCAGTGGAGGGAAAAAGACTGAAAAAGTAAACCAGAAGAGATAGCAGGTTAAACCCTGAGATGGGTCATAGGAGGAGAGGTGATTCAGCCAGAAATTAGAGCAAGAGAAACTGCTTTCAAACCAGCCACGTCAGATAAGCAAAAATCTCCAGCTCTCCTGCCAGCCTCAGCCCACTTGTTTCAGGGAGATGCAGCCGTCACTATCATGGGACCGATCTCTTTGATGAGAGGCCTGATACGGGAGGACATAGGCTGCCAACAAAAGGGAGGGAAAGGTGAGTGAAGAAACAGGTACAGAGAGCGGGGAGACAGCTACTCTGAGTGAAAAATCTGATATTGAAAGGCATCTGACATGGGGTGAATCACAGCATCACCCCAGCCCTGCTGGTCCACCACGAAGTCCAATCAGATTCCAGCGAGCAGCCCACCCACAGGCTCAGGTCTGAAGTCCAAGGGTTAATGCGGGCTCATCCCTACGGACAAGGAGAGAGGCAGGGCAGCCAGGAGCTGTGTCCATTTCAGAGAGATTCCAATATCCAGCTTTAACGGCTCTGAATCTCAAGGGTCAGTCCAAACAGGACCAACTTTTTTGATTTGAAACAGCAGCAGGCTGCTTCATTGGCTGCTCTCTAATAGAACCCGTGTTATTATCCGATACTAAATTTAATGATGCAGGAATTTGGGCTCACCATTTCTTTGTAACTCAGTTTCCACAGTTACCCTAAATTGGCCCATGGTGGAATAAAATTTTTCCAAAATAATTGTCATAAGGAAAAAAAGATGTCAACAAGAGGAATAAAATTATTCCTCTCCATGCAAACCAAAGAAACCTTTTCTACCTTTTTCCCTACACCCATCCAAAAAGGCATCTGAATCAGTGGTCCTCTGAAAACCAGCAATAACCCTCAATTGCTTAAGGAACTAGAATGCTACTAGAACAAATTATTTTCTTAACAATGTCAGCTGAGGAAGTGAGAACACTGTTTAGCTGCCTTAATGGAGCATCATTAAAATTCCCTCTTCCATTCAATACTTGAGATGCAAAGCTGGGGAAATGGTCCACTAGGTGCGAGTACAGATACTCTAATTAACGTCATTGTAACCAGGGTTTCTGCCCACCAATATGCTAAATCATATGAATTACATGAATAGTGAAATAGAGTGGCAAGAGTTTCAGAGCTGCCTTCTCAGCCGAATCCATATTCTGCCTCTAATTAGAGACACAAAGATTTCCTATATAAAATCTCACATTTCTCACTCTCCATCCATCTGTTATTGACTCTTCCTTGCAGCCACCTCACCCATGGTCCTCACAGCAATACTCACTCCTGTGTGTTTTTTTCTCCCTGGGACACAATCCATTTCCCCTCACCAGGAATTCTCACCGACAATACCCAGAGAGCAGAGTTCTTCTCAGAGAACAGCTTGCCCAGTGCCGGGCTTCATTTGTCTTTCCCCTTGGGTCATTTATCACAGGGAGCTAGCCTGTCAAGGTAAATCCTAATTGAAAGCCTGTATGTTCTCTTGTGTGAAAGCTGTATGTTCTCCAGCCCGGAGCAAAGGAAATTGTTTTGCACACAGACGCACCAGCCCAGAACTGGACAAAGTCCCACCAGCTGGCAGTAACACATGCCCTATCACTGTCTTTGGGAGAAAGATTCTTCCAATTCTTGGAGAGAAGTAGAATCACAGAGTACGGCAAATCACACATGCAAGCTGAGATTCCCCCCAGCCAAAGGTTTTGTTTCTATAGCAGCTTTAACTACCTTCACATCAGAATCGAACAGGAGAAGGTTGAACTTCCAAATTTAGGTGTGTTCCTACATCCCTTTCCTCACCCTTCCCCACCCTCTCTCCACCCTGTGGGACTTGACATTACAAGTAGAATCCATTTGTAAATAACTCAGGCACGTTCATTCATTCGGCAAATGCAAGTGCCTGTTATGCACCAGGCACAATGGTAAGTGTAGAAGATAGAATTTTGATTTTGAAAGAGAATCATATACCACAATAATGCAAACACTGATTATCGATTTTCAACGAGTCAATCTATGCATAAAACTTGAAAAACTTAAACAAATGCAGATAGCAGAATGTGAATGGCCGCAAATGATGCAGAAGCACAGATGACAAATGCTGGGAGGTGAAAGCGAGGGAAGATTGCTGAGGGGACGTGTTAGGGATCTACGGAGGAGCAAATAAAGGTAGAAATGCGTTAATGCTGCCGAGGTAATTAGAATGGACCTTACTGGTGCCTGACCTATTGCCACCTCGCATTCTCTCCCATTCTCCCTGCATGTTGCTTGTTAGCAGTGCACAGGTTACATTCATGTGTCCACATTATTCTTTGAAATCATGTGCTCAGGAACAATCAGGGGTAAATCATGATTGATCTAAAGCATGATAACTGCACACCCCTTGTCAGTCATTATCGATGAGTGTGTGGCTGGTTCCAGCTGAAGAGACAGGAGGGAAAAATCTGCACTGAGCTTCTGGGAAAGCTATAAAGGAAGAAATGGCTTCTCATATTCTTTTAGACATTATCTGAATTAATTAACCTTATAGGTGACCTATCTTGGAATATCTTTTGTGGGAAAATACATTTTCCTTACTGCTTAAATATTTGGAATTGATTTTCTCTTTCTAAAAGTGAAAACAACGTAAATACTGTAACCCATTGCAGAATTTAAAATGATGATTTAAATGTACTGCGAAGAAGGACAAAAGAAGGAAGGAGGAAATGTCAGTGAAGTAAAATTCTCAAGTATGATAGCAGAAGATTTTATATATATATATACATATATATCATTGATTTTTTTAAATAAAAGAAAAGAAATAGCAATGTAAGAACTCTATTTAGAGGGATGGAGGTGGTCAACAGAAGAAACAGAAGTTAAAAATGCGACCAGAACTGAGGCAGGCAGGGGGTGGGTAAATTATTTTTCATTATAAGTCTTTTTGCGCTATTTTATTTTTAAACCATGTGCATGCATTATTTTTGATAAAAGCTTTAACATTTACATAAAGAAGAAAATGAATTCAAAACTAGAAATTAATTTCCTCTTCTGGAGCCACTAGAGAGAAAATAAGACTCTTTCTCAGAGACAAATCAACAAACAAGTTAATAGAAGCACTTTTAACCCGGGGTGAGTACCAAGGACCCCAGTGCTTTCCCTTGTGCTATCAGTGTAGTAGTTTCTCTCTGTGCAGATGTGGATTCAGCTTTTGGCAGTGAAAGTGTTTGAAACAGAAGGAGATAAGGGAGCTTGGAGGGCAAAGAAAAACTCCCCCAGCTTCAGTACAACCAGCTTTCCTCTTGCTCCAAACAATGCAAATGACACAGACTCTCAGATTCCATTTTGCTAGATTAGGTGGCAGGTATATCGGCTGGATAACTAAGCATGTAGCATTTCTCCCCCTAAAGTAAGATAATTTTCTCCAAGCTGATCTCACTCTTGAAAGTACAAGAGGAAATTGCCTTGGTTATCTTGACAGTCTCCTCAGGGATATGAACAAACTGCATCTCCCCCACCTCTTTGACACTGTGGACTAAAGGTACTAACGATCTAACTTGAGCCACCAGCATAGCTTTAAAGCATCTAAGGACATTCCTCCTCAGCAAATCCCGAAGCTCCCAAAGCTGAGATTTTGTTCCCAGGGGATCAAAGTCACTGAAATAAGTTCTAGCAAGAGGACAAACCTATAACTGCCAGAGTCCAAGAGAAATAAACATTTACTTCCAACTTTATTCACTTGATGTCACATCGAACTCATGGCCAATAGGCCATTTCTTTTAAGCTGTTTTTCAGTAACACAAGCCATACATATTGGTTTAAAGTCAGTTAAAATAAATCCTAACCTGAAACTAGTGAAGTCTTCTGAAAACTAACCTATCATAATATCAAATATGCATTGACCCAGTCATGCATATTTCTAGGAATACATCCTACAGAAATAAAACATATAAGGTTGTGCATTGCAGCATCATTTGTTATGGGAAAAAACCCCGAACAATCCAAAAGTCAAACAGTGGGAGATTGATTGAACAAATAATGACGTATCCACACTAGGGAATATTACACAGCTATTTAAACAAAAATAAAATAAAATAAAAACTAGATAGAACTCCAGTTGTCATAGAAAACTGTCCATGATACATTGTTATGTTAAAAAAAAAAGCTGCAAAAATATATGCACAATATAATTCCATTTTTACAAAAAAAAAGTGTATATATACATATATGTATGTTTTTTTTTTCGTGTCACCAGGGAAAGATACAAAAGCATATACGTCAAAAGGTTCACGGTGATCACCTTGGGGCATGGCATTAGACGGGGTACAGTTTCACTTTATACATGAGTAAATATTTTGAATTGTTATATCAACCCCACATTATTTTGCATTGAGGAAAAATAAACAAAATAAAATGTATTTGTTGGGAGAGTAGGGAAAGTTTTCAAGTCCCCTCTTCTAGGATCACATCTAAAATTACAATTTCATGAAAATCTGTCTAGCTTTTCAGTATCTTCAGAAAATAAAGATTTTGCAGCCTCCTTCTATAACTTCATCATAATCATAATTTCCATTTTGCAAGAAGCTAACATGTACCTGATGTGGGTGCTTCCCATACAATCACTTACTTAGTCTTTCAGTAACAGCTAGGGCTTCATTAGGTCAGTGGTACAGATGAAATGATGAAGTAACTTAAACAAGATCACACAAATCCACCAAGCAGCCTAGCCAGTGTTCCACGCAGATCAAACTGGAAAGCTTGTATTCTTCCCGGGACTATATAGCACATCTGTTAGGTGCATGCTTCTAAGCTGAATCACTCACCTCACTTCAAATTCAACTAGTTTTGCAAATGGAAATAGTATATACTGTGGGAGTCTAAAAACCTACTTCACAGAGATGTTGAAAAAGAACCAGGGCTTCCCTGGTAGCACAGTGGTTAAGAATCAGCCTGCCAATGCAGAGGACGTGGGTTGGACCCCTGGTCAGGGAAGATCCCGCATGCCATGGAGAAACTAAGCCCGTGCTCCACAACTACTGAGCCTGCACTCTAGAGCCCGTGAGCCACAACTAATGAGCCTACGTGCTGCAACTACTGAAGCCCACACGCCTAGAGCCCGTGCACCTAGAGAAGCCACCGCAATGAGGAGCCCACACACCACAATGAAGAGTGGCCCCCACTCACCGCAACTAGAGAAAACCCGCATGCAGTAATGGACAACCAACACAGCCAACAGATAAAAATAAAATAAATAAAAAATTTTTAAAAAAGGAAAAAGAATCAAAGGAGACCTGCCTCAACTATTGCCTCCCCTCCCACTCATCATGCTCACCTCCCAAAGAAAACTGTCCTTCACAAGCCATCGTGTCCTCTGTTACTCAAAGCCATACTCCCCCTGCCCTATCTTCTACCTTCAAAATATTTTTCAAAAATTCTCTTGGTGAGGTCTCTCTGAATTCTCTAGATTTCCCCAGACCTGAAATCTGAACAGATCCCTTCAACACTGAATCTTACCTCCCAGCTTCCAAAAGCTAAGATTTTATTCCTCTAGTATCCCAATAGCCTGCAGGCATGTCGTGATGTTTTGTAGGGTAACAAAAACAAAAATATTGCAAACTCAGTCTCTTGACTCTAATTTTTTTTTTCAGCTCTGCTTGCACATGGTTTGTCAATCCTGGCCTTGAACTTGTAAGATATGTTAGCAACTCTGTGGGAGGGACAGTAGTCAGCAACTTTGGGGGGAAAATGTTCATTAGAGCCAAAGAAGAAAACTCAGTAGGGTTTAGATGATGCAAATCATGGTAAATAAGAACGGGGAAAATACAGTAGACACTGGAGAGGCAGCGGCTGTGTCCCCTGTCGTGGACACTGACACATAACTGGATTATTACAGATGCTGTCTCCTCACACAGCCACAGTGACCAGAAATGCCTTTCATCCCATCTCTGGCTGGACCAAAGATCATACTCCCCAGGGACCTAGCACTTCATAATAATGATTCATTATTTATTCCAGCCCTAGGACATTTCAAATGAGTGTTTCAAACCACTGCTGCTTATTGTATTGGATTTAACTCTACTGATGCATTTATTAACACCATGGGGACCACTGAAATGCAGTGAGCTCCTCAGCTCTTTGAAAGAGGCATCTTTATTTGTTCTTTCTGAAAACTAGCATAGTCTTTTCTACAGTAATTAATCAAAATAAATATATTTGCTGAGTGAATTAATAAATGAATCTTTAAACAAACTAGCAGAGTAAAGCATTAATGACTAAAGTTTTAAGGAATTCATTTTTTTTTTCTTAGCAAGCATACCAAACCTTCTCCAAGCCTGTGCCAAAATAGCCATGAGGATAGGAGCTGATCTGGCATTGCTGGGCACTGAATGAGGTACCCCGCAAATATTTGCTGAGAAAGTGAATAACAAGCTAGATTATCACAACAGCGTATTCTCATTCATTTCCCAGATAATATTACGCTTAAGTGCTGTGGAGTAGAAATTGGACATTTATATCTGCCACTTTTTTAACTCCCTTTAATTTCTCTGTCTGCGCTACTGCTCTCTAAATCATGGTGTCTGCATTTCCTGCAAATAGAAAGATACATAACCCATCAGAGAGAAAATTCACCTGGCTGTTTCTAAGATATTTCCAGAAAACCAAAGTCTTCAGGATCAACAGAAGAAAAGGAAACAACACAAAACAAAACAAAATACGAGGGTGAGTCACAAATTATTGGCACTCTGGCTGTAGGATTTATTTTAATTAACTTTTAGAAAAGACAAATACATCATTTCTCAACATAATCTCCTTGCTTTTCAATACACTTCGTCCATATCTGTCAACAAGCTTTTGCATTCCCTCATTAAAAAATGTTTTAGGCTGAGCTGCGAGCCACGAATGCACCGCTGTCTTCACTTCAGAAGTGAATCTGGCTTCTTCTTTTCTTTTTAAGAATTTATTTATTTATTTATTCATTTGTTTATTTATTTTTTATTGGCTGTGTTGGGTCTTTGTTGCTGCACACGGGCTTTCTCTAGTTGATGTAAGCGGGGGCTACTCTTCATTGTGGTGCGCTGGCTCCTCATTGTAGTGGCTTCTCTTGTTGCGGAGCACGGGCTCTAGGCGCGTGGGCTTCAATAATTGTGGCACATGGGCTCAATAGTTGTGGCTCACAGGCTCTAGAGCACAGGCTCAATAGCTGTGGCGCACAGGCTTAGTTGCTCCCCAGCATGTGGAATCTTCCTGGAGCAGGGATCAAACCCATGTCCCCTGCATTGGCAGGTGAATTCTTAACCACTGCGCCACCTAGGAAGTCCAAATCTGTCTCCTTCTTGATGGCTAACACTTGTGCGACCTTCCTTGCACTTCTCTATCCATTCATACACACTTCTTCATGACAAAACACTTTCTCCATACTTCGCACAAAGTCTTTGATAAATAACAGCACCAGGTACACCCTCAGACCACACAAAAAAAATCACTGCACGCTGCTCTTCTTTCATGCAAATCACAAGTGGGGCATCCATTTTTGCTCGCATTACAGTTACAAATGAACTGATGTAACATGTTCACACCTACACAGCAGTGACTGGGGAGACAGTAGCCTTGAAAGGAAAGTGCTGATAAGACAGTGTGGCCAACAGAAATTTTAATATAACCGGAGTGCAGATAATTTTTGACTCACCTTCATAAAGAATCCCCAAAGTGTAGATACAGTTAAATTGCAAAGGATTCTTTAGGGATTCTTTAGCCATGGAAAGAAATCTCACTTGAACTCTACTACAAGTCTTCACAGTTGCAAAGGTAATAATCTCCACCCAGCTTACTTCATTTGCTTGACTTCTCAAGAAAGGGCTTAGAGGAATGAAAAGAGGCTGGTGAAGTAAAAGTTCAACCACATACTTCTTGGAATATCCTTGAATTGGAAAATTACTCAGATGATAGCATATAATAAAGCAATTATGATGAGACTTAAAAGCTACTGGTATTAACTGATTTGGCCATTTTCATACTCTGATCTGGAAGCATTTGCTAATGGAATTTCAAGAAGGCACATGTTTTGAATCTGTCTTTCCTAAGCGGCACAGAATACACTAATTAATGGCAGGAAGTCACACGCCTGTATACATGGAGTGACCTGGAAGGGAGGGCAAAGGTCTGGTGGCAGGTGATGGGTACACCTACTTATTTACTTTTCATCTTTGTGCTGTTGGTATAGTGATCTTTCTAACCTGCAAAGCTGGATCCAGTTTCTCCCACATGTAGAAGCCTTCCATGGTTCCCACTGCCTTCAACATGCTGTCTACCCCCTTTTAGGATCTGACACAAAATTCTCCATCTGGGAGCCATCAAGCGTTCCTAGGAATTGATAGTAAGTAACAATAGACTATGGCTTTGTGTCCACAGAGGCTAGGAGTGTGCTTAGAACACAGTAGGTGCTTGTCAACTGGCCAAATGGCTGAAAAAATGAAAGAACAAAAGGGACTTCCTAGGTGGCACAGTGGTTAAGAATCCACCTGCCAATGCAGGGGACATGGGTTCCACCCCTGCTCTAGGAAGATCCCACATGCCATAGAGCAACTAAGCTCGTGTGCCACAACTATTGAGCCTGCGCTCTAGAGCCCGTGATCTACAACTATTGAGCCTGTGTGTCACAGCTACTGAAGCCCACATGCCTAGAGCCTATGCTCTGCAAACAAGAGAAGCCACTGCAATGAGGAGCCTGCGCACCACAATGAAGAGTAGCCCCCGCTCGCCACAACTAGAGAAAGCCCATGTGCAGCATCGAAGACCCAATGTAGCCAATTAATTAATTAATTGATTGATTATTTAAAAAGAAACAAATGGAAGAATGAGAGCATTCTTACAAGATTCTGTTCAGTTGTTTTGATTCAAAATTGTGATGTTCCTTCACTCTCATATTCATACTAAGGGGGCAGGGGAGGAGAGATAGATAATTTTTTCCCGTGAATATAGGCATATTACATATATATTATATATATATATACAGAGAGAGTGAGAGAGAGAGGAAAAATTCACAGAAAAAAAAAGATTATCTATCTATCTATCTACCTATCTACCAATTATCTCTATCTGATAGCCCAGCAAAATCAGGCATTTTAGGTCTGTGCTCTTTCAGTGGTGGTTTTTGGCCCCAAGAATCTGAGGAATTTACTTGTATTTACTTTCTCATCCTCAAGGCTAATTTTTATCACTCACTTAACATTCCAAAAGCCCCTGGAGCCAATAAGCAAACCATTTGGTTGAAAATAAAATTGTAACCTAGTCCTCTATTGCCTAGAGAATTAGAGTTCCAACTCACTTCCTTAGTACCATTTTAGTCTGGGGGGAAGAAAACCTAACTAAAGAAATCACATGTTACGGTATTAATGCTTCACCCAGGCCATACACTGTAGGCCACTGAGTACTAGGAAACAAACTATCACCTAAAAGCACCCCCTCTAGGTTAGAAGTATTAATGCAGCTCTCTCATTACATCAATGGAGTAGCTTGGCACAAAACAACTAATTCCTTTACACAGATTTGAAAAGAATTCTGTAGAGAATCATTTCTCTGTCAAATCCCCCTCTCTCCCCAACACCACCAGAAGCCTTAGCCAATAGCACCACCACTTACTCGCTGCTCGCGTCAAAAACGTAGTAGCCATCCCTCATTCTTCTCTCTTACACTCTACAGCCAGTCCTGATAGCTCTGACTACCATACGGAAATATCTGTAAAATGACCATCTCCCCTCCCCTCACTGCTACCGCTCTATGTGAGCCCACTACAGGTCTCCGTCACCACCACGCTTGTCCTGTTTGTCCATCCTCTACACAGCAGCCAAGTTATCTATTCTAATTACACCAGCCTGCATCCCTTTTCTACATCAAACATTCAATGACTTCTCATTGCACCGTGAGTAAACTCCAAGCTTCTCACCATGGCCTCTACAGTCTTTGGTACCCAGCCCCTTCCTCCCTCTCCCACCTCATCCTCCCTTCTCCCTCGTTCATCACGTCCCCATCCACTGACCTTGTTTCTATCCAACATCCTGCTCCCTCAAAATTGTCAAATGGCTGCTTTCTTCCCAACACAGAGACCTCAGTTCAGATGTCATGACCAATTTGACATCTTTGACCAATCGACATCTTTCCTGACCAGTTTAGGCCACTCTCCAACCCATGACCCTATTTCAGTCTTCCAAGGTTAGACTTTTATTAGCTGTTTCCTTTCACTAAAGTGGAAGCTCCTCAAGGTCAGGGACTCATCTGTCCTCACGGACTAGAATATTTCCAGGCACAAAGCGTGCATCAATAAATATTTGCCAACTAACTGAGTACCACAACAACAATAACAAAATCTTCTTTTCCACATAGCAGATGCCAGTGTCTTGCCAGAATGAGCACACCTGTGCAGTGCCGTCATCTGAAAAACAAACAACTTATCTCTTTGAAAGGAATACTTCAGACCACTGTGGATAAGATTCGTATCCAGAGTAAAGAAATGACTTGTCATGAGCAGACACTAGAGGCAGTTCATCTTTCATTCTCACTGGATTAAGATCTAAAAGTCTGATTTCCACACCCTGAGATCTTCACACGAAACCTGATGAGTTATTTTCCCTCACCTGTCAGTTGATAAGCAGACACGGTCATTCTGACTATCACCCTCTCGACCTTTGATCGTTGGATTCTGCTTGGTTCATCTCGGTGCAGTTACAGCTCCACTCTGTGGAGACACGGGGAAGGCAGACACCGCAGGTTAGGTGTGTCACCCGCGTGACCACCGAGAAAACTGGGAAGGCTAGGTATCGAGCGTACGGCCTGTAAAAAGCTGCACAGTATATTAGAACAATGAAGTGTGTTTTGTTCTCGTTTAGATTCCGTATGGTGATCTCTAACAAGTATGAATCCCGGGCCTGTCAGTGTTTGATGACTCACTTGTTCTCTTGCCCACCTTCCCACCTCTTTTATTTCTATTGCAGGCTTGCAACTGTTCAGCAGTGTTCTCTTCTCAACGACACATCTCTGTCAGCAGACATCGTGATGTGTAGAAAAATCACAAATGTAGAACGCAAAGTTCATTCCGGTCAGTCCCCGAAATGAGACGATGAAAAGCATATGATTTCCTATATGCGGAGGCATAGAGATGCAGCCATGGAAACTAGCAGAGGCAGCACCGGCTTTTTTTAAAAGGAGAAGGATGCTTTTCAGTAGCTGGTCTCCCTCAAGGCTTGCCTAGGAGAAAAGATCCTTCATGAAGCGGCCAGTCGTTATGAGCAACACCAGGTCAAGACCTAATCAATGTCCAACTGGCCTGGCTTCCAGGAGAACAGGTGCAGAAAGGAAGTTAATGATCTCTTCCAGAAAAGTCTAGAAATATATTGACATTTCTTAGGATTTAACACTGCAACTTGGGGTCTCCAAAACATCAAAATTTAACATGGTTTCTGGTAACACAGCAACACAACACAAAGAGCTACAAGGCTGCCACCACTTCACCATCTACACATTTTAAAGCCATTTCAGATCGAGTTTTAATCTATGATTGATGGACATAATATCAGTTGCCCCTTTTCCAGCTTCAAGGAGTCAAATTTGGGCTCCACTTTGCATGGAGTTTTTCTTTGGACTAACTCATTAGAAGGCTTCAACCCTCAGTGAAATTAGAAACTAGGCAGAGTTTATCTCTGATGACCCAAGTTAAACCCTTCATCTCCACCCTCCCTCATGCTCCTGTCCCTGTTTTGCTAAGTTCTTTCCCTATCAAAACAGCCTCTAAAGAAGAGATCTGAATTCCTTAGCACTAAAGTAAACCTCTGCTAGAAGCTTCCAGGATGACCTTTCTCCAGGAGCTAAAGGAACAAATAGGAATCAAAGCTTTGAATTAGACTATGTTTTCAAGAATAAGAGAACACATAGAGAGATGGTAGAGGAGTTTTTCCTGAACCCATGAAATTGTACAGCTGCCAGCTTAGCCTACACTGTGGTGAAATCAATTAACTTTAACACTTCAAAACTAGGCCCTTCCTTCCGTTAGTTCATAGTTCAGAAACATGAAACAATTTATTTGCATTCATGAAATGATTACCAGAATATTTAAAGGACAGATTGGTACCAAAAAAGGGAAATTTCACAAAGGAGGCAATGACTGAGCTTGGTTCTCAAGGATAAACAAGAATTTGTCAGCAGTCGAGATTAAAGGAAGTCATAAGCAATGGATCAAAATGAGTAAGATAGGGTGGGGTGAATGCATTCTGCTGGCGGCTTGGCTTTTAACTTACCTCTCTCTCCCCTCCGGAAGATCCTGACCTCAGGGATTGGGAACTCTGCTGACAACACCAGTGTCAGATTTAGAACATAAAGATGGACTGAGAGTATCAGTGATGGACATTCCCTATGCAGAATACAATGAATAGTAAGACACAGCCCAACCGCAAAGCAACTCACAATATAACAGACTGAGATAGAAATGGATACACAGGACGTAGGAGAATAAGACTAAGAGGAAGAGAGAATGGAGCGTGAACTGGCTGTAAAGTCAGCTAGCCATAAAGTTAGCCCAGCTTCCAAAACGGAAGTCAGTGTGCATAGATAGCTTAAAATCCTATTCAACATAAATAAATACAAATATAAAAATAAAATAAAATCCAAAAAAAATTAAAAAAAAATAAATAAATAAAATCCTATCCAGTGGCGAGGTCTATGTTGCCAAGTTCCGCCTGAGTGAGAGGAGGTCGAGTGGGTAGGAGTGGCTGCCTTCTGCCCCCACCCTCATGTTTCCAATTTGCTGAATAAACCCCACTCCACGAAGATCAGGTTCTCCTGGCTCAAGACAGAGACTGAAGGGTTTTTACATTTTCCACATTTACTAACTTATCATGGAAGAATTCCTAATCACGGGAGAATTCACCCACAGCTAAAAGCATGTGGGAGAGTTCTCAGCAAAAAGGGTAACCACTTCCTCATTTGCTGGAACCACAAAACCCATCTTATTTGAAAAAGAGAAGAAACTTCAACATCCTGCCAATCCCTCAGAACCTTGCTTTTGTAGCAGGGGCTCCATGTTCCCGTCATCTGGTTGCCTTGGACGCATCACCTCCTGGCCTCATCTCCCTGCTGTGGGGCTGCATGCAAAGATCACTCATGGTGCAACTCTGGAAATCTCCCAGTCTGGGTAGCGTTCGCCCTACGGCTGCCCACAGCTGTCCCTGCTCAGGCCACCATCACTCAGCCAATGGTATGCAGGCCACTTAGAGCAGGGAGAGCTTTGCTGCTGCTGTAAATGTTGACAAATGTCCCTCCACCTGTGGCTGGATCAGCCTGCCGTGGTCTTCTGTGTTGAGTATGAGCTAGGAAGCCTCTGACCCCTTGGGCCAGATATCCAGCTGGTTGTTTTGGACAATTATGAATTAGGTAAATATTTTCTTAAGGCTGAACATTTTTAACAGTTTGAGTGCTCTTCAAAGGTTCAGGTGCTGGGTCAAACGCAATTTTCCTTTACAGAAAAAGTCTCATCCCTTCCCTTTTTACCTGTTAAAGTTGTATGGACACTATTTGAAATAGCTGCTACTTTTTTTTTCCTTTTTTCTTTTCTGGAGTGTCAAAGTGTGGGAGACCCATGTGAAGCAGGTATTCTCTATTGAGAAAGCATCTCAAGTCAAATCACATGCCTTCAGATTCCCACCTAAGTAATGATATGAGCCTACATGTAAAATGTAAACTGAATTCACAAACAGGATAAAAGCAATCTTGGAAAACACTTGGAAAATTTTTATTGTGTGGGGGAAAAGAAAAAAGAATGGGGTATCTGGTAGTTTAGAAGAAGCATAGACTCAGAAAACCTCAGAGATCATCTCATCTAAGCTCTCATTCTATGATTTAGGGTATCCATTCCCTTTCCATTCACTCATTCACTCATTCAAAACCAGGCAGGATTCATCCTAGGCCAGCATTCATCACAGTGATTCTCAAAGTGTCGTCCTAGGACCACCAGCAGCAGCATCACCTGGGACCTTCTAAAAATGAAAATTCTTGAGTCCCATCCCAAACCTACTGCATCAGAAACTGTGGGGGTAGGATCCAGCAATCTGTTTGTTAACAAGTCTTCCAGGCACACAAAAGTTTGAGAGTCACTTCCGTACATCCTGTAAATGGAATGTATTAGTCAGGGCTGTTTATTTTAACTGGGTTAAACAAAAAAGGAAATCTGTTGGTCCAGGCAACTATAAAGTTCCAGGAGCAATTCCTCCTCCAGAATAATCTGGGGAAAACACCATGTTTTACTTTTCTTCAGTGGCTGCAAATTTCCATCTCCATCAGCTACTCCTCTGTCAGGGTAGCCCATACAATGGTCCCAAGCTCGCTCTCTAACTTGATTTCCCACTACTCTTCAACAGGTAACACAGCTAGAAACTTTATGGTTTCCCCCTGTGTCTTTTTTTTTTTAATTGAAGTATAGTTAATTTACAATGTTGTGTTAGTTTCAAGTGTACAGCAAGGAGATTCAGTTTACATACACATGTATACACATTCTATTTCAGATTCTTTTCCCTTATAGGCTATTACAGGATATTGAGTATAGTTCCCCGTGCTATACAGTAGGTCCTTGTTGATTACCTATTTTATATTATAGTAGTTTGTATATGTTAATCCCAAACTCCTAATTTATCTCCCCACTGCTATCACCTTAGGTAACCATAAGTTTGTTTTCTGTCTGTGAGTCTATTTCTGTTTTGTAAATAAGTTCATTTGTTATCATTTTTTTGATTCCACATATAAGCGATACCATATGATAGTTGTCTTTGTCTGACTTACTTCGCTTAGTATGATAATCTCTAGGTCCATCCACATTGCTGCAAATGGCATCATTTTATTTTTTTTTTTATGGCTGAGTAATATTCCCCCACCCCATTTCCTCCATGAAATTCTCCTTGACTGAAACAATTCCTTTCCCTCAGCCTATTAAAATCCTGCCAGACTTAAAGAACAAGTTCAAGTTTTACCACTTCCATGAAAAATCCTTTGTCCGCCCCAACCCTCTCATAAACTTTCTCGTGAACTCCTATAGCATTCCGTGTCTGACCCATACAAGAGAGCCTTGAATTACACTTCTTAGGGACTGTTTTGTTGTAAGAGAAACCATCTGTGCTTGTTTAAATAAACGGAGATAGCTGTAAGGATTCAGAGAGACTTCACGTACGCCAATTGCAGGATGATTAGCTAAACCTCAACAGGTCACACCAAGGACACAGGGACACTTACTTCTGTTTTACTGTGGATGGACACATCCCGGTTTCTCCCCCCGTCCCTCAGTCAATCTCAATTAACTGTGCGACTGGTGCATTTGGGAGAAGAAAGTACATGTTTAGTGTAGCCCCCTTGTTCTCTTTTTTTTTTTTTTTTGGGGGGGGGGAGGCTTCTGTAGGGAGCATACAAGGGTAGGTGCCCAGGGCAGGAATGTGGGCAGCACTACGGTTTTCCAACTCTGCTTAGACCACATAAGTTTATTTTGGGGTGAAGTTAGTGAGCCCTTTGTTACTACAGGGTTGATGTTGTTCTCCAAACAGATTAAGGTGACCCATTTATCTCCATCTGCCTTATTTATCTGACCCTCAATTGGTTCCAACTTAGGAGAGAAAGAAAGGGGTATTATCACTGATCACCCTAAAGTCTAAATAATAAGCAGCAATTCTCTATCTGGAGCTACATATGTATCATCCTTGCTGTAAACCCACTCCAATTCTTCTTCCTCTGAAAACGAACTTCTAACTTGGGCTTCTGGCTCCTCATCAACTTCGAAATTTACGTGGAACTGGGTGTTACCACTAGTGACAGAGACTGCTAATTTTCCCCCAAATATAGTCCCCTCTTCTTCTTTAGTAACAGAACACCCGAATTTCAGCGGACACATGGAAATGCACAATAAAGAATACATTTCCCAAGCAAACGTGGTCATGTGGTTAAGCTCTGTCCAAAGGGGTTTCAGTGGAAGGGCTATGCACAACTTCTGGAAGATATCTTGAAAACAAGGGAGTTTGCGCTTCCCTTTTGATTTCTTCTTTCCTTCTGGTTGAAATGCAGTTCCAATGGCTGGAAGTGAGGTAGCCATTTTGGACCAGGAGGAAGATGCAGTGGTATGCTACAGCGGGCTCACAGGCTCAGGACAGCAGATTGTCTAACATTCGGGAATTCTGCAGACAAGTGATTAAACCACTGGTAGCTTGAAATTGGCCATGGTGGGAAGATTTCCAACATAGGAATCAGGCAAATGTTACAAATCAAGCCTTTCCATTCCCACCCCCCACCCCCACCCCTAAGGATCAGTTTACCAGCACACCACTGGATAGAAAGAAGCACACATTGAAGATGGCAGAGTAATAGGACAGAAGAAGCCTGAGTCCCTGGTGGCAATGAAATAGCTTGACACGGAAGCCCTGGTCTGCCTGCTTTTATGTGAGGGAAAAATGAATTCCTATCTTGTTAGGGAATTAGAATTTTTGCTTTCTACCCCTCAATGCCAAATCCAGTTGGAGCTCAGGACCTCACTCAATATCACCTGACCGCTATTTTGTGGTCATTGGGAAACTAAGCAAATCTAATTACTTCAGCTTAGATCAGCTTTCCACATCTCTGGTGCACTCTTTGCAGGACATGTGTGTGGGTTCCATGGTACAAACCTGGCCACCTAAACCCATCCTTTCAGCGGGCCATAGGTTTACATTCCAAAAAAAGGGGATATGAGTGGAGCAGGCACCCGAAACTAGTTAACTATGCTACCATTTGGTATATTAGGACACGGTTAACTTACTTAATGCCATTCCACTTAGCATCTATTCCTTTTAAGCCCATTTGTCTGAATTATTTTCTGAAAGCATTTTATAAATAATTGTTTCTGTCTTCCCCATAATTGATAGATGCATATTGTCCCCTGTGCCCTGAGTGCTGTAGGTACACAACACTCTCTCAGCCACTGAAAACTCCACCATGCTGCCCTGAGTTCAGTGTCTTGTTTATTCCAGTGTGGCCTCTCTCCATTTATTCTGTGCTCTGGCAAACAGATCTGATCAATAACGCCTGAGAAACGCTGTTCAAAGGACGGTGCTGCACCTGCCAAGTGGAGCGAGAAAGAGCAGCACAGGAGACCTTCAAATGCCTGCTTTACTGCAGCTCCAGGCACCTTCAAGGAAACAGACAATAAAGTTCCCTAGTCAATAAGAGACTCAGAAGTCCTCTGACTTTATGAACATCCTCATCAACGTGGCTGCATCTGTGGCAGATTGACCAACCATGGCATGACTACGCAGCTAAAGGAAGACGCAGCTAAAGGAAGACGCAGCTAAAGGAAGATACAGCTGGAGGCACATCAGAACTTCAGGGATCTGAAGAGTCTGGAAAAGCTACTGCCCATCTACCAAGTGGAAAGGCATTTCCAGCAGACTTTGCTGTGATGGCCGTTTATAATGCTGATTCCGTTACGGTGCCGAAGTTCAAGAACAAAACCGTGCCACTCTGTGTGGTATGCATCTACTCAAAATGTCTATGTGTGTGTATGTTTCATGTGTGGGTGGATATTATATCTCTAACCAGATTATAAACTCCAGGAGGATATGGAGAGAAAAAGATCAATAAGATGAGGTCCTTGACCTGTGAGAGAAAACAGACACATGAAGAGAATACTACAAAATGGTGAGAGAAGTGCCGGACGAGAGAGAAGCACAGGTTGACTCTCCAATATCAAGTCTACTCCCTGTGAATAGTCTAACCCACCCACAAGAATCCCATGCCTGTCACCAGTCATTGGTTTAAAATGGACACAGAAGCCAAACTTGGTCACCAAGACATGGAAAGAACTGGAAAGTTTTCTCACTCCTAAATAAAGGAGACACAGAAAAGAGGTGTCCCCACTCTTCCTCTGGACTTTGGGGTCAACCACCCACCAAGTGGGCTTACTATAAAGCACTAGGCCCTATTTTAGCTGGTGAAGAAGAAGGCCTGCAAAGAAGAAAAACTAGATATCTGAATAGAGGGACTTTAAGTGCCAAAGGAGAAAGTAGGAATCGTTCTGGCAGGAGCTAAGCCTCTTCAAAGAGGCCACTGTTTTGTCTGTTAGCCATTTGCAGAAACCTCTTCCTATCTCCACTTTCTGCTATGTTATAGGGCAAGGACCACGTAGAAGACAAGGTCTCGGGCACAGTGCCTTGTTTAGCCCTATCAACAGCGCTCAGAAAAAGTTCAAGAGCAAGAACCCAATAAATCTTTTTCAAAGAGCAAGATTGGGTATTTGATGGTAAGAAAAACAAAATGATTAGAAAGAAAGATTGGGGGGGCGGGACTAGTTGTTATTCTAGGACCGCCTCCCCCAAATCCTCCATCCCTCAAACCTGCTTTCTTCTATGGAGCCTGCTTTCTTTAGTCACAGCTCAAGAACTACATTTTCCCTATATTACCCTCTCTCACTTGAGAATTAATTCTACGTGATGTTCCTTCAGGATCCCATTTTGCTCTCTACTGGTCATGTCAAGTTCCTAATCCTCACTGTGAACCAAAGTAACGAGATTTTTTTTAAACTATCATGACCCAGGTCCCACTTTCAGACTGATTGAATCTAGTATGAAGCCAGAACTGAGAACCAGGATATCACTGTAAAATAGACAGTTGTCACCCACTAAGTCTCAAGAATTGTTGAGGAAGACCAATAGCTATGAACACAATTCCACCCCACATTCCATGTCTGGAGAACTCACGGATGTAGGGGACAGATGCTTTCACGTGGGAATTGGAGACAGCATGCCAGCAGACCCAGTTATTTGATGAAAGAGGAAGAGTGGGAGAAAGACAGGCTGTACCTCTTAGAGGAATGCATTCTGCAGAGTGGCAACCATCCCTTCCATCACCCCTCACTGTTTAGAAGCTTAGTATTCAAACCGGGCTCCCCACATGATAAGACTGAGGCTGAAATGTCACTTCCCTCCACTACTGCTAAGTTGAGGATTGGAGATGGGCTCTGGTCTGACCGTTGGCAAATCACTGGTGTGGCACAGCACCTGATCCTTGCAAGAGGAGGGGGGAGCAGGAGAGAGACGCTAAAGTTGACAGGAAGTGCTAGAAGGTGGGTTGCATTGTCCTCTTTGGAGCAGCAAGAAGACAAAGGGTCCCACTTGGCTCTGATGGACTCCAAGGAAGGGGTCTGTGCTTTAGCCACCATGCCTTCCCATGCAGCTATGTGTACCATGGTCTAAACGAGAACACAGCACCTGAGAGAGATCTCCACCTGGAGCCTTGCCAGGTAGCCCAGAGAACCCAGTGAGGAACCAGTGAAGAGGAAAATTAGAAACGTGCACTCAGCTAAAAATAACGCCATGCTTGTTCTGCTTTTGTAAAATATGCTTGCTGCATCCAGAGAAACAATGAAACAGGATGACCTAGCAATCCAATGTAACCATAAGATGTTTTGCTAAAAATGGAAAGTTCTGCACCACCTGCTCTTGTAAGTTCCTGTTGGGAAACTTCTGTGCTCTGTAAACCAAATAACCAATCTACCCATGCTAACTGTAAACATGTGCACTGACCCCTATAAAAGTAAAGCTCATCCTGAGCTCAGGGCCCAGAACTTCAGAGCGTTAGCGTTAGCTCGTGGGGGGCTGCTGGCTTAATAAACCTGAGTTCTCTAACCCTCCGACTGTGGTGCTTGGTTTCTCGACGGACCGATTTCTGCAACACCAGCACGTGTGCCTCCAAAGAGAAACCGCATTCAGACTCCTTCTGCATTGAATTAAGCAAAGGGCAGTGTTGGCCAGATAAGCTGCCACAGCCTACAGAGAGGAGAGGTGAATACAGAGCTCCCCACTAGAAGCAGGCAAGTAAGAGCAGTCATTGCCAGCTTCCGTTCCTACATCGGAGGGTACGCACCGCAAAGGGCGCTGGGCTGTGAGAGAACAAAGACCCCCGTCCCACCTTCAGCATTGAAGACTACTGGTTTTTCTACAGGCAATAGAAGGAAGAAGACCTTTGAATAGAAAGTGATGTGTAAACTAAAACGAGCACTACCGAGTCTTGACATTTCAGTGACACTGTTTTAATAAACTGGGAGTTACACAAGTTATGGAATTGGGCTGAGACGCCATTAACAGCACCTACAAACCCAGCAGGCGAAGAGAATTTTGACAGAACACAGTAGCAATTATGGGAAAGATAAAACCCTTTCATGTTTATACCCTAACACAAGGAAGGATTCTCACAAAACTGGTTACACATGTTCATGTTTGCACACCTTGAATGTGAGGGGAAGTGTTCCTCTCTTAAAGTAACACATTTATGTTTCCAAGGAGACGTTTATGGAGACAAAGGTGAAGCAGGGTGGTGGGGTGAGGTGGCTGCAGTCTTTGAGGGTAACATTAAACTTTCTTCAAGAGCCAGATTCGCCTCAGGATAATAAGTAGATAAATAATTCAAATCAGGAGCCTCACATTACTGAACCAACCCAATTATGGTCCCTGAGTGAGATTCTTCTGTTTGCCACAAAAGTGGTGGGGTGTGGGGGCAGGCTTTGATGGTCATTCTCAGAAGTATGTGAGTTAAGTGCAAGACGTTAAAAAAATAACCAAATAAAAAAGTCAGTGTGAATAGAGGGCCAGTGGGACTCTGGTGACGGTTCTGAGTCAGGCTCTCGCCCTTTCCCCCTCCTTTCCTCTCATGAAATAAGGCTGGAGGGGAAGGTCCAGGATGTAGCAAACCCAGGAAGGGCACCCCAGGCCTCAACCCTGAAAAAAACTCATCGCTACAAAGTTGCCTCACTTTGTTTACCGATTATGTTGAATACAAAGAAAATATCTATAGCCTGCACACAACCACCACCTTGCCCAGAGGTATCGGATCCCAGGTCCAGGGAAGGACTCCATGAGGAGAATCTGGCTTCGGGTTCCTTAGCCCGAGGTCACTGTGGTCTGAGGTGTTTTCGAAAGCCCCTCCCGGACCCTCTGGGCCCAAACTTTCCTCCCCGTGGGCCTGAAAAGTAGTGCCTGAAATTCTCAGCATTCCTGTCATTCCGCAAATGTTGAGACGCTCTCTAAACACTCCTGCCCACATGCACCTGACGAACTGGGCCACAGTTCTTCTGTGGGAAGGCAGAAGGAAGCTAGTGCACAGCACAGCCAGCGTATTTGGGAGGACGACATTGAGGCCTTAAAACACACACACACACACGTGAAAGGGTGGACACACACACACGTGAAAGGGTGGAAAGAGGGTGCCAGAGAGGGAGCCTGGTCTAGAGGAGTGTTTGCAGCACCTTGTTCCCGACTCAGCCTGGTTAGGGACTTACCTTGGAAGGGGAAGGTGGGCCAGGAAAAGCTTTGGAGGCTGGAAAGGAATCCAGGGCCCTAGTACAAATCTTTAATCAAGATTGTTCACGCGTGGGCTTCCCTGGTGGTGCAGTGGTTAAGAATCCACCTGCCAGTGCAGGAGGCCCGGGGTTCAATCCCTGGTCCGGGAAGATCCCACAAACTGGGGAGCAACTAAGCCTGTGTGCCAAATTACTGAGCCTGCTCTCTAGAGCCTGGGTTTCGAAGCCACTGCACTGAGAAGCCCACGCACCACAATGAAGAGTAGCCCCCGTTCACTACAACTAGCGAAAGCCCGCACACAGCAACGAAGATCCAAACACAGCCCCCCGAAAAAATTTTTTTAAAGATTTTTCGCTAGTATCTCTTGGTGGAACCCTGAGGGTAAAAGTTTTCACTGAGACCCTAAGGGGATCTCAGTAGCCCAGTCACTAGGGCCTCAGAGATGAGCTCTATTGGCAAGAATCCTCTCTCTTTCCTCTCTCTTTCTTCCTCTTCCCTCCCTCTCCGCCTTTCTCTTTCCCACATACCACCTGGGAGTTTATTGGGATAAATCTTCCGGAGAACGGGGTACACCTGCAGTTTATTCGTCTCTGCCTCAGACACACCACTAGAGGGCAGTGTCATCACTGATCCCTGAACCGCTCCCCGTGTCCTCTGGCTGCAGTGTTCAGGCAGGCTGGCCACACATCCTGTGACAGGATGTTTCAGAACTTTTCCTTCCACTCTCATTGTAAATAAACAACCTCGGGGTGGATCCATCCAGATGCACATCACAGCGCAGCAGAAACTGCCCAGGCCAAAGTGTCTGGTCTATCGGTAACATTCTTGCTCAACTGTGTAGCACAGGTCAGAAGTCAAAGCTTAAACTTGCATTTTCGTCCTTCTGAATTTCTGCCTGAATTCTGGAATTTCTCTCATATGCTGCCCTCAGGAGCAAAAGGAACTTTTCAAAGGAATGAACAGTGAAACAATCCTGCACAGCCTTTTTTGTACAAAACCCTCTTGTTTCCATGTTCAAGTTACAAGTGTCTGGCTTGCTCAAAAGCAAGGTTGCCCAACTGGTCAGAAGTGATTAGTAGATTACTCGTGTGTGCAAACCTGGAGACCAGGACCCACATGCTTCTCTCTGCTGGAGGCACTGGGAGTGTGAACTGGGGCCCAGTAGATCTGGTCCTAGTTAGTGTGCCAAAAAAAGCAAAGTTGCTAGCAGCTTTGGGCTTTTTTTGGCAGAATTCCCCTTCCTGTGAGTTCCACTAGTGCTCCTAGGCCCAGGGGACAGGCTCGTATCTGACTTCTCTGAGATTAGTATTTGAAGAAGCCATGCAAACTCACCCACTGACTGAAGATCTGAGTAAAATGATAAGTCAGGGGGTATTAGAGGCACCAGGTAAGGGCTAGAACATGGGCATGGATATCACTGCCTCAACACTGGTGCTGTACTTCCTTCAACAACCAGTACCTCCTGATATCAAACTCATCTTCAGTTTATCAGCAGAAACAGATAAGGGGAAACATTCGCAGCCAGAGGGATATCTGGAATTTTCCTACCATGCTGGAATACCATCCAGAGTTCAAGTGGGCCATATTTGGACAAAGATTGCTATGGTTTGTTTTTTTTTTTTCTATCTTTTGTGTTTTCACTGCTATATAATAACATTAACACTCTTTACACAAGGTCAGTACTATTTACCTAAGACTTCCCCAAAGGTCTCTCCTCTCTTTTCCTATTCTCTTCCCTCAAAGGATCCAGGCTATGATTTTGAGGGGAAAAATAAAATAGTGGAAAAGGTTATTGAAATGAGTCAGGGTGGGGGTGGGGGAATTGTAACTCCGCAAATCCACATGTACTGAAGGAAAGATGGGAGCTGAAAACTAGTCCCAAAATTTAAAGATGACATTTCAACAGGAAGCTCCCAGGGCTGGGCCCACATTGTGTTTCACAGCAGGGCAAATAGAGAAAAAAGTACAGAAAAACAAAGATAGAAGAAAACGCTATGGAAGATGATTCCCGATGGAGCAAAACCTGACTAAGCAGATTGTTGAGGAAGGGCGGAGACGGACTGAAGAGTTGTGTGGGTGGCATCTGTGGCCCTCACCACCTGCTCACCCCAAGAACCTTACCAAGAAGGCAGCATGGCCTTATCTTTACAGAACAGCATCCACCCCAGGAAATCAGGGAACAAACACCTCTTTGTCTCCAGCTCACCTGTACAAGTCCAAAATTTGGGGACAAATAAAAACAGATAGCTAGGAAAGGATAAACAGTAGATGAGATCCCAGCTGTAACTTGGCTAAATAGAGTTGTTTCAGAACATGACAGCTGGGCTTCAATCCATATTATTCTAAATGTATAATCGATATGGCCTGTTTCCAGGAAAGGAACTTGTGTTTTGCTTTTTTCTTCTCCACTTTCACTTGGAATGAATGGCTTTCTCATTAGGCAATGTTCACATGCCCCCAGAAAATGTGTTTGGAATAGAAAGACTCCCCGGAATCACAGATTAAAATGCCAGCAGAGTTGAGTATGTTCCTCCCCATTCTGAGCTAGTGAAATGAGTACTCATGCTGTTCTCCATGTGGGGAGTTTCTCAGGTAAGACTATTAAAGCCAGGGAGTCATCTACTTAGTGTGGTTATTAAAATCCTACAGCACCCTTGTGAAGAGTGTGTGGACTGGCAGCCAGAACATCTTTTCCCATTCCAGCCCCTGCCTTTCCTGGATTTATAGAAGCAAAGCAAATAGGTAAGATTTAGGTCTTCTCATCCATTTTGCAGATATTCACTGAGCACCTACTCAATGTGATAAGCACTGGAGTACAGTAATAAATAAGATCTAGCCTAGTCTTTGCCTTCACAGAGTTTAGTCGTGAGGGAAAAAAGCCAGTTAAAAGTCAATTATAACTTCATACCTACGAGGGTGGCTATCACCACCTAAAACAGAACAAAACAAAACAAAACACCCAGAAAATAACAAGTGTTAACAAGGATCTGGAGAAATGAGGCTCATACGTTGTTGGTGGGAATGTAAAACCGTACAGCAGCTGTGGAAAAGAGAGTCACCATATGACCCAGCAATGCCCCTCCTAGGTACATATCCCAGAAAACTGAAAACATATGATCAGGCAAAAACTTGTAGACAAATGTTCACAGAAGCATTATTCATAATGACCAAAAAGAGAAAACAACACAAATGTTCAACTGGCGAGTGAATACATACAATGTGGTGTATCCGTACAATGGAAGAATGTCCAGCCGGAAAAAGGAATGAAGTGCTGATAGGCACTACGACAGGATGAGCCTTGAACCCATTATGCTGAGTGAAAGAAGCCAGACACCAAAGGACAAACATTGCATGATTTCACTTACAAGAAAAACCTAGAAGAGCCAAATCCACAGAGATAGAAATTAGACTAGTAGTTGCCCGTGGATGGGGGAAGAGGCGAGTGGGGAGGGGCTCAACAGGCGGGGGGTGTCTTCCTGGAGTGATGAAAATGTTCTGAAATCAGGCAGTGCTGACGACAGCATCTGAACTCTATGCGCTGTAAAAGGGTGAATTTTATTGTTTGTGAATTATATCTCAGTAGAACGAAGTAATTATAAGGCAGTCTGATGAATGCTTTCTGAGACTAGTGACTTAGGCAGAGACCATAAAAGATAAGCAGGAAGAGGGACAAAGGAGGAAGAATGAGCAACGCTCAAGGACCAGCAGAACAGCCGGGCGCTGAGGGGAGAACATAGGCACAGATGGGGGAAGTGAGTTGCCCCGGGTGCTGAAGCAGCATTTGTGGTGGGCAGTGGGGAGACGTGAGGTTTGGGGTAGAAGGGGCTAAGCAGCCAGGCTAATGAACTTGGACTTTATCTGAATTCTATCAGGAAACCTTTGAAAGAGTTCAAGCTCAGGGCACCAAGGTATGATTTGTTCTTCAGAAAGGTTGTTCCAAATGCAGAGAGAAGAGCAGACTGAAGGTAGAACAAGGACAGAGGCTGGGAGATTAGTTAGGAGGTTACTGCACTGAAATAAGTCAGAACTGACCATATAGGGAGAATTGGAAGGTACTGGGGAAGTGCTTCGAGGCTCCCTGCAATGCCCTGTCAGCCCTAACGGTGCTGGGCTCGGCCAGGAAGCGAGATGCAGTTTCCTGAAGAGGTGGTGCTGAGCCTGCCTGCAGGTCCCACCCCTGCTCCAGGTCAGACTTGCCTTCCCTTTCCAGACCACCATGACCATAAAGAGCTTGACCATCTATGTGCCATGGGAAGAGAGTCAGCTCTTTATCGACTATGCACCTGGGAGGCAGAGACACCTGAGTTCAAGTCCCTGCTCTGCCATTTCCTAGCTACGTGACCCTGGGTAAGCCACTGCATCTCTGATCTCAGTTTCCTCAAATGAGAAATCAGGAAGATAGTACGTATCTCACAGTTTTTACTCAAGGCTATGTGGGACTATATATGTAAAAAAAAAAGCCTTGTACTAGGACTGCCCTGCAGTATGTGCTCAATAAACTTTTCTGTACCTTTCAAGCCCTCTGAGATTGTAACTCTGTAGTTTTAGTCACAGTCATAATTCTTCAATGCAAGCATGACTCCAAAGGGTAAAAAAAAAAAGTCTGCCTTAGGCCTGGCACTGTCAATATTTTAGTGAGCTGGGAAACACTGTTCCACTGTGGTCCTAGAAACAAGTGTTGGCCCAAATGATAAACATAAGTCATTTGTATCCAGGCTCTTTAAATACTATTGCAAAATCAAACATATTTAAATTAATTCCTAAAAAGAGAGATCTGAGAGCTCCTCAGACAAGCCACCGAAGTGGGCTTTTTTGTGCTCCAGTGGGAAGGCTAAAGTTCCAGGTGAGACACCCCTTTCAGGAGCTCGGCATAACTCCAAGGCAGCAGACCATATAAATAGTTTGAGGCACTGAACAAATGGAATGTCGTCTGGAATGATAATGTGAAAAGAGAAAAACAGTCATGTAAACACAGCAGGCGATTTAATTTAAAGAAGCACATTTAACAAGCCACCTAGAGCTTTCCAAGCACAAGTTAAAGGAACATATTTAAGAAACAGGCGAGGATAGAAAGTGTCAACACGGTTTAAAACCCTATTAAGGAGCTTATTGTTATCAGCACTGAAACCAAGGTCTTTACTCTTCTCCTTTGCCAGGTTGCAGGTCCTAGTCATAAAATATCATTTTAATCCTGATGTCATCTAGTAAACAATCCCCCAAACCTTTAGAAAGATCTCTCTCTCTCTCTCTCATACACACACACACACACACACAATGCATCTTTCATGTATCTGAAATATGTTTTCCTCCCATCCTCCTACACGATGAAGATTCATTGCCAAGGAAATACCCACCTTCCTAAGAATTTTTCTTTCTTCTTTGGTCACTGTAATGGGTTGCAGAAAGCACAAGGTGGCAGAAGCACACTAGAAATGCAACTACAATAAGCTTGGGCATTATGGAAACTACAGCAACAATCAATGTATTTTCATAAAAATAAAAGAGGCTTTTCCATTATAAAAACAAATATGCTCAAAGTTTGGAAAATATGACAGTGAAAGGTGGAAAGAGAATTCTATCACCCAGAGATATGGACAAATGCTTAATTCTTCTTCCTGCCATGATGAGTAGCTGTGATGATACTAGATATGCAACTTTATACTTCTCCCTTTTAAACTTTAACAAAGTGAGCACTTTGAAATCTCATTTATTCATACATCGCCTTGTTTCAAAAAAAGATTTAAGGTATCTCTGCACGTGTCCGTCCATATTTTTATAAGCCCTTTAAAAAGATCATTCATTAGAATTGGCTTATTTAACCATTTTCCCATTAGCAACAATTACTTCAAGCGAAAATTATCAATAGTGCCTGAGCCAATAAGTTTACATTTCTAAGATGAAATTTCCAAAAGCAAAAATAAAAAAGCTAGTTATCAGGGAGAATCAGAACTTGAACAAATGAAATGGTAACCATCTCTTTTTCCCTAAAACAGAAAATGAAATCACGGTATCCTTTCTGTGGGAACAGCATTTACTCTAAGACCTCTATAACTCCAGTATGCACTTGGATCTTTATTTTCTTATTTTCAAACCTATATCAACAGAGTAAAATATGTATTTTACAGCTGTGTGTATAATTGTATATATATACATAATTTTATATGTAGAAAACATTACATAACAAAATAATTTTTTAAATACTTAAGTATTGCTGAAGCAGCCAAAAGTCCTTTATATTTTTCGAAGATTGCCACTACTA
The DNA here is from genome assembly GCF_030028045.1 of Hippopotamus amphibius kiboko. NCBI lineage: Eukaryota > Metazoa > Chordata > Mammalia > Artiodactyla > Hippopotamidae > Hippopotamus > Hippopotamus amphibius. Next base: position 38,868,908 of record NC_080192.1, on the reverse strand, counting down.
GATTTGCTCCTGGAAAATTAACCAAAGCCAAAATTTATTTGCTGCTTTGGAATCATTAATTTGAGTTCTTTAAAAAACTGTATAAAATCATTTGGACTGGGACTTCCCTGGTGGCGCAGTGGTTAAGAATCCACCTGCCAATGCAGGGGACACAGGTTCGAGCCCTGGTCCAGGAAGATCCCACATGCCGTGCACCACAACTACTGAGCCTGTGCTCTGCAGCCTGCAAGGCACAGCTACTGAAGCCTGCATGTCTAGAGCCCATGCTCCACAGCAAGAGTAGCCACTGCACTGAGAAGCCCGTGCACCACAACAAAGAGTAGCTCCTACTCGCCACAACTAGAGAAAGCCCGTGCGCAGCAACAAAGACCCAATACGACTCCCCCCACCAAAATAAAAAATTAATTGGCCTAGTCGTCTGCTTTAGACCAAAGAAAAACCATTATGATTGCCCTCTACTCAGGCAGTGAAGCCGTCAACATCAGGCAACTAAGTAGGAGCAGGGGTTCTTAGAACCCTGTAGCAAACACTGGAAAAATGCCATTTCATTTCCCCATGTTTCAGTACCTTAATTCATCCCTTTAATCCACAGGTCAAATATTAAAAAAATTAGAAATAATGTAGTGACTCTTCCACTTTTTAAATCTTTATTTTTTTATTTTGGTTGCGCAGGGTCTTAGTTGTGGCTTCCCCTTTTCAAAGTGAAAACAATTTGCTTTATTAAATGAACAAAATACTGATTTCCATGGGAGGGGAAATTCAATTGTCAAGAAGAAATATTATTACATTCCAGAAACTCCAAATGGTAAATCTTGATCCTCCTTTGTAAGAACTTACTAGGCAATCACATGAAATTCTCTTCAAGAAACAATCCCATTCAGACTCCCCCGGCCCCAGTGAGAACTGGAGAACTCCAAACTGGAGTTCTCACTCTGATGGCTTTACTTGCTCCTTCCTGCCTTCCCCCTTCCCAGGTAGCTTTGAAGAAGTTTCCCATTTTATTCAAATGCTCACAGCCAATTCCGAAAGGGGATTTCCTGAACTCTGAGCACCAAGGTTAAGTCTCCTGTGGTCCAACATATCGCACGTTGGAAATGATTTTAGGGGGAAAGCTTAGTTTTAAAGAAATTACTAGTGCAGGAACTGAGAACACTTTCTCAACATTTCTTTGCCTTAGGACTGCATAAGCTACTCGAGACTGAATCTGGAGGATTTGACTAGAAACGTTTTTTCCCTCCCTAGTAGCTGAGGTTTCCCAAAGATTGGGCTTTTCCATTTCCAGAGCCCTGGAAAGGATTAAAAAGTGTGCACTATATTAAGTAATATGCCTTGTGTATGGAGTACCCACATTTTAAAAGCCTAGAGATTCTGGCTTGGGAAAGCTAGAAAAGAAAACACCAACTATGGTGACTGGAGAAAATCTTTCCATTGCTGAATCTTGTCCCTAAACTTTTAATAAAAATAATTTAGGTTTTGGCCCTTGGAACTATTCCTTACAGAAACTGCTTATCATTATACAAGAATAGTTTCCACTATTTTCTGTTTATTTGTTTTTCCTCTATTTCTATTCTTTCCCACATAGATTAAACCAAAATAAGATTAGCCAGACCTAATTTGATTCCAATCCAAGCCACACACCCTATGTATTCCATTCCAAATCAAGTTTAATTTGCTAACTTCCTTGGGGCCCAACTGAATGACCTACCGGAATTCATGAAAGAGGTCACAGAATAATATTACAGGCCAAAAAAAGAATGTGAAAAACACAAACAAGCCTGGAAACAGACTGGCCCAAAACACATGACTTGGTTAAGATGTTTCCTGTGGAATTCCAGTGTTAAAATTAAGTCTTCCAACTGGAGAAGCAGCCAAGAGAGAAGTAGATGCATTGGTATTTACCCATCATTCGTTCATTCACTTATTTGACAAATATTTATTGAGTACCTATTGTGCAATCAGACCTTGTACACTCATGGACCTTACAAGAGTAAATGAGTCTTCAGGAGACTATTTGCTTTTATGGTGTCCAGGTCTGCGTTAAAGCCTGTCTCCTATCTGCCTTCAGTATTCCTTCTGTACGTTGTGAAATCTGTGAACATAAGCTTTACATTTTACCTGCCTCTATCTTTTGATAATTTAGAAGCTGAATTAAAAGCCCCCCTTTTGATTCTGGTAACCAGTGACTTTTGGATTCTTTTAATCTCAAGGATATTAGACCTTTTTTTTAAACCTCCTTTTGAAGTCAAGATTTACCTCTAAAGGATAAAGTTAATTTCATTTGTTAACAATATAAGAGCTAATAATATAACAGCTTCATACGGTTTTATACTAGTGATAAATCACTAATATTGTTATATAGCTCATGTTACAAACTTCCACCATATTTTTGATCCTCAAAATCACTCATGTAATAGGAATGATATTATTATGTAATAGTGTATTTTGTAGATTAAGAAGTGGAGGCTAAAGAAGTGGAAATGACACATCCAAGGTCACTTAGTAGGTGGTAAATCCAAATCTTAAGACTATCTGATCAGTGTGCTTTTCTACTTTTCCTAAACTTAAGTTTAGTTTAAAACAAACTTTCAGCTGTTTGTGCTAGGGAGTGGGGCTCTGTTATGCTACAAACACATCAAGAATTTCTCCTTATGATTCAGAAGATTTCCGCTTAGTCCTAAATCTTTGGTTTTGTTTAACAACATACTATCTGCACCATCTGAATTAAAAACAAAAATTAAACACATGATACCAGCAGAATAAGGTATATCAGACTTCCATAAATAGAACAAAACTGCTCTTACGTATAGCATGTCATTTTGGTGAATAGGAAATCAGAAAAATGATTTTAGTCCCCATTTCATCATTATTTAGCTAATTAATTCTGTGTCAAGTTCCGTGACAGTTTCACACACTGTAAAATGTGTATAAAAAGTGTGCTTTAAATTTATAAGGAGAACAAAATCATTAATTCTAAAATATTTTATATAGTACCTGGTGCTACTGATACACAAATTCTGAAAAGGGAGAGAAAAAAGCCCATTTCCAGTTTTAGCTCAGCAATATCTTAGGAGAGAAGGTACTTTTTTTTTTGAGGTTTCTTGTTTAGTATCTAGAATATTGTAATCACAATCAGTGAATTCTTTAAATTCCTTTTACGGACATCCCTTTGACCATGAATCCAAAATTATGTAGGCATTTTCCCTATTATACAATTAGACTGATTGGTTTGCACAAGGCACACAGTAAGTGAGTAGCAGGATCAAAGGTCAAAATCTCTGATCGATATCCCAACCGTGCCAGGATCACTAGGTCACACCTCTGCTAATAAGATAAAACTGGGACACCCTCTCTAATATCAACAGAATTCTCTAAGCTGAGCCTTATTTTAGCCACGGGTTTCTTTCAGTTCCCACGCTAAGTCTTACCAGATCTGCTTCTTTCTCTTTCTCTATTCATGCCTAATGAGCAAAGAAACAGATAAAAGGAAAGCTGTAAATGCAGAGCAAAGAATCTGAATAATCCAAGAGCCAGAAAAACCTGACTAAACGAGAGTTAACTAAATGGATTTCTTTTCTACAGTTTAGAACGTGAGTTTTCTTAGGTCACATAATGAGTCCTGGGATTCAGCAGATTACAATGTGAGTTTGTATTAGAATTTTATCTTCGTGAAAAATGTTTCAGAGTCACACAACGGAGATAAGAAAATGCATAAGTTGGTCTACAGAAAGAGAAAGAAAAAACACCTGTCAGATCTCTGTCACAGGACAAAACTGTAAAAAAAAAAACCACAGAAATCTTTTAGGAAAGATAATCTAGTCACCCAAAGAAATTTATAAATTGATTGGAGAAGAGCTACTGAAAAATACAGACTGTCCTTAGATTAGTAAGACAAGTGTGGAGTAGACAGACAAAGCATATGTGGAAATCACAATACTAAAATTTCTTCATTTAACATGTAATACATATTGATCTAGGCATTTTAAAAAGAATCCTACTTAACCACTTAAAATTGCTGGATCCTTAAGAAGTTTCACTAGTCCTTCAAAGCAATCTCTTCTTCCTCTGTGCTTTTTCACATTATATCTATTCTTTAAATTTAAATGTAAACTTATCGAAGACAGAGACAGTCTGATTCATTTTACTACTGCCTTAGGTATATACCATAGTGCCCTGCCCAATAAATAGCAGAGTTTATTGAGTGGTTGTCAAACTTTGGGTGCATAAGTATTACCAGCAGATTGTTAAAGGGGCAAATCCCCAGATCCCAGACTCCAGAAAATCAGATCTAGTATATCTGACTTGAATCTAGTGATTAATTCAAATATTTAATAAACGTTTATGAAGTACTTATGTGGTAGGTGTTATTCACTCCACCTACATGAGTAAAGTAACTTGCTAAAGGTCACAAAACATAATAAATAAGGGTCATGGTTAGGCTACAGTGGCAACCAAGGTCTCCCATTCATTCATTCATTCTTGTATTCACTTATTTAACCAGTAATTGAAAACCTCCTATGGGCTTTTGAAAGGAAAACGCACACAGACACCAAATGCCAATTATTTCTATACTATTAGCTGACAGTCCTGGAAAACGTTACCCCCACCAGCATAGTCCTGGAGTAGCCATCACAAAAGGTGCAAGAAAGAAGAGAAAAGGGATGTCCTAGCTTCATTTCTAGAGGTAGCAGCACTTCACCATTTTAGGAATAGCCTGTTCCTTTGTATATTAATTTTTTTTAATGGGAAATATATTTTTAAAGGTGCCTTTTTAATATTTTTTCTGTTTAGTGGCTTAGTCATCTACCTTTTAGTGTTAAGAAGATCCATCTATCTCTTTAAATCCATACTACCTTTTGTAACCCCCACCAATTTAAACTGAAGTTCTAAATATTTTTAGTTGAAAAGAGTCTATGGCTTGCTTTAATTTTCTCATCAATCTCACTCATGGGGAAAAAATTCCTACTCTTTCTGAACCATATTAAAATAGAAATTAAACTTTCTTATACTCCACAAATTTCATGTGACAAGTAAAATACACATATTTAGGCTGAGCAGAGTATTTTCCTACTAGAATGACATGCATATGTAAGGTCTAAGAACGGACAAGTGTAAGATCCAAGATAATATCCAAGGAGAAAATACAACAAAAGGAGTTACACTGTGTGTACAATTTCAAATTAATACATATAACTGGACAAATAAAATGTCTGCATTCCAGTTAAGATTCTTTTTCTAGGTCATGAGATGAACATTACTTTCAAACTTGCGCAATTCAGGAGGGGAAAAAAATGTCCTAGCCTTTTCAATTGCCACTGTGGTGTTCTGCCTCAGTGATTAAAAAAAAAAAACAAAAAAACCCTCATCCCTAGTACTGACAACCTGTAACTGCCATCCTCTGCTTTGCTGCCTTATAGTAAGCATATCCAGTCAACAGAAACTGCTTTTTGTTGTACAGGAGCAGGTCAGGAGACAAACAACCTCTTGCTTTCATATGCTTTCCTGTTTTCTGCTATCAGGACATACCAGTCTCTAGTAATCAGGTACACTGAAAAAACAAGTGGAGAAGTAGAGAAAGAAATTGACTTGTTGCCAACCTTCTTGAATTCGAGCTGATTCACCCTGTTTGTTTAGTTGCCCTATCAGCTCAGTTAATGATACTCCTCTGGAATATATTTGTTCAGGAGTCTGGGCAGAGACATTTTTTAGTAGGAAAACAGGCCCAGGTTGAGCCTGGGGATTTGAAAGGAAGAGAAAGCTAACTGAAAAATACTCTTAGCTTCTCAAGTAAACTAAATCAAGAAGCTCTTTCTAAAAGATGTTTGCCTTCAACCAAGATTTTGTTCAGTGTTTTCTGAGTGGCCACAATTTTCCAGGGGCTATAGAGATTATGTTACATTTGTATCAACACATACTGCATTCTTTTTTTAGGAGGGAGTTCTGACTTGCTTCAATTGGACTTCTGAGGACAGACAGTCTCCCTAGCAAAGCAGATATATGAGACCAGATGGCAGTTTTATTACTCATTCAGAACTTCCTGATTACTTTTTAACTTTAGGGAAGACAATCATTATAATCTTTTCCAACTTCTTCATTGGTATAAATCACTGTACAAAAGGTACTTCATTTTAATTCTTCTGCCATCATAATAGCTATGAGCAGGCATTGTGTCACACGTTTTCATTTATCCTTCACAATAAGCCAACCAAGTTAGGCACTTTTTTGTTACATCTGGTTACAGATGAGGAAATTATAAAGCAATTTGTCTGAGGTCACTCAGCTAGTAGTGATACAGCCAGGTTCTGAATTCAAGTAGGTCTAACTTGGAAGCCAGCACTTCATTAGGTGGTGTACTTACAAAGAACCTTAGCCACAACCTTTGGTTCCATGGTTCATAAGACATTAAGCATGTTTTTCTAAATATTCCTAAGACTGACACCTACTCTCCCTCCCCATTCCTTCAAACTTGCCTCAAATTCTAGGTCCTAAAGATGTCTCCTCAGTCCTTTAAGGAATTAATCTCTCCCTCATCTTTTTTGCACACCCTGTCTATTCCTTAACCATATATATGCATTTTGAGAACAAAGTCTAATTCATTTGAGTGCCCCTATGGACTCCAGGTGATTCTGAGGAAGGGGTAGAGGGACTATCACACTTACAGAAACACTGCCTCCAGCTGTTTGTAATACTGAATTGAAATCATGTTCTAAAGAGAAAAAGACAAAAGTTAATTTCCACTCTCCCTCCACTCAAATAATTTTTTTTCTTTTTTATTATTTTTTTGGGGGTACACCAAGTTCAATCATCTGTTTTTTCAAATAATTTTTATGATTTCCTATATCATATGGTTTTATAGTATTGTTTAATCTCTGACCTTTCTCCAAACAGACTGGTGTTGCAGACCAATCTTACTAGTGGTCAGCATCTCCATTTACAGGTACTAGTAAGATATCTGATTCTGCCTATATCACCATGTGACCTCAGGGTAAATAAAACACTCTTCTCGGTCTTATTTCCCCCTCGATGTAGAGATATTCAGCTTTTTAAAGTTAGGAAGGTGTTATAAACCTGTTTGAGACTGAATAAGAGAAGCTTCTTAAGTACCCTGGGGAGGTGAAATAACTCTTACCAATTCAAGTTACTTTTAAGAGTTTTAAGAAGCCTAAGTATAAAAGGGAAAGTGCTACCCTAAGTTTATAAGTAAATCAGGGGTCAATCCTCAAAACTGGTTCTAATTCTTCCACATATGTTCTTCCCCAAAGAAATAAATCTTTAGGCAAGAATCACAGGAAAAGGAAAGTGTCCTGACCACTCAATTACCAAAAAAAAAGGTAAATGGATGATGACTTCACCATAGGGGCAGTGTTTCTCAAGTAACTAGATACCAAAAACTTGTCAAGTACACTGTCCTTAGTTCTACCTCGATTGCAGAGCTCAGAAGGAAAGAAAAACACACGGAGAAACAAGTTTTATTTAACCATGAGTGACTTTGGGAATTTTATGAGCTATAGGAACATAGATCCATATTTGGAAATCCATTATAAAATTAAGCATAGAAGTGGTAAATAATTAAAAATGCTTCAGATGATCAGAATGTACCGGAAAATGTGGAATCCTGACCTCCACTGAGAACTTAATAGTATTGGCCATTAAGGACATGATTTGGGGGCAAAAATAAAATTCATTTAACCAATTAAATGAATGGAAATATGAATTTATGCTCTAAATCCCCAATTTCTCAAGATTAGGGGAATAAATCTGTCTTTTCCAAATAGTAGACCTATCAGCATGATTTCTGTAACACAAACTGTAGCCGTGACATGTATTGAGGCTATTCTGTCAAAAGATAAGTGAATTTCAATTCTCATCTTTTGGAAAGCTCCAGAGGACATTCTGAGAAGCAACCAACTTGTGTCAACAGTCTCTTTTGGGGGCAATAGAGGAGAAAATGGTGTAGACTAGGACTTGTCTTTTAGTTCACTGTGCTGTACCAAGTACCTAGAACCAGAGCCTAGCACAAAGTAGTATACAATGAGTATTTGTGAACCAATGCAAGACACAAAATACAAGAATTCTAGGCTAGAGACGGTTTCCATATTCTGGAAGAAAAGAGGGGACTCTTCTTTCTGGAAGGAGATATTGGCAGGAATAGAAGAAAGGTTTTGTCAATGTTAATTACCAGGTGGTCCCCTAGGTGATGGCTGCCAGTAACCAGGCTTTATTTTTGGCAGGGCAAGAGTTCTTGGTGGTTCAGTCACAGGGCAACTTCACAACCTGCCTCTAGTCATCATCCAACACTCCCCCTCCTCCTCACCAGGACTGCCTCACAACCAGCTGTGAAAACTTACTTGGCTGGCACCTCTGCATAGACTCTCATTCAGACATGACTAGAGACGGCAATGTCTAGTGTCTATTAAAACTGCAACTCTGAGTTTGGGCCAAATTTTAATGGGGGCAGGAATCACAATTTGGGTACCACTTTTTTATTATGATTTTATTAGCTTAATTAACTTATAAGCTCTCTGATGTCTTTTCACGTCCAACTCAATGAATATCTATACATGTTGACATTAGTTCTGTGCTGCATTCTAATTTGAACACCACTCTAATGTGACTTCACTTAAAAAAATCTTGACTTTTATAGTCAGTCTTCTGAGGTTCTCAACAGGCATGAATAGATTTAAATTTTTTTCAAATCAAGATATATAAGATCTGCCTGCCATTTGCACAGAAAATGAATGTGAATGTGCAATAAGCAGCTGTCATCTTCTTAAAATTTTTCAGTAAAAGTACGAGCTGGAAAATGCTTCAATGTCCTAAAACTTTTACAGTTAAGAAGAGCTCTATAAATGCTCTCTGGTTTTTACTTCATCTGATAATTTAGATGGTTATTGAGGATTTAATTTTCTACAAAGAAAGGTAGCTCTTAATTCCAGGTCTTAAAAAGGAAATGTGTAAGATGAGACTGGAACACCTCATGCCAGAAAACAAGGAGGCTATCCATGACCAAAAGGACACAGGAGCCAACTTGGAAGGGGCACCCAACTGGCCAAATATGAGATAATTTCAACACAGAAAATAATTACTGCAACGGTTTAAAACAGTTTAACCATGTAAAACAAACATATAACTTACCTTTGGAAGTAGCTTGGGCTCTGGCCGATTATTGTAAAATTGGTAAATAAAGGAAAAGAATGTGATCTTATCTTCCCTATATTTTAGGGAAATCTAGTAATTGATGAAGAAGAGTTTCTCTTTAAAAAATTCCAACTAATGTAAATAAAATAGAATTTGAAAATTATCACTGCAACACCTAATGATATAATAGATCTGGGCAATAATTATTAAAGTTTGCTAAAACCATTACATAAAAGGTTGACACAGCATTTTTAAATAGAGCAGTCAGTACGGGGATATGTGTACAAAAACAGATGATTGAACCTGGTGTACCCCCCCCCCCAAAAAAAAAAAAAAACTTATCCTGGGGGGGGGGGGAATAGAGCAGTCAAGCTAATAACATCTGAATTTATTAATCTACCTTAACACCATTAAAAGTGAGACAACCAGACATTATGTACCTTCTGATGTTCTGATGTGATTCAAGAGAAGTACACAACACCTATAAATTACTGCCCCAAAAGTATACATATTAATCTAAGAAAGTCCCTACATCTAATTAACAATTTATATAAAATGGGGGGGATATAGGGACATGCTTAAGATAGAATCAATCAAATCCAGAATGTGGGAAATTCTACAGTGCAAATGATCTAATTTCTTCAATTTAAAAAATGGCATAAAATTGGGGGGGTATAATATATAGGTTAAAAAAGGCTTAAGAGACATAGTAACCAAATGCAATAAATGACTCTCCTTTGGATCTTCATTTGAATAAACAGTAAAAGGACATTTCCTGACATATCTGGGAAATTTGAACACAAAGTATTCCAGAATGCGGCAGCCATGAAAATGGGCTTCTCCACTCTTCTACTGTGTAATTAATTGACAACTGCTGTGATCTGAATCCGCCATGGTGTTCAGCTAAGGCCCTGTTTCCTACTGGCTACTCCCTGCCAACAAAGGAGCATAGCAGGAATACAAAGGCAAGCCCATTCCTGCAAGATATGGGACTACTCTGATGAACAGGCATCTATGGCATGAGGACTTTTACAGGCTTGCTAAAACTTTCTTCGAACTGCACTGTGAACTAAGACTTCCTGATCAACCATTCTCCTTCCCTCTCTTCTTCACAGCAGTCAGATCTACACTAAGGTTTCCCAACCTCCCCTAGCTCCTGCCCAATTTTTCCTCACAGGTGTTTTCCCCCAGTAAATCTCTGCAGGCCTGCCAGGAGAACCCAAGCTAAACACACGATATCAAGAAATTAGCATTAAATATGTTGGGTATGATAATATTGTGATTATTTTTTAAGCCCTTATCTATTAGAAACACATACTCTGGTGCTTACAGGTGAAATGATAGGATGATTGAAATTTAACTGTAAAATACCTCAGCAGAAAATGAAAAAAATGAGGGATAGTAAATTAAGATTGGCAAAATATGGGTAATTCTCTTCTTTTGTGTATATCTGAAAACATCCATAGTAAGATGTGAAAAATACCTGACCAATAATCCTCAAAACTGTCGAGGTCATCAAAAACAAGCCAAGTCTAAGAAACTGTCACAACAAAGAAGGGTGTAAGGAGACAGGACAGCTAAACGTGGTATCGTAGAGTGGATCCTGGAACACAGAGGACATTAGGGAAAAAGTGAGGCTATCTGAACCAAGTGTGAACTTCAGTAAATAATAATGTACCAATACTGATTCATTAACTGTCACAGATGCACCACACTCATGTAAGACATTACTAACAGGGGAAACTGGGTGTGGGGTGTTCAAGTACTCTCTGTACCGTCTTCATAATAATTCTGTAATCAAAATCTGCTCCAAAGTTTTTAAAAAGCAAAAAACAAAAAACAAACATAAAAACCCAGTAGATTATTTAACTATCTCATCAAATAAGAAAATAATGATCCCAAATATACTTTAATTTCTTTCTTTACTCACTGGGATGTAATTTTGTGGATTTCTCCTCACAGGTCAATTACCTAGAAAATGCTACTGAATTTCTGAGTACAGAGAGAGTAAACTGAAAATTAAATCTCCCCATGGACCACCCCACAGTGTCTATACATGCAAAAAAGCAAAAACAAAACTATAACTCTGATGAAACATACATTTATTTATTCCCATCAAGGTTTAAAATTTGACAAAAATGCATTTCTGTTACCAAAAACCTTCAGGCAATAACAGAGATCGACGTTAACACAGAAAAACAAAGATTTCACTCCACAGACTCTTGGACTTAAGAATTCATTTGAGTTCCAGAGATAACACTAAACTAATGGGGTTATGTCAAGCTGCCAATATCCATGCTGAGGCTTTTCCTGATATAATCTTTTGCAATGTAAGCAACAATGAAAAGATCATCTTTTTTTTTTTTTAACAAATTCATGTTATATTACTTACACAAGGTCCAAAGACAAAAGAAAGACCAAGATCTTTGCTTAAAAATAGAAATGCATAGTGCAAATTTGCAAGCTTTGACCTGCATCAGAATCATTTGTAGGGCTTGTTAAAACACAGATTGTAGGGCCTCACCTCATTCTGTTGTTGGGTGGGGCCCAAGAATTTGTATTTCTAACAGGTTTCTAAGTGAAGCCAATGATACCAGAGTGGGGATCACACTTTGAGAACCACTGGGAAAATATTTAACAGGACAATGATTATGTCATAAAAGTGAGTATGTCATAGCAAAAGGCACAAAGCATTGCTTTGTGACCTTGGGTAAATTAACCTCCCAATCTGTATCTTGCATAGGTTTTAAGGAATCAAAAACAATATTTAAAGCACTTAACACAATGCCTGGCATGTAGGGCTACTGAATTACTAATTATTAGATGTTTTTACGATATACAAAATTAGGGTTAAAGTTATGTTCAAATTATTAACCGAGTCACTATGCTTAACTGAACTTAAGATATATTGATCTCAAAAGAGCTACAAAAAACAAACGGTACTTTTATGCTTCTTATGATCATTAGTTAGCATTCTGAGCTGTCCATTTATTCATCCAATTACAATTTTCACCGATTAACTGATTTACTTTAAATAAAAAATACAGTTAATATGAAAATTACTGACGTAAATTTACTTTAAATTAGTGATGTTGCTTACTATCCTGAACTATTCGCTCATGAAACTTTCACTCTGCTACGGAAAGCTAAAAATTTTCCCACTTTTCTTTTTCCCACTTTTCTTAACACTGTATCAAATGAATGTATTCTTACCAAAAGTAACTTGCAGATTCTTCAAATAGAATTTCCTCTGTCTTTGGCTGATAGCTTTGTTTATACTTTTGCACTACAAGAATAAAAGGAATCAGATACCTTTCTATTATTTTTCTTAAAAATTTGCTTCCATAAAGCTAAAATGTCCACTGATGACATCATCTACCTTTGTTTAACCACAGTAAATAGTTTAGATTTTAAACGAATGCAAATATTTCCCTGGATAAAAGCCTGTAATGTAATACAAAGACTGTAAATTTCATGTCCCATAGACTATCTAAACAGGTATAGCTGCTGATCATATATGGATTAAAACTATAATTTATCCTGAATAATTTTGCATACTTAAACATGAAAAGACATACATAGCAGTCAAAACCCTTATTTGGCTTTTCTTTCACATGTATGAAGTCAAAGTCCAATCTACCTTTCCTAATGGGCTCATATTAATTTTTTTTCATATTGCTCAACTATCTGACACCAAGTAGCTTTCTCCTGTATTAAAAGCATCTTTATTCAGTCCAGCAGTTTTTTGAAAGTGAGAGCTGAACTGTGCATTTGGTCCAGAATTAAGAGAGAAGTTTTGGTTTCTTTTTAGCCTTACATGGTGAGATATTAAAAAAAGAGAAAAGAAAAAAGAATGGATTGTAAAGGGTATTATAAGCAGTCCTATCTCTTTTAACATGAAGGTATAATGTTACATACTTCTTTCCAAGAAGCTGACCAGGAATAAAATGTAACCTCTTATAGAGGTGAAAAGAGAAAATTAGAGGCATGAGATTAAAGAATCATGTGGGTAGTTTATAGCTACTCACAGAATTGTGTGCACACACAGAGTGAATGTAAAAGAAAAAAAAAATAGGGATTTGATGAAGTATAAGATAAAGAGTTCCAGTTCCAGCTGAGAGTAGGAGACCTTGCAATTTTTTTCAATAAACTTGCTAATGGAGTACGTTTTTACATAAGGGCTTGAGACGTTATCTAAACAATCTGACTGAAAGATGCCTGTTCACTTGTTAGACACGTATGACATTACTGAGAAGATTAATTTAGAGTTCTGGAAGTAAAGAAGACTGATTAGCCTGGGCAGGTGTATGAAGAATGACACATTAGGCAAAAGGTTATGTAAACTATTTACTAAAAAAACAGACTGGAATTTTACATTCCCAGACCTCTACTTATCTTTTCTAAGTATGAAGGACCTGAAATTCTTTGACCACCATCAGATTTAGCGGATGACAGACCCAATTTTGGATTAAGAAATTATTTGTGAAGTTTCAAAACACAAAAACAATTAAAATTTTCAGTCAGGTTGAACATGTGTATACTTCCTCACTTATTCAAAAACCCCCACCACAAATGTATTCAGATCTTATATTATACTTTTGTTTTTTAAAACACAATTCCTTCTACAATAATATACTAATAAATAAAGATTTTAAAGTACTGCATATGTTTCAGTAAGAATCACATAATAAGAACATTGCCCTTTAGCTTCGAAAATAAAACTCATGGGGTCAGGGTTTTACCGACAGTACAGGAAGGAGGAAAATAATTAACCAGTGTTAAAATTAAACGAAAATTTACTTTTTATTGAATATTTATTATTTTACATGCAAAGCATATTAAAAGTGAATCTATATCACGCTGACTACCCCAGTGAAAACCTATGCAATGGGAATTATGAAAGCTATCTACACAATACTCGTGATCAATAAATTACCCAAATGTATCTCTACAAATATTTGGATTACCTGAATTAGCTGATTTTTCAACAAAACAGTAAATTTTAGCTTTCATGTGGTCTTTACTGGTAACAGCAGACATCTGATACTTAAATTTAGAAGAAAAGTATAATAATAAAAACCCTGAATAGCACAGTCAAAACTTTCAAGAAACAAGTTCACCAAAAAAAGGTAATATACTTAGGTATCCAGAGGAGGAAACAAAACACAAAACAGGCATGTAATAAAAGTCCATCAAGTAATCATCACTAACATTCTATTACGACCAAAGTGACTGCCAACAAGTGAACTGTTTATTAGACTTAAATATCTAAAAACAAACCAGTAATCAATAATGTATACAGAAACGCTAACTTAAAATCACATTTGAATACCATCAACAGTTTGGTGTATCTGACATACATTGAATTCTTTTTACTTAATTACTGCTGCAAATGCCTTTAAAATGTTCTTTTCATAATACATAATTATCTAAAAGAAACATAAGATACTTCCCAATATGCATCAGGTCTTCAATCTACCATTCAGCAAATGCTGCAGCAACTTAAACAGTACCTATTAACCAGTCCTAAAATACAATGGCTGGATAATTAATACAAAAAGAATACTTTTGAATGAACTATTTAGATTAGATCGGCTAATGCTACTTAAGATAGCACTGACACACACTATACAGATTGTACACTGCTAGATAGAAGGGCTGGTTCATGTCCATTTTTTGGAAACTTCTGTAATATCTAGAACTGTATACCCAGTTGACTAATAAATACTTGCTGAAAGAATAAGCATGAAAATTTAACATAATCCTATAACCATATTTTTCTCACATACTCACACATAATTACTGGGGGGTGGGGGGGCTGTGACATTAATATGCTGTGAGATTCTAGCTAAGTAAACTAAAGAAACAAAGTGGGTTCAGGTTTTCTTGGGCAATGGTTCAAGTCTACAGTGAGAATGAAACGACCAACTTCTATATGTCAATAAGAAAATGTAACAGCTTGGGGGGAAGTGCCTCTGTTGATGGACCTGATGAGAAAAATGTTTGCTGTCTTATTAGTACTATGTTTTCAGTTTACTGAAACAACAAAAGTGTCACTAGTTCTCAGATAAGTGGTACAAGTTACAATCCCAATCAATGGGATGTGCTTTATTTATGAGAGCATAGTTACAATGCAAAAGAAGTCAAGTTTATTGTTACATATTAGGAATGGTTTAGATGTAATAAAAGAAAGTTTACCACTGACTTTAACATGTTATTTTAAAGCTCTGATTCCTGAATGCTATTCCTTCTTACTTAATATACTCTCCCCAATGAAAAGCTGGTGTGTTTAGTTTTTCATATTACAAGATGAAAATATATGCCTGAATCTTATAACAGGTTATTAACATTATGAGTAGTAATAAGTGCCAACACTGCATGAACTTACTAGGTACTGAGTCAAGATCAAAGAACTACAAAAAGGATGAAAGATGACTATCACTATACATATGAATATTGTCTAGGACATGAGATTAATCATCAAACTCAAGGTCCTCCTATTTTGTCTTTTAGTGTTGAACATATGGACACGCTACTACACTGACTTGCATTATTTTCCACAAAGTATTAGTGGACTCAAAAACTTGCATTTTATTTTCTAATTATAAAAATCCAGATGAATCCAGAAAACATAAACCACATGTAACTGAGGTAGGTTTTTCACCTTAAGAATACACTGCTCTCTACTGCAACTAAAAAGTTATTTTAAAAAAATACATTGCTTCAGGTATCTGCTCCTGATACTTAATCTTCTATGTTATAAACTACTTGAGCAAGTATTACAATGCTAATCTGCTATAGTTAGTAAATTCTCTTAGAAATACACACCCTAAAGCCTTCCTCCTCTTCTTTGAAGGTGCAATACAATTAGTAACAATTCTAGAAAGATTAAACAGAGATTACTACAGTAATTCCCAGGTTAATGCATGTCAGAAATCAAGGAGGCAAGTCATGTTCATTTTAAATGTAATAAACTTACTGTTTTGAAAGTAATATCATAAACACATTAGAACTTTGGATATGCTTTATTATGCCACAAATTCCTGGGAGACATAAGAAATATTATTTCTAAACGGAACTAATAATTTCACAAATACTAGCACTTTACTGACAACAGCCAAGTTTTTTAAGGTAGTGCACATGTATTTAAGTAACCTTTTTAAAATCTCAATGCTTTTTATAAATTTTAAAGGGAAATTGTAGCACTTTATTTTTCAATATTCAGTGTAAAAACCTACATGTGATATAAATATACATTTTAAGGACAGGAGGACTGCACATGAAGTGCTTTCCCTAAGTTGTCAGGCTCCTGCATCTGCACTAGGTACCGTTATGTAAAAGATCATTGTTGGAAATGTTCCTGATAAACTGAAATAAAGGAAATATTTTAAAACAGCTTGGTCTTTAAAAGCATTAATACCTAGTATAATTTTAAGTGGGAAACGAAATATTCCTTTACTTCCAAATGGATTAAACAGAAAATTCAAAATACTTCTCTTATTGAAAAATGAGTACACTAATACATTTTAAGGCTGGATACTAACAGCATTTTTACAACATCCAAAGTATGGATGGGAAACTAGGCAATACCGATATTTCTGTCATACACCTAAGGGTAAACAAAGGGAGATGAGAACTTCACAGCCAAAGATGGTGTCTGAGCCTAGCATGCCACTTTGACAAGTGGGCACAGATCACTGTTCCCATGCTGGGACTATTCTCCAAAAAGGATGCCCTTATGCAGTAATTCTATAACTACATCAAGTTTGGTAATCTAACATTTAACTTTTTGGTAAAGTTCACACATGGACATATGTGAACTTCTCCAGAGACCAAGTTAATTATTAAATAAACTAAATGGTGAAAAAATGCTGACCGCTAAAACTATGTTAATTTCAGGGTTTCCAATGGAAGATATAGGAGGAAAGAGGCAAGGGTAGCTGTTTCCAAATCCAAGTTATGATCAGAATCATCAGATGCTGAGCTTTAAAAATTCTATCCAGGGTCTCAACCTAAACCTATCTAGAAGCCATAACCCAGAAATTCTTTTTAAGCAGCCCAATTAATTCTGATAGTCAGTCAAGGTTGAAATGTCTGAAAGTGGGGACGTCGGGGAGGGGAGACAGTGCCATCTAGGTTATTGCAGAGAGTTTCAGAATTCAACACCTGATATTTATCACTTACTCTGCATCTTTTCCGTCTCATCTTCCCTATTTTTCTAACAGTGAATAATACAGTGGCTTAGCAAGTAAAAGGAAAAGAGTTGGTAGGGTACCCAAAATGGGTTTTTTACTATGTTACGCCATTTACGTACATTAATTGGATAAAAGGGTACCAGTATACTGTTTGAGATTCAACATCAGACAGACATTTCTTAATGTATTTTAAAGGAGAGGGTTTCTTTACTCAACATGAAAATGTAACATAAAACAATTCTAGACACTATTGTTATTTAATAAGAGAAAATCTGTTTAATTCTTCAAAATAATTCTGTTTTTAAAAATCCAATATTAAGAAGAAAATCCCTTAAATTTGAGGTAGGGGAATAATTCTCTCATATGAGAACAACTGTGTCACAGTGTTATCCTCCAAGTCAGAAATTAAGCAAAGTATTTCAGTACTGTTTCTATACTGTTTTGTTACTGTAAGTATAAATGATTTACATGTAGATAAACAGTTTGGCTTTGAATTTAATGCATATAATTTAAAATATGGATTTTTCTTCCTTCTACACTGAAATTGTACACAGTCTCCAGGCTTGATGAATAAACAACTTTTAAAATACCCCATGTTCACTTATAAATCTTGGAATAACTAAAAAAAGTAGTACCTACGTAAGAAATTTTACACTAAAATTACAATTGTATGTTTTTCCAAAGTCAAAGTGATCTAAAATTTTTTCAATATTTGAATACAAAATAGTACATTTTAATTTACTATAGCACAATTCAAGTATTCTCTTAAATTTTATATTTAGCCAACTAGTACATGATATTAATTGACTTTTTATAATAGCTTTCCTTTTTAAAGATGACTGTTATACAAAAGAGTGTGACTCTATGTTCCTCTAAATTGCTTAGAATAAGTTGAAAGAACAAATGACAGTAGACAAAGACCTTTATGAGTGAATCACCAACATATAAAAGGTTGCACACATCAGTAATAAGGCATTTGCAGGTAACTCCCCAAAAAGTATTTGAATTCATGTAAACAAAGACTATGTATATTCTTTTAGGGAGAAAATGCACTACCATAGATGAAATATATTCAGATGGTTGTGACTTTAAATCATATATTATTTGAATACCACACAAAACCAAGAGCCATAACCTACCAGTTTAAAACTAAAAGATGTTACTTATTTGTGAAGTAAAAGGTTGATACTTTTTGAAACTGATAATGAAAAAGAAACATTTTGAAAATAAACATCCACTGTTTTCTAGAAATAAATACACATACTTAGTTAATGTATTACAGCATAGGAGTATTGTCCTAGCATTAACCATAACATTCAATCAGTAGTTTTAAAATATCTTTCCACACTGAGCCTTGAATCTTCTACCTTGTTAGCTGCCCAACAACTTTCAAAAGAGTTTTATTCTCCTGCTTTAGTTGTTCATTTTCATCTTCTATGTCATCTAGGTCCTTAAGGAAACAAAAAGGAAAAATAATATGTAAGTTTTTAAAATATTTAAAAATCTTCTGAAGGTGATTTAAAAAAAACTTCAAAAGTACACATTCAAAGATAATTCATACAAGCAATTAATTTGCAAAAGAGGGCTAGTTCTGAAGACAACTTTGGAAGGAATATGCCCCACCTAAAGGCAGCAACCACTATTAGACTCCTCATTGCTATCATGATGATGCAGGTCAGCTCTTGCCAGATCTTTCAGCTTTTAAAGAGAAGCCAGAGATCAGAATTCTTTATTGTGAATCCTCCAATTTTTAATCATTATAAATAACAAGTTTTTAATGAAAACAAATCCCTCCTTCCCCAAGTTGAGGGTTACATACATGTCATTACTAGATTATAAACTCTCTAAGGGCAGATGTTTTTATTATTCTTTTTTCTAAATTAAAATTTTTATTAAAATATGAGACATATATGCACAAATCATAAATATCCAGCTGGATGAAAATTCCACAGCCAGCACCCAGATCAAGAAGTAGAACATGACTGGGGTGCCAGATGCCCACTCTATCTTATTATTCTTTTTAATGCACATACTGCCTAAGACAGTGCCTTACATCACAGACATCAAAAATATTTGCCAATTTTATTAAATCATATTCTAGAACCAATAGAGGAATGTTCATGTTCCAAACCAAGAAGAAAGGCAGTCTATAAGAATGGAAGCGCTTAGTTAGAATTAAGACTACTGAATATCTGAGGGTCAAATACTGGCTCAGAAGATAACTATGCAATTACTACCTGTGACCTTGAGCAAGTTAAACTCTGAATTTCAGTGTCCTCATCTACACCCTACAGTTAATGCCATACAGCTGTATTAGAATGAGCCTGCACATAAAGGAGCTTTCTATTTTCTCTTCTTTTAGAATTAGAGTTAAGATTGGATTAGGAAGTTGTTCCGTTTTTCCCTGAAACAAATTTCTTTCCCCCATCTTATGTAAAACCTTTGAAAAAGGAAAACTATGAAATCTCCCTCATTACCATTACCTAAGTATGGCCTAGCATTAATACCCGCTCCTTAAGCAGCAAGTAAATTCTAGGGCTGAAAACAAAAACAAAAACAAAAACAAAAGAAAGAAAAAAAGAAAAAAAGGGTTATGAATAGTAGTAATAGAGACCTTAGGATAAGGCTAAACCTAAAGCTGGGGACACACATGTATAATCAGAGGGGAAAAAAAGTGGTGAAAATACCACAAAGACAAAGACACGGAGTTTCTTACTCCAAGACAGTAGCAATTTTAGTTCTTCATTGAGGCAACTCTGTGCCAGTACCGGTTTACATGTGGCACTGACCAAGCTGCCTCTTACCTCTAGACTCTAACAAAACAAAGAACAATCCATTCACCGGTCCATCTCTGCAAGATAATATTAAGTAAATACAACTGATAACTGGCCAGAGGAAATCAGTTTATGGAATGAAATGACGGTTCTGACTACCACAAATAACTATCATATTAACAAAAGAATGAACTATTTAGTTCATATCATTATTTAATAAAATTAAATAATTTCTTCGTATCTGTGTATTTTCATCCAATTGACAGAAAATAAGGAAACCATTAAACTGAAATATGTGAATACTCACTCTATTTAACAAATCAATTTCTTCTTTGAGTTTTCCAATCATTTCCTCTTTATCTTGCATTAGTCTCACAAGTCTTAAGTTTTCTTGCCTTTCTCTTACCACTTCCTGGTAGATATAATTACAAAGTATTAATTGGGAAGTAACAAGTTGTTTATAATCTTAAACAGCATACATCTGCTAAGTCTGGGGAAGTACCTTAGGTATATGAAGATTTCCAATGAATTTCTTAAGTCACTTGGTGAGGGAAGGATGAACCCACCATCCCAGAGAAGAACCAGAGAATGAGCAGAATCCAGGAGTCGTAAAATGTACTTCTGATTAAATCTATGTTTACCCAAGTTTTTAACAAATACCAATACTCAATGGCATTAGCTCTTCAGCTGATCATCACCATTAGTAATAAAATATCTTAATATTTAATGACTAATACCCCGTTGAAGGAAATTTAAAATTTTTATTAAAAATACAAAGTTTAAGAAAAGGAGATGGCTCAACGGAAAACTCTGAACAGGAAAATAATGATCCTCCACTTGACTTTCAGCTCTCCCAGTTAACTGACAATGGATAAAATGAAGGAACTGAAAATGATTATTGGTTTAAAAAAATTTTTTTTCCTTTAAACAATGCAACACCTTTTTAAAAGAAATCTTATTTTGAATCCAGGACCTTAGGCTGGGTCAGCTACCTTGGGGGCAAAAGTGAAGCAGAATCGAAAAGGTCTCACACAGAATTTGGCTTCTTTCTTACCCTCAGAGGAAAGCAGCCAGCTGGCCTCATTAATCAGCTGCTGCCAACTACTAGCAACTCAATCCAAACTCCTCTGGAACTTTAAAAGCCTTTCTGAAGAACCCCCTTGAAAACCATTATACTATGTATTCCTTAAAGTTTTTAATTTAAACTAGTGGTGAAGTTCAAATGTGAACTAAAAATAAATATCACAAGGAATAGTTTCAATTTAGCAAAATAAAATGCACTTTCAACAATCAGAAAGTAATTCAGCACCATTATCAAGTTTAGTGATTCAATGTCTACAGAAAAAACTTGAGAGCCCGTGGTTAATAAATTAATGCCAATATTCATTTGAGATGTCCTCAAAGATACTCCTAAACAAGTTTATCCTTAAAATTGTTTCAAATACCACAGTGGCTCTAGGCTCTAACTCAGAACCCAGAAGAAAGTCTATAATCTGTGCAGATGATATAATAAACACACAGTAGTACATATTGCTAGCATAGACTTCTAAGCATTTCAAAGGCAAAGACTGTTTTCAATATATTAAAGATAACAAACACTTGGCAGAATGAGAGTATCCATTAAATATTAAGCAACTCAAGAACTGGCTCCATTTCTAAAAGTTTTGACATCAACAGAACTGGATAGAAAAGTATTAAGGAAATCAGAAAATGCTTAGCCACTATGCATCTAGAAAATATATAATTAAGAGTTATTCAAAGCTGCTATTTGACGATCCATGGAAGTACTAATTAACACTAATGGTATCTTCCATAGTGCGCCTCATTCTTTTCCCTTTTTTGGCACTGTCTCTTCCTTACACATTTCAATTTTTCTCTCTCAGCTGCTATGAAAGTGAAAAAGGAATCCTAATGATACATTAATTTTATAAATCTTAAATAATTTGTAATTCATACCTTTTCAAGATCTTCAATTTTCTTTTCCAATGTGCTACTTGAAACCAAATTACCTGAAGCATTTGCATCTCTGTTATACCTGCTGAACCCACTTCTATCTGTTCGGGGAAATCTACTTGAGACATCTTCTTCAGAGGCAGTGGTTGTGCTATGGAAATAAAAAAAGATACAAATTTTTTAAAGATACCTAATATTCAGCAAGAGGAGTGCCAAGAGTATTTTCTATTCACCATAAACAATTAACACTCCCCTGAGGACACATGGTTATAATAGCCAGCTTATTTATAATTATGGAAGTTAATCATTATTCCAAAACACACAAACACACACACACACACAATTAATTCTTTTGACCAATATCTACTGAGTGGCTGCTTAAGTACCAGACACTGTTCTGAGTACTGGAGATGGAAAAGGAAAGATAGACATGAAAACATGTACTCTGACTTTCACAGAGCTTTCAGTGTAACAAGAACATATAACCAATGACAATAAAGCAAGACAACCATCACAATAAGGAGAGTGTAAGGTACTCTGAGAACTACGACAGGGGACCTAATGCAGACTATCTGTAGTCAAGAACCACTTTCTTTCTCCTTTTATTTGTAAATTCCATTACATCATGGACCAATACTCTTGTAAGATCAAACAGAAATGAACAACCGGAAAAATAAAGTTAAAAAAAGCCATACAAAACACAAGCCTAAATGTTTCATTAGCTTCGGACCCATAAAATTATATTTCAACAATAGGATAAACAAAAAAAAAAAGAAAGAAAAGAAAAAATTACATAAAACTGCATAATTTTCATTGGAAGTATGCATATAGGCAATTATATAAAACAGCTATCACAGTAGCAACTTTTGTCATTTCATAATTCTTATTTAACCAAAAGTTATCAGTGAAATAGCAATTCTTCATATTAAACACCAATTCACATACACTGAACTAACAGCATATATGTCAATATTTAAAGACTTTAATATAATAAATAAGCTTGCTTCCTGTCTTTTGCATCAGTGATCTATTACTGCATAAAAAATAATGCCAAAACTTAGTGGCTTAAAACAACACAGTTATTATCTGACAATTTTTGTTGGTCAGGAATCTGGAAGCAGATTAGCTGAGTGTTTATGATTCAGGGTCTCTCTGAGGTTTTAGTCAAGATGTTGGTCAGGGCTACAGTCATCTGAGGCCTCGTCTGGACTGGAGAATTTGCCTCACTCAAAGGGCTGATGGCAAAAGGCCTCAGTTTCTCAATTCCACAGTTTGTGGGCCTTTCTACTGGGCTGCTCACAAGGCAGCTGGCTCCCAGAAAAAAAAGTGACACAACAACCAAGACAGACACTGCAGTCTCTGTTATGACCCAATCTCAGAAGTGATATATTATCACATCAACCCCGTGTTGAATGTGGAAGGGAATACACAAGGTGAAAATGCCAGGAGGTAAAGATTCCTGGGGGCTCTCTTGGAGGCTGGCATTATTCTTGCTAACTTACCTGATCTAGGTTGGACTGATGACGATGCTGATCACAGGGGTGAGGTATATCTAAACTACCTCTATGATTTGTTTAAACAGCACTCACAACAGAGAAATTAATTTCACAGACATATATTGACCAGAACAGAAGAGACTTTAAAGCGATTTTAGCAAGCTCAGGATATTCATTTTTAATTTTTACCCAATATGCAGAAAATGATGCTTTTCAAAATTTCTCCTCAGTCCTTTATTGGTAGCCAGTTCCAATCATTCATCCATTAAAATTATAGCTAAATCTAAAATAACTCTTGATGAAAAATAATAGATTCTTGATCTATTAATTTCCTATGCATGGGTTTTCTTCTGATGGAAAATAAAATTCAAAGTGTGTCTTATCAAATTTGTAAGGTATTTGATTATAACATTTTGCAAATGTGCAATACTAAAACCATCACCTACTTACTGATAACTGTGGAACCCACCATAACAATTTGAAGAATCTTTTCCCCCAAATTTCTAACTTTCATTTTTGTCCTTTGACCTTATGTAACACTGAAAACATCTGACATTTCTTTCTTGCAAGAAAGGTCATTTTTAAAAAAAGAATGATGCTATCAGACAAATAAGTCTAATTCACATATTTAAAAAGCTGGGGATCAAACTAGTTTCTTTTTTTTTTTTAATTGAGGTATACAGTTGATTTACAAAACCTGGTTTTTTATCTTGCAAAAAACCCGTGAAGTGTTCACACCAAAGGTCAAATACTTTTGTCTGAAAACTTCCCTTTAAAAATTATTGTATACCTCAACATATGGTAACGGCTGACAGGCTCAGCTTCCAAACTATCATTCAATTTTTTTTAGACCTCAAATTTAATGTATTAGTGTTTAAGTAATTCACATTTTTAGTGAACTGTTAATTTAGTTGATATACCAAGTACACTTTTTAGTTCAGCTGACGTGACAAGACTTTCTCAATGAAAGAAGCAGGACGTTGATTTACATTCTGGCACAAATTTCAGCAATTTTTTTTCCTGTCACTGTCTCTATATAATCAGAACATACTCCTGCAAAGCAAAGCAAAACTCCAAACCACATCTGTTGACTTGTTAACCCTTCAAAGTTTTATATACTTCAGAACAAGCTGTGTTTGTCGACAAGGAAGCTGAAAGCTAAATTCTTCCTTCACATTACTGTCATGTTAAAATCAATGTGTTGATCATATCGTAACAAAAATTTGCTATCCTGATTTGTCTAAGAGTTGGTCTTCTACATCACTAAACTGTCCCTAAATATACCAAAGCTATGAGTGTTGCTGAGAAGTATTACATGAACTACCTGCTTTGCTACAGATTCATCCAATACCTTCCAGCAAACACCTGTCTTATCATTTGTGTGTAGTTTTTTAATGTTAGCAACCTGAAGTCAGACTGTAAAAGAAACGCACAAAACACTAATGAAATCCTGAATACATATGAAATCCTGAGGATCTGTTTCTGTCAGCTTTTTAACTGTAATAGCCTTTCTTTCCAATAAGGCATTTGTGGTTGTGAATATAATTATGTCATGCATATAAATGCCACTTACATTTTGAAAGAACTCAACATAGGAGGGATAATACTTCCCAACAAAACTAGTACAAACTTTTTTAGCATGTATCGCTCGTAATTACTTCTATCATCATCATTTGCTTTTAGTACTATTGTCACATTCAGAAATGATGTATCTTTTCTTATTAAAAAAAATCTAGTAAAGCTTCTTTTATCATAAGTAAATTAAGATTAAAAATAAAGAACAATGGGGCTTCCCTGGTGGTGCAGTGGTTAAGAATCCGCCTGCCAATGCAGGGGTCACGGGTTCAATCCCTGGGCCAGGAAGATTCCACATGTCGTGGAGCAGCTAAGCCCGTGAGCCACAACTACTGAGCCTGCACTCTACAGCCCATGAGCCACAACTACTGAAGCCCATGCGCCTAGAACCCATGCTCTGCAACAAGAGAAGCTAACAAAATGAGAAACCCGTGCACTGCAATGAAGAGCAGCCACCACTCTCTGCAACTAGAGAAAGCCTGTGAGCAGCAACAAAGACCCAACACAGACAAAAACAAAAAATAAATAAATTTAAATAACTAAATAAAAAATAAAAGAACATAAATTTTACTACCTAGATTTAGATAATACTAACAAAGCAGGAATTGAAAAGAATAAAAAAGATTTTTAGTTTTTACTTATTTGTTTTATTTTGACTTTTTTATATATTTACTTTTTAATTATTTTACTTATGGAACAAGAATATGTCTGATTAAATTTAACACAAGATTTTTAAGGTAAACAAAGCCTTACATTTTCTTCAATTCTTACACATTTTGGGTTACAAATGACTAACGTAAAAATAATACAGCTATATTAGAATACACATTCTTCTCTAGCTTCCATGGTATATGACCCATTTTATATCTGGGCCATAAAACACACTTTCACAAATTTAAAAGAATAGAAATCACATGTATGCTCTTAGACCACAACAGAATTAGACTAGAACCAGTAACAGATAACTGGAAAACTCTAAAATAACATGGGAGATTAAAGAATGCACTTCTAAATAACATATGGATCAAAGAAGAAATCTCAACAGAAATTTAAAACTATTTTGAACAAAACAAAAATGAACCCACAACTTATAATTTGTGGAATGCAGTGAAAGCAGTGCTTAGACGGATGTTTATAGCACTGAACGCATGGATTAGAAAAGAAGATAATCTAAAATCAATACTCGAAGTTTCTACTTTAGGAAACTAGAAAAGAAAGAACAAATTAAATCCAAAGTTAGCAGCATAAAAGAATAACAAGAACTAGAGCAGAAACCAATGAAATTGAAAACAGCAAACCAATACAGAATAATCAATGAAACCAAAAGCTATTTCTTTGAAAATATCAATATAATCAATAGGCCTCTAGCCAAGCTAGCTAAGAAAAAGAGAGGACACAGACTATTAACATCAGAAATGAAAGAGGAAACATCACTAAAGAGTCCATGGACATTAAAATGATAACAAAGGAATACTGTGAAAACTGTGACCACAAATTTGATAACCTAGATGAAACAGATCAATTCCTTAAAAGATACAATCTGCCAAAACTCACACGGGAAGAAACAAACAATCTGAATAGCCCTGTATGTATTAAAGAAATTGAATCAATAATTAGTAACCTTACAAAACAGAAAGAAAGCACCAGGCCCAGATGGGTTCACTAGTGAATCCCACCAAACATTTAAGGAAAAAATTATACAGAGTCTCTAAAATCTTTTCCAGAAGATAAAAACAGAGGGAATACTTCCTAACTCATTCTATGAGGCCAGCATTACCCTAACAGCAAAACCAGACAAAGATATTGCAAGAAAAGAAAACTAAAGACTAAGATCTCTCATGAACACTGATGTAAAAATCCTCAACAAAATATCTGCAAATCAAATTTGAGAATGTATAAAAAGAATTATACACCAATCAAGTGGGATTTATTCAAGGCTGGTTCAACAGTTAAAAAAAAATCAATTAATGTAATCTATCAAAGTAACAAAACAAAGATCACATAATCACACACAGATGGAGAAAAATCATTTGATAACACCTAACATCTATACATGATAAAAACTGGACAAACTAAGCAAAGAAGGGAACTTGCTCAACTTGATAAAGAATACCTACAAAAAATCCACATCATACTTAATGGTGAGACACTCAAAAGCTTTCTTGCTAAGGTCAGGAACAAGGCAAGAATGTTCCCGTCTTATCATTCTTTTTCAACATCTTACTGGAAGTCCTAGGTAATGTAATAAGACAAGAAAAAGAAATAAAAGTTATAGAGACTGGGAAGGAAGAAATAAAACTGTCTTTGTTCACAGATGATATGATCATCTATGGAGAAAATCTGAAAGAAACAACACTGAAAAATTCCTGGACCTATAATAAGCAGTTACAGCAAGGTTGCAAGATACAAGGTTAATATACAAAAGTCAATCTCTTTCCTACACACTAGCAATGAACAAGTGGAATTTGAAGTTAAAAACACAATACATTTATATTAGCTCTCTCCAAAATGAGATACTTAGGTACAAATCTAACAAAATATGTATAACAACTATATGAGGAAAACAACAAAACTCTGATGAAAGATACCAAAGAAGATATTTATTTTACTTATAAATAGAGAAATATTCCCTGTTAATGGATAGGAAGAGTCAATATTGGCAAGATGTCACTTCTTCCCAACTTTGATTTCGCATTGATCTATTGGCTCAATGCAAGCCCAATCAAAATCTTAGCAAGTTATTTTGTGGCTATTGAGAAATTAATTCTAAGTTTACATGGAGAGGCAAGATCCAAAATAGCCAACACAATATTAATGAACAAAGTTGGAGGGCTAATGCTACCCACCTTCAAAACTTACTATAAAGCTACAGTAATCAAGATAGTGCAATGTGGTGAAAGAGCAACTGAATAACAACGGAAGCAGAAAGACTCACATAAATAACCCACAACTGATCTTTGACAATGAAGCAAAGGTAATACAATGGAACAAAGCATTTTTTTCATCAAATGATGCTGGAACAATTGGACATCCGTATGCAAAAAATGAAAAATAAGACAAAGACGTTATACCCTTCACAAAAGTTAATTGAAAATGGATCACAGCGATAAATGAAAAATGTAAAACTATAAAATCTCCCAGAAGATAACTAACACAGGAGAAAATGTAGAAGACCCTGGGTATGCTGATGACTTCTTAGATAAAACACCAAGGGCACAATCCATGAAAGAAATAATTGATAGCTGGACTTCATTAAAATTAAAGATTTCTGCTCTGTGAAAGACAATGTTAAGAGAACAAGAAGACAAGCCAGCCTGGGAGAAAATATTTACAAAAGACACATCTGATAAAGAACTGTTATCCAAAATATACAAAGAACTCTATAACTCAGCAATAGCAAACCACCCAACTGAAAAGTGGGCCAAAGAACTTAATAGATACCTCAGCAAAGAAGATATACAGATGGCAAATAAGCATATGAGAAGATGCTCCATATCATATATTATTAGGGAAATGCAAATTAAAATGAGATACCACTATACACATATTAAAATGGCTGAAATCAGGATTAATGCTGCTGAGGATGTGGAGCAACATGAACTCTTATTCACTGCTAGTGGGAATGTAAAATGGTACAGCTGCTTCAGAGGAAGTTTGGTGGTTTCTTATAAAACTAAACATACTCTTACCATCAATCAAGCTCCTTGGTATTGACATAAAGGAGCTGAAAATATATGTCTACCCCCAAACCTACACATGGATGTTTATAGCAGCTTTATTCATAATTGCCAAAATTTGGGAACAACTATAACATCCTTTCATAGGTGAATAGACAAACTACAGAAAACGGAATATTATTCAGTACTAAAAAGAAATAAGCTGTCAAGCTATGAAATGGAAATGCATATTACTAAGTGAAAGAAGCCGATCTGAGAAGGCTATATACTGTACGGTTTCAGTTATATGACATTGTGGGAAAGGCAAAACTAGAGAGAGTAAAAAGATCAGAAAGTAAAATGATACCACAGTGATGGATACATGTCCTTATACATTTGTCCAAACTCACAGAATGTACAACACCAAGAGTGAACCATAATGTAAACTATGGACTTTGGGTGGTTATGATGTGTCAGTTTAAGCTCATCAATTGTAACAAACGTGCCTCCCTGTTGAGGAATGTTGATAATGGGAGAGGCTATACATGCGTGGGACAGGTTTATGTGGGAAATCTCTGTACCTTTCCCTCAATTTTGCTCTAAAAAATTAAAACAAAAAATCACATATGGATCATGGAACTTGAACTAGTCGATATCCTGTTCAGAAAGGAGTCCACTTATCATGCACTTAGGTGTGAGGATGACAAGGTCAAAATGCAATGCAGGCTTCTAAATATTTATTCCTAAGTTTTATTTTTACTTTGCCATGGATTACCTACAAATAGTTCAAGGACCATACTTTGACCAGCATTATGCTAAAAAATGTTTAAACTCAGACTTAAAAGAGGAATAAGAATGTGCAAATATCTAGAAACAAAGAGTAAGTGGACCTTTGAGAAGCAGAAAAATCCAATATGGCTAAAGCATGAAATGTAAATATAGGAGTGATAAGATATGACACTGGAAAGGCAAGCAGGAGACGTGAAAGCTATTTTATGAAGAGTTTCAACTAATGGTCTCCAAATTTATTCATTACATATACGTTGGTATGTATATTTATCTACAATTTTTATAATACAATTTACAATATCATTATATTTGGCTATATATTCTATATTACATATTTATAGGTACTTTATTATATAAACATATGTAAATCAAGTAATATGATTTACAGTATGATATTATTAAAACATTATCTGTATCACAAAAAATAGAACATAAAGGGGTGAAAAGAATTTTAAATGTATGTTTTAATTATTTATGGTACAAATTTCTTTGTTTTCACAAAAATTGACTATAATATTTTTAATGAAAGTATAATTTGAATATGCATCTTTACTTCTGAGGAACTTAATTTTTAATTCTTTGTGATAGAGATTTGAAGATGTAGTTCTAAGATGAGCTTGCATATTTAATTATTAATGGCTATAACAGCAGAAGGAGAATTTAAAGTTTTTAAAATTGTCACTTAAAACTCCAAAGCAAGCATAAAAATTTTTTTTTTCTAATTTGTAAGAACAGATCTGATTTTATGTATTTTGCCAATTGAACAACCAAGTGATCATCTCTGCATCTATGTACTTGGTTTCATATTCTTCTTAAATTCCCACCTCCCAGACCTATCCATGAGTATTAAACTACATAATAATTCATAAACCCATTTAACCATTCACGTTACAGTACTGTGCAACATCTAGAATGTGAACAAAGCACACTTTCCTCAGGATACCTCAAGTACTAAATAATCATCCTATACATAGAACAAGTGAGTAATGAGTAAATAACAAGTACACAGAGCTACTTACTAAGTATACAGTGGGTCCTACGAATCTGCGGGTTCCACATCCACAGAATGAACCAACCCACATCGAAAATATTCGAGGGGGTAGTTCTAGAAATTTCCAAAAAGCACAACTTATATTTGTATAGCAGTTACATCGTATTAGGTACTATAAGCATTCTAGAGATGATTTAAAGTATACAGGAGGATGTGCAGAGATTATACACAAATATACCATTTCATATAAGGGACTTGAACATCCACAGATTTCAGTATCCTCAGGCTCCTGGACCCAATCGCCCCTCCGTGAATATCAAGGGATGACTGTTAATATCTTGCTGTCTTTTAGATTAAAAGGTAAATATGAACAGAAGATCTAATATTTTCCTCCTACACCCTAATGTTATCTTGTGCATACCCTGCCTTGGAGACCAGTTTACACTCATTTAAAGGTAACAGGACATCATTAACACAGGAAAAGTGACAGAGTCATTTTAACAAAATGCACTGGAAATGAGCAAAACTGAAGGCAGGGAGACTAGTTTGAAGGGTATTGTAATCATCTATGTAAGAGACGATGGTGTCCTGGATTGGTGGGTTGGCAATGGAGCTATGCAGGAGATAAATTCAACAAGTTCTGGTAAATGACTGAATGTAAGTGAGGTAGTGGGGGAAAAAAGGGGTCAAAAGCAATGTCCAGATTTCTGACTTGAGCAAGAATGGATTTTGATACCAACTACTGAAACCCACTAAGTTTCACAAGTTTACTTTTGAGCATGCTGAGTTTAAGCTGCTTCTAAGATACCTAAAAGTAGATATTTAAAAGTTGTTGGTTATATAGATATAGAGCTAATGATTTAGAATCATTAACATAGGTATATAGAGTAACCAAAGTTGTCAGAGTGAAAGAAATTTCTAGCACAAACACAGAATAAAGAGAATAAAGTCTAAGAATAAATAAATAAATAAATAAGTAAGTAAGTAAAAGTCTAAATAAAGTCTAAGACAGAGAGCTGAGTAACACCAACACATAAAGAATAAGTACAAGAAAGGAGGAGCTACAAATAAAAACTGGGAAATAGCGACTTCCCTGGTGGCGCAGTGGTTAAGAATCCGCCTGCCAGTGCAGGGGACACGAGTTCAATCTCTGGGCTGGGAAGATCCCACATACCCCGGGGCACCTAAGTTTGTGTGCCACAACCACTGAGGCTGCGCTCTAGAGCCCATGAGCCACAACTACTGAGCCCGTGTGCTGCAATTACTGAAGCTGACATGCCTAGAGCCCATGCTCCACAATAAGAGAAGCCACCGCAATGAGAAGCCTGCACACCACAACAAAGAGTAGCCCCCACTCGCCACGGCTAGAGAAACCCGCGTGCAGCAACAAAGATCCAATGCAGCCAAAATTAATTAATTAAAAAAAAACAAACTGGGAAATTACCAGCAAAGTGGTAGGAAGAAAATCAAGAGAGTAAGGTATCACTGAAGCCATATCACATTATAAAAGAGCATTAGAATCATTTTAAAGGACCTCTTTTCACTTAAAAAAAAAAAGTCCACTTATCAACCACAAGATTATTCTAGTAGAATCCACAACGCTGACAGCTACAAACCTAAAAAACCTAAAAATGTGGCGATCCCTTAATATGTTTGTATCTGCTTGATGTACAAGCTTAAAACAGCATTTGAAAAAGTTTAACCTATTAACAAGTTTAAAAATTCTTCATATTAGGCTTGTCAATACACGAGTGATAACAGACAAATTCAAAACTAGGAATAATTATTACTGAAAAACAAAATCAGTGATTTATCGCCATTATGTATTGTTTGTAAAGAACACTGTCATAATTGTGAATAACTCTGTTACCTGATCTTACAGCCAAATTTAGCTCTGTTTATTTTTAAAAAAGAAATGTTTTCAGCCTATTTTGAGGGCTAGATATGTACAGTGCAAAATACCCAGAATAAAAGATTGTTTTATTAACTCCAAAAAGATTGTAACCTTCTACTTAGGAATGTTAACACAAATCTCTAACACAATTCCAAAAAGAATACCCCTCTGCCCTTAGCTACAAAGTTATTAACCGTAATGTTCAGAAAAGGAAAAAGAATAAACAGTATCATCAAAGATAAATACCACCACTTACTGAAATTTTTCCCCCTCTGGGAATTTTCATATTTTCTGTGGAAAGACTAGAAGGTGTTGTGTTGGGGGATAAAACACTGTTATTCTAAAACTATCATGAGAACAAGATTGGCAGCATTATGAGATTACAGATAGAGGAATTTTCCACTAAAACAGATATTTTAAAGCTTAGCAATTAGAAGAAATACAAGACTCATGAGTAAAATCCTACTTTTAGAATGGATACCAAATATTTAGAAGTACTGGATAAATCGTGAAATTCTTAAATAACCAGGAAGTACATGACTGGTCTCCATATTGTTAATTTGTTTCACTACTTTATTCAATTCCACCACCACTGTCCCACTATCCCAAACAGCCCCTTACTCTGTGTAGGTTTTCTCTCTCTTCTCCCTTTAAACACACACAGAGCAACAACTAAAGATCAAAATCTCAGACTCTTTATTAAATTGTGATACATATTCATTGTGGGAAACAGATAATATGAATCACTATCTCTAGTAACCCCACCAACCCAGAGATAACTGCTGTTATGTTCTACAACATACTAGTAGTTCATAACCTTTTTGGATTGCAGATCTTTTTGAAAATCTGATGGAAAATACAGCTCTTCTCCCAGATAACCGTGATATTCTTTCACAAAGAATTTTAGTGGCTCATCAACAGAGTTCAAGTTAAGAACGCTATATATATATATTATGACAGACACTGTTTTGTATCACACTCTTTGTAATATGCTTTCCCTCTCCATTTCACATAAATAGGTAGCAATTAGGAAAATTAATTATAGGAATAATTATTAATTCCTATAATTAATGGTTTTCTACAGAATCAGTTTAATGTCTGTACTGTAACTTCATATTAATATGTTATAGCTTATAACCTATCTCACTGTTAGAAATTTAAGTTTTCCCAGTTAGGGGCTATCATACATGCTCATTTCTGGTATGTTAATTACAATAAGAAAATCACATATTGGGGGGAAAAAACCCCACAAATACATGACCACTGATCCATCTTTCCTAAACCTTGAGTTTCAGAAATTTCATGACCTCACCTCCAAATAATTATCCAAAGTTATTTAAACATGTTTTAAAAAGGAGTTCAGTTAATATATTGATACGCTCTAGGTAAATAAGAGTTGATTCAGTAAAGAAGAGCATAACTAGAGTGCTTCACAAACTCAGTGCCTGAAAAATGCATCCTTGATATCTGTAAGAAAAAATTTAATATTTAATTCATAATTTATTAGTCTTGTGGGTGGCTTGTACCCTCTAATGACTTTTTAAGTTTGTCTAGTTGTATATATATCTTATTTGGTACTGAAAATATTTTCTAACATACATTGCCAAATTTCTATCCTTTAGCCCATTCCTCCACTTTTTCACCCCCATTAATCAGCAGATACCCTCTCCAAGAAACATACATTCTTCAGTCTTTGTGACAACTTGCTGACAGGTTAATGAAAGTAATGAACTGCTGATATACAATGTAACAAATTCCTCTAGATAAGGAATTGATAATTTCAGATCTAGATTTTGTGTTTGTTTTTATCTTGTGTAGGTGTTCAACTACCAGTTGCTATGAGTCTGTGAATAATGACTAGAAACTTAAAAAAATATTTTTGTTTTATAACAGTATTAAACATGGCTAAACCTTTGAGGGCTGAAAACAAACCATGTACTTTAGGCTAAGAAAACAAAAGAAGTAACAAGTACATGAACAGCTCACAAGTAAAATAATGGTCTAAAAAGTTTAAAAATAAAAACTTACACCATGCAAAATCAGTTTTCTTCCTGATTTAACATAATGATATGTAAATAAAGCTTTCGATTAGGATTTGTAAGAAAATTACTCCCCTAATGATTCTAACTAAAGAATGTAAATCTGAAAAGCGCCAATTATAATTTAAGGTTTATTATTTAATAAGAAGGAAATATGTATGAATGATACAACAAACGTGATAAGTTTATTTTTATTTCCCAAACCAAAAACTGATAAAAAAATTCTTTGGTTTGAGAATGTGGCCTGATAATAGGCCAAATCAAAGCTATTTGATTGGCAATGCTTGCTAGCAAGAAAAAAAAGATTCTTTCCAGTTTAAACTATTCATGGTAAGTAAAAATTACCAAGCAATGTATACGCCAGAAGCTTAAAAGAATCACAAGTTTCACCACACCTACATCAAAATTACTCAGAAATGAAAATAAAAGCAGCAGCAGTGGCAAACATCAGACCTACTTACTCAATTGTTGATTACCTTGGCCTTCTTATCTCTTTTAAAAGTTAAACACTGAATTTTATCTATATAATAACTATTAAAATTAGAGCTGTTCTTAATTGTTTTATTTTAGATGAACTATAATAATCACAACTTTTAACCAAATATTTTTAAACTTTAACATAAAAGTAGAGGAAAATAGGTTTTATATGTATAAATCTAGGTAGATTATCTTGTGCAAGCATGTGGGTTCTGGAGTCAGGTTGCCTGAGTTAAAATCTAGACTTCTGTTCACTAGCTTTGTATCATTTCACCATAGTGAAATGATTCTACCTCTTTATCCCACTTACCTCACTTACAAAATGAAAGTAAATATTATACCTACAGTACAAGATAACCCTGAGAATTGAATGCGATCTCTGTGTAAAACTCCTTGGACATTATAAGCACCTGATAAGATTTACCATTATTCTATAACTATTAGCACAAGCATGACCACACCTTCTGCAACCTTCATGGCTTCAACAGGGAAGGAAGCTAATATCTCAGGCATCTCCATTACACAACTTAAACTTTAATTCTAATTTTCCTCCTATACATGTGCACACATTCTCGAACACACTGTCTGATAAAAGCATTACTCATTGTATATAGGTGATGCTATGGTCTTGCTATGGTCTGTTTGTGTGCCCCCAAAGTTCTGTTGAAATCCTAATGTCCAATGTAAGGGTAACAGGAGGTGAGACTCTGGGAGGTGCCTAGGTCACAAAGGTGGAGTCCTTGTGAATGGAATTAGTGCTTTTATAAAAGAAACTCCACAGAGCTCTCTAGCCCCTTTCACCATGTGAGGACACAGTGAGAAGCTGTCAGTCTGCAACTGGCCAGAGGGCCTTCACCAATCAGAACCTGACCGTGCTGGCACTCTGATCTCTGATTTCCAGGCTCCAGAATTGTGAGAAATACATTTCTGTTGTCTGTGATATTTTGTTACAGCAACCTGAATAAACTAAGGTCAGAATGAACTGTGTACTCCCAACATTCACATCCTGAAAGCACTAACTCCGATGTGATGGTATATTTGGAATTAGGGCCTTTGGGAGATAATTAAGTTTAGGATGAGATCATGAGGGAGGGCCCTCATGATGGGATTAGTGCCTTTATCCAAGAGACACCAGGGAAGCCACCCCCTCTCTCTCCACCATTTGAGGACACAGTAAGAAGGCAGCTCTCTGCAAGGCAGGAACAAAGCCCTCATCAGAACCAGACCATGCTGGTGCTGTGATCGTGGACTTCACAGCCTCCAGAACTATGAGAAAATAAATTTCTGTTTTAGCCATCCTCTCTACTGTATTTTGTTATGGCATCCCAAGCTGACTAACACAGGTGGTATACTTGTATTTTCAGTGTTTAAATACAACAAGGGAAAATGACCCTCAGTTTTTCTTTTGCCAAGTTCATCAAACCCTTACAAATTCATGATGTGTGCAGTTTTCAAAGACTGCAGACTATGTTAGAATAAGTCATGGTCAGACAGACATTACACTCCTGCCTACGATGTAATTTCTTTTCAAGAACACAATATTAAGATTTCTTATTTTCAAACAGCTGCTTGAAACAGTTCTAGTTAGTTAAGCCATGGTCAGAAAGACATTACACTGATGTCTACAATATGCTGTTAGTCATAACTTAAGGATTCTTACCTTTTGTATCTGCCTGAAACTGTTCTAGACGGCTCCTGTAAAGTAAAAATAATGACGTATCAGTTTGGGTATGTGTATAAGCACATAATTCCAGATTATATACAACAATTGATAGAGAATGTTGGAACAATTACCATTACTTTAAAAAATTTACACTGCTGATCAAACAAAATAATACTCTACATCTGATTTTTTAGACAACACCAATCACTTTTTAAAAATTACATCTTTACTTTGGAAGTATTTTAAAAGCTCAGAAAAAGGGGGGGGGGGGGGGAGGAATTATCATTCATCAACCAATCAGCTTAAACCTTTTTGGAAGCCGAGCATTAAATAAAACACAATATATCCCCCTTTCAGTCTTTTTTATGCCCTCAGTTTTTTTTTTTAAAGCTACAATTCACCACATACGTATAATGATATAAGACAAAGGACTAATCTCCAAAATATACAAACAGTTCATCCAGCTCAATATCAAAAAAACAAGCAACCCAATCAAAACATGGGCAGAAGACCTAAATAGGCATTTCTCCAAAGAAGACATAAGGATGGCCAAGGCCAAGAAGCACATGAAAAGCTGCTCAACATCACTAATTATTAGAGAATTGCAAATCAAAATGACAATGAGGTATCACCTCACACCGTTCAGAATGGGCATCATCAGAAAATCTACAAACAGTAAACTCTGGAGAGGGTGTGGAGAAAAGGGAACTCTCCTGCACTGTTCGTGGGAATGTAAATTGATACAGCCACTATGGAGAACAGTATGGAGGTTCCTTGCAAAACTAAAAATAGAGTTACCATATGACCCAGCAATCCCACTCCTGGGCATATACCCAGAGAACACCATCATTCAAAAAGACACATGCAATCCAATGTTCACTGCAGCACTATTTACAATAGCCAGGACATGGAAGCAACCTAAATGTCCATCAACAGATGAATGGATAAAAAAGATGTGGTACATATATACAATGGAATATTACTCAGCTGTAAAAAGCAAGGAAACTGGGACATTTCTAGAGACATGGATGGACTTGGAGACTGTCATATAGAGTGAAGTGAGTCAGAAAGAGAAAAACAAATACTGTATATTAACACATATATGCAGACTATAGAAAAATGGTACAAATCAATTGGTTTGCAAGGCAGAAATAGAAACACAGATGTAGAGAACAAACATATGGACACCAAGTGGGGAAAGCAGGGAGGGTTGGCGGGGAATGAACTGGGAGACTGGGATACCAAATTGTACACTCTAAATATATGCAGTTTATTGTATGTTAACCGTATCTCAGTAAAAGTTATAAAAAAAAAAAAAAGCTACAATTCACCACATATGTATGATGATTAATGCTTATTTTTTAAAACAGCTAAAAATAAAAGGTAAGAAAATACTTTTTATGCAGATTCTAAGCTAGACCACCCCCCCCCCCCCCAAAAAAGATTGCTGAAAGTTAACATTATGCATTGGGGTGGGAAAACTATTACCTTGCAACTAACAGGGCATTTCTCTGTTCAGTCTTTTGCAGTTTCATTTTAATAACACTGGTCAAAACTAATCTTAACTAACACAACATCAGCCAACTATACTCCAATAAAAAAGTTTTAAAAATTAAAAAAAATAAATGATAAAGCATCTTTTTAAAAACTGATAATAATTCCTTTTTTCTAGTTAATCATTCAAAGTCTCCATGAAAGACCCTACAATTAATTTCTCATCTGGTTAAAATCAGAGAATAAGCTCCCTTTATAAGATTATCAGATTCCAGACTAAAACAGCAAATACTACATGGTGCAATAAAGAACACAGATCAATGTGGGAAACAATATAGAAAACCATACAGTATGAGTAAAATTTAGATCCAAGTTCCAACCAGACAGGCCACCCAGTAGCTGTGAGACTGTGGGTAAGTTATTTAACTTCTACCAGTCTCAGTTTCTTCATCTCTAAAACAGCAATAACAACAATGTCTATTTCACTGGGTTGTTGTGGGGATTAAATGATGTAAGAGATCAATTAGCAAAACTCCTTTATAACAGGCTAATACTTTAAATTTGACAGCTACGATTTTTTAAAAACCTGGGATGTGGAAAAATCTTTACTGAGTTTTCTATGTGGAACTTTAATAAATCTGAGTTAATTATTCCAAATCAATAAATTCCCGTTACAACAGCCTACATCACTTAAGTATAACTTTATTTGATTTGATTTCCTTTTTCCCCAAAAACCTCAGCTCAAATAGTATGCAATATATATATAGTGACAACTTATAGAAATAACTTCCTTAGTAATCTGCAGTTACAGAAAAAGCACCACTTTAAAGATTTTTTTTTTTTTGACGTGGACCATTTTTAAAGTCTTTATTGAATTTATAACAATATTGCTTCTGTTTTACATTTTGTTTTTTTGGCCACGAGCATGAGGGATCTTAGCTCCCCGACCAGGGATCGAACCTGCACCCCCTGCATTGGAAGGCAAAGTCTCAACCACTGGACGGGCAGAGAAGTCCCCCAGAAAAAGCACCACTTTAGAATTAACCAGTTGCAGGAAGTAACCATGTGACAAGATACTAGAAGTGTCCATGTATGGGGTCTGACCACTTAACAGGATTACCTCTGGAGAAGCCATGCTTTGACAGCTGGTTCAAAGACACTTTACCCTCCTCTGGGCATCAGCTGTTCTTATAACATGGACAGTAACAAAGCCTACCAAGTAAACTTTAAAGAGTTTCTTGTCTGCCTGTCATTAAAGTAGCAGCCCCTAAAGATGAGGCACATCAATCTTTGTACTCTGTACACCAAACATGTAAAAGAGCTCCTATTTATAAAACTATATCTCTAAGTGAAAAACAACAAAGAATAAACTTTATAAAATCTGGTTTTTAAACTACTTTTGAAACCATAGTAACTAGATTAAAATGTTTAATCACTGGTTATTTAGAAAAAGCAGAAAGAAATACGAAGGTTATATGTATGTACTCGAAGTACATTTTATTGAATGTAGATAATAATATCCTATGGAACTTTTCCCCTTGAGTTTTGCAAACTATATTCCAACTAACATTTTATCATGGTTTTTGTTCATAAAATTCCCTAACCTTGTTCTATATGAACTAAAACTTAAGGCCAGACCTTAAATGATGTCTTTCTAAATATGCATTAGAAAAAAATGATTATAATACCTTAAGTTCCAAAACATATAACACCTCTCTCATTTTGGTTACAACTGAAATATTTCAAAACATGCCATCAGCTTGATTATCTAGACTATCTCTTTCTGCAATGAAATAAGAAAAACTACTAAGTAAGAATAGCCCTTGTTGCATTTACTGATTTGTGGGTAACTGATATATTGATTTTAATGGTATAAACAACTTGACAATAAATAAAATCTGAGGCTTAAAGCAGGCATTTTCCCCGAACACGGTAAAACTTAAGACTAATACACATTTAGAGCAGAATTTTAATAAATACAGAAAAGTGTAATGGAGGATGTTTTCAGCAACATTACACTATACTGCCATTATACTAGTATTATACTTTGACCCAACTATAGATGACTTAAAGTCAGTATAAGGCAAGTTTCCATTTAAGTATACTAATAAGAAGTTGTATGATATCTGTTTTCTACACTTCTCACAGCTATTTTTAACCAGCTAGTCACTTAAAACATATCTCAAGTTTTACAGTATTTTCTCTACAGCTAGTCTGGTGCAACTGATCAAACTACAACACAGACATACCTGATCAAATTACTCCCTGTTCATCTCCAAGATGTATAAACAATTTGATTTAAGCCTATTTCTATATAACTAATATTCAATAGTTTAGATTTTAAAGCAGACCAATTAAGCTTATTGTTAACTGGTTAGATGTGAATATGGTTTTTATTAGACAACACTTAAGCTTATTGTTTACTAGTCAGATTTGAATATAGCTTTTATTAGATTATACACTTTGTAGCTAAATGTTATTTCACAGTGACTCTAGTAATCAAATTCCATTACTTAACAATGGAATGTTCCCCAAACTGGACAGACTATATTAGTATTAGCAGAGATCGGGAGGGGTGGTAGCCTGCTTCTCATGTTTATTCAAAACTGACATTTACAGATGGAGTTTAAAGTGATCTCTATGCCCTGCCAAAAAGAGAAAACTGAAATGTTAGACAGAAAAAAAAAATCAACCCCTATCGTACAATGAAAAAGCCCCGTATAATTTTAAGGAGGAAAGTGCTTGATGTTTGTACACATTAATACAAAATTCTATACAAATATAAACCTTAGATTTGTTAACCAGAAGGCTCTATATTTCTGTGACCACAAA